>NC_064627.1:323476269-324733412 GCF_023864275.1 Schistocerca cancellata | reverse complement strand
CCTTCCTTGACTCTAATGGATCTAGTACACTATTATATTGTACTAGTGGAGAAATACGATGTTGCCCAGGTATTTATTAATAGCTGTGCGTCGAGGCAACGTTTGGTCTTGTGCTTTACGTTTATGTCATATCTTCTGAGCTATGTGACGCACAATGACATAATTTTGTGGGTGCATTCACTAGCATATGTAGATACTGTCTGCAAAATATGTCACAAATACAGTTGGTGATAAAGAAGTAATAAATTGTAATACTTGATGCGGTACTTTTACTTCATGAACAACGGAAAAGGAGTAAGCGATAAACTTTTCTCCTTTCATCATTTTGTAGGGGTTGTTAGCGAGAAAAAATTTCTTAAAGATTTGAAATATGCGTAAAAATTTGTTGCAAGTCGCTAAGAGATGTCATTCTTAAGTACTGGATGAAAAACTCAATGAATACACAAGCCGTAGCTGCGTATCTTTTTCACCGCCATCCACACCTCTTCGATAGGTAGGTGGTTCCGTACTGGCTATTTGCTCAGATGTTATGTGAAGCTTGAGGCTTATGATAAGTGCTTGAAACCGAGTACCAGTCGAAATTAGCTAACACCACAGACAGTGAACATATTAAAGCATGTGTTGAGTATGGTTTCTTTCTTTAAAAATATTTTGACTGTGGCTGTGGTAGTCTAGCAAGCAGAGCAATAGACTGCGGCCCTGGAGCTGCCGGGTTCAATCCCGTATAGCGGACGTGATTTCTCCTCTTTCCAGTCCCCCCAGAACGGCCTGCTATCACAGAACACCAGGGATCTTTCATGGCCGTAAAAGGCGGCCGGGGCGCTGAGCTTGCCATCCACCCTCTCCTAGCGCCATGGCGAAGAAAGTTAGTCCAATCGCTCGCTCGTGGGATTATGTAGCAGACTTTACCTTTGAAATATTCTGCCAAACTATTATGACTATGATAACTACAACCTCAAAAATGTATCTGAAAAAGTCATGATTCACCCCAAGAGCCGCTGATAAAAATTTCTTTTATTTATTCATTCCACTAAACCTTTTTAGAGGGTATGATAAATACATTTTGGTTTTGCTTCTTTGTGTTTAATTTTCGTCGCTCTCAGGTTTCCTTCATCCTTCGAGATTGTCGTTCCTTTTTTTCCTGCGTCCACGTTCTTTCTTAAAATCCTGCCTTCTGTGTTGCTTCTCTGAAAAGTATTCTGGTAACTATATGTCCATTGTAATTTCAGTGGTTTTCGTGTCTTTATCAGTTTCAGTGTACCCTGTGGGTTTGGATTTGTGGCTGAAGATTTGCCTGGCTAGTCTGTTATTATCCATTATCTATTCGGCGTATGTGTCCATCACCCTGTAGTCTCGTTTTCCTCATTATATCAGTTAACTTTTCATTTTCAAACAGAGCTTAATGTTTGGTCTTAATTTGTGTTCAACATTACTATTGCTTTCAGGTCACAGAATTTTACTTGATATTCTTCTTTCAACTTTTTCTACCTTTTCAAGATCTCCAAATCTTTCTGCTGCACACAGTATTCAGGCCTTACCAAGGTTTGGTAATGACTTTGTTTTGTGTTGTACCGGTTGTTCCACGTGGGGTGGTCGATATTCATGGACATGACAAGAATGATTCCCCATCTTAGATACTGCGAAAAACATGTCTACTACTGCAACTCTTTGCTTTCCATATTCTGAGTTATGGTAGAATGGACCAAAACAAGATAAAATGACCAGTGAACATAGGTTCTGAAATGCATACCTTAGAAGCTATGAGCACTTGTTCATCTTCGTTACTATGATGGGTACCTCTTCTGCAGAATAAGTGCGCATATCTTTTAAGGTATGCATTTAGAGCTCACATTTACTAGGCTTAGAATGATCGTTCCTGTCACATTTATCAGTATTGACCATTTCTGCTAGCACACAGTATATGTCTTTTGTCACGTGGAATTCACTTTCCACTTTATGTGCTCCATTTTATGTTTTCATCTTTTCTTTGGTATTGGTCGTTATCCATACCCCTACGTACTTAAAACAATTTGTTTTAGATATTGTGCTGTTATGAATTTGAAGATTTTGGTGTGCATCCCTAAAGTTTGTCACGAACTGTGTTTTTTCGAATTGTGTTTTTAGTCATATTATGTCTGTTCGTTTCTGTAGTTATGTGGATTATTCTTTTGCACTAATCCAGTGAGTCAGTAATTAACGCCATATCGTCTGCAAAAATTAGAAAATCTATGGTCATTTAGTTTGAGTATCCTTCTAGCTGAAAACATTTTGTATTGGATTTCCCTCCTTCCCTCTCTACTTTCTCTAACGTGCTATTGATAAGCAGAGATGATAAACCATGTCCTTGCGTTACTCCTGATTTTATTTCGAAATGTTTTGACAGTTCTCCCATAACTTTTACTTTCAATATTGTGATTTTTAATTTTCTTAATAAATTCCGTTGATTTATTGGAGTGTCCAGATTCCTTTATACTGCTGAGTAGTACATTTGTATCGAATCGATTGAATCATAGGCCTTTTTAAAATTTACAGGAGTTATCTCTTATTTCAAGTTCCTGATTTTCATCATAGCTATTACGTTCTTTAGATTTAGCATTTGCTCTGCAAAAGACCTTGTCTTCCTGAATCCGGCTTGTGTCGAGTACTCCTCCAGTTTCCTTGAAATGTGACATGGACAAGATCTTATATATCATTGACAAGAGAGAGATTCCTCTATAATTGTTATAACCACTTTGATTCGTTTTTTTTGTGTTAATGCCGATATCCATTCCAGTGGTAAGCTGTTTGTTGTCCAAAACTTCGTTCATAATTTCCGTTAGATATAGAATAACGTTGTCACTAGAGTGTTTCCGTAACTCAGCAACTATATTGTCTTCTCCTAATCTTTTGTTGTTCTTAAGTTGTTTATTGGTTTCTGAGATTCCCTCTATTATCGGTGGCTTCGAGTCTGGTTGTAGTTGGATTAATTTATCAAAATTAAATCATTCTTTTGGTGGATTTCAGTAGTGTAGGACCTTGAAGTATTCTGCAGTTCTCAGTGTTATTATATGCAGTCTTCTGTGTTTTTGGATCTATAAACTGTAGGCCTTAACTTGGTGGTGTGCAGTTACTTAAACTATTTTTGTATGTTTTATAATAGTCCTTTGTGTTATTCTACTTAAAATATTATTCGTTGACGTTAGTCGATCTTTTACATGTTGTAGTATGATTCTTTATTGTTCAACCTGTACAATAAAACATGCTCTATAGCATGAAAGACGACGTAAAATCAATGACGCCACTAATTTTGTTTCGCCTTGTAAGGTGTTATAAACATTTTATAGTACCTGATATTGGCTTGTGGACCGAAACTAACTGTATAAAAAGAAATTTCCATCAGCAGCATTTGGCAGTAAATCACGTTTTTCAGATATTTTATAGACCTGGTATTGGCTTGTGGACCGAAACTAACTGTATAAAAAGAAATTTCCATCAGCAGCATTTGGCGGTAAATCACGTTTTTCAGATATTTACGAGCTGTGGAGCAGTGACTTCTTAGAATAAATACAAAATATATGTATTATTATTGAAATTCTTTAAACGTTATTCGACTTAAAAGTAATGGGAACTTGCTTATAACGATAAAAATAAAAGAAATTTGTGTTTACTCCAGGCAGGATTCTGTCATAAAACATTTTTTTAAAATGCTATTTTAAGACCAGACGTTTTCTCTGCTGTCATACAAGCACCAAGGAAGAGTCGAAATGTGCAGTGACGAATGCGAATGGAAAGGCCTAGGACGGCTGCTAACTGCCCGTGCTTCTGAGCGTATCGCTGCCCAGAAGCGAAGTAGCTCGTAAGCGATAGCCGTGTTCCCATGGTTATTTAGCGATAAACGATTAGATTCCCGGAGGTTTGCAGCGGGGCGTTCGGCTTACCGCACCAATAGTTTCGCGTCGAATTGTGTGCACACAGGCCGGTGTGGCGCGCATCTGCGCCCACTCTGTTATTGGCCATTCGCCCCCCTCCCCCCTCCAACCTGAAGCAATTTTGTCTGCACGTCGTTAAATTGTATTCGCTTTTAGAGTCGTCTTTAAGGATAACGAGCGTATTCTTTGCGCCCTCACAGGATAGCGGGGAGGACTTCACGCCTGGACACACAAACACAACGGGCGCGCTCGTCTTATACCTGCAGCCGGGCAGCCGGTCGTTCTGAAAGCACTCCGAGGCTCTCTCCTGGTCTTCCGGATTCGGTTTCTAAAGGCACGTGTGTGTGTGCGTGTGCGTGTGTGATGCAGGATTTTTGGAGGGGCGGGGGGTGGGGGTGGGTTGGTGCAAAGACCAGAGCGCGGTCGACCGCCGGCGTCTTTTGTGGTGCGGATCGCAACGGAGTCGCTACTCGACGCCCGCAGCCTGTGTGGGTGGTTTCAATGGGCGCCCTCCCGCTGATGAAGCGGCAGAGAAGGCAAACAGAATCGATAAAATCGCCCCTTTTGTTGTCGAGTGACGGCGGCCAAAAAACTACTTTCAAGGCGCGCATTGAGACGTATCATATGGTCTGCGACGTCACGTTGATTAGATTACTGCAGATGTGGGGGCAACTTTCCTCATTCTCGTAATACGTTAAAAAGGTAATGAAGATCATAAAAAGTAAAAGTTCAATACAGTTGCCCACTGTAGTATCGATAGCTACGATGCCACGACGTAGGTGCAAGTTCGTAGGTTGGCACTACGACACCGACGACAGCGCCCTCTAGCCGGCGATGTGCAGCTCTACGAGCGCCGCTCCAAATTCTGCCCATTTGATTCCGAGGAGACGACCTAGCAACATTGTTTCTATTTCCTACTGGGCGAACCACTACAGATTTTGCCTTTGTACCTTCTAGCCGATGTTTGATTGATGTACAGTTTCGCACCTACGTGCTCATCTTCAGTGCAAAGTTACTATAGCGTTCCCAGTGAAATAATAATAAAAGACTTAAAAAACAGGATTTATAAAGAAGAGACATCTAAAAATTGAATAATATACATTTTTCTCATGTATCCGTATTATAATAATTTCTCTGTGTAAGTTTCTAGGGCAAAGAAATTAAACAAAATTACCTAAAGAGACGACAAGATACGCTCTTTTGTTAATTTTTTAGTCGTCTTCACATCTTCTCTTGTCTTGGTTGCGAATAGACGGACATCTTGCGAGTGCCGGCAAATGTAAGCATATTTGTACTAATTAAGCAGATAATATATTGATTTAATATTATTGTTCACTTTTAATTGTCCGCAGCCCGTGGTCGTGCGGTAGCGTTCTCGCTTCCCGCGCCCAGGTTCCCGGGTTCGATTCCCGGCGGGGTCAGGGATTTTCTCTGCCTCGTGATGACTGGGTGTTGTGTGATGTCCTTAGCTTAGTTAGGTTTAAGTAGTTTAAATAGATCACCATGCACCTTGCCGTTGGTGGGGAGGCTTGCGTGCCTCAGCGATACAGATAGCCGTACCGTAGGTACAACCACAACGGAGGGGTATCTGTTGAGAGGCCAGACAAACGTGTGGTTCCTGAAGAGGGGCAGAAGCCTTTTTAAGTAGTTGCAGGGGCAACAGTCTGGATGATTGACTGATCTGGCCTTGTAACAATAACCAAAACGGCCTTGCTGTGCTGGTACTGCGAGCGGCTGAAAGCAAGGGGAAACTACGGCCGTAATTTTTCCCGAGGGCATGCAGCTTTACTGTATGGATAAATGATGATTGCGTCCTCTTGGGTAAAATATTTCGGAGGTAAAATAGTCCCCCATTCGGATCTCCGGGCGGGGACTACTCAGGAGGACGTCGTTATCAGGAGAAAGAAAACTGGCGTTCTACGGATCGGAGCGTGGAATGTCAGATCCCTTAATCGGGCAGGTAGGTTAGAAAATTTAAAACGGGAAATGGATAGGTTAAAGTTAGATATAGTGGGAATTGGTGAAGTTCGGTGGCAGGAGGAACAAGACTTCTGGTCAGGTGAATACAGGGTTATAAACACAAAATCAAATAGGGGTAATGCAGGAGTAGGTTTAATAATGAATAGGAAAATAGGAATGCGGGTAAGCTACTACAAACAGCACAGCGAACGCATTGTTGTGGCCAAGATAGATACAAAGCCCACTCCTACCACAGTAGAACAAGTTTATATGCCAACTAGCTCTGCAGATGACGAAGAAATTGAAGAAATGTATGATAAAATAAAAGAAATTATTCAGATAGTGAAGGGAGACGAAAATTTAATAATCATGGGTGAATGGAATTCGAGTGTAGGAAAAGGGAGAGAAGGAAACGTAGTAGGTGAATATGGATTGGGGCTAAGAAATGAAAGAGGAAGCCGCCTGGTAGAATTTTGCACAGAGCACAACATAATCATAGCTAACACGTGGTTTAAGAATCATGAAAGAAGGTTGTATACATGGAAGAATCCTGGAGATACTAAAAGGTATCAGATAGAATATATAATGGTAAGACAGAGATTTAGGAACCAGGTTTTAAATTGTAAGACATTTCCAGGGGCAGATGTGGACTCTGACCACAATCTATTGGTTATGACCTGTAGATTAAAACTGAAGAAACTGCAAAAAGGTGGGAAGTTAAGGAGATGGGACTTGGATAAACTGAAAGAACCAGAGATTCTACAGAGTTTCAGGGAGAGCATAAGGGAACAATTGACAGGAATGGGGGAAAGAAATACGGTAGAAGAAGAATGGGTAGCTTTGAGGGATGAAATAGTGAAGGCAGCAGAGGATCAAGTAGGTAAAAAGACGAGGGCTAGTAGAAATCCTTGGGTAACAGAAGAAATATTGAATTTAATTGATGAAAGGAGAAAATATAAAAATGCAGTAAATGAAGCAGGCAAAAAGGAATACAAACGTCTCAAAAATGAGGTAGACAGGAAGTGCAAAATGGCTAAGCAGGCATGGCTAGAGGACAAATGTAAGGATGTAGAGGCTTATCTCACTAGGGGTAAGATAGATACTGCCTACAGGAAAATTAAAGAGACCTTTGGAGATAAGAGAACCACTTGTATGAACATCAAGAGCTCAGATGGAAACCCAGTTCTAAGCAAAGAAGGGAAAGCAGAAAGGTGGAAGGAGTATATAGAGGGTCTATACAAGGGCGATGTACTTGAGGTCAATATTATGGAAATGGGAGAGGATGTAGATGAAGATGAAATGGGAGATATGATATTGCGTGAAGAGGTGACAGAGCACTGAAAGACCTGAGTCGGAACAAGGCCCCCGGAGTAGACAACATTCCATTGGAACTACTGACGGCCTTGGGAGAGCCAGTCCTGACAAAACTCTACCATCTGGTGAGCAAGATGTATGAAACAGGCGAAATACCCTCAGACTTCAGGAAGAATATAATAATTCCAATACCAAAGAAAGCAGGTGTTGACAGATGTGAAAATTACCGAACAATCAGTTTAATAAGCCACAGCTGCAAAATACTAACACGAATTCTTTAAAGACGAATGGAAAAACTAGTAGAAGCCGACCTCGGGGAAGATCAGTTTGGATTCCGTAGAAACACTGGAACACGTGAGGCATTACTGCCCTTACGACTTATCTTAGAAGAAAGATTAAAGAAAGGCAAACCTACGTTTCTAGCATTTGTAGACTTAGAGAAAGCTTTTGACAATGTTGACTGGAATACTCTCTTTCAAATTCTAAAGGTGGCAGGGGTAAAATACAGGGAGCGAATGGCTATTTACAATTTGCACAGAAACCAGATGGCAGTTATAAGAGTCGAGGGACATGAAAGGGAAGCAGTGGTTGGGAAGGGAGTAAGGCAGGGTTGTTGCCTCTCCCCGATGTTATTCAATCTGTATATTGAGCAAGCAGTAAAGGAAACAAAAGAAAAATTCGGAGTAGGTATTAAAATCCATGGAGAAGAAATAAAAACTTTGAGGTTCGCCGATGACATTGTAATTCTGTCAGAGACAGCAAAGGACTTGGAAGAGCAGTTGAACGGAATGGACAGTGTCTTCAAAGGAGGATATAAGATGACATCAACAAAAGCAAAACGAGGATAATGGAATGTAGTCAAATTAAGTCGGGTGATGCTGAGGGAATTAGATTAGGAAATGAGACACTTAAAGTAGTAAAGGAGTTTTGCTATTTGGGGAGCAAAATAACTGATGATGGTCGAAGTAGAGAGGATATAAAATGTACACTGGCAATGGCAAGGAAAGCGTTTCTGAAGAAGAGAAATTTGTTAACATCGAGTATAGATTTAAGTGTCAGGAAGTCGTTTCTGAAAGTATTTGTATGGAGTGTAGCCATGTATGGAAGTGAAACATGGACAATAAATAGTTTGGACAAGAAGAGAATAGAAGCTTTCGAAATGTGGTGCTACAGAAGAATGTTGAAGATTAGGTGGGTAGATCACATAACTAATGAGGAAGTATTGAATAGGATTGGGGAGAAGAGAAGTTTGTGGCACAACTTGACCAGAAGAAGGGATCGGTTGGTAGGACATGTTCTGAGGCATCAAGGGATCACCAATTTTGTATTGGAGGGCAGCGTGGAGGGTAAAAATCGTAGAGGGAGACCAAGAGATGAATACACTAAGCAGATTCAGAAGGATGTAGGTTGCAGTAGGTACTGGGAGATGAAGAAGCTTGCACAGGATAGAGTAGCATGGAGAGCTGCATCAAACCAGTCTCAGGACTGAAGACCACAACAACAACAACAAGTTCTAGGCGACTGATGGCCATAGATGTTAAATCCCATAGTGCTCAGAGCCATTTGAACCATTTGAACCACTTTTAATTAGTAAGAGGTGATCCCGATTTCATGTCCGCCTTCCTTGAATTAACCTGCATTCGAGTAATTTACAGTGCAACAATCAGAGCGGCCTATGCAGCCAACGACGCCATTACGTGACGATATTAACTTATGAAAATTAGCGGAAGCGAAAAACTCGCCCGCTATTACATAATATACATTTTTCTCCACAGCCGCCCGACGCTGCGGAAAATACGTAGCTTTAAAATTCTTATTTACAGTACCACAGCCGAGAGTCAGAGCCAGGAGTCCTACTACAATGCAATGGTTAACGGAGGTAAGAAAAAATACTCTCGCGCGTGTGTGGGCCGCAATTGTAATTAATAAGTAAAGATTTTTTGCTTTAAAGTGAACTGACAAGACGAGGAAGTTAATATGAAAAGTTTATTCCATTGTTCAACTTATATACTCATGTTTTAAGATTCTGCGACTCTAATTCCACTGAAGATCAATATTGTTAAAAAAGGAGAACTTCACAAAAGCATTTCATTGTAAATCAAAATTGAATGAAATATCACTTTGATTAAGGCCCACGACGTAAGTCGGCAACAATCAACATTACCAATAAATAATATATTAAATTACGACGACCGATGGACGCGAGATTACGTATGTCATTGTCTAATATTCTCTATTAAATGTTCTGTTAAGCTGAACGCAGTACCGAAGCATTTCACCTTTTCCTGCTCCTACTCACTTCCGACATTCGGCCTAATCTTCAATTTACAGGAGCATACTCACGCACCGCCTTCCAGGCGGGATACAAAACCCACAGCAACGGGTACAGTACCACTGTTCGATGTAATACATGGTCGGGATTTGTGGCTAGCAGATTAGAATCTCGTAAAATTTGGATCTCTATTCAATACATGGTCTTCTACTGTCACCTCTGCAAAGGATTTAGTAATATTATCGAGGAGCCACATAATGCAAGAATGTGATATTGTTTGTTCATCTGGGTGCGATCACCAACTAATACGGTCCCATCTATGAGATATGTGGTAGACAGAAAGCGATTGAAGAATATCTCTTTTAGGGCAGAGAGAAAAAATTGCCACGGGAAACGGCGTGTGGAAAAGAAAATCCTCCGTGACAGTTGGGAAGGGTAGTAGGTTTACCGGCGGGTTTATGCTACAAGCGTCAGTTCATGCATTAGTATAAGGAAATGGCAGTAGAGGATGGTTTGCCGTTGTTGTTGGGCACCGACGATGGTTCAAATGGCTCTGAGCACTATGGGACTTAACATCTGAGGTCATCAGTCCCCTAGAACTCAGAACTACTTAAACCTAACTAACCTAAGGACAGCACACACATCCATGCCCGAGGCAGGATTCGAACCTGCGACCGTAGCGGCCACGCGGTTCCAGACTGAAGCGCCTAGATCCGCTCGGCCACTGCGGCCGGCGCACCGACGATGTCACCTGGGTTATCTTTTGCGTCAGCGTAAGTGTGACACGCCGAAATTGTCATTAGAGCGGTCGATTTGATAGCAAAGTCGGCTTCTCGGTGTAGAAAGTCGAGTGGGATTTGTTTGCGTTTGTGTGTGTTCGGCTTCCCCGGCGCTACCGATTTGTAGGTTGTACTGGCAGACTGTTAGGTTCCCAGATATGTCAGTGGCTCGAAGAGTTCTTAAGTTACAGAAACCAATGTGTTATACTCGATGGCGACTGTTCATCAGGGACAAGGGTGTCGTCGTGAGTGTCCCATGGAACTATGACCAGATCGCTTTGATTTTCTGTGTCATCTGGCGGACATTGTGAGCAGCAATCTGCGGTTGTTTGCTGTTGATGTTACGGTGGACTGGAACATATCGAAGATGAGTGACTGTAGGATGATGCGGGATGACTTACACAAAATTTTTAGTAGGTGTCATGAATGGCAGCTGGCTCTGAGTGTAGAAAAACGTAAGTTAATGTGGTCAAATAGGAAAAACAAACCCGTAATTTTCGGATGCAGCATGAGTAGTGTCGTGCTTGACACGGTTACGTCGTTTAAATATCTGGGCGTAACGTTGCAAAGCGATGTGGAATGGAACGAGCGTGTTAGGATTGCGGTAGGGAACGCGAGTGGTTGACTTCGGGTTATTGGGAGAATTCCAGGAAAGTGTGGTTCGTCTGTGAAGGAGACCGCATATGGAACGCTAGTGCGCCCTGTTCTTGAGTATTGCTCGAGTGTTTGGGATCCGCACCAGGTCGGACTAAAGGACACATCGAAGCAATTCAAAGGCGGGCTGCTAGGTTTGTTAGATAGGTTTGAACAACGCGCAAGTGTGACAGATTCAAATGGCTCTGAGCACTATGGGACTGAACATCTGAGGTCATCAGTCCCCTAGAACTTAGAACTACTTAAACCTAACTAACCTAAGGACAGCACACACATCCATGCCCGAGGCAGGATTCGAACCTGCGGCCATAGCGGTCGCGCGGTCCCAGACTGTAGCGCCTAGAACAGCTCGTCCACGCCGGCCGGCCAAGTGTGACAGAGATGCTTCGGGAATTCAAAAGCGAATCTCTGGAGGAAGAAGATCACTATCGAGAAAATTTGGAGATCCAGCATTTGAAGCCGACTGCAGAAGGATCCTACTGCCGCCAAAATACGTTTCATGTGAGAGAAAAATTAGGGCTTATACGGAGGCGTATAGACTGTCGTCTTTCCCTTGCTTTATCTGCGGGTGGAACAGGAAAGTAAACGGCTAGTACTGGTGCAGGGTACCCTCCGCCACGCACCATACATTGGCTTGCCGAGTATCTATCTAGATTTAGATGTATAGTGCAGCTGGCGGTGCCAGCCGAATTTGCAGTTGTAAAGGGGTTAGCGGATAGTATGTGGGTTTATTGTTCCTAATGAAAAGTGTTTTTGAACGGTTATGCTTCCATCTGCGGTTTTCGATCGTAGTTCCTAAGATTCAGGGTGAAAGGGTTGTTCGAGTGTCTCTCGTTATTGTATGGTCGTGCAGCGAGTCTCTCGCAGAGGCCGAATTCACTGTGCAACTCGGCGGTGCATGCGCCACGCTTGTACTACTCGAAGAAGCTGTTGGCGCCGGAGAGGAGTAAATGCTAGGCCACAGTTAACGTTAGAATATTGACGGAAAAGTACAGTTACATCAATATCTATACTCATTTACGATCACATCATTTTCCCCTTTCTCTGTTCCATTCGCGAATGATGCGTGCAAAGAATAACTCTCGATAAATTTTCATATGAATAATTTCTCTGATATTTTTGATGCAGTCATTTCGCGAAACAAATGTTCGAAGAGTCTTCGAACATATATATATTCCAGTTTCTTCAACTACGAAGACTATTGGCTGAGTAGCTTTCAAAGAGAAAAATCCAGGACACTTGTGGCTATACTTCAACACTACATTTACGCTTACCTTTCTTCTCAATTATTGTGATATTTTGAAATCGGTAATAGGCTTATGACGAAGCAGTAACTGAAAACCTCATAGCTGAATTATCTTTATTTTCTGAACCGGAAAGAAAATTCTTTTCTTCAGAAATAATATATATATATTTTCTGAAATGTTTAGTGACTTACTAGATATTGAGATACAATTTGTCAGTCCTAAAAACTGTGTAATATTACAAATAAGTAATCAAATACAAATTAATTATACATCTCATACTCGGTTTAAGATTTCGTTTGACTGCAGACTGTTAGCGCAAGCGTGCATATATGCCAAATAATATGCAGCAAACACTGCTAACAAACATCTTCCACGTTCTTCACAAAATTAACTTCCATATGGCTGCATTTCTGAAATGTTTAGTCACTTACTAGATATTGAGATGCAATTTGTCAGTCCTAAAAACTGTGTAATATTACAAATAAGTAATCAAATACAAATTAATTATACATCTCATACTCGGTTTAAGATTTCGTTTGACTGCAGACTGTTAGCGCAAGCGTGCATATATGCCAAATAATATGCAGCAAACACTGCTAACAAACATCTTCCACGTTCTTCACAAAATTAACTTCCACATGGCTGCAGTCCCATAAGGAGAAACGGTTTAAGTTATGGTGCTTTATACCTCCTTCGATTTTGCTTTTGCTTGTCTCGTGGACCATAAAGTGGAAGGTCGACAAGTTAGAGAAGGGGACTTTCCTTTTCAACGTTATTTCTTACTCTTTCTTTAGGCATAAGACGATTTAAAACAAGTTCGGCGTGCCTATGCGGGGGTTATGTGAAAATGTATACTTTCGTAACGTTCTACTTCTTGAAAACATGTTATTCACAAATATTTAATTAAATGAGAAATATTTTTGCACACTGAAATCCCTGGGCTAGCAGGACAGAGCGGATGCGGTTACACAGGGTGTTACAAAAAAGTACGGCCAAACTTTCAGGAAACATTCCTCACACACAAAGAAAGAAAATATGTTACGCGGACATGTGTCCGGAAACGCTTACTTTCCATGTTAGAGCTCAGTTTTTACTTCTCTTCAAATCACATTGATCATGGAATGGAAACACACAGCAACAGAACGTACCAGCGTGACTTCAAACACTTTGTCACAGGATATGTTCAAAATGTCCTCCGTTAGCGAGGATACATGCATCCACCCTCCGTCGCATGGAATTCCTGATGCGCTGATGCAGCCCTGGAGAATGGCGTGTTGTATCACAGCCGTCCACAATACGAGCACGAAGAGTCTCTACATTTGGTACCGGGGTTGCGTAGACAAGAGCTTTCAAATGCCTCCATAAATGAAAGTCAAGAGGGTTGAGGTCAGGAGAGCGTGGAGGCCATGGAATTGGTCCGCCTCTACCATTTATTTATTTAGCGTATGGCAAGTACAAATCACGTATGAAAAATCTGAAAGTACATAACACACAAAACAGTTACAATATCACAAACAAACATCTACGTTAGAAATATAATCGATTGCACTGTTAGTCGCATCCATGAAGTCCCTTGTTGGCCCAGGGTAGGCCCTCAGAGGGCATTCTACCACGATATGGTGAATTGTCTGCCTGTCGGCGCCGCAGTCGCACTGTGGTGATGGCACTATGCTCCATTTGTACAAGGAGTCCGCACAACGGCCGTGGCTCGTCCTGATCCTGTTAAGGGTAGACCAGATTTTGCGGGGCAAGTCAAAGCCCCGAGGTCTGTTAGATGTTCCCAATAAGGTGTTAACCTGAGGCGGTGTCTTTTCCTCCCATTCTTCTCTCCAGCGGTCCTCAAGAATAAAAGCGTTCTTTACCAGATCTTTGGCACTTGCGAGAGGGGGGGTGTCTGGATTTCAATCTATTTTGCTCAATTCCATTACTCAGGGTGTGGATAGGAAGATCTGGGCTATTTTGGATTTTTCGACACTCCCTGACAAGTGCGTGTTCTCTGCGCAAATGTGGCGGCGGGATATGGCTCAATACAGGCAGCCATTGGACAGGAGTTGACCTGATCGTTCCAGAGATAATCCTCATCGTTTGGTTCAAGACTGCATCCACCTTCTTGATGTGAGCACTATTTAACCATATTGGGGAACAGTACTCTGCTGCAGGATAGGCAAGTCCTAGCGCAGAGCTACGCAGAACGGAGGCAGTGGACCCCCAACTAGTGCCACAAAGCTTTTGGACAATGTTGTTTCTAGTTCTGACTTTTTCAGCAGTGTTTACAAGGTGTTGTTTATAGCTCAGTGTTCTATTGAGTGTCACGCCCAGATACTTTGGTGTTCTATTATATGGAAGAATGCCGCCATCAAAGCGGATCTTGAGCTCTTTGTTTGCTAATTTGTTATTCAGGTGGAAACAAGTGGCCTCTGTTTTGGATGGGCTGGGTTGGAGCCTCCAGTCACGGAAGTATTTTCCTAGAGTGGTCAAATCGCTGGATAGTGTGATCTCAGTTTCCTCCATCACTCGATGTTGTGTGGCCAAGGCCCAGTCGTCCGCATATCCGAACATTTTGGATCTCGTCCTATGCATGTCGGCTATATACATGCTGAAAAGCAGTGGAGCCAGTACTGAACCTTGGGGCAGGCCATTATTAAGTTTCATGAATTTACTTCTGTTGTTACCGATGACAACCTGGAATGGTCTATTGCAGAGCATTTCGTTGATAAGGTTAGCCGTTTTTAGACATGGCACGATGCGGAGGAGCTTATAAATCAGGCCCTGTCTCCAGACAGTGTCGAACGCCGCCGTCAGGTCAACAAATACCACTGATGTTTTTTGCTGTCTTTGGAAGCCCGCCTCGATGTAGGTTGTTAGAGCGAGGACCTGATCCGTGCAGCTTCTTTTCGGCTGGAAGCCCGCCTGTTCTACCGGTACAGCCTCCAGGATGACTTCGCTCATTCTGTTCTACATAAGTCTCTCTAGTAATTTAAAGATCATTCTGAGTAAGGCGATTGGGCGGTAGCTCTGAGGTTGGTCACTCGGTTTGCCCGGTTTTAATATGGCAACAATTTTAGCCTTTTTGAGAGTGTGCGGAATTTTTCCAGTTTGCAACACGTTAGAGAGGAATCGCGCAAGCCATAATCTTGCAAATTTACCACAGTGGAGCAGAAATTCTGGGTGAATCCCATCAAACCCTGGGGCCTTTCCTGGTTTTATATCGTTCAGGGCCATATTTAACTCTTCGACTGAAAAGGGTTGGGAATAAGATGTATTGTTCTCTGCTGTCGATTTTAGCTCTTTAAGCTCCTTTTTAATTTTTATAGTATGGGCTCGTTCCTTTGGGGCCCTGGACGTCTTGCTGATGTGAACCGCAACTGTATTTGGGGACATAGCACTGGTCATTCGCAGATTTTTTCCTCCACCTCCAAGTCTCCGAAGCAAAGACCACGCCCTTCTGCTTGATCTTGTAAAATCCATTTGTTCCACGGTCTCCATCCACTTAGCACGCCTGGCCGTGTCTAGGCTATGTAATAGATCGTCTGCAATTTCTTTATCCCCATTGTCCAGAAACTGTCTATAAAGCCGTTCACTTTCCTCGCTCCATCCTGGCACATATTCTTTTCTGAATCCTCTGGGCATACTAACTTTAGCTGAGCTGATGACGGCTCCAACAAATCTTTCGTAGTTCTTATACGTTGGGGGTATCCATCCAAGGCATTTATCAAGTTTCTCCGAGAAAGCAGCCCAATCTGCCCTCCCAAAGTTCCATCTAGGACGAGGATAAGAGGATATCAGGGGAATAGTAAGACCTATTTCTAAGAGCACTGGGCGATGCCGAGAGTGGGGGAAATCCTCAAGTACCCTGCGAGAGACCGGCAGGGGTTTGTTGTTCTTGTCAGTTGTAACAAAACTGAGGTCAGGGCAGGTCTCAGTTAGCCAAGCGGCTGATTTAAATGTACCTCGGTCTTTGGCGTCAAAGATTAGTTGAGTATTATGATCTTCTGTCCATTTCACCAGGTCTTCGCCGTTTTGGTCAGATATTCGATATTTCCACAGTTCATGGTGGCTATTAAAGTCACTCACGTATATTGCTGGGTGAGGCAGGGTTTGAAGGGCTTGTGGGGGCCACGATTGCCCTGGAGCCTTGTATATATTATTTATTGTGACTTCACCCACTTTTATAATGACTTCGTGAATCTCGTTTGTGGTAGATGTTGATACGAGAGCCACTTCTTCGATATTTCTCCTGACGTATGTTGCCGTGCCATAATGTCTGTGGTGTGTGGCGCCTATTAGGTCATAGCAAGATATTATGCCCCTTGATCTTATCTGCTCGTCATCTTCAGTATGGGTCTCCTGAATTGCGACTACGTCAATGTCGTTCTTTGTTAAAACTTTATGCAAGTACATGCGTTTGGCTCTACTTATGCCTTCAATATTCAGGTGGCAGACTCGAATCAGCGATCCGAGTTCTCTAGTCAAAGGGTTCGTTTTGCTAGAATTCATCGTGATTTGCCGTGACCAGGAGATCAACTAAGGATTATCTGGTCGCCTGTACTTTGCTAGTTCATTTAGCGTTACCCAGGGTGCACGTGTAGTATTCTACTACGGACGCGAACTAGCTTTACACCCCAATCAATCAATCACACCAATCCATCGGTCACCGAATCTGTTGTTGAGAAGCGTACGAACACTTCGACTGAAATGTGCAGGAGCTCCATCGTGCATGAACCACGTGTTGTGTCGTACTTGTAAAGGCACATGTTCTAGCAGCACAGGTAGAGTATCCCGTATGAAATCATGATAACGTGCTCCATTGAGCGTAGGTGGAAGAACATGGGGCCCAATCGAGACATCACCAACAATGCCTGCCCAAACGTTCCAAGAAAATCTGTGTTGATGACGTGATTGCACAATTGCGTGCGGATTCTCGTCAGCCCACACATGTTGATTGTGAAAATTTACAATTTGATCACGTTGGAATGAAGCCTCAGCCGTAAAGAGAATATTTGCACTGAAATGAGGATTGACACATTGTTGGATGAACCATTCGCAGAAGTGTGCCCGTGGAGGCCAATCAGCTGCTGATAGTGCCTGCACACGCTGTACATGGTACGGAAACAACTGGTTCTCCGTAGCACTCTCCATACAGTGACGTGGTCAACGTTACCTTGTACAGCAGCAACTTCTGTGACGCTCACATTAGGGTTATCGTCAACTACACGAAGAATTGCCTCGTCCATTGCAAGTGTCGTTGGCCTAGGTCTTCCCCAGTCGCGAGTCATAGGCTGGAATGTTCCGTGCTCCCTAAGACGCCGATCAATTGCTTCGAATGTCTTCCTGTGGGGACACCTTCGTTCTGGAAATCTGTATCGATACAAACGTACCGCGCCACGGCTATTGCCCCGTGCTAATCCTACATAAAATGGGCATCTGACAACTCCGCATTTGTAAACATTGCACTGACTGCGAAACCACGTTCGTGATGAACACTAACCTGTTGATGCTACGTACTGATGTGCTTGATGCTAGTACTGTAGAGCAATGAGTCGCAAGTCAACACAAGCACCGAAGTCAACATTACCTTCCTTCAATTGGGCCAACTGGCGGTGAATCGAGGAAGTACAGTACATACTGACGAAACTAAAATGAGCTCTAACATGGAAATTAAGCGTTTCCGGACACATGTCCACATACCATCTTTTCTTTATTTGTGTGTGAGGAATGTTTCCTGAAAGTTTGGCCGTACCTTTTTGTAACACCCTGTATTTGTGGAAATGGGCCAAAATAAGTTACTGTCAGTTGCGCTCGACATATAAACTTTATTTCTCAAAACACACAATCACGCAAGCAAAAATCAAAATTCTCAAGGCTTTAACGAAAGACCTCCTTTGATTTAATTTAGAGCGGCTGAAGGCCACCTCGAAAATCCAAGGCACATGGCCTAAGCAAGGAATTGAGGTACAGGAGTTCTTCTGGAGGTTTCACTTCTCTAGAAATTTTTTATCTTCAATATAAATAGGCAGAAGGCATTAGCTTAAATTTTTTCCATAGAACTCGGCTGAAGGCCTCACATTAATCAAGAACAGTGATACGGCTTAAGGCCGAGTCAAAGATTTTCAATGTTTAATCTAAATAGGCTGTAAACTCGGCTGAAGGCCGCATATCAACAAAACAATTAACGGCTTAGGGCCTATGAAGAAGAGCTTTAAATTTGAAAAGGCTGAAGGCCTTATCTTAAAATATTTCGTGTAAAACTCGGCTGAGGTCCTCATACTAAAGAATAACAATCTTATGACTTAAGGGCAAGACAAGGATTTTAAATTTTTAATTTAAGAGAGATTAAAACTCTGCTGAAGGCCACACACCATGCAGAAAACAATTTTACGGCTAAAGGCCTAAAGGGAAGAGCTTCTAAATTTCAACTAAAATAGGCTAAAGGCTTTATCCTAAAATGCTTCACATAACTCTCTGCTGAAGGCCACATACGAAACCCAAACAATCTCACGGCTTAAAGCCCAGACAAAGAAATTTCTAATTTTTAATTTACCTGGAAAACTCGGCTGAAGGCTACATAAATACTAGAAAATATTTCTTTCGGCTTAAGGCCTAGACAAAATGTTTCAACTTTTGATTTGAAAAGGCTGAAAACTGTGCTGAAGGCCACATACCAACTTGAAACCAATTTACGGCTTAAGGCCTAGGCACAAGAAATTTTCAATTTTGAAAGCCTGAAACTCGATTGAAGGCCACACACCAAACAAGAAACAATTTTTTTTACGGCTTAAGGCCTAAGAAGAAAAGCCTTGAAATTTTAATAAGCTAAACTCGGCTGAAGGCCAAACAGAGTACTTAAGACAAAAAAGGAAATCACTATGTAAAACAGAAGGAGCGGATCGGCCTGGGAAGGTAACACTAACGCACGTATAGGTGAGGCAGGCAGCCAGAAAGCAACACAACCGAAAGCCAGCCGACGAACCAACCAACAAGATCAGTTCTGCCCCACCCGACCAGCAAAACGTCAACAAGATGTCAATAGCACAACGTTCTGGATACTGGTGCCCAATCCAGCCAAGTCAGAATAAACGCCCGAAACTACCAGCAATACGTCAGCTGTCGAACTACACGCCGTGGTGGTCAACATCAACACGATGAGGAAAATACACTGCCAAAAACTACGTCAACGGCCAGGGCAGGTCACCGGAACGTCAACGGCCACGAGGCAGAAGATATCGCTGGTACACTTCATTAATGAAGGAATGAATTAAATTAAGTTAAACACCACTCACGAAGACGGCTGCAATTCTGCCTATTGCTAAGCCACACCCCCGCAGTATCCTTTCTTCCAGAGCGATAATCTCGCAAGACTAGCAGGAAGACTTCCGCGAATTTTGGAACGTGGGAGTGTTCTGGTCGAACTGAAGTTGCGAGGGAGGATAGCAAGTCGTGTCTGAACACAGTCGCTAAGAGCACGGCCTACGAAAGCCAAGGTCCCGGATTCCAGCACTGATCTACCTAGTAGTTTCAAAACTTTCCACGAGGTGCCATGCAGTAGAGGAAGGAAGCTTACAGATGGAGAACACGTCGCATTGGTGAATGAAATCGGGTAGGGCCGTCATTTGCATGAACGATTTAGGTAAATCATGCAAAACTTGAATCTGGATCGCAGCGAGGATTTGACACTGCTGTGGTGATCGGTCGAAAGGGGACGTTAAGCTTGGCGGGCCCCCTATGGTGCTACTCCAGTGGAGTAGCCTATGTGCCGGTACCGGGTTTCACCCTTCCCCTTCTCTCGTCATCCATTAAAGTCACCTAAACTCGACAGATACACGTAAGATACAATTCTCATACACCGAGTGGAAAAATGCCATTGTGCGCTACATAAAAATTCTTTTTCCGATTAGGCGGCAGAGCCTATTCCCTGGAGTTTCCAAGACAACAACGCTGCTCTGCGTTCCTTCATTGGAGGAACTCACAGGACTTCATGCCGTCGTGAAAACTAAATGCGACTGCATCATTATTTTCAACCTTTACAAGCCTTAGCTTGTAAAGGTTGAAAATAATGACTGCTGTCGCCTCTGCTGCACAATGACCGACTCCGTGCCTCGAGATTGACAGCAAAATCTTATCAGGAGGCATCAGTCTTCTAGAATGCTCGACGCTTCAATCAATCTCTTGGAATCTTTTTCAGAATTTTAATCGCAAGTGATATCGATGCCGCGTACTAGAAGGCCACCGTCAGTTTCTGGGAAGTAAAACGTAGAGGTATGAACAAAACACGTGATCCAACAAGCCTTTTCAATTGTTTCTTTGCAACAACTAACATGCTGTCAAATTTCGTCAGATCATCAGGTTGTTTGAACTGAAAAAAGTTATAAATTACTCGCTATAATGACACACAGATCAAAATAATTGTAAATGAAAATGGTAGAGGATGGAAAACCGATGAAATGAAAAAAAAGAGTCAGGCCACCAGAGAATTAATTTTGGGTTGGTGCTTAGAACCGCACGGCCACACCAGCCGGCTATTGGATGTATTCCAACCTGTGTCTTCCCCTACTGCTTTGTCCTGTACAAGTCCCTCTAGTACAGTTACTACTATGAAAGTTATTGCCTCATGAGCTAATACATATCCCATCATCCTGCCCCTTCTTGCAGTTGGTGTCTCCCATGTGACTGTTGCCTCACAAATTCTGTGGGAACCTCCTCGCTTCTTATCAGTCTACTTAATTTTCAACGTCCTTCTGCAAAACAACATCTCAAACGCTTCGATAGTATTCTTTTCCGGTTTTCCCCATAGTAGTGATTCACTTCCATACACTCCTGTGCTGTAGTCGTACATTATTAGAAATTTCCTCCTCAAATTAAGGCCTGTATTTGATACTAGAAACTTCTTTTAATAAAGGACACTCTCTCTCCCTGTGCTGGTCGAACCTTTTTGGTTCTTTTTAATTCGTCCATCATGTGTTACTTTGCTTACAAGGCAGCAGAATTCGTCTACTTTGTGCCCCCCCCAGTTTTGATTAGCCTATTGCTTCATCTCACTGTGTTGCTTTTCATTACTTTCGTTCTTCTCACGTTTACTCTCAGCGCATATTTAGTTCATTCCATACAAGTCGCGTATTTCTTTTTCATTTTCACAGGGGACAGCAGCGTCATCAGGGAATATTATCATGGATATTTTTCCACCCTGAATTTACTTTTATTTTCGTTACCGTTTATTCGGTGTACAGGGTGAACAGCAGCTCTGTACTCTCGCCTTACACCTTTTTATTCCGAGTGATCCTCTGTTCGTCTTCCATTCTTTGCTCCCTCTGGTTCAAGTGCATGAAGATAAACAACATTGAACTAGCAGCCGAGGTACAACTGCTGAAAGTGTTTACAACATAAATTACAAATATCTCTACTGTAACATAATGATGGAGAAACCCTTTGCCAAACTCTGTAGAGTTGTTTGAGAAATGTACAAGTTGTATGAGGGGTCAGTTTCACAGATTTGGTGCCTGCTTTGGGTTTCAAATTCTCCCGTGCAGAGGCACTAGGAATAGCGTTGATGATCTCCTAGAATATAAAATCATCATCATCGTTATCAGTCATCAGAAACACGTCACTAGGAGTGATCACAACATCTTGCACTTCACAACAGTGTTAGACCTCATACAGTTGGCTGTCAGAGAACAGTTATACACTAACGGAAAAAAATCGCAACACCAAGAAAGAGTTGTGCGACATAAACGAAAGTTGATAGGCGTGTTCCTACACCTGGAAGATGACGTCTATTCAGATTTTTCACCAGTCGCATAAGAGAGGCGCTAGTAGCAAAGGATACAAATCAGGTTTCCTTCAAGTACACGCTGGAACGGGTGCGAGGGTTAGTTACATTTGAGACTGGACGCAGTGAGTTGATGTTAATCAAGGATGCCTTAAAGGCGACAAACACGCCATTATCAGTACCTCACTGAGTTTGAACGAGGTCGTGTTAAAGAGCTACGAGAAGCTGGGTGTTCCTTCTGTGATACTACAGAAAAACTTGGCAGCAATGTAACCACTCTACATGATTGCTTGGTGGCAGCGGTGGTCAGGGAATGAACTGTGGCAAGAAGACTGAGCTACAGACGGCCACGTGGTACTACCGTGAGGGAAGATCATCGTGTTCGGCGTATGGCTTTCTCGCATCGTACTGCATCCGTAGAAGCAATTGGAGTAGCAGTTGGCACCACAGTGACACAATGAACTGTTGCATATGGGTTACTTCAAAGACAACTCCGAGCCAGATTCCCTGTAGCATGCATTCAAAATGGTTCAAATGGCTCTGAGCACTATGCGACTTAACTTCTGAGGTCATCAGTCGCCTAGAACTTAGAACTAATTAAACCTAACACATCGATGCCCGAGGCAGGATTCGAACCTGCGACCGTAGCGGTCACGCGGTTCCAGACTGAAGCGCCTTTAACCGCACGGCAGCATGCATTCCACCGGCCCTAAACCACCATCACAGTGATGTCAAGCGAGAGCTCATTGATGACAGCATAGAGGACCGTTGCCTTTGCTAATGAAAGCTGGTTCTGCCTCGGCGCCAGTGATAGCCGTGAACTGGTGAAAAGGACGCCGACTTGAGGGCCTGCAATCAACTTGTCGGTTGGACCTACACTTGGAATTATGGTCTGGGGGCGATTTCGTATGACAGCAGGTTGTCACACGCACCCCGACTACAAAACTGTACGTCAGTCTGGTCAACGAAACTGTTGTTCTGCCATCCATGAACGCCATTCCCAGGTGTGTTTTCCAACAGGATAACGATCGACCACATACTGCTATTGCTCTAGGGACTGTCGTCCTGTCGCCTTGGCCTCCTCGATCACCAGACCAGTCTCCAACCGAGCATATATGGGACATCATCGGGCGACAACTCCAGCGTCATACACAAACAGCGTTAACCGTCTTTGTATTGACCGACCAAGTGCTACAGGCATGGAACTCCGCCCCACAAACTGACGCAAGACACCTGTACAACACAATGCATGCAAATTTGCAAGTATGCGTTCAAAATTCCGGCCGTTTCACTGGTTATTAACGCAACAGCATGTCACATTAGTGATGGCTTATCTCATGCTTTCAGTAACCTGTGATCTTGCAATGTTAATCACTTAAATATGTTACCTAGACAAAAACATTCCCGAAATCTCATTACTTTATGTAACACCCCAAATATGGAACCCCTACTGAAACCCCTTTCGTAGTAAAAGAAATAGCAAAATTAGTTATCCTGGCATTGACGGGAGCTACTGACAACAAAACTAACACTATTGCAAGTTTGACTAACAGGAACACTATGTAACTAATAACGTTTATTATAAAGAAAGGACTGAACAAAGACTATCAGATGATACGAAGACTGAAACATTAAATAAATAATTCAAAATGTGTTCTTTACGAAGGTTAAAGCCCAGACCATAAATAGATCAGAGATAACATTTATCCAAGAAGAGAGTTGTAGCCCCATCGAGCTGTAAGTTCACCGCGACTACACTGGAATGGAGATGTTAATTCAGTCTCTCTTGTAGACGTCGCAATAGTAGTAAGCCTATTGAACGCTACTAGACTGTTTCAAACTGAAGTTTTAAAAGTTTTCCAGTATCGACTTGAAATACTAGTCAGAATTTCGAACTGAAGTAAAATGACATTTACGTTTTAGCCAGACAACGGAGCAGTCATTATATGTGAAAGAAAAGTAAATCGTGTGATACCTGATTAACGCTGGGAGTTGGCCTTCGTGATCTGTGATTGTCACGAACGTCAAGGGACACAGCAATATACTAACCGCCGACATAAACTCTATTATTAGCCTTGAGTAGGAAACAGCTACACGCTATCACGAAGAACTTACGATTACGCCGTGTTGTCGGAAGCTGTAGTCAGTGTCAGAATCGCTGATGCAAATACACTCCTGGAAATGGAAAAAAGAACACATTGACACCGGTGTGTCAGACCCACCATACTTGCTCCGGACACTGCGAGAGGGCTGTACAAGCAATGATCACACGCACGGCACAGCGGACACACCAGGAACCGCGGTGTTGGCCGTCGAATGGCGCTAGCTGCGCAGCATTTGTGCACCGCCGCCGTCAGTGACAGCCAGTTTGCCGTGGCATACGGAGCTCCATCGCAGTCTTTAACACTGGTAGCATGCCGCGACAGCGTGGACGTGAACCGTATGTGCAGTTGACGGACTTTGAGCGAGGGCGTATAGTGGGCATGCGGGAGGCCGGGTGGGCGTACCGCCGAATTGCTCAACACGTGGGGCGTGAGGTCTCCACAGTACATCGATGTTGTCGCCAGTGGTCGGCGGAAGGTGCACGTGCCCGTCGACCTGGGACCGGACCGCAGCGACGCACGGATGCACGCCAAGACCGTAGGATCCTACGCAGTGCCGTAGGGGACCGCACCGCCACTTCCCAGCAAATTAGGGACACTGTTGCTCCTGGGGTATCGGCGAGGACCATTCGCAACCATGAAGCTGGGCTACGGTCCCGCACACCGTTAGGCCGTCTTCCGCTCACGCCCCAACATCGTGCAGCCCGCCTCCAGTGGTGTCGCGACAGGCGTGAATGGAGGGACGAATGGAGACGTGTCGTCTTCAGCGATGAGAGTCGCTTCTGCCTTGGTGCCAATGATGGTCGTATGCGTGTTTGGCGCCGTGCAGGTGAGCGCCACAATCAGGACTGCATACGACCGAGGCACACTGGGCCAACACCCGGCATCATGGTGTGGGGAGCGATCTCCTACACTGGCCGTACACCACTGGTGATCGTCGAGGGGACACTGAATAGTGTACGGTACATCCAAACCGTCATCGAACCCATCGTTCTACCATTCCTAGACCGGCAAGGGAACTTGCTGTTCCAACAGGACAATGCACGTCCGCATGTATCCCGTGCCACCCAACGTGCTCTAGAAGGTGTAAGTCAACTACCCTGGCCAGCAAGATCTCCGGATCTGTCCCCCATTGAGCATGTTTGGGACTGGATGAAGCGTCGTCTCACGCGGTCTGCACGTCCAGCACAAACGCTGGTCCAACTGAGGTGCCAGGTGGAAATGGCATGACAAGCCGTTCCACAGGACTACATCCAGCATCTCTACGATCGTCTCCATGGGAGAATAGCAGCCTGCATTGCTGCGAAAGGTGGATATACACTGTACTAGTGCCGACATTGTGCATGCTCTGTTGCCTGTGTCTATGTGCCTGTGGTTCTGTCAGTGTGATCATGTGATGTATCTGACCCCAGGAATGTGTCAATAAAGTTTCCCCTTCCTGGGACAATGAATTCACGGTGTTCTTATTTCAATTTCCAGGAGTGTAGATTCAAGACCCTGGATGACAGATCGGTGTGTGTTCAGTGCAGGTTTAAATAATTACGAAGCTCAATTAATTCCAATATAACCTTAATGCTTCGTGTCGGCTACGTCATTTAATGGAAATTTACTGTGTAATTGTGAAATTAACTATTTCTTGAGAGAACGCAGAAGTTAAAGGTGATTTAGTGATTTTAGTAACAGTGAACAGCAAGTTTGCACCGAAATACGACGCGTTCTGTACGTTGTGAGAAGAGTATTTTATCTCTGGAATTACGTCGTATTAGTTGTTGAATTAACGCCGTAGCGACGCCTTGACGACGCTATATTAATTAATGAATCAACATCCTCTCAAAACTATGATGTGGCATCGGCTTGAGTGATGAACTTTAAAATTCAAGATATCCTATTATCTGTGTTTCAACCCTCATTTGCAAACCGGGCATAAGATCTACAGTTATCAAGTTCGCGTAAGCTATCGCCTGTCGCGAACACGTGGAGCATATTTGGTTAATTGTTTCAGATCAAGGGAGTTGTTGCGGTAACGAGTGGTGCAGTCGCTGTGGGTTCGAAGTATAGAAGACCGACAGACTTCGAACACCAGTGCTTCAATTTCAAACAAGGGCTGCTTACACATTAAGGCGTGCTGCTCCATCGATATGCTGATATCAGTCTAAAGGACATAATGTCTGAAACTAATCAACCAAGCGAGGAGTTTAACAGTTACAAAATGGTTCAAATGGCTCTGAGCACTATGGGACTTAACTTCTGAGGTCATGAGTCCCCTAGAACTTAGAACTACTTAAACCTAACTAACCTAAGGACATCACACACATCCATGCCCGAGGCAGGATACGAACCTGCGACCGTAGCGGTCTCGCGGTTCCAGACTGTAGCGCCTAGAACCGTTCGGCCACAAGGCCGGCTTAACAGTTACGGATCGTAGCCGTCACGATCGACGGACCCTGTTCCATGTCAACCGGACTGGGACAACCATCACCATCGAGCCGACACAAATAAAACGCCACATTTACAATAATTATCTTTTGGTGTTGTGATTTTTTTCCCCCGTCAGTGTACAATCTGAGACTCTCGTCTTATGTGAGCATTGAGTAGATTCCATTGTAACTGCCATCTACGCAACGAATTTTTGTTTCTCCACCTCGCTGACCTGCACGAGCGTAGATAGTGTCCTATCTTTCAAAAATGGAACGTGAAATATGACTGAAAATGCCATTACATGAAACGGCCCGGATGTATTTGAGTTCTGCGGAATGCGAGATGAAAGATTATGGCCCTGTCGACGTGGGAGCTGTTGCCTGCAAATACAAGCCGCATTCCTGCCGCTCAGAAAGAAACAGCGTGATTTACTGTCCCCGTGCAGGGAGCATCCAGAGGGCCAGAGGGCCATTAGAATATCAAGTCGAGGGCTGGAGCATTGGGTTACGAGAAACACGACCCACTGCGCAGCCGGAACTTCTCGCCGCACTGAACACGAGACTGCATTTGCATTTAAAAGGGGACGAGGCCTGTAAAACACGATTTAAAAACCGGGCGAATTAAAAGGGCTCCGAAACAGTTTGTCATCCTCCACAGTCGAAATGCTCATTCTCTTGTGACGTTGACTGACGTTTATCCTAAGCCGCTTTTGAATTCGGGAATGGATCCCGCAGGAGCACCGCGGTCAAGCGGAAAATCTGGAGACGGCGGCGACGAAGCCAAAAGCAGTCTCCTTTTGACTCTATACACCCAAGAATGTGCCTGTCTGTAGACTCAAGCTCCCCTTTGTGACGACCGCTATAAACTCGTACGCTCGCATAGATTAAAAGGTAAAAAATGGAGCTGAAGTTTCTTTATCTTATCGTGACTGGAACTCACCGTCATGTAAAATTTTTTAAAAGGTGTCGTGATCGCCTTTGACAGTAAACCTATTTATTCATAAATCCACTATTGTAGATTTGGTCGTGCGGGCATTACCAGGTGAAGTACTGTGACGTTTGTTCCCCGTGCAAACTATGAAAACGAGGCAACATAGTGAAATCTTTAAATGATAAAAATCAGCAGCTGCAACAGTCTGTGACTTACGGAAGGTATTTGATCGTATTATTCGTAATACTGTAGTACAGAAGTTAAAGTTTTTTGGAGTACGTATTTCAGCACACGGATTGCTTGCTTCTAATTTAAGAAACAGAATGCAGAAAATTACCCTAGGCCATAGGAGTAATACAGAGATGAACGCCACCTCATCTGCATGGGAAGAAATTACATTGGGAATCTCACAGGGATCAATCATTTGTCCGCTACTGTTATGATCCGCCATTTTATTTGATTCATGAGATAGAACCAGTCCTGTTTGCAGCACTGATATAAAGCTGAGCAAAGAAGCATCAACAGAGAAAACAGTAAATACTTCGTGATACTAGCTTTGCACAAATGGGCTAAGCCTTGAAAAAACACAGCTCATCCAGTTTTGAACGGTGTAACCTCCCCACAGAAATATTTTAAATTAGAAACCATGAACCAAGTGTAACCTCCGCACAAAAATTATAATTAAATGAATTTTATATATTGTAACCTCTGAACAAAATTGGCTCCCATTTATAATCTCTGTGCAGAAATGCATTCACATTTAATGTAACCACAAAATTCAATTCCTAAACCCGGAAATAATTAAAAAAAATTCAGTAACCTGGTAAATTTTTTGATGAGAGCAGCGCTGCGCCTCGGCCCTGTATTCTGAATAAAAAAGGAAAAAATTCTTACCTCAATAAAAACTGCGAATATATCTGCTATTACGTAAAAACTTTTCGGCACAGCTTCGTGCAATGCTGGGCTATATATATATTTTTTTATTCTTGGAAGGAATGATCATGCATTGGAAATATTCTTTAAATTGAAATGAATGCTTTTCTTAAAAAAAATTACTTTATGTTATAAAAATTATTATTGGGGCATTTTTTTAAGAAATTAATGACAGTTAATATACATTACTAGATATGCGCAAGGCCGCTTCTTTACCTTCTACAATAATACTCATCCTCCAAAGTCCCGACCAGAGCAGACTGCCGACACGCGCAGGCACGCGCCAACAGTCGACTACTACTGACTACTGAAGACTAGTGCAGACTACTCAAGACTAGCGACAAGCAACAACTAACTACATACCACTCTCTGGTCAGAGACTCTGCCATGCCTCGCCCATCCCCGGCAACACATACGTCTTACAACGGTCAAAGTTATCCCACCTCCTATTAACCTAGTATATCGACAAGAAATGATAAACAGCAGAAAACTGTTCGTTAAGTGTGCATATAGATGAAAACTTAAACTGGAAAAACCATGTAGTAGACCTACTAAGGCGGTTATATTCGACAACGTTTTTCATAAGAAATGTGGGTAACTGATAACATTGGAGAGGCAGACGTTTGTAGGTTAAACTTCGGATTAAAAAAAAAACGTGACGCGAAGAAGGAGATGTGCGACATAAAGAAAAGTTGGTAGCCGTGTTTCTACACCTGAAACATGATGTCTCCTCAGTTTTCGATCCAGTCGCATGATAGGGGCGTTAGCAGCACCACTATGAGGATACAAATCGGGTTTGCTTTAAATACTCACCGTAATAGTCGTGACCCTTAGTTACCTGTCAGACTGGACGTGGTGAGTTGATGTCAGTCGAGAATGCCTTTAAGGCGACCAAGACACTATTATCAGCACCTCGTTGAGTTTGAACCAGGTCGTGTAACAGCGACTACGAGAAACTGGATGTTCCTCCTGCGATACTGCAGAAAGACTTGGTAGGAATGTCTCCACTGTACATGATTGCTGGCAGCGGTGGAGGATGGATGGATGGTCGCGAGACGAACGAGCTCTGTGGTGCAAGACGCGCCCACTGCAATTTGACCAAATTACGACGACGTGTAAGATACATCCACAATAATCTGTCCAGATTTGCGAAAACCTCGTCTTCACAAGGAAAGCCAAATGAAAGAACCTCCCCACTCCTACTAAACTTCCAGATAGGTCTCAGTTTAGCCGGTGAGTCGTAGATGGTGGTTTTTGGGCGCACGTTGTAGCTAGCCATGCTTTCCCACCAGAGTTACGAGATAAGTAAGCCAATCAGTCCTCGTACTGACTTAGTGAGCCGCCGCATAGAATTTCTTCCTGCCTGTTATGTGGAGATGTTCTCTTAGTTTTACGCCTCCTTGCAGAGCTGAAAGTGCAATACTACTGTCTATGTTTTGCGTACTGAATCGGGAAGAAGATTTTCGTGCAAATACACTCCTGGAAATGGAAAAAAGAACACATTGACACCGGTGTGTCAGACCCACCATACTTGCTCCGGACACTGCGAGAGGGCTGTACAAGCAATGATCACACGCACGGCACAGCGGACACACCGGGAACCGCGGTGTTGGCCGTCGAATGGCGCTAGCTGCGCAGCATTTGTGCACCGCCGCCGTCAGTGTCAGCCAGTTTGCCGTGGCATACGGAGCTCCATCGCAGTCTTTAACACTGGTAGCATGCCGCGACAGCGTGGACGTGAACCGTATGTGCAGTTGATGGACTTTGAGCGAGGGCGTATAGTGGGCATGCGGGAGGCCGGGTGGACGTACCGCCGAATTGCTCAACACGTGGGGCGTGAGGTCTCCACAGTACATCGATGTTGTCGCCAGTGGTCGGCGGAAGGTGCACGTGCCCGTCGACCTGGGACCGGACCGCAGCGACGCACGGATGCACGCCAAGACCGTAGGATCCTACGCAATGCCGTAGGGGACCGCACCGCCACTTCCCAGCAAATTAGGGACAATGTTGCTCCTGGGGTATCGGCGAGGACCATTCGCAACCATCTCCATGAAGCTGGGCTACGGTCCCGCACACCGTTAGGCCGCCTTCCGCTCACGCCCCAACATCGTGCAGCCCGCCTCCAGTGGTGTCGCGACAGGCGTGAATGGAGGGACGAATGGAGACGTGTCGTCTTCAGCGATGAGAGTCGCTTCTGCCTTGGTGCCAATGATGGTCGTACGCGTGTTTGGCGCCGTGCAGGTGAGTGCCACAATCAGGACTGCATACGACCGAGGCACACAGGGCCAACACCCGGCATCATGGTGTGGGGAGCGATCTCCTACACTCGCCGTACACCACTGGTGATCGTCGAGGGGACACTGAATACTGCACGATACATCCAAACCGTCATCGAACCCATCGTTCTACCATTCCTAGACCGCAAGGGAACTTGCTGTTCCAACAGGACAATGCACGTCCGCATGTATCCCGTGCCACCCAACGTGCTCTAGAAGGTGTAAGTCAACTACCCTGGCCAGCAAGATCTCCGGATCTGTCCCCCATTGAGCATGTTTGGGACTGGATGAAGCGTCGTCTCATGCGATCTGCACGTCCGGCACGAACGCTGGTCCAACTGAGGCGCCAGGTGGAAATGGCATGGCAAGCCGTTCCACAGGACTACATCCAGCATCTCTACGATCGTCTCCATGGGAGAATAGCAGCCTGCATTGCTTCGAAAGGTGGATATACACTGTACTAGTGCCGACATTGTGCATGCTCTGTTGCCTGTGTCTATGTGCCTGTGGTTCTGTCAGTGTGATCATGTGATGTATCTGACCCCAGGAATGTGTCAATAAAGTTTCCCCTTCCTGGGACAATGAATTCACGGTGTTCTTATTTCAATTTCCAGGAGTGTAATTTTTACAGAGGATGCCATTACGGTCATTTTATTTAAAAACCACAGTAAAATGAACTTTCTCGCATTTTTTTGAGGCATCAGTTTTCTGACTGGTTTGATGCGGCCCGCCGCGAATTCCTCTGTTGTGCCAACCTCTTCATCCCAGAGTAGCACTTGCAACCTACGTTCTCAATTATTTTGCTGGATGTATTCCAATCTTTATCTTCCTCTACAGTTTTTGATCTCTTCAGTTTGTAAGGGGTTCATCAGGGGTTCATTACTATTCGCTAGCGCACTTGAGGACATGTAATTTCGATGGATTGCTCCCGCGCTGCCTGCGATATGGAATATCTGTGCTACAATAGAGTCGCAGGTCAGAGCAGTGTTGACTGTAAGTCGAATTTAGTAGCTCGCAGAGAGCGGTCGTGTTTTGTAGCTCGCACACAGCACTTGAGTTCTGGAATTCGGACAGGGCAGTGCAGCGATTGACTAGTGTTGTAATTCCTTGCAGAAATGTTTCAATAATAACTTTTGTTCTGAAGAAAACTTTTGCCAGTCATTTATCTGAGTTTAAAGAATTTACGAATATTTCCTGTGCATTCTCATGTTAATTAAGCAAAAGAAAACCAGTCATTTTCCTGCAAATGAAAATCTAGTGACCAGCATTGCACAGGGCTGTGCCAAAAAATTTTTTTATAGGAGCAGATATATAGATAGCGTTATCCGGCGACATCATTGTGAAGTAACAATTTTTCAGTTTATTCAGGATGATTTCACAGGGCCATGACGCAGCGCTGCTGATGTCAAAACTTATTAATCTTGATATGCAGTCTGTATATGCAGTCAGTATTTAATGGAAATAAAACCTGAAATTTTATTATTGGAAAGAAATTTTTCTATTGGGAACTTAAACAAGATTTTCTGTTGGGAGGTTACACTAAATGTGAATATTATAATGATTTTTCTGTTGGGCGGTTACAAGTTCTCTGTAGTGCTATGGAAGTCATTCCCTGATGTCTTAACAGATGTCCTATCATACTGTTTCTTCTCCTTCTCAGTGTTTTCTACATATTCCTTTCCTCTCCGATTCTGCGCAGAACCTCCTCATTCCTTACCTTATCAGTACACATAAATTTCAACATTCGTCTGTAGCACCACATCTCAAATGCTTCTATTCTCTTCTGTTCCGCGTTTCCCACAGTCCATGTTTCACTACCGTACAATATTATATGCTCTCAAACGTATATTCTTGGAAATTTTTCCTCAAATTAAGGCCTAGGTTTGTTGCTGGTAGACTTCTCTTGGCTAGGACAGCCCTTTTTGCCAGTGCTAGTCTGATCCTCATGTCCTCCTTTCTCCGTCGGTCATTGGTTATTTTGCTGCCTAGATAGTAGAATTCCTTAACTTCATCTACTTCGTGAGCATCAAACCCAATGTTAAGTTTCTCGCTGTTGTCATTTCTACTACTTCTCGTATGACTCAACTGACTGTAAATGTAACAGATCAGCAGTAACAACACACATTAAAGACCCAGGCACAGGCCACCCTTTGAGAGTCGAAGACAATCTCCAGATTTGCATAATATCGGAAAAATCATAAGAATGGATATCATGGAAGAAATGAAAATTTTTATTCATAATACAAAATATGGAGATAATATTCTTAATGAAGTAACTGAATTCAAGAACTCAAAATTCTTCAGTAGTCCTAAGCCAGTTCTAAAGCAGTAGATCAAAGATGTGCCAATGTGAAGCAAACAGTTACCAGACTGTTAAGTATCGCGAATATCGATGTGATATACGATGCTTGATACTCATTCATACGCTGCAAGGCCACCATATTGTATTAAGTATATAGTGGTTACATGTATGTAGGAAATATTATGCAGTGAATTATGTCTAAAAACAGTGCCAAAATAAGTAGAGCAATAGTATAATGTCTCACAACAGCTCCACCATTGCACCAATGATGCAAACGAAGCTCTGAAACGCCAGAATCGTAAGTGAAGAACTGTCCAATAAAAAAAAGTGTATTACACGATTTTCCCAGCATGACAACTAATTCAAAACTACCTGCATCCCACACAGGCTGTGGTGTCATCATAACAAACGAGACATAGCTCGAAACCAGTACAAGACACCACTGGACATCAATTTCCAGCCAACTACTGCCCGTCCCTACCCCCCCCCCCCTCCCCTTCCCCAGTCATCCAATTACTCCCAAAAGCGACAGCATCAGCGAACAATAAACAGGAAGTCCTATTTTAACTTAGCTTAAGACATTTTATTTTTAAGTAACAATTTTCTCTGTGTATAAACACCTGAGGAACATCCTCGAAACGCGCTGTTAATGTGTTAAATGAAACAGGAAATAAATAAATGCGGCTGATAGCGGAAAATGTGAATAAGTAATTATCACATTCATGACGACGAAACTGAAAATGTACATGTCGTTCTGATGTGTTAGATCATTTGCTGATGATCTGTGTGGCGTGGTACTATGTGTGGCTCTGCAGAAAAATCTTGTTGGTTTGCTTTTTCCTTGAGAGAAAAGAATACTGTGAAAGTTGTACCAACTATTGGCTCCATGTATAGTCACGATATGCAACATTTGCTGACGCGTAGGTGCTGATCTGATAACATGCAAGCTTATTCTGAGCGCGGTGGACACAGGAACGAGATTCGAGAAGATGATTAGGTAGGGAAGAGCAACTGCCGGTTTAATTATGCCGAGTGATTCTCAGTAACATACATTACAGACCGTACCTGTGCGCTGTGTCACAGCGACGGAGTTAGGGCTCTCCCGGAGACCACCGCTCGGTCCCGGTCTGGCTGCTGTATAAACATACGAACACGGTGGCGCTGTCACGGAGTTAATTTGTGTCCCGCGCTCCTCCTTCGTGGGCGAGGCTGGTCTGGTCCGTAATGAAGCCGTAACGAGCAGGGGGGACTGCTGAAGCGGGGCACAGTCCTCGTGGGCGGAGAGCCGTTGAGTCCCCGCAGCTGCGAGCAAGCTGGGGCTAATGGAAGTTCAGGGTACTCCACCTCCGCAAAGTCACTGATCGCAGGTGAGGTCCACCTGATTTGGTGGCGTCTGCAAAGATACTAGGAGCGTTCAATAAGTAATGGAAGCCTTTTTTTCTAAAAGCAAGTTGGTTTTATTCAGGATTTAAATACACCTTATTATTACCCACTCTTTTGGCTACAAATCCCTATTTTTCAATACAACCTCATTTCAATGACACGATCTTACGTTGCCTCACAGGGAGGGCCTGTATTACCGAACAGTACCACACTACGGGTCAAAGTCGGACCCATCTTGCTGCATCAACAGCCTCCCCACCAGCTACGTACCGCTTCCCGCGGAGTGCGTCTTTAATTGGGAAAAACAGATGGCAGTCGGGAAGAGCGAGGAGGAACTTCTGTGAGCAGAATTGTGTGCTGCCACGCGTTGTCATGGAAAAGGAGTTCGCATATTTGTGGCGACGAATACAAAGTTCAGTATAGCATGAGTCACAGCTGTGTGCGACTAACCGACACGCGGGAGATCGGGCCCGTTTGCGTGACTTTGTTGCAATGATGAAAGACACTTCATTCGACGGCTCACCGTGCTTTTGTTTAACGCCGGATCTGCATGACTTTGTTGCAATGATGAAAGACACCTCACTCGACGGCTCACCGTGCTTTTGTTTAATGCCAGATCTGCATAAACATTCTGCAAGCGCTTATGAGTATCGATGATGCGCTGGTTTTCCGCCAAAAGAAATTCAGTAACAGCTAGCTGCTTGGAACGCACCTCTGTTACAGACGCATTTTGAATTACACGTATAGCGCCACCACTAATCGCAATTTCATGAAACTATAGGGGATGATTCGGCAATATTCCACAATGTCTCACAACAAATTCCGAATTTTTTCAACCGAAACTGGCCGAGACAAAAATGTGTTGCATTATTTACTGAACGCCTGTCGTACTTCGTCAGCCGGCGCAACTGCAACACACTCGCAAGGCAACATCCGTGTGACTCGCAAGGAACCAGTTCCGATGAAAATGCTTTGGATTGCGACTCTCAGGAGACTCTGTTGTGACTCTCCATGCATCGTGTGTTGCTTCATAGTTTGTAATATGTCTGGCTTAGTCAGCCATCGTATTAGGCTCCAAGAAGCTGTTCCCAGAGCAGTGGAGATGCAAGAAGTACATAGATGATGAAATGTGGTGTGAGGTACCTGTGACAAATTCCCGTAAGAAAGACCGCCTGCATAATGCTACTGCTCTGTGATTGGCTGCTGTGTTCGGAGCAAGGGCGCCAAAACGTTAAAGTACAGTTATTATTATTAGTTAAACTACTCATTGGAATGACTACACTTTTTAATGTAAATATCTCTCAACAGCTGACTATCAGTCAGTCATTGTAGAATTATTAAAAACAATTTAAATCAAAAACAAAAGACTGACGAAATTGCAGACGAAGCACTTCGGAAGCGTTCGGGTCACGCCTTTTCTAGTATGGCGCGCGAAGTGTTTCGAGCTGTTCGTCACTCTGGATTAGGCAGCCGAGAAGAACAGGCATGTCGTCTGTCGTAGGATGTGTTTCCAATTTTTATTTAAGTTCCTATTCGTCACTCTGGATTAGGCAGTCGAGATGTACAGTCATGGTGTCTGTGGCAGGATGTGTTTGCCAGTATTCAGTATTAAAAGATTCACTCCGGTAGTCATGAGGCACAGACACGTGCCACAAGTAGTGTAAAGATACATTTTTGTAAACATTGTGTTTGATCATGTACTTTGCTGTATCAGAAGGTCTTGTATTAAGATCATGTAGTCTTCTCGTGTGGCTATATTAAAATACGCGAGTGGCACCCCAAAGAAGTGACAAATTATTTCAGAACAGAACCTCGCTAAAAGTCAGTTTCAGCCTCAAGATACAGAACCTACGACCTGCGTGCTGTTTTCTGCACTGGAGACATCAACTTGAAGACAGCAGGTTAGTGAACTATAACAGAACCTTCATATTTCACACAGTGCAGTGGAAACAACTAGGCGCCTCACGTGTACTGCATGCACAGAACAAATGTGCTCAGTGACACGTCATCTGCACTAATGCAGAGGAGGTAAAGGAGGATGATCGTTATTAACATCAAAAATCAATTCATTCTTCCTTTCTTGCCGTAAGTTAGCAATACCATATTGGGAACACGTGGTTTGCTCCAAGCTGGCTTAAGCAGTGGAGTGGCATCCGTGTCTATATAATCCTTGTTGAAGAGTTAACAAAGGTACAGGCTTCCCCAGACAATACAGCTCTAACTCAACCATCGCGATCCAGCGTTAAGTCCCGGCCTGCATCTGTGCTTCCTAAAGGCTAAACGCTCTGCGGAGAAGGTAAAAACCCAACGGCAAAGAACTGCAACTACGAAAGCTCTCATCGACTCTTGTGGTCAGCAGAATAATGTTGCAGAAGATAGAGAGAACGTTTTTTACGAACCCTGCTAGAAAATGCGGAAAGCGTGACTGACAATTTCGTCGGCTCAGAAGCGAAATGCTACCATTTACTGATGGCATTCCAGACTCTTCCAACTCACTAGTCATCGTCACATTGCCCATAGCTTCGTATGCATCACCTCACGCCTGAAAATGTAACCTCAATTATCGATGCCACAGCCCACTATCTCTCATCAATTAATTGCACCATCAATTAATCGGTGGCAATGTGATGCTGGCAGCTCAGATGTTTGTTTCTGACAACTCACATCGTTATTTTTCGTTTCTTCATATAAAAAAGTCCTTGAAATACAGCAGAACCGTATCACATGGAATATGTTCGGATATGAAAGTATACTGTATGGATCTGGTTAAGAGTAAACTGGTATATCTAATGTTTTCTCCACAATTTTTGTGCACACTGCAATCATTAACAAATCAGTAGTCTTTCTTGAGCTAAGATACTTTTCCTGCAGTTTGTACCCCCTTTCGTAATACCAGGACACAGACTTTCGACCAGCTCCTCGAACAGTTTCTTCAAAATCCTATTAATTCCCTTGAATTTTACTTCTTCTTTCTCAAGTTACCATGTTGTTGCTGTGGTCTTCAGTCCTGAGACTGATTTGATGCAGCTCTCCATGCTACTCTATCCTGTGCAAGCTTCTTCATCTCCCAGTACCTACTGCAACCTACATCCTTCTGAATCTGCTTAGTGCATTCATCTCTTGGTCTCCCCCTACGATTTTTACCCTCCACGCTGCCCTCCAATACTAAATTGGTGATCCCTTGATGCCTCAGAACATGTCCTACCAACCGATCCCTTCTTCTGGCCAAGTTGTGCCACAAACTTCTCTTCTCCTCAATCCTATTCAATACTTCCTCATTAGTTATGTGATCTACCCATCTAATCTTCAGCATTCTTCTGTAGCACCACATTTCGAAAGCTTCTATTCTCTTCTTGTCCAAATTATTTACCGTCCATGTTTCACTTTCATACATGGCTACACTCCATACAAATACTTTCAGAAATGACTTCCTGACACTTAAATCTATACTCGATGTTAACAAATTTCTCTTCTTCAGGAACGCTTTCCTTGCCATTGCCAGTCTACATTTTATATCCTCTCTACTTCGACCATCATCAGTTATTTTGCTCCCCAAATAGCAAAACTCCTTTACTACTGTAAGTTTCTCATTTCCTAATCTAATACCCTCAACATCGCCCGACTTATTTCGACTACATTCCATTATCCTCGTTTTGTTTTTGTTGATGTTCATCTTATATCCTCCTTTCAAGACACCATCCATTCCGTTCAACTGCTCTTCCAAGTCCTTTGCTGTCCCTGACAGAATTACAATGTCATCGGCGAACCTCAAAGTTTTTATTTCTTCTCCATGGATTTTAATACCTACTCCGAATTTTTCTTTTGTTTCCTTTACTGCTTGCTCAATATACAGATTGAATAACATCGGGGATAGACTCCCTTCCCAACCATTGCCTCCCTTTCATGCCCCTCGACTCTTATAACTGCCATCTGGTTTCTGTACTAATTGTAAATAGCCGTCCGCTCCCTGTATTTAAACCCAGCCACTTTCAAAGTTTGAAAAAGAGTATTCCAGTCAACATTTTCGAAAGATTTCTCTAAGTCTACAAATGCTAGAAACGTAGGTTTGCCTTTCCTTAATCTTTCTTCTAAGATAAGTCGTAAGGTCAGTATTGCCTCACGTGTTCCAGTATTTCTACGGAATCCAAACTGATCTTCCCCGAGGTCGGCTTCTACTAGTTTTTCCATTCGTCTGTAAAGAATTCGTGTTAGTATTTTGCAGCTGTGGCTTATTAAACTGATTGTTCGGTAATTTTCACATCTGTCAACACCTGCTTTCTTTGGGATTGGAATTATTATATTCTTCTTGAAGTCTGAGGGTATTTCGCCCGTTTCATACATCTTGCTCACCAGATGGTAGAGTTTCGTCAGGATTGGCTCTCCCAAGGCCGTCAGTAGTTCCAATGGAATGTTGTCTACTCCAGGGGCCTTGTTTCGACTCAGGTCTTTCAGTGCTCTGTCAAACTCTTCACGCAGTATCGTATCTCCCATTTCATCTTCATCTACATCCTCTTCCATTTCCATAATATTGTCCTCAAGTGCATCGCCCTTGTATAGACCCTCTATATACTCCTTCCACCTTTCTGCTTTCCCTTCTTTGCTTAGAACTGGGTTTCCATCTGAGCTCTTGATGTTCGTACAAGTGGTTCTCTTTTCTCCAAAGGTCTCTTTAATTTTCCTGTAGGCAGTATCTATCTTACCCCTAGTGAGATACGCCTCTACATCCTTACATTTGTCCTCTAGCCATCCCTGCTTAGCCATCTTGCACTTCCTGTCGATCTCATTTTTGAGACGTTTGTATTCCTTTTTGCCTGCTTCATTTACTGCATTTTTACATTTTCTCCTTTCATCAATTAAATTCAATATATCTTCTGTTACCCAAGGATTTCTACTAGCCCTCGTCTTTTTACCAACTTGATCCTCTGCTGCCTTCACTACTTCATCCCTCAAAGCTACCCATTCTTCTTCTACTGTATTTCTTTCCCCCATTCCTGTCAATTGTTCCCTTATGCTCTCCCTGAAACTCTGTACAACCTCGGGTATTTCAGTTTATCCAGGTCCCATCTCCTTAAATTCCCACCTTTTTGCAGTTGCTTCAGTTTTAATCTACAGGTCATAACCAATAGATTGTGGTCAGAGTCCACATCTGCCCCTGGAAATGTCTTACAATTTAAAACCTGGTTCCTAAATCTCTGTCTTACCATTATATAATCTATTTGATACCTTGCAGACACCATGCAGACACAAATTCGTGATTATCACGAATGAACGGATGAATCTAAAATTTTCGCTTTCTCTTAACCGGTCTCAAGTACCAATACGAAACGAGAACATTACGACATGTGTGGCTTGCCACTGTGGAACACACTGAGAAAAATCAGCACTTTTGACTGGATCGCCTGTCGGTAAAGGACAGTAGCAGTGAACGAAAAACGTCTAACGCAACCCACATCAAACTGTAGCCGAAAGGACGCGTTGTGGTCGCGATGCAGTTGTGTTGCGCCAGCCTGCCGATGTGGCCGAGCGGTTCTACGCGCTTTAGTCCGGAACCGCGCTGCTGCTACGGTCGCAGGTTCGAACCCTGCCTCGGGCATGGATATGTGTGATGTCCTTATGTTAGTTAGGTTTAAATAGTTCTAAGTCTAGGGGACTGACGACCTCAGGTGTTAAGTCCCATAATGCTCAGAGCCATTTGAAAGATTTTTGTGTTGCGCCAATGGACGAACAAGCTTAAGCGGTCCTCTCAATGGACTTGAAAACGCACATGGACGAACAGCTGGTGACGTCACAGCGTGGAATTCCACGTTTCACTACACTGCACAGTGTGAAATAGAATGTGTCATCTCAGACTGTTACCTCGTGGAGGAGAACGTGGCCAATGGGACAAGACTTCGTTTTACGTGACAAGCAGAACATAGGAGCCGCCATATTTTTATAACGTTAAGTCTTCACATAAACCAAAGCCAAAACGTTATGACCACCGCCCAACGCGACGATAGAGTTCGCCTGGTGTTTGCTGACACGCGACGCTGCAACAAAAGTATGTAAGCGGAGCAGACAGGAACGGGAGATCACCTTAGCGAAGATATGGGCTGCAAATGGGGAAATCCATTGAGATAAGCGGCAACGACAAAGGGCATATTATTATTACGCAGGGCTTGTGACCGAGTATCTCGAAAACGATGAAGCTGATCGAATGTTCAAGTGCTACTGTTGTGAGCATCTACGGAAAGAGGTAGAAGAACAGTGAAACTACCACTAGGTGCTAAATGATTGGACGTCAACGACACTTCACAGAACGTGGGATTCGAAGGCTCTGTAAAGTAGGATAAAGGGTGATGTGCGGCATCTCTGGCGAAAGAGAATAATACTGGTGCTCGCACCAAGTGTTATGAAGCACACCGTTCATCGTACACTGTTGAACGTGGAAGACCGCAGCCGACCATGCCTAGGTGTTCACATGTTGACCCAACGACATCGTCAATTACGACTGGAGTGGGTACGAGGTCATCGTGATTCGACTGCCAATCAATGGAAACGTTTCAGCTCTTCGGGTTGTAAGTGGGCTGCTTCTGTGTTGGCAGCGCTGCGTAGCTCTTCGAATTGGATCTCTGACTGCGCTTTCTTCGTAAGAGACTCCGTGGCTGGTTGGACTCGTTGTTGGAAGTTAATTACCAGTTGTGTTGGGCAGTTGGAAGTTAGTCGCCAGCAGTGATGAAGTACTGTTGGGCAGTTGTAGATGAACAGCCAGCAGTGATGGATGTTAAATGTGAGAAGTTAGCATTGATGGAGGGTAGCGTAGGTTAATGATCTGGAAGTATCCGACTTGTAGATTGAAAATTATTTATGATTATATATCTTTGTACTGGATGTCAATGACGATTTATATTCGTGTTTGAACTGTATGTCACATTATTAATGTAAAAAAATATATTATTTGGTTTGCAACAAAATCTTTCCTTTGCTAATCACAAGCCTATTAGTAGTTAGTGGCTTTAGTAGTTAGAACTGGATGTCACATTCGTTAAAAATAACGTATTTACCGCAATTGCCAACAACTGGAATTTTTCCCCAGTCGCCAGATAACGTAACTGCCTCATTGTCTCTGAAGTACACATAGGTTTCATAAGAAATTCTTGCTATTATGAATCTTTCTGTAAAATGTATAAATTTGAAAGCTTAATAAACCACGGAATAACGTAGATAGAGAGGTAAAAATTGACACACATGCTTGGAATGACATGGGGTTTTATTAGAAAAAAAATTTCACAAAATGTCCGACAGATGGCGCTGGACAGCAAAACGTCAGTGACTGCGCATGACAATCGTCATGCGTGGCCTCGGTCCCCAGACCTCAGTCCGTGCGATTATTGGCTTTGGGGTTACCTGAAGTCGCAAGTGTATCCTGATCGACCGACATCTCTAGGGATGCTGAAAGACAACATCCGACGCCAATGCCTCACCATAACTCCGGACATGCTTTACAGTGCTGTTCACAACGTTATTCCTCGACTACAGCTATTGTTGAGGAATGATGGTGCCATATTGAGCATTTCCTGTAAAGAACATCATCTTTGCTTTGTCTTGCTTTGTTATGCTAATTATTGCTATTCTGATCACATGAAGCGCCATCTGTCGGACATTTTTTGAACTTTTGTATTTTTTTTTTTTTTTTTGTTCTAATAAAACCCCATGTCATTCCAAGCCTGTGTGTCAATTTGTACCTCTCTATACATTATTCCGTTATTTATTCAGTTTTCAAATTTATACTGACTTTTTGATCACCCGGTACTATGGGACTTCACATCTGAGGTCATCAGTCCCCTAGACTTAGAACTACTTAAACGTAACTAACTTGAGGACATCACACACATCCATGCCCGACCTAGGATTCGAACCTGCGGCCGTAGCAGCAGCGCGGTTCCGGACTGAAGCGCCTAGAACCGCTCGGCCACATTGGCCGGCAGTGATGGTGACCAGCTTCGAAAAAATCTCTTCTTCCATTCGAATCAAATTACGGAACAAATGCCAATCTTGAAATCTATGTGACGAGGTAAATTATTACAGAGCCTTTGTAGTCAATGCAATATCGAGTATATGGATGTTAAACTTGAGCAAACCGGTATTAGACACTGTACCTCAACTATATCGAATTTAAAACCGAAAATGAGGGTGAAAATTCATTTGATTTAAAGAATAACATCTACTAGTATGTATCTCTGATCGTTCAACAGCATTATGTACGTGCTCCTCTGCCAGTAATTCGCTGCTCAAGCTACTGAGGAGTCCAGAAACCAGTTCGCGATTTTCTCCACTCTTCTTCAACAATCGCCAACAGAGTTAAAGTAGTTACTTTAGGCTCGGCCAGTTTTCATAAACAAACTGTGTGGTTTGGGAGAGAAATAAAACGATTTCGGCCGCCGGAGAGCGCTGGGAGCGCAAGTCGCGTTAAACCAGCTCGTCCCGTGCGCCGAAGGTGCTCTATCACTTGCCGTCGGATGTCCCGTCCGAGTCCACGTTAACGTTCGCTGCCTCGTCCCGTGTGAGAACGGCTTTAGTGTGACCCGCTCAGCGCTTGTGCCTTGGCTAGCTGCAGGTATCCGATGAGATACGCCGCCACTGCGGCCAGCGGTCCAGCACGAGCTGGGACTCGGGTCCTCGGCTAACGGCCCCTGCGGACCCACGCGTGGCCGCCCCACGTGGGCGTCCTGACGCGTGTCGGCTGCTAGCTACCGGCTGCTCCGTGGCGGATTTATCTGTTCCTCGGGGCCAGCCCCTTCTCTTCCTAATTATTTTTAATGCTTCTGTCCACTATTTCATCTCTGTTTTTTCTTCTGCGGTCTCAATTAACATTCCTGAATCGACAAACAGTTCTGGTTGTATCTCCCCAGAAGAAGTTTAGACAGGACCACAAATATTCGACTTAATAATTTCCAGGACGTCGTCTGACGTGCAGACACGTGCCTAATCAAGAGGACGACTGCACGGCGCTGTCGTAGATACGTCAGCGCGATTTGCTCGTTGTGATCGGTAATTTGCTCTGATTCTTAACCGGTAATGATCAAATGTAGACACGCTTGAATAAATTACAGAGTGACAGGTACCTTCTTTATCGAGAAAGGTGGAAGTCGTTCATCCTCAGAGATAATCATCGTTTTTATACACGATTCGTTTAATGAAGAGAAAATTTTGTCATGTCTCGAAACAGAACTCTGGCTTAATGCTACGGAAAACGAACAGCCAGTGGCCACAGTATCTGATTTCTTTCCGACAGTGAATGGCCTACGACAGAAAACCACGCTACCCTCTTTTTCCAAAAAGATTTCACATTACCATATTTTCTACATAAAACATAATATTAATATGTGACCATCCAAAACTCAAGTACTGATTTTTAATATTAATTGTACAAGGAGGCAAAGCAAACTTACTTACAATGAGGTGACAAAAGTCATGGGATACTTCCTAATATCGTGTCGGACCTCCTTTTCCCGGCGTAGTGCAGCATTTCGACGTGGCATGGACTCAACAAGTCGATGGAAGTGTCCTACAGTAATACTGACTCACCGCGCGGAATTAGCCGAACGGTCTCAGGCGCTTCAGTCTTGGACTGTGGGGCTAGTCCCGGCGGAGGTTCGAGTCCTGACTCGGGTATGGGTGTGTGTGCTTGTCCTTAGGATAATTTGGGTTAAGTAGTGTGTAAGCGTAGAGACTGATGACCTTAGCAGTTAAGTCCCATAAGATTTCACACACACATCTGGAAATTTTTTTTAATACTGACTCACGCTACCTCAGTCGGCGTCCATAATCGCGGATGTGTTGTCGGCACAGGATTTTGTCACTGAACTGACCTCCCGGTTATCTCCCATAAATGTTCGACGCGAAAAGAGAGAAAGCCGTGTACCTAGCGTGTTTATATCAACTTGAATGGATCGTGCGCATGACAGGTGTTTTCATTAACGTATTCTGACACATACAGCGCCATCTTTTGATCAATTTTCACACTTTTTTTCTTCTACCATACGCTTTCCCCCTTCTCCGATAATATTCCGTTGCAATTTGACGTCATTCTGACCAGTGGTGTTATTTCTACAGCGTTTTGAAAGTTTAACTTTAATCATCATCACCCTGTATACGCAGGGTGATTCGGGAGGAATTTGTGAGATGATTCTCCATGTGAAAATAACCGAAACAGGCGTATGAACACGTGTCCGATTTTCGATCGTTACGGAACTGGAGCAATTTGGAGACTACACACATCCATGAATGAAGACAAGTGTGAATACTACTTACCGAAATGCTATGTAGGCGCAGTATGCACAGGATAATGGTGGGACAGATGAATGATCCATCCTAGAAGAAGTGTGGATTCCTCCAACAGATGGCAGCATTGTGACGTGGCACTGAGGCTACAGCTGCAAGTGTACCCAGTGTGCAATCTTGTACTGGATCAGTGAGCAGTCGTGAGGCCGTGTGCGTGTCGTGTTTGAGTGCTCAAAATTGGTTCAAATGGCTCTGAGCACTACGGGCCTTAACTTATGAGGTCATCATTTCCCTAGAACTTAGAACTACTTAAACCTAACTAACCTAAGGACGTCACACACATCCATGCGCCTGGGGCAGAATTCGAACCTGCGACCGTTGCGGTGGCGCGTTTCCAGACTGTAGCGCCTAGAACCGCTCGGCCACTCCGGCCGGCTTGTTTGAGTGCTGTTTAACTGAGCACATCCATTGTGTCCATGAATACCAACGTGCTGCATACGTTCACCCATGCAGAATACACAGATATGCTGTGTGTGTGTGTGTACTGGTACTGTACGTAAATTTCATTTGTCTCTGTGCAAATGTGAGCTTTGTTTTTTTGGGTGACCTTGTTCCTATTAACTGTGAACTGTGTTCCTGCATTGTTGCGATGGTTTTAATCAGTGACAGTTACTGGTAGTTAGTCGGAGACGGTGTACTGCAGTGATAGTGGTGGACACATTCCAGTACATCGGGCGGATCTCAGAATCTTCCCAGAAACGTTTACAGTCCAGTCACAATAATGTGACTACTGGCTATGTTCGACGTCAACATGCAGTAACCACTCACAGACGGCAGGTGGCAGCTCTAGGAGTGGAGAGCAGATAAAGCATGTCAGGAGGACGCAGAGAACAGTGCAGTCGTAGTCATTGTCGGAGCGAATTATCTGACTTCCAAAAGGGCGTGATCATTGGCTTTCAGCTGAAGGATGGAAGCATTTCCGAAACGGTTACGTTTGTGAACTGTTCGCGTGTTGCTGATGTTAAGATCTACTAAAGAGACTGCCTACACCACACTTGTCCGCCCTCTTCTGGAGTACTGCCGTGCGGTGTGAAATCCGCACGAGATGGGACTGACGGAGGATAGAGAAAAAGTTCAAAGAAGTGCAGCTCGTTTTGTATTATCGCGAAACAGGGGGGAAAGTGTCACGGATATGATACGTGAGTTAGGGCGGCAACAATTAAAACAAGGACGTTTTCCGATGCAGCAGGATGTGCTCGTGAAATTTCAATCATCAACTTTGTCCTGAAATTGCGAGAATGTCTTGCTGGCGCACACCTACACAGAGAGAAATGATTGCTACGATGAAATAAGAGAGATCAGAACTTGCACAGACAGATTTAAGTGCTCGTTTATCACGCGTACCTTTCGAGACAGAACACTCGAGAAATACCTTGAATGTAGTTCGATGAACTTCTTGGCAGGTACTTAATTGTGTCCCGGCGGAGGTTCGAGTCCTCCCTCGGGCATGGGTGTGTGTGTTTGTCAAATGGTTCAAATGGCTCTGAGCACTATGGGACTCAACTGCTGTGGTCATAAGTCCCCTAGAACTTAGAACGGCTTAAACCTAACTAACCTAAGGACATCACACACATCCATGCCCGAGGCAGGATTCGAACCTGCGGCCGTAGCGGTCGTGCGGTTCCAGACTGTAGCGCCGTTAACCGCTCGGCCACTCTGGCCGGCTGTGTGTTGGTCCTTAGGATAATTTAGGTTCAGTAGTGTGTAAGCTTAGGGATTGATAACCTTAGCAGTTAAGTCCCATAAGATTTCACACACATTTGAATTTAATTGTTAATTGCAGAGTAATCATGAAGACGTACATGTAGATGTATGTGACAAAATGGCGCTATGCAAAACCGGCGCCGAGGCAACTGTGAATGACAGAGATAAACGACGGCGGTAGAGATGTGCCCATACACATAAACGTGCGCCGGCCGAAGTGGCCGCGCGGTTCTGGCGCTGCAGTCTGGAACCGCGAGACCGCTACGGTCGCAGGTTCGAATCCTGCCTTGGGCATGGATGTGTGTGATGTCCTTAGGTTAGGTAGGTTTAACTAGTTCTAAGTTCTAGGGGACTAGTGACCTCAGCAGTTGAGTCCCATAGTGCTCAGAGCCATTTTTGAACATAAACGTGCAACTGTTGATAAACTGACCACCCAGATGAACCAAGGGGCTACGCACAATGTATCGTCAGTGACTAGTCAGTGAAAGTTGCTGTTTATGGCCCTCTGCAACAGGCTTCTGGTTCATGCCCACATGTTGACTTCTGTCCATCGGCGACGAAGGCTGGAATTTGCACGCCAGTAGTGCAACTTCACTTCGACTGAGTGGCAACAGGTCGCATTTTCAGACATCCTGGTCATCGGACAGACTGCCGTTGGCCTGTGTGGTGTGAAACATTGGGAAAATTTTCGTGGCATTTATTGGGTGACCTCGTTATTTTAGAAACTACAGTGGATCAACACAAGTACGCATCTGTCCTTGCGGACCATGTCCACCCCTACATGCAGTTTGTTTTTGCCTCGTTACAATGGCTTCTACCAGCTGGGCAGTGCAATGTGTCACGCAGCTCGCAGTGCACGTTCGTGGCTCATAGAGCACCAGTATGAGAATATGATACTCTCCTGGCCTCCAAACTCCACAGATTATACCCGGTCGAGAACCTGTGAGACGATCTCGACCGGGCTGCCCGCGCCTAGCGCAGCTGGCCACATCACTGGAGTCGGCTTCCAGAACCTCGTTGGCCTTCCTGCCCGTCCGATCTGCAGAAGGTGGATATACAGGCTTTTGATAGGTGGTCACATTAATGTGATTGAACCGTGTAGTTAGATAGGTACACGGCTCTTAAGTATTGACTTTCCAGTTGCTCAGTTCAATCCAGTCTCGCGGATGAAAGAGAGGCTGGCGGTCCTTATTTAGACTAATCTTACACGTGTAGCAGTTTAAGAAATTAATCCGTGTCCGCCAGTAACCGTTTCCGATTAGGTCCGCGGAACAGTACATCGCGTAATTTGTCTCGCGCGCCGCACGACACCAAGAAAGGATGAATTCAGGATGTCGTCGCGAGTGTGGTTCCGCGCGAAGCTGTAACGAGTACGCTCTGGCGTACGTTAACTCTTTAAAGCCTATACTATGGTAAGTTAACGGGCTTCACCTTATAAGAAAGGATTTTAGTAAATATGTTGACCGCGTGTACCTGAATGGAGGCAAAATCAGACTTACACCCACTCAGTAACAACAATGATACGTCAAGCAAGTCTAAAGTGCAACTGCACGTTAGGACGGACAAGAAACATACACAGCAGATGCTACCAATTGTTAATAGTACGGTCGCCAGCCTAATTAGGCATTAACTGAGTTTCTTCCCTGTACAAGTGGAAGTACGTTCAAACACAACAATACGTAGTAACACGACATTATAAGGTAAATTTAGAACCAGAAAATCTACTGAACTAAGAATCTCATTTTCTGTACTAATATGGACACACCATAAATACACAACAATACACTATAATGTTTACTATAAAATTCGTATTATCTATTGATCTGATTGAAATCGGGCATAGGTTACCCTAGAAATAACACTTTCGAAACAACATACAATGTCAATTTTAAGAAGGGTAAAACACGGATAAATTTAGGTTTTATATTGACTTTAACTTTGCTGATCAAAGCAGTTCAGTACACTTCAGAATTCAAATGAATAGAAAAGAAAGAAAGAAAGGAGGGGGGGGGGAGACCCTGAAACTGTTATGATCACTGTAGTGAAAGTTTGATTATTGAAAGCATTAAGCATTCAAGATTTCCAATATATGATTTACCACTCTTTTTGTCTTATTTCCTGCTCATTTAACTACCGTTATTTTTGTCTCAATTTAAATAAACTTCATTACTAAACCAATTTCAACATTATCTTCCAACTTTGTCATACCTATATTATTCGTCCAGTATTCATTAACAACAAAGTTCTTTAAACATCATTCTAACATTGATAGGTCTGCAGATAATTATTATTAACATAAACTTTAAATCTTCATCTTGGGACACTCGGATTGCACAACATGTGGAAAGGACCCTGTCTAGGTTAATTGTGAGGATAATTAATTGATAGGACAGTTCTGGTAAAATTTATGTTGTTATTGAACAGTATGGGACAAAAGTAACACTGGTCCACACGAATACAGTACTAAAATTTTCAACCTGTTCGTATCGATGAGGCGGTCGGCAGGCGGCGAGATGGCGAGGCACAAAGCACACATACAATTACAGCAATGGCTCTTGAAATATTGGCACTTTACTTCTTCATAGCGTCGCAATACTTTTCCATTTAGTGCCTATGGAATATTGCCATGCTGTATAGGCGTCGGAAACGGCGCATACGGGGCTCAACGAAACCACGTTTTCCAGGAGAGCCTCCTCGACCCAGAACGTGTTTCTCAGACCGATGCCCAACTCAGACTACTACTACCGCTGAGCCCGTTGTGCCGTACCGCGCCCGTGTGCATTTTCCCGCGCTCGCCTGCCTCCACCTTTTACCGCTCCCCTACAGACAGGGTATTCACCAAAGGTTTTGCATTCCACATATCCTAATACATTGCCTACGTATGGACCAGGCGTACAATTACAACTTTAACATCTTACAATATTTCCAACATTAGTTACACTTCACTTTGATTACAACATTGCTTGAAATTTGACATAAATATTAAAATTTACATCGAAAATTGTTTATAGCTTCTTCAACATAATGGCATGAAACAAAAAAGAAATGAAATCAGAATATCGATTAGGATAATTTATTGAAATTCAGGGGAAAAATTTATTATAAGTACAATAGTATAGTGTTATTGTTGTTACAAAGCCATGGAATCTCAGAGGACGGATGAAAGGAACGCCTACAGGCAACTAGACGTCCGGGCTCGTCCCGAAACCGATTAATACAAAAAAAAGAAAAAAAAAGGATGATAAAAGTCACACTCGTCCCACTCTTACGCGAACATATCTGAAATTGCTACATTCATGCTGTTGCCAGGAGGCGTCGCAGTTCACCCAAGGATGTCGGAAGAGCAGGAACACAGAACAAGTCTTTCAAAAAAAAAAACCTACTTTGAGATTAGGCGACATTGGAGTTCCGCTTCTGACGTGGAGGACTTGTCTGATGACGTGATAGAAGAAGATACTTGTTTAAATGTGTGTAACTTCCTAAGGGACCAAACTGCTGAGGTCATCGGTCCCGAAGATACATGACTCGATAGGCTATCTGATATTAGAATCAGGAATTTAAAAGAGTTCTGGTGAGCCGTGGATGGCTCGCGTCATGGCTTGTTTTTTTGTCATTGGTTGCAGTCCAGCGGTGTCTTATTTCTTCTTCGGTTACCGCCGCCCGGGGTGACCGAGCTGTTCTAGGCGCTACAATCTGGAACCGCGCGACTGCTACGATCGCAGGTTCGAATCCTTCCTCGGGCATGGATGTGTGTGATGTCCTTAGCTTGGTTAGGTTTAAGTATTTCTAAGTTCTAGGGGACTGATGACCTCAGAAGGTAAGTCCCATAGTGCTCAGAGCCATTTGAACCATTTTTTCTTCGGTTACCGCCATAACGTTGCTGTCTTCTCTCCGTGAGTGGCAGCAGCAGTGTGTATCGATACTAGTACTGCTGTATTGTGGCGGATATATTTTCCGGGTGTGCTGTGTGTGGTAGTCGCTCGATTCGGGTAGAGCAGCGAGGAAGTCTCCATGGCGCGTGGTCAGGCCGAAGCTGCTGGCGGCGTGCAAGCGCGGTTGGAGTTATAAGGTGTTTCTTGCAAGGGTTACGAAGTTCGTCGCCCACCGATCCTGGACACTAAAGTTGAGTGCTCACTTAACCTACTATCAAGCCTCAACTGCTATCACATCTCTTTGTTTGATCCTGGTTGTCGCTTTTTGGGATATTCCCGCGAGCAGCAAGGCGTGTGCATTGAAGTCGGCTACAGTAGAATTGCAACCGTTTTCCTATGTGGTGTTTAACTTAATTTAATTCATTCCTTCATTAATTAAGTGTACCAGCGGTATCTCCTGCCTTGTGGCCGTTGACGTTCTGGTTACCTGTCCTGGTCGTTGACGTAGTTTTTTTCGGCAGTGTATTTTCCTCGTCGTATTGATGCTATTCAGCACGGCGTGTATTTCGAGAGATGAGCTGTTGTTGGTACCTTTGGCGTTTATTCTGACTTGGCTGGATTGGGTGCCAGTATCCAGAATGTGGTGCTATTAACATCTTGTTGTTGTTATGCTGGTCGAGTGGAGCAGAACTGATATTCGGCTGACTTGCTGATGGGTTGCCTTCCGATTAAGAGGTTGTCGGTCTGGCTGCCTCTCTCACCTACATTCCCAGGCTGACCCTTGGAACCTTCTGAGCGCCACTCCTTGTGTTTTACATAGTGATTTTCTTTTTAGTCTTAAGTACTCTGTGTGGCGTTCAGCCGAGTTTTAGCTTATTAAAATTGCAAGGCTTTATTTTGGGGCTTTGAGCCGTAAAAGAAAAAAGTTTCTTGTTTTGTATGTGGCCTTCAGCCGCGTTTCAGCCTTTCAAAATTAAAATTGAAAATTCCTTGTGTCTAGGCCTTAAGCCGTAAATTTGTTTCAGGTTGGTATGTGGCCTTCAGCCGAGTATTCAGCCTTTTCAAATTAAAGGTTAAAAAAAAAAAAAACTTTGTCTAGGCCTTAAGCCGTAAGAAGTATTTTCGGCCTTCAGCCGAGATTTCCATCTAAATTAAAAATGGGAAATCTCTTTGTCTCGGCTTTAAGCCGTGAGATTTTTTGGGTTTCGTTTGTTGTCTTCAGCCCAGTTTCATGTGAAGCATTTTAGGATAAAGCCTTTAGCCTATTTAAGTTGAAATTTAGAAGCTCTTCCCTTTAGGCCTTTAGCCGTAAAATTGTTTTCTGCATGGTGTGTGGCCTTCAGCAGAGTTTTAATTCTCTTAAATTCAAAATTCAAATTCCTTGTTTTGCCCTTAAGTCATAAGATTGTTATTCTTTAGTATGAGGCCTTCCGGCGTTTTTTTACACGAAATATTTTAATGCCTGCAGCCTCTTCAAATTGAAAGCTTTTCTTCCTAGGCCTTAAGCCGTTAAGTTGTTTTGTTTATATGCGACCTTCAGCCGAGTTTCAGCCTATTTAGACTAAACATTGAAAATCTTTGTCTCAGCCATAAGCCGAAACACTGTTCTTGATTAATGTGTGGCCTTCAGCCGAGTTCTGTGGGAAAAATGTAACCTAAGGATTTCATCATATTTATATTGAAGATAAAAAATTTCTTTCTAAAGAAGTGAAACCTCCAGAAGAACTCTTGTACTTCAATTCCTTGCATAGGCCTTGTGCCTTGGATTTTTGATGTGGCCTTCAGCCTATCTAAATTAAATCAAAGGAGGTCTTTCGTTGAAACCTTGAGAGTTTTTGATTCTTGCTTGTGTGATTGTGAGTTTTAACAAATAAAGTTTATAAGTTGAGTGAAACTGACAGTAACTTATTTTGGCCCCTTTCCGCAAAGATAAGCTCATCCGTTCTGTCCTGCTAGCCCAGGGATTTTATTTGGATGACTTGATGTCAAATACGACAGAAGGGACGGATAATGTTCCATTAGAATTACTAATATTATTGGGAGAAGTGGCAACAAAACGAATATTCACTTTGGTGTGTGGAATGTATGTGACTGGCGATATACCATCAGACACTCGGAAAAACATCGTTCACATAGTTTCCAAGACTACAAGAGGCGACAATTGCGAGAATTATCGCACTCTCATCTTAACAGCTCATGCATCCAAATTACTTACAAGAATAATATAGAAGTGAATGGAAAATAAAACTGAGGACCTGTTAGATGACGAAAAGTTAGTTTTCCGGAAAGCTAAAAGCACAAGAGAGACAGTTCTGACATCGTGAGTGACAATGGAGGTAAGTGTGAAAACAAGAAACGTTCATGCAATTTGTCGACCTGGCAAAAGCGTTCGACCATGTAAAATGGTGCGCGATGTTCGAAATTCTGCGAAAACAGGGGAAAGCTACAGGTGTAATTTTGATTGGGATTAGACAAAGACGTAACAACATTTGTGCCCTGGTTTAAAACGGAATGTCAGCACCACGGGATTACTGAGGAGTGAGAGTTCACTTAACTAAGCTCTAAGAAATAAATTACAGAGGGTTCTGTTTTGTTTCCATTAATGAATAAAGCGCTAGGAGAATGGTTGTTTATGACTTAATTGATTAATTTCGAGCAGACGCACATATTTTCTATTATTGATACAGGAATATATTTTTGTTCCCATATTCTCCGCTGGACAACTGGAACTGCCTACTTTATCATATTTCCAAGAACACTATCTGACACGGAGTTGAGAGGCGTCCTCCTGTACGGAGAAAAGGAGGAGAGGTCCAACAAAAAAAAGTATGAGAGCAGCATCTCTTTATGTAGGCAAAACTGGACATTCAAGAGAGGTAATTCCGTGGATGACCTCAGCAGATGTTGCAGGATGCCGCTAACAAAGATAATTATAGAATGAAATTTTCACTCTACAGCGGAATGTGCGCTGATATGAAACTTCCTGGTAGACCAACACGGTGTGCCGGACCGAGACTCGAACTCGGGACGAGGTACTGGCGGAATTAAAGCTGTGAGGACGGGGCGTGAGTCGTGCTTGGGTAGCTCAGTTGGTAGAGCACTTGCCCGCGAAAGGCAAAGGTCCCGAGTTCGAGTCTCGGTCCGGCACACCGTTTTGATCTGCAAGGAAGTTTCAAAGATAATTATATTGTTTTCTTTACAGATTACTCAATAAATTTAAAAAAATTGGATTTCAAGATATGGCGAAGCACGGAATATAGTATTTTTTCTCATCAGATTTACGTAAGAAATGCCGATAATTTTAAATGAAAAGTAGTAATAATATGATAACAGAATTTAAAATTATATAAATAAATGTAAAGACAATGTGATTAACAGCATTAAGAACTAATGAGGCAGTATTACTTCTGTTGCTGCCACTAATAATAATAACAATATGAATAATAATAATAATAATAACAATAACAGCAATAGTTGCAGATACCCAATCTATTTGTAGCGGTACAAAAGCGATGTTATTTGGGGAGCGAGTTCTGAGGAAGCGAGATTTACCTATACTGAGCTTTGGGAAATATTGAAGATTTGGTTGTAAAGAAGGATAGTTAGTTGTATTGGGATAACGAATGCAAGAGAGTCAGACATTATTATTGCTTTAGTAGGTACCAGCAACCTCCCCCACACAAATAATGTATTCTTCGAAGAATAGAACTCCCATGTTAAAACGACTTGAAACGTGTGGTTACATTCCAAATAAGCTAATTTGTCAAATATTTGACATTAAGCATGAAAAACCTTTGCGCTTTAGGCTCAAAATCCTAATTATGTGGTTTTATTAGTTACGTGTTTCATCGATAGACTAATGAAAAAGGAGAAACGAGAAGTGGATGAGTATAGACTGTGTAATATGCCCTCCGTTTTATGAAAAACTAGTTTCTCACATATCTCATTGTCTATCATGGCATATCTCTTGAACTTTAAGTCGCAAAATGATATAATTATACAACTACACTGATCAGCCAGAACATTATGACCACCGACCTGCTGTAGATACAAACCCGTCAAAGGCATATTAGCGTCACCTGGCGAGGAGTGACTGCTAGTCAGACACACGCACGGTCCATGTAGTACGAATGAGCGTGACGTCCGTGTACAATAGGGGAGGCGCGTTATGTATCTGAGTATGGCCGAGGGCAGATTGTGACGGACCTGAGGCTCAGCACGAGCATTTCGTAAACTGCACGACTTTTAGGGTGTTCGAAGAGTGCTGTGTTGAGTGTCTTCAAGACGTGGCGAAACCAATGTGAAACCACGTCCAGACGTCGTGGGGTTGGGCGGCCACCCCTCATTTGAGATATCGGACGTTGTAGGCTGGGCAGGATGGTAAAACAGGACAGGCGGCGAACTGCGGCCGAGTCTTGCATGGCCCGATGAATCCCGGTACCTTCTTCATCATGCCGATGGGAGGGCGGGAATTCATCTCTTCCAGGGGAACAGCACCTTGATAACTGTACTGTGGGACGGAAGCAAGCTGACGGCGGTTCCTTTATGGTCTGGGGGACATTTATGTGAGCTTCCATTGGTCCGGTGAAGCTCGTGCAAAGCACCACGATGGCCAATGAGTATCGTACACTATTTGCAGACAACGTACACCCCTTCACAACGATCATGTTTCCCGACGGTAGTGGCATTTTTCAACAAGATAATGCGCCGCGTCACAAGGCCGGGAGCGTGATGGAGTGGTTTGAGGAACACACTGGCGAGTTCCAATTGACGTGTCGGTCCCCCAAATATGTAAGTCTGAACCCGATCGATCACCTCTGGGAAGCGACTGAACGTGGCTGCAGATCTCATCGCCCCATTTCCCGGTATTTACGGGAATTAGCTGGCTTGTGTGTGCAGGTGTAGTGCCAACTCCCTCTAGCGACCTACCAAGGGTTCAAGCCTTGGTAACAGCTACGACGCGTCGCCGCTGTTATCCGTGCCAAAGGTGGACATACTTGGTATTAGGTAGGTGGCCATAATATTCTGGCTGAGAGTGTACAGCCAGCGGTAGATTTGGATATTGTCAGCAAAATGTGTTGCGAATTGAGTTAATATTAAAGACGAAGTAAATTAAAACGTCAGCCCTGAACCTGAAGCTTTATTATAAGAACATGAAAATGTTGTAAATGACAAACTTCTTTCTTTCATTATTTTGTGGGAAGTATCAGCGATAAAAGGTAAACAAAGTCTTGAACTTTTGTGAAAAGTTTGTTGGAAGTCGCTAAGTGCTTTCAATCTCAAATACTGGATTGAAACTTTCTGGGTAATTTGCAAGCCTTGAGTTACGCTGCGTCGAGACATATACACAGTTCCTCTTTCCTGCTTTTCCTGGTCTTATCTCGTATCTACACAGGGTCGGAATGTTAATCTGGATTAAGCAATGTTAGCAGTAAAGAGCATCGTCCATTGCTTGACATAGGCCCACAGGAACATGGTTTAATCGATCAAGTGATGACATTTCATAGGGATTTTAACACAGACTGGACATTCATCAACTGAGGAAGGGTTGAAACGTCCCCTTAGAAAAATTTATGAATTACTGTGCTGATAAACCTCTTACATTATTTGCTTTTCAAACAGCTGAGCAAAACTGAACGTACTCATACATTCACTAAAGTGACACACAATATTTTTAGCGCAACGCAATCTGACTTTCAAAAATCCCTACAAAAGAATGGCCCTGACTAACATTAACCTAAACCTTTCACAAATCACTTACCTCACAAAAATCTTCGTTACTCAAGCTACTGCAATACAGCGAGCGCCACTACTGCCAGCTAAATAAAAGATTCAAACTACTGAAGGCACTAACTACTGATAGCCATAGTTAGCAAATGAAAGATTTTTATAGAGAACAAACAATGTATTTACCTTAATAGTGTTCAAAAGTCATACTATATATAGCAGTTCACGACATCGAGTCTTATAAATTTCAAAACTCCGCCATTTCTCTCCCCACATCCACCACTGCTGGCGGCTCACCTCCAACTGCGCAACGCTACGCGCTGTTCACATCCAGCTGCCCAACACTACAATGGCAGACAACAATGCAAACTAGCCACAGACTGCACACAGCACAGCCAGTGATTTTCATTCAGAGCGCTACATAACGTTGCCAATAAGAAAACATAAACAGCCTACTTACAGGGTGAGTACTTCGCCTAACCACGCCAACTGTTACTCTGCAGAATTCTGTAATAGCTTCCTATACCATATCACAATATACACCAGAAGATCCAACTTTAAGTTGTGAAACCAGTTGTGTGAATCTGTAATCTAATTCAGTAAATACAACTATTGAGGACTATTTGACTTTTTGTTCAATTTTATATTTTAATAATGTTACAAGGTGTACAACATTGCTTCCGCCGTTTGCTGATAGGTGGCGACAACGGTAAGTAGCGGTCGAAAGGAACAGATCGCACACGTCAGGCAGTTATAGCCGGCCGAAGTGGCCGAGCGGTTCTAGGCGCTACAGTCTGGAACCGCGCCAACTCTATGGTCACAGGTTCGAATCCTGCCCCGGGCATGGCTGTGTGTAATGTCCTTAGGTTAGTTGGGTTTAAGTAGTTCTGAGTTCTAGGGCACTGATGACGTCAGAAGTTAAGTCCCATAGTGCTCAGAGCCATTTTTGAACTGTCAGGCAGTTAGATTAGACCTCGGTCAACATAACCTCAGTCAAACATTAGTCGATTTGCGTCTGCATCATAAAGTTGTTCTTGATTGAAAATATCAGTTTACGAGCCTGATTCTCGTCATTTACGGGAGGTGTTTGGTTTCAATAAGAAGAAAACAGCGGCTGAGTCTCATCGAATGCTCTCGAATACGTATGGTAAGGACGCTATTGGGGAAACAACGTGTCGTGAGTGGTTTCAATGTTTCAAGAACGGTGATTTTAACGTCTTACACCTGCATAGTAGTGGAAGAGAGAATGTTTTCGAAGATGTAGAATTGGAGACATTGCTGAGTGAAGACTCGTCTCAAACTCAAGAGGAATTGGCACGATTACTGGGAGTGACACAGAAAGCCATTTCAAAACGTCTCAAGGCTATGGACATGATTCAGAAAGAAGGAAGTTGGCGTCCCGTGTGAACTGAAACCAAGAGACGTTGAACGGCGTTTGTGTGTTTGTGAACAGTTGCTTCAGAGGCAAAAACGGAAGGGATTTCTGCATCGCATTGTGACCGGAGACGAAAAATGGGTTCATTACGATAATCCTAAACGCAAAAAATCGTGGGGATATCACGGCCATGCTTCCACGTCGACGGCCAAACCGAATATTCACGGCTCCAAGATCATGCTCTGTATTTGGTGGGACAAGCTCGGCGTCGTGTACTATGAGGTGTTAAAACCGAGTGAAACTATCACAGGTGCTCGTTATTGAACGCAATTAATACGTTTGAGCAGAGCATTAAAAGACAAACGGCCGCAATACAGGGAGAGGCACGATAAAGTGATTTTGCAGCACGACAACGCTCGACCCCACGTTGCAAAAGAGGTCAAAACGTACTTGGAAACGTTAAAATGGGAAGTCCTACCCCACCCGACGTTTTCTCCACACTATCACCTATTTAGATCAATGGCGCATGGCTCGGCTGACCAACACTTCAGATCTTATGAAGAAGTCACAAATTGGATCGATTCGTGGATCGTTTCAAAAGACGAACAATTTTTTCGACGCGGGATTCGTACACAGCCCGAAAGATGGGAGAAAGTAGTAACCAATTTGTTTCATTAAAGCCTCAAATGTCGGGGAAAAAACGGCGGAAGCAAAGTTGTACATCTTTAACATCTGAACGTAAACACCTGTGTTACACACTGAGATGACAAAAGTCATGGTGATTGCGATATGCACCTATACAGGTAACGGTGGTACGGCGTACAAAAGGTGCAAAGGAGCAGTGCAAGGGCGCAGCTGACATTTGTACTCAGGTGATTCATGTGAAAAGGTGTTCGATGTGATTATGGCCGCACGACGGGAATTAATTGACTTTGAAGGCGGAATGATAGTTGGAGTTAGACGCATAGGACGTTCCATTTCAGAAATCCATGGCCACTATAGTATTCCGAGATAAACAGCGTCAAGGGTGTTCCGAGAATACCAAATTTCAGTCATTGTCTCTCACTATGGACAACGACCGAGAGCACCGGCGTTTGCTTAGTGTTGTCAGTGCTAGCAGACAAGCAACACTGCGTGAAATAGCCACGGGGATAAATGTGAACGTACGGCGAACGTATCCGTTTGGATAGTGTGTCGAAATTTGGCATTAATGAGCTATAGCAGCAGAGGACCGACGCGAGTTCCTTTGCATCGCGTGCAAAGCCTCTCCTGGGCTCGTCACTATGTCGGATGGTCCCTAGACAACTTGAAAGGGTACAGTACCGCCCGACATTGAAAATAGGTACAACATACTTCATTATTTTTGTCAGAACAACACATTTTTTTGTAAAATAACTCAATTTCAATTAATACAGCAAAGCCGGATACCAGTGTGGGAAAGAATGACAATTTATTTATTTAATTGAGCACATGTGCACTCCCACAAAGTACATCCCTACATCCAGTTTGGTGAGATCTGTGAAATGAATGAGTGTATGGTCGTCTGCTAACCGCAGATAGTGAATGTGAATATATGATCATCTTTCAGAAGATCCTTTGGCCACCTTTGGTGGGACCAAAGAGATGAAATTTACCTGAGCTTTGAGCGCCTGAAATGTGGCTGACCAATACGGTAGCAAGGTGCTCCCCCACTTCGACAGAGGTGCGAGAGAACCTGAAGAACGGCCATGTTTCAGCACTCTGCCGTTGGATCTTGTGCTGTTAAGACCTGTCTTAGTTGTGCTCCGTAAAGACAAAAGAGTGGAGACATGTGGAATATTTAAGAGTAGTTTGAAATAATAATTTCTCTATTTCAGGAACTTTTGTGGGGAGAATTAAATGTCAGGCAGGTAATATTAATGGGATCGTAGTAATCCTCGGAAGCGACCAACGCTCACAATGAAACCACGTGTAGCAGTAAGTTGAAATACTTCCGTGTGCTAAGTTAAGCTGAATTACTAGCGCATGTACAATAAGTTGAAATATTTAAGAAATAGCGTGTGTACCATAAGTTGAAATATTTAAGAAATGGCGTGTGCAGACTTGAAATTAGAGACGAGTACTTCCACGTGGTGAGTACTGTGTGAGTCTCAATCTGTGTATGAGACAAAGGATAAAGTGAAGTACTCGTCCATGGTATCAGTTGAGGACTCGCGTGTGTGATGAATATGTTCTTAATATTACTTAGCATGATATGATTCCGTGTGACGCTAGATTCAAACTCTGAGAGAGAAGCAAGGTGAGTCGGCCGTTTATCCAGCAACGCCACTTGGCTTGCATTGCACAGGAAGACGTGCATATATCTCCAGAGTTCATAGTAGGAAAGTAGTATTACCAAGTGGGGCAGTGTCGTGTGAAACTGGGATAAATACTAATTGAAATGGGAAAGCTGAAAGTGATAGTGTTGTGACTATTTACTGTGTTGTATTTCATGTTGTAGTGTGGTGTATGTCATGTAATTTAAGTATGTGTGGTTTGCATGGGAGAGTAGCAAGGTAGTTTCAGAGGTAGTGGGTATGCATGTTCCTTTTGTACCGCTCGGTCTGGAGGAAAGTTTCGTGATGATGGTTGTGAGAGTCGAAGTGTGAGATATAGCAAAAGATCCACCATCCTATCCAGAAAGTGCACTGTAGCGTTAAATAATTACGAGACCATAAGATAGAGATTCACCAATGTTAAGCCATGCCCACTGGGCGGAATTTCTCATGTGTTATTGTTGTAGGTTATAGAATTTGTGTGTTTAGGTAACAGAATTTATCGGAATAAATAAGATAGTGAAAAGAAAAAGATTGGTGGCCTTTTCCTTCGAGTTGTATGTTGTCATGATATCCAGAATTTATAATGTGTGCGCCACTCATATTCAGTGCGATGGCCACATGTTGATAAAAGACGTTAAATGAAAAAAGAAAATGTGGTAATGCCAGTGCGTAGTGAACAGTCAGAGTTCTGTAAATTGCTGATAGTCAGATGAGCGTTTCCGTTGCGCATTATTCATACAGGAGGATAATTTGTATCTTTATTGTGAGTACTAGAGTTCATGTTACTCGACAGATAAGAATGAATCCACTCGCTTGGCAGACCACTCATCTTGCAGGCCTGACTGCTTGATGCCACAGTATGAGCAAGGCATGTGGGTGCCTCTCAAACTATAAAACCGTGGTCTGGTTTCTGTTGCTAAGAGATGATGGTGAGGTTCGAGTGTGGCGCGGAGCACACGAAGCCAGGGACCCAGGTTGTCAACAAGGCACCGTGCAAGCTGGTGGTGGCTCCATAATCGTGTGGGCTGTGTTCACGTGGAATGAACTGGGTCCTCTGGTCCAGCTGACCCGGTAATTAACTGAAATGGTTACGTTCGGCCACTTGGAGACCATTTTCAGCCATTCATGGACTTCATGATTCCAAACAACGGATGGAATTTTTATGAATGACAATGCGCCATGTCACCGGGTCGCAGTTGTTCGCGATTGGTTTGAAGAACATTCTGGACAATTCGAGCGAATGATTTGGTCACCCAGATCTTCCGTCATGAAAATTTACGGGACATAACCAAGAGGTTAGTTCGTGGACAAAATCCTGCATCGGCAACACTTTCGCAATTAAGGACGGCTGTAGAGACAGCGTGGCTCAATGTTTCTCCAGGGGACTTCCAACGGCTTGTTGAGTCCATGCCACGACGAGTTGCTGAACTACCTCGGGCAGAATAAGTTCAGCACGGTGTAGGAGCTATACCATGACTAGCGTCACCTGAGTGAACTGTATGAATGGTCAGTCAGTTACGTAGTGTAGAGTGGCCGAATGTCCTGTCTGTCACCGCTCCTCATCTCGAAAAGTGAAATGACTAGTTAATCCTACTGTTCGGCGATAGCGGACAAAACGACTGCTTATCTATCATATACTGGAAATGTTTTAGGCAAAATTAGCTGAATATTAACAAGACAAAAAATTAAAGCAATCTTTCGGCCTCCTCCAATACGTCGGTGCCATTGGCAAATGTTACAAATAAAGTTGCGCAAGGCAGATGTTTGGCAACGACCTTACCGCAGTGGATACACCAGTTCCCGTGAGATCACCGAAGTTCTGCGCTGTCGGGCGTGGTCGGCACTTGGATGGAAGACCATCCGGGCCGCCATGCGCTGTTGCCATTTTTCGTGGTGCACTCAGCCTCGTGATGCCAATTGAGGAGCTACTCGACCGAATAGTGGCGGCTTCGGCCAAGAATACCATCATAACGACGGGGAGAGTGGTGTGCTGACCCCACGCCTCTCCTATCCGCATCCTCCACTGAGGATGACACGGCGGTCGGATGGTCCCGGTAGGCCACTCGTGGCCTGAAGACGGAGTGCAAGGCAGATGTTTGCAGGCTTTCGTGCGAATGCAGCCAATATTATAGAGGGCAAGACGACGCGCTCTGTGCAGGTTCGCATTGTAGAACTTCGGCGGCGGACTAGCCTCCTCTAAGCCATAAGTCAGCTGTCACCGGACACTGTATTTCCACTGGTCACATGAAGAAATACAATGAAACTAGAAGTTCTGGAGCTACTCAAGCTCTGGGAACCTATTCCATATGCCCGTACCTTCGTTAAAAGTCTTCAGTGGTGCAACGTATCAATTGCTTTCGAGGAATCTAGAAATGTAGAATCTGTCCCACGTGCGATGTTTTATAAAACCGCACTGATTCGTGGACCTAAGCTTCTCGGTCTCAAGGAAATTTACTATATTCGAACTAAGAATATATTCAAAAATTTTGTAGCAAACCAGTGTCAAGGATATTGTCTGTCATTTTGCCGGTACGTTCCCTTACCCTTCTTTTATACAGGAGTCAACTCCGATTTTTCCATTCGGTTGGAAACTTAGTGCTGGGCGAGAGCTACCTGATAAATGATAGCACTGGACGAGATATTCACGATAAATGCTACTTAAGTACGGCATTGACCCCTCACATTTGAAGAGTGAAAATGTCAATCGTTCCGAGTCCTGTATTTTCCCGAAACGGATGTTCAGTGCTATTGTGTTCACAGTACTCTGTTACATGTCTGTAGACTTGATCCACGTGCCGAATCATGTAGAAAATATTTCAAACATTTAGTACGAGATGCTGCACGGCATTTGTGCCAAATAATGCTTCTCTCCGGAGTTCCAAACACCATGTACACAGCCGACCGTGGTGGCCGATCGGTTCTAGGCGCTTCAGTCTGGAACCGCGCCACCGGTACGGTCGCAGTTTCGAATCCTGCCTCGGGCATGGATGTGTGTGGTGCCCTAAGGTTAGTTAGGTTTAAGCAGTTCTAAGTTCTATGGGGCTGATGACCTCAGCTGTTAAGTCCCATAGTGCTCAGAGCCATTTGAACCATGTATCCAGGTCTCCTCTATTTAGTGGTTGCAGAGTTTGTGTGGTAAGCATAGTGCATGAAGGCTATTGTTTGCACCAGTAAAACATCTTCGTAACGGAAGGAAGATATTGCATTTGTAGAGAAGAAAGATAAGCAGGGTCTTTGTTCCACAAGACTGTTGAGTCAGGTAAAGACGTGAACCAATTCTATGTAATTCCAATGCATGCACCTGACTACTGTGATTTTAAAAATGCTACTGAAAAGATGTTGTCCATGTAGGCATGTAAAACCTCCAAATGCAGTAAGACCAAAGTGTCTCATCTCAACATAGACCGCGCACGTTCCAATTTCTACCGTGTTAGGGTTTGAAACCAACATATAAGTCACGTGACTCTGAGTAGGACACCAAGATTCCATCATTACGAGCTATGTGAAGTGGAGCTAAGAGTTAGTTTTTTCTTCATTTACGGCTAAAACCTAGCACTGATAAAAATCTCTCGTATTGCTGTTACAAATGTAGTAACACAGTTAACGTGATCTCTCTGATATTCCTATTTTTAATACGTTGGTTATGTTTACATGCGGCCATGTGAAACGTATCGACAGTTCTTTTTACAAGCAAAACAACTACATTTCTTCAGTGAGTACCTATTTTTGTTGCACTATGAGTCCCTTAGTTTACCGCTCTCACGGTATGTAGGCAGCATTAGTTTTCTGACGATTCCTCAACAATACGTCTGAAATGTTTTGTTATGGTTTTACAAGAAATGAAATCCGCTTATATCCATAATGTCTGACTTTTACAACAACAAAAAATGTATTTTATCACATTCGCTTAATCAAGAACAGATACCGATGCAATATAGATCATAATGTAAGTAGGCTGTTTATGTTTTCTTATTGGCAACGTTACGTAGCGCTCTATATGAAAATCACTGGCTGTGCTGTGTGCAGTCTGTGGCTAGTTTGCATTGTTGTCTGCCATTGTAGTGTTAGGCAGCGGCAGCTGGATGTGAACAGCGCGTAGCGTTGCGCAGTTAGAGGTGAGCCGCCATCAGTGGTGGGTGTGAGGAGAGAGATGGCGGAGTTTTGTAATTTGTCATGAACTGCTATATATACGAGGGCCGTTCAGAAAGTAACCTCCGGTTGATTTAAAAAAATACACAAGTTAAATAAAAATATTTTAATATATACATCTTACAACTACATCTTTGCACTATTTTTCTACATAGTCTCCATAGCGATTGAGGCACTTATCGTATCTCTTCACAAGCTTTGAAATTCCTTCTGCATAAAAATCACCCGCTTGTGCCTGGAGCCAGCCTGTGACCGCATCTTTGAGCTCTTCGTCGTCATCAAACCGCTGTGACCCGAGCCATTTCTTCAAATGCATGAAGAGGTGATAATCACTTGGCGCCAGGTCTGGGCTGTAAGGTGGATGGTTGATAACGTCCCACTTGAAGGACTCAAGAAGGGCCGTTGTACTGCGAGCAGAGTGAGGACGGGCGTTATCGTGCAAAAAAACGATACCGGAAGTCAGCATACCACGGCGTTTGTTCTGTATAGCCCGTCGTAACTTTTTTATTGTTTCACAGTACACGTCTTGATTAATGGTCGTACCACGTTCCATGAATTCAACCAACAACACCCCTTTGGCATCCAAAAACACCGTTGCCATCAGTTTTCTGGCAGAAAAATCTTGCGAGGCTTTTCTTGGTTTGGTAGGCGAATTTGAATGTGCCCACATCTTTGATTGTTCTTTTGTCTCAGGGTTCACGTACTTAATCCAGGTTTCGTCACCGGTCACGATTCTGTTTAACAATGGTTCTCCTTCATCCTCATAACGTGACAGAAAGTCTAATGCAGAGGCCATTCTTTGAGTTTTGTGGTGGTCGGTAAGAATTTTGGGCACCCATCGTGCACAGAACTTACGGTAACCCAATCTTGCTGTCACTATCTCGTACAAGAGAGTCTTAGAAATCTGTGGAAAACCAGTAGACAACTCCGACATTGAGAAACGTCGATTTTCACGAACTTCTGCATCAACTGTCTGAACGAGTTCGTCAGACACCAATGGTGGTCTACCATTCCTCTCTTCATCATGAACGTTTTCTCGTCCACTTTTAAATAAACGTACCCATTCACGGACAACTCCTTCACTCATAACTCTTGGTCTGTACACGGCGCAAAGCTCACGATGAATAGCTGCTGCAGAATATCCTTTGGCTGTAAAAAACCTTATGACAGCACGCACTTCACATTTGGCGGGGTTTTCTATTGCAGCACACATTTCAAACTGCCACAAAAACTAAACTAGCGCAGGTACGACGTTCACTCGACCACGGCTTGATGCCGACTGATCTGTTGAGTGCGTGAACGCACAGATGGCGTCGCTACTCCCCCCACAACCTGCACTGTGACCGATCGGAGGTTACTTTCTGAACCGCCCTCGTATTATGACTATTAAGGTAAATACATTGTTTGTTCTCTATTAATATCTTTCATTTGCTAACTATCCCTATCAGTAGTTAGTGCCTTCTGTAGTTTGAATCTTTTATTTAGCTGGCAATAGTGGCGCTCGCTGTATTGCAGTAGTTCGAGTAACGAAGATTTTTGTGAGGTAAGTGATTTGTGAAAGGTATAGGTTAATGTTAGTCAGGGCCATTCTTTTGTAGGGATTTTTGATAGATTGCGTTGCGCTAAAAATATTGTGTGTCAGTTTAAGCACAGTCTTGTATAATTGTTCTATGGGGACGTTTCATGTGGCGACCCTTAGCCTAGGATACCTCACTGGAATCTTCTGATTTTTTCTTGTAGTTTGTGTATTTAGTGTAGCTTTTGTTTATTGCTAGCGCGTAATTATAGAGAGAATTTCCTTGGTAGTTGTGGTTTTTCACTGTTGCACAGTAAAACAGTTGTGGCATGCATGTAGATTTGCACCAAGTATTTCGCAGCTGCAATTAACTAGATATTATTTTCAGTGCTATGTTAATGTGTTCTCTCATTTTTGCTCTTCAAATTGTGTTTTTCTGTGTTATCGTGTGAAATATTGTCACAATAATGGCGTGTGAAAAACGTAACATTAGGCTCCAAAGTAAACTGAGAAATGACAGTGAAGACGAAAGTAGTGTGTTAGCGCCACCATGTAATGAATTAACTAATGTTCAAAGTAGTAATTTGGTAATTATACATAGGGAAATGGAGCGGGCTGCAAACAATGGTGTAGACAATGAAACAATTAGTGAACAGGGAAGCATTATCGATCGATCGGTCGGCAACAGCTCGCTCAGAAATCCGAAATGACAGGACACAATCTTGCAAATACTGTAGATTCAGGTTTTGCGTCCTCACCCTTTTCTCAAATGAGTCAAGACACATTTTCTGCTTGTCAAAATGTGAATGCTGCCGGTGAAAACGCACTGCCAAAAAGCATAGAGAAACAGATTCCAGACACTAATACATTATTATTGCAATTAATGCAACAAATGGAACAAAATCAGAAACAAACACAGCAACAGTTAGACACAATGGAACAAAATCTTCAAAAGTTAGACACAATGGAACAAAATCTTCAAAAGTTAGACACAATGGAACAACACCAGAAACAAACACAGCTACAGTTACACACAATGGAACAAAATCAGAGACAAACACAGCAAAAGCTTCAAAAGTTAGACACCACGCTTGAACAAACACGTGAAGATTTAACTACTGAGTTACATAACATTGAATCGAAATGTCAAAAAGTCTGTAATGACGTAAAAACACAAATTTGTGAGCATTTCCAACCTATTTTTTCGCGTCATGAAAATGCATTACAGAATCACGAAGCAGCCATAAAAGAACTGCAAACTATTGTTCATGAAAATCATGAGACCTTGCAAGCTAAAATGGACTTAGTTGCATCTACCGATTCGGTTACGCAACTTGCAAAAACTCAGGAAAACTTAAAGGACACACACAGTAGATACTCTGAAAATTGGTTCAGAAAGACACATGGAGGAAATTAGTTCATTATCAGAGAAAGTAGCCGAACTTCCGGATCAGGTCACTAACTTATCTACGAAGGTAGATGATAATCTGAATGACACAAAACCGGTAGTCTTTAATGACACAGAAGAGTGCGAACAAATTAGGAAACTGAAACAAAATCTGAATCAAATTAATACAAAACACCAAAGAGAAATCCGGGAAGTACAAGATCAGCTGACACAGGTAATACAAGAATTACGTATTTCAGAGGACACTCGCGCTCAAATACGGGAAGAGGGACATAGAAATACGGAACAGTCACAAAATAATAACACAGGGCATTTCGGAAGTTATGAAAGAAATTGGCAATGTGCACCGAATCTTGAGATGGAACCGCCGACACGACGTAACAATGACCGATATGCTACTCGCCGACACGATGACTTTGACTATAAGCTGTTCATTACTACACGTAAATTCAAAACATTTAAGAATTCTGCCAACGACATTCATCCACAAGCATGGCTCCATCAATTCTCTCATTGTTTTCCTCCCAACTGGTCATTAGAACACAGATTAGAATTTATGTGTGGCTACTTGGAGAATGAACCAGCTGTAAGAATACGATCGGTCATTCACGATTGTCACAGTGAAGGAGAATTTTACCATGCGTTCCTCTCGGCATATTGGTCACAAGCTACACAAGACCGAGTAAAACATAGCATCATGATGATGAAACACTTTGAACAATCTGAATTTTCCAGTCTTGTCAAATATTTTGAAGACATGTTGCACAAGAATCAGTACCTGTCTAACCCATACAGCCCCTCAGAACTCATCCGCATTTGCTTAATCAAACTGCCTGAACATTTACGACATATTATTTTAGCAGGGCGTTGCAAAGACGACATTGAAGCTTTTCAGGGACTCTTACAAGAATTAGAAATTGACACAGACAGTCACGGGATGCGAAAACAGGAAAACAATCACTACCGGTCACATCCGTCACAATTCCGTGACGACAGAAACAATAACTGGACACGACAAGGCTATTCTTATAACGTAAATCGTGACCAAACCAGATACCACCCATATGACAACCGTTGGCAGAGTAGTAATAATTACAGGGAAAGATCACCTCTCCACGGTAATGACTATCACAGAGACAATCAGAGAAACAGGCAATATGGGAACCAAAATAATTATTATCAAGGGAGACAGAATAACTTTAGACGCAACGGTCCAGCGCACAGTTATGACTCAGGGAGAAATTCTCCACCTCGTGACAGACAAGAAAGAAACTATGTAAACTACCGACAAAACGACAGACGTGAATTTCATCAGAACTGGCGGGTTTCTAACAGAGCTGGGCCCTCTGGGCAACGTGAATTTCTAGAAGTTAGGTCTCCAAATCCCAATAACGACTCGCGCCAACAAAGAAACAGACAATGACTCGCACCGCAGGCAGCCACTTGCGCCCACTGGCTCAGGGAAAAATAACATTGACGCTAACCTTGAGCGAAATTCCAGTATTCTTTACGGACGAATACCGCATGATAATTGCATTCAAGTTGAAACTCTGCATACTAGGAAGAGCAAAGGGCTACATCACATTTCACATGTAAAACCGTCTATTGACAGATAATCTGCTTTTTAACCTAGTCTTTGCAATTTTCACTTCACGCTACTTGTACAATTTGTCACACTTACAAACTGTTAACATGCAACTATGTTTTAAAGCTAACTAACTATCCAGTCAAGAACATAGGTAACTTAGACAAGTAATTACGAATGCATTGTTATTGCGAACAGACAACACAGTGTTGTTATTTATACATTCTTGCTTGTTAGTTGCACGATTACGTAACGACTATAAGTCTGACATACTTAGAACATTTACCAGTACTGCTAATGAGATTCTAATGCAACATTTTGGTTTACTGGAAAATACATTCTGGATTTAAGGTACTTTCTGTGAGATACCAGATGACACAGTGGTTAGTTTGTGTGACAGCTACACGATTTTATCACGACGCTATTAATGAGTGACAATTTACATTGTTGCTTTTGCGGTGTATCTGTTTATATCTGCACGGTTTTTCTGAATTCTTCTGGAAAGCAAAAAATGTTTTATTAGTAACTTTTGTGGTATAGCTACAAGGAGACAGCCTTTTCCATAGCATAACAATACGTTACAGCACAGTACTTTCATCATCACAACAATAAGCGTAATAACTAAGATATCTCTACGCCAAGCATTTCACTTTTGTTTATCATGAGGTAAGTACATTGGCTTCTGCAGAACTTAGCTTTCGGAGGAAAATAACTACGACACTTCCACAGAGATTATCTTACAACAAGATGCACCTTTAGCGCTACAGGACACGCATTTGAGTGATTAATTTTGTACTTAAAACATTTATTTTTAAAGATTTTTGAATTACAAAGAAAGTTTTCCGTGATACATTTCATTCCATTGCTGTAATCTGTAACACCTGAGGGTATAATTACATTAATCCTCAGGGGTGTACACGCCTACTTTGTGTACCATGTGTGTGGCAAGCACAAGGAGCCCTAGCTAATATGGTATTTGCTTATACAACTTAACACATCGGTACCATATTTCTCTAACATATAAATTACACAGCTATCTGATCATTTAACTGAGAGAGACAAACTTTTTTATTATGTCAGTGACACATGTTTACGCAATTACAGAGTTGGATTACTTCACACTTACGAAATTGTATTTTGTCTGTACTTTGTGAACTGTTCATATTTTTTCGGACCCATTGTGATACTATGAGAGCTTTTAATGATGTATTTGGTATGAGATCATGATTTTTAAAGTACGTTTAAGGTAGATGACACTACGTAAGTGAGCAGAGAATTCTTTTTAGGTTTTTAAATTATTGGAGGAAGCTACGACGATTTTGAGAATTGACTGAGCTGTTATGATATTTTTATGACGACGATGTGTATTATGCTGTTGAGGTATGTTTATGTCAATAAGATGATGCTACCATATATGAGGAATGTGATTACGTGTTTATATGTATATGAATAATGAATAGAAGTCAGGGACTCTTGACTTGTGAAAAAGGATGTTGGAAACCAAGAATCGTACTTTAAGAGTTATGAAATGTGTGTAAATGCGTGAATGTATCACAATGCCGGTGAAAATTTTTTTGGACACTGTTATATTTATAGGGTTTTGTTTCTACACATTTGCAACGCAAATTCTCGACCCATGAAATTTTGTATATGAGACTGTCACTGTAGCGGAAACTGCTGTCGTAAATATTTCCGTAAGAAAGTTAAGTGACCACCTGCACGTAATGCGTCGTGGGCACGCAGCTGTGTCAGACGCTGGGAGAACAAGTCATTAGTGAGCGCCTCGTCAGAAGCACAGGTAAAAAAAAAAAGAGAAAGGGGAGGCCATTGTCCTCGCTATTGACATTTCCTTGTTGAAAGCATACTGTGGAGCTCGTAATTTATGATATTTACTGAAATGCCTAATGAAACGATGAGAAACATTTCACGGCTATTGTCTTGCTAGTTGAGAAAAATGCCATATGGCTTGCTTTATGTATTTATTTACACATTTCATTTAATATCTGGTTTCCAGCTGTGTTACAGCATTAGTTTTATAAAATAAACTTAGATGCATTTGCTAATGTGAACACTTTCTGTCAACAGATCTATTAAATAATAATTTTGTAATCCACATTCTTTTAAAAAAAGGAGCACTTGGAAAGGAAAGAACAATAAGAAGGGACTAGTAACAGTAACTGGACACATAATTTTCTTTTCAAGTACATGGTAATATTTTTTTTTACAATTAGTTTTTGTGGTGCACCACTTTAATTACATAGACATTAAGATGTGAATATACGAGGGCCGTTCAGAAAGTAACCTCCGGTTGATTTAAAAAATACACCAAGTTAAATAAAAATATTTTAATATATACATCTTACAACTACATCTTTGCACTATTTTTCTACATAGTCTTCATAGCGATTGAGGCACTTATCGTATCTCTTCACAAGCTTTGAAATTCCTCCTGCATAAAAATCACCCGCTTGTGCCTGGAGCCAGTCTGTGACCGCATCTTTGAGCTCTTCGTCGTCATCGAACCGCTGTGACCCGAGCCATTTCTTCAAATGCATGAAGAGGTGATAATCACTTGGCGCCAGGTCTGGGCTGTAAGGTGGATGGTTGATAACGTCCCACTTGAAGGACTCAAGAAGGGCCGTTGTTCTGCGAGCAGAGTGAGGACGGGCGTTATCGTGCAAAAAAACGATACCGGAAGTCAGCATACCACGGCGTTTGTTCTGTATAGCCCGTCGTAACTTTTTTATTGTTTCACAGTACACGTCTTGATTAATGGTCGTACCACGTTCCATGAATTCAACCAACAACACCCCTTTGGCATCCCAAAACACCGTTGCCATCAGTTTTCTGGCAGAAAAATCTTGCGAGGCTTTTCTTGGTTTGGTAGGCGAATTTGAATGTGCCCATATCTTTGATTGTTCTTTTGTCTCAGGGTTCACGTACTTAATCCAGGTTTCGTCACCGGTCACGATTCTGTTTAACAATGGTTCTCCTTCGTCCTCATAACGTGACAGAAAGTCTAATGCAGAGGCCATTCTTTGAGTTTTGTGGTGGTCGGTAAGAATTTTGGGCACCCATCGTGCACAGAACTTACGGTAACCCAATCTTGCTGTCACTATCTCGAACAAGAGAGTCTTAGAAATCTGTGGAAAACCAGTAGACAACTCCGACATTGAGAAACGTCGATTTTCACGAACTTTTGCATCAACTGTCTGAACGAGTTCGTCAGTCACCAATGATGGTCTACCACTCCTCTCTTCATCATGAACGTTTTCTCGTCCACTTTTAAATAAACGTACCCATTCACGGACAACTCCTTTACTCATGACTCTTGGTCCGTACACGGCACAAAGCTCACGATGAATAGCTGCTGCAGAATATCCTTTGGCTGTAAAAAACCTTATGACAGCACGCACTTCACATTTGGCGGGTTTTTCTATTGCAGCACACATTTCAAACTGCCACAAAAACTAAACTAGCGCAGGTACGACGTTCACTCGACCACGGCTTGATGCCGACTGACCTGTTGAGTGCGTGAACGCACAGATGACGTCGCTACTCCCCCCACAACCCGCAATGTGACCGATCGGAGGTTACTTTCTGAACCGCCCTCGTACATTTCCCTTATCTGCATTGTTGTTTTTACTGTAATATTTTTTCTGCTTGAGCTATGTCATGTTTAGGTATAAGTTGCTGCTGTTTACCAGGCATAGTGTTACAGAATTTGACTTTGTATTACGCTGTTAAGCCAGTTTTACTACGGATTTAGTTTTCTTGTTGCTGCACATTGGCTCATATTAGTTGTAATTTTGCATTTTATCTGTTAATTTAGATTTACTGCTGCTTGCTTTGCAAATTGGCATTTTTTGTCATTGCTGTTTGTGTTGATTTGTTGTATGCTGCTGCATTGCCTCGTCCCTTAGTTTAGCATCTGAGCTCAGTAGATTTAAGTTAGCTTAAGAGGGGGTAGACTATATAAGAAACTGACTATGGAGAATAGGTAAAGAATGCATTGCGAAGTCATATGAAAAAGATTTGGGCCCAAAATAAGTATTGTACAATCAGAAATACTTATTTTGAAAGAGATATGAACAGAATACAGAAAGCAGGCTTAGATAGGACTTTTTGTGAATAATGATGAACGAAGGGAGATCTCCATGCAAAATACTGCAGTAAAACAAACCCTGTCCTTTCCTTTTGTCTTATCCCTCTATGTGTTTGTGTACCATTGTGTATTTGTGTTTTTCCTGTCTTTATGTGTTTAGCTGATGAGAGCTATGTTGTAGAATTTTTCTAATACTCCGCTACATGAACTATGATGAGGAATACTGTTATCCTCAAATATAATTTGCATTAATAATATGTTATTTACCTTGTAAATATGCTTAGACATTATTTATTCTGTTTTGTTTTAATGCTCATGTGTAAAGTTGATGTTTCAAAAGTTATTCTGATCTTTTATGTATTTACTTAGGTCATAATTCCTGTAACACTGATGTATATGTTTATTTCTATTCTGTTGTAAAGCCTGTACTACAAATGTTATCTGTATTGTTATGTTCTTTAATGATGTATTTTGTACCTTTGTAATTGTATTCTCATGTTATAATATTGTAATTGACACCTGTTAATCAAATTAAGTAACTTGTAAGCATTCATTTCACTGCACACTTTTCTGTTGGTCATATTATATGGACAATATGTGAGAAGTAGGGACTGTTAGTGTTTGCACGTGTGTTAATAATTCAGCAAGGGACTGGATAACAGCATTGCTGGTTCTAAGGACAATTAGTAAAAAAAAAAAAAAACTTTGTGAGTGCACGAGTGGTGGTTTATGGACTTGCTATATTATCCGCAAGACTCTTTAATGGTGATTGTGCACCTGCACAGTCGCAACAGATGGCTGCTGGCCATCTCTACAAGGACTGCAGTGGGTCTGTATCTTTGATGGCCCACCAATACCATTATTTCTACAAGGACTGCAGTGGGTCTGCGCCTCTGGTGGCCCACCAATACCATATTCTCTACCAGGACTACAGTGGGTCTGCTCTGTGACGACCTACCTACCAATATTCTTCAAAACATCGAATGACTCTGCTGTGGGTTTGCTCTGTTGTGGCCCATTACCTGTCTGCATGTCAAGAGTCAGCACTGTCTTTCAGTTGGCAGGACAACACTACTTCTTCAAGACTGCATGGAAATCCATTACTTCCGTGTGCTTTGTCTTTTACTGCTCAGACTTTGAAAACAAAACACTGAAAATTTACTGTGATGAACAATCTGGACTGTCTTTATGGACTGTGAGAAAATTTTAGCTTTTGACCAACATTGTATAAATAAGTGTGTGCATTTGATATCTTTGTTATTGTAATTATGAAAAATTTTATCAAATCATTATTGGCCACTGCCCAAAAATATTTTGTAAAATTTTTTGTGGGGAGCATGGGGGCTATGTAAGTAGGCTGTTTATGTTTTCTTATTGGCAACGTTACGTAGCGCTCTATATGAAAATCACTGGCTGTGCTGTGTGCAGTCTGTGGCTAGTTTGCATTGTTGTCTGCCATTGTAGTGTTAGGCAGCGGCAACTGGATGTGAACAGCGCGTAGCGTTGCGCAGTTAGAGGTGAGCCGCCAGCAGTGGTGGATGTGAGGAGAGAGATGGCGGAGTTTTGTAATTTGTCATGAACTGCTATATATATTATGACTATTAAGTTAAATACATTGTTTGTTCTCTATTAATATCTTTCATTTGCTAACTATCCCTATCAGTAGTTAGTGCCTTCTGTAGTTTGAATCTTTTATTTAGCTGGAAATAGTGGCGCTCGCTGTATTGCAGTAGTTCGAGTAACGAAGATTTTTGTGAGGTAAGTGATTTGTGAAAGGTATAGGTTAATGTTAGTCAGGGCCATTCTTTTGTAGGGATTTTTGATAGTCAGATTGCGTTGCGCTAAAAATATTGTGTGTCAGTTTAAGCACAGTCTTGTATAATTGTTCTAAGAGGACGTTTCAATAATATATAACAAAACGTTGATTAGAGAAAAATTGCTGTAGATATTATTATTCTGTTTTCTTAAAATCTCAGTCTTACCTCGAGTTTTACATATAAGGACCAACATACATCCTATCTTTCAACTTCTACAAATATCTCGGGAAGGATTGTGAAATATTTCACTTTAACCACTGAGATTTTGCCTAAATCGTCGGGTGTAGAACAACACTACTCTGAGCATATATGAAGGTGCTTACTTTTGCATCTAGCTGAAAGCAAAAAAAAAAAAAAAAAGTCTGACAAAATCCATTGGGAGGCAAAACCTTTTGGGGTGTGGAATGAGTGAAGAGTATCATTAACAATAGACAGGCAAGTTGTAGATCTTAATCTGAATTAATGCTAATCTACCTATCACTATGTTTCTAACAAAGTATTATTCGTGCCTACACCAGCTAAAGCTAAAAAAAGAAAACAAAAGGGAAGTTGCTACTTTGATAAAAATATGCTGTATCCACAGTTATACTAAACAGTTGCTTTTTATGTCCTACTAGTAGCTCAATATTTACTTGATTACACTCGAATTTATCAGTCTAACTAGTTTGTGCCATCGGTAAATGATGAGTACTGTCTGCAGTGTATTAGTAGACGCTTCAAATGGCTCTGAGCGCTATGGGACTTAACTTCTGAGGTCATCAGTTCCCTAGAACTTAGAACTACTTAAACCTAACTAACCTAAGGACATCACACACATCCATGCCCGAGGAAGGAATCGAACCTGCGACCGTAGCGGTCACGCTGTTCCAGACTGAAGCGCCTAGAAGCGCTCGGCCACTCCGGGCGGCGTGTATTAGTAGATATTTTTTCAACAAACACTCTTACCTCCTAAGTACCTAACAGACTTCTGTAATCTTTGAGTCTTGCTCTTCAGATAATTTACAGAAAAACTGGCTAACGAAGTTCATTTTTCTTTTAACTTTTAGGCATTCCCAATTTCTTGCTTTGTATTAGATAGGAGCTTCTTGAATCCCATACTTCTGTAAGAGAATCCATAACCCCCCAGTCTCAACCCTGAGCAAGAAGGTATACTGCACATGAAGATTAGGCCTATTTTGAATGTTTTGTATCGTGCACATCACAGTTCATCTAAAACCTGTTTTTGTTGACTGTCAAAAACTGTTAAGGAGTACATGCATTGGGAAGTTAGAGAAGAACTCCGAGGGCCTTAAAAAAAAAAAAAATGGTTCAAATGGCTCGGAGCCCTATGAGACTTAACATCTATCATCATCAGTCCCCTAGAACTTAGAACTACTTAAACCTAACTAACCTAAGGACATCACACAACACCCAGTCATCACGAGGCAGAGAAAATCCCTGACCCCGCCGGGAAACGAACCCGGGAACCCGGGCGCGGGAAGCGAGAACGCTACCGCACGACCACGAGCTGCGGACTTAAAAATCATTCTGTACCGTTTATGTTTATGTACTTTACACAATAATCTTACTATTCATTTTTGGTGAATAAACACTTCATTCAGCTTGATTGCCTGCTCCAGGAGGTAATGCATTCTTAGATAAACAGCTGTCAGAAACTGTTACTCCGGAACAGAAGAACCGAAAAATGTCTACGAACTGAAAACAGGAATGAGAGGAGAGATGGCTAATGAATACCATGCCGTAGTTCATCTGAAAGACCCATCACGTTCAGCAGTTGCAAAACAGAAAAACCTGTTGATGATGTTGCCATTTCCTCTTCGACAGAAAGTTCTACAGTAAATTTAGAAAAACCTGATCTCAAGAAGTAAGTTATGTAAGCAAGAAAAGTTAATACCGACAGATTTTTTCCCTTTAATTTAGTCTTTTATCGTCTTGCAAAAATTAAAAACGAATGAGAACCGGTTTTCGTTGACTACATTTCACGTGGGTGAAACATTTGCTGAATTTCTGCGCTTGTCTTATCTTAAACAAATGTAGTGGCTGAGTATTACTTTATAATTTGTCTCATTATTTTTGTAGCGAAGAAGTGAGCAGCATTCTGGCTCCTGATATCGTATAATTATACTCCTGTTAGTTTTTCGCTAGCGTAGCTTTCCTTGGCCAAGATGAAACGCGGCAACCCCTTTAACTAGCTTCTTGCAATTTTTGTTCACCAGGGGAGTTGAATTAGTTTAATGAAGGTCATGACATCACACTGTATGATGATTTCAGTGCTGTGAATACAAGACAACGATGCGTTGCGAGGCTCAGTATAAGAAGCCACGGGGGGCCGTGAGAGCCTAGGCCTTCGCAGAGATGGAGAAAGAATACGAGTAGCAGGTACGGCGCCCACCTCTTTGCCAGGGGTGGAAACTGCTTTGCCACATGGCAACCAGGAAGCTGGGCCATTGTCTAATAATAGGTCAGTCTGCAGGTGCCCAAGAAAAAAAGCCTTCGTTCCAGAAAGTGGAACTCTGTCAGCGGGTCATAGGCGCTAGGAGCTTGTTAAATGATGTACTTGCACAGATAAACATCTCTTGGTTTTCCTAAAAACTTCACAAAACAGACTGACCTACGTAACGGACACATATTAAGAGTTGGTTGCTAGCCTCTTAGCAGCCTCTTTTACATTTCTCGCGACCTGTAATGCAAGGATATCTGAGCAACAAGTGGACTGTTAGTAGTAACGTCAAGAGGATGCGACACTCGATGGAAAGCTTTTCAGAAACGAGAGGAAGAAATTGGAGTCATTGGCTTGCTGACGTTTCTCTGTTTCTGAGCGCCAAATAATGTCAATGAAACAATAACGCCACTTGGCGGGCTGTAGCAACATGGTGTGATTGCGTTGTGTCAGCAGGAAGACAAGAGTAAACTGCTGCAAGGAGATTTGAAAAACAGTCGGGCGCAGAGGGTGAAGAGACGTGGAAGGTGGGGGAGTTCCAGGAGGTGTTAATAAGTTCCTGTGGGATCAAACTGCGAGGTCATCGGTGCCTAGGCTTACACACTACTTAATGTGACTTAAGCAAACTTACGCTAAGTACAACACACACACCCATGCCACAGGGAGAACGGAGGAAACCGCGCGAATCGTGGCAAGGCGCCTAGACCACGCGGCTACCAAGAGCGGCTAGTTCCGGGAGCTGCACTCTTGAGTCGCAGAATCGCTATATCACTTCTCTATTCACAGTAGATTGAAGATAATGGTAAGCATTGCTTACAGCTCCGGCATTTTAGGGAAGTGAGAGCACATGGGCGTTTGTTCCAGACAAACAGCCACTGTGATTGTACCTAGCTCACAGAACAAACTACCTACTGAACGGAAAGAAGCCAAGGTAGTCGCTGTGCTGAAACCAGAGAAGACTGGAGACAACCCCAAATATTTTACATCAATTTCTCTTTTATGCACTGCGTACACATTATTTGAGAGAATTCTGATGACCAGTCTGTCCCCATATATAGAACCCTCCCTAGCACTGGAGCAAGCAGCTTTTAGGCCTAAAAGAAATTGCTGTCGTCAGGTCCTTGCCCTCACAACCTTTATCGAAAAGGGCTATCAGGATAAGAAGAAAACTGGCGTTGTCCTGTTGGATCTAACCTCAGCATATGATACAGTGTGGAGGAATGGCCTACTTTATAAACTGAGAGAAAAACTCAGAGCAGCCAGATCTATAAACTTATGAAGAACATTTTATCGGGAAGAAAAATTAGAGTAACTCTTTAACAGCAAAACCAGCAGATGCATAGCGCTCAACAACGGACTCCCAAAGGGCTCGGTACTGGCCCCCTTATTGTTTAACTTGTACACTGCGGTTATACCAGAAACAACGTCCAGTAAGTTTATATGCGCGGACGATATGGCAATAACTTTACAAAGCAAATCTTTTGGAAAAATAGAGCGGAAATTGAACGAAGATCTAAACCTGTTGCACCTATACTACATCAAATGGCATCTACGCCCGAATCCAGACAAGACAGTAAGTGTAAACATGCATCTCAGTAACAGAGAAACCAATAGAAAGCTGAACATCTGCATGAATAACCAGACCGTTAAACATGAAGATAATCCTCGGTACCTTGGAGTAAAGTTCGACTCGTCCCTAACATACAGAACCCTTCTAGATGATAACAATCAAAAGTGAAATGTAGAAATGCGATTCTTGTCAAACTCACCGGAACCAACTGGGGATGTAATGCAATACCTCGAGAACTTCAGCCTTGGCACTGGCATAGAGCGTGGCCAAAAATTGTGCACCTGTATGGGCCAGAAACGTGCATGTATCAAAAATCGATATCCAGCTAAGGGAAGCAATGAGAATAATATCAGGAGCACTTAGACGTACTGTCTAACATAGCACCACCTGAAATCAGAAGATATCAGCTACTATCAAGAGAATATAGCAAAATACTGGCAAACCCAAACCTTCCCATAGACCAGGACCTAATATAAAAAATCGCCTGAGATCAAGGACACCTCTATGGCAAACAGGTGAAGAGGTGTTTCCCTTCGACCCAATAAATGTATCGAAAAGTTTATGGAGTAGAAACACAGTAAAGAACAGAAAACTGGTTTAACGGTGAACTGGAGGACATACATAACCTCACGGACAATGCCCTTGAATGTCTTAAAACAAATTTGTATTTTATATTTTGTATTATGTAATTAAGCAATGTTGAATGTATCATTTTAATGCTATAACGTCCTAGTTTAATATTTCGCCTTGTAAATGCCGATCGAGTAATTAAATAAAAAAATTACGGAATTAAACCCGAAATTTTATGGAACTCCAACTCTTTCAATATCTTTGGCAAGTCAGAGTTTTAGTTTGCTGTTCTCATAGCAAGCTACATTTTCGTAAAGTACTTGTCCACATTACTGTGTTTTGTTGCATTATTACTCATGTGTCTTTTATAATAAACCATAGTGCTTCTTAAATCTTAAGTTTAATATTACAACTATTTCCTTTCAACGATAAATACTATGCCAATTCCCAACCTTTATATTTATCGTTAGGGCCAATAAATTAAAGCGTAAGTAGTTCCGTCGCTCATATTAAATTCAGCACTGGACCTCAATGATGTGCCTCATTCTCGATCAATTCATACCACAGTGCATGGAGATGGGTTCTTGGTACTAAGATTAGCAATTTTCTGCCCTGTTCCATTGGCATAGAGAAAAGCGATTGTGTCATTCTACATGCCCCACTATCTCTCTTACCTTATTCTCACTGCCTCTAGGCGAGACACATGATGGCGGAAGTAGAACTGCGATGCTGATGTCTCCATCGAGTGCCGGTTCTCTAAACTTCAACAGGGTTTAGTGAGAACTGCATCGTCTTTCATCCGAACACTGCAATTCAAGTTCCGCGAGCATTTCTGTTACACGTTCGCATGAGCCATATCGACCTGGTGGGAACCTACCATCGGTTCTCTGAATTCGTTCATGGTCTGTTGCCACACCTTCTTCGTGAGGATTCCATACAGCTGAACAATACTCCGGACATGATCACACTAGCGTCTTGGATGCAATTTCCGTTATGGATGTACAGCATTTTTGGTAATTAAAATGTGACGCGCTCAATGTCTTCACCAGTGATCTTGTAATGGGGTGTCATGGGGTTCTTTGTGTTTGTACAGGATCGTATCTTCTCGATAAAGGACGAAATGTTTAACTTGTGACACTGCTAGTGGGATAAATTTAGATAACGCTGTCCGTGGAGAGCAGCGATCTGGTGCTATGCTTTGATTAAAACAACAGTCGAGATCGCAGTAACATTTCTTTACTATGACCGGTTTCGGCTTACGTTAAAGCCATCTCCAGATTTTTTTGGCCCATTGTGGCTTGTGCTGGCGGCTCCTTGGTTTTCCACGTGATTCCACGACCGTACACTGTCAAACGTTGACCAAAAAGCTGTTGCTTTGGGGACACATGCGGATTCAGCGGAATTAAAACGTGCCTTTAAACTTTCTACGAGCATTGTACGCTGTCCGGTCAGATTAATGTGATCTATAGTCAAAAGCGTGGATAACCACCTTTTCCAATGTGGACCGCTGCGGCTGCTACGGTCGCAGGTTCGAATCCTGCCTTGGGCATGGATGTGTGTGATGTCCGTAGGCGCTTCAGTCTGGAACCATGCTTCCGCTACGGTCGCAGGTTCGAATCCTGCCTCGGGCATGGATGTGTGTGATGTTCTTAGGTTTAAGTAGTTCTAAGTTCTAGCCGACTGATGACCTCAGATGTTATGTCTCATAGTGCTCAGAGCCATTTGAACGATGTCCTCAGGTTAGTTAGGTTTACTTAGTTCTAATTCTAGGGGACTAATGACCTCGGATGTTGTCCCTTAGTGCTTAGAGTCATTTGAACCATTTGGACCGCCGCGGGACGTGCAGGTATAGAGTCAAAGACATTGTGGAAAGTACCAGCAGAGATGTGGAACCATGGGGACTCCAGAGCGGTGGTCGGCTGGGCTAGGTTTTTCCGTTTGAGGATCCATGGCGCGAACAACCCGATCGAGGACATCTCATAGATTGTTGAGTGGGTGAAAGTGAGTTTGGTGGTCAGGAGAGAACGGTAAACTCGATCCTGATGCTCCTCCAACAACGCACGTACACTTTGAGCTGTGCAACGTATAGTACTGTCCTGCTGGTAGTAGACATCATGCCAAGGAAAAACAAACTTCATGCAGGGGTGGATATGATCTCCAAGGATAGATGCAAATTTTTGTTGATCCATTGTGTCTTCGAGGATTACGAGATCACTCGGGGAAAACCTTCTGGCCTAGACACTTCCGACGATTTTGCTGTGTGTTTTTCTCAGAAGTATCAGGCTGCGTGCATCTGCCCGACTTAGAATGAAACGCGATTCATCTGAAAAGGCCGCCTGTCACCACTCACTGGACGTCCAGCTGCGGTATTGGTGTGCAAATTCCAGTCAGCATGGGTGCATGAACCAGGCGGCTGCTGCGGAGGTCCATACACAGCAACGTTAACTTAACGATAGTTGAGGAGAGACTGCTCTTGGTTAATCTGGGCTGTCATTTGCTCAACAGTTGCACCTCTGTTCGCTCGTACACATCTCCGCAGCCTTCGTTCACCCCTGTCATTAATGGCTCGTGGTGCACCGCAATTTCCTAGGACCCGGGTTTGGATCCAGTCATTTTGGCATGCACTGTATATTTTAACCACAGTGGCTAGCGAACGGTTATAAACTTAGCAGTTTCGTAAGAGCTTCCGACCTTGGTCCGAAAGCCAATGATAGAGTTCTTTTGGAAGTCACATAAACTGCTCCGTATCCGCATTACGACAGCGCCTGCACTGTCCCCCCCCCCCACCCGCCCCTCCACGAACGCGCTTTATATACCCTACACTGCTAATGCTGCCACATGCTACTTGTGAGTGGAAACTGGACGTTGACATCTAACATAGGTGGTGGTGATAGTAATGCGACCGGATCGTGTATAGCGTCTTTAAATGAAGAATTTTGACAGAAACCTCCACATATAATAGGAAATGTCCGGCCGGCCGGAGTGGCCGTGCGGTTCTAGGCGCTACAGTCTGGAGCCGAGCGACCGCTAGGGTCGCAGGTTCGAATCCTGCCTCGGGCATGGATGTGTGTGTTGTCCTTAGGTTAGTTAGGTTTAAGCAGTTCTAAGTTCTAGGCGACTGATGACCTCAGAAGTTAAGTCGCATAGTGCTCAGAGCCATTTGAACCATTTTTAGGAAATGTCCTCAGTGACTGACTCATCATCTCCCAGCGTGCACCGCTAAAGACAGAAACTTGACATTTGGTGAGGGTGTTGATCTTATACGGTAGGCATCGTTTAAGTAGGGATTTTTCGAAATTCCACCTCTAAGGGGGTGAAACAAGGGATAAAAAATATTTTATTAATATGCCACTATTAACCAATTTTGAAGCCACAACTACGAAAATAAGAAATACGTGATCCAGCATTTTTAGAAATCCAACCACTAAGGGGATGAATAGGGGATGAACACTTTTATGAAAATATTTCATTATGAAAGCGTTTTTAAAGCTACGTCTCTGAAAATCTGTATTTGGCTTCTCATCTAGAAATTAAAATATGTGTTTCAGTGGTTTTGGAAATTCAACACCTAAAGGGGTGAGTGAAACAGGGGACGAAAATTTTTGTTCAAATATTTGTTAGTATTAAAACTTTCTTAAAACTAAATCTATGAAAATTGAAATTTGACTTTGTAATCTACACCCTCCTCCTTACTTGCAGTTATTGTCTACGATTAGAAAAATTTTTATGAAAAATTTGAGAGGAGCGAAGGTTACAATAAACTTTCTATTTTACTTAGCTTTTCATGTTGGCTCCAGTTCACCTTGTCTACGGGTCTGATTCTTGAAGCTGAAATTTTTTAGGTCTTCACGGTTGGATTGATCTACATAAATTTGGAGACTGTTGTTGCATACTTTTTGTTTTTACGGAAATCTATTTTCTCTTATTTTAGTATATCATATACTCTTTTGATTTTCACATTAACAAAGCCGAAATTACATTTTTCGCACAAAATACAAAAATACGTCCGATCACATCAATGGCTCTGTGGAAAATAACCATATTCCAAAGGGTTTACAGTTTTTCTTAACAAATGAATTTCTACTTGTTCTGACACATTATTACTTTCGGATTGTTATTTCATAAATGAATCCAGAAATAAACATAGTGACCAGTACAGTAGTGGGCCATTTTCTCACATTTTAGTATATCATATACTCTTCTGATTTTTCGCGTTAACAAAGCCGAAATTACATTGTGCCTATAGATTGTAATTTCAAATGTTTCTAAAAAAGTAATTTTAACTGCACATTCAGAACTAGTTCTTATCGATTATAGCATAGAGTATAAAACATTTTATAAAGTCATTCATTTTCATAAATTTTAGCTTGAAATATAACATACTGTGTATAAAATTATATGAAAGTTTTCAGAAAAGCAACTGAGATAATACTGATCTGTCCATAATCCGAAAAAATAATACTGGTATCGACAATTACAGTTGAGGAAAAGTAATGCTAGAGGAGGATGTCCCATTGCAACTTTTCGATTAAAAGGTGGAGAAACATGTGTTAGAGGGTGAAAGCTTCCGTGGAAATACCACCACAATAACAGAAGGCATGATTAACATAAATCTCCGACTCCAGGTACTAGAATCGCTTTTTTGTGAGAAATACATTCGAAAAAGATCAAACTTCCATGGCCTTACTTAAGGGGAGTCGTACCGCCCAAAATGAGAAATTTGACATTTTTACTTTTATGAAAATTATGAAAATATGGTTGTTTACGCCTAATTTAGTGTTGGTTTTATTGAAATATTGGATTATTTACTATTTTAAATAAATATTTGAAAATAATCATGCAATGACATTTCCGAGAATTTTGTTTTCCAACATTTCGCATATTGGCATTTTTCTCTGGAACTATATAGTCTAGAAGGCTGTGGTTTCTTTTGTTTTTTAGAGAACTGTTCGTTTCATAAGTTGCCTACACTGGCGGTACTTCGCAGTAAACTCTTTAAACTGTACATTTGTTTTTGTTTGACAACAACAGTTATCCACAAGCCGCGTTTTAGTTTCTGTGTTTCCTGTGATAGTTTTCGTCATGACTATACCAAAAGGAATGTTTAAAAAAATACGAAACAAAGGAAACAGATACTACAGAACAAATATAGCAGCAGTAAAAAAGAGTGGTTTGCGCCGAAGGGCGTGATAATTTGGTTTTAAATAGTGACAGTCCTACTCCTCCAAGTGCTTCCAAGAAAAACCGCCGGGTAATGATGTAAAATACAACGCAGCTTCAGGCAGTGAAACAAACTGCAATATCATTATTAATCTCCATATACTTATTTCAGATTTGTGTGAAACAGTGTGTTGTCGTATATGTGGAGTGGAAATTGAAATTTCTGAAAAGCTATCTCAACGCAATGGTTTTGTGTGCACTTTAAAATTATGTGTTTGAACTGTAAAAGCGAAAAGACTTTCAAGACTTCAGAAGTAAGTGTAAAAAATGGACTTTTTGACACCAATCTAAGATACTTCTATGGACTCAGACGCATAGGAAAAGGCCATTACGCTGGTAAGGTTCTTTGTGGCTTGCTGAACCTCCCTAGGCCCCCTACAAAATCTATCATATACAACTCCATAGTAAGAAGTAGTGTCAAGGCGTGTGCTATGGAGTCAATGACCACAGCAGCAGAGCAAGCTGTAGCAGATAATGGTAGTTCTGACATAGCAATATCTTTCGACGGATCCTGGCAAAAAAGAGGTTTCCAGTCAAAGAATTCATGTGCTTCTATTATCAGCATCGACAGTGGGAATGTGTTGGATGTTGATGTGTTGACCATGTACTGTCAGGGTTGTAGGCAAGCAGGCAAGAGTACTGAAAAGCAAACTAAGCTTGAAATGAATTGTCAGAGAAACTATGAAGGAACTAGAGGAGGGATGGAGGTTGCTTGTGCAGTGAAAATGTTCCAACGTTCCCAGCATGACCGTGCTGTTCGCTACATAATTTTTTTGGGGATGGAGACTCGCTATCGTACAAGGCAGTGGTGGATAGTAAACCCTATGGTGATTTGTCAATTACAAAACTAGAGTGCATTAATCATGTGCAAAAGAGGATGAGCACAAGACTACGTAGACTCAAACAGCAGTTGGGAAGTACCAAGTTATATGATGGTCTAAGTGTAAGACGTCGACTGACTGATAAACAAATTGATGATATTACACCATATTATGGTACGGCTATTAGAAGTAACAGAGATAATTTAGATGGTATGAAGAGAGCTGTTTGGGCAATTTATTTTCACAAGCTGTCTACGGATGCTGAACCAATACACAACCTGTGTTCCACTGAATGGTGTAAATACTTGAAGGCAAAAGAGGAGGGTAAAGTAGACACTTTCTCGCACAAAATTACTATACCAAATGCTGTTATGCTTGCCATGAAACCTGTGTTTCAGAATCTTGCCCAACCAGAGCTGTTGAAGAAATTTCTCAAGGGCAAAACACAAAATGAGAATGAATCATTTAACAATGTTGTTTGGTCAAGGATACCAAAAAATGTGTTTGTTGGAAGGTCAGTGTTTGAACTTCGTGTTTTGGATGCTGTTCTTACTTTTTGATGGCTATTCTGGAAGACTACAGGTTTTGGAATATCTTGGCATTCATAAAGGTTACAATACCACCAAAAGTGTGATGGACGTGGAATCATGAAGGCAGAGATTGCAACAAACAATATGTCAAAAGAAGCCAGATCCAAGAGAAGGAGGGCAGCACTGGGTGAGGAAGATGGAGGAGATGAGGACTACCATCCAGGAGGATTCTAACATTTTTTATGTATCAGTTGGCTGTATATTAAATTTTTTTCTTTAAACGCAATTTTCTCAACATGACGTTTTTAGTGTAAAAGCCCCTTTTTCTCAGAAACTTGTGAATCTACATCAATTAATTATTTACCACATAAAATAGATAGTACAATGATGTTGTAGCTCAACTTTAGGAGTATTTACTGTAATAGTTAAAATTCAAGAATGAAAATTGTGCAAATTTACACCAAAAAATTATATGTTTAGGGAAAAAATCATAACTTTTGTTCAGTTGTTATTTTAAGATTGTAGAGCAATACAGTCACAAAACATGGGAGAACATTTGATAAAAACACATTTATATACTCAACAGTTCCTGAGAGAACAGGGCATTTACATAGCCAATTTAACATTGTCGAGATAGGGCAGTACGACTCCCCTAAATTGGTATGAAAAATATGGAAAGTGTAACAAGCTGGGAACTGAATCAAAGAAGCTGTTTAACAGTCACCACGACTAATAGTCTTTGTCAGAATTCCATAGAAAAAGAAACGGCTCATTTATACGAGTACATTAATTTTTCAGCATATCTATAAAATTATTTCTGTTCTACCTACTATGCAAACGGCAGCAACGCGAGCGCTAAGCTAGTATACTGATAAGTTAACGAATAAACAAGCAGTATGAGGTCTTATGCTTTATGCACAATGTGTGTCGCTAAAGGTCGGGTGCTTAGTGAGAGGTAAGAAACGACCACCGACTTCGCGAATATGCCTGAGAGCCGCGACCCCGGCGTCAGCTGGCGCGGCCGCTGTGTGGAGTTCTGCCGCGGGTTGAGGCGGAGGGCGGGAGGGGATGAGTTGGCGCTGAGTGTGCTCCGCTCGCGCGCTGCGGCTGCGCGTTTTTTGGGCCGTGGCGGCTGCGTGACTCGCGCCGGCCACGTGTTGCTCGCGGGCCGCCGTGTAAACAGCCCGGCCTGCCTGCCTTCCCGAAATAGCGGCGCGAGCCCCGGCCGCGGCCGGCGTTCCCACGGCCCGGGCCTGCGCAACATGTGCTGCGCAGCTGACAGCTGACTGTCGCCTCAGAACCCGGCCCCGCCCAGGGGACGCCAGCCAGCCCGCCTGCCTGCCTGCCGGCTCGGCCCGCTCCCGGATGCGGACCGCCATCTCTCATTCCGGCGTGATGGATGCGCGGGTGGCTCGCGAGGGGTGACGCAAGGGGCCGCAGAAATACATCGCTACTATGCGGTGTGTCGCGTCAAGAACTACCCGTGAGGAAGCGACGCTGATGTGCGCAGCCCTACCGTCACCCTACAAAGACTGCCTCATCTTTCACTTTTTATACCTTCAACGTCTGATGCAATTATATAAGACACACTTCTTGGACTCCCAGCTCTCTCTGACATGCTGGGTAGTTATAATTAAACTGCAGCTACTGTGGGGTGCGTACTGTAAGACCTTCGGTACACACACCATCAGATTATTTGACTTGTCGCTCTAACGAAGTAGGCGAGTGTCAGCAATATGTCTCGTGGTCTTATCGTGGCGTGTTTATCTTCTGTCGTTAGGTCAGACAGAAATGCCACTTGCACGCTTAGAGTAGCAGATTGACGGTGACCAACTTTAAACAGAACTTGATTAATTTTCACACACATTTATTAAAATAATAAAAAGCATAGACATTTCGTAACTTGATTCTGGATGCTGTTTACAACTGACAATCTGAAGTTCCTTTGGTCTTGGTACATTAATCTTATTCTCGCATATCTCTGATACTTGACAAATACGATAACCTTATTAGGTGCAGACTGATACTTGACTATAGACTGGTACAGACTAATGTAGACTGGTACAGACTAATGCAGATAAATGCAGACTGACTGATCGGAGGTCTGTACAATCGTTATAATATCTCGCGCATTCAGGTATCACTGTGCGAGTGTGATCCGCGAGGAGGAGAGGTTCTACGTTAGCAGCAGTCTCATTGACTGCGTTACATATTAATACGCGCATCGGCGGAAGCAGCACCATCTCGTAGTGCGGAGACGGACGAGGGCTGCGCCTGCGCTGTTGTGCTTAGCGGGGCGCGCTCTAGTGGGAAAGTTGTCTAGGCGCTGACTACGTGGAACTATGTACACAACAGCTACTCAGTGTGGGCTGTAATTATCGTATGGCAGCGAAACGTGGCAAATATTCAAATGCATTTATGCGCAACCAATTTATGCTGAAGAAAATTAGTTTCAATTTTGGCCACTAGATGGAAATTTGGCGCTGTAAATGCAAGAATGACGTGTCGAAATGTTTCCATTCGTAATGGATTAGGAGTGGATCACGGACAGGAAAGGACAAACAAGTGAGAAAGTCATACTGTTGATTTTATTAGCACCGCCGCTTACACAATCTGTTCAGTTCACAGCTCGTGGTCTAGTAGTCAGCATTGCTGCCTCCAGATCACGGGGTCCGGGTTCGATTCCTTGCCAGGTCGGGGGTTCCCCCAGTCTGGGGACTGAGGGTATCTGTGCTGTCCTCATCATTCCATCATCATCTTGGAAAATGGCGAAACTGGACCGTGAAAAAGATTGGGAATTTGTACCGGTGCTGACAATCACGCCATTGAGTACCCCAGAAACTGAAATCATCATCATCGTCACAACCTATTCAATATGAGCACGAGATACCTTACAGCGCCAGATTTGTACCTGTTGGTCAAAATTGGAACTAATTTTTTTTTTCCAGCATAAATCGGTTCCGCATTATCATATCTACTAATTTTAGCTGACATACACTAATTAAAGCCCACACTGGACCTCCGTGAGTAGTTGAACTTTAGTTATAACCACCCAGTACAAACAGGGTGAATCAGGACAAAAGGTACATTGAACCGATACCTACTGATGACATTAAATAAAGTGAGCATTTTTATTTGCTGTAATATTTTTGATTATAAGCAAAGACTTTGATAGAGCCGTGTGTAAAGAAAAAAGAAACTAATATTAATATAAGAATAATGTCAATAACACCGTCGTAGAAATTGTATACTTTTCTACGTTCTATGTAATTAGAATAAAAAGAGTATATTAGTTAATCACTGTACAAGGACAAATAATTTACTTTTAGGTTTCTCTTGTTCTGGAAAGAAGGTAATGGTTCGCCATTGAACATTGAAATAATTTAATGATTGCCGAAAGTTATTAGAGAGACAGTTATTACTGTTTCATTTGATTAGACAGTCGTTTCCCATACAGGAAGTAGTAACTTTTCCAATTTTCAGTGTTTGCGGCAGCGCAAAAAGATCACGACAATAAAACCTACTAGGCGCGCAGTCCGGAACCGCGCGACTGCTACGGTCGCAGGTTCGAATCCTGCCTCTGGCTTGGATGTGTGTGATGTCCTTAGGTTAGTTAGGTTTAAGTAGTTCTAAGTTCTAGGGGACTGATGACCACAGCTGTTAAGTCCCATAGTGCTCAGAGCCATTTGAACCAATAAAACCTATTGTTGGCCGTCAGTAACATTTCTTTTAGTATTATCACAACTTTCCTCAGTCGTAAACGGCTGAGAGTGAACAAATAATTTCTCTTTGACAGACCTTGCATGGCTATATTAGTAGTTTTAAGGCATTTGCAGTATTTATCGTTATTTATGGACTGTCAGTTCAGCGATCCAAATAGGCTGCTTCACGGCGATCCATTACCAATTCAAAGGCAATATTTTCAGGTAAAAAATAATAAAATCATTATAAAATAATTTACGTTTATTTACGAAGAGACAACACTTCCGCCGCGTGACACCCATGAATAATGATATTTTATCCTGCTTAAGCTTATCAAAGATACCCTGAAATGTTTAGCTTTTCGGAAGACCACATAACCATTTTAAGTGTAAGATTTTAAGGCAACTCAGGTCACGCATCCGTTGCAACACTGTGTGCTGTTATTTTAAACAAAAGTTATCTATGTCTTCAGCTGGCCATCCACGCCCGGGTTCCCGGGTTCGATTCCCGGCGGGGTTGATGACTCGGTGTTGTGTGATGTCCTTAGGTTAGTTAGGTTTAAGTAGTTCTACGTTCTAGGGGACTGATGACCATAGATGTTAAGTCCTATAGTACTCAGAGCCATTTGAGCTGGCCATCATAAATAATAATTGCACGGCAGCCACCAATATATAAGTAGGACGGCACATTTTTGGTTAGCTCTATTTGGATTTGTCGTACTACAGTGAGAACCGGGTATGTAGTGAACTGAAACCAGTTTTCAGCTGTATGACTAGTCACCTTTCCATATGGTCGGAATGCAGATACCTCTACCTCTGAAGGCCCCTCGAAAGGGAGTTGAAATACACGTATGGTCTGCAATCCAAGTACCACATGTCCCACAGTTACGTCACCGAAGTGTCCATCAGAGTGACGGATCTTGAGACCACTTCGAGTTGCACTTAGAATTTTGTCACATACGTCTTCGTCAAACAGTTTCACGTATGCCACACTGCTCACTATAGACAGGTGGATGCCAACAAGATCGTTGCAAACATCTTGACTTCATCTCTGATAAACTGTTCGATTTCCAGTGCTTTTGGTCGGGCATACTCTGTCGCAAAGCTAATCTTCAGTGTCGATTTTCAGTGGGCATAAGCCATTCTCTGGCGCAGGAAATATAGCGCGCTAAGACGGGAGGTACCCGTGGTCTCGGGGTAACGTCTTTGATCCACAATCAGAACGTCTTCGGTCCCGGGTTCGATCCCAGCCACTGCATAAATTTTGATAAATAATCAGCATTGGCGGCCGAAGACTTCCGGCATAAGAAGTCAGCCTCATTCTGCAAACGGCCTTGACAAAGAGGGCGGAGGAGCGGATAGAGGTTCAGGGCACTCTCTTGTCCTAGGGGTGGGAAATTGCCCCTAAAGGCGGAAGAATCAGCAATGATCAACGACATGAGGATGCAGAAGGCAATGGAAACCACTGCATTAAAGACACGTAACTTGTATCCACAGGACAAGTGGCCTGTATTTGAAGAAGTGTCATGATTATCTCTCCATTGGCAAAAGATACCGGAGTAGTCCCCCATTCGGATCTCCGGGAGGGGACTGCCAAGGGGGAGATTACCATGAGAAAAAGATTGAATAATCAACGAAAGGATAACGTTCTACAAGTCGGGGCGTGGAATGTCAGAAGCTTGAACGTGGTAGGGAAACTAGAAAATCTGAAAAGGGAAATACAAAGGCTCAATCTAGATATAGTAGGGGTCAGTGAAGTGAAGTGGAAGGAAGACAAGGATTTCTGGTCGGATGAGTATCGGGTAATATCAACAGCAGCAGAAAATGGTATAACACGTGTAGGATTCGTTATGAATAGGAAGGTAGGGCAGAGGGTGTGTTACTGTGAACAGTTCAGTGACCGGGTTGTTCTAATCAGAATCGACAGCAGACCAACATCGACAAAGATAGTCCAGGTATACATGCCGACGTCGCAAGCTGAAGATGAACAGATAGAGAAAGTGTATGAGGATATTGAAAGGGTAGTGCAGTATGTAAAGGGGGACGAAAATGTAATAGTCATGGGCGACTGTAATGCAGTTGTAGGGGAAGGAGTAGAAGAAAAGGTTACAGGAGAATTTGGGCTTGGGACAAGGAATGAAAGAGGAGAAAGACTAATTGAGTTCTGTAACAAGTTTTAGCTAGTAATAGCGAATACCCTGTTCAAGAATCACAGGGGGAGGAGGTATACTTGGAAAAGGCTGGGAGATACGGGAAGATTTCAGTTAGATTACATCATGGTCAGACAGAGATTCCGAAATCAGATACTGGATTGTAAGGCGTACCCAGGAGCACATATAGACTCAGATCACAATACAGTAGTGATGAAGAGTAGGCTGAAGTTCAAGACATTAGTCAGGAAGAATCAATACGCAAAGAAGTGGGATACGGAAGTACTAAGGAATGACGAGATACGTTTGAAGTTCTCTAACGCTATAGATACAGCAATAAAGAACAGCGCAGTAGGCAGTACAGTTGAAGAGGAATGGACATCTCTAAAAAGAGCCATCACAGAAGTTGGGAAGGAAAACATAGGTACAAAGAAGGTAGTTGCGAAGAAACCATGGGTAACAGAAGAAATACTTCAGTTGATTGATGAAAGGAGGAAGTACAAACATGTTCCGGGAAAATCAGGAATACAGAAATACAAGTCGCTGAGGAATGAAATAAATAGGAAGAGCAGGGAAACTAAGACGAAATGGCTGCAGGAAAAATGTGAAGACATCGAAAAAGATATGATTGTCGGAAGGACAGACTCAGCATACAGGAAAGTCAAAACAACCTTTGGGGACATTAGGCAGAAGGGATAGATAACATTCCATCAGAATTTCTAAAATCATTGGGGGAAGTGGCAACAAAACGACTATTCACGTTGGTGTGTAGAATATAGGAGTCTGGCGATATACCATCTGACTTTCGGAAAAGCATCATCCACACAACTGAGAAGACGGCTAGAGCTGACAAGTGCGAGAATTATCGCACAATCAGCTTAACAGCTCATGCATCGAAGCTGCTTACAAGAATAATATACAGAAGAATGGAAAAGAAAATTGGGAATGCGCTAGGTGACGATCAGTTGGGCTTTACGAAAAGTAATGATGATGATGATGATGATGTTTGGTTTCGTGGGGCGCTCAACTGCGTGGTTATCAGCGCCCGTACAATTTCCCAACTTTTGCTCAGTCCAATTTCGCCACTTTCCTGGATGATGATGAAATGATGAGGACAACACAAACACCCAGTCATCTCGAGGCAGGTGAAAATCCCTGACCCCGCCGGGAATCGAACCCGGGACCCCGTGCTCGGGAAGCGAGAACGACGAAAAGTAAAGGGACGAGAGAGGCAATTCTGACGTTACGGCTAATAATGGAAGCAAGGCTAAAGAAAAATCAAGACACTCTCATAGGATTTGTCGACCTTAAAAAAGCGTTCGACAATATAAAATGGTGCAAGCTGTTCGAGATTATGAAAAAAGTAGGGGTAAGCTATAGGGAGAGACGGGTCATATACAATATGTACAACAACCAAGAGGGAATAATAAGAGTGGACGATCAAGAACGAAGTGCTCGTATTAAGAAGGGTGTAAGACAAGGCTGTAGCCTTTCGCCCCTACTCTTCCATCTGTACATCGAGGAAACAATGATGGAAATAAAAGAAAGGTTCAGGAGCGGAATTAAAATACAAGGTGAAAGGATATCAAATGATATGATTCGCTGGTGACATTGCTATCCTGAGTGAAAGTGAAGAAGAATTAAATGATCTGCTGAACGAAATGAACAGTCTAATGGGTACACAGTATGGTTTGAGAGTAAATCGGAGAAAAAAAAATGGCTCTGAGCACTATGGGACTCAACTGCTGAGGTCATGAGTCCCCTAGAACTTATAACTATTTAAACCTAACTAACCTAAGGACATCACAAACATCCATGCCCGAGGCAGGATTCGAACCTGCGACCGTAGCGTAAATCGGAGAAAGACGAAGGTAATGAAAAGAAGTAGAAATGAGAACAGCGAGAAACTTAACATCAGGATTGATGGTCACGAAGTCAGTGAAGTTAAGGAATTCTGCTACCTAGGTAGTAAAATAACCAATGACGGACGGAGCAAGGAGGACATCAAAAGCAGACTCGCTATGGCAAAAAAGGCATTTCTGGCCAAGAGAAGTCTACTAATATCAAATACCGGCCTTAATTTGAGGAAGAAATTTCCGAGGATGTACGTCTGGAGTACAGCATTGTATGGTAGTGAAACATGGACTGTGGGAAAACCGGAACTGAAGAGATGTGGTGCTATAGACGAACGTTGAAAATTAGGTGGACTGATAAGGTAAGGAATGAGGAGGTTCTACGCCGAATCGGAGAGGAAAGGAATATGTGGAAAACACTGATAAGGAGAAGGGACAGGATGATAGGACATCTGCTAAGACATGAGGGAATGACTTCCATGGTACTAGAGGGAGCTGTAGAGGGCAAAAACTGTAGAGGAAGACGGAGATTGGAATACGTCAAGCAAATAATTGAGGACGTAGGTTGCAAGTGCTACTCTGAGATGAAGAGGTTAGCACAGGAAAGGAATTCGTGGCGCGTGGCGGGCCGCATCAAACCAGTCAGTAGACTGATGACCAAAAAAAAAAAAAAAAAAAAGGCGACAACGCGCGAGCGAGCTGCGCGGCGAGGACGCAAACAAGACGTCCGCGCCGCCAGCGTGCCGAAAGGCGACTGACCACTCAGCTACTGGGGGGCGGATACTATAGACATGATCAAAAAGTTTCCGTTTGAGTGCGTTACAGCAACGTATATGCATCAATCCACTGTAGATAGGTAAGCAGGGACTTGTAGACAAGTGTGGCACACAGTTGGGTTGGGTTGTTTGGGGGAAGAGACCAAACAGCGAGGTCATCGGTCTCACCGGATTAGGGAAGGAAGTCGGCCGTGCCCTTTGAAAGGAACCATCCCAGCATTTTCCTGGAGCGATTTAGGGAAATCACGGAAAACCTAAATCAGGATGGCCGGACGCGGGACTGAACCGTCGTCTTCCCGAACGCGAGTCCAATGTGCTAGCCACTGTGCCAACCCGCTCGGTAGCATTCAGTACTGATGATACGCCGTGTTCGCATCGACCTTCTCTTCATGATTATGCTGTACAGATGGAGGTGATATTTTAATTTTAACTACTGACGACGCCGTTGGCACGATTGTTTAATGTATCTCCACTGCAGGATGTGATTTTAGTGTACTTTTGCTTCTGATGAAGGTATATTTAGATATATCGAAACCGTGGTCAAGGATTTCAATAAATCTTCATCCTGCAACTGTTTGGCTGTTATCATTTACCGTCGACACTCATTTAGTCTCAGACCAGAAATGAAAATCGTGCTGAAGCCACATTTCTTGCAGTATATCCACTGACAGATCTTCTGTAGCTTCTGCCAGGTCTTACTGCAAGAAAATCATGTACCTCGAAATAAATTCGTTGAATGCATATAACTTGGCTTCATCTGTGTTAGGTGTAGATGTACTATCTATTGATGAAATGAAAATTTGTCCAGAACTGGGCCTCGCACCCAAATTTCCAGTTTATCTCGAGCTCGCAAATTTATTTCGAAATAATTTCGGACGACTGTTTATCGTCAACAATTTCTGTTCATCAAGACGCACAAGTAAAAATGAAAATGGTTCAAATGTCTCTGAGCACTATGGGACTTAACATCTGAGGTCATCAGTCCCCTAGAACTTAGAACTATTTAAACGTAACTAACCTAAGGACATCACACACATCCATGCCCGAGGCAGGATTCGAACCTGCGACCGTAGCGGTCACACGGCTCCAGACTGAAGCGACTAGAACCGCTCGGCCACACCGGCCGGCAGTAAAAATGAAGTACGTCTGACTCACGTGAGGAGGCCTTGCCGCGTTTCTTTACGAATGATGATCTTTTTTGTTATTAAATTTGGCTCTCTGTTAATGGACCGCACAACCATCACATCCATGTTGAAATCGCTGTCCTTTTTTACACTCACTCAAACACTTATTGTATTCAATTACTGTAATGGACTATTTACATTTTTTCAATGCATTCCGTCACATGAAATTTGAACAGATATAGGTTATGAATTACATTCTAATGTATACTGCATGGGGGCTTTATTAAATATTAATGAAAATATTTTTTTTTTTGTAGCTGTAAGTCCGATTACGCAAGTCTCGTAAACGGCTTGCCCTGACTAGTATTAGTACGCAATCTGACTGCTTAGAATGACAACAAAGAATGTAAGAAAATTTTCGTTAACACAGTTAATTAATTAAGTCCCCAGCAACCATAAAATCTACGAAGCCAACATAGTACAAGTGTAGCTGTTCTGTGTGTGGAAGTATGACTCAACGTACACATCTGGCACAGTTCTTCTTCAACAAGACAAGAATTTTTAAATACTAATTATACTGACGTGATAAAAGAAAATTAGAAATACTATGATTGCGCAAGAAAATCAGAATTACACTCTAATACAAGAACACACGCCAGATGCTTTGTTGACTGAACCTGTAATGACACATTATTCAGGTCACTGAAAGAATAAAAGAATAAAAGAAAATACCTCCATATATATTGACGAAATGCACTCTGACCATTACAATATCTCCATTAGAACAACATCTGCTCTCTCTCCCATCAAACCACTGCATAAAACATGGAACAACACTCTCCACTACCACATCTCACTCTGACTTCACGACATGCAGTGTCCACCACAACTTCTCGGCCAGCATGCCTGCCGCTACGTCTCAATAAGCACTGCCAGTGGAGGCGGCAGAACAATACTCTCTGGCGCGATCTTTGGCGCTGTGGCTCAGTGTAGCCACCTTTCAATACATTGGATGTACACAGTAAAAGAACATCTGTAAGGTAGATAAATGCCCCAGACAACACAATGTCTCACGACCTTCACTTTATGAGGCTGGTATTAAAATACGATTCGCCCTTAAATAGACTCGAGTGATAACGTAACTTGACTGTAATAAAAATGAAACAGAGGTGAGTGGATGGGTGTTAAGGAAGCCTGAGGCTGTTTTTCTCTTTATTATAAGATATATGAAAATACGAAGACATAAGGTCTTGGAGGGTGGATAACAACAGGCATGTGCGTAATATAAGACTGCAATACACAGAAGACTTTAGAAGACAAACTTATCCAGCAGAGTACATCGCATCGCTGGTGACGCTGCTGAGGGCGGTGTATCTGAATACCTTTCTAGTAAAACCGCTAACTGTATACCTCTTCCAACGCCAGTCGGAGTAAACAGAAAATCAAATTGCATACTTGCTTCTGTTTTTCCGCAATTCGACGTTAATGGGTGTTACTTATATGCCCCATCATCATTCGCTCTTTTACGTGTCACGTTTATGTATGACTCTATTTCACTCCATTGAAATGTTTCTCGAAATAGCGAAGCGTGCAGGGTAAGATTTCCGAATCATCTTATTTACCGGTCATAACTCCAGGAAATTCACGTCTACAATCAGATGTACATCTACATCCACACTCTGCAAACCATTGTGACTGTTTTACTGATGCGTGCACACACAGACTCTGAGTCTGAGATATTATTACTGCGAGTGGTAGCGAGCGAACAGTTGAGGGCAGTCGAACGCCGCCTGTCGTGGAGAGAAGCCGGGCGTCAGAGAAATCGCAGCCTGTCCCGACAGTGCGAGTGGCGCCAGACATTTTTGTATTGATCGAGGACTTTTGGTACTTTTCCTTTTTGCTGTGGGTAGTAGTTCCTTGCTTGCGCACTGGAGGGATTTTGTCAGATATGTATATGAATAAATAGAAAGTAATAATCTTGGTTGTGACCAGGTATGTGAGTATTGATTAAAAAGATTGTGGAATAATTAAAGTTTTTGCTAGTCAAATTGTCCAAGGAAAAGAAAGGTCTTAGTAAAGTTTGTCAGTGTGCGAATTGTTAGTTTTCGGAATATAGTAAATTATACGTTTTTATTGCTTCGCTTCATTTTTTACATCGTTTAATGTTTGTTGACTGAACCCCTCCTGATCATTTAATTTCTATAAAAAAAGAGAAAAGGGCTGTAGCTGCATCAGTAGTTGTGAACATGCATTATGCATTGCACTGTGCATGGATAGTGGTACTTGTTTTGAATTATTTCAATATGTTGCTGGATGCAGAATATTAATGCAGTTGCAGCGGTAAGGTGAGGTAAGTTGTCTGTTGCGTGCAGGAGCGTTACAGTATAATTATTAGGAAGTGTTCGAGAATATTTTAATAATAGCAGTTAGATTGAAGAGAATTGATTTTTCATTATTTATAGAAAGAGTAATTAATTTCTGTTTTTCTTCCTCTATCAGAGTACTGATATGTCTGATAGTAGGAAGTTCCAGAAAATGTTTGAATACTGAAGTTTCGGAATAAGGGTTTTCGTAATACAAGTTGTATGGCTACCTATCAGATTTTATGATAACGATGATAAAGTTCCAATAGATAGCCGAGCAGTTTTTAGACAAAACGTATAGATAACGACAACATTGTCAGAGATAGAGTCTAACACATTTCCGTATGTCTGTTGCCATAATTATAATAACTTTTAATAGTAAAACTTTAACCATTTTTGCTACGGCAACACGCATTCACGTATGGAGAACGGGAAGAACGATATTTGAGTGCCTATCTGCGAACTGTAATGAATAATAATCTCGTCTTCACGGCCCCTACAGTGACATGTTGGAGATTGTAGTTGTTGTTGTTGTGCTCTTCAGTCCTGAGACTGGTTTGGTGCAGCTCTCCATGCTACTCTATCCTGTGCAAGCTTCTTCATCTCCCAGTACTTACTGCAACCTACATCCTTCTGAATCTCCTTAGTGTATTCATCTCTTGGTCTCCCTCTACGATTTTTACCCTCCACGGTGCCCTCCAATACTAAATTGGTGATCCCTTGATGCCTCAGAACATGTCCTGCCAATCGATCCCTTCTTTTAGACAAGTTGTGCCACAAAGTTCTCTTCTCCTCAATCCTGTTCAATACCTCCTCATTAGTTATGTGATCTACCCATCTAATCTTCACCATTCTTCTGTAACACCACATTTCGAAAGCTTCTATTCTCTTCTTGTCCAAACTATTTATCGTCCATGTTTCACATCCATACATGGCTACACTCAATGCAAATTCTTTCAGAAATGACTTCCTGACACTTAAATCTATACTCGATTTAAACAAATTTCTCTTCTTAAGGAACGCTTTCCTTGCCATTGCCAGTCTACATTTTATATCCTCTCTACTTCGACCATCATCAGTTATTTTGCTCCCCAAATAGCAAAACTCCTTTACTACTTTAAGTGTCTCATTTCCTGATCTAATTCCTTCAGCATCACCCGACTTAATTCGACTACATTCCGTTACCATCGTTTTGCTTTTGTTGTTGTTCATCTTATATCCCCCTTTCAAGACGCTATCCATTCCGTTCAGCTGCTCTTCCAAGTCCTTTGCTGTCTCTGACAGAATTACAATGCCATCAGCGAACCTCAAAGTTTTTATTTCTTCTCCATGGATTCTAATACCTACACCGAATTTTTCTTTTGTTTTCTTCATTGCTTGCTCAATATACAGATTGAAAAACATCGGGGAGAGGCTACAACCTTGTCTCACTCCCTTCCCAACCACTGTTTCCCTTTCATGTCCCTCGACTCTTGTAACTGCCATCTGTTTTCTGTACAAATTGTAAATAGCCTTTCGCTCCCTGTATTTTACCCCTGCCACCTTCATAATTTCAAAGAGAGTATTCCAGTCAACATTGTCAAAAGATTTCTCTAAGTCTGCAAATGCTAGAAACGTAGGTTTGCCTTTCCTTAATCTACCTTCTAAGATAAGTCGTAGGGTCAGTATTGCCTCACGTGTTCCAGTATTTGTACGGAATCCAAACTGATCTTTCCCGAGGTCGGCTTCTACTAGTTTTTCCATTCGTCTGTAAAGAATTCGCGTTAGTATTTTGCAGCCATGACTTATTAAACTGATAGTTCGGTAATTTTCACGTCTGTCAACACCTGCTTTCTTTGGGATTGGAATTATTATATTCTTCTTGAAGTCTGAGGGTATATCGCCTGTCTCATACATCTTGCTCACCAGATGGTAGAGTTTTGTCAGGACTGCCTCTCCCAAGGCTATCAGTAGTTCTAATGGAATGTTGTCTACTCCCGGGGCCTTGTTTCGACTCAGGTCTTTCAGTGCTCTGTCAAACTCTTCCCGCACTATCATATCTCCCATTTCATCTTCATCTACATCCTCTTCCACTTCCATAATATTGCCCTCAAGTACATCGCCCTTGTATAGACCCTCTATATACTCCATCCACCTTTCTGCTTTCCCTTCTTTGCAACCTCTCTGGACTCGCTGGCGCTTGCAGCGCCGCCGTATGGCAGAGACTTGCAGATCGCACCGGCCGAGTCAGCTACATGTCGTGAGCGAAGTCGGGTTAGCATAGCCTTCAGCTCGCTAGGTTCAAAGCCTCTAGTTCGCGCATGTTTTATGCACGAAATACCAAAATTGTGTTACCTTGCTTGTTGTATAATCCAGTTAATGTTTGTTAATGAGTCAATTGTATTCAAGAAAGTTAGTTGTTATTAGTTTATGTTCCTGGAGTGCAGTAGCAGGACAAAGTTAAGTAAAAGTTATTTAGTGAAGTATTCCAGTACTAATTATACAGAGTGTTCCAGATTCCTACAACCACCTCACTCGTGCTAGCCTCCATCATCCCACTGCAAATCTCAGGGATACCAATCGAGAAGCGTCCTGCATTTGTGTGAGGTCATGACATGCTGCCATCAGCCTTCACATCAGAATGCCAATCAGCATCCAACGATCTAATTAAAATAAAAACAAAGAGTGGCCATTGAACTTTTCTTTCCAAAATAAATACTAAATATGTGAGAAAAATAATGAGACTGACAACACTGCGAGCAATCTGGCAATGCTACTTCTGTAGACCGATGCCTTCATCCCTTCCAGATGCTCAGTTCGAGTTTCAGCTCCGTGAAGCTATCATGTGATTTTTGAGAACGTCGTCAGTGAAGTTCTATTTTTGTCGTGTATTAAGAAAGTGGAGCAGCGAATTTTGCAGTAATGTTGTGCCATAAAATTTTGTGTTAAACTTGGGGAATCCGCGAGTGTGACTTTTGGAAAGTTGAAACAGGCCTATGGGGAGATTTCCTTATCAAGAGCACAAGTTTTTCGCTGACGCAAATCAGTTTTGGAAGGCCGAGAACACGTTGAAGCTGAACCTTGCTCAGGGAGACCTCCAACGTCAAAAACCGACGAAGACTTCGAACGTGTGCATACATACTCTTGTGAGAGCAGACCGACGTTTAAGGATAAGGAATGGGTGACCTGTGACTCGTAAGCTCTTTCACTGTATGTAAAATGTTCACCAAAGTTTTGCACATAGGAAAAAAAGCACTCCGTTTTGAGGCCACGAGTGGCCCATGGGGACCATCCGACCGCCATGTCATCCGCTCTCCCGGTCGTTATGATGGCTTATCAATTGGCATCACGAGGCTGAGTGCACCCCGAAAAATTCCAACAGCGCATGGCGGCCTGGATGGTCACCCATCCAAGTGCCAAATAACCCCGACAGCGCTTAACTTCGGTGATATCACGGGAACCGGTGTAGCCACTGCGGCAAGGCCGTTGCCCCGCACATAGGAAAGGTCTGTCCCAAAATGATGCAAAAAAATTTGGAAGAAAAGTAATGGAGGAATCATGTGCGTTGACTTTCTTTAGAGGACTGCCAATGACCACGAATGGTTCACTTGTGTGATCATAGGTGATAAATACCGAAGTTTTTTTTTTTTTAGTACCTTCCTGAGACAAAGTTGCAAAGTGAGCGGTGGCACACTGAAATATTTCCTCGATCGCAAATAACTTGAATGAGCAATTAAGAGATCAAAACAATGCTGCTCTGCATTTTTTTTTTTTTTTTTTTTTTTTTTTTTTTTTTTTTTTTTTTTTTTTTTTTTTTTTTTTTTGCAGTAGACTTTCACGTTAAAGGTCCTAACAGCTGAAGGCTTTCAGTGCTACTACCGAGATTGAGAAAAAGGAGACCGCCAGTGTATAGCTGCCGAAGGGAATTGAATTGAAGGGGGAATATTGATGTTTGGAAAAAATAAAAAATGTGGCAGATGAAAAATCAGTGTTTACTTTTCTCTGACTGCTATGTAAGACAAGTGCCTGTCGCAGTTGTCAGATCGGTTACTGCTGCTAAAATGCCAGGTTATTAAGATTTAATTGAGTTAGAACCTGGTGTTATAGTCGGCGCACGAGCGATGGCACACAGCATCTCCGAGGTAGCGATGAAGTGGGGATTTCCCTGCACAACCATTTCACGAGTGTACCGTGAATATCAGGAATCCGGTAAAACATAAAATATCCAACATCGCTGCGGCCGGAAAAAGATCCTGCAAGAACGGGACCAACGACGACCGAAGAGAATCATTCAAAGTGACAGAAGTGCAACCCTTCGCAAACTGCTGCAGATTTCAGTGCTAGGCCATCAGCAAGTGTCAGCGTGCGAAACATTCAACGAAACATCATCGATATGGACTTTCGGAGCGGAAGGCCCACTCGTGTACCCTTGATGACTGCGCGACACAAAGTTTTACGCCTCGCTTGTGCCCGTCAACGTCGACATTGGACTTTTGGTGACTGGAAACATGTTGCCTGGTGGGACGAGTGTCGTTTCAAGTTGAATCGAGCAGATGGACGTGTACGGGTATAGAGACAACCTCATGAATCCATGGACCTTGCATGTCAACAGGGGGACTGTTCAAGCTGGTGGAGGCTCTGTAATGGCGGGGGGCCTGTCCAGTTGGAGTGATATGGGACCCATGATACGCCTAGATACGACTCTCACAGGTGACTTGTACTAAACATCTTGTCTAATTACCTGCATCCATTCATATCCATTGTACATTCCGACGGACTCTGACAATCCCAGCAGGACAATGCGACACCTCACATGTCCAGAATTGCTACAGAATGACTCCAGGAACACTCTTCTGAATTTAAACACTTCCGCTGGCTACCAAACTCCCCAGACATGAACAGTATTGAGCATATCTAAGGTGACTTGCAACTTGCTATTCAGAAGAGATCCCCACCGCCTCGAACTCTTACGGATTTATGAACAGCCCTGCAAGATTGATGGTTTCAGTGCCCTCCAGCAGTGCTTCAAACATTAGTCGAGTTCATGCCAAAACGTCGTGGTGCGGCACTTCTGCGTGCTCGCGGGCGCCCTACACGATACTGAGCAAGTGTACCAGTTTCTTTGGCTCTTCAGTATATTTCTAAAACAGTGGGTATTATCTTGTAAACACACCTTGAAATTTGCTGTAGTGTCAGAAGCGGAGAAAGGAAATAACAAAGAAACAGCATCCAGTACGTCCCTGCAGTTGCCGGTCAGAACAGAGCACGCGTCACGGCGCGCCGCAGCCGCGACAAAAGACAGGCAGCGGACACGGAGGTTGCGGCACGCAGTCTGTGTATGCAGGCCGCCAAGGCCGAGCTGCGTGCCTGTGCGTGCGATATGTGGGCCAGCGGGTCCCGGGAAGAGGCTGCGGGCAAGGTCAGGGCGACAGCTGCCGGCGCCGAGCCGCGGGAGGCCGGCAGGCACGGACCCCCACTGGCAGCCGCGTCTTCTTCTGCCTCTTCTCCTCGTGTGGCTTCGCCAATAATAAACACGATTGCTCTACAGTGCACACTTCAGTTTTTCCTACTTTTTGTCTACCGTTCCACTCCCGAATAGCGTGTGGGGAAAATACACTGACCGAAAAGAAAAAAATCGCAACACCAACGAGTCGTGGATATAAACGGAAGTTGGTAGGCGTATTTCTACGTCTCAAAGATGATGTCTATTCAAACTTTGAGCCAGTCACATGAAGTAAATATGTTACCTAGACAAATGTACTCCCGAAATTTCAGCTGGCCGTTGTGGCCGAGTGGTTCTAGGCGCTTCAGGCTGGAATCGCGCGACCGCTACGGTCGCAGGTTCGAATCCTGCCTCGGGCATGGATGTGTCTGATGTCCTTAGGTTAGTTAGGTTTAAGTAGTTCTAAGTTCTAGGGGACTGATGACCTCAGATAGTGCTCAGAGCCATTTGAGCCATCCAGCCCTGGCAGCCCTGGCAGCCCTGCAGCCAGGCGACTAGCGCGAGTTTTGGTGTTCTCGTAAAGATAAGTTATTTTAGATTATAAAACATATAGATTAGTACTGATTACGTGGTAAATAAGTGTATTAGTGTGCCGTTTAAGTGTACCATTAAAGGTTTCATTTTTCTTTACGTAATATAGCAGAAAACGCGAAAAGACCGTACAGTCGTATTTTTTGTTTACGTTCTGCTGCAGCAAATCTATAGAATTTCGTTTAGTTGTTCCTTGCTCTCTCCAGCAATTTAACTTAGCTTACCTCTTCATTATTTAACTAGCATTTCCGGAAAGTAGCGTAAAGTTTAACTTGTTTCAGAAACTTTGCACTTTTGTTTTTGTTTACACACAGTTGCGTATAGGCCAAATTTGTGTAACCATATTTTCGTGTTTATCTGTAATTTAACTGACTTATTCTTAATCAACTATTACGTTTATCATGAGTGAAAAGTGCTTGACTTGCCGTAGAATTGTTAGGTCGGGGCTTTGGTGTGATGGGTGCTGTAGTTTTTTCCATGTGGGTGACTGTAGTGGCGTGGGAATAGGGGAAGTAAATGAGACCCATCAGTGGTTTTGTAGGATTTGTAGTAGAGATAGGAAGATACTGGAACAGGAGGGGAAAATTGCTGCCCTTCAGGCTGAGTTAGACAAGGCCAGGGGAGATCTTGACAGGTTAAGGAGGGAGAAGGGTAAAGAGAGGTGGGAAGTGGCAACAGGCAACAGGAGGAACAGGCCTAGAACTTTGTCTGACAGCTTTATGGTGAATGTGGAAAATAGATTTGACCTGTTGCTTCAGTTAGAAGCTGGTGAGCCTCAAGCAGTTGCAGGTGTAGACAGGGCACAACAAACTTTCAGCAGCAAATTGAAAAGTAAGAATGTAGGGAAATCAGAAAAGAGAAAGAAAGTGTTGTTGTTAGGTAGTTCCCATGGAAGAGGTGTTGGCCAACTCTTGCAGGATGAACTAGGATCAGAATACCAGGTCACCAATTTTTTTAAACCTAGTGCTGGTCTGGAGCAGGTGACAGAGGATTTAGGATCACTTTGCAAAGATTTCACTAAGGAAGACACCGTGGTTATAGTGGGTGGGGCAGGTAACAGTATTGACAGAGATCCTGGGTACAGTATAGAGTGTGACCTGGCGAAGATTGCATCAGCATCGAAGCATACTAGTGTTGAGTTTGTATCTGTTCTTGGGCGCCATGACCGACCTCATTTGAACTCTTCTGTCAAGAGAGTTAATTTGGAGCTGGAACGGCTGCTCATGTCGGGTGCGGGGTCACACATTGGTGTGGTTCATGTTGATTCTCTCAGTAGGTGGGATTATACTAGGCATGGCCTTCACCTCAACAGGAAGGGGAAGGGTAAATTGGCTGGGGAAATAGCAGGAAAGTTAAAGGGGGGAGGCACTGTCATGAGTGGTAAAATACCAGTGGTTATAGGATTCAGAAAAGACCATTTTTTAGGGTAGGGAGGACAGAAAGAAAGCAAATTTTAAGAGAGGTTAGAACTGAGACAAACCTTCAGTTTGAGAAAGAAATCAAAAAACATAATTCCAGCTTATTACATCAGCATAAACAGCCATTGGTTAAAAATTTTCAACTGTCAGCAGATAGTTTAACTCCACCCAATTTTAACTCAGTCATTGTGAAATGTCAGCTCTCTTTGTTGCATCAAAATATTCGAGGACTGAGAAATAAAATTAATGAATTAACTATCTGCATAGATGAATTAGAGTCTTCAAACGCAGCTGACATAATCTGCCTCTCTGAACATCATGTGACCACTGGTATAGAACTTTTAAGTGTTACAGGGTTTAGGTTAGCATCTCACTTTTGTAGATCAGAAATGGAGAAAGGAGGAGTTGCCACATTCATCAGGAACTGTCATAAATTTAAGAACATAGACATTCATAAATTTTGCCTAGAACAGCATATGGAAGCATGTGCAACAGAATTAGATTTTCACAAAAAATCTTTCATAATATTAAGTGTATATCGAGCACCTGCAGGTAACTTTAATCTGTTTGTAAACCACCTTGAAGCTGTACTGGCCCATTTAACAACCAAAAACAAAGAAATAGTGGTTGCTGGTGATTTCAATGTAGATTTCCTTAAAGACTCTCCGAATAAGAACTTATTTGATTTAGTAACACTATCATTCAACTTAATTCCCACAGTAAAGTTCCCCACTAGGATAGCCACTTGCTCACAAACAGCCATTGATAATATCTTTATAGAAAAGTCCAATGAACAAAATTATATTACAAAACCAATAGCCAATGGCCTCTCAGACCATGACATGCAGTTCCTTCTGTTAAATGTTAATACTGAACAGGATATAAAATCTGTTAAATCTGAGCTCAAGAGGGTAATCAGTAAGCCAAAAATTGATTATTTTAGGACACTCCACAGAGACATTCACTGGACTGATGTTTACAGTGCTCATGGCATGAATGAAAAATATAACATTTTTGCTAATAAAGTGCTTACCTTATTTGAACACTGCTTTCCCCCAAAACTTACCAAGGTTAGAGGAAAATCTACAAAGAAGCCATGGATTACTCGAGGAATAGGGGTATCTTGTAAAACAAAAAGAAAACTGTATCTGTCAATCCGAAACATTTCCAATGTTGATGCTATAGCACATTATAAGAAATACTGCAAAATATTAAAGACTGTAATACGGATGTCAAAGCAAATATATTACAAGGAAAAGATAGTCATATCAGATAACAAAATAAAGACAATATGGGATATAGTGAAGGAGGAGACCGGTAGAACCAGACATGAAGAGGAACAAATAGCATTAAGAGTAAATGATACATTGGTGACAGATGTGTATAGTGTTGCAGAACTTTTTAACAAACATTTTATAACTGTTACTGAAAAGATGGGGTTGTCAGGTTCGGTAGATGCTGCTATGGATTACCTTAGACCAGACATTTCAAGTAATTTCCATAATATGAATTTGACCCTCACTACCCCAACAGAAATAATGTCCATCATAAAATCTTTAAAATCAAAAACATCTAGTGGGTATGATGAAATATCAACAAAGTTAATTAAAGAATGTGATTCTGAGCTAAGTAACATATTAAGCTATCTGTGTAACCAGTCGTTTATCAGTGGAATATTTCCTGAATGGCTGAAATATGTTGAAGTTAAGCCACTGTTTAAGAAGGGAGATAAAGAAATAGCATCAAATTTCCGTCCAATTTCACTGTTACCAGCATTCTCAAAAATTTTCGAAAAAGTAATGTACAGTCGTCTTTATAACCATCTTATCTCAAATAACATACTGTCAAAGTCACAGTTTGGATTTCTAAAAGGTTCTGATATTGAGAAGGCTATCTTCACTTACAGTGAAAATGTGCTTAATTCATTAGACAAAAAATTGCAGGCAACTGGTATATTTTGTGATCTATCAAAGGCATTTGACTGTGTAAATCACAATATCCTTTTAAGTAAACTAGAATATTATAGTGTAACAGGAAATGCTGCAAAATGGTTCAAATCATATATCTCTGGCAGGAAACAAAGGGTGTTATTAGGAAAGAGACATGTATCAAGCTATCAGGCATCATCCAACTGGGAACTAATTACATGTGGGGTCCCACAAGGTTCCATTTTGGGGCCCTTACTTTTTCTTGTGTATATCAATGACCTTTCATCAGTAACATTACCAGATGCCAAGTTTGTTTTGTTTGCCGATGATACAAACATTGCAATAAATAGCAAATCAAGTGTAATCTTAGAAAGATCAGCCAATAAAATATTTGTGGACATTAATCACTGGTTCCTAGCCAATTCTTTGTCACTAAACTTTGAAAAAACACACTACATGCAGTTCAGAACTTGTAAGGGGTGTCCCAAGAGTATATGTCTAACATATGATGACAAGAAGATAGAAGAAGTGGACAGTGTTAAATTCTTGGGATTACAGCTTGATAATAAATTCAATTGGGAGGAGCACACCACAGAACTGCTGAAGCGTCTTAACAAATCTCTGTTTGCAATGCGAATTTTGTCAGACGTAGGGGATATAAAAATGAAAAAGCTGGCATACTATGCTTACTTTCATTCCATAATGTCATATGGGATTATTTTTTGGGGTAATTCATCAAGCCAAGCTAAAGTTTTCCGGGCACAAAAACGTGCAGTAAGAATTATATGTGGTGTGAACTCAAGAACATCCTGCAGAAGCCTGTTTAGGGAACTAGGGATACTAACTACAGCTTCCCAATATATTTATTCCTTAATGAAATTTGTCATTAAAAATATATCACTTTTTCAAACCAACAGCTCAATTCATGGAATCAATACTAGAAATAAGAATAATCTTCACAAGAATTTAAAGTCACTTAGTCTTGTACAAAAAGGTGTGCATTATTCAGGAACACACATTTTCAATAACTTGCCAGCAGCCATAAAAAGCTTAACAACCAATGAAATTCAGTTTAAGAGAAGCCTAAAGGATTTATTGGTGGCCAACTCCTTCTACTCCATTGATGAATTTCTTAGTAAAACCAACTGATTTGTATATAAGTACAACATAACTTCTGCACAATTTCAGTGCAGTAATGTGTTCACTGAAAATTTGTGTGTGTGTGTGTGTGTGTGTGTGTGTGTGTGTAAGTATAATCTAACTTCTGCACCATTTCAGTGCAGTAATGTGTTCATTGTAAATAAGTATTACAGTAGTTGTATTACATGTTTATTACCTTATAAATAAATAAAAAACTTTTTTATTTTAAATTCAGTGCATTAGTATTTGTAAAATGACTCTTAGTGTTCATTAAAAAATGACGATCATTCCACTTGGGACCTGTGGAATGGTACATTAGCTTATTTGTTTTAGTTGTAAATATTTGTCATGTATTGTTGTTTTTCTGACATGTTCCACATCCAGGAGGACCTCCTCACTACGGATCAATTGGAATGGAAGTAAATCTAATCTAATCTAATAATCAGCCAAAGCCTTGCAGACAAAGAAAAATTACGCGAAGCGAAATGCAGTGTGAGGAGGGCTATGCGAGAGGCGTTCAATGAATTCGAAAGTAAACTTCTATGTACTGACTTCGCAGAAAATCCTAAGAAATTTTGGTCTTATGTCAAAGCGGTAGGTGGATCCAGTCCAGACACTCTGTGACCAAAATAGTAGTGAAACAGAAGATGACTGAAGGCCGAAATACTAAAGGTCTTTTTCCAAAGCTGTTTCACAGAGGAAGACTGCACTGTAGTTCCTTCTCTAGATTGCCGCACAGATGAAAAAATGGTAGATATCGAAATAGACGACAGAGGGATGGAAAAACAATTAAAATCGCTCAAAAGAGGAAAGACCGCTGGACCTGATGGGATACAAGTTCGATTTTACACAGAGTACGCGAAGGAACTTGCCCTCCTTCTTGCAGCGGTGTACCGTAGGTCTCTAGAAGAGCGTAGCGTTCCAAAGGATTCGAAAAGGGCACAGGTCATCCCCGTTTTCAAGAAGGGACGTCGAACAGATGTGCAGAACTATAGACCTATATCTCTAACGTCGATCAGTTGTAAAATTTTGGAACAAGTATTATGTTCGAGTATAATGACTTTTCTGGAGACTAGAAATCTACTCTGTAGGAATCAACATGGGTTTCGAAAAAGACGATCGTGTGAAACCCAGCTCCCGATACTCGTCCACGAGACTCAGAGGGCCATAGACACGGGTTCCCAGGTAGATGCCGTGTTTCTTGACTTCCGCAAGGCGTTCGATACAGTTCCCCACAGTCGCTTAATGAACAAAGTAAGAGAATATGGACTATCAGACCAATTGTGCGATTGGATTGAAGAGTACCTAGATAACAGAACGCAGCATGTCATTCTCAGTGGAGAGAAGTCTTCTGAAGTAAGAGTGATTTCAGGTGTGCCGCAGGGGAGTGTCGTAGGACCGTTGCTATTCACAATACACATAAATGACCTTGTGGATGACATCGGAAGTTCACTGAGGCTTTTTGCGGATGATGCTGTGGTATATCGAGAGGTTGTAACAATGGAAAATTGTGCTGAAATGCAGGAGGATCTGTAGCGAATTGACGTATGGTGCAGGGAATGGCAATTGAATCTCAATGTAGACAACTGTATGTGCTTATAATACATAGAAAGATAGATCCTTTATCACTTAGCTACAATATAGCAGGTCAGCAACTAGAAGCAGTTAATTCCATAAATTATCTGGGAGTAGACGTTAGGAGTGATTTAAAATTGAATGATCATATAAAGTTGATCGTTGGTAAAGCAGACGCCAGAGATTCATTGGAAGAATCCTAAGGAAATGCAGTCCGAAAACAAGGGAAGTAGGTTACAGTACACTTGTTCGACCACTGCTCACCAGTGTGGGATCTGTACCAGATAGGGTTGATAGAGAAGATCCAACGGAGAGCAGCGCGCTTCGTCACAGGATCATTTAGTAATCGCGAAAGCGTTACGGAGATGATAGATAAACTACTACAGGAGAGACGCTCAGTAGCTCGGTACGGGCTTTTGTTGAAGTTTCGAAAACACACGTTCACCGAGGAGTCAAGCAGTACATTGCTCCCTCCTACGTATATCTCGCGAAGAGACCATAAGGATAAAATCAGAGGTTAGAGCCCACACAGAGGCGTACCGACAATCTTTCTTTCCACGAACAACACGAGACTGGAATAGAAGGGAGAGCAGGTAGAGGTACTCAAAGTACCCTCCGCCACACATCGTCAGGTGGCTTGCGGAGTATGGATGTAGATGTAGATCACGAAATTTCATTACACTACATTAATTACGTTTGAAGTTGCGATTTTTCCGTCATTATAGAACACTTAATTCTTTTCGTGCCTGCTCTAAGTTTTCTTATTTTGTCACGATGGTCTCTTGTCCTTCCGTAGATGAAGTCACCAAAAAAGTTTGTGTACGGCGGAAAGAATGGATGTGTTGTGACCAGACCAAAGTACTTTTTTCTGGCCATAACTGTGGGTTCTTTGACTGCTCTGGAAGAAGACTCATCAAACTAGAACACATGAAATATTAGTTTACTTTATTACGCAAAGAAATGGAAGATTTACTTAACTTTGATATAGTCCTTTGCCACGGGCTTGCCTGGTCATTTACAACTGTCATTGTGTATGAAAGCTTCACTTGATGCACAGATTAACAAACTGTTCTCATGTACTATGAAGTACATCGTGTCAGTAGAAATTTTAACTTTCACTGTCCTACAAGATGATGCTGACTCCTGTAACTGAGGTCACGAATTAGGGCTGAGCTCTTGCATGCTCCACCTGATATTGACCTTACCGTGAGGGCACTGCTATAATGCGTGACTTCTAGAGTGCCTCCCGTTGGTTGTTGCGGATTGCAGGGAGCCGTCGTGTGTGTTTGTGGAATCGATTCACCTTGTTGACTTTGGTGTGATACCACATTCTCTCGACGATATCACAGTATGATTGTAATTACTTGAAAAGGTCTTCCAGAAACAGAAAAGTCTTTGCTTTGATGACTGCCGCCCCAACTCGCTTATCACATCTGCGATACTCTCTGCGCTATTTCGTGATAATACAAAACGAGCTACCCTTATTTAAACTTTTCAGTGTCTTCCAACAGTTCTGTCTGGTAAAGATCCAATTCTGGACAGCAACAGTAAAGAAGAGAACGACAAGGGTAATCTTTGTAGCAGCTTTCTTGCTCATTCTACGTGTTCGCAAACGAAACGCCGGTTTTTGGTTCGTTTTGCCTACAACACTTTCTAACGTATGTCACCAGTTTAAGTTGTCCGTAATTGTAATCCCTAGGTATTTATCAGAATCGGTAACCTTAATATTTGTATGATGAATAGCTTAATCTAAATTTAAAGGAACTGTTTTAGTACTCGAGTGGAGAATCTCACATTTATTGTTCATGTTCGATTTTCTCTTGTAGCAGTACCTATAAACTGATTAAGTCATTTGTAATTAGTTCTGATCTTGTGGAGACTTTACTACGCGACGAACGATGGCATGATCAACAAACGATCTCAGAGTACTGGTAGGATTGTCCCCTAAATTATTTGTGTACTATAACGTTCCCTGGCAGCACACACACTATTATTAAAATGAAATGACACACAGAATTGCTGAACTCGAGCGTGCACATTTGCAAATGCTTAACAACAACTGTGGCACGCCTGTTAGGAAGGAACGTGTACGGTAATGAGAACACTACGTACAGTTCATACCAACAAAAAAGCAATTCGTATGTACTGTAATTGTTTAACAAAAATATTATTTAATTTTGTGTAAAGGACGTTCGTTATTATTGTAATATTTTCTGTAATAATATTCTCGATGTATTTATGATTGTAATATTTCTATACTCATAATGTAATTACGAAATATGTTAATATCTGCGATGAAAAAATGTAAAATGTAGCCACAGAGGAAAATAATGTTGTAAGATTACAAAGAGATATTCTTTATCAGCAATACTATAAAAAGCACTACATAATGTGCAATCTTTGTCGTCTTCCTCGAGAGCTGAGAGAGAGAGAAAGGAACCCGTGACGTAGCATTATATGAATGAGTCGACTTTTTTTGTCTGTATCTATCTTTAGCCGCCATTAGAGGAGAAATTATAAAGGTGTGTAATTTTAATTATTGTTATGGTCTAAATACATTATAATTTATCAAAAATTGTGTATTACTAATGTAAATTAGCTTGCCCATGTCATCTATAATATTTCTTTAAAGAATTTTCAGCACTTTTAGCGATTATCGTTGGTGTTGCTGGGCTGTGCCGCGACCGAACGATTTGCAGCGGCGGCACATTAAAAAAATTGTTTCGCTATAAAATTAACCAAACCCGTAAATCGGGAGCAGGTAAAATTAGCAGTGAATTACGAAATACTTTTCTTTTACAGCGATCCTGAGGCTGACTGAATTTATTACTGGTTTTACATTTGTGAATTCGTAGGCGGATAATTAACGTTGAAGTTGTTAATCTGTTGGTTCTTTCAATATCTAAAGGAAATAACTTAAACGTATAGTGAAGTGTGTTTTGTCAATGATAATTAAATGTTCAGGTCGGCTTGGCAATATTTAACCATTTTATGCTAACAGAGACAGTCTTGTGTTCCATAGCTAACGACAGGAAAGAATTCAGTAAATATTTAAAAAACCACTGCATTTAGAAAATGTGTGCGAAGGCCGAAATGCGTAAAAAATTTAATTTAAATAATTTTCAAAGTCATAAATGTTATTAATCAGTTAGTTTGAATTTATCAGCAGGAGAGGGTTGCTAAGGTTCACATAATTTTAAATTTGCTTAATTCTGTCTAAATGAATTTACGTAAATAAAGGGTTCTACAACAAAGTTCGTACTGAAAGAGTAAATAACAAAAATATTTAAAGCTATTTCTTCCCCAATTTTCATCCATTCTATATATATATATATATATATATATATATATATATGTGTGTTCTCATTAAAGTACGTTCAGAACAGCAGATGACCTGTAACGTTTCCTTGGGAATCCCCACACAAAACTTCGGTTTGGTACGCAGTTTGATTACTGGACACTTGTGAAGAACAGTGTCAAAATCCTTCCGGAAATCTAACAACGTGGGATCAATTTAAGATTCCCTGTGAATAAAGAGCCATTTGCGTTCTACAAGTACGATATTTTACGAATCCGTGCTGGTTATGTCTCAACAGATCGTGTTCTTCGAGGTATTTCGTGATGTTGCAACACAGTATACAGGCCTATTCCAAAATCCTAATGAGGTGGGACCAGATGTGGAGAAGACGAACAAATGGTAAAGGAAATATTATATAACGATATACCCTACGATCCCGTTAACGCATTGGTATATGATGCATACAATGTCAAGAGGATGTTACACAACTAAGTGCTATGGGCTGCGAAACCCCCCCCCCCCCCGCCCAATTGCATTGTGAACCAAAGACGTTAGACTGTATGAACTTACGTACACAGCTCTCAAAGAATTAGGCGTGTTCATAAGATTCGTCGCGGCAAATTTCATATCCTATCAGTATGACAAGTAGTTTTATATATATTACACAGCAGAGACCAGCAACACGAGACCATATGCGAGAGCGGCCACTCGGAGGGAGCAAAGCAGAACCGAAGAATCGCTTCGAGTAAATAATACTCGTTTTGTTGTAACTGAGTTTAATTTAAATTTTGTGCATAGATTTGCGTAGTGTAAACACAACGATTTTATAAACGTTATACCTCCTTTGCCGTGGAAACTGGCAGTTGTTACTAACATGTATACATTTTTGTCCGCTATATGGTCATGAAACAAAAAAAAGACAAATAAATAAAAAAATTCCAAAATCCTGGTGCAGATCTTGAAACGTCCCCTTAGAAAAAATTATAAACGACAGTGCTGGAAAACCTCTACGTTATTTGATTTTCAAACAGCTGAACAAAACTGAACGTACACAGACATTTCTTTCTTTACTTATTCTGATCAACACTAAACTGACAGACAATATTTTTTTAGCGAAACGCAATCTGACTTTCAATAATCCCTACAAAAGAATGGCCCTGAGTATCAGTAACCTATGCCTTTCATGAATCACTTACCTCACAAAAATCTTCGTTACTCAAACTACTGCAATACTGCGAGCGCCATTACTGCCAGCTAAATAAAAGATTCTAACTACTGAAGGCACTAACTACGGTTAGGCATAGTTAGCAAATGAAAGATTTTGATGTATTACCTTAATAGTGTTCAAAAGTCATAATATATATATATCAGTTCATGACATCCAGCCTTACAAATTTCCTTTTTCTGACGGACACACGTCCAGATCGTCGGCTCTCAAAACTCTGTCATCTCTCTCCCCACATCCACTACTGCTGGCGGCTAACCTCCAACTGCGCAACGCGACGCGCTGTTCACATCCAACTGCCCAACACTACAATAGCGAATATTCCAACAATGAGACCAACCAGCCACAGACTGCACACAGTACAGTCAGTGATTTTCATACAGAGCGCTACGTGGCGTTACCAAGATAAAAACCTAAACAGCCTACTTACAATCTATGTCACTGTATGGCTCTATAATTCAGCGGATTACTTGTACTTCCTTTTTTTCTTGAGGATTAGTATGTCTCCAGTCCTCCATAAGTTCGTTGTGCCACCGCTTTATACATTCAGTGAACCCAAACACGATTTCAATATCTGACAACTGTTCATCATTAAACCTACCTGTACTGCTGTGTATCGCTGTCAACGTGCAATTAACACTGCCTGAAAAAGAACACCAGGCAGAACCGTGCAGTATTGAATGTAAACTTGAGGGTAAAGAGTGAACAGGGAATTACTGCTGTCAACAGCAGGCGCTAAGAAGTACAATGCAATGTTTTTTCGGGTATACAGGTCTCGGCCGGTGGTGATTGAGAGAACTCTGACTGCACAGCGGTAAGTCACGGATATCCTGCATCCTCACTTGTTATATTTGATGTAACAGTATCGTGGTACCAGTTTTCAACAGGACAATGCTCATCCTCACATGAGACGTTTCCCTAACAGCTGTCTTGATGAAGTTGAGGTACTCCCGGGCCAGCAAGTTCCCCAGAATTGTACCCGATATAACGTGTGTGGAACCAGTTCAGGCGCCATCTCTTAAAGCGTGCATCAAGGTCATAGAGGATGCAACGTCGTACTGATAAGCTGGGTCATTAGCCAAGTTCTTTGCATATTTTACGTTTAATCACAGACATAAAATCTCATCGCCTGTGTTTTGTTCTTCCCTTCTGGGTGCTCGACTTTTTTTTGTCAAGCAGAGTATCTGGGATAGCCTGCCTTAGCTGCCTCTCACTGTTTATGGTCGAATACGAAGTTCAACTAAATCACAACCACAGCAGTAAACATTGCCCTGCTACTGATTTTCGAACTGTTTCTGCTGGGGGAAATACACCCTCCTCAACACTGAAGTTATCGGAGATACCTAGCTGTTGGCAGTGTTCCAGGAGGATAGTGGGTCGTTGGTTTCTAGTAGAAAAGGGTGTAAACTACCTTGTCTGTTCTTACTGAACCACTCTCAAGAAACGTAACTGGCAAACTGACCACGGACAAATTCCGACATGACTTATGAAACAACTGCGACCGATCCGGAGAGATGCGAGTACACCGTCCATAGGAGGATAAAGTAAACGCTTGCCACCAGCATGTTAACGAACAACCCGCATGTTGCAAAGGAACTAAAAAAGTCGGTTTTCCTCACATGAGATTCATTTAAGAGGAAGTAGTAAAACATCAGTTGGCCTTGTGTTAATCTTTCCTGCAGTTTTGTTGCTTGTGGTGCAGCGGATTGTCCACAGCAAACCACTGAAAAAAAAGACGAAATTTTACCGCCAGTATTCTCGAAGCAGAAGTAACGTATAGCTGTGAGCAACGATAGTAGATACCCTTTTTAAGTATGAGTATTGTACAGTTGGACTCACTGTAATAACCGAGTAGCGTAACGCCGAATAAGTTTAAATCTACGATTGGATACATTAAAAGTAATGTCTATAGCGTGGAGAGGATACTAACGGGTACTGGCGTGAAAATGGGATGACCGATGGTAATTCCTGTAACGGCGTCCAAAACCACCTACTCCTCACATTCTCCCAGACTGGCTGAGTGGTCTTTCTTTTAAGTCTCGTCGCTGTTTGGTTTTAAAACTAGCGACAGCCATGTTCGCTGACTGAATTCTGGGAATTCAGGTCCACCTATTGTTTTTATTTGCCGGATATGAACAGCCCATTTTTGTCATCGTCGGTAGGTTCACCCCAGACTTTTTTCAGGTGATTCAATATAAAGAACTATTTGAGAGAGCATGCACAAATATCCTTTCAGATCTCCATAAGATTTAGAAGTGGAGTAACTGATCTCATGTGTTTATAAATGTAAAACTGTGCAGCTGACAAAGCGTAAAATGGTAGTAACCTCCAATATCAAAGAATCACAACTGGAGTCGCTCATCTCATACAAATAATTGGGTCTCTCCTCTACGTTTAACAGTGGAATTCCCATTGCTCTCTTAATATTACCACCCTTGCTTTTAATTTCATCGTAGGTTGTTCTACCTTTTCTGCATGCTGAGCCAGTGCTTCCGACATCATTCCTTTTTCTATTTCTTCACGTTTTTCATGCAGTCATTTCGCCTTAGCGTCGCTGCACTTATTATTTACTTGATTAATAAGTGAGTTGTATTTTCCTGAAAATTTTTGTACTTCCTCCTTTGAACGATGAACTAAAGTATTTCCTCTGTTACCCATGGTTCCTTCGCAGGTGCCTTCATTGTGCCTGTTTTTCTTTCCGACTTCTTTGATTTCCCTTTTTAAATACGTCCATTCCTCTTCAACTGAACTTCTCACTGTGTTATTACTTACAGCGGTCTCTATAGCCTCAGAGAACTTCAAGCGTATCTCTTCATTCCTCGGTACTTCCATATCCCACATCTTTGCGTATTGATTGTTCCTGACTAGTATGTTTACCTCCAGCCCGCTCTTCGCCACTATTAAATTGGCATCTGAATCTATATCCAGTATCTGATTTCGGAATCTGCTCGACCATGATGTAATGTAACTGGAATCTTCCCGAATCTGCTGACCTATTCCAAATATAATCCTCTTCTTGTGATTCTTGAACAGAATATTCGCTATTACCAGCTGGAACTTATTGCAGAACTTAATTAGGCTTTCTCCTCTCTCATTACTAGTAGCAAGCCCATGTTCTCCCGTAACCCTCACTGTTAGTAATACGAAGATTTACTTCCCTCTCGATCGCGAAGTATTTTTGTTAACATATGATAAACTTCGTTGTACAAAGCACCACCATTATTTACAAATTCTACTAGTGGTACTGCAGTACGTCTTGATATGCTGTTCACAGACAAGCACATCTCAATAAAAATTAAATGTCATATGGTATGTCTTATGGGGTGGGTTCAGCTGCCTACCAGGAAGAGAGATCTTCCTCCGTTTACTTTTGCCCTTTTCCTTGTCGTACGTGTATATATGGTTTGTAGGCGATCGCAATATACAAGGTGAAGCGAAATTCGCGCACTCGGGCTTCACAGCGCGACTCCTCACATGCCAGCGATAAAAAAAAAGGTCTTTCGCAAAATTTCTGGCGAGTATATCCGGCAGAAAAAGGACATTAAAGAGTGGCAATCTGGCAACACTGTAATAACACGTACGGTAACTACCTGTGACAGGAAATTTTCATTTATGCTGCACAGTTGGTGCAGTGGTTAGAGTTTTGGGTTAGCATGCAGGAGGTCGACGGTTCAATCCTGGGTGGGAGTGAATTTTTTTATTTGCTGATTTCATTCTGACATTTGATACTGTAATATGCACCGTTTCTTATGTCACATGTACCCTAAATTTACAACGTTTTGTAGCGCTTCAGCGTGGTTAGACTAATAAGAAACAGACAGTCGAAACAATTAATGGGACCACGGTGATAACACATACAAATAGTTACCGAGTTTCGACATTATTCGCAAAGCACGTTGCTAGTCCTACTGGTAACATAAGGTCCTAACGCCAAATGTAATGGACCTGAACGAGGCAAGAATAATAGTTGGTACTAATCTATGTGGCCATTACAAAGGGTACAAAGAAAAGAGGTTTCGCTTCTAGTAGAGGAAATGGTGCGAGTAAATTCGAGCCCACGACGTAGAAAGGGCATCTTTCCAACCTGACCAATGTTCCATTTCTACGATTGTCGTAGATAAGTGCAAATGTTTCCGGAGGACCGGCTGCAATCACTGTACACGATTAAGATGCCAGATACCGTACCACTTGGACTACATTTACCAAATAAAAAACACATACTTGAACCCAGGATCGTACCCTCGACCTTCTGCATTCTCACCCAAAACTGTATCCACTGCACCAACTGTACAGCGCAACCTTATGTTTCGACAGAGCTAGGTACTATACATGTGATTATAGTGTGGCCAGATTGCCACTCTTTAACGTCCTTTTTCTCCGGGATGTTCTAGCCGGACGAAATTTTGTGACAGACATTTTTTTATCGCTGGCATGTGAGGAGTCGCGCTGCGAAGCCCGAGTGTGTGAATTTCTCTTCATCCTGTATATATATTACGTAGGGTTCCAAAGGGAACGGTGATGGACCTTAGGTACAGAAGAGACTGGAACAGCACATTACGTCCACATCCTAACACCTTTTTATGTGTCTTTTTCACTGACGCACATGTACATTACCATGAGGGGTGAGGTACACGTACACACGTGGTTTCCGTTTTCAATTACGGAGTGGAATTCAGTGTGTCCCGACATGTCAGGCCAATAGATGTTCAATGTGGTGGCCATGATTTGCTGCACAAAATTGCAATCTCTGGCGTAATGAATGTCGTACACGCCGCAGTACATCTGGTGTAATGTCGCCGCAGGCTGCCACAATACGTTGTTTCATATCCTCTGGGGTTGTAGGCACATCACGGTACACATTCTCCTTTAACGTACCCCACAGAAAGAAGTCCAGAGGTGTAAGATCAGGAGAACGGGCTGGCCAATTAATGCGTCCTCCACGTCGTATGAAACGCCCGTCGAACGTGTACCTCACCCCTCATGGTAATGTACATGTGCGTCAGTGAAAATGACCAATAAAAAGGTGTTAGCATGTGGACGTAATGTGCTGTTCCAGTCTCTTCTGTACCTAAGGTCCATCACCGTTCCCTGTGGATGCATACGTAATTCGGTGCTCTTCGATACACACGATCGAACAGCGGTGGAGTGGTACTCAAGCGTCAACTTTAGGTTACAATATCTCCGGATGTAATTAACATTTTACAATGCAACAAACGGCACTGATTACGTATTTGTTTATATGTTCAGATGTGCTAACAAAACTAACGGGATTCCATTTAAAAAAACGTAGGTTTGTGTTAAAAAACATACTTCCATGCATTTTTTATGGTTTGTATTAACCAGTTACACTAGCCCCTCTCCTCACGTTCGGTCTGTGGAATCGATTCGTCAGTATTTGATGTGGTTTACGAAATATATCCAGCGGTAACGTTAGGTGACTCACCCTATATATATATATATATATATATATATATATATATATATATATATATATATATATATATATATATATATATATATATGTGTGTGTGTGTGTGTGTGTAGTGTAGCTGTATGTTGATGATGATGACGGTGATGATGATGAGAGAAGGGAAGGGGTGCAGACTGATGCCAGCACTTACAGTCCTCTCTAAAAGGACCAAGTGGGCCGCCTTGTTTAACGTCCCACTTTGACAAACGGAAACCACGAGCAGTGTCACATGCTCTCACGTCATGAGACACTTTGAAGAAGTGTAAATTCAATCCAGGACACTGGCGCAAAGACTCGTGATCAGGAACTTTGTGCCACCACCTCTCCTGCCCTTACCGGCCGCATAATGGCCGTGAAAATTTCGTCCATCGCCAGGATTCCAACAGACTTAACCAGTAGACGAGTGCCAGCGGTCAGGCGTGTGTCCATAGCTTCGCTAAGGAGGCGTGTCTCTTATATACGGTAAATGGAAATGAGCGTTCGGTGTCATTGGCCGGTAGACCCCTTACGGGGCAGGTCCGGCCGCCTTGGTGCAGGCCTTATTACATTCGACGCCACATTGGGCGACCTGCGCGCCGGATAGGGATGAAATGATGATGCAGATAACAAGATAACACAACGCCCAGTCCCCGAGCCGAGAAAATCCCCGACCCAGCCGGGAATCGAACCCGGGCCCCTTAGTACGGCAGTACGTCACGCTGACCATTCAGTTATGGGGGCGGACTTACATACGGTGATAGTGTATAAGGCTGCTTTCATATAGGCACCGACAGTGGTCGCCAGATGTCGTCGCCAGAGGCTTTCCGATAACATCGACCGATCATTGTCAGTGTCTGACGATATGAAGGAGGTTTGGCTAGGTCAGAATCTATTCTGTCAAGGAAGTTAGAATATGTTTTAACCTCCTTGGGCCCGAAGGATGCCGCCACACATCCGTGCTTGGAGACGAGTGCTGCATAATGGCATTTACTACTAAAAAGATGCGGAATGCATGTGACTGATCTACATCTGTCTCGAAAAGAAAGTGGCGAGTACTGTATACTCTTTCCTCATTACGAGCACTCTGCGACCTTCAAAGAAATTCAGCAAAACAGACATAATTATGTGAATTAACCTATCATGTGAATGACAAATATGAATTTTAAAATAAGACGTTTTGAACGTACACCACTGAAAAGTGGAAACAAATACAACAAATTTGCAAACAATATCAAACAACAGAATCACCATCCCACCTGCATAAAAACGCCATTAAGCAGTAATAATAATTCGTAGACAGCTAATGCCTATCTAGCGCAACCCGAAAAAAAACCACTACAGTAACTTTAAGCAAGCCACCCCTCTCACTATAACAAATTATTTTTTGAGGTTATACACGGTCCAGTCACATTAATGCGACCACCGCCTACGTTCGAGGTCAACGAGCAACCACACACAGACGGCATGTGGCAGCACTAGCAGTGGAGGGCGTACCATAAAGCGTGTCGGAGGGACGCGGACAACAGTGCACTTGTTGTGGATCCGGCCTGAGTCGCCGAGCGGTTCTAGGCGCTACAGTCTGGAACCGCACGACCGCTACGGTCGCAGGTTCGAATCCTGCCTCGAGCATGGATGTGTGTGACGTCCTTAGGTTAGTTAGGTTTAATTAGTTCTAAGTTCTAGGCGACTGATGACCTCAGAAGTTAAGTCCTATAGTTCTCAGAGCCATTTGAACCATTTTGAACCACTCGTTGTGGTAAGCGGAAACAGAGTGATTCATCTCACGTCCAAAAGGTCATGGTCATTGGCTTCCGGGCCAGCGGTTGAAGCACTTCCGAAGCAGTTAAGTTTATAAACTTTTCGCTTACCGCCGTTGTTAAAGTATACCGTGCATGGCAAAACGACGTTATCCAAAACCGGGAACTGTCGTGCACCACGCCATAGATGACAGGGATGAACGACGGCTGCAGAGACGTATACGGGCTAATAGAAATGGCTCTGAGCACCATGGGACTTATCTTCTTAGGTCATCAGTCCCCTAGACTTAGAATTACTTAATCCTAACTAACCTAACTAACCTAACTAACCTAAGGAGGCAGGATGCGATACTGCGACCGTAGCAGCAGCGCGTTTCCGGACTGGAGCGCTTAGAACCGCTCGGCCACAGCGGCCGGCGCGGGTAATACAGGCGCAACTGATGAGCAACTGACCGCTCACGTGATCCAAGGGGCCACCAACAGTGTTTGTTCGAACGACATTTCAGTGAACGTTGCTGCGTATGGGTCTCTGCAGAAGGCTTTTGGTTTATGACCCATACTGACTGCTGTTCATCTGCGACGAAAGCTGGAATTTACACGCCAATACCGCAACTGGATGTCCAGTAACTCGCGACGTGTGGCTTTTTCAGATCAGTCATATTTTTTCCGTTTAATTGCTTTGCTGCAGTTGCAGTGCTTTATTATCATTTCCTAGTATATAATTAATTCCTCTCTTGCACAGAATTAGTTACAAGAACTTGGCGACCTTCTTAGATAGAATGTAATTACGTCGTTAGCCACAGTTAATGCCACAATCATTCCATTATAGTTAAATGAGTACATTACGGCCAGTTCGTTACAGTTAGTATGTTATTTTCAATAGGGTGCAGAATGTTGGTTTAATTACGTAGCAACTAATTACTACTAATGCTACACCTCATCAGTATAAGAATTTAGCTGACAGAAGCAAATTTTGTTCCTATTCATCACATCCCCCCCCCCCCTCCCCTCTCTTCCTCCGACACCCACCATTCCACTCCACCAACTCCATCCCACCCCGTTTACCACTCTATCACACCTCTCCCTTCTCCAGCCCCCAACCACCTCCCCCATTCCCCTTACACTTTATGTTTTGCTCCCACCCTTTAGCATATGTAGTTAGCTTCTCTCTTTCTTCCCCCTGTGTATTTAAAACTAATCTCCGTGCCCCATTTCCCCAAATGGTTCAAATGGATCTGAGCACTATGGGACTTAACATCTGAGGTCATCAGTCCCCTAGAAATTAGAACTACGTAAACCTAACTAACCTAAGGACATCACACACGTCCATGCCCGAGGCAGATTTCGAACCTGCGACCGTAGCGGTCGCGCGGTTCCAGACTGAAGCGCCTAGAACCGCTCGGTCACACCGGCCGGCCCCACTTCCTCCCCCATTCGACCCCCCCCCCCCCCCCCCGCAAATTTCCCCAACTTCCCCTTAACATATTATTATTATTGATCTACTACGATTGCAGTGCTATATAATCGGCCTCTGGTATATAATTGGATTTCTTAGGCATAGATAATTAATTATGTGAACCTATTAATTTTCATATGTAGAATACTGTCATTCGGTAAGTTACAGCCGCCAATACAACTACTTGTTTGCAGTTATCTTCAGTAAGTTGCACTCAACAGGTCACGTTCACTACACTAGTTTCAATAATTAACAGTAAGTGGCTATGTTCATATGTTCACTAATTAGCTATTTGTAAACAGTAAATTTTTAGTAATATTTTACACACTATAGCTTGGCCATATACCGACACAATTACTTGCTGTTAGTTACCTATATACAGACACATTTAAACAGCTTCTCACAGTTTCAATTAGTCAATCATTTACTGTTGATACATTTGTTACAGATGGTTAGCCGGCCGGAGTAGCCGTGCGGTTCTAGGCGCTGCAGTCTGCAGCCGAGCGACCGCTACGGTCGCAGGTTCGAATCCTGCCTCGGGCATGGATGTGTGATGTCCTTAGGTTAGTTAGGTTTAATTAGTTCTAAGTTCTAGGCAACCGATGACCTCAGAAGTTAAGTCGCATAGTGCTCAGAGCCATTTGAGCCATATGGTTAGTTTAACTTTCTTTACACAGATTTGTAGTAACTTGATCGTCTTTAGTTACAAGTTTTTAGAGATCCACAGTACTAAGTGGTGAAGCATTTTCACTTCTAAGTGGTTAGCTACTTACATTGCCGCTGGTTACCATTTATTAACTAAAACATCTACAGTCTAGAGATGGGGATTTATCTCCAGTACAGGTGCTTAGCTATATTAAACAATGAGCTATAGACATTCTATTTATAAAGTCAGATGCTCTAGTTTTGAGTTACAAATAATGTTAACGGTTAATAAGCCCTTTCACTCATTCACGGTCAGACACTTAAACTTATTGTATTGATTTCACAAAACTTGCGTGAATGACGCTGGTTACATTTACTTCCCGAAGCGTATTTAGGACTTTGTATACATTTCTACATCTACCTCTACATGGTTACTCCGCAAATCACACTTGAGAGCCTGGGAGAGGGTTACTAATTCTCTATAATTCCTCTCTCGAACAGCACTCGGAAAAAACGAACACCTACTATATCCGTGCGAGCATTGGTGTCCCTTATTTATTGTGATGATTGTTTCGTCCTATGTAGATCGCCGTCAACAAAATATTTTCGTGCTCGTAGAAGAAAGTTGGTGATTCAAATGTTTTGAGAAGATTCCTCCGGAACGAGCCACACCTTTGTTTTAATTATTTCCACCCCAAATTCCGTATCATGTCCCCTATTTTTCGATGATACAGAACGTGCTGCCCTTCTTTTAACTTTCTTGAAGGACTAAGTGAATCCTGTCTGTTAAGGATCCCACACCGCGCAACAGTACTCTAAAGAAGACGGACAAGGGTAATGAAGGCAGTCCCTTTACTAGATCTGTTGCATCTTTTAAGTGTTCTGCCAATAAAATTTAGTCTTTGGTTCGTCTTTCCCACAACATTTTCTACGTGTTCTTTCCAATTTAAGTTAATCGTAATTGTAATTCCTAGAAATTTGACTGAATTTACGGCCTATAAGTCTGATTTGTTGTGTAACCGAAGTTTATCGGATTTCTTCTGACATTCATGTGCATAACCTCACATTTTTCATTATTTACGGTCAATTGCCAATTTTTGCATAATTCAGACATCTTATCTAAATCATTTTTCAATTGTGTTTGACCTTCTAATGACTGTACTAGACGATGAACGACAGCGTCATCTTCAAACCACTTAAGACCTTTGCTCAGGTTGTCCCCTAAATCGTTTATATATGTATATAAGGAACAGCAGAAAGCCTATAACACTACCTTTGGGTATGCCAGAAATCACTTCTGTTTTACTCGATGACTCCGTCAATTAGTACGAACTGTGACCACTAAACTAGTTATTTCACTGCAACAAAAGTGTACAACAATCCCCCCCCCCCCCCCCCCCGTTTTCTTTCTCCTATAGTTATATTCGACTCTTCGTTTTACCTACTGACTAGCAATTGTTCTTCCATATATTCCCATTATTACTTCTCGCCCCTTGGTGCGTCTCCCGCGCTGTTTATGCGGCCGTATTTCTGCTGCCAAGCTATTGGCATCTGTACACAAGTTGAGCGATGTGTTCTAAAACTTACAGTACCGTACAATTGGTATAAATGCCCTCAGTTACAGTTCTTTCAAGAGACGTACTTGCGCCCTGCATATAATCCAGTACTCGTTTTTTTACTATGATATAATTGTGCCCACGCTTCTTTTCCTCTACAGTCACTTTCCGATAGTTAATATTAGCCGGTGACTGAGACTTGTCTCTCCACTTACTACAGTTAAAGTTTCCAGCCCCATGATGCACTTCGCAATTTGTTGTTGCTGACAGCTTCCCTGCTAGCATGCTACTGATCGCAGGCAACCGTTTGGAGATTAGCTCCCAAATTTTCCATCCACAGCGCTACTTGTCGTTGGTGCTAACTTATGTTAGACTATTTATCATCAGGTTTTTCTATAATACTTACCATCCTGCGTATGTGCTCTTACTTTTTTGTGTGACAACCATAGTTGTATAAGATTTTGCGTTATTATTTTATCATTATTTTATCGTACTTTCATTCCCACCGTGAAACCATTCTCAAGATAAGGAGGTCATTAGCAGAATAGCTGCATTTCTGGCGTGATATCTGCATTTGTTTGGTATTTTTTGTACAGGCGCTACGAACCACATGTAAGCATTTACGAGCTCTTATTGTATTAATGGATTCATTATTGTATTACTTACTGCTTTTGAATTTTTGTAGGATCACAGCAATATGCCGCATGCAACTTATTGTTGACGTTGCAAATAATAAGTAAGTACAATTTTTATCTCTAAAAATTTTAAAAATCTTAAAAACTTTCGTCCTTAATTGTAATATTCTTATCTAATTTCCACTTATTTGTGGCATATTTTTCGGAACAGCCTTTTGAAGAGGGGCACTAGATGCCTGAAGCCGGTTAAGGAAATTAAATTTCTTTTGTGAAACTGGTTGCTGAATATTTCGATAAGTCTCCATCGGACAGATGGCCATTGACGCATATGGCCTGTAGCGACTGTCGGGAGAGTCTTAGCCGGAGAAGGCAGTGTTTGGCCTGGGGAATGTTTTCATGGTACTCCATGGGTGATCTCGTAATTCTGGAAGGCACAGTGCATCAACACATGTGTGAATCTGTCCTTAGGGACCATGTCCACCCCTACATGCCGTTTGTTTTTACCTTTGCACGATAGCATCTACCAACAAGACAATGCAACTTTTCACATAGCTGGCAGTGTACGTGTGTGGTTCGAAGAGCATCAGGAAGTTTACCGTACTCCCCTGCCCACCAGCTTCCAAGATTAAAACCCAATCGAGAATCTGTGGGACGACCTGGATCGGGCTGTTCGCGCCATGTATTCTCAGCCGAGAAACCTAACGCATCTGGCCACGGTGTTGGAGTTGGTATGGTTTCACATACCTTCCGGTACCTTCCAAAACCTGAATGACTATCTTCCTGCACGTCCGCACGGCAAAAGACTTTTGACAGGTGGTCACATTAATGTGACTGGACTGTGTAATTTACGACTATAATTTCCGACAAAAATTTTGTCTACCCGTGGTTTATAATAAGCTGTAATTTCAGTCCATAGATTCCGAGCTATAACTCTCCTCCCGCACAAGCCATGAACGCCCAAAGAGACCGACTGGCCGCCGTGTCATCCTCAGCGCACAGGCGTCACTGGATGCGGATATGGAGGGTCATGTGGTCAGCACACCGCTCTCCCGGCCGTATGTCAGCTTCCGAGACCGGAGCCGCTACTTCTCAATCAAGTAGCTCTTCAGTTTGCCTCGCGAGGACTGAGTGTACTCGAACTGCCAACAGAGCTCGGCAGACCGGCTGGTCACCCATCCAAGTGCTAGCCCAGCCCGACAGCGCTTAACTGACGGGAACCGGTGTTGCCACTGCGGCAGGGCCGTTGGCCCGAGTTGTAAACCGAATGCAATATTTTTCATCCTCAGGATGTCACAAACTTCTTTTTTATTGGACTAAACATAGAGTTGATCGGAATCCGTATTTATTATGTCGACCGATTATACCAAAGAATATAGGATTGAATTTCACCGATTGTCATCTGAAGTCTGTTCATTCTGACGATGAGAGCAGTTGCATTGTGACCGCGCATGTAAAGGCGTATTTGTACTGGTAGATAGGACAGCTTGGCTGCGGAAGTGGAAGGGTAGCCCACAACATAGACAACAGTATTCACAATTACAAGCACCCAAGCTTTAATGATCTTCCACCAATAAAGGCTCTTGACAAATCTCAATTAAGCAAGGACATAAACTTGGTTACAAACATATGTTAACCTTCAACCAATGAATAACACAATGACTTACCAGTCAATAAAACGTAGATAAAGGACTGCTTCACAAGAATATTTAAATAAAATAAAATCATAAAAGCTAAGTTACAAATTTTATGTTAAGCTTCAACAGGTGAATAACCCCAATAAAGAATTCTCATTTAAATAAAACATATATAGGAAAATGCCTTACCAAAATGCTTGAATTGTGTAAAATTATGAAAAGCTCAGTTACAACTTTTCTCGCAAACTACTGAGGAATTTACTGAAAATAAACAAATTTGATCTGTTTAATCAAAAGGTAACTGCTAAGTCGAAGCGACCGAAGCCACTCAGAGCGGACGACCGCCCCAACGCTGGTCATCAACCGACATCGTCACGCCCCAGTGGCCGCCGTGCTATAACAGACTAACGTTTCGGTAAGCGACCGACAGCAACACAGGAGTGACAGTGACTGAAAGTCGGCGTACGCCTTACGAAACACGGCACACCCTGAAGCGGGAGCAGGCACAGCTGACTAGCGGCCATACAACCGCGAGCAAACAAATCTCACGCCGCCCGTACTAACGCGGGAAATGATAGCGAGCGACAAGACGCCACGCGCAAAGCAGCAACCGTGCCTACCCCTCGACCACAGAACGTGCAATGTCTCCTTCTCTATGGTGATACAATTTATAGCACAAAAGAAACGATTTAATAATGGCATTAGTTCAATGCCAGATCAGTTAACAGTTAGGTCCAGTGAAGATTTACCCACGGATTTACCTTCAAACCAACTTCCGGACCACAGGCGGAAATTAGTAAACTTGGCATAAGTTTTAACCAGACCGATAAACAAGAAATCAAATTAAACAGTAGCCAAAATATAGTCACGATACGCAAGCCCTTCAAGACCTTGCTATCTTTCTTACAGTTATCATTAACGGCGAAACATACACAAATGAATGACAAGAAATTCACCATTGAAAGCAAAAAAATAAAAAAAATAAAAAAAATACACCACAAATGTTAAATCAATTAATTTGCAGAAGAGCCAGTCACTGAAAGCTCAGTTTCACAAGATTAGGGCTAACCTCATTCGGCAGCAATACATTTGTGTGCGCGATAACTAGGTTGCCCAAACAGGACTCCACCAAAACGCAAAACAGGTCACACGTTAGCTGTCTTGTTCTCGGATACTAGGCACCACCGGGCTAAGACAATCGCGATTTAAAAAAAAAAAAGTCTCTGAAATTACAGCTGCCTGCAGCAAAACAAATGAATCAGGGTGCATGAACGTAAAGCACAAGCCACTGTTCCAGCCGGAGCGTAACCTTTTCAATGCACTTACGGACAGAACAACACACGTGGGCATAAAGGGAGCAGCAGATGCGTACCAAGCAAACTATACTGCGCCAAAATACGACCCACGTCACGTCCACAAACCGGAGCACTGTTCCCGGAGCTGGTGTCCGCTCGCTGGACTGCCGCAACTCTGTCCCCCGGAAAGCGATGCTGCCTGCCGCCTTGCTCAACGCTCCCTTCTCGGCCGTGCACAACAACTCTTCTCTTGTCGCCTCAGAATGCGGCCGCAATGTGCGTTCTCCCCTGCTGTCCGCCCCCAGACTCTCGTTACTCGCACTCACTCCCCCGTCAGGACCCGCTCCGACAGGAGGCGCTCGCGATCGCACATAGTGCCAACCTCGACCAGAGGAGTAATCGATAGCGTCTTGCGCCCGAGAGCCGCGCCACGGCTCAGTATTGATTCGAAACGATCGGTCGTCTTCGTTGGCGGAATCCACATGTTTCGATGCCTCTGTGAGCGCAGGCCTAAAAGGTCGTTCTCACATCGCATGTGTTTCTCCCCACGAAGCACGACAGACGATCAGTCCGTCGCGGTTGCTGCACGCTCTGCAACGACCTGTCACATCGCTCTACAGCCACTTCTGCGGCATGTGCGCGTAAATTACACTGTTTCTTCACAAAAATGTCGGCCTCGATAGGCGAATGGTCAGCGTGACGGACTGCCGTCCTAAGGGACCCACGTTTGATTCCCGGCTGTGTCGGGGGTTTTCTCCGCACAGGGACTGGGTGTTGTGTTGTCTTCATCATCATTCCATCCCCGTCCGACGCGCAGGTCGCCCAATGTGGCGTCGAATGTAATAAGACCTGCGCCAAGGCGGCCGGACCTGCCCCGTAAGGGGCCTCCCGGCCAATGACGCCAAAAGCTCATTTCCGTTTTTTTCTTTTCTTTTCACGAAAATGAACGCGCTTAAAGCCACCTTTACTGTGTTGGCGACTGTCGAAGAAAACTGGAGGAAACTGCGAAGAAGATTCTGGGCTCGTAGATGGCTTGAATAGCGAATAATGCTGTACAGCGACCTGTCGTACATAATAGAAGAAGTTATTAGTTAATGTTATCTTCATCCTACTTTCGGTTTTAAACTGAATACAATAAAAGTATAGTATCTAATGCCAGTTTGCGCATCCTTAGTATCCATATTGCATTGACTAACATCACTCTAAAGCAATGTACTTCAACTTATAAAATTCAGGATCGAGATTCGTTTCTTAGTTTCATTTGAGTAGAGGAGGAGGTTTTTTTCTAAGTAGCTCACCATCATTGAAAAAGTATTTACCAACAGGATACAAATATGAGGCAGTCCATAAAACTAATACATCGTATATCCCTTTTTTTTAGAGAGTTTGATAACGGCAATACCTTCCAGTGCGTAACTTGTGTTTCGTGACAGACTGTCAGCTGGTGAAGATTTCTGGCCACTGCGGGAACATTCCAATCGTTGGCCTTTTCAACAATAATTGCAGCATTTACGTTATTTATAATGGCTCTGAGCACTATGGGACTCAACATCTTAGGTCATAAGTCCCCTAGAACTTAGAACTACTTAAACCTAACTAACCTAAAGACATCACACACAACCATGCCCGAGGCAGGATTCGAACCTGCGACCGTAGCAGTCCCGCGTTATTTATAATGAATTACTGCAGATAATACTTGTATTAAATTAATAAGAAAGACCAGAATCTTTTAGAAAACAGAAAGTAAAAAGAAAATTTGGAAAGAGAGGGACGCGAACATGCTACTTTGGAGGCTCATAACATACGACACTATCACCTTTCCTTTTTTCAAGATGGCAGCCTGTTTCTATATAAGGTATACACTGTCTAATTACTGTATCTACAACTGTCATTATTTGATAGTTAACTATGGCGAACTGTATCAAAACGACGAGCTTTTGATAGGTTATCGATGTGCCGTAGCGCTGGAACGGTGTCTTTTCGTAGCACAAAAGTTGTAACGCTAAAAACATCAACTACAGTAAGCCTTTATCTACCGACATGTAGTTATGTGTCACTTTACTACAAAAATCGCATATAAAATGACGCCTGTTCGAGAGATCCTCGATTTGCTGATGCTTTGAAACAGCTCTGTGATAAAGAAAATCCATCAAATACGTATTTTAACTCAGTATAATGTGGTAGCTCCTCAGTTATGCTTGTGAGGTAAAAATGATTGGTGTCGTACTTTCACTGCAGAAGTCTTACATGCCGGATTCGTCATTTTACGCTCCGCAGTGTAGAGTGACATGGAACTGCACTGGGGCCCACGAGAAATGCGGGCTCCTCAACGAACTCGTGACGTCAGACTAGTCGGCTTGTTGCTCACACTTCGCAAACGCTAGGCTCCCTGCAGAGCCCACGGGAAATATATATGTAAGCTAATCAACATGTAAGCTATAAAGCTTCTGTATCTGTATATATTTCTACAACTGACGCTGCTAATACAGCAACGAGGTTATGTATTATTTTTACGCAAACTATTTGGTGTTAGATTGTAACCTCCCCCTTCCTAATCTGCCTACTGGATTGCGATATAACTGACAGTGATCGTATATGCCTAATGAAATTTTACAGTGAATAGGCTGTCATTACGAAGGAAAATAACGCCGATTAGTTGGAGGAATGTGTACAACAGACTCTCCTGAAAGAAGAATCTATTCTAAATTCAAACTGAATGTAAATGATAATTTTGAAATGGGTGGAATATGGTGCAATCGCCCACGAACTAAACATGGGAAAAAAGGGTACCAAGTAATATTTACTACAAAAATCACTGATCACACAAAGAAAACACTGATTACCTAAAAAAAGGGATAGGCCTAATTAAACGCGAGCTCGCTAGGACAATGAATCTCCAGAATCTTCAGAAAGGTAATGCAAAGAAATTTAAGCAAATAATCACTGGCTTGGCAACAACGGCACAGCTACTTCCATATCGTCGTTGCTATCGATACACGTCAATAAAGTCCCTTTGGCTATTATCCAGCAATTTACAATACTTTCACTTTGATTACAATCAGTTATATACAATCAAAAAGAAATACGCAAGTACATCAATTGCGTGTTCCTCAGCACAACAGTTGACGAGAAAATAAATGAATCAAAAAGCAGTGAGTTTTCAGTTACTTATTCTGAAATATTAAATTTTGAACGTAACGTTAAATGAAATTACGGGTTTAATAAATGACTGGCTTCGCTTGAACTTTGTTATGCAAAAAAATAGGTTTCAGTAACCTCAGTGTAATGTAATGCAAAATTTAGAAAAAGGCAATCAATTTACTTTTGAATATTGAAAGTTTGAACAGAATTCATTGTAAGCAAATGAGCTATTGATTTTACTTTTAAAACAACAACAATAAAATACATACCAATCGAGCAGAAGTCACTCGCTAAGCTAAATACACAATAAACGAAATTGCACTCTCACTCTTAAATTGTGCTGTATCTTTAGTTATTAGTTTTGCCAGTGAAATTTTGTTTTACTTTAAATAGCCTCTGTTATGCAGTACAAAAATGAACAGTAACAAAATGGTTCAAATGGCTCTAAGCACTATGGGACTCAACATCTGAGGACATCAGGCCCCTAGATTTAGAACTACTTAAACCTAACTAACCTAAAAACATCACACACAACCGTGCCCGAGCTAGGATTCAAACCTGCGACCGTAGCAGCAGCGCGGTTCCGGACTATAGCGCCTAGAACCGCTCGGCCACCGCGGCCGGCTAATGAACAGTTACTGAGGCAGAAAATTTAGACTGAAACTGGCAGTAAATGGTTAATTTTTGATGTTCTTAGGACACATTGTGATTGCATGGCAAGGAAAAGGACCCTGTTTGATAATAATGTCTGAGGACAACGACAACACATGTGCCCTACATGTTTTAACTATTGTAAGTTATTATTCAAATTATTCATACTTTATGAAAGGATTGTTGCTGTGCAAAGGCTCTACATTACTAAGTTTGTCAGTTAACAGTCTTATGATGTTGTAGCTGTGCGGAAGACGAAGAATATAGCCGACGACAATGCTGCTGCTGCTGCTGCACAATGAGAACTCCGAGTCGTCTCCAGAGCGGAGGATAGTTATGGGACAGTCAGTAGTTGGACTTGCAGCTTCCTCCGCCTGTCCGCTCCTGCCGTGCACTCAATACCCGCGGCTTAACAAAAGAGGCGCGTCTTCATCGGCACGAGCATAGCTGCACACCGCGGCGGTGGGAGCGCCCAACAAACACACCCGCACTCTTTCACAACTCAGGCTACTCTCCTTCCTCTCTGCTCGCATCGCGACAGAGACTCTCCACACCCAAAGATAAACAACGGCACAGCTGCTGCCGTTTCGTCGTTGCTATCGATACACGTCAATAAGGTTCCTTTGGCTATTATCCAGCAATTTACAATATTTTCATTTTAATTACGATCAGTTATATACAGTCAAAATTAAATACACTAGTACATGGATTGCGTGTTACCTATAGTTTCTGTAATGCAGCTTATGGCTTCAAAATCAAAAGTACAGTGCAAGTTATGAACGAATATTAAAGGTCGGAAATTTTGGACGGTGCAGAAGGTGTGACTCTTCAAGCTTTCCCAGCGGATGTGTTGTAAATAGTCTTCACGGGTTTGCTGCAGGATCACGTAGTGCAAATTCCACAATATTTCCTCGGAGCAACTGTGCGACATCTTCAGGTGGTTCAACCTTGCTCGTGGCTAGGTACGACTGACGGTATCCGCACACCGACGCCCCGTTTTTAGAACACGCGCGCTAAGAATGCGCAGCCGCGGAAACGGCCCATGCGCAGTGATTTGCCCTATTCAAACTCCCTCTGCCGAAATCGCAGAGCGGCTCTCCCGCGCGTGCCCTGTACGCAGCGTTTGTCAAGTGCGGCCAGACGTTACTTACCAACGGCCGTACTAGGCCAGTGTTATGACGGGCCTGTTATGGAAGAATCTTGACTTTCGCGTCGTGATTTAATAGCAGCCAATGCAGGGTTCCAGGCTGTGCTCAGTTGAGATCCCGTATTGATGAGATTATCGGCTGTAAGGATATGTATTGCTTCCTTAATGACGCTGTCCCAGAAGGATGATGCCGGAGATAAAACCTCCGTCTTTTCATAAGTCTTACGATGTCCTGTATTCGGGCAGTGTTCCGCAATTATGACGCTGGTGTTCATCGCAGCGTTCATGTGCTGTGCGGCATGTCTGGCCTATATACGCTGCCCCACACTGACAAGGAATCTTGTACACGCCACATTTCCCCAGTCGATGGTCATCCTTGACCGAACCCAACAGGTTTCTCAGTTTTACAGATGGTTGAAACACACACTTAATTCCGTATCTCCCGAGAACTCTTCCGATTTTTATCTGTATTTTCGGTGTTACAGGATCTAGAATAAATGTGTATCTGTTCATGAACAGACTCTGTTCCTCACACACAGCGTGCAAAGCAAGGCATAACAGAATCCACATGGCCGAATGTTGTTTTTGGGGAAGGAGACCAGACAGCGAGGTCATCGGTCTCATCGGATTAGGGAAGGACGGGGAAGGAAGTCGGCCGTGCCGTTTGAAAGGAACCATCCCGGCATTTGCCTGGAGCGATTTAGGGAAATCACGGAAAACCTAAATCAGGATGGCCGGACGCAGGATTGAACCGTCGTCCTCCCGAATGTGAGTCCAGTGTCTAACCACTGCGCCACCTCGCTCGGTCCACATGGCCGAATCCCTTGGCCTCAGCCCGCATCTCGTGGTCGTGCGGTAGCGTTCTCGCTTCCCACGCCCGGGTTCCCGGGTTCGATTCCCGGCGGGGTCAGGGATTTTCTCTGCCTCGTGATGGCTGGGTGATGTGTGCTGTCCTTAAATTAGTTAGGTTTAAGTAGTTCTAAGTTCTAGGGGACTGATGACCATAGGTGTTAAATCCCATAGTGCTCAGAGCCATTTGAACCATTTTGAGCCTTGGCCTCAAGCCCATCGTTTGGTGTGGATGAGGAGCCGAAGGCCAGAGCATTGGAGACCAACATTTGGCCGAATGCAGTCTCCGTCGTTCGTTGGCCTGGAGTGCGCGGGCCTTAATACATGCAGTGTCAGGTGCTGTGACGTACGTGCCACGGCCTGTCTTTCTCATACGCCTCAAATTTCACCACTGTGACATCACGAGATCCTCAAGCATGCGCTTTTTCAAATTGCATGTGGGGTGACTTTTAGGCAATGAAATCGGACATACGTTAATAAAAGGTGAGGTCGAGTCGGAAATAAATTTTTGTGTTGCTAACGACATGTCAGCAGAGCAGTGGAATGTGAAATTCCACACTGTGACGTCTCCAGCTCCTCGTCCACCAGATTTTTCACTTCCCTGAGAGTGCCGTATTTTGGGGAATGAGGCAAAACATGTGTTTATAAAAAGCACTGTTGAGATGGATATACACTACTGGCCATTAAACTTGCTACACCAAGAAGAAATGCAGATGATAAACGGGTATTCATTGGACGAATATATTATACTAGAACTGACATGTGATTACATTCTGCCGCAATTTTGGTGCATAGATCCTGAGAAATCAGTACCGAGAACAACCACCTCTGACCGTAATAACGGCTTTGATACGCCTGGGCATTGAGTCAAACAGAGCTTGGATGGCGTGTACAGGTACACCTGCCCATGCAACTTCAACACAGTACCACAGTTCATCAAGAGTAGTGACTGGCCTATTGTGACGAGCCAGTTACTCGGCCACCATTGACCAGACGTTTTCAGTTGGTGAGAGAGCTGGAGAATGTGCTGGCCAGGGCAGCAGTCGAACATTTTCTGTATCCAGGAAGGCCGTACAGGACTTGAAGCATGCGGTCGTGCATTAACCTGGTGAAATGTAGGGTTTCGCAGGGATCGAATAAAGGGTAGAGCCACGGGTCGTAACACGCCTGAAATGTAACGTCCACTATTCAAAGTGCCGGGTGATACGCCAGGATGGCGATGACGAATACTCGCTTCCAAAGTACGTTCAACGCCATGTCGCCAAACACGGATGCGACTATCATGATGCTGTAAACAGAACCTGGATTCATCCGAAAAAATGGCGTTTTGCCATTGGTGCACCCAGGTCCGTCGTTGAGTACACCATCGCAGGCGCTCCTGTCTGTGATGCAGCGTCAAGGATAACCGCAGCCACTGTCTCCGAGCTGATAGTCCACGCTGCTGCAAACGTCGTCGAACTGTTCGTGTAGATGGTTGTTGTCTTGCAAACGTCCCCATCTGTTGACTCAGGGATCGAGACGTGGCTGCACGATCCGTTACAGCGGTGCGGATAAGATGCCTGTCATCTCGACTGCTAGTGATACGAGGCCGTTGGGATCCAGCACGGCGTTCCCTATTACCCTCCTGAACCCACCGTTTCCGTATTCTGGTAACAGTCATTGGATCTCGACCAACGCGAGCAGCAATGTCGCGATACGATAAACCGCAATCGCGATAGGCTACAATCCGACCTTTATCAAAGTCGGAAACGTGATGGCACGCATTTCTCCTCCTTACACGAGGCATCACAACAACGTTTCAATAGGCAACGCCGGTCAACTGCTGTTTGTGTATGAGAAATCGGTTGGAAACTTTCGTCGTGTGAGCACGTTGTTGGTGTCGCCACCGTCGCCAACCTTGTGTGACTGCTCTGGAAAGCTAATCATTTGCGTATCGCAACATCTTGTTCCTGTCGGTTAAATTTCGCGTCGGTAGCACGTCATCTTCGTGGTGTAGCAATTTTGATGGCAGGTAGTGTATATTTTTATATTGGTAACGACAGTGACTAATGAGGCGTCCCGCGTGCCGGGGTCTGGCAACCCGTGGGGCCCTTTGGCAGCCAGAGGAGGCGCGTCCCACGGCCGCTGGCTCGTGCAGGCGCCCGCAAGGCCGCAGCTCCGTGGGAAGGCCAGGAGAGGCGAGGCGCTGCCGCTGCCGCTGCCGCCGGCGCGGCCGGGCGGCGTGTGCGGCGCGCGTGCGTGGCTGGCTGCCAGGTCAGCGCGCGGCGCGGCGCGGCGCGGCCCGTGCCCAGCCAGTAGCCCGGCCGGCCGGCCCTGCCGCGGTCCCGCCGGAATGCCGCCTGCATGCGGGCTCGCGAGGGCCGCGCCGTTCCCACGGTCCGCCACCGGCGCGGCGACACCTGCTGCTGCTGCTGCTGCAGGGGCCCGCTGGGGGAGCCCGGCGCCTCCCGCCTCTCGCTTTGTTCTGTCGGATCCTGTTGCCGCGCCCTCCCCGCCACACCTGCCGCACCGTTAGCTTGCACACTGCACCCGTCGTCAACAGCCGATGGCAAAAAAATACTTTTCCACAGCCTCTATCGCCCGTATTATCTCTCAGCTCGATGAATGAAGGCGTAGCAAAAACTCTCAGTTTTTATACCTTCTGTCATATCACGTTCTTCACTAGCGGAACCCCCTATACTTGCAATGTTAAAATAACGCTTATAAATTACATCTTTCCTCACAAAGTATTTGAGGTAGGAAGTTGAACTTTTTACAGATTATTTATTGGAATATGGGCTACAACTTAACACAGGGATTTTACAAAATTTTAGTTAACTTATTAGAGATGATTTTTTTTTCAATTGTAATGAAAATTCACAACATTTTTTTGCAATTTTTTATTTATATATTCAAAAATATACAGTTTTTTGGAAAAAGGCTGTGTTAAATTATGCAGAAGGTACTGTGTAACATTTACTCAAAGTTTGAAACAAATATGTTTGGAAGATGCTTAGAAAACATGTAATTAGTATGAGAAAATAAAAGTTTTGGGAATCGAGCGACAAAGATTGGATTAACTTTTTAGTGCATTCCAGGTCCATAGGATGGATTATCTTCATCCTCTGCAAACTCCTCCTCCAGCTTCCTCTTGTTCCTCCTCCTGTTTACTCTTCCTTGTATTTCTAGACTCTTTACAGCCCTGTCTGCAGCCCGAAGGCGTTCCTTGTCTAAAGCAAGCATCGCTCGTACCATGTAAGAACCTATCTTCATTCCCATATTTCTAAACAACATTTCTCCTTCTCTTAAAAGCCTTCAGAGGATTTCTAATAACTTTACTTTTACTCATTATTATACTTCAACAAAACAGAGACTCAAGAAACAGAATTAATTACGAATATTTTCGAGATAACGACAGAGTAAATAAACATGAAACAATCGACAATCACACCAGCGATATATATTGAACCATATATTGAACCATCACAGGTTAGCCAGAACACATACTTTATCTCACATCACTAAAATGTACCTGATTAATACGGACGTTAATAATAACACCATTTGACAGCAGTTTAACAGCGCCACAGTGGGTCACGCCCATGTAGAACACATTTCAAAAAACATTTAAAAATAGTTGTAGTCTTTGGAATTGAATAAATTATATATCTATTAAAAGATAATAGTCTGCAGATTCAGAAAACGCAAAAAAGTAAAAATTGAACTTTTCATGATTTTGAGCCTTTCCGGAGCCCCGTAAGGTTGCTTAAGGTTGCTTATACGCTGAAGACTATCACGAGGAGTCGTCTTAGTAATTGTCAATATCAATGAAATTCTCCAACATCGGTGTGACTAAGATGTTATTTCATTTTATTTTGACGACAACAGGGACTTGTGAAATGGTTTGAATTCTCGAAATGCAAGGTTTTGGTGCTGTATGGCATTATTGTTTGTTTTGAAAGATGCAAATGGCTCTGAGCACTAGTGGACTTAACAGTTGAGGTTCAAAAAAATGGTTCTAATGGCTCTGAGCACTATGGGACTTAACATCTATGGTCGTCAGTCCTCTAGAACTTAGAACTACTTAAACCTAACTAACCTAAGGACATCACACACATACATGCCCGAGGCAGGATTCGAACCTGTTCACATAATATGCAAAAACCTGGTGATTTCTCAAAATGGGAAACAATCAAGAATGGGGTGCCGTAAGGTTCGGTCTTGGGCACTCTGCTGTTCTTAATATATATTAATGACTTGCCATTCTATATTCACAAAGATGCAAAGCTGGTACTTTTTGCCGATGATACAAGTATAGCTATCACACCCAACAGACAAGAATTAACTGGTGAAATTGTAAACGATGTTTTTCAGAAAATCATTAAGTGGTTCTCTGTAAATAGGCTCTTATTAAACTTCGACAAAAGACAGTATATACAGTTCCACACAGTAAATGGAATGACACCATTAATAAATATAGACTTCGATCACAAATCAGTAGCTAAGGTAGAATATTCCAAATTTGTAGGTGTATGCATTGATGAGGGGTTGAACTGGAAAAAACACACTGAGCATCTGCTGAAATGTTTGAGTTCAGCTACTTATGGTATTAGCGTCATTGCAAATTTTGGCGATGTACATCTGAATAAATTAGCTTACCACGCCTATTTTCATTCTCTGCTTTCGTATGGCATCATATTCTAGGGTAACTCATCACTGAGTAAAAGAATATTCATTCCACAGAAGCGTGTAATCAGAATAGTTGCTGGAGCTCATCCAAGATCATCCTGCAGACACTTATTTAAAGGGCTAGAGATTTTCACTGTAGCCTCACAATATACATACATACATACATATATACATATATACATATATATATATATATATATATATATATATATATATATATATATATATATATATATATATATATATATGAAATTTGTTATTAACAATCCGAGCGAATTCAAAAGTAATAGCAGTGTACATGGCTACAACACTAGGAGAAAGGATGATCTTCACTACTCAAGGTTAAATCTAACTTTGGCTCACAAGGGGGTAAATTATGCTGCTACAAAAGTCTTTGGTCACGTACCTAATGGCATCAAAAGTCTGACAGATAGCCATATAGCATTTAAAAGAAAATTAAAAGAATTTCTTAATGGCTACTCCTTCTACTCGTTAGATTAATTTTTGGGTATAGTAAGTCGGTAATTTCCCCAACCCCCACAAAAAAAATTAAAAATATTGAGTGTCATGTAATATTTTGTGTAATGTAATATCTTGTATAGACACTTATTAACCTGACACGTTCCACATCATTACGAAGTGTCGTATTCATGATCTATGGAACAAGTACTGATCTAATCTAATCTAATCTAATCTAACAGTAGCAGTCGTGCGGTTCCGGACTGAAGTGCCTAGAACCGCTCAGCCACAGAGGCCGGCTGAGAGATGCAGATGGGGCCTGAAGATGACATAGTGAAATGCCAAAAGTGGTTTTCGTCAAGATAAAATAAAACAACATCTCAGTTATACAGCTGTTGGAGAACTTCATTGACATTGACAATTACTTAACTAGCTGATGTCCCCTGTCCATGATGGATCAGCAGAGATTATTTGTCTTCGTTGTTGCTGAATCTTCCGAGATGTGTGGTCATAGTCCATCAATCTTTTTTCCTTCTTGACGTTTCGTACAGGGTTGAACTGGACATCTCCAGAAATGCTCTTGATTCCACTGGTCAGTCGGTTCTCCTGGTTTCGTTAGTCCGGTGGCTAGAGTCATCGGGGCTAGCAACACCTCTGAAGCTAGCGTCTGTTATTAGAGGGTTGGAGTTCACAAATCGTGTAAATAGAAATCTATGAGACCAGTCAATATGCATGGTATCCGTCGTAACGCATCGAGGTTTGGATATCACCATTCAGTTTTTATAGACGCCTGACAATGGGCCGGCAGCTGTGACCGAGCGGTTCTAGGCGCTTCAGTCCGGAACCGCACTGCTGCTACGGTCGCAGGTTCGAATCCTGCCTCGGCATGGATATGTATGATGTCCTTAGGTTAGTTAGGTTTAAGTAGTTTTTAAGTCTAGGGGACTGATAACCTCAGATGTTAAGTCCCATAGTGCTTAGAGCCATAGGAACCATTTGAACCTGAAGATGGAGCTACAGTAGTGGCGAAACTGGTAGTGTAATTAATATTGTGCCGTGCAGACACGTTTTGATATCGGTAGTTCCCCCTTGTTACCAGCCTCTCTGGGCGCAATAGCTTCTCGAGCGGTCTGCAGAGGGCAGATCCATTGGCCAGCATTCAAACGCTGTCGCCGCCAAGAGGCGCTCTCGAATTCACGAGTGGCTGAGCGGTGTGTTTGACAGCGGTGAAGGAACCGCCGTGACTTCGTGGCCGATAGTATTCTTGGCCCGCTGCTAAAACTTGGGTTTTCGGTCGCTGCAGTTTCGATGGGATTGAGTGTCGGCTGGAGTCGTGGAGATTGCTCGTTGAAAAAGATATCTCTGGGCGTTACACGGAACCGGACGATCTCAGCATTTGAATTTGCAAGAAGTCTGTGTCCACTGTGGTGCCGGGTTGAGTTTCTGTCTGCCAGTTTCAAGAAGCGGAAGCAAGGGCATCTGGTTAATAGCATCCGTTGGTTCTTGATTCTTAGCACACTCATCATAACATCTACGGGTATTCATTGGACAAGTATATTATACTAGAACTGACATATGAATATATTTTCACGCAGTTTGGGTGCATGGATCCTCAGAAATCAGTACCCAGAACAACCACCTCTGGCCGTAATAAAGGCTTTGATACGCCTGGGCATAGAATCAAACAGAGCTCGGATGGCGTGTACAGGTACAGCTGCCCATGCAGCTTCAACACCATACCGCAGTTCATCAAGAAGAGTGACTGGCGTATTGTGAAGAGCCAGTTGCTCGGCCACCATTGACCAGACGTTTTCAATTGGTGAGAGATCTGGAGAATGTGCTGGCCAGGCCAGCAGTTGAACATTTTCTGTATCCAGAAAGGCTCGTACAGGACCTGCAACATGCTGTAGTGCATTATCTTGGTGAAGTGTAGGATTTCGGAGGGATCGAATGAAGGGTAGAGCCACGGGTCGCAAGACATCTGAAATGTAACGTCCATTGTTCAAAGTGACCGAGACGTGTAACCAATGGCACCCCATACCATCACGCCGGGTGATACGCCAGTATGGCGATGACGAATACACGCTTCCAATATGCGTTCATCGCGATTTCGCCAAACACATATGCGACCATCATGATGCTGTAAACAGAACCTGGATTCATCCGAAAAAATGACGTTTTGCCATTCGTGCACCAAGGTTCGTCGTTGAGTACACCATCACAGGCGCTCCTGTCTGTGATGCAGCGTCAAAGGTAATCGCAGCCACGGTCTCCAAGCTGATAGTCCATGCTGCTGCAAACGTCGTCGAAGTGTTCGTGCAGATGGTTGTTGTCTTGCAAACGTCCCCATGTGTTGACTCAGGGATCGAGACGTGGCAGCACGATCCGTTACAGCCATGCGGATCATGCGGATAAGATGCCTGTCATCTCGACTGCTAGTGATACGAGGCCGTTGGGATCCAGCACGGCGTTTCGTATTATCCTCCTGAACCCACCGATTCCATATTCTGCGAACAGTCATTGGATCTCGACCAACGCGAGCAGCAATGTCGCGATACGATAAACCGCAATCGCGATAGGCTACAATTCGACCTTTATCAAAGTCGGAAACGAGACGGTACGCATTTCTCCTCCTTACACGAGACATCACAATAACGTTTCACCAGGTAACGCCGGTCAACTGCTGTTTGTGTATGAGAAATCGGTTGGAAACTTTCCTTATGTCAGCACGTTGTAGGTGTCGCCACTGGCGCCAACCTTGAGTGAATGCTCTGAAAAGCTAATCATTTGCATATCACAGCATCTTCTTCCTGTCGGTTAAGTTTGGCGTCTGTAGCACGTCATCTTCGTGGTGTAGCAATTTTAATGGCCAGTAGTGTATGTAATACTATCACATTTAAGTAGTTCTGGGGGTAGCTGCTTAGATTGTCTTGCAACATTTTGTTTGTTTTAATAAATTGGTTTGCGTTTTTACTAAATATATTAGTATGTAAATGTGTGGCCCAGTTCCCTTCCACTCAACACCAGATCCCTAACTTATTGTAAATATGTTTTATAAAAAAGTACAGCTGTTGGCTCTCCTTATTTCTACCAGTTTATGACCAGCCGCAGCCGCACGTCTATTTTAGTGATGCACCATCAAAAACCTCTGAAGATGTCTAACGTCGCTATGGGGAACGACCGCACAACGATGACGATTGCCCAGTAAGAAAGATTATTTGTTTCGTCATCAGACACATTTCGCCCCTTTTACACGGACGGAGATGGAAAGCGTTGCACCATAGACCCTTGACTGTTGACTGAACGCAACTAAACCAATATTCCTACACATCCGTGTCTGTAGAAAAGGCGTATGTACACCTTTCATAGCGATTTAACACGTTTTTGTTGTTTCTTACAACCTAGCTACCAAAGCCTATCTTTCCAATCTGTCACCTGCAGATTCCTCTCGACGTATCTCTTCTGATTCCTCCCTCCCATGCTGTTTTCGGCGTACTCTTCTTCTTCTCCCAGTTGTTAGAATCCATTCTGTCACCTTCTTAGGCCATCTCTGCTCACCCAAATATCATATATGCCCATACAAAATCAATAGTTTCGCTTCGATTGTATCCGTTATAGTGGTGCCCAAGATCATACTCTCTTAAGCCTTTATTTTTAATGTTCTCCACTAGTGTCAGCCTACAGCCAGACCTCCAAGAGCCCATCTTCATTGTCAACACGTAAACCAAGAGAAAGACTGAGGGATATGTTGGCTGTAATTTCATCTTTCTGCAACCTTATTTTCCGTATTTCCAAAAGAAAAAATGACATTCCTACAGACGATTGATGTGAGTATACGATTGCTGTTGGTTGTTTCTAGAGGTATTGGAACTTTTCAGGTGGATCTCGCAAAACAACAGGTTCAGACGACGGTCTGGTGCAGATTAACACTATCTTTCAGACTTTGAGAAACTTACACGGAAGGATAATGCCGGCAGGTCACACAAACAACTGGCTGTATTGCAGTTGTTACAGACGAGTCGTTATGAGATGCACTCGGGACGTGTGTGAAGAAAACACCGCGAGAACATCGTAAGGTTGTTCGACTGGCTCTGACAGGTGACTGCAGGTGCAATCTGTCTGTAAGTTACAGTCGGAGTGTCACCGTGAACCATTGGAACAGACTGCTTAAAGCTGTCTCGAGTTGCCCGGCGGCTTTTACCGCTAACTCCGTACTACACACAGCAAGACTTAAATTCTGCAGAGCCAGAGTCAGTTGAAGCACTCTGTGGCATCATTCGTCGATAACTCTCGCCTGTCTGTGGTGTCTGGCGCCACCGTATCCGTAGACGAGCTCGCAGAAGGCCACAGGAAGCGGCGATTCTTCAGACCCATACCTCTCCATCTCCTGGGACCATGGTGCAGAGAGCTAATGGGCATGCTAACGGGACCGATTTGTAATTGCTGAAGAGACTTTCAGTGACCACGAGGATATGGCAACAACTGTAAACCCTGTTTTCATACCTTCGATGATCAGGGTACTTTAGGCATACTGCAGCAGGAAAATGCGAACCCTCACACTGCCGTAAACACTGCAGGAATGTGAGGATCCCTCACTGTCCTACTCTGTTCCTTGACACGTCACCCACAGAGCACGCCTCGCTTGCGGTAGGAATACGTGTACTTTCGCATCAGCCTCCAGGCAGCCATCTATGTGAAATGACACATGTTGCAGGCTTGTCAAGAAATGCCTCAAGACATTCGGAAGCGGTTTGTTGCCATGGACACAATGCTGCGTTTGTGCATGTGGAAAAGCACCTTATGTTGATGGGGGACATGTTACAAAATGAAAGAAAGTTTTAATCATTTAATACCCGTTATCCGATGAACATCTACACAAGGTTTGGTAAATATCGGATTCGTGCTCATGGTGCCCCACTTTCCATTTAGAGTGCATGCGAAGCATTTTCAGTGACCTTTAATATACACTCCTGGAAATTGAAATAAGAACACCGTGAATTCATTGTCCCAGGAAGGGGAAACTTTACTGACACATTCCTGGGCTCAGATACATCACATGATCACACTGACAGAACCACAGGCACATAGACACAGGCAACAGAGCATACACAATGTCGGCACTAGTACAGTGTATATCCACCTTTCGCAGCAATGCAGGCTGCTATTCTCCCATGGAGACGATCGTAGAGATGCTGGATGTAGTCCTGTGGAACGGCTTGCCATGCCATTTCCACCTGGCGCCTCAGTTGGACCAGCGTTCGTGCTGGACGTGCAGACCGCGTGAGACGACGCTTGATCCAGTCCCAAACATGCTCAATGGGGGACAGATCCGGAGATCTTGCTGGCCAGGGTAGTTGACTTACACCTTCTAGAGCACGTTGGGTGGCACGGCATACATGCGGACGTGCATTGTCCTGTTGGAACAGCAAGTTCCCTTGCCGGTCTAGGAATGGTAGAACGATGGGTTCGATGACGGTTTGGATGTACCGTGCACTATTCAGTGTCCCCTCGACGATCACCAGTGGTGTACGGCCAGTGTAGGAGATCGCTCCCCACACCATGATGCCGGGTGTTGGCCCTGTGTGCCTCGGCCGTATGCAGTCCTGATTGTGGCGCTCACCTGCACGGCGCCAAACACGCATACGACCATCATTGGCACCAAGGCAGAAGCGAGTCTCATCGCTGAAGACGACACGTCTCCATTCGTCCCTCCATTCACGCCTGTCGCGACACCACTGGAGGCGGGCTGCACGATGTTGGGGCGCGAGCGGAAGACGGCCTAACGGTGTGCGGGACCGTAGCCCAGCTTCATGGAGACGGTTGCGAATGGTCCTCGCCGATACCCCAGGAGCAACAGTGTCCCTAATTTGCTGGGAAGTGGCGGTGCGGTCCCCTACGGCACTGCGTAGGATCCTACGGTCTTGGCGTGCATCCGTACGTCGCTGCGGTCCGGTCGCAGGTCGACGGGCACGTGCACCTCCCGCTGACCACTGGCGACAACATCGATGTACTGTGGAGACCTCACGCCCCACGTGTTGAGCAATTCGGCGGTACGTCCACCCGGCCTCCCGCATGCCCACTATACGCCCTCGCTCAAAGTCCGTCAACTGCACATACGGTTCACGTCCACGCTGTCGCGGCATGCTACCAGTGTTAAAGACTGCGATGGAGCTCCGTATGCCACGGCAAACTGGCTGACACTGACGGCGGCGGTGCACAAATGCTGCGCAGCTAGCGCCATTCGACGGCCAACACCGCGGTTCCTGGTGTGTCCGCTGTGCCGTGCGTGTGATCATTGTTTGTACAGCTCTCTCGCAGTGTCCGGAGCAAGTATGGTGGGTCTGACACACCGGTGTCAATGTGTTCTTTTTTCCATTTCCAGGAGTGTATTTGGGTTGGAGGTCACAATCTTGTTTATTTTTTAAAAATACATGACACCCATCGACTGTAAAAAAAACAGCCATTGTCATGTGGAGTACAGAGATGCTCAGTTATCGCAGTACTCCACCTGATAATGGCCACAGGGCGAAAATCACAATAGCGAGTTTTATGAATACGTTTCCTTTACAGTGAAAAATGACCGTGACGTCTGTAAAACATATATTTTGGTTCTTGTTATATGTTAAATATACGCCAGGCGTACACAGCATGAAACGTCTGAAAGCAAACACCCTGAAACTTATTCGGAAGGGTACAGGCCGGAGGAAGAAGCATTATGGTCGGAGGCGTGTTTTAGTGAGATTGCATGGGTGATTTCGTCATTCTGGAAGCTCAGTGGATCAGCACAAATATGCATTTATCCACGGGGATCATGTCTACCCCACATGCACTTTGTTTCTCCTTGGCATGTGGTATCAAAGTCTAGATTCCACAGGACGAGTTTATCGTATTCCCCTGGCCACCAAACTCCCCGGGTTTAAATCCTATCGAGAGTCTGTCGGAACACCTGTTCAGGCTATGGATCCTAACCGAGAAACCTAGCGCAGCTGATCGCGTCAATGGAATAGGCATGGCTCCGCATCCCTGATAGTACTTTCCACAACCTTGAAAGGTCTCTGTTGGATTCCTTTCATGTTAATTTCTTAAATCTGTTGTCATTTACGGCATAAATTCCTCTTCTAAATTTACGGTGGTGTTTCTGACTATCTGGGAGCAGACTGAGCAGTGAAACGTGTTACTTTTACACATAAACAAGAACGATCTGTCACACTACTACAATTTAAAACACAGTTTATATGTAATTCATGTCACACAGTCTCATACGGAACCTACATACGCTTTCTTTTATATACTGTGTATGATAAGATACTGTCATCCCCCTTCCCTTCTGTGTGAGAGGATGAATGAGCAAATGTTTTTCTAGTTGCATGCTTGAGGGTAGCAGACAAGCCTGTCTGCTAGAGAACAGTAGGACCAACGTCGGAACAGGTAGCTACGCTTTCTAAAAGCAAAGAGGTTTCTATCCTTATTATGGTCCTGTCCGTCCCTTGTCATTGGTATAGGAAGCTGCCCCTCTGGCCACTTCCGTTTGTATTTGTGAGCCACCCTCACGAAGGGACCAGGTCAGTCTGTCCGAGGCGAGCGTCTGAAGTGGTAAGATCTCCGGCTAAGCGTGTGTCTGCTAAGTCCGTAGGACAATGGATTTCTTAAGTACAGCCTAACTGAAAATTTAATCACCTTTATTTCAGGTTTAGCTCTAAAATATCTGATGTTATCTTAAATTGCAACGCAGTGTAATTCGAGTGTGAAGTTCAGAATATATTCCGGTAGTTACTTTGTCACTACTTTATGAGTAAAGTGGAACCACGTGTTGATCAGTAACTCTAACTAGCATCATCAATCTTCAATGCGAATGAATTTAGTATACCAGTGTGTGGTAATTACATGACGGACAGGATTGTGCTACAAACGTAATTTCTTTGGGTGAAAATTGAATCGGTTGGTTGTGGTTAATTTCTTCTTGCATATGTTTCAACGTTCTTCGTGTGTTATTTTATGAATGCAGTGTTGTATGCAGTCTCCCAATCTTGGCTCCATATTTGATGTGTTCCGTAAGATTACAAACTCACATTTTCACAGTCCTAAATAAGGCACCAGCTTAGTTATGAATCAAGTTTAATATGCTGAAATTTAATGATCAATCTTAAAATAAATTTTCAAATGTAAACTGATTTATTTCTTTTTATTTAAATTCTCTTTTATATATATATATATATATATATATATATATATATATATATATATATATATATATATATATATATATATATATCACCGGTTGTCGTATGACTATCAAAAGATTTTAACCCGCTTTTATTGTCTATCAGCACCGCTTTCATAGCAAATTAATGTAACATTACAACCTCACTGACTCTTTTCCTGCAGGTCTCGCAGAGGTCCATGTTGCGAAAGGTGAGGCTTTTGATAGGTGGTCGCATAACTGTCACTGGACAGTGTATGGTCAGTGTATGGTCAGTGATTGGTCATGGAACACCTGATCAGTGTGTCGCTAATCCTTCCAGCCGTTATTGTCAGTAGATGAATCCTGACGGTACATCTTCATTCAAGAATCTCCTCATTGGGCCTCACAAGGGCTGATTGGACCTCATACCCAGTCTGAGATGGTACGGGCAGACGAACGCAGATTCTTACACATCGAGGACAGTGACGCTAACCCTTTTGCCATTCAGGTGCTTGCTAACAAACGCAACAATTTCTCGCTTGTCCCTTTGGGCAAACAAACGGTGTGATTAGCGCACCAACTGAAGCCGACAACTGCCACTGGAGAGCGCTGTGGTTGCACGTTCCGTGAGATGTAGCAAGTCGTTCAGCGTGTGCAGCAGCGACGACGGATATGCAAGGGGTGCTTCACGATGTGTGGTCGACTTTAATCGGCATCCGCGACCCCATCCCCAATTCTTTGAATCGCCTCCCTATCTGCAGATATTAAACTTTTGTAAGTCACTTTAAAGCGTCCAGTACACCACAGGTCTGCTGACATGCTTGCCTGAATTTTCGTCTGCTGAAGTCCACGCCAGGCATTTGAAGTTTTGCTGCAAATTAACAGCTCGACGTTTTCCAATGACAGTCATATCAAACTTAACTCATTTCTTTGCGCACCTAAAAAAGGCACAAATCATTTTTATTCTCTGTTTATGTTCAACATCTATTGCTGAGTAGTAATTTCGTGCCTTTTTTTTTTTTTTTTAGAGTTTAGGGACGGAACTCGTAATTAACATTTCATAGAATAAGACCCCAGGAACGATCATGACCAAAATTTAAAACACATGTAGTACCACTTCATACTACTCTCGTGTCGTGAAAGAATCGACTCGAGAGCGGAATGGCGCTCTGTTGTCTTCAGTGATGAGTGTAGGTTCTGTCTGAATGCGAGTGATGGTGTAGACCCGGTGAGCTGCCTATTCCAGAGTGCATTCGCCACGAGACACAGCTCCCATCCCAGATTCGTAGTGTTAGGGGCCACCAGTTACAGCTCGCGATAACATTTGGTGCTTCTGCAGGGTACAGTAACTAGTGCCTGCTACGTTGAGCAAGCTGTTATTATCGTTCTATTGCCATTTATTCAACAGGGAAGTGACACGCTTTTTCAACAGGATAATGCACGTCCACATACGGCTGCCGCGACGCAACGTGATGTTCTTCGTGTAAAACTGCTATGGCCAGCGAGATAAGCAGATCTCTCGCCAATTGAACATGTATGGGACATAATGAGGCGGGTTCTCCAGGGCCTGAAAGACTATTGCTGAAATGTAAGAAAAGGCGCAAGATGCTTGTGGCTATCTCTGGGTACCATACGTCGCCTTTATGTCTGCATGCATGTCTGCGGCGCCTTCGGTGCCGCCACTGTGTATTGATGCGACTGTTTGGGTACCGTTTGCTGTAGCGTGTGTGTTTCATTTGATCTGAAATTACTAGCATATACTCTTAATTGTGATTAAAATGAACTTGTCCTTGATGGTGTTGCATTTTTTTCTTGTAGTGAATTTTTATATCATTAATATGAATATGAATGACTCTGTTTTGATGCACTGGTCTGAAAGTACACCCATTTCATGAATAAATTCAGGATATTCAATGATTTATTCGCAAGAAATATTTTTGTTCGCGCACCTATAATGTTGGGTTGGTAACCTTGACTAGAAGAAGGGATCGGTTGGTAGGGCATATTCTGAGGCATCAAGGGATCACTAATTTAGTATTGGAGGGTAAAAATCGTAGAGGGAGACCAAGAGATGAATACACTAAACAGATTCAGAAGGATGTAGTTTGCAGTAGGTACTGGGAGATGAAGAAGCTTGCACAGGATACAGTAGCATGGAGAGCTCCATCAAACCAGTCTCTGGACTGAAGACCACAACAACAACAACAAAATTAGAACAACTGAGACAATTCTGTTGGGGAACAACACATATGATCAAGAAAAAAATGCCAAATTAATTATATTCAAAGTGAAGAAACAGAAATACACTGGAAGAAATACAGCATTTGCCATTGCCTATCGCAGAGAAGCATTGGTAGGAACTCACAACAACGATTTTATAATAAGTATAAAGCCCATATCCCCAGGTTCCCTGAATCCACCCCATCGTATTTTTCGGAAACATCTGTAGGTAGCTTTGTGGGGATTTTCAACTTGACCTCAACCTTTGCATTCAGAAGACGCTACTTAGGAACACGTCGCCCTTGGTTAGCGTGAGTCGGTAGCGCGTTAACGGACCAAGCAACAGAAATGAAAGGAGTGGCGGATTGTGTGGGAGTGCTGTACTACGGTGTTTTCTGGAGCGGACAGAGTTGTCCCTGGTGGCCCCGGTGGGACGGCCGTGTAGTCCAGCCGGTACTCAGCCAAATATATGCGGCCGGTTGATTTCTTTTTCGTCGGGTCGAAGGATACACGATCTCGTTCTCTGCTGTCACACTTTGGTTCGTAGGATAGGACAACATTATTTTTGGGAATGTCGTACCTGTTTCGCCGTGAGACTCACTAAGACTCTTATCCACGAATGTTTTTTTTTTATTATTATTATTTTTATTTCCCTTGCGCTCATCTAAGGAGCGTGTTTGAGCTTATGTAGAATTTTCCTCTTTTCCTTATCTCCTCACTCAATCGCTGTATTTCTCCATCCGTTTTTCTGTCCATTTTGTGTTTCTCTGAGGAAACTCCTCAGCAAATTTGTGACTGTCAAGTAAAAACAAAATTTTGAGCTAATCTTGCAAGATTCCTTCATAGATGGTTTTCTTGAGGTCTTTATGCACATGTATTAGCCTGTTGCTTTGCTTTTTATGGATATAAGTACAGAATATTATTTGCAAGGCTCCGTAAGTGACCACGAATTGTAATCACCCTTGATGCATTTTTCATTTTTTCTGTAAGTTTATCGATTTTCTTTGATTTCTTCTTCATGCCGTATCAGTCTCGTTTTGGTTGTATGATTTTCCTCTAAATTTTTCTTTCTTGTTTTTAATTCGAGATCTGCTAAAGACTGTGGTACTTTCGGGTGTGTAAAATACGTCTGTCCTTTTCTTTGTATTGCAATGTAGTTTTGATAAAAAAAATTTTACTAAGTTTTTTCCAAATAGGCTGTAAGGTCTTCGTAATTTTGCAACTGTCTCTTTGTTAGCTTCCCAAAGATGCCATGTTGATTCAGTACTCTCAACTAAACATTTCAATTTGCCCACTTGGGACATTGCTCCCATGTCTGATAGATAAAGGCTGTTTGCTGAATCCCGATCTGGCTGCTTCCATACTTGTAAAAATTCTGAATCGTTGTTTCACCACTATTTTGTGTAATTCTCTAAATATTTTTTCCTGCTGTTATTAGAGAATATTGTAATATCGTCAGCAAATTGTAGGCAATCAAGGTGAATAATTATAGCCTTGCATTAATTTGGCCATTTTCCAATACCTTTTTTTTTCAGTACTAAAATGAACAGTAGTGGGGAGAAAACACCCTCCTGTCTGATCCCTGTTTTGGTCTCGAGTGGTACAGGAAGTTGTCCCAAAATCTAGTGTTCGTTTCTGTGTCAGTGCTGCTTTGTTTGATCGAATCGCTCGTTTTTTTTTATCAACTGTGAATTACCCTAGTACTTTAGTGTCTGTCTATGGATAATACGCTTTTCTCAAGTCAACAAATGTGATCACAGTGAAACTTGAATTTCTCCCGGCGTGTAAAATCTAGAAACAACTTACGGGAATACAGCCGGGTGATATCCTCGATAACCTCTTTTGCTGTTGTTTATCGAAGACGTCACGAGGCAACAATCCTGCATCTTTTTTTGAGCAAATATGAGTATTGTTTGTTTGCTTTTGCGAATTCGAAAGTTGTATTATAAGGATTAGGAATTGTTCGTCAGTCTGTTTTTTGTAAATCTTCCCTGGCAGTCTCAAAGTAAGAGGTCTATCGTCCTACCAACCTATTATGATTTTCATGATTTTGAAGCCGACTAGGACATTTCTCTGTTGTTGCTTACATTAGCTCTTTTTTGTGAAGCTGATAAATTAATGCAAACCTTCCTTTTTTAGCTGTGGGTTGGGAGGGGGGAGGGTGGGGCGGAGGAGCTCCTCAGTTCGCCAGATGTCCTCCAGTGTCATTTTGTCAACTTGTCATCACCTAGTTTCAACATTTCCGCAATTGTTCTGTCTTCTCCTGAGGCACTGTTGTTTCTCAAACACAAAAATATTTGTTTAACTTCTTCTAGTATTACTGGACTTGAGCCAGTATTCGGGACAGGGTTCTCTTAAATGAGTTGCTTGTTTGGACTTTCATGCTTTAGTAAATTATGAAGGTAAACTGCAAGTACTTTTCAATTTTATTTGAAATTTTTCCAATACTCCATCTGGATGCCGGAAGCATAGATTGAGCCCTTAAAAGATGCCAAGTTTTTTCCTAAACGTTGACACATACGTGCATAAAATTATTATTTGAACTATTCAGTGAATAATCTTGACAGGAGTTGCCAAATGAAATGTACCTACTTAAACAGACAAATTACCTGTCTTAACAGTTGTTTACAAATGTAAAAACCACCATCTGACTTAATTACTGAATTGGTCTTGTAGTAAAAAGAATGGAGATAGAACCCAATAATCAACTGAAAGGTTAGCCCTGCAATTATGTGGCATTTGTTTATATTATAGAGCAAATAGATTATTCCTCATAGAGACAACCTGTGCAAGGCACATGTTTGTGCTGTCTGTATTAGATCAATAATTACATGAAAGAATAGCTAACAAAGTCTTTTAAGGAATAGACCGCCATTTGACTGTATATTTCTGTATATTTCCTGCGTACAATCTAGATTTCGGCTTTTACGCTGTTATCGAGTTCAGTGACCTTAGACTTTGCTGTGTCTAAGATCTTTGTACTCGATAATAGCGTGAAAGGCGACATCTGGGTTGTACACAGGAAGTGCACATTAATATAAGGTCAAATAATGATGTATTCCTTAAAAAAATACTGTATGAGTGTGGCTCAACATCACTGAAAATTTTTTAATTAAGAAAGTATACACACATCTGACTACTATAATGATAATATTTCCACTGATTTGTCTGTAAATCACAGAACAAATGCTGATTGTGATAGTGATATCCCAACTGAATTATCTGTCGGTCCACGGAAAAGATACTACCTTTGTTGATTTGTCTACAACCTCATTGAAGCACGGTGTGCTGTCTCCACAGGCCTCGACTGAGTTCCACATTTGAATCACAAAAAGAACCTGTACTTCACGTGGTCATAACTCGGTGAACTTATCTTAATTAAGCTGAAAATCACAAGAGACACAGACATCGCTTTCCTGCTGCAGAAGTTTGTAATACGGAGGGGACTGAACGAAAAAATTAAATAAATGAATTAAATAATGATCAGTGCCTAGCAATGGATGGCGAAGACATGCTGTCATGAGAATGAAAACACGATCCAGGTAGGCTGTATTCTTTTTAATATTCGTGCAATTGGCCAGTTTTACTGTGGGTCTTTTGAAGCACATATTTTAAGCTTCAAGCTTGAAAATGACTCACGGTTGAAACTGGGCAATTGCACGGATAATATGAAGTCTACAACCTACTTGGAACATGTTTTCATTCTCAAAACACGTTAAGGCTGTGGACTTACACTAAAATAAAATTTTTAAACATATGCTGTTATGGTTCAAGAAAAACTACTCGTGTGGCCGACATAAATCTTACACAATTACAGATTTAACCAGCAATTAGATGATACTCGCCAACCAGCAAAAACCATTCGTGATGCAAAAAGGATTGAGTCTCTCACATAAACTAAAAGGGAAGAACAATAATGAACTCAAACTCCACTTTGGATTTCTGTCAATACTTTTAGAAAACTAGTGGGTGATACTCCAAGCGAAACAGCTCAGGAGTACACGTGGTTCCCGACCATACCGAAAAAAGAATTTTAGCTGCACTGGGAATCCGACAGACCTAAATCAGCCTCTGGCGGCAACAGACTTCCACGCCACAGTATGTGACACAACAGGTAGTCACATTATCAAATAATTTTTTAATTTTTTAACATGACTTTTAGAGTCCATTTACTTGCATATTAGTTTCCAGCTTAAGCGATTTTTGGTATCTTGAGCGGGCTGTAACTCCCACTGTTGATGTGTCGTTCTGTAGTGTGTCAAGTGAGTGTTTCCTTAACTATTACGATTCATGGTCAAATAATAATGATAATAATATATCTTATAAGTAAAAGTTCAACATAACTGCACAGGGTTGAAAAACCAATCAAGCCCACTTTTCGTTAAATTTGACTTCTTCTGTCGTTGTGTAGATTATACCGGTACTAAAAACTCCAGCCAATTTTCCAAAACCTGCATTATACTTAAGTTTCATTTCCAAAATACTACTCATCGAAGCTTGTGTTACTGAAACTGGGGCCGGCCGGGGTGGCCGAGCGGTTCTAGGCGCTACAGTCTGGAACCGCGCGACCGCTACGTTCGCAGGTTCGAATCGTGCCTCGGGCATGGATGTGTGTGATGTCCTTAGGTTAGTTAGGTTTAAGTACTTCTAAGTTCTAGGGAACTGATGACCTCAAAAGTTAAGTCCCATAGTGCTCAGAGCCATATGAACTGAAACTGGAATGTTTACCAATCACTACTTCACCGGGACAGTTTGCATAAAGTTATGGCGACTTTCTCCTGCACTTAGTTTTTTTGACACTTTTGCTCATGTTTTAGTTTCCCAACAGAAGCTTTTACTTTTACTTTTAGGCACTTTCCCCTATACCTCTCGTTTGTACAAGTAACTGTCAGTCTCCGGTTTCTATATTCTGATTTTTCTGTGAGTTCACTAATTTCACGAATTTGTTTACTATCAGCGCAACACTCTTTTGCAGCTGTCGTATTGTCTTTTTTTTTTCGCCTGCCCACTCTTCAATCGTATTCCTACTGGTGATACTTCTGGTGTGTATTTATCCTCAGGACAGCGTGTGGTTTAAGTATTTTTCTCGGTGGTAGATTAAGTTCCGCTATCAAGTCACTGACGTACAGGGGATGGACAAAATTATCGAAAAATATCAGAACATTGCGAAAAATGCATGCCTCGAACGTAAATGCAGATGCTAGTCAAACTGCAGGTTGCGCTGATGTATTTGACCACGGACAGCACCTGTACCATGTGCTCAATACGTTGCAAGCGTCATTCGTGGTCCGAACAGTGTCTGTGTAGTTGTGAGCGCATTATGTCACAGCTAACTGAATTCGAACTTGGGCAAATTCTTGGTGCTCGTATGGTGTGTGTTTCAAGAGGAAGAGTATCTATTATTTATACCGTAAACAGTGATAGGTGAAAAACTTAATCGGCTAAGTCACAACGCGGACGAAAGTTTGTGTTGAGTGAGCGTGACGGACGGTCATTTAAGAGGGTTGTTCTGATAAATAACAGGGCGGCAGCTGCAAAAGTCACCGCGCAACTGACGAGGGCGCCGCTCTCATCGTTCTAGTGTGGTTTTGCGAGCACGAGGATGAATTGTCGCATCTCCTCTGCCCACCACGGTGACCAGATCTCGGTATAATAGAGCCTTTGTAGTCTACTTTGGAGAGAAGGGTTCGTGATCAATATGCGTCATCATAATGATTGCTTGAAGTTGCCACTGTTTCGCAGGAAGAGTGGTATAAGAGTTTCATTAAAACCCACAGGTTCTGTATTTATTCCTCCCCAGACAAATGGAAGCTGTTTTGAATGCCAAACGTTCCCCACACCGTATTAGACATGGTAATGTGTTTTTGGTGTTTCCATGATTTTGTCCAGTCTCTGTAATAGTCAAATATAAAGAACACATGGTTGATGTCGAAACAGTAATAGATATTTCCGCTGGCACTTGGTAATCCAGCCTTTCTGCAGATGAAATTTTTCGTAAATGAATGGTAGTTAGATTATATCTGCGTCTTTTGTCTTCCTATCGTACGAATTTCATTCAGTTACGGCACAGTCAGGTATCTGGAAACAAAACTTTAATCTAACACCGCAACAATAACACAAACTTTAACTGAGCGATACAACTTATGATCACGTCAGGCTGCGAACGACAAAATGTTCAACTATGTGCTCTTGTTACTTTGGGACCCCTTAGTTACATCTGATGTAGAATAAAACGTTTAAAAATTACGATAGTGCAAAAAAGACACACACAAACTTTGCATCCCTTATGAGAAGACACATACATTTTACAGGAAAGTAGATTTAAACTATAACCGCTAGGAAGAGTGGAAGTGCGAGAGAAAGAGGAGCCTGATAAAAAAACAATGAATTTGTCAAAACTAAAACAGTCTTCTCTGGAAAATTTCTTTATTTAATTTAATTACCGGTTTCGATCATTATAATCAACGTCAGATCCAAATAAAAAAGAGAGGACATGCGTATTTATGAGTAAAAGAATTAACATAGCTTTTTGCAGTATGAGTAGTGGCGTTGAGAAACATAACTCGAGAAGCGTATGATAACATTAAAATACAATATCATCTAAAACTGCAATCTAATATTAATTACAGAATATTTCACACCTCACGAGTCCAGCCGCCAGAATGACACTTTCGTTCGATACAAACTAGTCTTCCAAGTCGCAGGTTTCGCTCAGATTACGACAAACTAACAACTGTTCAGAGCCTACCTGGCGCCACACTCAACAAAATTCATCATCACTGTTACACCATTTCTTCAAAGTAGTCTTGCCTTTATCACTCCCGTTTTTAATTCAGTGAGGGTCTTTCAGGATATGGCAGCCTTATAGTAGCTTTTGTTTTAACGTATGTAATACTACAGGAAACTTCGTTCTTCACAGCCCTGTTCGGCGGGCTTCTACTGAAGTTCGAACTGCGGTGAAAGTAGGATACTTTTTCTGTATTTCATTTGTGAAGGGTAAGCGTGATTCATGAACATTGGGTTCCTCCTATCTGTTTCTTGCTCCTTTTTTTTTTATTTCTCTGCTGCTACTTGTCTTCTTAATCTGCAGGTGGTACACCCATGAGTGAAAAGTTGACTGGGATTGGTGCTAGGCACTCTGTGACTAGATGGTCTGCCTCATAAAGAGCCACATCAGTGTGGCATGTTCAGAGTTCTTCCAGACTGGTGCGGCTTGCATCGCAGCAGAAAACCACAGAGCAAGTGGGGATGTGCGCAGGCAACTGTTCTGTGCTCCCCATTGGTGTTTGCCAGTTTGCAGATAAGATTTTCCTGCTGCACACCTTCTTTATGATCTCTATACAATGTTCTTGCAGCTAAAGGCACGATACAACTTTAAGCCTAGGTACTGGAGGTAGACACATTGGTTTAGATTGCGTGATGAACACTGATGGCCGGTCATTTAGTGGTCGCCCTTAGCGCTCTGTGCCTGACGGTACAAAACAAACAACTGAGGGGCTTCGCCGCTAGGTGTCACTGACTGTAAGCACAGTGGAAAATGATGTTTTACAAAGCACAGAGAGATAATGGCGCCTCTACACTACTGGTGATGAGTGTTCATCAAGTATTATCAGGGTTGTATGTCTCGTAACAAGGCCAGACATGGCTAAAAATTTTATTTATTTCTTTTACTATATTAAAAGAGACTGGAATGTTATTTGTCAGCTGGTTCTCAGGTTATGTTTATCAACTGTACTACGAGGACGCAGTAAATGCAGTAAATGAAGCAGGCAAAAAGGAATACAAACGTCTCAAAAATGAGATCGACAGGAAGTGCAGAATGGCTAAGCAGGGATGGCTAGAGGACAAATGTAAGGATGTAGAGGCTTATCTCACTAGGGGTAAGATAGATACTGCCTACAGGAAAATTAAAGAGACCTTTGGAGATAAGAGAACCACTTGTATGAACATCAAGAGCTCAGATGGAAACCCAGTTCTAAGCAAAGAAGGGAAAGCAGAAAGGTGGAAGGAGTATATAGAGGGTCTACACAAGGGCGATGTATTTGAGGACAATATTATGGAAATGGAAGAGGATGTAGATGAAGATGAAATAGGAGATACGATACTGCGTGAAGAGTTTGACAGAGCACTGAAAGACCTGAGTCGAAACAAGGCCTCCGGAGTAGACAACATTCCAGTAGAACTACTGACGGCCTTGGGAGAGCCAGTCCTGACAAAACTCTACCATCTGGTGAGCAAGATGTATGAAACAGGCGAAATACCCTCAGACTTCAAGAAGAATATAATCATTCCAATCCCAAAGAAAGCAGGTGTTGACAGATGTGAAAATTACCGAACAATCAGTTTAATAAGCCACTGCTGCAAAATACTAACACGAATTCTTTACAGACGAATGGAAAAACTAGTAGAAGCCGACCTCGGGGAAGATCAGTTTGGATTCCGTAGAAATACTGGAACACGTGAGGCAATATTGACCTTACGACTTATCTTAGAAGAAAGATTAAGGAAAGGCAAACCTACGTTTCTAGCATTTGTAGACTTAGAGAAAGCTTTTGACAATGTTGACTGGAATACTCTCTTTCAAATTCTAAAGGTGGCAGGGGTAAAATACAGAGAGCGAAAGGCTATTTACAATTTGTACAGAAACCAGATGGCAGTTATAAGAGTCGAGGGGCATGAGAGGGAAGCAGCGGTTGGGAAGGGAGTGAGACAGGGTTGCAACCTCTCCCCAATGTTATTCAATCTGTATATTGAGCAAGCAGTAAAGGAAACAAAAGAAAAATTTGGAGTAGGTATTAAAATCCATGGAGAAGAAATAAAAACTTTGAGGTTCGCCGATAACATTGTAATTCTGTCAGAGACAGCAAAGGACTTGGAAGAGCAGTTGAACGGAATGGATGGTGTCTTGAAGGGAGGATATAAGATGAACATCAACAAAAGCAAAACGAGGATAATGGAATGTAGTCGAATTAAGTCGGGTGATGCTGAGGGTGATTAGGAAATGAGACACTTAAAGTAGTAAAGGAGTTTTGCTATTTGGGGAGCAAAATAACTGATGATGGTCGAAGTAGAGAGGATATAAAATGTAGACTGGCAATGGCAAGGAAAGCGTTTCTGAACAAGAGAATTTTGTTAACATCGAGTATAGATTTAAGTGTCAGGAAGTCGTTTCTGAAAGTATTTGTATGGAGTGTAGCCATGTATGGAAGTGAAACATGGACGATAGATAGTTTGGACAAGAAGAGAATAGAAGCTTTCGAAATGTGGTGGTACAGAAGAATGCTGAAGATTAGATGGGTAGATCACGTAACTAATGATGAGGTATTGAATAGAATTGGGAAGAAGAGGAGTTTGTGGCACAACTTGACCAGAAGAAGGGATCGGTTGGTAGGACATGTTCTGAGGCATCAAGGGATCACCAATTTAGTATTGGAAGGCAGCGTGGAGGGTAAAAATCGTAGGGGGAGACCAAGAGATGAATACACTAAGCAGATTCAGAAGTAGGTACTGGGAGATGAAGAAGCTTGCACAGGATAGAGTAGCATGGAGAGCTGCATCAAACCAGTCTCAGGACTGAGGACAACAACAACATACGAGGACGTTCAATAAGCTACGCATCACTTTCTTTTTTTCACGACCAGATTCAGTGGAAAAAAATGCGAAATTTTTTGTGGGATATCGTGGAATAATCCTGCTTCAGCTCGTGTAACTCCGTGAAGTTCCAATATGTGGCGGCGCTATACGCAGCCTTCAAAATGGCCTCTGTAGCGGAGGTACGTGCCAAGCAGAGGCCTGTAATTTTCCTTTGGCGGAAAACCAGTGCATCGCAGATATTCATAGGTGCTTTCAGAATATCTACGGAGACCTGTCAGTGAACAAAAGCACGGTGAGCCGTTGCGTAAGGCGCCTGTCATCATCGCAACAAGGTCGGCCAGAGCCGGCCTATCTCCCGCGTGCCACCCGACCGCACACAGCTGTGACTCCAGCAATGTTGGAACTTGCGGACGCTCTCATTCGAAGTGACCGACGGATCACAGTCCAACACATCGCTGCTCTACTGGACGTCTCTGCTGGCAGTGCTGACACACTCGTCCACCAGTCGAGGTACTGAAAAGTGTGCGCCCGCTAGGTTCCTTGAGACCTAACAGAAGAGCATAAAGAACAACGAAGGACAGTCAGTGCAGCATTGCTTGCGCGTTACGAGCACCTTCGGCCGGCGACGGTCTTCTCGGACTATAAAGGGGTTATTCTGTTTCTTGTTTTCCCTCATACTGCAACGATCAACTCAATAGCCAATGTGCTACCCTCACGAGATTGAAGAAACGGTTTCAGCGTGTTTGTCGTCACAAAAATTCTAACGAAATTCTCCTGCTCCATGACAACTTGAAACGTCCCCTTAGAAAAATTTATGAATTACTGTGCTGATAAACCTCTATGTTATTTGTTTTTCAAACAGCTGAGCAAAACTGAACGTGCTCAGACATTACTCTCTCTACATATTCTGATCAACACTAAACTGACACACAATATTTTTAGCGCAACGCAAACTGAATTTCAACACTCCCTACAATAGAATGGCCCTGACTAATAATAACCTGTACCTTCCATGAATCACTTACCTCACAAAAATCTTCGTTACTCGAACTACTGCAATGCAGCGAGCGCCAATATTGACAGCTAAATAAAAGATTCAAACTACTGAAGGCACTAACTACTGATAGGCATAGTTAGCAAATGAAAGATTTTGATAGAGAACAAACAATGTATTTACCTTAATAGTGTTCAAAAGTCATATTATATCAGTTCATGACATCCAGTCTTACAAATTTACTCTCTCTGATGGACACACGTTCAGATCACCCGCTCTCAAAACTCCGCCATCTCACTCCCCACATTCACCACTGCTGGCGGCTCACCTCCAACTGCGCAGTGCTACGCCCTGTTCACATCCAACTGCCCAACACTACAATAGCGACTATTCCAACAATGCCACCCAGCCACAGACTGCACACAGCACAGCCAGTGATTTTCATACAGAGCGCTATGTGGCGTTACCAATATAAAAACCTAAACAGCCTACTTAGAGTGTGCAAAATGTTATCGGTTCAAACGGCTCTGAGCACTATGGATCTTAACATCTGTGGTCATCAGTCCCCTAGAACTTAGAACTACTTAAACCTAACTAACCTAAGGACATCACACACACCCATGCACGAGGGAGGACTCGAACCTCCGCCGGGATCAGCCGCACAGTCCGTGGCTGCAGCGCCGAAGACAGCTCGGCTAATTCAGCGCGGCCTGGACGTCTCTGCTAGTAGTGCTGACACATTCGTCCACCAGTTGAGGTACTGAAAAGTGTGCGCCCGATATGTTCCTTGAGGCCTAACAGAAGACTATAAGGAACAACGAAGGCCCGTCAGTGCAGCATTGCTTGCGCGTTACGAGCACCCTCGGCCGATAAAGTTATAGCGACGGTCTTCTGGAACTATAAAGGGGTTATTCTGTTTCATGTCCTCCCTCATGCTCAGAAGCGCATTGTGCAACCCTCAGGAGACTGAAGAAACGGTTCAAATGGTTCAAATGGCTCTGAGCACTATGGGACTTAACTTCTGAGGTCATTAGTCCCCTAGAACTTAGAACTACTTAAACCTAACTAACCTAAGGACATGACACACATCCATGCCCGAGGCAGGATTCTAACCTGCGACCGTAGCGGTCGCGCGGTTCCAGACTGTAGCGCCTAGAACTGCTCGGCCACCCCGGCCGGCTGAAGAAACGACTACAGCGTGTTTGTCGCCACAAAAATTCTTTCGAAATTCTCCTGCTCCATGACAACTCAAGGCTTACAGAAGTCTGCCCACCCGAGAGAGGCTTAAAGAACTTCACTGGACTGTTCTTCCTCATCCATCCTAGAGCCCGGATCAAGACGTTGGCTCCGACGTGGCCCAGTAGTGTGATACGATGTGAGCATACAGGCCCTCTCAAAATGGTGGCGGACACTATTTTGAGAAATAGGCTTTTATAGCAGAAAGAATGGGGAATAATGTGGTGTAGAGGAATCGAGAATAAAACTGACATGCTTTCAGAAAAAAAGTGTTACATTACTTATTGAACGCGCAGTGTTATAACCTATCATAACTGAACCGCTGCATTCTTCAAGGCCATGTTATCCCTCACCAAACAACAGTGAAGATAAGGGAAAGAAATAGACGCGAATGGCTGAGAAATGGATCGAGAAAGAAGCGTTACGAGGGCGACAGAAAGAAGTGCTTCAGAACATTGCCAACAAACGCTGAGATCGAAGTTTGCAGATGACATGGTGCACTACAGACTGTCGTGAACATAGAGAAGCGGAAAGAACCTTGGCGCCTATTGCTGAACAATTTTTGTGCAGACAGACCTCCAGGTAACCTCAAGGTAATCTTCTTGCAGACCAGGCACGGTACCGTAATTAGAAACACCCATTTCTTCCTTTCTCGGTATGTTCAGTGGTTCACCGAATAAACTGCCCGCACCGCGCGCTGACAAGGCAAGGCCATCGGAGGCAGCTAACTGACCTACGTGCACAGTAATTCCGTTGTGTGGCCGACCGGAGCAGGTGTGTGTGCTGACCATACACGGGCTGCCCGCAGCCGGGAGCGGCCACCAGAATGATGAGTGCCCTGCCGCAGACGGACGATCCCGGCGAGCCCCGCTGTCGGGATAACTATATCTCAGGTTTGTTTACAATGGCGGGCCAGCCGCGCGCGACGCATTCTCGGGCAGCGTGGCTTTTCAGCGGGACAAATGGGAGAGGAAGCTCGCCCACGCTGGGGCCTCATTGTGGCCGCCGGGGGCAGCAGTGGCATTTCAAGTTGCCATCCAGCTGCGACGTATTTGCGGGCCGAGCTTTTCACGAGCGCTGGCGCGCCCGTCAAGTTGAACTGGGCGCTTCTCGTCGACAATGAAGGCGCGGCCGCGGAGGAGACACTCGTAATGTAGTTCGGCCCGAAGGTCGATGGGCTGAGAAATATTTCGGTTGAGATTCAATTTCTGGAGTACGGGGCTTAAAGCGAGTGGCATTGTAAAGGATCCATCTCCGGGGCATCTGTTGGATGAAATGCTTTGAGACGAGAAGACAGGGCAATTGTTACGGAGGAGTAATAGGAATAGCTCGGAGCAGAGCCAATAGATAATCCGTCAGCAGTACAATGATTAACGTGATGTCTACTCGGGCCCTCTCCGTATTGTGACGAGTATGTCATTTCAGAGCATCACATGCTGCTTAAACACATGGGGGACTCGTGCCCCAGGAGATGTGGACGAATGTCGTGTCGACAAAAGGGCCTCGATGTTTCAGGAAGCATCTACGACAGAATAAAAGGGAAAAAAAACAGCCGCGTATCGTTTCAAGCAGCTATCGATAGTCCGCCGGTAGCGTACAATAGATGTCAGTTGTTTATGATTTAAAAGCAGGCAGCCACACATATGGTTAAAAGTATTCCAGAATCGGTTTCGTATTTATCACGAATCTATTTTCAGATGACTCTAAAAGATTTTCTTGATTTCTTGCTGGTGCTTAGTAGCCGTTATTGATTCTGTGCACTAAGATGAACAAAGATGTTTTCGTTTATGTTTTGGTAAATTTACACAGAATTATTTTTACCTTGAATTTAAATACATACACTGGATCACGTTCAATGATAATTACATTCTTATCAATATACACTCAGGTGACAAAAAGCATGAGATACCTCCAAATATCGTGTCGAACCTCCTTTTGCCTGACGTAGCCGTTGGAAGCCCCTGCAGAAATACATCTACATCTATATCGATACTCTGCAAATCACATTTAAGCGCCTGGCAGAGGGTTCATCGTACCACCTTCACAATTCTCTAGTATTCCAATCTCGTATAGCGCGCGGAAAGAATGAACACCTATATCTTTCCGTACGAGCTCTGATTTCCGTTATTTTATCTTGGTGATCGTTCCTCCGTATGTAAGTCGGTGTGAACAAAATATTTTCGCATTCGGAGGAGAAAGTTGGTGATTGGAATTTCGTGAGAAGATTCCGTCGCAACGAAAAACGCCTTTGTTTTAATGATGTCTATCCCAAATCCTGTATTATCGCGAAATATGGGAGAGAGTGTCACAGAAATGATACAAAATGTGCTGCCTTTCTTTTTCGATGTACTCCGTCAGTCCTATCTGGTAAGGATCCCACACCGCGCAGCAGTATTCTAAAAGAGGACGGACAAGCGTAGTGTAGGCAGTCTCCTTAGTAGGTCTGTTACATTTTCTAAGTGTCCTGCCAATAAAACACAGTCTTTGGTTAGCCTTCCCCACAACATTTTTTATGTGTTCCTTCATATTGAAGTTTTTCGTTATTGCAATACCTAAGTATTTAGTTGAATTTACGGCTTTTAGCTTAGACAGATTTTTCGTGTAACCGAAGTTCAACGAGTTCCTTTTAGCACTCATGTGGATGACCTCCCACTTTTCGTTATTTAAGGCTAACTGCCTCTTTTCGCACCATTCTGATATTTCTTCTAAATCGTTTTGCAGTTTGTTTTGATCTTCTGATGACTTTATTAGTTGATAAACGACAGCGTCATCTGCAAACAAGCGAAGACGGCTGCTCAGATTGTCTCCCAAATCGTTTATATAGATAAGGAACAGCAAACGGCCTATAACACTACCTTGGGGAACGCCAGAAATCACTTCTGTTTTACTCGATGACTTTCCGTCAATTACTACGAACTGTGACCTCTCTGACAGGAAATCACAGATCCAGTCACATACCTGAGACGATATTCCACAAGCACGAAATTTCACTACCTGCCGCTTGTGTGGTACAGTGTCAAAAGCCTTCCGGAAATCCAGAAATACGGAATCGATCTGAAATCCCATGTCAATAGCACTCAGCACTTCATGTGAATAAAGAGCTATGCTGAGTCTATAGCTGTTCATAATTCCTGAAGTGTTGCAGGTGCGGGATTTTCTCCACGAACTGACCTCTGGGTTACGTCCCACAAACGTTCGATGGGAGTCATGTCGGGCGATCAGGGTGGCCAAATCATTTGAACGAGTTCTCCAGAATGTTCTCCAAACCGATCCCCAACACTTGTGACTCGGTGACTTGGCGCATTGTCATCCATAAAAAATCCATCGTTTTTTAGGGAGGGACATGAAGTCCATGAATGGCTACAAATGGTCTTCAAGTAGCCAGAGGACCCAGTTCATTCCATGTAAACATAATATCGCGGAACGACCACCAGCTTGCGCAGTGCCTTCTTGACAAATTCGGTCCATGACTGCATAGGATCTGCGCCACACTCGATCACTACGTCAGCTCTTACCAACTGAAGTCGGGACTCGTCAGATCAGGTCATGGTTTCCAGTCGTCTAGGCTCCAACCGATATGGTCAAGGGGCCACGAGAGATGCCGCAGATGATTTTGTGCTGTTACCAGACACTTGCGTAGGTCGTCTGCTACCATAACCAATTTCCCCATACTTCGCTGCATTGCCACATTGGTTTCTGCGGTTATTTCACGCAGTGTTGCTTGTCTGTTAGCACTGACAACGCGACGGAAGCGCCACTGCTCTCGGTCGTTAAGTAAAGGCCATCAGTCACTGCGTTGTCCGTGGTGAGAGGTGATGCCTGAAAGTTGGTATTCTCGGCACTGACACTGTGGATCCCGGAATACTGAATCACATAACGATTTTCCAAATGCAATGCCCCATGCGGGTTGCTCCAGTTACCATTCCGCGTTCAAAGTCTGTTAATTCACGTCGTGAGGCCATAATCACCTCGTAAACCTTTTCACATGGATCAACTGAGTACAAATGTCAGCTCCGCCAGTACACTGGAGTTTTATACCTTGCGTACGTGATACTATCGCCATCTGTATATGTATATATCGCTATCCCACACTTCGGTCACCTCAGTGTTCAGTGCAGTCGTTGTACATTGAGTAGTACCATCATTCAACACTTCAATGTTAGTTCTATTTAATGTACAAATTCCTTATACTTGAACGCGCTCATTTCCCGTTCTGTTCAAAGCACAAGTACTGTAATTGATTACAGTGTAATAAGATCTGATTAGATAGTTCCCACCTATAAACGTTTCTTTGTTTGGGTATATAATATTTCTTTCTGTAATCTTAGCTGCTCACAATAACGTTATATTAGGTTTTATTCTACACAGTTTTACTTCACTTTTCGATCTTTAAATTAGTCTCATAGTTCTAGTAAATATTTATTCTACAGTAGCAATATAATCTACATAACATCTGTAACTTAATGTCTTTACTACTTTAACGTCTTTGAAACTAAAATTTTTGTTATTTATGGGAAGCTGAACCACGTTTTCTAAATTCTGAGCTTATTTAGTGTCATAAAACATTGGATGGTACGTGTTCAAACAGTCTCCCGAGAATTTAACTGCCATCACATAGTGCATTTATCTCAAAAATTTACGTAGAAAATTCCATGCTGTGTATTATACACCCACCGTGAACGTATACTTGCAATATCTGGAAACGAATTAAGTTATTAGTGCAGTAGGAAAAACCTGATAAGGTGAATGAGAAAGTGATCGCTAAACCTGTGCGTCTGATCTAATACAAAAATAGTTGGCGAACAGTACAGCCAAATGAAATAATTTTCAGAATAGAGCTGGTATTTGGTGTTAGTAGAATTGTGTTACTTTGGTTGGTATAGTGGCACCCATGGCGAATCTTTGCACTGTGTTGGAACATTTCAGTGGTTCTATGAACTACCGTGCCACGGAGGAAGGAGCAGTACGTACTGAAACTTTAGGTAACTGGTTTAGGTCTCGGTCGTTATCGTCTACTTGATCAGTTCCCAGAGGAAGGGGCGACAGCGAAAGGATTGTAAAATAATAGGAGCTCAGATATTTCCTTTTATTCTTTCAGCAGAGCCACTTACAACACTCTCAAACAGAAGCTGAAGGTAGAAATGAAATTGTTATAACTGTAAGATGCAGTGGCTACAATGGCGAGTGTCGATGACCCTCGATCCGAAGGTGACAGATCCAGATCCCGATTATAGATACAATAGCCATGACATAGTCAATGACCATAATCCACAGCAAACCCATTCCCATATATCTAACAGAATTATTTTCTGTTGGCCTGCATATCCCATAGCATTTTACTCATCAGTGTGCGCTTTCGGGAGTTTTTATTTCATAAGTGTGTAAATTAATCTTCCTGACATACCACACAAATCTTACAATGCCACTTGCGAACTAGTGATAGAGGCGTCTGTAACTGACGTTAGGGGAGAACGATGGGGCTGTGGTACATGTTGAGAAAGGAATGAATAGTGTAGCACCAACTTTTTAAATTATCAAATTTGCATCTAAATCTACATGATTGCTCTGCAATTCACACTTAAGTGCTTGGCTGAAGGTTCATCCTATTTATCTAACGTTCCACTCTCAAACAGCACGCCGGAAAACGAACACTTCCATCTTTTTGTGAGAGCACTGATTTCCCTTATTTTATTATGATGATCATTCCTCCCTATTTAGTTGGGCGCCAACAAAATATTTTCGTATTCGTAAGAGAAAGTTGGAGCCCTTGATTCTATGGTTGTGCCTACCGACGCTTTTGTGCCTGACCACCAGTATCCCCAGGCATCTTCGGACACTGAAGATCACGTACGCAAGCAACGGTCGCCGAAGAGACGTCGGAAACGGCGGATCGCCCCGTCTGACGCTGGCAGGACGCAATCTCAAGACGACGACGAACGCACCTCTCAAAATATTCTCCCGATGGACGATTCCTTGGTGGAACCACCATCCTGCCTCCCCATCGGAGGTACAACCATCTTCGCACGTACCAGGCGCTGTGCCTATGGATGTTGAATAGCAGCTGAGCCAGCACAAGTCTTCCGCTACCGAAGTAACAACGTCTTTGGACTTGACAGGTACTCCACTGGACGCAGACCATCCACACACCTTTGGGTGGTCTGATGATGCAGAAGACGAAATATCTATCGTTCAAATCACAACTGCTAATCGATAGGGTATAAGATGGGGATGTGCCGCCCGCTGGGACGACATTCCTGCTCGCAGCTGCTCTTTCTGCCTCAGTGAGTGCCCCAGTAGTCACAATTCCGCGACAAGCTTACAAGAGTGGCTCGATCAGTGTCAACACCATTGGCACCCCTGTCAAACTATAATTGCTCCGCGAAATGTTGAGGGCGTCGAACCTCGATGTTGCCTTTCCTCAGTAAGTTCACCTAGCGACGTTTCCTGCAATCTATGGCTACGTTTCTTATCTCACGCCTTGTGCTGACAGTGGTAGTGAGACGGCTATCCTATTAAAGGACGGCATTGAGGTTGACAAAGTGGCTCATCTACCATCGCCTAGGGGTCTTGCTGTGATATTCCGTGGTGTCCGAATCATCAATGTTTACGCACTGTCGGGCTCGGCCAAGCAACGGGAACGGTCGCCATTCTGTTCAGAAGATATCACTACTTATCCTTCGCAGCAGAGGACCGGTACGCCGCGGTAATGAACGATGTACTCCACTCGTTGACAGGAACCCTTGGTGGGGCTGCTTTGGAGATTCTCACAGCGACGATTACGGATGAAGACGTCGATGATGCTCTTCGCAAACAAAGCCCCAGGTTCTGATAGCTTTCCGCTGGAGTTTTACAGCGCATTCCACGACATCATGGCTTAACACCGCGTATTCCACGACATCATGGCTTCACGCTGGGCTGGAATGTATTAAGAACTGACGAACCCTGACCATCCCATCCCAACGGAATTCGTGGTAGGTCTGCTTATCCCTTTCCCGATGCCGTCTGGGGGTCGGGGAGTTGGACATCATCGGTCGTTGATGACGTTAAATTGTGACGGATTCTTGCCGCTCTCCTTCGGCTCTCTGTCCCTCAAGTCATCTCTATGGATCAAACGTACTTTAGCGGTGTCGGCAACATTCAGACAGCACTCAGCGATTACAGTCGCGGCGCCTTAGTGACAGTGGACTTCGGCCACCCTTTGATAGAGTGAGTCATGACTTTCTAGAGACAGTGCTGCGACTCCTCCAAGGTGCCACGTCGCGACTGCTTGTTGTAAGGTGTCAGGCAAATCCAACACCTTCCATGAAAACCCTGACATGATAAGCAAATCCAGTAGTATGTCACATAGCTCCGAATAAATCGTGACATTAAATTAACCAAAGTAATACGAGTAACGAGTGGGCAAATGGAATACCACAGACTAACACAAGAATGCCTAAATGCATGTCATACCTTCCCACCATGAGACAGACGCAGTTCCGAGGGGAGAAACGAGAACAGAAGCCGAGAGCAGAATCGTGTTAAGCTAGAAGGCCCTACAATAAGGGACCGTCACCCACGTCACCAGCTAACCAACAGGACCACCCCCTAGCCCATGTTCAAAGCTAGAGCTCTCCAGAAGAACACTATAGATGTTACGATAACACTAAAAGGGCCACACCAGCTGCAAGTTTTGCGTGAGACTTTTTCGCGTCTCTGTTACGTTGCAAACGTTAAAAACATTGCCCCACCACGAAAAGTAACCGTCAGGACCAGAAGAACAGTATAGATCTTACGATAACACTAAAAGGGCCACACCAGCTGCAAGTTTTAGCGTGAGACTTTTTCGCGTCTCTGTTACGTTGCAAACGTTAAAAACATTGCCCCACCACGAAAAGTATAACGTTTCTCATTGGATAGACAGAATTTTTGTAGGCGGAGCTTAAAGTTAACATTGAGACCCTGATTGGTCAGATGAAAACACAGCCAGATAGTTTTTTTTTTTAAACCAAATTCGGTAAATTGTAGTAAGGAGAAGTTAGGGGAGAGTTTCTTCCGAGACGGCGAGTTGGATGGAGCTGCGCTGGCCGCCGCCCCCTGACGAAAACCGACAAGGTAATGAACGCACGCGATGCCGCATTTTTGTGTGCATAAAGCTTCACTCAGAACTGCAGAAGTCTCATCTGTTACATCCCCTTTTTACATAATACTAGTTTCGATCGTCAATTAAGCTTCGTGGTATTCACATTTGCTACTTGAAGTTAAAATCTGAAACGCGATGATTTTTCTGTTATATAATTATTGAGAAGCCACATCAGCAACTGTAATTTACGACAAGTTAAATAAGTAATTAAAGATAACTGAGGGTCACTCTAGACCATTTTTGATAGTTTTATCTCTTATGAAACTTAATTTAAACCTAGATTATAGATGTGATGTGGCATAGGTCATCCTTCGATCCATTATAGAACTTGGAAACCCACTCAGGGAATATTCGTTCACATTTTTGTTGAACGCAGTTGGTTTTTATCATCCCGTATTAAAATATTTCCTTTTATCAATAGTGCAATTTATAGACAATATTTTGTGAGTAGAATAAAATTTCCAATGGTAAACTTAACTGCTTTTTCGACGTTATTTTACCAGCTAACTAAAACTAGGAAAGCCTTGAACCCCTTCCACTAAATTTAGTTAGTATTAAGATTCTTTTACAGGGAGTGCAGTGGAGCCGACGCTGAAATCATTAAGTATTTGGTTATATCATCGCTAGTCACACTGAACTCTTCTGAACTCTTTATGTCATGTGTGGTCTGGCGCCTCCTTACCAGCAATAGGTCCCAGGTTCAAACTAGTCAATTCCCTAAAAAACACGCTCAGAGCGTCGTTGCGCGAAAGTGGTAGGGAGACACAACATAGAACAACTGACACCACGCAGAATGTTAGATGGTCAGTGGGCATGTGGCAGGCCCTGTTACTATCATGCGATGAATCCACCAGGGATGTCCACTGTCGATGCATCTTTATGCCATCTCCTTCGAGAGGAGTCGGTTCCTAGGGATCGCAACGAGGTGGCATGCCTTCATCTGCTGTGCATTCGCAGATAACCTGGTGTTCTTAGATCTGCCAGGGGATGAAGTGCGAGAGGCACTGGAATGGATCAACCTGTCAAAATCTGGTCTATGTTTTTTGGCAGAGATCTAACAACAGGGGGTGTGGTTTGATTACCATTAGTGGACAAGCTTAAATGTTTGGACATCACCTTAACCCGTGATATACAGCGCACCGTCTCATATAACTATAAACGCCTGCTTCAAATTATCCGCACGAACGTTCGTGGCAACCTCCTGTGAGCATTGGACACGATGCAACTGATGGATTTGGTTAACACTCATCTGGCTTCGCGACTACCCAATTTGTTAGAGGCAGGGGCACACAGACCGTAGGCTCCGTTAGGCAACTTAGTAAGTTTTATCATCAGAGACCGCTACTACACGTTAACACTGCCTCCTCGAGACGGCGTCCTCGGTCTTGTGAACGTACAAGGAGCTGTTGCCCTTTATGTAAGTACGGTGGTTAAATCGTGGACCCGCCGCCGAACCGGATTATCGGGATTTCTGACTGACAAACTGGCCCCTCCCTCTCGAGTGACAGTAGCACATATTTCTTCCTCTCTTTCACAAGTCAAGACATTTTCATCGAAAACCATTATGTCCATGTCGACTTTACCAGTACCAGCAGCCCTAAGGCACGTGATATTTATCGCCTAATGATGAGAAGCCATACTCGTAATGTTGTGCACATCCGACTTACGATCGATGGTCCGTGATTTAGCGTTCTGTGCAACATTTCCTTCTTCGGCTCGAACGCTCGTGACGCCTGGTATCTGGTTGTTAAAGTGCGCGCCATTTACGACGGCGGCCGAATTTAGGTTCGTTCTGCGCATCTGACGTCACAAAACACAGTCAGCCAATGAACAGAAAATGACGTTGCCAGAGCTCGACTGCAGTGCAGAGCACGGACGAGTGTCTTCAGTTTTAGAAACGTTCAATCTTAAATAAAGTAACTGAACAAAAGCAATGTCTTGATAGCAGACTTTCTTGTATAGAAAGTGTGGAAAAAAGCATGCTTTATACCAGTTGCTTCACATTCTATTAATTAATTAAACCAAACAAGCAATACGCCTCCTAATTCAGACTATAGCAAGGAAAGGTGTTTATATCATTCTCACTAACCGCTTTTTCGCATATAAAGAACAGCGGTAATTGTCTATTTCCTACTGTACTTCGACGAAACGTGAGTAATTAGTAGTCATATCAACAGTGTTTGTCGGTATTTTGCGTGATATGTTAAAGTCCTCCACGTGTTCACTTGAATGACGAGCTGCGTTAGCATAATGGTTAAGGTATATAGCTGCTAAGAGAACGGTTCTGATTTCAAACCTTGTTTGGTGCTTAATATTTTCTTTGCCGGCCGCGGTGGTCTAGTGGTTCTAGACGCGCAGTCCGGAACCGCGGAACTGCTACGGTAGCAGGTTTCGAATCCTGCCTCGGGCATGGATGTGTGTGATGTCCTTAGGTTAGTTAGGTTTAAGTAGTTCTAAGTTCTAGGGGACTGATGACCACAGAAGTTAAGTCCCATAGTGCTCAGAGCCATTTGAACCATATTTTCTTTATTTAAAAACAATATCGAAGTGTCTTACTTCATGAATTTTATTCGTTTGAATGTAATTTTTTCAAATTTCTAGTGGCAACTAAAATCGACCATACGGAAAGTTTACGCTATGGACTTTTACCTTTGTAAACTCTTCAAAATTTCGTGCAATGGTTTACTACATTTAATGCTGCACAATAACTGCGTTGAACATCGAAACAAAATTAAGTCATTTAAGGGGAGAAGGTATCAGTCAAGAAGATGTGTAAAAATCAAATTTTTGGGCCAAATAGTTTTTGTGTAATCGAATGATAAGTGTGTCAAAGCAGTCGGAACACCATGTGTGTGCACAGGCAAGCAGTGCAGTGATGACAAAATCGCGCACAGCGCGGAATGCGGTGAGCACGTCTCTGTAGCAGCGAAAGGGTTAATGCGGCCGTGGTGGCTTTACTTCATAAACTGCGCGCTCCCCCCTAAACGTAAGTTTGCGAACTATACTGTACTATGGCGCTGCTTCTCTTGGCGCGTGCAACTGGCAACGTAGCTATCTCCCGCGTCTGGGCGGGCATGCGTGAGTCGCCAAGATAAAAGAATTGACTATAATGGAAAATACATGACACAACGTCTACATGCCATTAATATGACAGATTCGCCTCTTTGCCACCATTGTCACGCACTTGACACGAACAGCTTTTGATTTCTGGGCCTTCTGCGGAAGTACGACAGCTGATTCAAAATATGCTTGCCTTTCTTCTACGTACAGCTCTCCATGCCATTACACCACAAAACACTTCTGTTTCCAAATGAGACTTATTTCCCACCAACGAAGACAAACACGGTGAAATGGACAAAAGGTCTCTCGATCTCTTATTTGTTCCATGAAGGCGACTAGAGTGTTCTTGATATTTGGACATGCCTGCAAGATCGCTTTGCCTTTCGCATATACAATTCGAGATACCGTCAGTACTATGCTAACTTTTCGGGTAGTGGCTTCTTCGACTCCTCCTGCAGCTGGTGTGTCCCAGGTATGAGAAGCCGGCCGGAGTGGCCGAGCGGTTCTAGGCGCTACAGTCTGGAACCGCGCGACCGCTACGGTCGCAGGTTCGAATCCTGCCTCGGGCATGGATGTGTGTGCTGTCCTTAGGTTAGTTAGGTTTAAGCAGTTCTATGTTCTAGGGGACTGATGGCCTCAGAAGTTAATCCCCATAGCGCTAAGAGCCAATTGAACCAACCCAGGTATGAGAAGGTCATTTCAATTTGAATGTGTAATACCGGGACTCGGTCCAGTGTACCGGCAAAATGGAATATTCTTCGAGAAGATGTGCCCCGAACATAGCTGACTGTCTTCGGATTCTGGTGGGACACGGATCTCATTTTGTTGTTTCGCCAGGAGGGTGTTTTTAATTCCATATATGTTTTGTTTGTTATTAATGCTAACTGCACATATTACTTCTCGCATGGAGGGCGTGTTATGTGACCTAAATACATTTTTTTTAAAGCTGTAAAGGCGACCGCTCGAATAAAGCAGAAGAAATAGTAAGGCGAACGCTCGCGATAAGCGGGAAATTTGGGTTCGTGTCCGGGTCCGGCACAAATTTTCATTGTCGTTATTCCATTATACTGCTGATGGGTCTCCATATTCGCAACTGCGAATACATTTCATGTATGCGGTTATGATGTCAGAGGAAGTATGTTCGCATTCTGATAGACGCAAGCTTTTTTTCAGTTTCTCGTTTGTAACAGATTCTGGCTATCTTATTTAGGCAAAAGACGTAATTTCGGCAATGTTTGATGCCATTTACATAAAGAGAGATAAAGAGGGTGCTGTCTCAGGAACGAGTTTCTTCTATTTTGTGACTTTAGTTTGATTAAAAAACGAAAGGTGAAACTCTTGTAAGTGAAACGTCCAGCATTGGTATTTGTATACTAAGATGTTACGAATATTTTGCTGTTTATATTGCGAATATGTTGCAATTTACGAGGGACTGGAGAGACAGGAACCAAAGAGGGCAGCATAAATTGCTGGAGTGCAATTTATTTTTAGTATTGCTTGTCAGAAATGCTTTGCTGTTAATTCTGAATATGTCTCGATTTCCGACGGTGTGTTTCTTGTCACAAATATGCAGCTGCGACTGTATTAACAATACTTCCGTAAATTCATGTGTCAAGATTAATATTTCACCACACAACGAGTGATAATGAACTCTTTGCAAAATGGAGAATGAGATTGATGTTATGGTATCCGACTGTGGTTTTTACCATAATATTCACACTTCACTTTTACGTCTCGCTAAATTATCATTTAAAGGCGAAACATACACTTAATTGTAGCAAGAACACTATTCCCCAAGACAACTATACAATAATCTGACTGCTAAAAATTACAAAAAAAGCTTTCGGTGAATCTGTACAATACATGAATGTCCCAGAAGCAGAACCCAGCAACACGAGCACCCACATATTGAAAATATGGACTAAATTTTTCTTTCCTCCCTTTTTCACAATATAAGTGCAGTGACGAATTGACAAAACACATACCGAGCGAGGTGGCGCAGTGGTTAGACACTGGACTCGCATTCGGGAGGACGACGGTTCAATCCCGCGTCCGGCCATCCTGATTTAGGTTTTCCGTGATTTCCCTAAATCGCTCCAGGCAAATGCCGTGATGGTTCCTTTCAAAGGGCACGGCCGACTTCCTTCCCCGTCCTTCCCTAATCCGATGAGACCGATGACCTCGCTGTCTGGTCTCCTTCCCCGAAACAACCAACCAACCAACAACAACCAACAAAACACACTGTTTCATGAATCATTTGCTGACAAACTGTTCCCGCAATGTCTCACACGTAAACATTCAGATTCCGTGTGCCACAGCGCCCACAGAAAACTGAAAATAAGAATGTCTCCGTCAGAATGCACACGGGCTCATTCGATACGAAACAATCTTGTCGGTTCTCGCTACCCTGAAATGCAATTGGTTATTCACGTTTCGGGCCGAGCTGTCCCTAACAATAAGTAGCGTTTGTGTAGAGGTGACACTTCCTTGGTGAATGCTAGATACTACATTTGTTTCACTCGATGACATTCCGTTAGTAACTTTGTGGTCGTTACGCAAAATGTACGTTGCCGGCAATAGAATTGTTCTGCAGTCTGTTTCAGATGACGGTTCTCTAAAATTTTCTCATAGTTGCCTTCCCTCCATGGGCTCCTATTTGAGTTCCTAAAGCACTAAGAGTGTACGGCGTTTTTTTTTTCCTTTTTACTGATTTCATCATTCAAAAAATACAAATGATTCTGGAAGTAAATTCAAAAATTTTGGAAAAACGCACGCCGTATCTAAATAGTATGTTGGTAAATCCAGAAAGGAAGTTACACATTTTGTCCCACGCTAACACTATGGCGCAACAAGAGTGGCGCAATGTTAGAAGACAGTATATGGTGCGGGTTGCCCGTAGAAACATTTATGCTGCGATACGGATAGCAGGTGCGTCACAGTTTGTGAATGAAATGATGCAGCAACTGGAAATCTACTCCAGAGTTGAAGGACGCAGAACAGTACGTTCTTGAGGCTACAACGTCTAAACTGCACACAGATTCGCCGTGAAATTCTAGAGATATGTGGACCAAATGCGATGTCATGTTTAGCTATACTGAAACGGCGCCAATAATTTGACGTAGACCACACTATGAGGGGTGATGCTTATCAGGCAGGAAGGCCATCGGCGCCAACCACAATGTCCAGGCAGCGTTTTGGGAAAACTGAAGAGAAATCAGGGAGGAAAGAGGTTTTCTCCAACGACGAGGTCGTTTTCACAGTGGTTCTCGAATGGCTCCGTGACCAAGAAGCTGTTTTCTATAATCGAGAAGCTGAACAACTGGTAGAACGTTCTGACGGTTATACGAAGAGACTTGACGAAAATATTCAAAAAAGTGTCATATATCTATGTGTCAAATGGCTCTGAGCACTATGGGACTTAACTGCTGAGGTCATCAGTCCCCTAGAACTTAGAACTACTTAAACCTAACTAACCTAACGACAACATACACATCCATGCCCGAGGCAGGATTCGAACCTGCGACCGTAGCGGTCGCGCGGTTCCAGACTGTAGCACCTAGAGCCGCTCGGCCACTCCGGCCGGCTATATCTATGTGTCACTTTGACGTGTAGTGCAGCTCCAAATGCGTTTCTTGGACTGCAATAATAACGTGTAAATAACTTTTTTGGAGTTCCCACTTACATGCTGTCGTCCATGTCGTCATCTGCCTCCCACAGGTGACTGTTTAGTACATTTTTTCATTTGTAACTGATAATAATAGCTTTAAAGTTCTCTCATTTTTTACGGGCTATAGTGGAATTGCTGGTGTTAGGATTATTTTAAGCTTTCTTAAGATTCATTAACTTAAAGCTAATATTTATATACACTCCTGGAAATTGAAATAAGAACACCGTGAATTCATTGTCCCAGGAAGGGGAAACTTTATTGACACATTCCTGGGGTCAGATACATCACATGATCACACTGACAGAACCACAGGCACATAGACACAGGCAACAGAGCATGCACAATGTCGGCACTAGTACAGTGTATATCCACCTTTCGCAGCAATGCAGGCTGCTGTTCTCCCATGGAGACGATCGTAGAGATGCTGGATGTAGTCCTGTGGAACGGCTTGCCATGCCATTTCCACCTGGCGCCTCAGTTGGACCAGCGTTCGTGCTGGACGTGCAGACCGCGTGAGACGACGCTTCATCCAGTCCCAAACATGCTCAATGGGGGACAGATCCGGAGATCTTGCTGGCCAGGGTAGTTGACTTACACCTTCTAGAGCACGTTGGGTGGCACGGGATACATGCGGACGTGCATTGTCCTGTTGGAACAGCAAGTTCCCTTGCCGGTCTAGGAATGGTAGAATGATGGGTTCGATGACGGTTTGGACGTACCGTGCACTATTCAGTGTCCCCTCGACGATCACCAGTGGTGTACGGCCAGTGTAGGAGATCGCTCCCCACACCATGATGCCGGGTGTTGGCCCTGTGTGCCTCGGTCGTATGCAGTCCTGATTGTGGCGCTCACCTGCACGGCGCCAAACACGCATACGACCATCATTGGCACCAAGGCAGAAGCGACTCTCATCGCTGAAGACGACACGTCTCCATTCGTCCCTCCATTCACGCCTGTCGCGACACCACTGGAGGCGGGCTGCACGATGTTGGGGCGTGAGCGGAAGACGGCATAACGGTGTGCGGGACCGTAGCCCAGCTTCATGGAGACGGTTGCGAATGGTCCTCGCCGATACCCCAGGAGCAACAGTGTCCCTAATTTGCTGGGAAGTGGCGGTGCGGTCCCCTACGGCACTGCGTAGGATCCTACGGTCTTGGCGTGCATCCGTGCGTCGCTGCGGTCCGGTCCCAGGTCGACGGGCACGTGCACCTTCCGCCGACCACTGGCGACAACATCGATGTACTGTGGAAACCTCACGCCCCACGTGTTGAGCAATTCGGCGGTACGTCCACCCGGCCTCCCGCATGCCCACTATACGCCCTCGCTCAAAGTCCGTCAACTGCACATACGGTTCACGTCCACGCTGTCGCGGCATGCTACCAGTGTTAAAGACTGCGATGGAGCTCCGTATGCCACGGCAAACTGGCTGACACTGACGGCGGCGGTGCACAAATGCTGCGCAGCTAGCGCCATTCGACGGCTAACACCGCGGTTCCTGGTGTGTCCGCTGTGCCGTGCGTGTGATCATTGCTTGTACAGCCCTCTCGCAGTGTCCGGAGCAAGTATGGTGGGTCTGACACACCGGTGTCAATGTGTTCTTTTTTCCATTTCCAGGAGTGTATTAATTGCTGCTGTCAACGCTTCTCACTATGTGTTTCGTGGCATATTTGTTATATGAAGTGCTCTAGATACACATGTTGCGTTCATTCACTGTGAAAATCTGTCTTCGTCACGAAAGCAACTGCCCCACAACTAGCTGCAATGTTAATTGGCTGAAAAGAACCGCGATTCCCTAATGCCCCCCCCCCCCCCCCGGAAAAAAGTAATGGGTTACGAAAACTTTAGCTGCTTGTTAGTTGGGACTGCTTTGCAAGCCAGTGCACTATGCTAACCTGTGTTCTATGCTGACGTCTTTCTGTTACATTCTATGCGGTTATTAAGTGAGTAAATTCAGTAAGGAACAAGGGTATGAAGTGAAATTTGTGATTAGACTGAGGATTTTTTTGGTAGGAAGCACGTAGCATATTATCTTGTATTGAGAATCATCGAGAGATACAGAAGTAGCTTCGCTTGTGCTATAGGGAAGCGCGTTCGGAGCTTGGGATCCTTGGTGCCCATGTTACGCAGAGTGGTCCGGAAAAGTCCGGAAAGCTTGTAAGGGTGTTTCAAGGAGGCCTGTGCTGAGAAATAACTGTTAAGGAAGAAATTCGATACGTTGCGCCATTTTCGAGTTATTTAGCATTGAAGTTAGACAACCAGGTCGTTGCGCGCTCGAGTTCATGCGTTTGCGCGCGCTAAGATGCGGTAATGCAGAGACGTCTGGGGGGATCCTTTGGTTACCATTTCTTGAAATCATCATTACCAGTTAAAATGTGCCTTTTCTGGAAGCGATAAATTTAAGGTAGGTGAGCAAGAGTTGTGTTTGTTCGGTCTGAGGAAACCAAACGAAGGACACATTTGGCGAAACCGCCACTGACAGGCTGCTGGAATTTGCGCGAGCGATCGCCTGATAGGCTAACTTCAGTGCTAAATAACTCAGAAACGGTGCAAAATCGTTCAAATCGCTCTAAGCGCTGTGAGACGTAACATCTGAGGTCATCAGTCCTCTGGACTTAGAACTACTTAAACCTAACTAACCTAAGGACATCACAAACATCCATGCCCGGGGCAGGATTCGCACCTGCGTCCGTAGCAGCAGCGCAGATCCTGACTGAAGCGCCTAGAACCGCTCGGCCACAATGGCCGGAAGAAACGGTGTTGCGTATCTTTTGTTAACAATTATTTCTCAGCACAACCTTCCGTTCAACACACTTATAAGCTTTTAAGACTGTTTCTAACCACCATGTATATTAATGATCTTGCAGATAATATCAATAGTAACGTCAGATTTCTCGTAAATAATCAATTATGACGAAGTGCACAAATAGTCAGTCAGAACTAAATAAGATTTCAAAGTGGTGCAGAGATTGGGAGCTTGCTTTTATAGTTCAAATATTTAAAAGTGTGTGCTTCAAAAAACGAAAAATGTGGTATCTGGGGGTAACACTTCGTGATGGTATGAAATGGAACCATCGCGTAGGCTCACAAGAGATGTGGCAGACTTCTGTTTATTGGTAGAATGCTACGTAAATGCAGACAGTCTACAAAGGGTATTGCCTACAGATTACTCCGTCGGCTTTTCCTAAAATAATACTAAATTGTTTGAGACCCGTACCAAATGGAGCAAACGGTACTGAATGTACACAAAGAGTGCAACAGTGACTCATGGGAGATGCTGAAGAAAGTTCTGACCACGAATGGCACCTGTGCAATGTCTTCAATACGTTGCAAGTGACAATCGCGGTCATAACAGTGTTCTGTGCAGTTGTTAAGTTGTTAGTGCATTATGTGGAAGCCAAGTGAATTCGAACGTGGGCAGATGTTGGCACCGCTAAGTGGATGCTCCGTAAGCAAGGCAGCCGAGGTATCTGGTGTACAGGAGACACCGTATCGAAAATTTATGCTGCATACAAGGAAAGCCGAAAAACATCATCCGCTAAGTCACAAAGCAGGCGAAAGTGAGTGTTGAACGATCATAACGAATAGTCATTGAAGAGGTTTGTAGCCGGCCGCTGTGGTCGAGCGATTCTAGGCGCTTCAATCGAGAACCACGCGGCTGCTACGGTCGCAGTTTCGAATCCTGCCTCGGGCATGGATGTGTGTGATGTCCTTAGGTTAGTTAGGTTTAATTAGTTCTAAGTTCTAGGCGACTGATGACCTCAGAAGTTAAGTCGCATAGTGCTCAGAGCCATTTGTAAAACATGCCGCAACCTCCCTCGCCAGCACAATATCCGGACTTGTCACCAATCGAGCGCGTGTGTGAGATATGATGGGACGAGAAGTGACTCATGCGATCCGTTAACCAGCAGTTCTTACAGAAACTTCCTGGCAGATTAAAACTGTGTGGCGGACCAAGACTCGAACTCGGGACCTTTTGCCTTTCGCGGGCAAGTGCTCTACCAACTGAGCTACCCAAGCACGACTCACGCCCCGTCCTCACAGCTTTACTTCTGCCAGTACTCGTCTCCAACCTTCCGAACTTTACAGAAGCTCTCCTGCGAATGTTTTAATCTGCCAGGAAGTTTCCTTTCAGCGCACACTCCGCTGCAGAGTGAAAATCTCATTCTGGAGTTCTTACAGAACTACGTGAACAGGTCGAGCTGAAGTGGTATAACGTATCCCAGACTGGATGCCAAGAGTCAGCGCCTGCATTGCCGCCGGTGGACCACATACTAATATGGGTGTTTCAGCACGAGTCAATACCCGGTCCACAGAACCACTTGTGCTATTGCACTGTAAACCGTGTCTTGTAATTCACACGCAATATTGCAACAATAAATCTTGAGTGAATTGGAAACCTCGGAATGGGTGTACTAATTCCTTTTGCTGGCAGTGTACGACAGCCAAGAGCCGTACTGCTGTGATGTATTCCTTTCGCTTCTCCCGACTAGAATTGGAGGTGGTGGGGGGGGGGGGGAGGGTGGCACGGAAACAAAGGCTTTGTTGGTGGCACACAGTGGGGGCGTGGAATTAGAGGCAGGCAGCAGGTAGTGGGCATACGGCGTGCTTGCGGTACCGCTTAGCAGGGTCAACAAGGCGCGCCCCGAAGCCGGCCCGCGGCGCGCAGGTAGCGAGGCTGCGTCCCGGCCACAGGTGGGCTGCTGGCTGCGGCCACGCCGTCCCACGTGTATTGGGTGTCTGCAGACACCTGGGCACGGGGCACTTGGCGGACCTCCGCTTCCGGCGCTGCGCCCTGCGCCCTGCGCCCGCCTGGCTCCGCTTACCCGGCCGGCTCTCCATTCAGGGAGTCACGCCGCTTCATCGGCCGGCCCTCAATGGCCGTTACCCGAGACCTCCGCTAATAAGAACGCTACGCGTCCCACCCAAAGGGGCGCCTCATCACGTCCCGCACACTGCGCAATCACTTGACCTGCTCAACAGTTCACCTGCGTCTCATTCAATCTGATGCTACAGCGTGCGGGATTATTCAAACAGGCAGACACAGCCTAATCATTGACGATGAAATCATCTTATTTGTTATGCCGCATCATATTCCTCTTCAAACTTCTTCGCTATTCGGTGATTTATATCCTCTGCTGGGATCTTCTTCAGGATTCCACTGGTTTCCCTGGCTGGCGGTTTAGTAATGATGAAGAACAGACTGAAGTTTAAGAGAATCAGTGTAGAAGGAACTGGGATATTTAATTAGTTCAGTTGAAGAGGAGTGGTGATTCTTGTTGTTGTGGTCTTCAGTCCAGAGACTGCTTTGATGCAACTCTCCATGCTACTCTACCCTGTGCAAGCTTCTTCATCTCCCAGTACCTTCTGCAACCTACATCCTTCTGAATCTGTTTAGTGTATTCATCTCTTGGTCTCCCTCTACGCTGCCCTCCAATACTAAATTGGTGATCCCTCAGATTATGTCGTACCAACTGATCCCTTCTTCTAGTCAAGTTGTGCCACAAATTTCTCGTCTCCCCAATTCTATTCAATACCTCCTCATTAGTTATGTGATCTACCCATCTAATCTTCAGTATTCTTCTGTAGCACCACATTTCGAAAGCTTCTATTCTCTTCTTGTCTAAACTATTTACGGTCCACGTTTCACTTCCACTCATGGCTACACTCCATACAAATTCTTTCAGAAACGACTTCCTGATACTTAAATCAATACTCCATGTTAACAAATTTCTTTTCTTCAGATGCGCCAGTCTACATTTTATATCCTCTCTACTTCGACCATCATCAGTTATTTTGCTCCCCAAATAGCAAAGGAGTGGGGATATCTAATAAATGAATAAATAAATAAAATGGTACAAGTACAAGTAAGGTAACTCCGATGTTCGGAGGGTGTACAAAAATATTCAGGGAAAGATAGGAGTACAACAGTACAAATCAATCAGGAATGAAGTATACAGGGAATGCAGACAGGGCAGCCAAGACGAAATGGTTGCAAAGAAATGTGAAGAAATCGAAAAAGACGTCATCCTCGCAAGGACTGACTCAGCATACATTAAAGTCAAAGCAAGCTTCACTGAAATTAAGAGCAAAGGTGGTAACATTAACAGTGCAAATTGGAATTCCGCTGTTAAATGCAGAGGAAAAAGCGAGTAGGTGGGAAATGTAGTGACCAGACGAAACGACTTTTGTCCCGCCATAAATGTGGGTTCTTTGAGTGCTCTGGGAGAAGTCTCATCAAACTAGAGCACATGAAATATTAGTTCACTTTATAACATAAAAGAATAAAAGGTTTACTTAACTTTGATATTCTTTTTTCCCACAAGATTGACTGATAATTTATAACAGTCACTAACTATGAAAGCACTGCTTGATGCACAGATTAACAAACTATTCTACTGCAGTAGAAAACTAAACTACGAGTTCATCCGAAACTTTAACCGTCACTGCCCTACACGCTGATGTTGACTGCTTCGCTGAAGTCTCAAACTGGGCAGTTCTTACATGTTCGACACTATATTGACCTCAGCGTGAGGGCACTGCTATGCTGAAAGCGACTTCTGGTCAAATGGAGTGCCTCCGATTGATTGATGCGGAATGCAGCGAGCCCTCGCTAATGACCGTGTTATTGATTCGAGTTGTCGACTCTGGTGTGACACCGCAGTCTCTGGACGATATCACACAACTAACACGATGGGGACTTCTGTTATGGAGATGACGTGTCTGATGACTTAATAGAAGAAGATTTTTTTTGAGTCATCAGTGTCTTGACTGATTTGATGCTACTCGCCACTAATTCCTCTCCTGTGCCAACCTCTTTATCTCAGAGAAACACTTGAAACGTACGTCCTCATTTATTTGCTGTATATATTCTTCTTGTAAGTTTTCTCCATATATTCCATTCCTCTCCGAATCTGCGCAGAATCAACTCACTACCTACCTTCTCAATCCACCTAATTTTCAACATTCGTCTGTAACACTATATCTCAAATGCTTCGGTTCTCTTCTGCTCCGGGTTTCCCACAGACCATGTTTCACTGCCATACAATTCTATGCTCTAAACGTACATTCTCAGCAATTTCTTCATCAAATTAAGATCTATGTTTGATACTAGTAGACTTCTCTTAGCTACGAACGCCCTTTCTGCTAGTGCTAGTCTGCTTTTGATGTCCTCGTTGCTCCTTCCGTCATTGGTTACTTTGCTGCCTAGGAAGTAGAATCCCTTAACTTCATCTACTTCGTGACCATCGAGCTTGATGCTAAGTTTCTCGCTGTTCTCATTTCTGCAGCTTCTCATTATTTTCGTCTTTCTTCGATTTACTCTCAATCCATATTCTGTTCTCAGAAGACTGCATTTTAATTCACTCTTGAACCTTTCTTTTACTTCCATAATTGCCTCTTCGATATTTAAGCTTGAACAACAGGGGCCAAAGACCACATCTCTGCCTTGCACCTGCACCCTTTTTAATCTGAGCACTTCGTTCTTGATCTTCCAGTCTTGTTATTCCCCTTTGCCTTCGTACATGTTGTATATTACCCGCTTCTCCCTATAACTTATCCCTATTTTCCTCAGAATTTCGAAACTCTTGCACCATTTTCGTAATCAAACGCTTTTTCCAAGTCGACAGATCCTATGAATGTTGTCTTGATTTTTTTTTAGTCTTGCTTACATTGTCAACCGCAACGTCAGAACTGCCTCTCTGATGCCTTTTCCTTTCCTAAAGCCAAACTTATCGTCTTCCACTGGAGTCGATAAGGAAGACATAAGTTGTAACGAGAATAGCGAGCCGGCCGGTGTGGCCGTGCGGTTATAGGCGCTTCAGTCTGGAACCGCGTGACCGCTACGGTCGCAGGTTCGAATCCTGCTTCGGGCATGGATGTGTGTGATGTCCTTAGGTTAGTTAGGTTTCAGTAGTCCTAAGTTCTAGGGGACTGATCACCTCCGATGTTAAGTCCCATAGTGCTCAGAGCTATTTTTTGAGAATAGCGAGAAACAGAATTAGAAGGGTTTCTTTACGCTAGTGGTGGTCTAGTGGATACGCTTGAATGAACAGTGGATCCACGCATTTACCACTCTTAGTACCGATTATTCTTTGGTCACTGGAATGTTCATCTCCGAGAAGATGAAAAAAAGAGTGAGTAGAGCCGCAGACTCCGTCCAGGGGAGCTTTGGGTTCAATCCCGGGTATATAGAGGTCTTTTTTACGTTCCAGTTCTTCGCCACTGGCACCAGGTCCATTCAGCCTGCTGTCGAAATGAGCACCGGGGGGTCTTTTCCGGGGGTGAAGGGACTCGCCGCCCCTCCCCGTCCTAGTGACACGGAGGAGAAAGGCTGCACAGTACCCGCACTCAGGCTGATACACCGGTCGTCCGTAATGCTTTCCAGTATTTACACTGACAAACTAAAAGACGAAGCGTTAGAGAAAGCAAGAGGCGTTACAGTAGGAGGAGAAAGGACAGACACAAGTGTGTAATCAGTCAGGGAATATCCACTGAATCAAAAGGAAGAACTACAATTTGTGATGGGACAGATTGTAAAAGTGAGAAAAGAATATGAAATGAGGATAAATTTTGCAGAGACTAAACTTTGAGAATGAGCAAACACGGCGGTTCCCTCAAAGTATCATTGGAAGGAAAGACCTTGGAATAAGTAAAATCATTTGCACACTTGAGAAATTTGATGACAGAAAATAGATACTGTGTGAAGGAATGAAATACACTCCTGGAAATGGAAAAAAGAACACATTGACACCGGTGTGTCAGACCCACCATACTTGCTCCGGACACTGCGAGAGGGCTGTACAAGCAATGATCACACGCACGGCACAGCGGACACACCAGGAACCGCGGTGTTGGCCGTCGAATGGCGCTAGCTGCGCAGCATTTGTGCACCGCCGCCGTCAGTGTCAGCCAGTTTGCCGTGGCATACAGAGCTCCATCGCAGTCTTTAACACTGGTAGCATGCCGCGACAGCGTGGACGTGAACCGTATGTGCAGTTGACGGACTTTGAGCGAGGGCGTATAGTGGGCATGCGGGAGGCCGGGTGGACGTACCGCCGAATTGCTCAACACGTGGGGCGTGAGGTCTCCACAGTACATCGATGTTGTCGCCAGTGGTCGGCGGAAGGTGCACGTGCCCGTCGACCTGGGACCGGACCGCAGCGACGCACGGATGCACGCCAAGACCGTAGGATCCTACGCAGTGCCGTAGGGGACCGCACCGCCACTTCCCAGCAAATTAGGGACACTGTTGCTCCTGGGGTATCGGCGAGGACCATTCGCAACCGTCTCCATGAAGCTGGGCTACGGTCCCGCACACCGTTAGGCCGTCTTCCGCTCACGCCCCAACATCGTGCAGCCCGCCTCCAGTGGTGTCGCGACAGGCGTGAATGGAGGGACGAATGGAGACGTGTCGTCTTCAGCGATGAGAGTCGCTTCTGCCTTGGTGCCAATGATGGTCGTATGTGTGTTTGGCGCCGTGCAGGTGAGCGCCACAATCAGGACTGCATACGACCGAGGCACACAGGGCCAACACCCGGCATCATGGTGTGGGGAGCGATCTCCTACACTGGCCGTACACCACTGGTGATCGTCGAGGGGACACTGAATAGTGCACGGTACATCCAAACTGTCATCGAACCCATCGTTCTACCATTCCTAGACCGGCAAGGGAACTTGCTGTTCCAACAGGACAATGCACGTCCGCATGTATCCCGTGCCACCCAACGTGCTCTAGAAGGTGTAAGTCAACTACCCTGGCCAGCAAGATCTCCGGATCTGTCCCCCATTGAGCATGTTTGGGACTGGATGAAGCGTCGTCTCACGCGGTCTGCACGTCCAGCACGAACGCTGGTCCAACTGAGGCGCCAGGTGGAAATGGCATGGCAAGCCGTTCCACAGGACTACATCCAGCATCTCTACGATCGTCTCCATGGGAGAATAGCAGCCTGCATTGCTGCGAAAGGTGGATATACACTGTACTAGTGCCGACATTGTGCATGCTCTGTTGCCTGTGTCTATGTGCCTGTGGTTCTGTCAGTGTGATCATGTGATGTATCTGACCCCAGGAATGTGTCAATAAAGTTTCCCCTTCCTGGGACAATGAATTCACGGTGTTCTTATTTCCATTTCCAGGAGCGTAGTATAAGGGGCAGGCAAATGTAAACGAGGAAGATATTAAAAAAATTAAGTAAACTTCTCATTATTTCAAAAGTAACCGCCGTAACTGTTAATACATTTATCGCACTATACATTTATCGCAGTCAATGCCTACCTCGAAAAATGTTTGCAGTTGGATAAAGAACCATGATTGTAGCCACCCGTACACCTTATCGTCCGAAACAAATCAACGACCACTAATATCTTTCTTCGGGGCTCAAAAAGTGTGGAAATCGCATGTGGAGAGACTGGCATTCTATGTAACATCTGTAAGGCTTTCTCAGCGCAGCGTACTCGAAACAACCCTAGCAACATGCGGGCCTTCATTGTCCTGCAACAGAATGATGCCGTCTGTCAACATTTCCGGGCGTTCGGTCTTAACGGCGCGACTCAAATTTTGCAAGGTGTCCACGTACCGCTGTGCGTTAGTTGTGGCCCATTGTTCCAGGAACTAAACGGGATGCGAACCCATGCAGTAAAAATAAAGTTCATGACTTTCCCGGAGCTGCTGTCCCTGCTGTTTGCACTGCGCTGCAGAAGTTTCGCTGGAAAGCCCTTACGCTTCCTCCATACAGCCCCGATCTCTTCCCCTGCGATTTCCATATTTTTGGAGCCTTGGGAAGTCATTCGTGGTCGTTGATTTGCTGCGGACGAAGATGTGCGCACCTGGGTACAATCATGTTTCCGTAGGCAACAGCGAACATTTTTTCATGAAGGCATTGACGGTCTTGCCTCATAGTAGATAAACGTATTAACAGTTAACGATTACTTTTGAAATGAGAAACACTTTACTTACTTTTTTCATATCTTTCTCGTTTCATTTGACTGCCCATTATAGAACGTTGTGAACAGAAGAGCGTTTGTAAAGGTGGAAGGTTCGCTGACGGTAAAAAGAGTCCCGTTAGTGTTAAGAATGAGTGCAGTATTATATTTGGATAGTTTTGAAATACCGTTGTCTAGATAAATCCTATAAGTGAAACGGACGGAATGACTAACGAAGAAGTACTTTCCATAATGGGAGAACAAAGAAAATTATTGGAAATGAGAAAAATGGGGGAAACATCTTCTCTGGAATCTACACTACAAAGAAATTGCATGCAACCAAGAGTTACTGAAGCAAACATTGTAGCGAAGACAGAGACAGGAAGGAAATTGAAAATGGACGAAGTTACTACCAGATTAAGCAACAGGCAATGAGCAGAGGAACTTGGAGATCATCCAGCTTAAATCTGTCTTAAGACGGATAAACCAAGGGGCTAGAGACATAGTTCGTACATCCGACTTCGTGGGCAGCCTAGCCCGTAGCGCTTGCTGTTTTTCTGAGTTGGATTTACGCCAGAAGCTTCACTTTTTGAGAAATACTGTTAGTTTGTAAACAGTGAGGTATGTAAGGTATGTGCGAATGACAATTTTTTATGTACTTCAAGTGGTAGTGCATTATACTCTCAAAATATAGCGCATTTCGCCGTGTTTTAGTGGCACGTTAACGTGACGCTACACCGTCTTAACCAAAGAGGCACACATGAATGACGCATGTTGCGATATTGCACTGCCTTGTGTATGTCTTTGGTCTAGCAGGTAGCCGAGCTATGACTTGTCTCACGAGAGGCTCTTTGGTTCCGACTGCCAACCAGACGATCTGCCGCGAGAGTCCGTTTTTACTGAAGTTGAACTTTGGCGTTCTGTACCTCATATATTCTTATCTATGTCTTTGTTCTGCTCGACCACGCGGTCTGCGGTCGCTAGTCGCTGTGCTGTATTCACTTCCTGTTGCTACAAATCTGTTGGTGAGATTGCTACATGCTTGTGGCTGAAGCAATGCGCTACAAGTAAATGGTTCAAATGGCTCTGAGGACTATGGGACTTAACATCTATGGTCATCAGTCCCCTAGAACTTAGAACTACTTAAACATAACTAACCTAAGGACAGCACACAACACCCAGTCATCACGAGGCAGAGAAAATCCCTGACCCCGCCGGGAATCGAACCCGGGTACCCGGGCGCGGGAAGCGAGAACGCTACCGCACGACCACGAGCTGCGGACGCGATACAAGTACAGTCGGCTGCATTTATGTAGGACGAAGTTATTTTTTCGGTATCCCGGTTGCGAACTGTAAACTTACTGCTCTTTTTGCGGCTCTCTGATTGAAAATGGAACTTCATTCTGTCTGTATGGGTTTGAGTCGTGTGACGACGTGTAACAGGATATCCATGTATTATATCAGTATCCATGCAAATTCTTTAAAGTATTCTAAATGTTCCCCTCACATTTGGTAATTAGCCAGTCGAATTATTCAACACCGTTAGTTATCTATTCTGTGAAGGGACGTGCAATTTCTTACTTGGTTTCGACTTCTATGTCGATCAATGACCTTCAGTATATATCTGCTCAGTCTGTAAAAAGGAGTGGTTTTTCTCTTAGAGCAAGTTATTAGCCACCCGTTATAACTTTTTTCCAAACCTTCCTTCGTTTTACCCTCAGCTACGTGTTTATGTAAGATCACGGTCAGCAAAAGATCGTACTATGATCCTTTGCCCTGTTTAACTTTATTGTCACTCAGAATATTGAACAAAAATTCGCATGCTCGGACTTCCTCACATACTACCAATACAAAAATGTCTCTCTCAAAATTTCGTCATGCGCATATTCCGGCAGTAAATGGACTTTATAAAGATTGCCAATCTGGCAACACAGTAATGACATATTCTATAACCACCTCTGGCAGAAAACCAGATTATTGTATGTTCACTAACTATCTCTGTCAGAAACCCAGAGTGTTGCTACGCAGTTGGTACAGTGGATAGTGGTTTGGGTTAGTATGCAAGAGAACGAGGGTTCGATTGTGGCTCGAGGTGTATTTATTTTTATTTGTTAAATGTGTTCTGCATGGTACTGTGGGTGTCTTAAAAGTCATACAGCGAAAAGAGCGGATCTTCTGCAAAACATTTGCACTTACATAATACGAACACAGAAATGGAAGAACAACTGTTTTCATTTGTCGGCTTTGAAAGAAGCTTTTAGCTTGTCGTGAACGCGGATTGTTTCGCACCACTGCATCTGTTAGATTTCAAACGTGTTAGTACCAACTATTATTCTTGCCACGTTCAGGTCCATTACATTTCCTTAGGGCCTTTCGCCAGAAGCAGTCCTGGCAATGCGCTTCGCAAATAATTTCCGAACTCGGTTACCGTTTGTGTGTATTATCACCATGGAATCACAAATTATGTCTTTACATCAAGGCTGACAAGCGCATTCTGTTTAGTATCATTTCACATACAATAGCATTAGGGAAACAGTGTAATTTGAAAACGAATATTTCACATTGGCAATGTCAGTATGAATCATGCAGAACGAAAGCTCAAAGAGAGGTGATGCGCTTTTGGTGGAACAACCCGCTGCGACTAATGACGTGTCTGTACTGCATGCTCTGTTCACCAGACAGGGACTGGTTGCTAGCGGAGTATCGCGCCCATGGCAGACTGCACATTCGTACACATATCGTATTTTCCTCGCGTGGTATTCTAAACCAGTGTGGCAGAAGTATGGCATACACAAACGTTGAATATATGGATATGCTTCTTGTCGTTGGTGCAGTTGATAACCGGACTGGTGTTGACGTTCGTGAATATGCTGCTAGATATCCTGGTCGACGTCATCCGGATAAAAATGTATTTCGTCGTCTGGAGTTCGCCTTCGAGAGACAGGTTCTCTCCTTCCATGGATTATGCCATAGGTGGTAAATCATTGGAAGCGGTAACTTAGGAGTTACTATCCGGAGCGATCTGAAGTGGAATGATCACATAAAACAAATAGTGGGAAAAGCAGGCGCCAGGTTGAGATTCATAGGAAGAACTCTAAGAAAATGTGACTCATCGACGAAAGAAGTAGCTTACAAAACGCTTGTTCGTCCGATTCTTGAGTATTGCTCATCAGTATGGGACCCTTACCAGGTTGGATTAATAGAAGAGATAGACATGATCCAGCGAAAAGCAGCGCGATTCGTCATGGGGACATTTAGTCAGCGCGAGAGCGTTACGGAGATGCTGAACAAGCTCCAGTGGCGGACACTTCAAGAAAGGCGTTACGCAATACGGAGAGGTTTATTATCGAAATTACGAGAGAGCACATTCCGGGAAGAGATGGGCAACATATTACTACCGCCCACATATATCTCGCGTAATGATCACAACGAAAAGATCCGAGAAATTAGAGCAAATACGGAGACTTACAAGCAGTCGTTCTTCCCACGCACAATTCGTGAATGGAACAGGGAAGGGGGGATCAGATAGTGGTACAATAAGTACCCTCCGCCACACACCGTAAGGTGGCTCGCGGAGTATAGATGTAGATGTAGATGTAGATCGCGTGACAGAGATCGTCCACGGACTCGCCGTACTGCAGCTACTGAGGAAGCTGTTCTGGAGGTCATAACCCACGAACCCCAGCAAAGTGCACGTACCGTAGCAAGGCAGCTGCATGTCACGCAATGCACGGTCGTTGACGTGCTGCACGAGCAAGGGCGGCAGCTCTATCATTACTCTTTAACACAACACCTGCATCCTACAGACCGTCGTCTACCGATGCATTTCTGTGAATGCTCCCAACAATAGGAAGCCAACGACGTCTGCATAAACACTGTAAAATGGTCGGATGAACAACGTCTTCAACATACACCACTGGTGTGACGTTAACCAGGATATTAATCGTGACCTTGGATATCAAGTTTGCTTTGGCATAAAATCTGGGGTGGATTATTGGGAGATAGGACTTTGGATCCCTACTTGTTGCCTGACTGGTTGATTCCACGAAGGCATCATGCATTCCCCTCAAACTATTTGCCTAATGCGCTGGTAGATGTCCCACTTCACGTTCGGCGAATGATATGGCTTCAATATGATGGTGCACCTCCATACTTTGGAATTAATGTGCGACGGTATTCAGACAGAATATTTCCAAGGAAATGGTCCGGACGGGGAGTTCCAGTTGTATGGCCTCTGCATTCAACTGACCTAAGCCCCTTGGATTTCTTCCTGTGCGAACAGTTGAAGGAGCACGTGTATTCTTCTCTGCCGACACATGTGGAAGAACAGATAGCGTGTGTTCATGGCGCTCTTACGGAATCTATGCTTACTAATTTCCAGATCGTGTTAATGTAAGTCAGCAACTCATTTGAAATTTTGTAATTGTTTTAAATTTAAATATAAAGATCATGGTCATACAAACAACTGCATTTCATCACAAATACTATAAAAAATGGTTCAAATGGCTCTGAGCACTATGGGACTTAACAGCTGTGGTCATCAGTCCCCTAGAACTTAGAACTACTTAAACCTAAGTAACCTAAGGACATCACACACATCCAAGCCCGAGGCAGGATTCGAACCTGCGACCGTAGCGGTCGCGCGGTTCCGGACTGCGCGCCTAGAACCGCGAGACCACCGCGGCCGCCACAAATACTATAACTCTGTATTATTTTATTCCTGGCCATTCATGTCAATGCTACACTTGATTAAAGGACTCGTATTTGCTCATAAACTGACTGCATTATACGTTAATATACTAATAGAAATAAGACATTAGATCACTTGAAGTTTGTTGTTCAAATGGTTCAAATGGCTCTGAGCACTATGGGACTTAACTTCTGAGGTCATCAGTCCCCTAGAACTTAAAACTACTTAAACCTAACTAACCTAAGGACAGCACACACATCCATGCCCGAGGCAGGATTCGAACCTGCGACCGTAGCGGTCGCCCGGTTCCAGACTGTAGCGCCTATAACCGCTCGGCCACCCCAGCCGGCCGAAGTTTCTTGTTGTAGTAATTCATTTGTCTTATTTTTAACTCTCATGTTAACGCCAGTACTGATGAAAGTATTTGTCCATATATGGACTTTAATACAGGCAAACCAAAACAAATAACATCTCTGAGGAATGTAGGCCTATATCTTATCTTTGTGTCAGGATCTTTATAACAAGCAACAGTTGTGTAGCACATGCTAGATGCTGGCAAAGTTTCGCTATCACAGTGTAAATGCGTACGTATTGTGTAAAATTGCGTGAAGTGATGTTCCAACTGGCCATCGCAGTGGAAGCAGACAGGTGGACACTAACAGCAAAATGCCGCCCATATCGTCGCAATAAGTGCAAAACTAAAATTTTGCATACATATTGACAGAAAAACAATATTTATGGCGATACATTAAAGCATGTTCCATCTTCTTGCCACAGAGCCTGCTCCCAGGATTATGCTAGAAAAAAATACGCGACTTCCGGAAAACCATCTGAAGATGAACCTGAAAAGGTTCGAAAACTTGTTTATGGAATAATAAATAAATATTCAAAAAAGTGACCGGTAGCAGGTTCATGTATTTATATACAATTAACAGTCACAGGTTCTAAAATATCCATAATGGGTAAGCTTAGTCTATTTCTGACTTGTCTGATCGCGTTTTTGTTGTGTTCGCCATTACAAAAAAAACGGAACTATTACATGCCGTATACGTGTGGCTTAAGAAACGCCGTATACTACAATATTACGTGGCAGAATGAAATAGGCAAATAGAAACAAATACGCTTCGTTCCAGAATCGAACCCTTGACCTCTTGCAGGCTAACCCAAAACGCTATCCACTGCACCAACTGCGCAGCACTGTTCTTTAGTGGTGACAGTGATAGTTACCGTACATGTGATCATAGTGTTGCCGGATTGCCAATCTTTAATGTCCAACTGCCGCAAGAAATACGCGCAGGACGAAACTCTGAGAGAGACATTTTTGTGTTGCTAGTATGTGACGAATTGCACTTCGAAGTGCGAATGTGCATATTTTTCTTCACCCTGTGCATTACAGGGCTATCAGTATTTTGAACTGCCCGGATAACTATATGTGTTAAATCGTCGTTTCCGGGACAGGGAGGTGTAGCGGCTCGGATAGAATCTGCGCGTCAGATTAACAACGAGGTCCGGTGTTCCGGCCAGCCTGGATGTGGTTTTTAGGCGGTTTCCCAGATCCCACTAGGCGAATACTGCACTGGTATGCAACTTCCACCTCAGTTACAGGATTTGCAAACATTTAGAAAAACTTTCGTTCACTTTCACAGAAATAACACTACTCGCAGACAAACGGGGAACACAATTCCGCCCCAGCGGTAACAGGATGGCGACAGGAAGGGCATCCAGGCACTCCTTAAATTAACCAAGCCTAGCCGGCCGGGGTGGCCGAGCGTTCTAGGCGCTACAGTCTGGAACCGCGCGACCGCTACGGTCGCAGGTTCGAATCCTGCCTCGGGCATGGATGTGTGTCATGTCCTTAGGTTAGTTAGGTTTAAGTAGTTCTAAGTTCTAGGGGACTGATGACCTCAGAAGTAAGGTCCCATAGTGCTCAGAACCATTTGAACCATTTTTTATCCAAGCCTACTCCGTTCCTAATCACGCCGTCCCTATAGATCCGGGACAAAAGTACAAGAAAAAGAAGATGAGGACATGGATAACAGCATTTTCAGTTAATTAATCACAGAGGACACTGATGGTAAATTCAGAAGCACAGCTCTCAGCTTTCAGCAAATGCTCATGTAAAAATTCGTTTTCTATCGAAAATGGTTGTGTACTTAATTAATGCTCAGAATTGTTACAGAGTATACAGACTGTATTAATGTGTGCGTGGCACAGACGACTTGCTATAAGGAAACCTCCATTACACTAAGTGTTCGTAAACTGTGCACTACCTAGTTGACCTATTTTTTATGAGATTAAATAATCATTATCACTGTCTGATATTTCCTTCTGATGCTGATGTCTGTTTACCATTGTGCGCGAATATTTAACTGTTATCACCAAATAAGAAATAGGCAGATGTGGATGTACGTGGGATTGCCGGAAAAACGACTATAAACAATTTGAAAATATTTCTGATATGATTTGCACTATTAGATTTTATAGATCATTGCCTTCACACAAGAAACGTAGATTAAAAGAATCACGTGACCAGAGACTTGACAAACCCCATGCTGCAAGAGAGTTGACTAACAGAAAAGAACGATAGTACCACCGCCTTACAAAAAATATTATTACGTAACTTCATTTCTTGGTTTCGGATGAGAAGAACGACATAAGTGAGAAATTACTGTACTATCTTTACAGCGGTGAATATCTTGGAAGTCACAGGCAGCGATAGGACGGAAAGGACGTAAAGTACGACGGAGGAAATTGCGTGGAGATTGCGACGAGTAACTTCACACTAAAAATAACTTTGCAGCTGATAATGTTTCTTTATAAAGCTTTTTTTTGCTCATTTGCCAGCTTTAGAGCCATAGTGGCTATTTGTTGTGACGGTGTTTAGTCGGATAACGAGTATGACGCAAATTTGCACACTAGTTTGTCGAATGCAGACCTCTTCATCTCTGTGCAGCTACAGAAAATCGGTTACTGTATTCGAACCTTCATTTCCTTCTGCAATTTTCATCCCACACATTGTCCTCCGTTGCCAAATTAGCGATTCCGCGATGCCTCTGGACGTTCCTACCAAAAGTACCCTTCTTTTTCTCAGGCTGTACCATAAGTTGTATTGTTTTGTGTATTAAACCGGGGACCTAGAAACGACGGAGAGGCTTCGTCCCGCCGTAGCCCTCAGTGATTCACAACCCCACTAAAGGCCACAGCAGTCCACCTACCCCACCGCCGCCCCACACAGAACCCAGCGTTATCGTGCGGTTCGGCCCCCAGTGGACTCCCCCGGGAACGTCTCACACCAGACGAGTGGAACGCCAAATGCTTTTGTGGTAGAATAATTACGGTGTACGCGTATGTGGAGACAGTGTTTGTGTAGCAATCGCTGCCATAGTGTAACTGAGGCACAATAAGGGGAACCAGCCCGCATACGCCGAGGCAGATGGAAAACCACCTTATAAACCATCCACAGGCTGGCCGGTACACCGGACCTCGACACTAAAGGCCGGTTCCCACTAGGGCTGCCGCGCGTCAAAACCGCGCGTCAGCGGCGTGGTTGCCATGGAAACGGCGTCAGCGGCAAGGCGCGGCGGGCTCTGCGTCGCGGTTTGACCATGTCGAACCGCTTCCGCTGCCGCGTGACGCGCTCCAGGTGCGCGCCGCCAATCACAGAACGCGCTGTGCGTGACGTCAGGTACGCAACCCCGGGCCACAAGAACTTTCGCCGAACCGCTGGCGCGGACGCGGCGGCAGCTATGAAATACTTATCATCCGATTCCAAGGAAACTATTCGGTAGAAAAATTTGATTCTTGGGCATGTTACAGCCTGATATCTTCTCTCGATAAAGGGCCGAATTTCTTCCCGATATTCGTCGTGGTTACTTGCTGTATCGCATTTACGTAAACCTTTACACGAAATTTTAATGAGTGTGCAGAGGTAAAAACGCATTGCTTGGACTTTGCGTACAGTTCATTTTAGGTAATACATTATTGCGTATGAAATTTAGTCAACATATCGAAATTGTTTTTAAAGCTGAGAGCAGATCGATAGCTATCACTGTTCTCGAGATATTGGATGATATGTCGGCGGACGGGCTGTGAGGTGACCGCGCGTGGGTCGCTCACGACGCGACCGATACTTCATCCTGCTCGTTGTAAACCATGTGGTTGTATCAACTGCAAATTTCGTAAACGGTTCAAGAAATATAAAAGCGTTTTTTTGCAAACGATAACTTGTAAAAAGTCATATATTTCGTCGCCTGATAAATATCCAAAATCTGTTTATCTACCGAGATATGAAAGAAACTACAGTTTTTCAGAAGGGATAGATGATTTATTTTAAACAGCATTTAATAGCGTGTGGAATGAGAAGTTAAACAGTAACTAATTTGCTGGTATATCATAAGATGTAATTTGCTAAGTATCTACAGCTATTGATTATTTCCTTTGGTAAGTAACAAACGTTTTTTTTCTTTATCGAGTGTACTTTATTGGTTCAAGACGCGTTTCGCCTTTTACTTTAAGGCATTTTCGGTGGAATCTAGAATGATTCAGTTTTGTTTTAAATGCATAACTGATTACTTACAGTGAATCGAGTTTTTGGCGGACATATACGTTTCCCCTCACCTGGTCACATGCTGGAGGTTGAACTAAAACTTATATTATGGAACATAAGCACATTTTCATGTTCGCTCTTTTTTCTTCTGTCACTAGCTGTAGACATTTTACCGAAAACACTGATTTGAAGTCATAACTACAGTGTGTTCACCTCATGCCCCTTCCTGTTTGGTTTTGTTTATGTACATGTTGCCAACCTAAAGAATTATATGCTGAAATTGTTTGTTTATTTCTGTTCTCCTTATATCTGTATATGTGTGGGGCTAGCCTGTGATAGTTATAGAAAGTTGAAAGTGAATGCAGTAGTTGTCAGACAGTGGTTGAAAGGTTTGGTGTTCAGCTGATTTCAGTTTTGGTTTAAATGTTTTGTGGAGGAGTGCATGGAAGACTAAATTCACTGCTTACATTAACAGATAAAATAGTAGAATAGCGTTTGAACAAATGATTATTATCAGAATACTATCACCCAACCCCTTTGTCGTCACTCTTTGACGCCTCATAATATGACCTGTCAACTTACCCCTCTTGTAGTCAAAGTTGTGCCGTAATTTCCTCTTCCTACTCTATTTAATTCCGTACCTCTTCTTTAGTTACACGATCCTCATATCTAATCCTCAGCATTCTTATTGATCACCACGTTTTGAAAGCGTCCATTGTCTTCTCGACAGAACTGTTCATCGCCCACGTTTCACTTACAAGGCTGCACTCCACACAAATACCTTCGTAAAATAGTACCCAATCATTACAATTTATATTCCATGTGAACAAATTTTCTTTTTCAGAACGCTTTTATTGTTATTCACAGTCTTCATTTTATATCCTCTCTACTTCTGCCTTCTCAATTACTGCTTCCCTTTCAAGTCATTGAAGTCTTAGAAATGCAGTTTGGTTTCTGTACAAGTTGTAGATAATCTTGTGTCCCTGTGTTTTATCGATGACATCTCCAGAGCTTCAAAGAATGTTTTAATTAAGATTGTCAAAACCTTTCTCTAAACATGCAAATGCTATAAACACAGTTTCGCTGTTCTTCAGTGTGTCTACTTAGTTAAGTGGTAGGATCAGAATTGCCTTGTGTGTTCACACATCTCACAGGAAACTAACATTGTACTTATGTTAGTTTGTACAACCCCTCCCCCTCTCCTGTCTACATATTCCTTCCACTATGTAGCCTTCTCTTATTTGCTTAGTTCTGGCTTGCCAAATGAGTTCTTGACAGTTGCTTCTCCTTTGAGCAAAGTTTTCTTTGTTCTTTCTCATTTTCATTCCCTTATGTTTTCCAAGTGCAAAATCACGTTGCAATTTTGGACTTTCTGTCAACGTCATGTTTAGACATTTCTATTTCCAATGGCCTACTTTATTTGCTGCATTTTTATATTTTTCCCTCTTGTCAGATTTAATATTTCACGTTTTATCTAACGATTTCTACTGTACCTTCTTCCCGTTCTCATGCTCTGCTGCATTCACCACTTCTTCTCTCAAAGATATCCATTCGTATTCTAGCGGATTCCTTCCTCTGTTTCAGTCAGTCGTTGCATTACGCTAACTTTAAGATTATCGAAAAACTGTGGGTATTGACTTATTCAAGTTCCATTCCCTTAATTTGCTACCGTTTACTGTCTCTTTAGTTGTAAACTGCAGCTCGTAACTAATAAAGTACTGTAGGTTTGCGTCTGCACCGGGAAATGTCTTATAATTTCAAATCTGGTTTCGAAAACTTTGTTTCAAATATGTATTATTCTTTCATGATTCGTAAGCAATGTGCTAGATAGTGAACAATGATGAACGGTAGTCATGAAATATGTTTATGGTGAAATGAGAAAACATGCATAATGGAATATGTGAAAGAGTACATTGTACAGAAAATGAAAAATTGGTATGTCTTCACCCAACTAGATATAGTTTTTCAAACGCACCGCGCGTTTCAGTGGTTCCTCCCCCGTACCTCAGTGGCTGTCCGTCATTGGCTACCGCTAACGTCTGCCGCTTCCAGATGGGAACGCCAATTCCGCGAGCCGCCGCGTCAACGCGGAAAACGCTTGCCGCTGCCGTTGCCGCACGCCGCGCTGCCGCCCTCTAGTGGGAACCGGCCTTAATCCGCCAGGCGGATTCGTGCAGGGGACCGGCACTCCTTTCCGCTCGGGAAGCAGCGCGGTAGACCGACACGGCTAACCGGGCGGGCGTCCCATAAGTTACTCTTCTCCTCAATTCGATACAGTACCTCGTCGTTACAATTAGATTTACACACCTAAATTTAAGCATTCTTCTGTAGCACCACATTCCAAAAGCGACTATTCTCTTCTTGCCCGAACTGTTTATCGTTCATGTTTCCTTTCTAGACAAGGCTTCATTCGAGACGAATACTTTCAGAAACGAGTTTCTAATAATGAAAATCACATTTTATTTTCAATAACGATCTGTTCAATGTCTATCTTCATTTTACATTGTCTTTAGCTCGTCCATCACCAGTTATTTTGTTGGTTAAATACCAAAACGTATCTACTAGTTTTAGGTCACTTTTGCCTCAACATCGCCTAATTGAATTCGTCTTCATTCGAAGACCGTACTACTGCCTTTGTCAACGCTCATCTTACAACCTCTTCTGAATATATTAAAAAGGAAAACACTTCCTGATGTTCTGCAAACCTACAGTTGCTTGGTCAAGAAGGCTTTCAGCTTGTCAGGCGATCTTCAGGTGACAAACGAATGTGGCAAACGCAGATAAACATGATTTGCGTCTCACAAAGTATATAATAAACATTACAGTAATTCCACTAACTAAAAAAGAAGTAAACAAATTTTTATGGCGAAATAATTTAATAAACGATGATAAACATGATGAATCTAGGACTTGTAACTAAAACTTAGTTTAACAAAGCAGAAAATGGAAATTAAGTCTGAAAATTTAATACTGGACCGGCCTTCTGTGTCATGTGTTCGTTGATTTCCAGTATTACCAGTAGGGTCATCCTTGTGCTTTTCTTGCAGAATGTAAAACTTCAGATGGTTCAAATGGCTTTGAGCACTGTGGGACTTAACTTCTGATGTCATTAGTCCCCTAGAACGTAGAACTACTTAAACCTAACTAACCTAAGGACATCACACATATCCATGCCCGAGGCAGGATTCGAACTTGCGACCGCAGCGGTCGCTCGGTTCCAGACTGTAGCACCTAGAATCGCTCGGCCTCTCTGGCAGGCTTGTAAAACTTCGCATTCTAAATTCTCGCACTGTTCTTACCACGACTGACAACTTCAACGTATTAATGACGTTACACAAGGCCATTAGCTGTCAAATATAACGCCACAACCTGCAGACTTTATGCTCAAGCATACATTTCTCGCGCGTTTCCATATTTGTGTCCAACTCCAGTACACGGCATGTGATCTCGAAAGGTAAAAGTTTCACACTTGAAGAAGATCCATTGTACACAACGAGCTTTCAAGTGCTGATTTCGCTCGCTAGAGTATAACGATTTTTTTTTAGCTACCATGCTTTCAGTTTCCTAGATTACGTAACGTCGCCTTGATCCCAGCGATCAGCTGCATTCGGTAGAAAATATAAAACTCGTGTAAACACCCATCACCAGGAAATGTGCCTGCGGTGGCTCGAAAGCTGATTAATTGAAAAATGAACATTTTGAAAGAGGCTGGCAGCAGTTTCCAAACAAATTGTCCGCTAATCTTCTTTGTTGACCGGAATAGAACTGCTACGAATGGCTTTTACAGTGAGCTTAAACTGTGTACCGGTCGTGACGCTTTCGGCCACAACTAGCGACTCGGCGCTTGTTATTACGACTTCCAGGTGCGTACAGAGTAGCCGAGCTCCTTAACGAGGTGCCTTCCGCACCCCAGCCGTGACTGATTCTCACTTCTCTGATTATTTCCGCTTTCCTTGTTAGCGTTGCAGATTAGTACCCTAGACGTATTCTGGGAGGAGTCGGCGGTCAATATGTTCCACTTGCCTCGTTACGAGCACCGGCACGCAACCAATATGCCGATTATTTCTGAAATAACAGGATGCCAGTGCAAATTACTGACTCCTTACAAGGGCAGAACACAGAGCGTTTATTTTTCCTACTCACTTTTCCAGTGACGGGCCAGTTACTTGGAAAAACGTAATACACTGTAGAGGACGGCGTCTGAAGCACAGAAAACGGCCAGTGAGGAAACGCAGCAGTGTTCCTTGTATTGGAGAGGAACCCTCTTTTTTTGAATCCCCTTGAGAAGCTTGGAGGAAGAGCCCTGAGCTGTCTACACAACAGAAAAATAGCATAACTTGGTTCCTACAGTCATTACATGTATCTGTTCTCCCAGCGTAGTGTGCGGCAGAATCGGCATCAAGTCTGCGTTACGCGACACAGAAGCTTTTCGGAATAGTACTTTCACTTTAGAATGAATATTTCACTCTGGATTGAATATTTCATTCTGAAGCGGAGTGTAGTGTTTTGGAACCTCTTAGCAGATTAAAACTGTGTGCCGGGCCGGGAATCGAAGTTGGGACCTTTGTCTTTCGTGGGGAAGTGCTCTGTCAACATGAGTAGCGACCCACACCACAGCTTTTCCTCCGCCAGTACGTGATATCCTACTTCTTAAATTCACAGCATACCTCGCGGGATAGGCATTCGTGGAAGAAATAATATAGCGGAGACACGGCTTAGTCACAGTCAGGGGAATTGTTATGAGTTTTCGCTTTGCAGTAGAGTCTGCGCTGATTTGAAAATTCCTGGCAGATAATATTGTGTGCCGGAACGGAATGCAAAACTGGGACCCAGGATTTAGTCCCGATAGGTTGGTTGGTTTGGAGAACAAATCAGAGGACACTACGCTGCAGAGTGGAAACTCATTCCGTAAGAGTGTAACATAGCTGGTATATTACAAGTCGCTATGCAATCTTTATTCTGTCTGAAAATATCTGTGTTTCCTTCGCTACGCTGGGAGAACAGACACATGTAATGACTGTAGCAACCAAGTTACAGTATTTTTCTATTGTGTAGACAGCTCAGGCGGGTCAACATCTGGTCGCATTGGAACACAGGGCTCTTTCTCTAAGCTTCTCAAGTGTTGCGAAATTCCAAGGAGTGCGATCGTTTCTTGCTTAGAGGCAGAATAGAGCGCCGCCATTGAAGTCAGGAAATGTTGTTGTTCCGTTGAGTCCCGGAAGTGTTCGCAAGCGTGGCGAATCTGCTCTATCTGCGGGACACTGAAGTATACGACTTCGCCATTGTGTGCTTACACTGCGCTAGAACTTTTCGTATTCTGGCAGCACCATCAGCCGCCTACCACTGTTTTCGGTTTACCCAGTGAGCGGCGAGATAACAGTCGGCGTGCAACCTTCAAATAATTAAGGAAAATACAGTGAGAGCTATTCAAGAAGTTTAGCAGTTTCTCTCCCCCCCCCCCCTCCCCCCCTTCCCCACGATTTTTGCTGGAAACAGGAATCCTGGGTTGCGAGGCTGGTAATCGTGATAGACTCTTCACTCGAGGACGTGGCGTTCTGGAGAGGAGGTGTGTGGTTGTAGAGAGGGTGGAGAATGGCGTGGGTCTGCGAGGTCCAATTTTCGATTGCCGAGTCGCTGGTCTGGAGCATTGGACAGGTTTACTGTTTGAGTAAGTGTCGCAATTTCGCAGCAGCGCAGTTCTTTCATCTCTAAGCAACACGCAACTTGCGTGTCCTTTAAATCTCGTTCAAAAATGGTTCAAATGGCTCTGAGCACTATGTGACTTAACATCTGAGGTCATCAGTCTCCTAGAACTTAGAACTACTTGAACATAACCAACCTAAGGACATCACACACATCCATGCTGGAGGCAGGATTCGAACCTGCGACCGTAACGGTCGCGCGGTTTCAGACTGAAGCACCTAGAACCGCTCGGCCACACCGGCCGGCTTAAATCTCATGTTGCACTTGTATTAATTGAGAGTTGGACTTAGTACTCAATAGTTTTCTCTAATGACATCTGTGAGCTACTCAAACCTATTGGAATGCCACGTGCACTTCCGCTAACAGTCTTGCGTGTTATTAGTTTCAATTGCTCATAAATATTTGGGGTATTATCTTTGCTAATTTGTATGTTAGCCGAAATAATCACAGTCAGCTGTCTGATTTGAAATATCGATCTTTTTTGCGTAGAATCTTTGATAACATTTACTTTATTTGTGTTGCACACACACACGGGTTTCTGACTCTTTGAGCGTTTCGTGGCTAGTTAAGATTCCACGATTTTTAGATTCAAGCTAGCTCTTCCTTATTACATATTTTACAAGAAATTCTATTTTTTATTAGTACAATTGACCTCAGATTATATTGAACATTCTACGTACATAAAATAAACAAAATTAATTAAAAGTGATCCATTTACCTGATTTCGCTCAGCTTGATGGCTCTGAGCAGGTGACCGTTCATTATGGAACGTTTTATAAATATCTTTGGTCACATTTGTTTATTTTAATCTGTGCTTGCACTTTGCTGGCGATCCCTTGCAATACAAGTACACTCACTGAGACCAATTTGAGGACTTTTCAACGGAAAGGTTTGGTTGTTACATTCAACGAGAGGAGATCTCATTAATTTTTCTGAAAGCGTCAAATCAGTGGCAGAGTTTTCCTTTTCTTCTGAGTCCGTGAGAGTGGCAGGCAGATCGCACGATCGCCGCGGGACCCCAGAATGTGTCATAGCAAAACAACACCAATATAAAAAGAGTGGATGAAGGAGAGAAAGTAACATTTCTATTGTTAACGAAAGGTAAGGTTCCAAATTCGACTCTCGGTCCGCTACACGGATTTCATCTACAAGAAAGTTTCAGTACCTAAGCATAATATAAAACGATCGTCGTTCGTTGCCAGTAAACTGTCTGTTTTGCCCGTTTTCCGTGCTGTATAAGTTAATTCGTCACATCGTCGTTTAAACAAAATTATAACGTCCATAAGAGATGGTCTTACATCACAGGTCGTCTTGATTCTTTGCTGGGTCCGACATATCCCCTGTTGGAGAGACCCATATACACTAAGGTGACAAAAGTCATAGTTACACCTCCTAATATCGTGTCGGACCTCCTTTTGCCCCCCGTAATGCAGCGACTCGACGTTACATTGACTCAACCAGTCGTTGGAAGTCCTCTGCAGAAATATTGAGCCATTCTGCCTCTATAGCCGTCCATAATTGTGAAAGTGTTGCTGGTGCAGGTTGTTGTGCACGATATTCTCGATTATGTCCCATATATCTTCGATGGGGTTTTATGTCGGGCGATATGGGTCGTCAAATCAGTAACTCGATTGTTCAGAACGTTCTTCAAACGAGTTGTGAACAACTGTGGCCCAGAGGCATGACATCATTGTTCGGGAACATAAGGGCCATGAATGGCTGCAAATGGTCTCCAAGCAGAATATAATCAATATCAGTCAATGATAGATCACTTGGACTAGAGGACCCAGTACGTTCCGTGTAAACACAACCCACGCATTATGGAGCAACCACCAGTTTGCACAGTGCCTTCCTGACAACTTCGTTCCATGGCGTCGTGGGGTCTACGCTACACTCGAACGCTGCCCGCAACTTTTACCAACTGAAATCCGGACTCATATGAAACTTCCTGGCAGATTAAAACTGTGTGCCCGACCGAGACTCGAACTCGGGACCTTTGCCTTTCGCGGGCAAGTGCTCTACCATCTGAGCTACCGAAGCACGACTCACGCCCGGTACTCACAGCTTTACTTCTGCCAGTATCTCGTCTCCTACCTTCCAAACTTTACAGAAGCTCTCCTGCGAACCTTGCAGAACTAGCACTCCTGAAAGAAAGGATATTGCGGAGACATGGCTTAGCCACACCATGGGGGAGGTTTCCAGAATGAGATTTTCACTCTGCAGCGGAGTGTGCGCTGATATGAAATTTCCTGACAGATTAAAACTGTGTGCCCGACCGAGACTCGTACTCGGGACCTTTGCCTTTCGCGGGCAAGTGCTCAGATGGTAGAGCACTTGCCCGCGAAAGGCAAAGGTCCCGAGTTCGAGTCTCGGTCGGGCACACAGTTTTAATCTGTCAGGAAATTTCATATCAGCGCACACTCCGCTGCAGAGTGAAAATCTCATTCTGGAAATCTGGGCTCATCTGATTAGGCCACGGCTTTCCAGTCGTCTAGGGTCCAGTGCATACGGTCACGGCCCAGGAGAGGCGCTGCAGGCGATGTGCTATTAGCAAAGGCACTCGCGTGGGCTGTCTGCTGCTATAGGCCATTAACGCCAAATTTAGCCTCACTGCCTAACGGATACGGTCATCGTGCGTCTCGCATTGATTTCTGATGCTTCTTCGCGCTTTGTTGCTTGTCTGTTAACTCTACGTGGACGCAGCTGCTCTCGGTCGTTAAGTGAAGGCCGTCGGCTAGTGCGTTGCCCGTGCCTCACATTTGGTACTGGTGACACTGTACGTCGCGGAATATTGAATTCTGTGTGGTGATTTCGGAAATGGAATGTGCCATGCTTCTAGGTCCGATTACCTTTCCACGTCCACAGCCTGTTTACTCCCGTCGTGCGGCCACAATCACGTTGGAAGACTTCTCATATTAATCGCTTGATTACAAATGACAGCTCCACTTTTTATATCTCTTGTAGCGATACTACCGCCATCTGTATATGTAAATATCGCTATCCCATGACTTTTGTCACCTTAGTTTAGGTTGGGGCGCTTGACCGTTGAGAGGCTTCTAGCAGAAGTTCTCGAGCAGTGCCCTCCTCTAAGAAGGGGGCGCTGATGAATTGCCCACCAACTGCTCGGCAGAGCTCGCCATCCCCAGCGTGAACACTGGCCGCAACAATGCGGTGCCGCAACAAAACTGCGCACCCGCCGACGCACAAAACCTTGCGTATACAGACGTCGCCCGCGAAACCTATATTCTCTAAGGCGCTTTCACGTCCCCGTGTCGCCCCCGCGACGCGAGGACAATATTTGGGCTTTGAGCACTGCAGTAGGCGCGTTCTCGGCTGACCGAACACCCACAAAGAGGACCAGCGAGATGTGTGGCGGGCCCCTCGGGCCACGGCCGACTCACTGATGAGGTTACGCCGCGAGGCGCCCATTGCTCCAGCCTCACTGAATGTCGCCAACTGGGCTGTGCCTTTTGTGGAGGGCTGAGAATGTCTTAGGAGCGGAGTTTACGTTGATCCTAGCAAGGGTTTAGTCTCCAGCTGCTGTGATATTGTTACCTGGCTTCCAGCTTGTTTGATGCAATCTCATTCACTCTCTGAGCTGTGTCAAGTTTTCTCAATGTGCCCTTGGTGTGGGCACCGTTTTAAAGTACACGCGCCACAAATAACTTATCCAAACGGGATGTAAATCAGTAAATCTGATGTATATGTAGAGACAAACAAATGATTATAATTTCAGAAAAACTGAATGATTAATTCATGAGAGAGAGTTTCGGAAACTGAGCATGTCAGTGTTGGTCCAGCTCTGGCTCTTATGCAAGCAGTTATTTGGCTTGGCATTGATTGTTAGAGTTGTTAGATGTCCTCCAGAGCGGATATTGTGCCAAAATATGTCCAATTGGCGCACTGAATCGGGAAAATCCCGAGCGTCTCCATACACTTATTCGGCTTGGTTTCTCACTTATTGGAATAGAATTGCCTTCAATATTGAGACCAGCTTCTAAATCAGCCGCGATGACCGGCGAAGACGTGTCTGGAGGTGCGCCGGGTGGCGGTTGGATACCAATCTCACTGTCGCCCACCATACGAGCGACAGTGGAATAGAAGGGAGAACCGATAGAAGTACTCAAAGTACCCTCCGCCACACACCGTCAGGTGGCTTGCGGAGTATGGATGTAGATGTAGATCTAGATGAACCGGGGTGCCATTTCATTTCATAGCAGGACCCCTTTGATTGTCACTCTTACAGCACAACAGTACGTCGACGATATCTACGCCCCGTCTTGTTGCCTTTCATGGCAAACAATCGTGGCCTTGCATTTCAGCAGGATAATGCCCATCTGCCCACGGCGAGAATTTCTACTGCTTGTCTTGATGCTTGCCGTACCTTACCTTGGCCAGGAAGGTCACTGGATCTCTCTCCCAATTAAGAACGTCTGGAGCATTATGGTTTGACGATCTAACGAGCCAGTTTGACATAATTTGGCGTGACATCCCCAACAACTCTTTCAATCAATGCCAAGCTGAATAACTACTTGTCGGCCGCGGTGGTCTCGCGGTTCTAGGCGCGTAGTCCGGAACAGCGCGCCTGCTACTGGCGCAGGTTCGAATCCTGCCTCGGGCATGGATGTGTGTGATGTCCTTAGGTTAGTTAGGTTTAAGTAGTTCTAAGTTCTAGGGGACTGATGACCACAGCAGTTAAGTCCCATAGTGCTCACAGCCATCTGAACCATTTGAATAACTACTTGATTAAGACCAGAGTTGGACTAACGCGTTATTGACATGCTCAATTTGTGAACCTCTTTCTCTTGAATAACTCATCCTAATCCTCTGAAACTGTAATCATATATTTGTCTGTATATGTAGAGCACTTCTAGCGATTTTCGTGCTATTCGGATAATTACTTCGTGGTGTGTCTTTTTTCTCCGAGGAGTCTACATGCTAATCAGAATTGTGTACATAGTTCCGCGTAGTCTGCGCGTACACAACTTTCCCAATAGAGTGCGCCCCGCTAAGCACAACAGCGCAGGCGCAGCGCTCGTCCGCCTCCGCACTACGAGATGGCGCTTTCTTAGAAACGGACCAAATTCTGCTTCCGCCGATCCGCGTATTAATATGTAACGCAGTCAATGAGATTGCTGCTAACGTAGAACCTTTTCTCCTCGCGGATCACACTCGCGCAGTGATACCTGAACGCTCGAGGTATTATAACGAGTGTACAGACCTCCGATTAGTCAGTCCGCACCAGTCTGCATTAGTCTGCACCTGTCTCTACCAGTCTGCATTAGTCTGCATTAGTCTTTAGTCAAGTTTCAGTCTGCGCCAAATAAGATTATCATATTACTGTACATAGCCATGAAGAGAAATGTATAGACTCTTTGTCAAGTATCAGAGATATGTGAGATTAAGATTAACGTACCAAGACCAAAGGAACTTCAGATTGTCAGTTGTAAACAGCATCCAGAATCAAGTTACGTAATGTCTATGTTATTTATTATTTTAATAAATGTGTGTGAAAATTGATCAAGTTCTGTTTAAAGTTGGTCACCGTCAATCTGCTACTCTAAGCGTGCAAGTGGCATTTCTATCGTCTGACCTAACGGCAGAAGATAAACACGCCACTGTAAGACCACGAAACATATTGCTGACACTCGCCTACTTCGCTAGAGCGACAAGTGTGTGCTGTGGATTGGCAAGACAGCCAACCCACTATGACAGGAAGCCGAAAGGCACGCGTTAAGCTCACGCAGGCTGGCGTGAGGTCTGGAACAGGTCAAGTAATTGAGACTAGCAAATAAAATACGTAGCTGATGGAATACTTAACTTTAATCCATAATTGGTGAACATCGCTCTTGACGGTACATGTTTTACAGCATCAATAGTAACTGGTAATGGCGCCTTGCTAGGTCGTAGCAAATGACGTAGCTGAAGGCTATGCTTACTATCGTCTCGGCAAATGAGAGCGTAATTTTTCAGTGAACCATCGCTAGCAAAGTCGGCTGTACAACTGGGTCGAGTGCTAGGAAAACTCTCTAGACCTGCCGTGTGGCGGCGCTCGGTCTGCAATCACTGACAGTGGCGACACGCGGGTCCGACGTATACTAACGGACCGCGGCCGATTTAAAGGCTACCACCTAGCAAGTGTGGTGTCTGGCGGTGACACCACAGTGTGTACCGAAGGTCTTATTTACAGTACGCACACCACAAAAATAATGTACACGTATAAATGAAATGGGGTCTACATCTGCTTCTGCATCCACGTCTATACAAGCCATTGTGAAGTGCATCGCAGAGAGTAATTATTATTGCACCACTCATTACGGCTTCTTTCTCTTCCATTTGCGTACGAAGTATGGCACGAATAACTGATTAAACTCCTCTGTGGATGCTGTAATTAGTCTATCTGGTCTTCAAGATCCCTGCCGGTGCGGTACGTATATTCTTCAACTAATAATGGCTCTTAAAACTTCCCATGTAGGTTTCGCAAGGATATTGGATCTCCAAACGAGTGCCAGTTCAAGTTCTTCAGCACCTCCATGACACTCTCCCATGAGTGGAACATACCTGTGACCATTCGTGCTCCTTTTCTCTGTATAGAACTATATCTCATGTCAGCCCTATTTGATAGCCGTCCTTTTTGTTTTTTGTTTTGTGATGTTTCTACATATAATAATCGGAATATAATTCACGAGTAAATCACAATTCAAGATTTTAATCATAAGTTCAGATAGCCACGTAAACCTTATGCCTTCAGCAAAGTGGCAAGTAAAATAGTCATTCATTAGTGCACTGTCTGCATTTAACAGTGTAAAGTTCGATGTAATGTTCCTTCGGACTTGCACGCATAGACAGAACATTCTGACAGTTGACAGTCGTATTAAATCATGAAATGAATTCGCATACTGCGAGTATGGTTGTTGTTGTTGTTGTCTTCAGTCCTGAGACTGGTTTGATGCAGCTCTCCATGCTACTCTATCCTGTGCAAGCTTCTTCATCTCCCAGTACCTACTGCAACCTACATCCTTCTGAATCTGCTTAGTGTATTCATCTCTTGGTCTCCCCCTACGATTTTTACCCTCCACACTGCCTTCCAATACTAAATTGGTGATCCCTTGATGCCTCAGAACATGGTACAACTTTTTTTTTTCATGTGTCTTCTGACTGGTTTTATGCGGCCAGCCACGAATTATTCTCCTGTGCTAATTTCTTCATCTCAGAGTAGCACTTGCAACCTACGTCTTCAATTATTTGCTGGATACATTCCAATCTGTGTCTTCCTCTACAGTTTTTGCACTCTACAGTTCCCTCTAGTACCATGGAAGTCATTCGCTCATGTCTTTACAGATGTCCTATCATCCTGTCCCTTCTCCTTATCAGTTTTTTCCACATATTTCTTTCCTCTCCGATTCTGCGTTGAACCTCCTCATTCCTTACCTTATCAGTCCACCTAATTTTCAACATTCGTCTGTAGCGCCACATTTCAAATGCTTCGAATCTCTTCTGTTCCGGTTTTCTCACAGTCCATGTTTCACTACTGTACTCCAGAACTATATTCTCATAAATTTCTTCCTCAAATTAAGGCCGATAGTTTGATATTAGTAGACTTCTCTTGGCCAGGAATACCTTTTTTGCCATACCTAGTCTGCTTTTTATGTCCTCCTTGCTCCGTCCGTCACTGGTTATTTTACTGCCTAGGTAGCAGAATTCCTCAACTGCATCTACATCCTGACCATCAATCCTGATGTTAAGTTTCTCGCTGTTCTCATTTCTACTGCTGCTCATCACCTTCGTATTTCTTGGATTTAGTCTCAATCCATACTCTGTACTCATTAGACTGTTCATTCCGTTCAGCAGATCATGTAATTCTTCTTCACTTTCACTCAGGACAGCAATGTCATCAGCGAATCGTATCATTGATATCCTTTCACCTTCAATTTTAATTCCACTTCTAAACTCTTCTTTTATTTCCATTATTGCTTCCTCGATGTTCAGACTGAACCGTAGGGGCGGAAGGCTACATCCGTGTCTTACAGCCTTTTTGATACGAGCACTTCGTTCTTGGTCGTCCACTCTTATTATTCCTCTCCCTATAGCTTACCCCTACTTTTTTTAGAATTTCGAACATCTAACACCATTTTACATCGTCGAACGCTTTTTCCAGGTCGACAAATCCTATGGACATGTCTTGATTTTCCTTTAGTCTTGCTACCATTATTAACCGCAACGTCAGAACTGCCTCTATCGTGCCTTTACTTTTCGTAAAGCCAAACTGATCGTCATCTAGCGCATCCTCAATTTTCTTTTCGGGTCTTCTGTATATTATTCTTGTAAGCAACTTGGGTGCATGAGCTGTTAAGCTGATTGTACGATAATTCTCGCACTTGTCAGCTCTTGCCGTCTTCGGAATTATGTGGATGATGCTTTCCGAAAGTCAGATGGTATGTCGCCAGAGCCATACATTCTGCACACTAACGTGAATAGTCGTTTTGTTGCCACTTCACCAATAATTTTAGAAATTCTGATGGAATGTTATCTGTCCCTTCTGCATTATTTGACCTTAAGTCCTCGAAAGCTCTTTTCAGTTCTGATTCTAATACTGGATCCCCTATCTCTTCTAAATCGACTCCTGTTACTTCTATCACATCAGACAAATCTTCCACCGCATAGAGACTTGCAATGTACTCTTTCCACTTCTCCGCTCTCTCCTCCGCATTTAACAGTGGAATTCACGTTGCACTCTTAATGTTACCACCCTTGCTTTTGATGTCACCGAAGGTTGTTTTGACTTCGCTGTATGCTGAGTCTATCCTTCCGACAATCATCTCTTTTTCGATGTCTTCACATTTATCCTGCAGCCATTTCGCCTCAGCTTCCCTGCACGTGCTATTTATTTGAATCCTCAGCAACTTGTAGTTCAGTGTTCCTGAGTTTCCCGGAACATTTTTGTACTTTCATCAATCAACTGAAGTATTTCTTCTGTTATCAATGGCTTCTTCGCAGTTACCTTCTTTGTACCTATGTTTGCTTTCCCAAATTCTGTGATGGGCCTTTTTAGAAATGTCCATTCCTCTTCAACTGTACTGCCTACTAAGCTATTTCTTACTGCTGTATCTATAGCCTTAGAGAATTTCAACCATATCCCACTTCTTTGTGTACTGATTCTTGCTGACAGGTCTTAAACTTCAGCCCACTCTTCATCACTACTATATTGCGATCTGAGTCTGCTCCTGTGTACGACTTAGAATCCAGTACCTGATTTCAGAATCTCTGTCTGACCATGATGTAATCTAACTGAAATCTTCCTGTACCACCCGGCCTTTTCCAAGTATACCTCCCCCACCTCTTGTGATTTTTGAACAGAGTATTCGCTATTACTAGCTGAAACTTGTTACAGAACTCAATTAGTCTTTCTCCTCTCTCTTTCCTTGTCCCAAGCCCATATTCTCCTGTAACCGTTTCTTCTACTCCTTCCCCTACAACTGCAGTCCAGTCTCCCATGACTATTAGATTTTCATATCCCTTTACATACTGTATGACCCTTTCAGTATCCTCATACACTTTCTCTACCTCTTCATCTTGAGCTTGCGATGTCGGCATGTATACCTGAACTATCGTTTTCGGTGCTGGTTTGCTGTCGATTCTGATAAGAACGACCCTGTCACTGAACTGTTCACAGAAACACACTCTCTGCCCTACCTTCCTATTCATAACGAATCCTACTCCTGTTATATCATTTTCTGCTGCTGTTGATATTACCTTACACTCATCTGACCAGAAATCCTTGTCCTCTTTCCACTTCACTACACTGACCCCTACTATATCTAGATTGAGCCTTTGCATTTCTCTTTTCAGATTTTCTAGTTTCCCTACCACGTTCAATCTTTTAACATTCTATGCCCCGACTCGTAGAAAGTTATCCTTCCGTTGATTATTCAATCTTTGTCTCATGGTAACCTCCCCCTTGGCAGTCCCCTCCCGGAGATCCGAATGGGGGACAATTCCGGAATCTTTTGCGAGTGGAGAGGTCATCATGACACTTCTTCAATTACAGGCCACATGTCCTGTGGATACAAGTTACGTGTCTTTAATGCAGTGGTTTCCATTGCCTTCTGCATCCTCATGTCGTTGATCACCGCTGATTCTTTCGCCTTTAGGGGCAATTTCCCAACCCTAGGACAAGAGAGTGCCTAGAATCTCTGTCCGCTCCTTCGTCCTCATTGATAATGCCGTTGTCAGAATGGGGTGACTTCTTATGCCGGAAGTCTTCGGCCGCCAATGCTGCTTATTAATCAAAGTTTAAGCAGCAGAGGGATGCGAACTCCGGACCGAAGGCGTTTTGATTATGAATCAAAGACGCTTCGTCTACATCACGTGTGCTGTTGGTACCACTGCTTGGTTCAGCTGTTTGTCGTGCCGTGGTTTGTTCCTCACAGAACGGCGATTCTTGTGCCAAATAATTTTATTTTCTAGTGCATACCTAGATAGTGCTTACTACTTACGATATACGACTTAAAGATTACATCATTTGAAACGAAGCTTTAGAAGCAATATTACATGTAGTTTTTCGTTGTGGGCCAGTGTTGCCAATGTAGAGAAAATGCCACTGCGACCTCTTACCAGACGCGTACTCTTACCCGTCCTTACCTTAAGTGCGTTGTACCGTGCATTAGTCAAATATACCATGGACGGACCTGGAGTGGCCATTTTAACATTGAGTGATTTCAGCTTCCTAGCTTTGAAATTGTGATCTTCATATGATTCTTACCAACATGAAACTTGCATTTCTCAGACTGAACAATGCTGTGGTTCGACAACTTCCTAAAACGAGTCGCCAGTGTGTCGGAGGAGTCATCATGCAAACATGTACTCTCTGGATTCCTTGATTTTGGTATTTCGTTTCTGGTACAAGGAAAGGGAAAACGTATGGTTCTTGTGAATTTTAATAGGTGTGTGTCTCGTAATTTTTTTATAAAATTTTAGAATCAATTTTCTTGTAAGTTTGTTTTGCTAAGTTCAGTATCAACTTTATATGCCAGTATTAACCAATCCCAATGAAATTTCTACAGGAGCTAGTCTTGAGGTATTTGCGTACTTCTATGCATTAACATTATGGACAATGTCTTTTGTCTATTTCATTTTCACATTTATGTGCTGATGCTTTAAGGAAATTTAAGATCCAAACTTGAGAAAAAAAGCACCGAAAGTAAAATAACATTTCTCACAAAATGAGTTCATCGAACTGTTGTACAATGTCTTCAGAATGTACCTAAAACAATCTGGGATGCGAAAACTGATGTTTCAGTACCAAAAGTTGGTTTGAAAAAGACCATTAAAATCATATTGAAAATTCGGAACTCAAAAATCAGTGAACTGTGGTCTTCACTAATTTCTTACGTGATAGACATGATTTTAAAAATCATTTGAAACTGGCAAAAACTAGAAGAAAAATTAAATTTTTTGGATGGAGACTCCGCTTAACCGAAGTCATAGGTCAGCCTCGTGTCGGTGAATATTTTCATCAAGCAGTTTCTCCTGTTTTCCATGTTGCTATCCATTTACACAATAAAAAATAATAGCAAAAGATTTCTTACATAATCTTGGATGAACACCTAAGCTGGGATCATCAAACGGACGCAGCAAGCAAGAAGTCTCTCTCGTCCCTACATGCACTCTAAAAATTTAGAAAATTATTTCCACATAAAGGAAACAAAATTAGTTCAGTCTTGACGAATCTCTACTACTGTGATGTGGTCACCGCGGGACAAATAGTAAAAATTCTAGCCGACTCCATCTGGCCATGACTGTTTGATCAAAACAGTCATTCCTGTTATGTTAGTGTGGATGGGAATGAATAGGCGATGTAATTACCACAAACTTTGTTTTCTCATCAGTCCATACCTGCAATACAAGATCTGGTACGTCCGGCAGATTGGCTGGACGTAATTCTCAGGCCGAAGTCTGGTATACCATATATATTACTGTGTCCGTTATTATTATTGCTGTTGTTGTTGTTACTGCCAAATCTTTTGTTTCCACTGTTTGTTATTATTATTATTTTTAGGTAATATTTATAAGTATAAATATATTATTTTCACAGTGAAAAGTAATGTTTTTCCTTCACTGCGTACCATCTGTTCGATTGGGCAGATGTTCCCTTTTCCCTCTCCTTGTGTCGTAAACGCTTTTCGAGAGCTGATTTGGTGTTCTGTATTTCTACAACAATCACTAGTTTTCTGACTTCATTAGCAGATGGAAGGATATGTATAATAACTACAGTAAAATTTAGAGATTATGTGACTTGTTTTTATGGATCTTCCCCATAATCAGCCCATGGAAACCATACGTCATCTTAATCTTACCTTCGATACTTTTTGGTTTAAAATTACTCATTTTTACTTTTACATGGAGTAAGAGAAGCCGAGTACTTACATGTCTCCCAGGGTTTTTTTCTTTTGTTTTCAATATACTGTCGGTACGATTGACTGTTACATCTTTATTAACAAAATTTTTATCCGCGCATTCTATGTAACATGGCTTTCTTAGCAACAGGTACTAGAAATTGCGTAAAGGCGTGTAGATGTACATGCTATTGAGGCCTATGTTAATACAGTGAAGAAAATAAATATTTTTGTGTAAGTAATGAAGGCCGGCTTTTTATATACAAACCTTCGAAGACAAAGTTTCGAAACATATACCGCGTGATGATGTAAAGTACTTATGTATCCTTTTTGTGACGTTGGGCAAAGACAAGGTCAAACTGATTCTTCACGATTTATTATAACATTATTCTTACCTAAGATGCACGTAAGCTTCATGCTAACCAAAGGAGAAATGATTTTCTTTCTCTTACCGCTGAAAACTATACAACGACGTCGCATCTTCCATTCAGGTCGTGTTCTACTCTCATCCCACTGTGTACCTCACTACCAAACAAAAACGAAAAATTTTAATTTATTGCAGGTAGCCATAAAAGGGCTGTGGTGTTCTCGATGCTGAGTACTGGGGTAAGATAGCAGTGTTCCGTTGTTATCCTGTGATTAATATACCTAGATGTGATAGAATGCAGGAAAATGGGTAGCTACTTCGATATTTTAGTGAACCATTGCTGTCTGAAACATCAGTCCGTTTCCTCGGTAACTTTGTGAAAGTCGATAACGTGTTGCGTGATGAGAAACAGCCGAAACCGTAATACAGATGGCTCATCCGTCAATTAGCGTGTCATGCATGTAACGAAACGCCATTGTGGGTAACACGCTACGTTTTTGTTCGATGTGCGTGACCACGTCGTCTTTTGCTGCAAATCCATAGCTTTGCAACTGCTACTCTGTATGGATCGCTTTAGCGTGTCTGTGCGACAGTCTGTTCTAGCCTTTTGGTAAGACTGTCCTTTCATGTGGAAACTTACATTTTTGACTCGGAGCGTATCAGAAGGGAAACGTGTCACGCTTCTCACTCGAAACTGACCTTTATCTTAATTCACACTGGCTCAAACCCTAATAATAATAATAGCGTGTGACGAGGGCCTCCCGTCGGGTAGACCGCTCGCCTGGTGCAAGTCTTTCGATTTGACGCCACTGCGGCGACTTGCGCATCGATGGGGATGAGATGATAATGATTTGGACAACACAACACCCTGTTCCTGAGCGGAGAAAATCTCCGACCCAGCCGGGAATCGAACCCGGGCCCTTAGGATTGACAGTCCGTCGCGCTGACCACGCAGCTACCGGGGGCGGACGCTCAAACCCTGACGCTGTAATTGGTGCATAGTCCGGATTTATTGTCCCGTGTCGATCTTCTACTGCAGTCGTTAATTCTGCACATGTAAATCTTGCTGGTCTTCCTTATTTGTTCGCGCCGTATTTCGATCTGTGTTTTTTTTTCTGTGCTTTGTGGAGAGATATTATTTGTTTTATGACTCGTTAGCCTTGAGGAACTTGTGCTCTTGTTTCTGTCTCGCTGGAGTCAAACTGTGAAGCTTTAATCTGGATCATTGACATACCCATACTACGATTCTACATGGCTTTAACATTTAGAATTACATAATATGTCACATTTGCTTGGCCTAAAAATTCTCTGCTGCGTATGTAGTTAAATACCGAATACTCGATCAAACACAATGGTTGCCATGTTGATACAGAACAGAACTTGATTTCTATTACTATACTAAACGATATATCAGCCCATCTGCATTTGATACTGGGGTGTTTAGTAGGCGAGGGGATGTTACTGTTATGATCTTCAGTCCGAAAACTGGTATTATGCATTTCTTCACGCTAGTCTGTTTTGTGCACGTCTCTTCATTTCTGCATAACTACCACAAACTACATCCGTTTTAATCCGCTTACCAAGCATGAAAGGTGATGAAGATAAAAAAAGGATTCCACCTTTACTAAGCTTGTTGTAAATGAATGTCATTCCTATGTTATTAAAAGTGCTCTTCTTCCTAGACTAAATACAGAAAAATTAACATGACTTGAAATTCCAGTTGTCAATAAACACCAATCACAGAATCTTGGTTTAATCCTCAACAACCAAACACAGTCCCATCATTTACCCTTGTAAAGTAGCAGCAATTAGTTAACATTGTCACCATAAGATGATAGAATTCTGGTAAACTGTGTAAATGTTTCCCGCTCCCCATACTACACTGTGTTCTTCCTCTTTCTCTTTCTTTCTCTCTCTGTCTCTCTCTCTCTCTCTCTCCCTCCCTTTTCGTGTTTGTCACATTCAACAAATCTCCATACTTTTATCAGTGTACCATAGCACTCTGTGTCAGTGCTCATTTTGTTTACTGTTTTGCCTTTATACTCATATACTCCTAATCTGAGCACACTGTGTTACGTGAGGGCGTGCCGAGAAGTAAAGCCTCCTAATTTTTTGTGAGACATTTCTTAGACCTTTTTAAATAAAACGAACTTTAAAACTTCTACATTTTTATCCTTCATGTTTACAAATTTTCAGCCCTCTGCCACTACAGGGCTTCTAATTCTAGAATGTAGCATGGCGGTATGTAACGTCATTATGTCGGTGCGTGAGAAACTGCGTGTCACAATCGAGTTGCACGAATTCGAAGAGTTCGTCCACACATGGAGCACCTTCTCTTTCAGCACGACAATGCCAGACCACACACAAGCGCTGTGACATTGGCAACAATCCGACACCTTGGATTTATTGTCATCAATCATCCTCCATACAGTCAAGACATGATCCCAGCCAATTATCATCTGTTAGCAAAACTTGAAGATCACCCTCGAGGACTTCACTTTTATAGTGATGAAGCAGTGCAAGCAGAGGTAAGGTTGTGTCTCCGTCACCAAAATCAAACATTCTGCTGTGACAGTGTCAACAAACTGGCCTCTAGTTGGGAGGAATGTGTTCGCCTCTAAGGTGGCTATGTTAAGAAATAATTATGCAGACATGAAGAGTAAAGATGTTGAATGTTGGAATGTTAATAACGTTAGTTTTATTTGAAAGGTTTGAAGAGTATTCAGGAGGACCACATATAAGTTTTAACTGTGCATGTCTGCTTAATTGTGCATGTCTGCTTCAAGACAATTTATTAGTTTATGTACGTTTAAGAGACTTTAATTAATATTTGCATAACATTCTGAGTAGAATATTTTCGTCAGTCAGTTGGTTTAAGGGTTGATACACGTATCTCTACAGTCTAAAACATTCAGTAAATCATTACATAGTATTTCCTAATTTGTACCCATGTCAAACTGAAGCACTGCCGTTTTGGTACTGATACATAATCTTCATATAGTTACATTTCTTCGGAAATAAATGTACAGGTAGAAGCTATAGATAATGTTATGTGGACTGTCTGTTGGGTTTTAAATTGTCTGTTGATGACGGAGAAAAAAGCGGGTTCACAACAAAGTGTAAAAAGATATATTGTTGTAGAACATTAATACTGTGCGTTTCACTTATTAAAATAAGACTTAATTTTTCTGGTTGAAACTGTAGATGGTGATTTATGTTTATGGTTATTGTAAATAGATTGCATACTTTATAAAAATCATGTAATGTATTGGTACTGCACATCCTACACGTAAATCTATCGTTTGATGTGGTACATGTACATAAACTGTATTATACAGTCACAAATTCCTGTACAAGGATTGTATAGATATCGATAAACATAGGAAGTAACATGTATGGAAATTCCTTCGGTACTCTGAGGAACACGCACATGCTAAAAACTGAAATACTGACTTTGAGGAACAGACATGTTAAAATTGAAATACACATCATTGATGTTTCCGAATAATATTTATTTTACATTTTGTCGTGAAACAGCTTTCGGCATTCCAGGTCATCCTCAGAAGACTAATACTAAACAGATAGTCCACACAACTTCAGCGAGAATTTATAGCTGTACATTGTTTTTCCAAAGAAGTGTAACCATTTTTTCCGGTATGTATCTATAGGAAAACACAAATTTATTGAAATATACGAAGAAGCTTTTGACAAATAAGTATTATACTACATTACACTCAAAGATTAAAAAGTATAAAAATGTTAAGACCAAAAAAGCACAAAATTTGGTAATCTAACTCTTTGGCCAATTTATGGGATGGTACTGAAACTGGAACTCTTACAAATCTCACTGGAATACCTGCTTTGTGAGGCTTAGGTAACCCATACACTCTGGGTGCTACTGGATTTATGTTCGTGAGGTATTTGGAATTTATATCACTGTGGATTAGTTTTAATAACGTTCTTCACTTACATACAACATTTCATCATGGAGTCGTTAGACAACTAGAGAATTCTGCATGCTTGAGGAATATAAACAGTTTTCAGTGTATTGGGGACTTATTAAGTAACATTAAAATCTTCCACTAGAAAGCCAAAAGCCGCTTCACAACGAAATATAAACTAAATTTAATTGTGGAATATCAGTAATGTATACATCAGTTTTTAAAATGGAAAGTAATTTTGAAAGTACCATCTGATACTAAATAGTGGTAAGTAGGGAAACGTTGAAATTAGTGTAGGTACCAGGGGGCAGTGTGTGAAGAGAGTGCGTGAACAAGCTAATAGTCTGGAACGAGCAACCACACAGTGAGGACTCAAAGGGCATGGCCTTGGACACTGAAAAGTTGGAAAACTAAAGTGGGGTCCACAGAACAGTTGTATGCGAAATATTGCCGCCGCTGAGTTCAAAATTTTGTCCTAGTTAATAGAAATGTATTTGAAATGTAAACTTCTCGATTAACAACCCACTTAATTAATGCGTTCTATAACATCCGTCACCAATCGCTACATAAAATGAAATTCCATGTTCAACGGTTAGACGGGGAATTCACTGAAAGTTTTACATTTCAAATATATTTGTATCTGAGAGTATTTCCTGCACTCTACTGAAGTCATAGTTCGTAACTCATGCTTTGTAACCACACATGCGCAGTTATCTCACAAATATATCGTCTGTGCATCCATGTTTACGGGGTGAGGTCTGCTTCTGGCATTGTCTACTTTCGCCTATGTCAGTTTTTGTTTACAATTGTTTTACAACTTTTATAGAAGCTCGGAAGCTGATCTGTACCACTCTGCAGTTATAAAAATGTTATCTTGATAGAATCAGCGATGTCTTTCTTCCACTGGGAACTATGAGCCAGCCTCAACTAAGTGAGAACAGTTTGTGCCATAGAACAAACGCAACTAGTCTACATTCTCCTGCCGCTTACGATAATTATAAGTGTAACTTACAATCAGTATTGCAGTAGGACATGTACCAGTGAAATTATTGAACTGTGTCAATAAATATTAGTTTTGTGACAAACTTTCTTTACCCTGAAGCATATGTCCTGTAAAGGGATCCTGTATCTGGTACAAAAGTGAACTGAGTTTTTCGCTGAAGACCGTTAAAATGCTAAAAATATAGAAGGTTGGATTACCATAATTTGTAATTCACGTAAGTCAGATCGAGTGCCATCCCTACGTTAACCTAGTTTCAAAACATAGATCTTTACTTTCAAATGTGACGCCTTACTGTAAGTGTTTGTAGATGTAAGTTGAATCTACTTCTTACTGCTCGGAACTGTTGGAAACAGCGTTGTATCTTCGTTACTCTGCTGTGCCTATGTGGTAGTAAGGAGTACTGAAATACGAGTACCTGTAATTCGTGAAAAGGATTTGTTTAATTTTAAGCAGTCAAGAGTGAACTAAACACAGAATTATAGAATATCGTAGGTAACATCCTCTAAAGTACCGTAACAAATAAATATTCAAAGAAGTGTTATTGCTGTGGTTCAGTCCAAAAACTGGTTTGCTGCATCTCTCCGTGCTAGTCTGTTTTGTGCAAACCTTTTCATTTCAGCATAACTTCTGCAACTTGTGTTCATTTGAACTTTCTTACTGTAATCAAGCATTTATCTCGCTCTACAATTTTTTGCCCTCATCCCCCTCTCGATTCCACTCTTTCTGTCTTTACGAAAGACAGATGCCACAGATTGAGTCCTATCATCCAATTCACTTTTTTAAGTGAAGTTGTACCATAAATATCTTCTTTCTCTTATTCAGTTCAGTGCCTCTTCATCAGTTATCCCATAAATCCAATCTATCTTCAACATTATCCTGTACCACCAGCCTTCAAAAGCTATTCTTTTCTTGTCTACACTATTATCCACATCGCACCTGAATAGGGTGTACATTCTAGACAACTACCTTAAGGAAGGCTATCCCAACTTAATTTTATGTTCGATATAAACAATTTTTTTCTTCTGCCAGGCCACTTTTCTACTGACAGTGTACATTTTATATGTGCTCCACTGAATTATTTTGCTGTGCAGGCAGTAGAACTCATCCACTGTTTCTAGTGTCTCATCTCCATTAGCTTCATTAACTTCAAGACTGATAGTAAGTTCATTTGAACTATATTTTCATAGTGATGGATAAGTGAGAAATTACAGAATTTTGCTCATAGTAGATTGTGTGTTTGGTCGCAGTCCTGCGCTATAAAAATAGCCTAAATACTTATAAACAGGTGGTTGAAAACAACGAGTGTGTTCGTGGATTTGCGAACATCTGAGCTGAATTACCTCATTATCACACAACACAATTTCGTTACAGGTTCCTTGCTTAAATACACGTCTCTCCATCCTGTGTTCTATGATAGTACTAAGGAGGCCTTATTCAATACATCAGACAGCGAACACACACATACGGGAAGTTCTATTCAGAATAAATGCGTTGCAGTTGCCGACTTGACAGGATCGTGTTTCATTTGTCGGCGTGTGATGCAGGCACTGTACGTTATAGGTTACCCTCAATGCGTTTGGCTCCGCAACATTCGACAGTCACTTCCAGGCCAGTGTTCCTTATCTGAAAGTGACATGTTGGTCTATCATCTCTGAAGTTTGCATCATCGTTACAGATGCTACCTATACAGATTCACACAAAGATTGGGATGGACTTGTAAGAATGGCGTACCATGCGTTATATGACTGCTGGGGATGAAACAAGGATGCATCACGTGATGTCGCAGTTAAAATGAGTATTATGAGGGTTTCCCAGAAAATAATGCACTGCATCATCTGATACTAGTTTTCTTCATTTGTGTAAATGCTCTTCGAGTGTGTAGTGGATCTTAATCCAGAGGTAACAAACCATTTACAAATGAATTAGGTATCTGTGTGTTCCAGAGCACTATTGAAATAGAAGCGAAGCAAATAATGTATTACTGGCGACATTTATATATTAATGAAAACAAAATAAGTGAAGTATAACAACTTATCATAAGAACTATAAATGAAGTGTGATCATTGAAATAGGGATACAGCAGATAGAACATCCAGTATTGAGAAACCACACCCAGATTTTCTTGAGAAGTTTTCATAAAAGACCAGGTTCTTTCCTCAATTAGGAGAGATACAGATTCCTTGTATCCTCAAACTGAATTTGTGTTATCTAACAAACGCAGTACCCACATCAAAATGTAATGCCTGCCATGCTTTGAATCAGTGGCTTTGAAATACATATGTTCATTGTTAGCTTGAATACATGAAACTACTGTAAAAGAAAAACACCAAAAGATCTTCGTTCTATAACACCTGCAGCCTGATAATAAAAGCTGAACACTTGATAACTCAGTCTTGAGTGTTATGTTTTTGTGTAGGAAAATGCCACCAGCTGAAAACAGGAAACAAAAGTTAATTATAGCCACATACATTCAATCACATTTCTTTCAATAGCATTTTCATTAATAATTTGGGTACTTGACTTGTATTCTTGAAGTCAAGAGCGAGTTGCAGTATAAGTAAGTTGTAAGGAATTGTAACGTACAACACTACAATATTTGAGTTGAGAATCACACAAGAATTCAAGAAATATTTTTAAATAAACTTTATTTCCAGCTGTACAGTATTTATATTTGTCACTGTAGGCTTTTAAAGCTCGTCAAAATACACAACATAAACATTTATTACAATATAGCACATGGCAGAATGGTTAGCTGCAGTCTGTTGTGCCAAGACTTAAACACTGAGATACATACTGAAATAAGAGTCTCCTCATAATGAACTATAAAACTAGAAACACTTTGTAGTGAATACAAATTCTTCAGTCTCCATAATGTCTCTCACAGGATACCAGAAAGATAATTATCTTCAGATCATTCTACTACAAATGAAGCTTCAGACTACACCCAGACTACATTATCTATATTTACCATCTCTCCATAATGAAATATTTTTGAAAATGTATGATACTTAAATTTTATGTTTACTGTTAAAGATATCCTACTAACATCAACTGTGGGTATAATTGTATTGTTCTGGAAGAAAGATTTCAGTGGGTCAAAGGACAAAAGGGTGAGCAGAGACATATCCACATAGGCAGTAGCAAGATTATCTGTATGAAATTATCAAATAGAATTACGTTGTTGGAATACATCCATTTCTAGGTCTTTGGAAGACGAATTCTGAAATAATTATTTAACAGATACCACACAGTCACAATGAAAAAAATCCAGCCAACATGGCTGAACACAAAATTACTGGAAATAATACATATAATTAACTGGTCAATGCCTGTGTCGTAGTTTATTGAAGTATTTGAATTGCAGATGCAAAGCCATCAGGACATCTCTGACTACGATTTCTTGGATTATATACTGATATTAAGTTACGTTTCAGCATGTTATATAAACTGTCTCACACTTCTCCTTAAGTAAGATTTTATGCAGTTTTTATGACAATAACCTATGGGCATCATAAAATATCACAGTAAACATAAAACCGTCCCTTCTGTGTATAAACCTATTGTCAAAATATAGTAGTAATAAAGTTTCAAATATTTCATCATTCACAAAAATTTTAACACTAGTGAAACTATGTAAAAGAATTGTTGAATATTACAAACTTCAGTTGGATTGTTTTATGTGTCATTTTTAAACACTCTAAATTAATCCGTTACATCAAACAACAACTTGGAGAATAACTTTTCTGCGATGTAACAGAAATATTAATTACATAACATACAGTAATTTTTTATTTTTATTTTTAGAGCCCGATCTCTAATATTCATACTGAGAAAAATGGTTGTTTCAGTAATTGATACTTTACACTCATTAAGTTGCTGACTGTTTCAGTTAATGCACCTGCAAATACAACTAAAGCAAGCTAAGAGATGCGGCTTTCAATATTGAGCTACTAGATATCATTAAAGAATACATTTCAAATTACATGTAGGCACTTATGCAAGTACTATATCACAGATACCTCATGGTTCGTCAGTCACCAAGCAAATTTATTTTCAGCTGATCGAGACACAACCATAAGCAACAAATGAAAGACTGTGGTAAAACTACAACTAAATTAACATTCCAATCAGAGATTAGAAAACCTTAACTGCAATAAAATAATCAGGTACTCAGTTATAATGTCTAACATATTACAAAGACATTGAAGAACAATAAGACATCCTTTATCATTTATTTTCACGACAGTGTCAACGCTAAAACCTCCAGACAGTACTGACCTGGGGCTTTAAGCTGACACTCATCAGACCCAATTTGGACATTCTTTGCTCTACGAGCGTATGGTTTATTTTGCTTGAATGCACCATCGCTTTAAATGTAGGGAACGAAAGAATGAAGATTAGCGTCGGAATGATGACGTCGTCAGAGATTAGGAGCGATCTCGGATTAGGAAATGATGGAGAAATACTTGAGTGCGTCCTGTTCAAAGGAACCATCTTGGAATGTTAAATCTTCGAGATGCCGTGGAAATATTGCAAATAAATGTGGGGCAAAGGAACCATCTTAGATTGTTAAATCTTCGAGATGCTGAGGAAATATTGCAAATAAATGTGGGGCAACGTTGCACAAGAGCAAACATCAGCTTCACTACTTAGAAAATTCTAGCACTACACTGTACAATAATCCTCTTGATTTTAATGTTACAGATGTTAAATTGTGCACAATTCTCGTCGACAATCTTTTTATCCTGTCGAATATTCGTCGCAGTTGATACATGTTGTGCAATGTGTACAGTTACCATCGAGACAAGGATGTGAAACAGAAGCTGTATGTCGCTTTGTTTTGTTACGAAATATATTTCGTTTCCCTTTTATTTCTTACCTCCTACAATCGGATATCGGGTAATTTACTCGCCACAGGGCATTCCAAGAAATTAGACCGTCAACGATCACGGAAAGAGAGATCAGCCGATTTTATCACCGCTGATTTGTTATTGGCGAAAGACTAAGTTTCTGCCTGTGGACATTGTGCTGACTGAGACGATATTCAGAAAACAAACATCCAGGCTTTGATAGCAGTTCGCCACACATTTTTCTTCTTCCCTCATCTATGTAACTTAACATTCTCTGGTAAAGGGTATGAGGTTCCACCCAACAAATTTCATTTAGTTTGTGCTCGTGGCGACCGAGATATTAAGTAGAAATGGAATTGGTACACGGCCGAATTCAGTAATCAAAAGAATAAAACTGTATCATTTTGAAATCCATACGAAACATTCTGTTATTGTCTGGCTACTTTTGCAGCACCCTAAAAATTAATCAGTTTAAACTGGATTCGAGGAATGTTAAGAAGTAAAGAACGTAGGAGTAATGAAAAACACAGAAAAGTGCTCAACATTTAGACATAAAGTCGCACACCAGCATAGCACTGTTAGTCGTTCTTTGCCTCTGAAGACAGGTCGTGGGTTGGGCTGACAGCGCCGACCTTCATCTGTTCCCCCAGCCACTCGCTGCCCAGGTTGTCGGTGACGGCGTCACACGGCCGGCCACCGCCGGCCCCCATCACCTGCTCCAGGTCATCCCAGTGCAGGTTCAGGTTCACGCGGGCAGAGGTCGCCAGTGGCCGAGGTAGCAGAGATTTCATTGGCTGTGGAAAAACAGAACACCTCTTAGAAGGTTCACCAGTGGGCAGAGAAACCTTAAATTAAATTAAATCGGGAGAAACGGATCAGTGGTTACGATGGCTGCGACGCAGAATTATAATTTGGGAGAAACCAGATTGAAAATTCCAGTTTGGCTAACTTGATTTTAATTGGTTCCTCATGAAGTCTAGTGGTCCTCCTTCAACGAGGCGTCGAAAATCATTCCCGCTCCCTCCATCCATTTCCCATTCCAGCTAGAGTTTTCTGCTTCAGAAAGAAAATGCATGACCTCGAATGGTCAGAACGGCACGAAACTGTGCTTAGAATACGAGTCACTCATTCCACAAATAGTGATCTGAACCATTCACATACAAAACTGCGCATCTTACCACGAGAGACATTTGAATTATCACCTAACCAAGATCTAAGAGAGGAACTTTGACAATGTGTAGAAAGAAAACGGCGATGTAATGCGATGAAAAACACGTATATTTCAATTTCATGATTTATTGCTGTATTCCTTTTATATAAAATAATTACACTACATGAACAACAAACTTTTTTTCCGAAATGAGGTCGTTGGTAACTGCTGGGGAGAGGCGTGAATTTTGTATCGTATTAGATCATAAATGTCAGCATCTTGCTCACATAATATTTTATTGAAACTGATTAGTAGTTTTGGCTTTGCAGCATATACAGGGTGGTCCATTGACCGTGACCGGGCCAAATATCTCACGAAATAAGCGTCAAACGAAAAAACTACAAAGAACGAAACTTGTCTAGCTTGAAGGGGGAAACCAGATGGCGCTATGGTTGGCCCGCTAGATGGGGCTGCCATAGGTCAAACAGATATCATCTGCGTTTTTTTAAAATAGAAACTCACATTTTTATTACATATTCGTGTAGTACGTAAAGAAATATGAATGTTTTAGTTGGACCACTTTTTTCGCTTCGTGATAGATGGAGCTGTAATAGTCACAAACATATGGCTCACAATTTTAGACGAACAGTTAACAGGTGGGTTTTTTAAATTAAAATGCAGAACGTAGGTACGTCTGAACATTTTATTTCGGCTGTTCCAATGTGATACATGTACCTTTGTGAACTTATCATTTCTGAGAACGCATGCTGTTATAGCGTGATTACCTGTAAATACCACATTAATGCAATAAATGCTCAAAATGATGTCCGTCAACCTCAATGCATTTGGCAATACGTGTAACGACATTCCTCTCAACAGCGAGTAGTTCGCCTTCCATAACGTTCGCACATGCATTGACAATGCGCTGACGCATATTGTCAGGCGTTGTCGGTGGATCACGATAGCAAATATCCTTCAACTTTCCCCACAGATAGAAATCAGATCCGGTGAACGTGCGGGCAATGGTATGGTGCTTCGGCGACCAATCTACCTTTAATGAAATATGCAATTCAATACCGCTTCAACCGCACGCGAGCTATGTGCCGGACATCCATCATGTTGGAAGTACATCGCCATTCTGTCATGCAGTGAAACATCTTTTTGTAACATCGGTAGAACATTACGTAGAAAATCAGCATACATTGCACTATTTAGATTGCCATCGATAAAATGGGGGCCAATTATCCTTCCTCCCATAAAGCCGCACCATGCATTAACCCGCCAAGGTCGCTGATGTTCCACTTGTCGCAGCCACCGTGGATTTTCCATTGCCCAATAGTGCATATTATGCCGGTTTACATTACCGCTGTTGGTGAATGACGCTTCGTCGCTAAAAAGAACGCGTGCAAAAAAATCTGTCATCGTCCCGTAATTTCTCTTGTGCCCAGTGGCAGAACTGTACACGACGTTCAAAGTCGTCGCCATGCAATTCCTGGTGCTAGAAATATGATGTCGTCCGTGATGCCGAGCAGCATACATAGCACACGCCCGTTGGGCATTTTGATCACAATAGCCATACATCAACCCGATATCGACCTTTTCCGCAGTTGGTAAACGGTCCATTTTAACACGGGTAATGTATCACGAAGCAAATACCGTCCGCACTGGCGGAATGTTACGTGATACCAGGTACTTATACGTTTGTGACTATTATAGCGCCATTTATCACAAAGCGAGAAAAGTGGTCCAACTAAAACATTCATATTTCTTTACGTACTACACGAATATGTAATAAAAAAATAAAAAATGGGGGGTTCCTATTTAAAAAAACGCATTTGATATCCGTTTGACCTATGACAGCGCCATCTAGCGGGCCAACCATAGCGCCATCTGGTTTCCACCTTCAAGCTAGACGAGTTTCGTTCTTTGTAGTTTTTCCGTTTGATGCTTATTTCGTGAGATATTTGGCCCGGTCACTATCAATGGACCACCCTGTATATATATATATATATATATATATATATATATATATATATATATATATATATATATATATATATATATACAGGGTGGTCGATTGATAGTGACCGGGTCAAATATCTGTTCCGAGTCACGGACAGCTTTATTAAAATCTTTCAGTTTTCTTGAGCGTTTAAGCCCACACCAATCCGAAGCGAATGCCATAACAACTCGATAATGCCATCTAGATGGTCATAAACCTAGGTTTTGTGGATCTAATGTGTACGGAAAATAGATTATCGATAATGTTCATTATAAAATATGCGTTTATGTTTAAAGGTTACCACGAGGTAGGAACATATGAAAAATATTATCAAACCAGTCTAAATGCTACCGTAACTGAACTACACAATAATGGAATCCATCACAGGGCCTATTTCGTTACGGCGTGAATCATAGTCGGATTCTCTACTTAAAACGAGCACTCGCGCATGTTGTTTTACTCGCAGCTATTTTATTTTCGCAGGTTACTGTCTTGTCTGAAAATTTAGTATTAAGGCTGGTGTTACTTGCTCCAGAACTCGTTCAGAATCCGGTAATTATTTTTTAACGCAGATGCGTGTATCTTACATATTGGTTTCAACTCAGTTTTTATCAAATTTTCTGTCGAATTGACATGGTACAGGAGCAAGTATTACGTCATAGCACATTTTGGTTGGAGAACAAAATGGGTAAAATGATGTCGTTACCTCGCCAGGTAAAGTGAACTGTGGACGACTTCAGAAAGTGCAAGGTTCGACTAAAGAAAATAATACTTGCTACAGCATTTAACAAAAAGTGTCTAGTTGAAAAAGTGATTTCAAAGTATATAAAATTGAACATCAAGAACAACAGTCAAAGTGCACAGCTAGCAAAGGACACAAAAGTAAAACTTACAAGAAGTCAACGCTACCGTCTGACAATGGACTCAGGGCCAAATGGTATAATAAAATCGTTTCAAGAAAACTTGTGGCTGGTCGCTGTATTTCCTTAAATGTAACAATACCAATTGTATACGAGGCTGCATACGTGGCCCATTGTTTAGCTTCGCTGGCCACTGGTGCAGAATTTCCGAGTTCGAGAGCCGACGATGTTCAGAGATACTACTCGGTTGGGGAAGTCTGGAAATGGATACGCTGAGCCATGTAAGTGTAAATGAGAAGTTACTTCGATAATGCAATGAAACTGTCACCGAAGCATCCGCACTGATGTTACAATTATTATATACCCAAACATCCACTATTATAATATTTATTCACAGCATAATAAAATACTCAATCTTAAATTCCACGAAGCTAGCTTTTTTCGAAATCCTTAAGAAAAAATGTTAAAAATTACTGTGTTTTGAATCATTTGCGCACAGTAGTGATTCACAAGGCTGTGCCTGCATACACCACAGTGTCATCTCAATAACAGTGGCAATCAGTTAGAGGTGCCACGTATGAAGAAAATAGTGTGATTACATTGGTTTCATTAGTTTTGGATTATTCACCCACAGATTAAAGATAAAAACTAATGTTTCACGCATCTCAATGTTTATGATGTCATATCTACTGAACTATGTGTCGTACAATGATATTGCTTTGCACGAACATTCAGTGGTATATGTGAACAGTGTCCGCAAAATGTATTGCGAATGGCTTTAGTGGTAAAGATTCACAGCTAATAAATCAAAACATCATGCCTGATGCTAAAGTTTTATTACACTAACAGCGAAAATATAGTAAGCGGTAACCTTCTCTCCTCTTGTTATTTTGTTGGGGGCGTCCGCGAGAAAAAGTTTCAGAAAGGTTTGAAATGATGTATAAAGCTTGTTGGAAGTCGGTATGTGCTCTTATTATCAAAAAGTGGATAAATATATTCTGGGTAATTTGCGCCCCGTGAGTTACGCTCCCTCAAGACGTAAAACAAACAAACACCGTCCGAACTCGCCTTGAGGGTCCAAAATTACCGACCGGCTGCCGTGTCATCCACAGACCTTAGGCGTCACTGGATGGAGATACGGAGGGGCGTGTGGTGAGCTCTTCAACTGGCCTCGCAAGGGCTGAGTGCATCCCGCTTGCCAAAAGCAGTCGGTGGACCCGGTCGGTGTCCCATCCACAACGCTTCACTTTGATGATCTGACGGAACCGGAATTTCACTGGGGCAAGTGAGCCAACTCTGACGATTGCAAGCCTAAACGTAGAGGGTATCACCAAAAACAAACAACAAATCATATCACAACTTTGCCGCACGCACAAATGGGACGTACTGTGCATACAAGAAACACACAATAAAAAAGGGGCAATAAGACCAGAAATAGAAGGAATGAAATTAGCCATAGAAAATCCACATCCTAAATATGGCAGCGCTGTCTTCACAAAACCTGAGATGGCCATAATATCAACTAACGGAACTACATACAATAACATAGAATTACTGACTGTCGAGTGTAGCACCTTCACCGTAACGTCAGTATACAAGCCGCCCGGAGAGAAGTTCAACTTGACTTTGCCGCCAAACTTCAACAACCAGAAAACACAGTTCATCTTAGGAGACTTCAACTGCCAGAGCACATCATGGGGCTACAAACATACAGACGACAACGGACATAAATTAGAGGAGTGGGCGGAAATAAATAAGTTATCCCTGATCCATGATCCCAAGCTACCATGCTCGTTCAGCAGCAAAATCTGGAAACGCGAATACAACCCTGATATTTGTTTTGTAAGCGCAAACGTGGAAGACCGATGCTTAAAAACTGCATACGCACCTCTTCCTAAAACACAACACCGACCTATCGGAATCCAAATATACGCTGCTTTGAGAACAACGAAAATACCATTCCGCACACGCTTCAACTTTAAAAAAGCTAAATGGACAGAATATGCTGTGGAACTGGATGCAGAAATAAAAAATCTACACCAAATTCCAGAAAATTATCAAACTTTCGTAGAGACCCTCCAAAAGATTTCTCGAAGACACATACCTCGAGGCTGCAGAGAGCATTTCATCCCAGGTCTCTCTGACGAATCAAAGAACATCCTGAGGGAGTACGAAATGCTTTACGAACAGGACCCCTTTAGTGAAGAAGTAGTCCAATGTGGAGAAACACTAATGGAAATGATTTTTGAATCAAGACAAAGGAAATGGGTCGAAACTCTGGAAAGAATGGATATGACCCACAGTGGCAAAGTCGCTTGGAACTTACTAAAAAAACTTTATTGTGACTTTGGGACAGCTAAACAATGCTCTTCAGTAACACCCAATCAAATTGCCCATCAGCTCCTACTAAATGGAAAACCCAACAAGAAATGTCAGAAAATAAAAATCAGCAGAATTCAGAGTCAAGAGTCGAGCTTGTTCGAAATACCATTTACCATGAAAGATCTTAATCATGAAATGAACTCAATGAAAAACGGGAAAGCAGCGGGAGTCGACGATATATGCGTGGAACAGATGCCAAGCAATGGATCCTGCAGCTCTTTAATCATTGCTTAAAAACGTGTAATATCCCAAAGATGTGGAGGAAATCAAAGGTAGTGGCGCTACTAAAACCTGGGAAAGACGCAGTCAACCGAAGAACTACCGTCCAATAGCACTCCTGTGCCATCTGTGCAAACTGTACGAACGAATAATCCTAAACCGCATAGCAAATATCACAGACCAAAAGCTCATTCCCCAACAGGCCGGTTGAAGACTGACCATTCAAAATCTCCGCTGGCGAATGCTCCGAATTCCTGCACACTACCGAAAAGACGGTTAAATTAACCTCACCAAATCATTTAGTAACAATGTCGACCCTGCGCCGAGCGGGACACAAGCACACGAAAAAGAAGACGTACTTATCAGTTACAAGTCTCATTTCACATATTATGATACAATCCTCCAGGCAAAAAGTAGTCGGCAGAGGGAAGTGTAAATGATAAAAGTGGTAAAGGAAGACCAAGACAGGCAGTAGGTTCAAATAAGTTGCTACTACACGGATCTGAAAATACTAGCACAAGACAGGCTAGCGTGATGTGCAGTACCTATCCAGTCTTTGAACTGATCACTCCAAATATTTACTGTCAAGTGGCACTGAAATACGTACGAATGTAGCGAAAATGTATATTTGCGTCATGTGTAAATGGGAAGTATAATACTAATGGCGCTTGCAAGCACGCAAAACGAAAGAGGTAGATTCTTCTGATTTTTACTTAAACTGTTTGTTTTCTATTCTTGAAATAGTTTTCTATCGTCTGCAGATACACTGTCGCATGTTGACATTTCCAATAGGCTGCGTCGTAAACGAAGTGGACACCGCGAAAGTACAATTACTTGGCATCAGCTACTTACATCAACACATTTTTTTGTCTGACTCGTTTTTGTACCATGTCACACTAGCAAGAAGGATGTGTGACACTTTATAATAATGTGAAGTAAAGCATATTCTTATTGCCTGAGAAAGCATTAGAAAACATACGTTATACATAGTAAAAATTAGGCGAGCATGATAATAGCACCATTTTCGTTCAATATAAATGTTGCAGTATTTTAGATCATATCAAAATTGTGTATGTCGTTTTCTGTAGTAACGTTTATAATTCTGGACAAAATAGTTATTGCCATTATTTTCTGAACATATTCATCTAATTTTAAATATTAACATCGTCACCGTAGGAAACAAACGAGGAATAAAAAATTGCTTCTAGAATTATCTCCGGAGAAGACAGACACTGTGTATGAACGTAGAGCTGTTACTGTAAAATTAAGAGAACGTAATTTGTAATTTGATCATGTGGACATGGAAGGCTGACACGCAGTGATGCCCACAGAAAGAAGAGAAAATTCCCCCCTTCCCCCCCCCCCCCCCATTCCTCACACGCAAACATACACAAAAACACACAGACATACAGAGATTAAGCAAGTGGTGAATATTTATTGGAGTTAGCCTCGTGATCAGTTCGGTAACTCTGAAAAGTCTGCCGTTAGTACTGATGCCAGTGCGTCTACAAGGATTGCAAACATTTTTATCATTTTGCTAAAATAGTCACAGTAGTAATTTTACACATATTTCGGAACACTACTGTTCTTTCACAAGCTATAAATAGTTACTCGCAAAACCACAGAATGTGCGTCTGCTCATCTGTGTGAGGTAAACAGATGTGATTTATACGGAGATTTCATTAACTTTTTTCATTCAAACATGAAGAACCAATTGTGGGCTAATACTACAACGTGTTACCGAAAATAGCAATACAGAAAATTGATCTAGCATGCTCTAATAGAGTAACATTCTGACATAAATAGCCCATTAACAGTATAATTGTCAGGGGGTGACATTACAGTTTATTACATCGCAAAACACATCCAAGCGTCGCGGGAACTGCTAGAGAAAATAGAAACTTTTCATTGAATCTAGTATTAAAATAAAGAGGAAAACTTAGAGTTTGCACCTTGCAAACGAGAATAACTACGGAATCCCATGGTAGTGAAAAATACTGCATCATATTTTTTTAGCTAATATAAAGACGCTAGGAAAACAAACATTATACTACGTCGCAAAGTTGGCACACCTGCTTCTGTGTATTTTCTATCAGTGCAAGTATTTGCGAGAGCTTTATTTTTAGCCATCGAAAAGTATGGTGTTGGCAGTCGGAGCTTTTTTATTCAACTTACATTGGGTATTACGTGATTCTAGAAATAATTCCCATAGTTAAGAACTTCTTTTTATCACATTGTGACACCTTAAATGTGTCTTTTGGATTTTGTGAGTTGTCATAAAGTAATAAAATAGCACTTGATACTGACAGTTATTTCCCGAAATGCATCATGCACAAGATAAATAGAGCGAATAAAACGAGACTGCTGGAAAAAAGTATGTTTCGATGCTAAAAACGAAACCATTAAACAGTCACAGGATTCCAAAGACAATTTACAATGGACAAAATAAAATGCACATATTACACTCAACACATCTATCAATTAAAGAACACTATTTTGTATCACTACATACGCCACAGATTCTTTTTTTCCGCCACTGAGAACAGGTGGTGAAAAATTGTTCAAATGGCTCTGAGCGCTATGGGACTTAACTTTTGAGGTCATCAGTCCCGTAGAACTTAGAACTACTTAAACCTCACTAACCTAAGGACATCACAAACATCCATGCCCGAGGCAGGATTCAAAACTGCGACCGTAGTGGTCGCGCGGTTCCAGACTGTAGCGCCTTGAACCGCTCGGCCACGCCGTCCGGCTCATGTGGTGAAGTTCGGCGGAAGTTCGCCGCCTGACCTCATCAGGGGGAAAAAACCCCGTACCTGTGCCGTATATTGTCATACAAAATAGTGTTCAAGTAATCAATGTTCATACGATACTGAAACAAACGGATCGTGCTAAATAAAGGAGATACTGCTACTATGCTACTAAACGTGAATGAGGCACAAAAGCCGGTCACGGTGGCCGTGCGGTTCTGGGCGCTACAGTCCGGAATCGCGGGACTGCTACGGTCGCAGGTTCGAATCCTGCCTCGGGCATGGATGTGTGTCATGTCCTTAGGTTAGTTAGGTTTAAGTAGTTCTAAGTTCTAGGGGACTGATGACCTCAAAAGTTAAGTCCCATAGTGCTCAGAGCCATTTGAACCATTTTGAGGCACGAAACTGTGTTGTTTTTAAAGTTCATAAGACAGTCTCGTTCCTTATAAAATGGATAAATCATCACTTTTGTTCGTCCCCATCACATTTTCGAGACATAAGTGATGATAACCACGTAAGCGATTTTTTTTGGGCTATTTTCGATGCAGTGTATTCCGAATGTCACCACAAGACATCGAGCTTACTGACGCCGCTAGAATTACCCGCCCCTTAGCGCAGAGTGTGCTCCAGGGCCGCTAGATTTTTTATTCGTTTTGTTGTCCGGGCGTAACGGATAGGCGAGGCAGGTAATAAACGGAGCGGTCGGTTTACCTGCCTGACGGCGGCGGCCGCCGCTCGCAGCAGCAGAGCCGCGTCGACGCCGGCGCTGCGCCGCTGCCGCTGCCAGCACTGCTGCACGCTGCCCCTGCACATGGCGGCCTGCCCGTTGTGCGGCGCAAGGTTGGCGCGCCTGCTCGCTTTATAGAGGTCGCGTGCTGCGCGCGTGAGTCGGCGCAAGCGCAGTGGCGTGTGCGAGGCAGCAGCGGCGGCGGCGGCGGCGGCGGTGGCGTTGGCGGCGGCAGGCGGCGGCAGGTGTGCCGCGGCGGAGGCCCGGACCGTGGGAAGGCCGGCGCGCCGCGTTCCCAGGCAGGGCCGCCACCTGCCGCACGCGACACGCGCCCTGCCCCCGCCCCGCCCCGCCCCAAGACATGCTGGCCAGCTTCCGCCACAAGCCAAACCCCGCTGCCCGCGGCGCTGATTGACACGCGCGGCGCGGCACGAGGATGACCTGCCACTACCCCACAGCTTACTACGCGTGCTCAAAATACTCTTACATTCGTACTCCAAATGCCACCTTAAGCTTCCCTTCGCGAAGGACCACACTCATACAAATTTTTTTGGAAGATATTTCCGCCATGTTAATTTGTCATTTATTTTGCACAATCACGATTTCGGTTTAATGCTCATTGCCGGCCTGGGTGGCCGAGCGGCTCTAGGCGCTACAGTCTGGAACCGCGCGACTGCTACGGTCGCAGGTTCGAATCCTGCCTCGGGCATCGAAGTGTGTGATCTACATCTACATCTACATACATACTCCGCAATCCACCATACGGTGAGTGGCGGAGGGTACCTCGTACCACAATTAGCATCTTCTCTCCCTGTTCCACTCCCAAACAGAACGAGGGAAAAATGACTGCCTATATGCCTCTAAACAAGCCCTAATCTGTCTTATCTTTGTGGTCTTTGCGCGAAATGTAAGTTGGCGGCAGTAAAATTGTACTGCAGTTAGCCTCAAATGCTGGTTCGCTAAATTTCCTCGGGTAGCGATTCCTTTCCTCTAGAGACTCCCACCCGAGTTCCTGAAGCATTTCCCTAACATTCGCGTGATGATCAAACCTACCAGTAACAAGTCTAGCAGCCCGCCTCTGAATTGCTTCTATGTCCTCTCTCAATCCGACCTGATAGGGATCCCAAACGCTCGATCAGTACTCAAGAATAGGTCGTATTAGTGTTTTATAAGCGGTCTCCTTTACAGATGAACCACATCTTCCCAAAATCCTGCCAATGAACCGAAGACGACTATCCGCCTTCCCCACAACTGCCATTACATGCTTGTCCCACTTCATATCGCTCTGGAATGTTACGCCCAAATATTTAATCGATGTGACTGTGTCAAGCGCTACACTACTAGTGGAGTATTCAAACATTACATGATTCTTTTTCCTATTCATCTGCATTAATTCACATTTATCTATATTCAGAGTTCGCGGCCATTCTTTACACCAATCACAAATCCTGTCCAAGTCATCTTGTATCCACCTACAGCCACTCAACGACGGCACCTTCCCGTACACCCAGCATCATCAGCAAACAGCCGCACATTGCTATTCACCCTATCCAAAAGATCATTTATGTAGATAGAAAACAACAGCAGACCTATCACACTTCCCTGTGGTACTCCAGATGATACCCTAACCTCCGATGAACACTCGCCATCGAGGACAACGTACTCCTTAGGTTAGCTAGGTTTAAGTAGTTCTAAGTTCTAGGAGTTGATGAACTCAGAAGTTAAGTCCCATAGTGCTTAGAGCCATTTGAACCATTTTTTAATACCCATTCTCAAATGCACGTTGAAATGTTGTGTCTGGCCTGTTTGTGACATGTCATCGTCGAAGAAGCATATTTCCGGTCTAATAGAAAACAGATACAAATCGTAGGTAAATAATATGGCTGACAATGATCACTAGTGGTTCCCAACCTTTCTTAGACCATTACCCCCTGAGTACCATCAGACATTAGCTAGTATCCCCCCCCCCTTCTGCCCCCTCCCCTCTGCCCCCTCCCCTCTCACCCCCTTGCATCACTGCGTCCAACTTGCCCCACATTACCTCCAACTTTAGCTTCAGAAGCTGCGACGTGGTCGCGAAAGGAATAGTGACCCGCAAATGTAGAATAAATTTCTTTTATTTCACGTCTATGGTCGCGAACATACCGGGTGATCAAAAAGTCAGTATAAACTTGAAAACTTAATAAACCATGGAATAATGTAGATAGAAAGGTAAAAATTGACACAAATGCTTGGAATGACATGGGGTTTTATTAGAACCAAAAACAACAACAAAGTATTGTTAGACGCGTGAAAGATCTCTTGCGCGCGTCGTTTGGTGATGATCGTGTGCTCCGCCTCCACTTTCGTCATGCTTGGCCTCCCAGGTCCCCAGACCTCAGTCCGTGCGATTATTGGCTTTGGGGTCACCTGAAGTCGCAAGCCTATCGTGATCGACCGACATCTCTAGGGATGCTGAAAGACAACATCCGACACCAATGCCTCACCATAACTCCGGACATGCTTTACAGTGCTGTTCACAACATTATTCCTCGACTACAGCTATTGTTGAGGAATGATGGTGGACATATTGAGCATTTCCTGTAAAGAACGTCATCTTTGCATTGTCTTACTGCCCGCATCTCGTGGTCGTGCGGTTGCGTTCTCGCTTCCCACGCCCGGGTTCCCGGGTTCGATTCCCGGCGGGGTCAGGGATTTTCTCTGCCTCGTGATGGCTGGGTGTTGTGTGCTGTCCTTAGGTTAGTTAGGTTTAAGTAGTTCTAAGTTCTAGGGGACTGATGACCATAGATGTTAAGTCCCATAGTGCTCAGATCCTTTTGAGCCATTGTCTTACTTTGTTATGCTAATTATTGCTATTCTGATCAGATGAAGTGCCATCTGTCGGACATTTTTTGAACTTTTGTATTTTTTGGTTCTAATAAAATCCCATGTCATTCCAAGCACGTGTGTCAATTTGTACCTCTCTATCTACATTATTCCGTGATTTATTCAGTTTTCAAATTTATTCTGACTTTTTGATCACCCGGTATAAGTCCTCAGACTACCGGTTTCAGTCAGCAATGACCATCTTCAGATCCGTTTTATAAAAAAGCGCATACTAATATACTGGAGACAACGTGGCATCGTCAAATGCTAAACAGAAAATCAGCGCCAGCATCGTCACACGTATATGATGATGAGATCCCATACCCCGAGGAGCGTAGGGGACGATGCGGGAGACCCGCACCGCCGTACTGGGTAAGGACCTATTGGAGGTGGTTTGCCATTGCCTTCCTCCGACCGTAATGGGGATGAATGATCATGATGCAAACGACACAACAACACCCAGTCATCTTGAAGCAGCAAAAATGCCTGATCCCGCCGGGAATCGAACCAGGGACCCTATGTGCGGGAAATGAGAACGCTACTGCAAGACCACGAGCTGTGGACACGTATATAAACTGTAGCATATACAAGAGTCGTCTTGCCAGCAGCGCTAGTGTTAGTTTTCAACAGTGGCGCTGCTAACAAGATGCCTCATTTAGATTTTTTTCATAAAACAGATCTGAAGACAGTTATTGCTGACCGAAACCGGCAGTCTGAGGACCTACATGTTTGTGACCATAGACATGAAATAAAAAAAAAAAATCTATCAAATTTAGCACCTAACTAAACTGTAGGATCAAAGACTTTTCTTGGTACACTTGTATTTTTAAAATGATGAGAGGTGGTTGAAGTGTGTGTATGTGTGTGTGTGTGTGTGTGTGTGTGTGTGATTGAATGAGGAAGGAATTCGTAGTGCATCGCAAGCGCTACTCACAACCCCTTCTCAGAAAAGAAAACCGTCGACAGTGTGGGTACACACTTGTTTCAAAACACACATCACTGCGGTACTTGTTTGACCTGCACACTGCAACCCCACTTAAAATCAAACAAGTTCAAATGTGTACACTGTACTTAATATTCGTAAATCACTTGATTGCTGCACTCCTTACTTCCGAATTGGAAAAAACTGGACGACTTAACGTTGTTAATGTTTTGTGTCTTACCACTCTAATATTAATAATAATAATAAACAGCACTATAGTAGCCCTTATATAGTTACTGTTGTGTCGTGCTGTTAATTCATTTATCTGTTTCGACACGAGTAATGAAGCAATTTCTGCACTACTACAGGTACTATCTACGACTTGGAGAAGAAATTTTCTTGAGATACTTAGCATTTGTTGCGTATGAGTCTCACTTTTATCGTCGGCAATGTACGGGACTACGTGCGGAACCTGTAACCTCCACCGCATTAATGCTACTAACTGAGTATATTGATAACACATAACCAACACTCGACTCATTACAAAATTGTAATAATACTAATGATCTTTAGAAAATAATTTAGTTTTGTGACTGAATCAGAATTAAATTGTTTAGTTTTTACCCTTCAGAAAATTTCATTTTACCTCTCAGAGGGTAATTACCCCCAAGTTGGGAACCACTGTTGTACACGGTGAAGAAACCATTAACACCCACAATGGCGAGTTTGACAGCTAATATATTCCTGTGACCTGCATTCGCCACTTATTTTCATCGACACACTGAAACACTTGATAATATATTTACCGCTGTCTCGATATCATTCACAGTGCGATGCGCTTTTCTTAATGACGAGTATACTTTAATGTCACCTTGTGATTCTGATACCGGTGATGGCACGTCAAGTGCAGTAACATCGCAGTCGGGTAGTACTTTGCTGTCGGCATTACACCTGATGGCAGGCAACGTTCCCCAGGCATTCACCAATCCCAAACCTATCCATCGGACTGCCACAAGGTGTAGCGTGGTTAATGACTCCAAATCAGTCGAGTCCAGTCATCCACTGTCCACTACACCACCTCGAGCGTCAGTTAGCAGTGACTACAGAAACGTGCAGTTTACGAGTTTCTCGACAATTGTACCCCATTATACTTAACTTCCTATGCACAGTAAAAATAAATAAATAAATAAAAGTTCAAATGGCTCTGAGCACTATGGGACTTAACTTCTAAGGTCATCAGTCCCCTAGAACTTAGAACTACTTAAACCTAACTAGCCTAAGGTCATCACACACACACCCATGCCCGAGGCAAGATTCGAACCTGCGCCCGTAGCGGTCGCGCGGTTCCAGACTGTAGCGCCTAGAACCGCTCGGCCACTTTGGCCGGCTATTCACAGTCATTGTGTTTGCTGAACCGCTGGTTGTACTTTGGAACTCACGAGTGATTCCTGTCTCTCATTTCATGAGATTTTTTCTACAGTCACTCTCCACAAGGGTCTACGGTCCCTATCCGTCAGTACATGGGCCTTGTTTTGACTGTTGTTCTTCTTCGCATTTCCACTTAACTATTACAACACCAACAGTCGATCTGGGCGGGTTTACAACGGTTGAAATGTCCCAGATGGATCTGTTGTTACTCTGATGACATTCGTTGACTAGCTCTCCTGACCGATCCCATCGACTCTGCCCTATGCTCTGCCAGTACTCCCTATCACCTTCCTCACCAATTTTTATACATACACACACACACACACACACACACACACACACACACACACACACACATATATATATATATATATATATATATATATATATATATATATATATATATTCTTCGTATTCTTCATTAGTAAATAGTGTTTCGTTAAAATCTTGTCACCAACTTGACCTAGTTGTTGTCCGATCCCAAAATAGATTACGAAAAGGGTATATAGAATGTCTCTGCAGTAGTTATAACTGTAAGAGAAGGTGGCACGACTAGAAATTGTTTACAGCATGTTTAGCATATGTGTATAATAATTGAGCAGTGGCGCGGCTGGCGCCAGTGTTCTCGCACTTACAACGGCATCGCTGCCATCGATTATAGGGTCACCATCTTTGACTTCCGCGATTCAGGCCGGTGGTCGGGTGGTTTCGGGGAGAGATAAAGAGAGAGAGGAGCGGAGATTTGCAGGGTCGGAAGTGGCTTGTTGACGTTTACCGTGAGGCCTGTGGTACGACGCCTGTACGCTATGGGCAGGCTCAGCGAGAGATCCCGGCAGTGACTTGATGGGACCTCGGGTTTCGTATCGCGGTGGTGTTTTGGTGCTTTTCTGCTGCGAGGGCACGTATAGGTTCTTGTTACTGGCCATTAAAATTGAGATGTCTATGGCGTGACGGAGGAATGTGTGATGCTCGCCGCTGTTGGATGTGAAAACACTTCGTGTTTTATGTGAAGTAAATAGCTGATACCACGGCGACGTCTTGCTCTCACGCGTTGTTGAATATATTTCGGAATTACTGAACGGTGAAAATATCCCACGTGTAAAGCAAATAAAGCCATTTGCACCATGCTAAGACACTGTTTTATTCTGCTTAAATCTGTGTCAGTTATATGTGCATTTATATGCCCTTCTATAGTTCCAGGAGTTATAGAAGTGTGTAAACAGAGAGCTATGTGGAAAGGGATGTAAACTTGAAACCCTTCCATACCAGCACCTACCTTGGGTATAAGTGTTATTCGGAGTTTGTCATGATACTGTAAGTAATTATCATACATAAAATTGTTTATTCTGATTATACTAAATTGGAAATGTAAGGTCGGTTTTGTGCCGCTGTAAATTACTATTGTCTCCTCTGTGTGGCAGCCTAGCATTGTCAGTGGCTTCAGTCATTATTCCTGTCATATTTCGAGTTATGTATTCGCGGGTTTGCTTAAGCTGACACTGTTGAGTTCTAAGACCTATAAACAAGCAAGTCAAACTTAGTATTCTATGAGCTCAAGACGATATTCTATTACGTGGTACCTTAGTTTGTTATAGGTTAGAAGTATTTTACGTGTTATTAATATTCTGCTGTTTGGTTTGTCTAAAGAGGAGCTAGTTCTGTGAAGCAGTCGTTTATATTTTATTAGTGTGTTGTTGTACCTTTTCATGTTAACTGTTTTTAAGAAGCTACAAATGATTCTGTGTATGTTGCAGGTAGCTGAAACTGACGTGTTCACGGGAGTCGCGTCCTGACGGGGTTGATAGTGGCCCTTTTTACTACGGCACGTCCGGCTATCCTCCTTCAGTACATTTGTCTCGCTTATATCGTTATTACGTTCGTCGAGTGAAATTAGGGCTTACTGTAATCACCTTATATGTTAAGTATCTCCCTTGCCAGGGCGCGAACCTTCGTGGAAATAGTCGTGCCGGCCGGTGTGGCTGCGCGGTTCTAGGCGCTTCAGTCTGGAACCGCGTGACTGCTACGGTCGCAGGTTCGAATCCTGCCTCGGGCATGGATGTGTGTGATGTCCTTAGGTTAGTTATGTTTAGGTAGTTCTAAGTTCTAGGGGACTGCTGACCACAGATGTTAAGTCCCATAGTGCTCAGAGCCATTTGAGCCATTTGATATAGTCGTATTCTCATCTGTAAGGATTGATAGTGTTATTCATTTGTTCTCGTCACATGTATGATTATTTATCTTGTTATGTTTAATGTCCGTAAAATGTGTTAGCGATGTCCGAATTGGGACGTTGTAGTCTCCTCTTGTGGAAACAAATTTAAGTGATTTTATTCCTTTTTTAAGTAGCCTTTAGATGCGTACATTTTGCCTCCATGTTTGGTGTTTTTATGGCGTCCACGTTACTTAAAATTACAGTAAAGGTAAATTTGGCAACGGAGGGTTTCGTGTATTTATTAGTTGCTAAGTGTATCCTAAGTTAAATGCAGGAACCCTACCAATAATTATAAAACCACAGACCTTGATTGAAATGACATTTAGTATTTGTACTTCATTTTATGAAGTCTTCAGAATGTTAGAGCTAATTTTGTGAAAAACTTGACGTTGATAACGAAACAGGTTTTATATATGAGCGAGGTTTCTACGGTTGTCGCCGCCTCTCACATCCCAATCTCCATCGTTCACAGTCATTCCAGTCTCCTTCATTAGACCTATCGCCGCCTTTGCTTCTTTGACGTCGCCTTTCCAGCATCTCGCAGGTCTTCCTTGCGTTCTTCTTTGATGTGGAGTCCATTGCCATACACGTTTTGGCCATCTTGTGTCTGACATACGCTGTATGTGACCGTACCAGAGTAGGCGCTTCCTTTCTATGTAGTCTATGACTGTGCTTTTGACATTCATAATCTCTCTGATCCTATCATGTCTAATATGATAAAGCCTGGAATATCCACAACTCCGTCTCCAGAAATCCATCTCGACAGCCAGCAGACTGTCTTTCTGCCTCTCAGTTAGTTTCCACAACTCTGCACCATAAGTTGTGATATTTTCAATAATTGTTGTGGTAGATGGTATTTGTTCTGCACGTTGTTTTGTTCCAGAGAATACCATTTAGTTGCTTATGGCTCGCTTGCCATGGTTGCTTTCAGATTCGATTTACAAACTGGTTATAGAACTTCTAGAGTGAGAAATAATTTGCCAACGCTTTTAAAACGTTGGTTAGTGCTAATAATGCTTAGCTACGAAATTTGCATTGGTGAAAAATTTCGATGGCCTGTAAACTTTGCCCAGTGAAATTTGCGCCTAGAAAAGGTCGACTGTACGAACTCCAACAGGTAAAGGTGCCGGCTGTTCTGTAGTGATCTACACCGAGGCGACAAAAACCAAGTTATTCCTCGTATCGGGCCTTCTTTTGGCCGGCTTAGTGCACCACCTCGACCTGATATGGGCTCAACAAGTCGTTGGAAGTCCTTGCAGAAACAGCGGAAATATTGAGCCATACTCCTCTGTAATAATAGCGAAAATGTTGGCAATCCAGTGTTTTTTTTTGCACAGGATCTCATGATTATGTTCCATAAATGTTCGATGGGTGACCAGATCATTCGCTCGAATTGTCCGGCACGTTCTTCAAACCAATCGCAAAAACTTCTGGCCCGCTGACATGCACAGTCATCCATAAAACTTGCATCACAGTTTGAGAAAATGAAGGCATGAATGGCTGCAAATGGTACATAACTATTTCTAGTCAATTATCGGTTCACTCAGATGAGAGGACTCAGTCCACTCCATGTAAAACAAGCCCACTCAATTATGGAGCCACCACCAGCTCGCACAGCGCCTTGTTGACATCTTGCGTTCATGGCGTCGTGAAATCTGCGTCACACTCGAACCCTACCATCAGGTTATCAGTGTACTGACTGGTTTGATGCGGCCCGCCGCTAATTCCTTTCCTGTGCTAACCTCTTCATCTCAGAGTAGCACTTGCAACCTACGTCCTCAATTATTTGCTTGACGTATACCAATCTCTGTCTTCCTCTACAGTTTTTGCCCTCTACAGCCCCCTCTAGTACCATGGAAGTCATTCCCTCATGTCTTAGCAGATGTCCTATCATCCTGTCCCTTCTCCTTATCAGTGTTTTCCACGTATTCCTTTCCTCTCCGATTCTGCGTAGAACCTCCTCATTCCTTACCTTATCAGTCCACCTAATTTTCAGCATTCGTCTATAGCACCACATCTCAAATGCTTCGATTCTCTTGTGTTCCGGTTTTTCCACAGTCCATGTTTCACTACCATACAATGCTGTACTCCAGACGTACATCCTCAGAAATTTCTTCCTCAAATTAAGGCCGGTATTTGATATTAGTAGACTTCTCTTGGCCAGAAATGCCTTTTTTGCCCTAGCGAGTCTGCTTTTGATGTCCTCCTTGCTCCGTCCGTCATTGGTTATTTTACTGCCTAGGTAGCAGAAATTCCTTAACTTCATTAACTTCGTGACCATCAATCCTGATGTTAAGTTTCTCGCTGTTCTCATTTCTACTACTTCTCATTACCCTCGTCTTTCTCCGATTTACTCTCAAACCATACTGTGTGCTCATTAGACTGTTCATTCCGTTCAGCAAGATCATTTAATTCTTCTTCACTTTCACTCAGGATAGCAATGTCATCAGCGAATCGTATCATTGATATCCTTTCACCTTGTATTTTAATTCCACTCCTGAACCTTTCTTTTATTTCCATCATTGCTTCCTCGATGTACAGATTGAAGAGGAGGGGCGAAAGGCTACAGCCTTGTCTTACACCCTTCTTAATACGAGCACTTCGTTCTTGACCGTCCACTCTTATTATTCCCTCTTGGTTGTTGTACATATTGTATATGACCCGTCTCTCCCTATAGCTTACCCCTACTTTTTTCAGAATCTCGAACAGCTTGCACCATTTTATATTGTCGAACGCTTTTTTCAGGTCGACAAATCCTATGAAAGTGTCTTGATTTTTCTTTAGCCTTGCTTCAATTATTAGCCGTAACGTCAGATTGCTTTTCTCGTCCCTTTACTTTTCCTAAAGCCAAACTGATCGTCACCTAGCGCATTCTCAATTTTCTTCTCAGTTCTTCTGTATATTATTCTTGTAAGCAGCTTCGATGCATGAGCTGTTAAGCTGATTGTGCGATAATTCTCGCACTTGTCAGCTCTTGCAGTCTTCGGAATTGTGTGGATGATGCTTTTCCGAAAGTTAGATGGTATATCGCCAGACTCATATATTCTACACACCAACGTGAATAGTCGTTTTGTTGCCACTTCCCCCAATGATTTTAGAAATTCTGATGGAATGTTATCTATCTCTTCTGCCTTATTTGACCGTAAGTCCTCCAAAGCTCTTTTAAATTCCGATTCTAATACTGGATCCCCAATCTCTTCTAAATCGACTCCTGTTTCTTCTTCTATCACATCAGACAAATCTTCACCCTCATAGAGGCTTTCAATGTATTCTTTCCACCTATCTGCTCTCTCCTCTGCATTTAACAGTGGAATTCCCGTTGCACTCTTAATGTTACCACCGTTGCTTTTAATGTCACCAAAGGTTGTTTTGACTTTCCTGTATGCTGAGTCTGTCCTTCCGACAGTCGTATCTTTTTCGATGGCTTCACATTTCTCCTGAAGCCATTTCGCCTTAGCTTCCCTGCACTTCCTATTTATTTCATTCCTCAGCGACTTGTATTTCTGTATTCCTGATTTTCCCGGAACATGTTTGTACTTCCTCCTTTCATCCATCAAATGAAGTATTTCTTCTGTTACCCATGGTTTCTTCGCAGCTACCTTCTTTGTACCTATGTTTTCCTTCCCAACTTCTGTGATGGCCCCTTATTAGAGATGTCCATTCCTCTTCAACAGTACTGTCTACTGCGCTATTCCTCATTGCTGTATCTATAGCGTTAGAGAACTTCAAACGTATCTCGTCATTCCTTAGTACTTCCGTATCCCACTTGTTTGCGTATTGATTCTTCCTGACTAATGTCTTGAACTTCAGCCTACTCTTCATCACTACTGTATTGTGATCTGAGTCTAAATGTGCTCCTGGGTACGCCTTACAATCCAGTATCTGATTTCGGAATCTCTGCCTGACCATGATGTAATCTAATTGAAATCTTTCCGTAACTCTCGGCCTTTTCCAAGTATACCTCCTCCTCTTGTGATTCTTGAACAGGGTATTAGCTATTACTAGCTGAAACTTGTTACAGAACTCAATTAGTCTTTCTCCTCTTTCATTCCTTGTCCCAAGCCCATATTTTCCTGTAACCTTTTCTTCTACTCCTTCCCCTACAACTGCATTCCAGTCGCCCATGACTATTAGATTTTGGTCCCCCTTTACATACTGCATTACCCTTTCAATATCGTCATACACTTTCACTATCTGTTCATCTTCAGCTTGCGACGTCGGCATGTATACCTGAACTATCGTTGTCGGTGTTGATCTGCTGTCGATTCTGATTAGAACAACCCGGTCACTGAACTGTTCACAGTAACACACCCTCTGCCCTACCTTCCTATTCATAACGAATCCTACACCTGTTAGCCCGCATCTCGTGGTCGTGCGGTAGCGTTCTCGCTTCCCACGCCTGGGTTCCCGGGTTCGATTCCCGGCGGGGTCAGGGATTTTCTCTGCCTCGTGATGGCTGGGTGTTGTGTGATGTCCTTAGGTTAGTTAGGTTTAAGTGGTTCTAAGTTCTAGGGGACTGATGACCTAAGATATTTAGTCCCATAGTGCTCAGAGCCATTTGACCCATTTGAACCTACACCTGTTATACCATTTTCTGCTGCTGTTGATATTACCCGATACTCATCTGACCAGAAATCCTTGTCTTCCTTCCACATCACTTCACTGACCCCTACTATATCTAGATTGAGCCTTTGCATTTCCCTTTTCAGATTTTCTAGTTTCCCTACCACGTTCAAGCTTCTGACATTCCACGCCCCAACTCGTAGAACGTTATCCTTTCGTTGATTATTCAATCTTTTTCTCATGGTAACCTCCCCCTTGGCAGTCCCCTCCCGGAGATCCGAATGGGGGACTATTCCGGAATCTCTTGCCAGTGAAGAGATCATCATGACACTTCTTCAATTACAGGCCACATGTCCTGTGGAAACACGTTACGTGTCTTTAATGCAGTGGTTTCCATTGCCTTCTGCATCCTCATGTCGTTGATCATTGCTGATTCTTCCGCCTTTAGGGGCAATTTCCCACCCTAGGACAAGAGTGCCCTGAACCTCTATCCGCTCCTCCGCCCTCTTTGACAAGGCCGTTGGCAGAATGAGGCTGACTTCCTATGCCGGAAGTCTTCGGCCGCCAATGCTGATTATTTATCAAAATTTAGGCAATCGGGGGGATCGAACCCGGGACCGAAGACGTTTTGATTATGAGTCAAAGACGCTACCCCTACACCAACTGAAATCGGGACTCATCTACCCAGGGCATGCCTTTACAATCGTGTATGGTCCAGCCGATATGATCACGAGCCCAGGAGAGGCGCTGCAGGATATGTCGTGCTGTTAGCAGAGGCACTCGCGTCAGTCATATTCTGCAAATTTCGCCGCACTGTCCTAACGGAATCGTTCGTCGCACGGCCAAAATTGATTTCTGCGGTTATTTAGTGCAGTATTGCTTGTCTGTTAGCACTGAGAACTTTGTACAAACGCCATTGCTGCTGTTCGTTAAGCGAGCGCAATCAGCCACTGTGTAGTCCAGGGTAATACCTAAAATTTGGTATTCTCGGCACACTTTTGACACTCTGGATCCCAGAATACTGAATTCCCTAACGATTTCGGAAATCGGATGTCCCATGCGTCTAGCTCCAACCACCATCCGGCTTTCGCAGTCTGTTATCGCCCCCATAATCACTTTTCACATGAATCACCTGAATACAAATGGCAGCTCCGCCAATGCACTGTTCTTGTATTCTTGTTGTAGACGATACTACCGTGATCTGTATATGTCCTTATCTGCATCTCATGGCTTCTGTCAAAAATGGTACAAATGGCTCTGATCACTATGGGACTTAACATCTGAGATCATCAGTCCCCTAGAACGTAGAACTACTTAAACCTAACCAACCTAAGGACATCACACACACCCATGCCCGGGGCAGGATTCGAACCTGCGACCGTAGCGATCACGCGGTTCCAGACTGGAGCGCCTAGAACCGCTCGCCCCCACGGCAGGCGCCTTTTTCACGTGTGTGCATTTCACAATAACTGATGAAAAGCAATGAAGATGTTCGAATAGAAACTGTAATGCCAAAATATTTACAGTCGCAAAAGATAAGTATTTATTTTATTTTCTGTCTGACACGCTCTCAGAATTTTTACTTATGATCAGATATGAAAAAAATTAGAAACACTCAATTTAAAAACCTTATCTATTCTTGTTTAAGAGGTATAATTTCAAGCACATACATGATAAAACATGGTGCGTAGTAGAGAACGAGTGTATGGTATATGCTATCTACCATATACTCCGACTTGTGTACCCTCTTGAATATTGAGTTACCCGAGTTCCGTGTGGCTCATTTTCCTTCCCTCTTAACTAGTTTGAGGATTGGCCACGAAATACAAAATGGTTCAAAAGGGTCTGAGCACTATGGGAATTAACTTCCGAGGTCATTAATCCCCTAGAACGTAGAACTACTTAAACCTAACTAACCTAAGGACATCACACACACCCGTGCCGGAGGCAGGTTTCGAACCTGTGACCGTAGCGGTCACGCGGTTCCAGACTGTAGCGCCTAGAACCGCTCGGCCACCCCGGCCGGCTTGTCACGAAATACACTACGAATGGGTAGATGTGGTTAAAATGTGTATACGGAATATTGTTACATTTACAGCAAAATTGTTTGCAACATTTTCTTGTATGGCATCATTTTCTGTTTTCTTTTAAGCTCAAATATGTGTGGTACGGCTACTGTAGCCTCCTCATTACACGTTGGCTGAATGGGATCATTTTTGTTGTAGAAATTCCTCGTTGTCCACCGTTTTCTTTATTCGTCTAATATTTTTCAGATTCATGCCATTCATTTTGACATAATCGGTTTGTTTTGCCTTACGGATGGCTTCTTGTTTTTGAAAGGGGTGAGTGATAGAACATACCGTTCAGCTTCGAATGAAAACTTTCGTTTTCGTCGTAAGTGATTACATCATTCAGATATTTTTGCAAGTCTTGTTGCAGCGTGACCATCGCTGAATTTCACCACATCGGAGTTCGATGGGCAGGGCGGTTCTAGGCGCTTCAGTCCTGCTACGGTGGCATGGCTGTGTGTGTGATGTCCTTAGGTTAGTTAGGTTTAAGTAGTTCTAAGTCTAGGGGCTGATGACCTCAGATGTTAAGTCCCATAGTGCTCAGAGCCATTTGAACTATTTTGAAGAGTTCTATGGGGACGAAACTTGTACCTCTCTACCACACATAATCCGCAGTGGCTAGCACACTGGACTCGCATTCGGGAGGACGACGGTTCAATCCCGCGTCCGGCTATCCTGATTTAGGTTTTCCGTGATTTCCCTAAATCACTTCAGGCAAATGTCAGGATGGTTCCTTTGAAAGGGCACGGCCGACTTCCTTCTCCGTCCTTCCCTAACCCGATGAGACCGATGACCTCGCTGTTTGGTCTCTTCCCCCAAACCAACCAACCAACCACACATAATCGCTTTCCCTTCTCACTAAAAATTGTTCAAGACCAACTCTACGCTCCAGTTTAGTTAACGAAGGTCGAGCACGCGACTAATTTGTTTACGACTGGCCGCGTATCCGCTACTCGGATGTTCATTACAGCCCCTTTAGTCGTTCCGTCCGCAACTAGTACCTGCCCTAGACCAGTACTTCGGAAGTGTGGATTTGACCGTGACAGATACAGGGAGCGTTCCTAGTGGACGAGGAATCTCAAGGTGTGTGTAGGCAGTGACATTGTGAGCAGGCAGTTTCCAGGGATACTGGGTGCAAATATCATCGATTTTTTTGCGGGCATAAATTTCACTGGGCGCCGTTTTCAGATATTCAGAAACTTTCACATCTGCACTTACGCTGCAGTTATTGTATCATGCTTATCGCTGAACTATACTGTTCAAATAACACACTTTAATCTCTGATTCTAGGACTGAAGCGTGTCCTTAAAAATTGGCCAGGTGCGAGTAGGACTCACACTGTGAGGGTTACAGTGCAAAGTTAACTGTGTGTATAGGCATTCATACATCCCAAGACTCGAGAATCTCAACGATTTTCGCATCTTATCGACGTTGATACTGCCAAGGTATCGGCCCCGGAAATTCGAAGACTTTCGACAATTTTTTAGTGTTAAGTCTGAAATCTGAACAAATGACAAAAAATACAATTTTTTCTTGTTATAAAATCACAATTTCAACAATTTTCTGAATTTTTTTCCTTTACATGTGCTGTGAAAACTTGCTCCTTTCCGAACCCTAAATGCTATAATGAGTTTCCGAGTCTCAAAATATGTAACATATGGTATTGTATTGTATGTAACTGGGGACCTACAAACGACGGAGAGGCTTCGTCCCCGCCGTAGCCCTCAGTGATTCACAACCCTACAAAAGGATACAGCAGTCCACTCACCCCATCGTCGCCGCACACGAAACCGGTGCGGTTCGGCCCCAAGTGGACTTCGCTGGGAACGTTTCACACCAGACGAGTGTAACCCCAACATTAGTGTGGTAGAGTAATAATGATGTACGCGCACGTGGAGAAAGTGTGTGCGCAGCAATCGCTGACATAGTGTAACTGAGGCGGAATAACTGGAACCAGCCCGCAATCGCCGAGGCAGATGGAAAACCGCCTTAAAAACCATCCACAGACTGGCCAGCACACCGGACCTCGACACTAATTCGCCGGGCGGATTCGTGCCGGGGACCGGCACGCCTTCCCGCCCGGAAAGCTGTTCGTTAGACCACACGGCTAACCGGGCGTGCTAAGTATGTAATATAAATGGTCGTAGATACAGACTGCATTAACTTAGAAGCTTAACGTTCTTACAACACCAAGGGACCATAGATGAAAATATGTGACATAAATTTCAACTTGATATGTTTAGAGACGGAAGGACTCACTGACAGTCGGATAACAAATGTCAAGAATATTTGTTTTCGTGTTATATAATTACAAATCAACAATTTTCTACTTTTTTTCTCTAGGTATACAGCTCCTTGCCAAACTTCATGTTTACAGGTCAGTGACAAGTACCCTATAGCTTCTGATGAGTGAGTTTACGAGTATCAAAATATGACATAAATGGCCGTATCTTTTGAACGCATTGACTTAAAAGCTTAAATTTTTTACGTTGCCAGGGGTCTGTAGACCTTAGTCTACCCGTTCCTGAGAAAAAAGTTGGACAGACGGACAACAAAAGTGATCCTATAAGGAATCCGTTTTTACCGCTTGAGGATGGAATCCTAAAAAATGCCTGTTAATGACGTAATTGTTGACCGTTATGTGTGTCGGCTCTCTAACTCAGCATAACACGACATATGACCTTTGCCTGCATTGTCTTCCGGAAGGCGTTCGATACAGTTCCGCACTGTCGCGTGATAAACAAAGTAAGAGCCTACGGAATATCAGACCAGCTGTGTAGCTGGATTCAAGAGCTTTTAACAAACAGAATGCAGCATGTTGTTCTCAACGGAGAGACGTCTTCAGACGTTAAGGTAACCTCTGGCGTGCCACAGGGGAGTGTTATGGGACCATTGCTTTTCACAATATATATAAATGACCTAGTAGATAGTGTCGGAAGTTCCATGCGGCTTTTCGTGGATGATGCTGTAGTATACAGAGAAGTTTCAGCACTAGAGAATAGCAGCAAAATGCAGGAAGATCTGCAGCGGATAGGCACTTGGTGCAGGGAGTGGCAACTGACCCTTAACATAGACAAACATAATGTATTGCGAACACGTAGAAAGAAGGATCCTTTATTATACGATAGCGGAACAAACACTGGTAGCAGTCACTTCTGTAAAATATGTGGGAGTATGCGTACGGAACGATTTGAAGTGGAATGATCATATAAAATCAATTGTTGGTAACGCGGGTGCCAGGTTGAGATTCATTGGGAGAGTCCTTAGAAAATGTAGTCCATTAACAAAGGAGGTGGCTTACAAAACACTCGTTGACAGAGGAAGTAGAGAAGATCCAAAGAAAAGCGGCGCGTTTTTTCATAGTTATTTGGCAAGCGTGATAGCGTTACGGTGATGTTTAGCAAATTCAAGTGGGAGACTCTGCAAGAGAGGCGCTCTGCATTGCGGTGTAGCTTGCTGTCCAGGTTTCGAGAGGTATCGAATATATTGCTTCCCCCTACTTATACCCCTCGAGGAGATCACGAATGTAAAATTAGAGATTCGAGCGCGCACGGAGGCTTTCCGGCAGTCGTTCTTCCCGCGAACCATACGCGACTGAAACAGGAAAGAGAGGTAATGACAGTGGCACGTGAGATGCCCTCCACCACACACCGTTGGGTGGCCTGTGGAGTATAAATGTAGATGTAGTAGATGTAGACTTACGGGGACACTGTATGTGAATTTCGTTGAAATTTGACATTTTCTGTTTTCTACTTCATAATGTACTTTGGACTTTCCTGAACATTTCGGTACATAAAACATCAAAATAAGACAGTTGTCAGACCTTCAATTAATATTTTGAGTGTTGATATGTGACTGTCAAATTTCGCGGCTATGCATATACTGCCCCAGTTGGGAACTACACGGTCTAGAAGGCTGTGAATTGCTTTGTTTTGTGCCTACTGCTACGTCTCAGAAGTCGGCATTACGAATAAACATATCAGTCCTTTGTTTCTGATACTAGTTTTCGTTGAAAGTAGTGTGATTATCGGCTATTTTTGTAGTAAGCTTACTTCTATTGCTTTTTTATACGTAAAGAAAATGACTAAACGTAAAAGTAACTTCAAGAAACGCAAATTTGTGGGTTACAGATATGTGAGACCTGCATTTTCTCCTGAAGTACTTGAAAATACGTGTACTAGCAGTGAAGGAAACTACGATAATGTTTCTGAAGTGACCACGCGTCCTAATGCATCGAAAAGGAAAAGTAACTTTAGAAACGGGTTTACGTAAACACTCTCTTCCTTTGGCAGTAATGGAGGCAATCAAACGTATTTACAGAGATTTGGCAAATTCTGAGCTACTAAATAAGTGTTTACATGGGAAGACCCAGAATGTGAATGAGTCCAATAATGTTGTGTGGTGCCGTGTGCCTAAAAATGTATTTGTTGGCCTTATGACTCTAAAGTTAGCAGTGTCTGATGCTGCTAATAACTTTTAATTTTGGGAATTGTGAAAGACTTAAGGTTCTGGAGAAGTTAGGGGTAAGATTTGGACAGAACACAGCTAAAGGACTGCGGGAACTCGATGAGCTTCGTGTACGTGAAGCAGAGTTAGCTGCTCAGCAAATGACAAAAGAAGCAAGAGAGAAGAGGAGGACCCAAGCACTGGGCTGTTGTGACACTGAAGAAGACACAGACTATGGGCCAGGGCAATTCTAGTGCATAAAAGACGCAGGAATGTAAGTCTGTATAAGAATTTGTAATAAAAAAGGTTTAAATCTCAATATCTCTGAACTATATTTTTTGCAATAAATGACCTGTTTTCTAAAAAAGTACTGATGGTAGTCATGAAATTTTCACAGCATGGCCTGAGATTCAACAAAATTCTGTCAAAAAACTGAGTTTTCGAAAAAAAAAAACATGCCGCACAATACAATTTTAGTATCTAATAATTCTAGTTCAGTGTATCTAGAAAGGTGCATTCAATAATTATGGAAATTTATAAGTTGGTGTCTTAAAAAGTTTCCAAGATAATGGGTAACAAAATTCGATAATTTAAGGTTGGCGGCGTAGGAAATACAATGCCCCCTTAAAAGCTTCAATTTTTTACGCTGCCAAGGGGCTGTAGACCTTAGGCCACCTGTTCCTGAGAAAAACGATTTTTAACAGTCGGACAGACAGATAACATAAGTGATAAGGAGTCCGTTTTTACCGATTGAGGTACAGAATCCTAAAAAAATGCGTGTTAATGACGTAATTATTGACCTCTATGTGTGTAGGCTCTCTAACTCAACATAACACGACATACGCGGCGCTGCGTTAATGCAGTTTTATACAGTACATGCAGAGGACGCCAGAGAGCGCACTACTCGGGTACACCGAGTAACGGTGTACCCGAGTTAGCCCTTCTTCCATCCACGTTGTAGATTAGCAATTTCCCTTTTTCGAGACAGCCACAGCGGTGACGGGGTACGGGCGCGCAACCCAATGGGTGCCCTGGTGGTGACGTCATAGTCCCGCTTCAGTTACGCTGCGCGCACGTAATCTCGCGTACGGTGCCAGACAGAAATAACCAATTACGACTCCGGTGAGGCTCATGCCGTGGTGACGTAAGCGTGCTGTACGCGGGGTGCCGTCTGGCGCCGAAAATAGCCGTGTCGTAGGCGCCGCCATGGCAGGGGGACGTCGCGCTACGAGCCGATGGTGGCGGCAGCTGCCTCAGTGAGACCAAGGCAGGCTTAAGGTACAGCGGAAAGCTCACTGCCTGCTGTGGGGTGCTCAGCGTGTCAAACATGTAACAGCTGCTGGTCCACATGAATTAAGCGCACCTAATATAGACTGAAGAACACTTTTTCAGCAGCCCAGCCCACTCCAAGACTATTAAAAGTGATTGTACAATGACAAGGGAAGGCCGCGCGGGTTTAGCCGAGCGGTCTAGGCGCTGCAGTCATGGACTGTCCGGGGTCAGGGATTTTCTCTGCCTCGTGATGACTGGGTGTTGTGTGATGTCCTTAGGTTAGTTAGGTTTAAGTAGTTCTAAGTTCTAGGGGACTGATGACCATAGATGTTAAGTCCCATAGTGCTCAGAGCCATTTGAACCATGGACTGTGCGGCTGGTCCCACCGGAGGTTCGAGTCCTCCCTCGGGCATGCGTGTGGGTTTGTCCCTAGGATAATTTAGATTAAGTAGTGTGTAAGCTTAGGGACTGATGGCCTTAGCAGTGAAGTCCCATAAGATTTCACACACATTTGAACATTTGACAAGGGAAGCATACCAAATTGGGTCACTTTACTTTTTTAGCGTTTTCTTTGTTTTATAAAGTGAGATTAGCTACATACAGAGTCGTAAAACTACTGTAGGTTGCCGTAGACTTTTGTAAGGAAGCTTAGACTACGGTAGTTTTTCTAGTAGAATTGGCCAGTTAAGATCGTAAGTGCGTTACCTGTACGTGAAGTGTGTTGCATACCTATGGGGCGTTACCTCATTTCAGCCGCTGTGTTTGTGTAGGCAGTCAGGGTCTTACTAGATTCCCCTAGAAACTGGACGCGGTGAACCACCTGGAAAGTCAGTGGGTGTAGATAAAGGGCCGTGTAACCAACGGAATATTTTTGTTCTACATTGCTATCATGCTGTCTGTTACTTAAAAATAAATGGTACTTGTAGCAAAATTGAAACTGTCGATGTTTAATTCACGTTTTATACGAAAATTGTTGATTTGTAACAGTGAAAAAGTGGGGTACTGTAGTAAAAATAAAAAAAATGCAGATTTATCATATGACGCTGGAAACCGCAGTTTCTTTAGAAAAAAGGTAAAATAAAAAAAAGAAAAACGCAAAAGAAAACCATATCACACTTCTTCAGTACTTTGGCCAGCTAATATAAACATTCTTCTGTTAGCTGTAAATAGCTTTCACACTTATCAATAATAGCAGGAGACTCTTGCCTTTGATCACGATGAAGAACGTTTTATTGCGTACAAAATACTAACAATAATCATACATATTTTTGTAAGTTTGCGCATGTAAACTTAAATTGCATCTAAAGTAATTGCTTTGGTTACGTAAGGGCTCAAAAGTTACATGATCAACAAATTTTTACTTGTAAAATGCAATTTATATTTTGGAAGCATATAAAATTCAAAAAGAAAAAAAAAAGAGGTGTTGGACTCTCTGTTTCTCTCTCACACTTTCAGTTATGTTTCTTGTCCTACCAATGCTACCAAGACTACCGGTAATCCTATTATCTACTACGTCATTTACGTACTGTACCAGAACCACCAAACTGTAATTTAGGTAGAGCTTAATTCTAGTTATATTACTGATAGGAATAGGTTTGTGTATAAGGGTTTTTATGGACAACAATAACCTCAAACGAATGAAAATCATGTTTATGGCACTTCTTAAAGAAAGAAACGTCGTGTGTAAAGCTGTCCCGTCCTAGGGTAAGTCTACAATGATATATACTAAGCAAGACACTAGCCAGTACTGCCTCCTAATAGGTAATTTTACACACGTCTGCAAATTTTAAATGAAAAAGAGAAACGGAAATCTGAAGTGGCGTAACGCTTTTCATAGTGAGTCTGTTTCATCAAGTGGTTGATCCAGTTCCCACAAACTCTTCATCTTGGGAAAAAACTCTTGGCCTGCCAAGGTTTTTCATATGAAGCTCCTTCACTTTGTTTGAAACGGTTTCCAACAGTTCGGTAGGGATGCGGAACTTACAGGTTCAACTACTCACAAAGACAGTCCGTTCTTTGCAGCTTCTAATGCGCAGTCAGTATCATGATGGGTGTGGTCTGCATACGTGCTAGCTGGCTTTTTTGTCTGCACCTAACAGCCTGTTAAGCTTACCTCCAATCAAGCATGAGTCGTACACCTCTGGCTGTTTTCGGTTTGCTAGTGACATTTCTCAACTAAGATAGACTTTCACTGACAGTTCCCACCTGTTGGGATCTTGTTGAAGTGAATTTCATACAAATTGTTGTGAGCAGACGAAACTACACTCGTCTGGTAACTACTGTGTGTTTTGACTAAAGTTCAGTCTTGATCACACCATTTATGTTTCAATGACATAGGTAACCGGTTTCGGTTATTTTTACATAACCATCATCAGACCCATGGCTCCCTTAGGATGGATGATCAGTTGACATCGTAGCAACTGAGGAGAGCTCCGCCTTTGTCAACTGATCGTCGTAGCAGCTGAGGAGAGCTCCGCCTACCATCCTAAGGGAGCCATGGATGTGATGATGGTTTTGTAAAAATAACCGAAACCGGTTACCTATGTCATTGAAACATAAATGGTGTGATCAAGACTGAACTTTAGTCAAAATATAATAATCTACTGATCACTGTATTCCAAAAATGTTTACCAATACTGTATATTCTATGAGTGCTCTGGGAGATGGTTCATTTTTAACTAGAGCACGTGAGATATTAGTTCATATTATTACATGTATGAATAAAAAGATTTACTTAACTTGAAACTGTTCTTTGCCGCAGGAAAGCGTAGAATATTTACAACTTTAATGACTATGAAAGCATCACTTGATGCATACATTAACTGTTCTCTTGAAATACAGTATTCAACTTTAGCGCCGGCCGGGGTGGCCGAGCGGTTCTAGGTGCTACAGTCGGGAACCGCGCGACCGCTACGGTCGCAGGTTCGAATCCTGCCTCGGTTCATGGATGTGTGTGATGTCCTTAGGTTAGTTAGGTTTAAGTAGTCCTATGTTCTAGGGGACTGATGACCTCAGCAGTTAAGTCCCATAGTGCTCGGAGCCATTTGAACCATTTCGACTTTAGCTTAATTAAATGTTAATCTGAAACTTCACGATCACTGCTCCTTCATGGTGTTGCTGACTTCTGAAGTAGAGGTCACGAATTGTGGCTGAGCCCTTGCATGCCCGACACTATATTGAGTTCAGTGTGAGGACACTTCTCTGCAGAGAGCAGAGGTGTGGTCTTCGTCGTTACGGTTTGCAGTGAGCCCTCGCTAATGTCTGTGGTATCGATTCGTGTTGCCGACTGTCGTGTGGCTCCGCGATCTCTGGACGGAACCACACAAACAAGAATAACAACTAGAACCTAACTATGACACAGCGATGAATGTTTCTAGCCAACATAAAATACATCAAGACTTTCACGTCCAATTAACTGCATTTATCATTCATCAGGATGATGTACGGACAACACAACCACGATGTTCCTATCAGTAGAGTTCACTATGTCCTATCAAAGCAGTCATTTTACTCGGAACTTCCAAAAACGTCCAAGTGCGACACTCTGTAGAACTTAGTGGGAATCGTGTAAAGTATCCCGGATTGTGTAGAGTAACCCCGGTTTATGCTACACCAAAAGGGTCACCATTTTTGCTCAGTTTTCGTATTTGTAGTCATTCTTCGATGCAGTAAATGCTGCTTTAGTACGATGTGCTTGTCAGGCTCTTCCAAGATATCAAGACTCAAATTTTTACGAGCCTGCTGACTAGCTAACGAGTTGTTGTCGTCTAGCCTTGGCGTTACTGCAACCAGCTAAGAGAGCAAACTCTGCCCGGACTGCGTTCGAGTCTCGTCTTCTTTTTTATCTTCCACTAAACGCTTTCCCTACTCTTTAAAAAAGAGCAATAATATAATAATAACATTAACAAAAATTTTCATAAACCTCTTATCAACAGGCAATAAATATAAAGTTCGCGGTACACATGGTGTCTGAAAATATACCTTTATTACACTACCGTGATCACAGATCATCACTGCAGTTTTCTGTACGCATGAACAAGACGGGAAGGTACATACATCTACAGAACAAAATTACACTTTATGGACAATCAACATAATGAGACAAGAGCTTACATTCCTTTCAATACTTCAAATTTTGCGAGTGCTTCAAAATTTCATGCAGTTGCAAACCACAGCAAATATTTAAAAACAGGCCATAAAATATAAATTTAACAAAGTGAAACCACATAAATATGGTCTACCTTCGTCAAATTAACCTTACAGGCAGATTAATTTCGTCATATATCTCAACCAGATCAAAACGTTTCGAGAAAAAATAGGGGTAAGCTGTAGGAAAGGCACGTAATACGTATAAGAACCAACAAGTCATAATAAGATGGAGACACTAAGAACGAAAGGCTCGTTAAAAATGGTGTAAGATAGAGATGCTGTGATTCGCCCGTACTGTTCAATCGATACATCGAACAAGCAATGACGTAAATAAAAAAGAAAGAACCAAGAGTGAGATTAAAATTCAAGATGAAAGGGCGTAAGTCATAAGATTCGCTGACGTCGTTATTATCCTAAGTGAAAATAGAGAAGAATTACAGGATCTGTTGAATGAAATGAACAGACTATTGACTACAGAATATGGATTAGGTGTAATTCGAAGAAGGGGGAAAGTAAGAAGTAGCGGAAATGAGAAGAGCGAGAAACTTAACATCGGAATTAGGGATTACGAAGTTGACGAAGGAATTCTTCTATCTTAGGCAGCAAAATAACGCGTGACGGACGGAATATTGGCTAAAAGGGCATTCCTGACTGGGAGAGATCTACTAGTAGTATCAAATATATGTCGTAATATGAGGAAGAAATTTCTGAGAATGTACGTTTGGAGCACAGTATTGTATGGTAATGAAACATGGGCTGTGGGAAATCAGGAACATAAGAGAATCGAAGCATTTGAGATATGGTGTTACAGACGAATGTTCAAAATTTGTTGAACTTGTAATGTAAGCAACGAAGAGGTTCTCCACAGAAATATATGGAAAACTGACAACAATTCGGAACAGGATGATACGATATCTGTTAAGATATCAGAGAACGACTTCCATGTTTCTAGAGGAAGCTGTAGAGGCTAAAAACTGTAGAGGAAGAGAGAGACTGGAGTATACCCAGCAAATAACCGAGGACATAGGTAGTAATTGGTATTCTGAGATGAAAAGGTTGGCACTGAAGAGGAATTCGTGGCGGTCCACATCAAACCAGTCAGAAGACTGGTGACTAAAAACAAATAAATAAAAAAAAAGACCGCTGTCCTGGCGCAAAATACAATATCACGTACGTCAAATGCGAGTACAAGAGCAGGCCTGTAGATATTCCTCATGGCTGCTTGGCTTGCAGGAGGAAAAAGCATACTTTCCTGCCCCAACAGTTCCAATTTAATCCCAAATAAAATTTCTGGGACTTTATGGAACGGCTGATGAAACGTAGGTCAACATCGTCGCAAATGGAATGTTCTGTAGTTGCTTTATCATCATCGTTACAGGATTAATTAATAACAACATTTTATTGTATTCCTTGCGTCTCTACTCAAGGCATACTCCTTACGTACACCGCGATGCTCGATTATTTTGTTGAAGTAGTCATTCCAAAAACATCACGGACTGCCGCGTTACGTCTGCCTAAAGGTTTCCCTTTAGTAATTTTCTTTAGACACAGATGATTTCACACTCTCAAAAAATGCCCATACCACTTTAATGTCACTCTTTAGATTCTAGTTCTTACTTGAACATTAGTTTTTTTCTCCATTAGGCATATTCTGGCGCCCTTAATTAATGATCATTTCAGGCCAGCATTTAAATTCCTTAGCATTGGAGAGAGTCAACCATTAGCCTTCCCTCTCTCTTCTTACTGTTGCTGGAAATGTTCTTATCCCACCAGAAAGAATTAATACACCATATTACTTTCCCGCTTTGTTGTAGTCTGTATTTTACTCCTGTATTATCCAATCCATTTTTGCATTGAATATATATTGTGTTGTGGGCGATCACTCTGTTGTAGAAATAATTCAAAAGCCAAGAACGCTTCAATACTGTTTACTGGGAGAGCGATCTTGGCTTTTGAATTATTTATACAATCCATTTTTGTCAATACGTGCCCCTAGATATTTAAATTTTTCTGTCAGTCTCTTAACTTCTTCGTCATTGATGTCAGCTTCAAATCTTTTGTCACTATTCATCACCATTTGTTCGTTTTCTGTTAGACTCATCTGTAGTCTCCATTTGACATATTCCTGATATAAGTATCGTATCATGAATTCTGGATCGTATTCGTCGTGTGCTATAATGACATGATCGTCAGCAGAACTTGACGAAACCACCTGTGCATCATCAACAACGATTCAGTAATTTGGCATTATTAAAAGTGTTTAAAATCTGTCTTGTAACTACTACAGAGGTACGCAGAGGATGGTTCCAGATGTAAGAGGAAATCAGACGAAGATACTAGTACTGATGACGTTTTAAACCAATAAACCGAAGAGTGTAATGTAAAGTAAAATCCGTTTCTCATTTTATTAGAAGTAAGGACTATTATAAATATTTTTTTTATAAACGTCCATGAAATTTGGAAGTTTTGTGGTATAGCAACGCAACTACAGAAACCCCAATAAACAACCCTTTGCTGTAAAAGAAGTAGGAAAATTATTCATCCTGACAGTGGCGGCAGCTACTGACGACAAAATTTACTCTTGTGATAATTTGATCAAAGGAATGTCATGTGAATAATAATATTTTTCATGAAATAGAGACTGAATGAAAGAATATGATAGGATACGCAACAAAAACTTCAAAGAAAGAATTGCAAAGTAATTAATAACGAAGGTAACGGTGGTAAACTGGCCAAAGATAACATTTATCATAGAAGAGAGTTGTAGCCGCAGCGAAAAGGAAGTTAGATGTAACTACAGTGTAACTCGGAAATGGAAATGTTAGCTTCAGTTGCTATCTAGTCGCTCCTAGTACTATTGCGATAGTAGCATGCATGTAAGCGCTACTAGATTGTTTTAAGCTAATCGGAAGTTTGAAAGTTTTGCAATATAAACTGAAGCATTATTCAGAAGTCATACTAAAGCAAAGTCATCTTTACGTCAGCAAGATAACGGGATACGGAGATTCGCGACGAAATTAAATCGTGTGATGGGATTTAGCCTTCGTGATACTGAATAAGCACGAACATTCAAGGACACTGAAAAAGGAAGATAGCCGACAGAAAAACATTTATTAGTCTCGAGTAGGTAACATACAAACGCCAACACGAAGAACTTACAATTGCGCCGAGTTGTCAGAAGTTGTCGTCAACGACAGGATTACTGATGCAAACGGAAGCAATTCCCTGAGTGAGAAATCGGTGTGCGTGCTCAGCGTAGGGACAATTAATTACGAGGAACTTTAATTCTTCGTGTCGCTTACATAACTGAATAGACATTATCATGTGTATTAGTGAAAATTAATTGACTATTAGAATATTATGAAGTGAAAAGTGAATTCATGATTATTTAACAGTGAACAGTCATCGATTTGTCCCAAGTTTACGACGCTTTCTGAACACTGTTTAACTATATGTTATCTCTGGAATTACGTCGTGTAGTTATTGAACACGCGACGTAGCGACGTCTTGACGGTGGAATAACAGTTTATTAACTTAAAATCCTCGCAATTCCGTAATGTGGCCACAACTTGGGCGATGAGTTGAAGATTCAAGACTTTATATTATTTATATTCAACATCCGTTATCGAACCGGGCATAATAAAAAGAAAACTACATTTAGCCAGTTCGCGCAAGCTGAAAGTCTGTCTCGGACTCACAACAAAAGACAACTGGTGGTCATCATTTCAGGTCAAGGGAGTCATAGAGTCATCGAGTGGTGCAATTGACGTGCTTATCAGTGAAGAAGCAAGAACGGCTTACACATTCTGACGCGCTCCGCTATCGAAATATTGACATTAATCACGAAAGACGGTGTCTGAAATATGAGCAAACCACGCAAGGAGTTTGTGGTTTATTACTAGTTACAGGGTGGCGTTATCGTGAGCGACGGACTCCGTTCCACGTCATACCGACCGGGACAACCATCATCGCCGAGTCGTGTCAACTCTAAGGAGACGCAGTGGGATGTAACCATCAATAAGTTGCTTCCGTTGTTTGTGACGTACCAGGAGAAACTTGAGTGGAGTCTTTTCTTCTCCGAACTGTGGCCATTAACTAGGCTGGAAGCTGCCTTACACGTCGTTAAGTGGTGACTAATTCTTTGTGCGACATGCTAATTTGTCTGTGTGATTAATCCTGACTTAAAACCCTTGTCGTGTTAGCAAAGTATCTGTCGTAGAAGCAGCATCGTTCTTTCTGTTCCATGTATGCAGTGGACGTACTGAAGTGTGTGCATTTTGTAAACGTCTTCTCACGCGCTCTCTGGTGTGAAACCCGCATCAGACTGCCCAACGGGACTGCCTTGGTGTTACCTGTCAGTTCGATATGCAGGTAGGCTGCATCAAGGCCTCATTGCGTAACGGCAGGGTGACCAGTTGGTTTTCATCTCCGTCTCCCGCTGCGTAATATGCTAATAACTCAGCCTCTCAGAGGCCTTCAGGAGGCTTTCTGGGTACCGCTATACGCTCAGTTATGCGGGCCATTCAGTCTACGCGGCCACCGGAAGCAATCAGCATCTTCATTGAGGAAACGACCGGTCCTAAACTATCTGAACACCCTGGAGCAACAGTCAAAGCAACTCGTAATGTTGCGGGCGTGAGAAAGCGGACTTTCGAATCGTAAACATGTAGAACAGAGGGGTAATTACCCGCTGAGGGGCAAAATGAGATTTTCCAAGGGGTAAAATATCAAAAAGAAGTGACTTTGTTCATTTATGAAACTAAGCTACTTTTAAAACATCATTACTTTTATCAAAATTTTGCAAGAGTTTAATATTGATTATATAACTTATCAATAATTACTTTCTCCTTTAGCGTTAACGCACAACACCATGTGGTGGAGGTCACAGGCACCTCACATAGACCTCACATAGACCACCACGTATTTAACTTTCTTCATTACTTACTTTGAAACAGATATATGAACTAATTGGCAGTATAGACAGCTGTATCCAAAATTATTATCAAAGTTGTTGCTATTAGAGTGATAAAGCACAAAGCGTTAACAGTCTGAAGTCTTGCAATGTCTGCCACTTCACAGGTAAGGAATCCAGCAGTCAAGAGATTTACAAGCAGTAACTATATTGCACACATTTTAAGTCTCTCTCTCTCTCTCTCTCTCTCTCTCTTTCTCTCTCTCTCTCTCTTTCCAAGCATTTATCCCGACCTGTGGGTTCTGCTGGCTAATCAGATGTGGCATGTTAATTTTTAAGGGGTGGCCAGTTACCGCTCCTGTTGCCATTCCATACCCCCTGGGAAGGAATAAGTGTAACCCAACTGTTTGCGTCTAGTGTAATCCATGGAAGAGTGTGAAAGTGTTCAGATGTCTGCAGGCCGTGTAACTGAGGCGGAACATGGGGACCAGCCCAGTATTCACCTAGTGGGATGTGGAAAACCGCCTAAAAACCTCATCCAGGCTGGCTCGTCGTTAATCCGCCTGGCGGATTCGGTCCGGGGCGGCGCGCCTACACGAGTCCAGGAAGCAGTGCGTTAGCGCTCCCGGCTGCCCTGGCAGGTAGTGCACACATTTTGGATTGGATTTAAATGGGGATGCGTGGTGTGGGTGAAGCAAATGGCGCTAGGGACAGAGGTAGTACAGAGAAATCACGTTTTGTAACAAGTGTCTGTCATCACTGTGTATAGTGAGCTTCCGTGACTGAGTTGTAGCTAGCACTCGTTATTCACTGGGAACTGCTTCAACACACACACACACACACACACACACACACACACACACTGACTATCATTTATCTTTCATCGTTTCAAAAACAAAGGTTTTCAAAGCAAATTCTTCTTCATTCTAAAGTTTAGTTAGGCGGGGGTAGTGGTTGAGGGGTGGGAGTGGTCTAGGTGGGGGCAGTTTCTAGGTAATATCTGACTGCACTCTGAGGTAGTGATCTAAGAAAGGTTATCAACCACTGCTGTAGAAGGACGTGGCGGTTTCCCAAAACGTACCTTGTGTTTTCTTTTAGTTGTTTTGTGTAACAACGGCAAATACAGGGTGTTTATTGGAAAGGGTAAACAACTTACAGAAATGTTTGATACAGAACTGAATGCAGTAAGTACTCAAGTTTTATTCCCGGCTAACAAAGTTAGCTACCGACGTTTCCGCTGGTGGCATGCGCGAATGAGTCATTCCAACAATCATGGAGCCGTCTGACGGAGCGGAGTGTGCGCAGTTTAATGTATGGTTTCATGAATCCAAATCAGCAGTTCAGAGACAATTCATGAATAAATATCGCAAGCCACCACCTCAAAGACAAACTGTCATTGATTGGTACAATCGTTTCACCGAAACTGGCTGTGTACCACTTAGGACGCCGGGTCAGGGTTAGACAGCAGTCTCTGACGCAGCAGTTTGAACAAGTTCGGCAGCCTTGCATTCGTAGTCCGGTTGAATCAACGAGACGTGCGTCCTTCGAACTAAATACGCCTAGAGTTACGTAAGGTATTACGGAAACGCCTGTCATTCAAACTCCACAAGCTGCAACAGTTGCAAGATGTAAGTGAAAATGATTAAGAAAAGAAAAGGAGTTGAGTTTTGTATAGGCTAGAAATGTTTAATAAATTGCAGAATGAAGATGATTTTCTTAGTAAAACTGTTGTCGGTGACGAAGCCAACTTCCATAACTGCAATAAAGTGCCAGAATGAGATCTTCACTCTGCAGCGGAGTGTGCGCTGATATGAAACTTCCTGGCAGATTAAAACTGTGGTTTGGTAGAACACTTGCCCGCGAAAGGCAAAGGTCCCGGCTCACAGTTGTAATCTGCCAGGAAGTTTGCAATAAAGCGAATTGGCATAATGGTAGAATATGATGTGAGCACAAAACCCGTCACGTAATTGGACATGTACGGGACTCGCTTAAGGGAAATGCTTTAAGCTATAACAAGATTTATGGTCGTTTCTTTTTTGCCGGTTCAACTGTAACTGGCATATCGTATGTGGACTTGCTTACATATTATCTACTGCCTGTTTACAGCAGGATATAGGCACAGAACGTATTTCCCAGCAAGATGACATGCCACCATATTATCACCGTGAAGTTGTCGTGTATCTTCGTAGGGATGTGCCAACTTGGACTGGACGTGCTGGAACAATATCCAGTCCGCCACGGTCATCTGATTTAACCCCAAAGTACTTCTGTGTATGGATTTACATTAAAGACAAGAGCGTTTCTTCCTCCACTTCCGCGAAATGTCGACGAACTGCGACAACGTATAATGGAAGCAACTGCCACCAAACATCAGTCCGCAGCACGTGGTCGTGCGGTAGCGCTCTCGCTTCCCATGCCCGGGTTCCCGGATTCGATTCCCGGCGGGTTCAGGGATTTTCTCTGCCTCGTGATGACTGGGTGTTGTGTGCTGTCCTTAGGTTAGTTAGGTTTAAGTAGTTCTAAGTTCTAGGGGACTGATGACCATAGATGTTAAGTCCCATAGTGCTCAGAGCTATTTGAACCATTTTTGAACCAAACATCAAGACTTTCTTCATAGGATATGGCAGGAAACTGATTACAGATGGGACACCTGTCGTGTTACAGAAGGCATTAAACTGTACCAAACATTTATTTACCTTTTTCGCAGTTAAAGAATACTTTTGTGTAACTAATTTATATATTCCCAGTAATCCTCCTGTTATTATTATTATCATTATTATTATTATTTAAATTGAGGTGTGCTCATTCGCTCTTTAGATAGAATGCAGCTTCCAAGAAGATGCTTTTTTTGACATTTCCTCTTTTCCAAGCTGTCGGAAAATGATAAAAATTCTGCAGTTTGTTGTAGATAAAAGTAGCAGCTTTCCCTTCATCTGTATTCATTGAGTAAATTTGGTTCCACCACTGCTAAGAATTGATGAAGATCTACGTTAACAATAGTACGAGAGCTTTTGGAGACAGCATAAACGTCAAACAGCGACCCGCGATTCTCAGCCGTTTTTTATAACAATATCCATTTATCAACCAACAGAATATCATCTAACATGAAGATATTCTTCGGAGCGTCGTTTTCCTTCTCAGTAACAAACAAAAATACTTACAGTAATATTTTAAGATGTGCTTAAATGGAAATATTGGTGGAGCTAAGAAAAGTTAGCCGCATACATCAGGGACAGAGGCTTAGGTAGCGCAGCCACTGCGGGGGTTAGAGGATGTGGGAGAGGAAGTTTTCTCTGTTGTCTTCCACTGCTGACAACTCACGGCCATGCGCGACTCGTACCAGTCACCTGCTATAGCATAAATTTTGACGCAGAAGTAACAAGCGCGAATCCGTATTACAGAGACGGTCTTCTTGAAGTGCGGTACATATTTGTGACAAGGAATACGAAATTAAATTGAGGGTGTCGTAATAAAACGTAATGAATATAAGAAGAATCAGATTCTAAACACATATTAATCATTTGTGATCGCGTCTGATACTGCATAATGCATGTAAATGTAATTACGATTACTGTAATTAATCAATTATCCGCTCGAGCAGAAAACACAACACTTCGTCAGGTAATTACAGCGACGTATCTTTGGGATAATGGAAGCAAGAATAAAGAAAAATCAAGACACGTTCATAGGATTTGTGGACCTGGGAAAAGCGTTCGACAATGTAGAATGGTGCAAGATGTTCAAAATTCTGCTGCTAAAAATAGGGGTAATAAGGAGAGACGTGTAATACACAATATGTACAAGAGACCAGAGGGAATAATAAGAGTGGACGACCAAGAACGAAGCGCTCGGATTAAAAATGGTGTAAGACAGGGATGTAGCCTTCGACTCTGCTGTTCAATCTGTACATTGAAGACGCATTGATGGAAATAAAAGAAAGTTTCAGGGGATGAATTAAATTTCAAGGTGAAAGGACACCAATGATACGATTCGCTGGTGACATTGCTATCCGAGTGAAATTGAAGAGGAATTTCATGATCTGCTGAATGGAATGAACAGTCTAATGAATACAGAATAAGGAGTGAGAGTAAATCGAAGAAAGCCGAAAGTAACGAAAAGTAGCAGGAATGAGAACATCGAGAAACTTAACATTAGGATTGATCGTCGCGAAGGTGGCTCACTACCTTGGTAACAAAATAACCAATGACGGACGGAGCAAGGAGGGGCAAAAAGTGCGTTCCTGACTAAGAGAAGTTTACTAGCATCAAACATAGGCCTTAATTTGAGAAAGAAATTTCTGAGAATGTACGTTTGGAGCACAGTATTGTATGGTAGAGAAACATGGACTGTGCGAAAATCGGAACAGAAGAGAATCGAAGCACTTGAGATGTGTTGCTACAGACGAATGTTGAAAATTAGGTGGAGGTAAGCAGTGAGGAGGTTCTGCACAGAATCGGAGAGGAGTGGAATATGTGGAAAACACTCACAGGGAGAAGGAACAGGATGATAGGACATCTCTTAAGACATCATGGTACTCGAGGGAGCCTGAACAGTCAGAAGAAAAAAAAAAAACTTTAGGATCGCTATGGTGGCGGGGGGGGGGGAGGGGGGGGAGGGGGGGGGGGCAGCAGCCTGAAAGCCTGAAACAGAACAGTCGACGGAAGTGTTCCGAATGGTGCCGGCATTTAATGATCAGTACTTTGGGACCGGCGGCCAACATATGAAAACATTCCTATATCTAGATTGTTGGGGCTCATAACGTAATAATTTATGTAGGTTACCAATTAATGATAGTAAGAAGGGTAAATATGCGGCCTGAAGTGCAGATCTGCAGTGTCATTATTGGCTCTTGAACAAAAAAGACGACCGCTGCTGTAGAGGCTCGCCTTAATTGAAAGTGTGTGTATGTGTGTAGGGGAGGGGTGGGGGGGGGGGGCAAAACAATGTGAATACCTGTAACTGAGAAAAAAGCCAACGAACCGCGACGACTGTTCGCTCTAGTCTGGAGTTTGGAGGGAGTAGAGAGCGTTGTTCAACCAAGTCAGATGGTAAGATGGTGGGCGTACTGCACGGGGCAAAGATAGGAAGAGTACGTTCCGTGTTCTGAAGTTTACTGTCGTGGTTCTGAATGTCCGGTGGATTTAAAAAGCGCATATAGGAAGCCTGGAATGCAATTAAAGCCGGCTAATATGCTGAAACATGTCTACAACGAACCAAACCTTGAGAACCAAAGACATTCGGATGCACATCATCTCTGAGTGAGACATTATGCAAGAAACATCAGATCGGGGGCTCAGTTACTTTTTTGTATTTATCTCAAGCAAACGAAACTCTGGGAGAAGATGCTCGAAAGGACAGCGGAGGCTGTACTCAAAAAAGCGCACCTGAGTAAGTCAAATTAAAGTGACGGTAACTGTACTGCTTCAGTCGAAATCAAGGAGTCTAATTCCTGTGATTGCTGGCTTTCATACCCATCCATGTTTTTCATAACCAGCGTTTCAGTGCCGTTTTATAAGACACCAATAAGTGGATACGGTAAGCAGCATTCTACGAGGAGCTTCAGTAAGTAAAGCAACACATTTTGTTTCTGAAAACAGGCTGATTTTATTCAGGATTCCAATACACCATATTATTCCGCACTCTTTTGGTTATAAAATCATATTTTTCGACATAATCTCCGTTAAATGTGACGTTCTTACGACACCTTAGCGGGAGGGCCTAATGCCTACATGGTACCACCCCACCAGTCGATAGTGGAGTCTTGCTGCATCAGTTGCCTCCCCATCATTCACGTACTGCTTCCGGTGGAGTGCATCCTTCATCGGGCCAAACACATGGAAGTGGGAAGGTGCGAGATCCGGACTGTATGGTGGTTTAGAAAGAACTGTCCAATGAAGTTTTGTTAACTCTTCTCGGTTGCGCAGGCTTGTATGTGTCCTTGGGTTGTCATGAAGAGGGAGACTTTAGTTTGCTTTTTTGTGGCGACGAACGCGCTGAAGTCCTTTCTTCAGTTTCCTGAGGGTACCACAATTCGATTCCGAGTTGATCATTGCACCGTGATAGAGGTCATCAAAGAGAATAACCCCTTTCGAGTCCCAGGATGACCTTCGCCATGAATTTATCGGCTGGGGGTGCAAGTATGAACTTTTTTCTCGGAGGAGAGATAGTGTGGTGCTGCCGTTTAGTTTCCGGTTCGAAGTGATGAACCCACGTTACATCGCCTGTGACGATGTTCAATAAAAAACTGCCACGATAATCTGCGTAACACGCAAGCAATTCCGCAAGGCAGTCTTTCGTTGCTGTTTGGAGGCTAGGATCCCGGAGTATGCGTTTGAGTTTTCTGACTGGTGGACAAGTGTGTCAGGACTGTCAAGTGAGGCGTCCAGTTGTGCTGCAAGGTGTCTGATTGTGATTCGTTTGTTGATCCATTATGGACTTTGGGACAACGGCTGGCATGTATTTCTTAATGCAATAATTTACCAACAGCCGTATGTATTGTAGAAATTTATTTTATGAACTCCTTATATCCTACCAGTTTCGGCATTACATTGACCTCATCTTCAGGCCCCACACGTCATAGTCGTAAAATCGCTATACACGGAAGGAGCCATTTAACTGTATCCGTGAATCAAATCGCTGTGCAACAGTTCTTGGTGGCATTACATTGATGTCATCTTCAGGCCCCACACGTCATAGTCGTAAAATCGCTAAACGCAGAAGGAGCCATTTAACTGGATCCGTAGACATTCTGCAAGTGCCTACGAACATCTGCGATGCTCTGGTTTTGCGGCAAAAGAAACTCAGTGACAGCTCTCTGCTTGAGACGCACTTCCGTTACAGACGCCATTTCGAAGGAAAGTCATGAAACTATGGGGGCTGAAGCGGTAACTTTCCATGATGTCCCACAACAGATTCCGCATGTTTTCAATCGAAACTGCCAAAAGAAAAATATTGTTGCATTACTTATTTGGCGTGCCTTATATCTCCCGGTGCACTGGTCGGACAAATTGGTTCAAAACAGCTGTTCTTGTGCCACCAGACTCATAGCAGTAGAGAGGGAATATTTACTGTTTAACCCTGTTTCGCGGATGAGCTGATACGAGTCCGCCAATCATTGTTTACCTAACATACGGTGGCACAAGAATTTCACATAGCAAACTCAAGTGTTCGCTACATCTCTCATGGAGCGGTTCTTTTGCAAACCTCGAGGGGGTTACAAAGTGCGTAAGTGAAGCTTGAAGGGCAAAAAATGGTTCAAATGGCTCTGAGCACTACGGGACTCAACTTCTGAGGTTATTAGTCCCCTAGAACTTAGAACTAGTTAAACCTAACTAACCTAAGGACAACACACACATCCATGCTCGAGGCAGGATTCGAACCTGCGACCGTAGTGGTCTCGCGGTTCCAGACTGCAGCGCCTAGAACCGCACGGCCACTTCGGCCGGCCTTGAAGGGCACCTGGAGCAACATAATGGTTTTCTCCGTCAGTTCTTGGTACAAAAATTTTATGTTTGTTGGTGAAAACCAAACAAGTTGTCATTTACTCCAGTAATAATTATTTAGCACCAACCTGTCTTTCGATTTATTATGGCATCATAAGGAACAGCTGATACCAGGCAGCACGGAACTTGCATTCGGTTCCGGAGGGGAGAGGGGGGTGTATTCGCGGCAGCAAATAATTCGATGATGATTGAAAACTGCAGCAAGTGTTCCCGAAGTTCACGCGCAATTGTGTTGGTGCATAAGTGGCATTTTTCGATAAGCTTCACGTAAGAGAGACTTCATTTATCAATAATATGTTGTCCTTCTCTGTTTATTACAGTCTACTAACACCGGGGTAGCTTTTCGATTCCGCGACTGTGGAAATCACGTGGTTCTGAGGTGAAGAACTCATTGAGCCTTTTTCGAAGCGCATTTTCATCCGGAAACTAAGTTCCTTGAAAGCTGTTCTATAGCGGAAAACGTAAAAATCTGTGGGCGCAGTATCAGACGAACAAGGTGAGTGCGTAATGACTTCTCAAACCAACCCCTACAGCGTTTTTTGTTAGTCTAGCCGAATGCAGGCGGACGTTACGGTGGTCTATCTTCACTTCGAGCAGTCTTCCTGGTCGTTGTTCTTGGATTGTGTCTGCAAGACGTCTCAGCTGTTGACAATAAGTGTCAGCAGTGATGTTTATACGTTGGGGAAGCATTTCGCAGTACACCACACAATCGCTTTTCTACCAGATGCATAGCATTATCTTTTGTGGATACGCGCAAGTCTTTGTACGGGGAGCTGCTGCTTTGTTTGGACTCAGCCACTCTTTTCTTTTCATTATCTTTGCATAAAGACACCATTTCTTGTCGTCGATAACGATAAAGGATAGGAATGGTCGGTGTTTTTCACGAGCCAATTGATGACGAGCAAGCAAACATGTACTTATGGCCACCCAATGATTTTTGTGATTATATGTTAGAGCATGCTGTAGCCATACACCCAATTTTTGAACTTTCCCGCCCGCATCTCGTGCTCGTGCGGTAGCGTTCTCGCTTCCCACGCCCGGGTTCCCGGGTTCGATTCCCGGCGGGGGTCAGGGATTTTTCTCTGCCTCGTGATGGCTGGGTGTTGTGTGCTGTCCTTAGGTTAGTTAGGTTTAAGTAGTTCTAAGTTCTAGGGGACTGATGACCATAGATGTTAAGTCCCATAGTGCTCAGAGCCATTTGAACTTTCCCCGTTGCCTGCAAATGTCGCACCATGGTGGTGGAATGACCACAGTTCATTCATTTGCCAGTTCTCGAGTGGATCATTATGGATCAGCGCGTTTAAACTATCTTCATCAAACCCCGAAGAGCTTTCTGCGCGTGGAGAATCACTAATGTCCAAATGATGCTCCCCAAAGCCAGAAAACCGTTTAATTTCCAGTGGCATTATCTCAATACATGGCGCAAATGTTTCTGGATGCCTGCGCTGCTGTCACCCCTCTATTGATCGGAAACAGTGTAAGGTGGTAATATCATTTTGATATTTGTAAGAAGTCGATGTCCACGTCAGAGAGAGAGCAAGTTACATTAATGTTAAACTATCTTTGGCCTTGTTGTTGTACAAACTTTGCCTCTGCGCAATCTGATACATTCTTAGTTAAATTGTGATAGGTAATGGACGTATTCAGTAGTCTCTGTTGTCTTGCCCATTGTATATGTTAGATGAAAAAATATTTATTGTAAAGGACAGCAAGGATGAATTGTCAAAGGCGAAACGAATACGAAGAGAATTTTGAGGTAAGACTGCAGGTTCTAGGCGCTACAGTCTGGAGCCGAGCGACCGCTACGGTCGCAGGTTCGAATCCTGCATCGGGCATGGATGTGTGTGATGTCCTTAGGTTAGTTAGGTTTAATTAGTTCTAAGTTCTAGGAGACTGATGACCTCAGCAGTTTATTCGCATAGTGCTCGGAGCCATTTGAACCATTTATTTCAAGACTGCAGGACGGAGCAGCTAGTTTGTCGGAATGATTATTTCAGCTAGTCAACTTTGTCCACTTGCTCAGAGCTGAGAGAAAGACCACATTCCTGAGTCACGCATTAACATATCAACTGATTAAGCTGTTTGGTTTTGATAGAAATTCTCTGTTGAGATTATACCCTTTTTAAATCATTGCTCACTTTGTTATGCATAATATTGATCAATGTTATGTGTGAGGTTGAAGAGAAGTTTTACTCTGTCTTTTTGAATACATATTTCATTCTAAAACCATTGTCTTGGAATATCATTCCATAGGAGTAGTTATCCTCCCCATTCAAAAAAATGGCTCTGAGCACTATGGGACTCAACATCTTAGGTCATAAGTCCCCTAGAACTTAGAACTACTTAAACCTAACTAAACTAAGGACAACACACACACCCATGCCCGAGGCATGCGACCGTAGCAGTCCCGCGGTTCCGGACTGCAGTGCCAGAACCGCTAGACCACCGCGGCCGGCCCTCCCCATCCGATTTTTTAGAAAAGGTTCATTATTTCACATTACTACATTGCGGCATATGGTGAGCAATAGTCTTAATTTTGTTTGTAAATTTTATTTAAAAATGGAAATCTAGTTTAGCCTCTGCCTGCTTGCTGTTTGCTGTTGTGCTTTCGAGAAATGTGCAGCAATGTTGTCAAGACGAGAGGCAAGTGGAAATTTTGATTAGGGCCAGATAATTTTTTTACTTCAGTTGATCATTTAATATAATTACAAGTGGTATTCAGACCAATTACAGCTCTAATTAGTCAAATTAGGTTCTCTGTAGTCAAAGGTTAGCATACGAGTTTAAGTTGAATGACAGTTTGTTGGTCTATAGTTCTGGCAATACGTATACTTTTTTATAGAGTGGGAAGTAAATTTGGGCTAAATTTCATGCAGAAAGACATAGTGGCGAACTTACAGCAGAAGAAGTGTCGGAAATCGATTTCTTCACTTGGCACTCTATTTTCTAGCGTCCACAGCTTCACTCACTATCTCCAAATTACGAAATGACAACATGTAAACTGAAATAGCCAAAGTTAACTACAAATAAAAATGAGCATTGATAAATAAACTCACAGCAACCAGAATACCAACCTGCAAACAGAAACACTACCAAGTTAGGTACCCACCTAATACTAATGCAGCCGCACGCGATCAGCCGAGCGGTCTTAGGCGCTGCAGTCATGGACTGTGTGGCTGGTCCCGGCGGAGGTTCGAGTCCTCCCTCGGGCACGGGTGTGTGTGTTTGTCCTTAGGATAATTTAGGTTAAGTAGTGTGTAAGCTTAGGGACTGATGACCTTAGCAGTTAAGTCCCATAAGATTTCACACACATCTGAACACCTGAATACTAATGCAAAGCCATCTAGCTAGATCTGGCTCCCTGCTGGATCCAATTTTTGTAAACCAAGGTAGTGTGATTGCGCGCAATATAGCACTGTGATTCCAAAAAAAAGTAATGACTGGCTAAACGGCCGCTGTGCTGGAACGTTTTTCTAACGTGCATTTCTCGACATGTAGAGAGATTTTTCTTACGCCAGTATTGTCTGAATGGTTGAACCCGGACGCTTACTCGGCCTTCCTCGAATGCAAGATTTTTGCTTGGCGTGTCCTCGAATTTCAGTGACTTGTACGTTCAGTAGAACAGGCGGACCATCACTGCGCTGCTGCTTGTTCATTTCTTGCTTCACTGCCCGCCAAAGTGACGAAGAGTTGTCACAGCTTACCCTGATTACCACATTACAGGTAAATAAACTTTTCCATGACGGCAACGTACACCATTTGATAAAATCACAGATGTAAAGTTCAAAATAGGCATCTTTAGAACGTTCGTTGCCTGTGAAGGAAACGAGACACTCTCTCAGACCACTGGCAGCGTGCCCCCGTGACGTCACCCTCGTAGGCGTGCGTGCAACAAAGTGGTGCCGCCGCAGACCTTGTCTGTTGTCAGCCTGCCTTGCCGTGGGATGCTGGAACCCGCATCGAGCGTCTCATGGGCGTCCAGTCGTGCTGGAACACTTCCTGCTCGACCAGCGGCTTAGCACACTTTTGTTGTTGTTGTTTTACCTAAGATACCGTTCAGCCTGCCTTGGTGCTGCACGCGATGAAATTTGCCTTTCTTTTTTTTCCGACGTCCATGCAAACGCAGTAAACATATGCAAGTATACACAGACTGGGGAATGACCTTCAAGTGTTGTCCGAGGCAGGAATCCATAAATGTCAGCAGGTCATATGGCGCGTTTAGTCCAACGTCCGTCACGTGCACTTCTCTCTGGACGTTAAGTGATTTATAAATATGAGACTACGGTTCATACCGTATATGACTCGCCTAAGTGACACTGCCTATCTATCAGTCGTTGACATCTGAAAGTTTCGACTAGTTTCCTACAAGTTCATATTGAACATACAGAAATAATGAATTACGTAGTTTCTCAGCATAATGTGTCAACTGTCTATATGTGTTGTGTGGGTGACTGTTAACGAGTGCTTGTGCAGTACAGTACTGTGTTCCACCGTTACGGATGTTCATGGAAATAAAGGAAGTGGAAATGGTGAATTCGATGTTAACACACAGTCAGCTTCCAGCGCGCAATTAGGGAGAGACTAAAGACACCATCGACAGCTGGCGCGAAACGTCGTAAGTGGGTGACTTCCCTGCATCGTCACTTCTGGATGGTATGAGTTTTTCATCCTGAAGCAACCACAAAATTAACGGTTCAGTTACGATCCCAAGCTTTTAGCACGTCAATATAGGTGTATCAACAAATTTACCTTCTCTTCCAACGAACGTTGTGGTTGTTTCCTCCTCAAATGATGTCGCTGGTTTGTTATTCCTCCTCCCGTTGAAAGCAAATAGTGCAATGTACTTCGCTGCTACCACACTTAGTAAAATACTTCCAAACTGGGGATGGTATCATTCTGCTCTGCAATACAACTTAACGTCGAGGACGACAGCGAGAAGCAATCTTGTAGGCCACAGCACATGATCACCGGTATATTATTGTCTCTACAATGCTGTACCGACTCTTCTGCCATATGTTTGTTGCTGACACCTAACCGTAGGCGTTATTACTACTACTACACACATCTAAAAAGCTTGGCATCAACCCGGTTCCCAGAACTCCTAAAGATAGGCGTTAACTGTGGATATTGTATCACAGACACAGTCCCTTTCACTGTACAGAGATGTCACTAAACCCGCCCGAAGATGTAAACAACCATGCATTAGCAGAGCCTATTAGGCGGAGGGGGTCCGACAGCCGATCAGTTCCAGTCATTCCAAAAGGAAGAGGGTACACGGCTCGTGTTGTCTGGAGCTCAACCATGCCTAGACGGTCAATACCGCGGTTCGCTCGCGTCCGCATTGTTACTTTCTGTCAGGAAGGGCTCTCAACCAGGGAAGTGTCTAGGCGTCTCGGAGTGAACAAAGGCGATGTTGGTCGGAAATGGAGAAGATACAGAGAGACAGGAACTGTGGATGACATGCTCCGCTCAGGTCCCCCAAAGGATACTACTGTCTTTTCCCGGTTTACTCAATCCATATCCAGTACTCAGACTGTTCGTTCCAGTCTGCAGATCCTGCAGTTCTTCTAAACTTTCACTGAGAATAGCAGTGTCCTCAGCGAATCTTTATCACATCCTTTCACCTAGAATTTGAATATCACCTTTGAAACTTTCTTTTATTACCGTCATTGTTCTTCGAAGTATAGACTGAATAGTAGACGCGGCAGAGGGCATCTCTGTCTTACACCCTCTTGAATCCGATCACTTGTTCTTGGTGTTACGATCTTAGAGTTCCCTCTTGGTTCTTCTACATATTAAATGTTACCCGTCTTTCCCTCTTACTCCTATTTTTCCAAGAATTTCGAACACCTTTCAGCACTTTACATTCTCGAACTTTTTTCCTAGGTTCACAAATCCTATGAGTGTGTCTCGGTTTTTCTTCAGTCTTGCTTTCAATACGTAACAACAGATCCTCAGTTTTCCTTTCCATTCATCTGCGTATTATTCATGTCAGCAGCTTGGAAGCATGAACTGTTAAGCTGATTGTGTGATAATTCTCTGACTCAACTGCCCTTCCTGTGTTCAGAATTGTGTGGATGTTTTTCTGAAAGTCGCCAGTTTCACAGATCCCACACACCAACTTGAATAGTCCATTTGTTACGACTTCCCTCTAATGATTTTAGAAATTCCAATGAATGTGATCCATCCTTTCTGTCTTGTCTGATATCAAAACTTTTAGATCTCTTTTAAACTCTAGCTCAAATACTGGATCTTCTATGTCTTTCACATTGATTCCATTTTCTTCTTCTATAACATCATCAGACACACCATTCGGCAGCTCGTGGTCTAGTGGCTAGCGTTGCTGCCTCTGCATCAGGGGGTCCCAGGTTCTATTCCCGCTCAGGCATGGGATTTTTCTCTGCTCGGAAGCTGGGTTGTAGTGTTTTCCTCATCATTTCATCGTGATCATCATTGGGGAAAGTCGCTAAATTGGACTGTGTAAAGATTGGGGCTGATGACCGCTCAATTGAGCGCCCCACAAACCAAAAACCAAACCAAACATCAGACACGCCTTCCACCTCATAGTGGCCTTCAGTGTACTCTTTACACCAATCTGCTCTCTCATCTGCGTTGAACCGTGAAATTCCTGTAGCACTATTACGGTTGCTGCAGATGCTCTTAATTTCACAGACAGTCGTTTTGACTTTTTTTACATGCTAAATCAGTCCTTCTACCATTTCTTTCTCGATTTCTTCACATTTTTCCTGCTACCATTTCGCTTTGACTGCCCTAACGGACTTATATTGCTGTATGCCTCTCTGAACAATTTTAAAATTTCTTGTGTTATGCAACGTTTCTTCGCAGTTACCGTCCTTACATCTGTGTTTAGCTGTGAAACATCTGTGATTGCCCTTTTTAGAGAGATATCCATTCCACTTCAACTGTACTACCCACCGAACTACTCATGAATACGGTCCTTATACCCTCATAGAACTTGAAGCGTATCTCTTCATTCCTTAATACTTCCGTATCCCACTTCTTTTCTCATTGTTGTTCCTGACTAGTGCCTTAAACTTCAGGCTACTCTTCATCACTACTGAATTGTGATCTAAGTATATATCTGCTCCAGGTTATGCCATACAATCCAGTATCTGATTTCGGAATCTCTGCCTGACCATGATGCAATCTAACTGAAATCTTTCCGTATCACTCGGCCTTTTCCAAGTATACCTCCTCCTCTTGTGATTCTTGAACAGAGTATTCGCTATTACTAGCTGAAATTTATTGCAGAACCCAATCAGTCTTTCTCCTCTCTCATTCTTAGCGCCAAGCCCATATTCCCCAGTAACCCTTTCTTCTAATCCTTCCCCTGCAACCGCATTTCAGTCACCCGTGACTATTGGATTTTAATTTCTCTTTACATATTGAATTACCCGTTCAATATCCTCAAATACTTTCTCTATCTCTTCATCTTCAGTCTGCGACGTCTACAAGTATACCTGAACTATTGTTGTCGGTGTTTGTTCGCTGTCGATTCTAATGAGAACAACCCTTTACTAAAGTGTTCACAGTATCTCACTCTCTATCCTACCTCCTTGTTCGTAATGAACCCTACCCCCGTTATACAATTTTGTACTGCTTTTGATATTACCATCTGACCATAATTCCTTATTTTCTTTCAATATCAGTTCACTGAGCCCCATTGTATCTAGAGTGAGCTTTTGCACTTGCACTTTACAGAATTTCTAGCTTTCCTACTACGTTCAGACTTCTGACATTCCATACTCCAACTTGCAAACATTCATTCGTTGGTAATTCCATTTTTTTCTTATAATGAGTATATGCCTACATATCTGCGTAGTTTTGAAAAGCGAAGAGCTTTAGCTTTTTAGGATTCCGTGCATCAATCTGTAATACGGAACCCTTACAGAATAGCTTTGTTACCCATCCCTCCGTCCGTCCGTCCGACTGTTAAGAACCCCTTTTCTCAGGAACAGATGGATTCATGTCACATATTAAGGTCTATGGTCCCTTGCTGGTGTAAAAATGTTGAGCTTCTAAGTAAATGTGGTCATAATATATGGCCATTTATGTAACAAGTTTTGAAACGCGCAGACTCACTCAACAAACCTCGTTGGATACTTCCCGTTGATCTCGAATCATGAAATTTGGCATGAAGCAATGGTTCACACAACAAGTAGAGGAAAAATCAAAAAATTCTTAATTTGTAAATATATAACGCGAAATTTTTGTTTTTCATTTTTATAGATCTGTCTATCTCTCCGTCCGTTAAGACCCCTTTTCCTCAGTAGCGGGCCGTCGCATTGAGTTCACATTGATGTCACATACTAACGTTGTAACGTTGTTGCTTTAATTTGCTATGAAAGCGGTGCTGATAGACAATAAAAGCGGGTTAAAAGCTGTGAGCTGTCTGGGGAAGTTAACCTTGCATTACTGAGCAACTGTTTCACCAGGTATCCAGTCTAGCTTACCAAATTCCCAACCAGACTAACATTAATTATAATCTTTTAATAGTCATACGACAACCGGTGAGATATATATATATATATATATATATATATATATATATATATATATATATATATATATATATATATATAAGAGAATTTAAATAAAAATAAATAAATCAGTTTATATTTGGAAATTTATTTTAACATTGATCATTGAAATTTCAGCATATTAAACTTAAGTCATAACTAAGCTGGTGCCTTATTTACGATCGTGTAAATGTGAGTTTGTAATCTTACGGAACACAACAAATAGGGAGCCAAGATTGGGAGACTACAAACAACACTGCATTCAAAAAATAACACACGAAGAACGTTGAAACATATGCAAAAGGAAATTAACCACAACCAACCGATTCAATTTTCACCCAAAGAAGTTACGTTCGTAACACAATTCTGTCCGTCATGTAATTACCACACACTGGTATACTAAATTCATACTAACTCTCTGTGAAAATTTCCCGAAAAGAATAGCTCAGGGCTACTTTGATGATTACACCATATGCTTCAAGTGGTCAACTTGGTTTACACAAGGCGTGTAACTCCACAATAATTTTGATAATTAAAATAAATTAGATCGAAAAGCAATTTACAAAATAAAAATCTCGAACTGGTTACTAACGTCTTACTATTAACCTGATGGGTCAAACAATTGTATAAGCACGTGGTACTGGTCTCACAAAGTACACCCCACGTGGGTTGAACATAAAGAAAAGTTGCTATATTGAAAAATATTGTCAAGACGAGACGTCATAATCTCACGCACTTTCGCATTTAAGATTGATGATCTTAGTTAGAGTTACTGATCAACACGTGGTTCCACTTTACTCACAAAGTAGTGACAAAGCAACTACTGGAAGATATTCTGAACTTCACACTCGAAATACACTGCGTTGCAATTTAAGATAACATTAGATATTTTAGAGCTAAACCTGAAATAAAGGTGATTAAATTTTCAGTTAGGCTGAACTTAAGAAACCCATTGTCCTACGGACTTAGCAGACACGCGCTTAGGCGGAGATCTTACCACTTCAGACGCTCGCCACGGACGGACTGCCCTGGTCCCTTCCTGAGGGTGGGTCCCAAATACAAACGGAAGTGGCCAGAGGGGCAGCTTCCTATACGAACATGACAAGGGACGGACAGGACCACACTAAGGATAGAAACCTCTTTCCTTTTAGAAAGCGTAGCTACCTGTTCCGACGTTGGTCCTACTGTTCTCTAGCAGACAGGCTTGTCTGCTACCCTCAAGCATGCAACTAGAAATACATTTGCTCATTCATCCTCTCACACAGAAGGGAAGGGGAATGACAGTATCTTATCATATACAGTATATAAAAGAAAGCGGATGTAGGTTCCGTATGAGACTGTGTGACATGAATTACATATAAACTGTGTTTTAAAGTGTAGTAGTGTGACAGATCGTTCTTGTTTATGTGTAAAAGTAACACGTTCCACTACTCAGTCTCCTCCCAGATAGTCAGAAACGCCACAGTAAATTTAGAAGAGGAATTTATGCCGTAAATGGCAACATATTTCAGAAATTAACATGAAAGGAATCCAACAGAGACCTTTCAACGTCTACTGTCCTTTCGCGGTGTAAAACGTTTAAGCTGCCAAGTTAATACAATCAAAAGACCCGGTCATGTTTGTTAAAGTTTTTTATACTCAAAAACTCACTCATCAAAATATGCAGGGTACTTCCCATTGACACAAATTGGCTTGACGCAAGGTTTCACACTGCAAGTAAGTGAAAAAATCGGATGTTTGTAAATTTTTAACTATATCACATGAAAAAATATTTCTTTTGTCAGTCGTTGTCCGACTTGAAACTTAAAAAATTCTCGAATGTCCTGTAATTAACGGGATCGATATCTTGCCCCTATCGATGTCGATAACAGGCAAAACCCGTCGAGATTAACGACTTCCGGGATGGATGATGAATTGTCTATACACATAACTAAATTGTTACGGAATACTCAGCGCGTGATGCCTGCTTGCACGTGCCCACTCTGGATTTGTACTGCAACGTTTTTTTAAAAACCGTTCCAGAAATTGTAGTTTTGAAAAGACACCAATCTGTAGACTTGTTCTGTAGCTCTCAGAGCCAAGTCACCAGCGAGGACAATATTGGACATTGGCCTGTTGTTACTGCGAAGAGAGGCAGATGAAAAATGCCGAACTGCAAGGGATGTAAAGCAGCAGTCAGCGTGAAGTATAATGTTCGATCATTCTTCGAAAAAAAAAACTGTTTTCTGAACTTTGACAAAAAAAGGAATTATACAGTTTAAACCTAACAATCTGTTGTGAATTTTAATATTCCAGAGAAGTATATCTGTGCTTATTCAGTAGCCTACATTTAACTGATCTATATATTTAAATTACTGCTGTAACAAACATGTAAGACTACAGAATATGTTAATAGGAATAATACGTATTTTTTATCAGAATACCTTTATTGTGAACCTTATTGCTTAATTCACGGACGGAAAAAAATTTCGCAACACCAAGACAGCGTTGGGCGACATAAACGAAAGTTGGTATGTGTCTTTCTGCATCTGAAAGTTCAAATTACGCGCCAGTGGCATAGGAATGGCGGTAGTAATGTCACTATGAGGATGGAAATCATGTTTGCATTAAATATTCCGGTCGTGAGCGTTAGTTGCCTTGGAGACTGGATGTGGTGAGGTGATACTAGCCAAGAATGCCCTGAAGGTGACAGAGACGCCATTATCAACACATCAATGAGTTTAAATGTGTCGTGTGGCAGGGCTATGAGGAGCTGGATGCTCCTTCTGTGACACTGCAGAAAGACTTGGCAGGAACGTAGCCACTGTACATGGCTGCTGGCAGCGGTGGTCACAAGATTGTATAGTCGCAAGATGACTGAGCACCGGACGGCCACGTGGCACTGCTGGCGTAGGACTCTGGCACAGTGTACTGCCTCTACAGCAACGATCTGAGCAGCAGTTGGCACCACAGTCACACAGTGGACGGTTGTTGTTGTTGTTGCTGTGGTCTTCAGTCCAGAGACTGGTTTGATGCAGCTCTCCATGCTACTCTATCATGTGCAAGCTTCTTCATCTCCCAGTACCTGCTACATCCTTCTAAATCTGCTTAGTGTATTTATCCCTTGGTCCTCCTCTACGATTTTTACCCTCCAAGCTGCCCTCCAATACTAAATTGGTGATCCCTTGATGCCTCAGAACATGTCCTACCAACCGATCCCTTCTTCTAGTCAAGTTGTGCCACAAACTCCTCCCCAATTCTATTCAATACCTCCTCATTAGTTATGTGATCTACCCATCTATGTGTCGTGTGGCAGGGCTATGAGGACGGTTACAAATCGGTTACTTCAAGTACAGGTCCGAGCCAGGCGCCTTGTAGCGTGCTTTCCACTGACCCCAAACCATCACCATTTGAGACTTCAGTGGTGTCAATCGACAGCTCATTGGAAGGGAGGGCGGCGGTCTGGTGTGTTTTGTGATGAAAATTTCTTCTGCCTCAATGCCATTAATGGCCATTTATTGGTTAGAGGGAGGCCCGTTGAAGATCTGCAACCAAATGGTCTACGCGTTAGGCACACTGGACGTACACCTTGGATTATGGTCGGAGTTGCAATTCCATATGACAGCAGGAGCGCTCTTTTGGTTAACCCACGCACCCTACCTGCAGATTTGTTCGTCAATCATGGTGGTTCGACCTGTTGTACTGCCTTTTATGAACAGCGTTTCAGAGCGTGTTTTCCAACAGGATATCGCTTGCTCATATACCCAGTTTGCTCTACAGGGTATCGGCATGGTGCATAGGCCTGCTCAATCACCAGAGCTGTCTGCAGTCGAGCACATACGGAACATCATCGGACCACAAACAACATTAACTGCAACAGGCATGGAGCTTCATTCGACAAACCGACGTCCGGCACCTGTACAACACAAAGCATACACGTTTGCATGATTGCAGTCATCATTCTGGTGGTTACATCCGTTGTTAATATACCGGCATTGCAAACTTGCAAATGACTTGTTTCGCTGTTACATTAACCTTTGATCTTGTAATTTCAGTGACTTAAATATGTTACCTAGACAAATGTATTTTAGAAATGTCGTTGCTCTACATGACTTATTTTTGTTTTAGCTATTTTTTACTCTACATTACTTATTTTAGCTATTTTTTCCGTGTGTGTAATTCTGTCCTTAGAAGGATAGCGTTTGAAAATATTTACTGTAATGCATACATCGACAGATAAGCGCAAGTGGAGATATTTCAGGCGCCAAAAGCGCTAGCTTTATTACGACTGTTTGCTTTCAGATTTCTACGTATTTGTTCGAGACGATTAGAAAGGTCGTCATCCCCTCGGATTTTCCGGCGTCGCTGACCGCCAAATAGGCGCCTGCCCGCCATGTTGGGCAATCGCACTCCGATACACTTGTCGCGGGCGGGCCTGCGGGGTGAGCCGAAAGTAAACGCTAGGCGCAGCTGTTTTCCCACGGCGCACGGTGGGGGCGTGGCCGGCGTGTTTGGGCGCGGATACCGCGCACAGAGGGGCCGTTGTGCGCCAAGTTCACGGAGAAAGGCCGACCTCACGTGCCCGTCTCTCGGAAAGCGGGCCTCAGTCTCCTTATCTGCCGTCACGTCTCGCTGTTTGCCACGGCCGCCGCCAGCAACGTACTGTCTCGCTCCAATCTCTCCGCTCAGGGTGAACAAACAAGCACCTTGGGTATCCTCGCCCGTGCTCTGACAGGCTCTCCAGCCCTTTGCGGGACAGAGTATTGCAGTGGATTTTTTTGATGCCAACAGTGGTAACACCGTCTCTCGCCAGATCTCCGTCGTTAAGCGCTGTCGGGCTTGGCTAGCACTTAGATGGATGACCGTGCTGGACTGCCGAGTGCTGTTGGCATGTGGGATGCACTCAGCCCTTGTGAGACCAATTGAAGAGCTACTTGACGGCTCCGGTCACGGAAACTGACAAAGGACCTGAAAGTGGTGCACTAACCACATGCCTAACATTCTGCGTGGTGTCTGCCTGTTCTAAGTCGTGTCTCCCTACCACTTTCGCGCAACGACGCTCTGAGCGTGTTTTTTTAGGGAATTGACTAGTTTGAACCTGGGACCTGTTGCTGGTAAGGAGACGCCAGACCACACATGACATGTAGAGTTCAGAAGAGTTCAGTGAGACTAGCAATGATATAATCAAATACTTAATGATTTCAGCGTCAGATCCACTGCACTCCCTGTAAAATAATCTTAATACTAACTAAATTTAGTGGAAGGGGTTCAAGGCTTTCCTATTTTTAGTTAGCTGGTAAAATAACGTCGAAAAAGCAGTTTACCGTGGAATTTTTATTCTACTCACAAAACATTGTTTATAAATTATGCTATTGATAAAAGGATATATTTTAATACAGGATGATAAAAACCAACTGCGTTCAACAAAAATGTGAACGAATATTCCCTGAATGGGTTTCCAAGTTCTATAATGGATCGAAGGATGACCTAAGCCATATCACATCTATAATCTAGGTTTAAATTAAGTTTCACAAAAGAGAAAACTATCAAAAATGGTCTAGAGTAACCCTCAGTTATCTTTAATTACTTATTTAACTTGTCGTAAATTACAGTGGCTGATGTGGCTTCTCAATAATTATATAACAGAAAAATCATAGCGTTTCAGATTTTAACTTCAAGTAGCAAATGTGAATACCACGAAGTTTAATTGACGATCGAAACTAGTATTATGTAAAAAGGGGATGTAACAGATGAGACTTCTGCAGTTCTGAGTGAAGCCTTATGCGCTCTTATGCAGCATCGTGTGCGTTCATTACCTTGTCGGTGGTTAGGCAGTGTCAAGGACGGCTGGCGGCGCAGCTCCACACACCTCGCCATCTCGGTAGCAACTTTCTTGAACTTATCCTTACTACTGTTTACCGAAGTTGGTTTAAGAAAAAGGTATCTGGCTGTGTTTTCAACTGACCAACCAGCGTCTCAATGTTAACCTTAAGCTCTGCCTACAAAAATTCTGTCTATCCAATGAGGAACGTTATACTTTTCGTGGTGGGGCAATGTTTTTAATGTTTGCTACGTAACAGAGACGCGTATAGTCTCACGTTAAAACTTGCAGCTGGTGTTGCCCTTTTAGTGTTATCGTAAGATCTATACTCATGTCCATTATAATTATCCGGGCTGTTATGCCGTGGTCGGTTGATGACCACGGCATAACAGCCCGGATAATTATAATGGACATGATATTTCCGGCCGTGAAAGTTTACATTTTAGTATAAGATCTATACTGTTCTTCTGGAGGGCTCTATCTTTTAACATGGGCTGGGGGGTGGACCTCTTGGTGGTCCACCGGGGATGCGGGTGTCCCATTGTCCCGCTCTTATCGTAGGGCCTTCTAGCCTAAACGGCTCTGCTCTCGGCTTCCGTTCTCGTTTCAACTCTCGGAACTGCGTCTGTTTCACGGTGGGAAGGTATGACATGCATTTAGACGTTCTTGTGTTACTCTGTGGTATTCCATTTGCTCACTCGTTGACTTTATTACTTTGGTTAATTTAATGTCACAATTTATTCGGAGCTATGTGACATATTGACGGATTTGCTATCATGTCAGGGTGTTAGATTTGCCTGACACCTTATAAGTGACACCTATCGGCTGAGGATGACATGGGGTCTGTCGGCACCGGTGGTCCTTCCGAGGCCTGTTCAGACGGAGTTTAATTTAGTTTTACCATTTGCAGCCATCTTTGCAAAGGACAAATTGTTTTAGTTCAAGTTTCCATCGATATCGTGGGTCCATGAAGACGGGCCAAAAACCTCATAACTGATTGGGAAGGATAAACTAGCCGTGATGTTATTCAGGAACGAACTGCAGCAAATGCTGAGTGCCCCGTGGCAATAACGTAACAGGAGACAATCTGAGTAGCCGTCTTAGATTGTTTGCAAATGATGCTGTCATTTGCCGTCTTGTAAACTCATCAGATGATCAAAACGACTTGCAAAATGATTTAGATAAGATATCTGTATGGTGCGAAAAGTTGCAATTGACCCTGAATAAAGAAAAGTGTGAAGTTATTCACACGAGTACTAAAAGAAATCAGCTAAATTTCGATTACGCGATAAGTCACACAAATCTGAAGGCTGTAAATTCAATTAAATACTTAGGGTTTACAATTACAAATAACCTACATTGGAACGATCACATAGATAATATTGTGGGTAGAGCAAACCAATGACTGCGATTCATTGGCAGGACACTTAGAAGGTGCAACAGGTCTACCAGAGAGACTGCTTACACCACGCTTGTCCGCCCTATTCTGGAGTATCGCTGTGCGGTGTGGGATCCGCATCAGGTGGGACTGACGGATGACATTGAAAAAGTACAAAGAAGGGCAGCTCGTTTTGTATCATCGTGAAATATGGGAGATAGTGTCACAGACATGATACGTGAATTGGAGTGGCAATCATTAAAACAAAGGCGTTTTTCGTTGCGACGGGACCTTCTCATGAAATTTCAATCACCAGTGTTCTCCCCCGATTGCGAAAACATTCTGTTGGCACCCACCTACGTAGGGAGAAATGATCATCACGATAAAATAAGAGAAATCAGGGCCCGCACAGAAAAATTTAAGTGCTCGTTTTTCCCGCGTGCCGTTCGAGAGTGGAACGGTAGAGAGACAGCTTGAAGTTGGTTCATTCAACCCTCTGCCAGGCACTTTATTGTGAGTAGCAGCGTAATCACGTAGATGTAGATGTAGATGTAGGTATCCTTTTTTGGAATAGCAGATGACACATTTCTGTATGAGTAAGTGTTGTTCGACAGCATCTGTAGCATAGTCATATCTGGATAGAATCTTATTCTGCAGCAAAGACTGCAGTGTGTGATTTGCAGGGGGGGATGGGGGGATTTCCTCCCCTCTGCATCATACCATCCCCTCCTCTGGTTTTAGTTTATGCATCCTAACCTGAGATGTTTATTTCCCACGCACTGGAGTAAAACTTTACATACAATTTAAATTTGTGGAACCGAACACTGAAAGCTTTTAATAAGTCTTACTATTAATACGTTTTAGTTTTCTGTCATCAGAATAGGTACAACTTTTCACAAATGTGCCTCTACTTTTTGAATTCCCCTCGTATAACTGTACCCGTATGTAGATGATTTTGTAAATAAGGTTTACCTATAATGTACTTTTAAAGATATAACAAGGGATGGCTTTTGTGATAGTGCATGCGCGTCAATAGTGAGTTTCGGCATTAACATCTATTTATAAATAGCTGTTTAACCATGCGTAACGCCACTGTCCAAGCTAGTAACATATATAATTCTACTAACCCCCTAAGACATCCCCCCCCCCACTGGTAAAAGCACAAATCGCACCCTGAAAGACTGACAATAGAGAATTATGAAACTGCGCCCTTACCTACACCCAGGCCTAAAGGACGGTTCAGCTGTAAGCACGACTGCAGTTAGTCAGTTCATACAAGTAGCTTGGAGCGTAAAAATCTGTTGTAAAATGCAGTGGAACCATCACATGGGTTCAGTAATACGTTGGCTTGTATTTCGAGAGTTAGGCATCGTAACTACTGCTTCACAGTACATTTTTTCCCTTGTTACGTTTGTAGTAAATAATCCATTGCAGTTCAAAAAGAACAATTTTGTCCATAATTAAAATATCAGGAGAAAAAATTACATTCATCATTCATTATATCAGATTAACGTTCTATTTAGCACAAGGAGTGATGCACAGTGCTGCCGGAAAAGGAAAGGAAGAATTCCTTTTGTTCCTTTGTACTCTGTAAACGGTTGTGTGTAGAAACAACTAATTCCAAACCGAACTCCGTCCAACAGGCCTCGGAGGCCTAACGGTACTGACCGATAGCCGTGTGATCTTGAGCCAATATGCATCACTGGATGCGAATATGGAGTGGCGTGTCTTCCGCACACTTTTCTGCTGGCTGTCCTTAGTTTTCGTGACCGGAATCACTAACTCACACCAGTATTAAAAATGAAAAAAAAGGCTCAACACCTTGTAAGCCTTCAGCATACAGCCTTATTTACATATGAATGTGTAACGTGGCTGTAAACTGTATCGTTCCACGTTATTGCGATTAAGGGCACAATTGAATCGTATAACGTCAAACTCACTAACTGAAGTAAATGAAAAACTTCAATGTATCAAGTTGAAACGTCCCCTTTGAACAATTATACAGGACTGAGCTTAAACTGACACACAATATTTTTAGCGCAACGCAATCTGACTTTCAGAAATCCCTACAAAAGAATGGCCCTGACTAACATTAACCTATGCGTTTCACAAATCGCTTACCTCACAAAAATCTTTGTTACTCGAACTACTGCAATACAGCGAGCGCCACTACTGCCAGCTAAATAAAAGATTCAAACTACTAAAGGCACTAACTACTGACAGGCATAGTTAGCAAATGAAAGATTTTAATAGAGAACAAACAATGTATTTACCTTAATAATCATAATATATATGCCATCCAGTCTTACAAATTTCAAATCTCCGCCATTTCTTTCCCCACGTCCACCACTGCTGGCGGCTCACCTCCAACTGCGCAACGCTACGCGCTGTTCACATCCAGCTGCCGCTGCCCAACGCTACAATGGCAGACAACAATGCAAACTAGCCACAGACTGCACACAGCACAGCCAGTGATTTTCATAAAGAGCGCTACGTAACGTTGCCAATAAGAAAACATATCCAGCCTACTTACAAAGTCTCTGTAAATCCATCTTTTCAGAGATGGTTGCGGGTCTCGGCTGTTCGCTACAGGATGCCAAATCAAATACCTTTCAGCTGTCTAATTTCCAAGCTTATTTTATTTGGCTACTAGCTTTGGCGATTTACTTCGCCTTCTTGAAGTGATCGCTGTAGCAAGCAGAAATCTACAGATACAAGTATTTGAATGCCGGCCCCTATTTTGACCGGGTCCGTGGTTGGAATCTTCCTATACCTCGATCGGGGGCCTGAAGATGGCGTAGTAAATCACCGAAACTGGTAGCCAAATAAAATGTTTGGAAATTAGAAGGCTGAAAGATGTTTCATTTGACACCCTTCAGTTTGTCAATGAAAGACTTTTGTTATAAAACGTTGGTACGGTCTATGCTGGAGCGTTGCTGACCTGTACAAACAATGGTGGTACAGGCTCGTTGGAGAGTGTCACAGAAATTCTGAAAAATTTGACAGCCAAATGAAGAAAATGCTAAAAGTCTAGCCATTATCTAAGGCAAATCAGAATTTTACGCTCCTTTGACAACGACGTCATTACAGTGGAAGTTGAAGACAAGACTGCAGCCATCGTGGCCTCTACTTAAAATTTAGGAAATCTGCTGCCACAATTTTCGTTCAACCGTTTTCTGACTAGTTTTTGCAGCCCGTCAAGATTTTCTCTCTTCTGCCAAACCATTCATCTTGGGGCTGCTCCTACCTGTTGTAACTCTCTGTTTTTCCCGCTTAATTTTCTGCATTTTTCTGTAACACCACCTTTGAGATGCGTTGTATCTCTTCTTTTCCAGTTTGCCCATACTCTATGACCCCATTCCACACACCTCCGGGCTCCAGACGTGCATCCTCCGCAACTCTTTCTGAAAACAAGCACTATGTTGGATACTAGCAGGCTTCTTTTGGCAAGGAGTGCTCTTCTTTCCTGTGGTAGTCTTCTTTTACGTTCTCCATCTTGCGTCTGTCATTTATTGAATAACACGGTTGCAGAATTTATTCAAATCATCCACTCCATGGGCACTAGTTCTTATGAGAAGTTTGTCGTCAATCTCATTTCTGCTCTTCATCAACTTTTTCGTCATCCTTTTATTTACTCTGTGCTCAGTAGACTGCCAGTGTCTTTCAACAGGTCAAACAATTTCTCCCCACTTTCTCACTCTGAAAGGTGATTACAATAGCATCAGTGAATTACACTAAGAGGAAGAAAAAAAAAAAAAAAGGACAGCGTACCACGAAAGAATTATCCAAATGGAAATTGGTAGATATGTACATGTACGGACAAACAGATGAGTGAAATTTCAGAAAAATTACATGATTTATCCAAGAGAAAGAGTTTACCAAATCGAAGAAGTCAGTAACGTGTTGGTACAACCGACACCCCCGGGATAACAAGGCCGCCCAGCAGTGTTACTGACGTCACACTAAGCGACCCATAGCCGACGCAGCAGTCCACGGACACCTCCGTACAGACGCGCCTGATGCTAACGATCTTCTGTCCGTCATACAGAAAGGAGCGAACTATAATTCGAACCAAAGACCAAATTATATATATTCTTGTAAACAGCATAAAGGTTCATAACGAAATACCGATTACATATACGGGCAGGAATAGGTTCTAGAACTCCTCTGAAAAGTGTTTATCTTCAGTACCAGAATGAACATCAAATTGTCAGGTTTTCTAAATAGAAAAGCACTTTGTTAGTAACAGACAGCAATAATGAGACTTGCAGTTGGTGATTTCTACGTGGAAAAGGAAATAAGCTGTAGAGAGATTGAAAATGGTAAGTAAAGAGAGCCTCAGCCTTTTGCTCACGTTCTTACATGTAATGCACTTCGTTGTTTTTCATTTCCTTACCTTTCATAAAATTTTTAATATTGTTTCAAGAAATGTATCGCCCTTCCAGTGGTTGCTTTGGGGACCGCTGGCTTGCGATAGACGATGCTGCGTATGATTGGAAGTGTCTTTACTTACCACTTACCTAGGTAGACCACTCACACTATAATCCAGATGATCACCCGATTGGCTCTACACATCTCATTTTATTTAGCTCATTTTTCGTTTTCTTTTATTACAGATACCTATAAAAACGAGTACTCTTGGTTTTCATCTCGTTACAAGTGAGGGATCGGAGCAAATATAGAAGTTGCGTCACTGGACGACGCATATACTACACCGAATTATGAGTGAGCAGAGTGAATAAGAACTACACAGTGAATATTTCGGAGGTTATTCAAGGATATTTTTTGAGAACTTAGATGTGAGTAACCTGTGGTCTCCAGTTACTCGTTACACACTCTCCGTCTTCAGGCCATGAGGGGCCTACCGGTACCATCCGACCGCCGTGTCATCCTCTGAGGACGATGCGGTTAGGAGGGGCGTGGGGTCAGCACACCGCTCTCCCGGTCGTTATGAGGGTATTCTTGACCGAAGCCGCTACTGTTCGGTCGAGTAGCTCCTCAATTGGCATCACGAGACTGAATGCACCCCGAAAAATGGCAACAGCGCATGTCGGCCTGGATGGTCACCCATCCAAGTGCCGTCCACGCCCGACAGCACTTAACTTCGGTGCTCTCACGGGAGCCGGTGTATCCACTGCGGCAAGGACGCTGCCACTCGTTACTCAGTAATTGTATTTTTGGATGAGATTTTCACTCCGCAGTGGGGTGTGCGCCGATATGAAAATAGTTCAAATGGCTCTGAGCACTATGGGACTTAACATCTATGGTCATCAGTCCCCTAAACTTAGAACTACTTAAACCTAACTAATCTAAGGACATCACACACATCCATGCCCGAGGCAGGATTCGAACCTGCGACCGTAGCAGTCGCGCGGCTCCGGACTGAGCGCCTAGAACCGCTAGACCACCGCGGCCGGCGCGCCGATATGAAACTTCCTTAGAAACATCTCCCAAGCTGTGGCTAAGCCATGTCTCCGTAATATCCTTTCTTCCAGGAGTACTAGTTCTGCAAGTTTCACAGAAGAGCTCCTGTGAAGTTTGGAAGGTAGCAGACGAGGTACTGGCGGAATCGAAGTTGCGAAGACAGGTCGCGCATGGGTAGCTCAGTCGGTAGAGCACGTACCCGGAAAATGCAAAGGTCCCGAGTTCGCGTGTCGGGACCTTCTCCTTTTGGCGGGCAAGTGCTCTACCGAGTTCGAGTCTCTGTCCGGCACACCCCTATCTAACTCTGCATATGTACTGTGCTGAAAATACGAGCATAACCGTGCAAATATCGACCGTAGGCATCATGTATCCTGTTTGGAAACAAACTCGTTCCATTCATTGCTGTCGATGTTTCTGTCGACAACATCAACGTTCTCTTTACTCTTCGCCCTCAAATTTGCATTCCGTACTGCTCGATCCTGTCTCGAATTTATTTTCCCGGCTGTGTTAGTTGTACGTCGTGATGGACAGCAGTGTGGATATATTTAATGCTGAAGAGTTGCCTGACATGCATGTGGTGTGTGGGTACACTGAATACAATGGAAGAGTGGGTCGACAACGTTATGTTGAGGTGTTCCCGCTGTGACGGCTACCACACCGCAGTACTTCTGCATCTGTTTATAGTCTCCTAGGAGGAAGAGGATTCCTTCCATGTTAGACTGGAAGATACGGGAAGTGCAAGGTGTGCCAGAGCACACGATCTGGAAGATAACGTGTTGCATCCGACTGCTTACAATCGTCCCACCAGTAGCCAGCGCTTTGGAAGAGCTCTGCTTCTGTTTAGAGAATTTTACCTGAACATCAACATCACCGTTAACATTCGTAGTAGCGTAGTCACTGCAGCTAGCAGAGTTCCCATGTCGAGTGCAGTTTTCATGTAGGTTTCTAAAGCAATTTTTAGAAAACCACATTTTTACTGCTTTCTAATTGATTCCAGCGAAAGAGAGGACATGTTCAACTGCTACAATAGCTATGTATGAAATGACGAAACCCCATGGGCATACAAAAAATTAAATTTACTTTAACAAATTTAAGTTAATATTTCATAAACAATTTACATTACCAGTAAACTACAATATAAAAAATCAGTTCTACAAAATATACCAAGACAATATAATAGAATAAAATTATTTCTAATATAATGTAATTACATTCAAGGCAGTTTAGCTTCGGTGTCTTTCGTTTGTATTTATTTGCATATTGGGCGAGGAATTTAGTATGGATCAGCCAGAACATTATGATTACCAACTTACTACTGATATAAACCTGTCCACGCGATAGCAGCGTGACCTGTTGACGAATGACGGCTAGTCAGACACGTGCACGGCACACGTAGTGTCAGTGAGCATACGGTCCTTGTGTAGACTCGGGATGGCGCGCGATCTGTCTTAGTTTGACCGAGGGCAGATTGTGATGGCCCGGAGGCTCGTGCCGTAAGCATTTTGGAAACTTCACGACTTGTCGGGTGTCCAGGGAATGCTGTGTCCAAGGAATGCTGTGGTGAGTGTCTTCAACGAGCCGCGAAACCAAAGTGAAACAACGTCCAGACGTCGTGGGGTTGGACGGCCGCCTCTCATTACAGACGTCGGACGTCCTAGGCTGGGAAAATTGGTAAAATAAGACAGGCACTGTGGCGGAACTAACATCAGACTTCAACGCTGGGCAGAGTACGAGTGTGTCTGAACACACAGTGCACCGAACACTTCTAATGATTTAACAGCACGACATCGGCAACTACGACTGAAATGGGTATGAGACCATCGCCACTGGATGTCCGCCGCTCGTGGTCTCGCGGTAGCGTTCTCGCTTCCCGAGCACGGGGTCCCGGGTTCGATTCCCGGCGGGGTCAGGGATTTTCACCTGCCTCGAGATGACTGGGTGTTTGTGTTGTCCTCATCATTTCATCATCATCCAGGAAAGTGGCGAAATTGGGCTGAGCAAAGATTGGGTAATTGTACGGGCGCTGATAACCACGCAGTTGAGCGCCCCACGAACCAAACATCATCATCATCGCCACTGGACGATGGCGCAATGGCAGGGCGTTGCATTGTCTGATGAATCCCGATCCCTTCTTTATCATTCCTACAGGAGGGCGCGAATCCGTCCTCTGCCAGGGGACCAGCTCTTTCACACGTGTCTGCGGAACGGAGACTAGCTGGCGGCGGCTCCATGACGCATTCATTTGGGCATCAGTGATTGGAGCTCGTACAAGGCACCACGACGGCCAAGGTGTATTGTACACCTTGCAGCCCACATACACCACTTCAGGAAGTTCACGTTTCCCCATAGCAGTGGGATTTTTCAACAAGATAATGCGCCATGTCATAAGACCAGGAGTGTGATGGAGTAGTTCAAGGAACACAGTGGCGAGTTCCAGTTGATTTTCTGACCTCCCAGCGCGCCAGATCTGAACCCGATTGGAATACATCTTGGATGTGATTGAACGTAGCGTCGGAACTCATAGCCCACCCCCTTTTCTCTCCGGAATTTACGGGAATCAGGTGACTCGTGTGTGCAGAAGTGGTGCCAACTCCCTGCAGCGACCTATTAAGGCCTCACTGCTTCCATGCCAGGTATTTGCTGCATCTTCTCTTTGAGGTTACGGTCACGTATCTGTTGTATTTCGGACTGCTGCCTTCTGCGTTCACGCTCTTCACGCTCCTGCTCCAGACGACGCTGTTCAGCTGAAGCTGCAGCTCGTGCTGCCTCTTCCTGCCGTCGCATTTCTTCCTCTTCACGAGCACTGTTAAGACGCTCCAGGTACTCTTTTCTGTCTTCAATGATCTTGTGGCGAGCAAGGATGCGCTGATGTTCCCTCACTCTTGTTTCCTCATAATGTTGCACTAATGCTTGGCGTACTTTCTCACGCTCCATCTTCTTGTGATGTGGGTTTATTGCGTTCATTGCACGATGTAAAACAGTTGCCATATTAACCAACTGATTTCGCACTTGCTCACTGGGCATATTTTGTAATGTTGGACCTTCAGGAATATCTTCACGCTGTGATTCCGAAAGATCCATACCAAAATGTACACACTGTTTTGCATGATCAATGTGTATCTGCATGTCACTGTGACGAACACAGTCAACCAGTAGCCTCTCAAGGTGAAATGGTGACGCAAAACGTGCAAGTTCAAGAAGACGAGAGAACTCTTCCATCTGTGACAAAGGTGGACATACCGGCTACTAGGTAGGTGGTCATAATGTTCTGGCTGATTAGTGTATATGAATAATTGGAACAGTATTCAATTTTACCAGTGTTTGATATTATTTCACACACTGTATGTCAAGAAAGAGGAAAAATTAAATCATTCGGAACATTAATTTAATTTATGCTACATTATCAATTGGACTAATAGGATTTATTGTATGGGCACATCAGAGGAATAGAGGGAATATTCAACTGTAGCAGTAACCATCCATGGGGTGACAAAAACCGACACTTACATGTGCATCAGTTCTATCACCACAAGTTCGCTGTGATTGCCTGGATTGCTGTTGTCAACGATTATGTGAACCTTAGATACTTCACGACAAACCAAACGGAGTCGTGTACAGAACGTTCCTTTAAAATTTACTAGGTGATGTGGCGGTAAGATTTATTTGGTTTCGGCATGACGGGGCACGGGTAATTTTGCTTTCGGTGTTACGAACCACATTGATGTACAGTTTCCACAACAATGAATTGGTCGAAGTGGTCCTCTTCAGTGAGACCTCGGTCAGCGGACATTACAACAGTTGTCTTCTTTTGGGGCGTGCGGACAGTCTGTTTTATGGGAATGAGTCTAGTTTATAGGACTCTGGTCGGTACTCATCTGTTAGGCTCTTAGGATTCTCGAACATGTACGTCAGTCGATGGTCCGGCGGTTAACAGTCTGCCGTGATTGTGGTGTTCGACTTTTTCAGTAATACCGGTAAGTGGACAGTTCTGTACATACTCTGACAGAACAGATCACGGAGCGGGGTGGTGCAATGGTTAGCACACTGGACTCGCGCTGGAGAGGACGATGTCTCAAATCCGCGTCCTGCCGCGATTTCCCCCAATCTCTTCAGGCAAATGTCGGAATGGGGCGCGACCGACTTCCTTCCCCATCCTTCCCTCATCCGATGAGACCGATGACTTTGCTGTTGAATATCGTTTCCCATATCTAGCGACCAACCACCCAGAACAGGTCGAACACTCTGTGATAAAAGTGTACGTGTTTCGTTTGATGTGACGTCGTAATTTTCTTTAACATATATATTGTTATATCTGATACGATAGTCTACATGATGTGAACTGAAAGTAATATTTAGGAAAACCACTTTTTTCAGTCCTGCAGAACGATCGACAGTCAGCAATATTGTCGTAACATTATTTCGCAGTATGATTCAGCAAGTCCGTTTGATGTAATCCAAATGGAATGCGAGGAGAATATAAAATACTTCTCGCAGCAGCGGCAGCGGTCGTCCTTAGATCATAATCCCTAGACCACAAAAAACTTTAAGAAATAAAGATTAGTTAAAAATTTGTGGTAAGGTTTTATGGGACCAAACTGCTGAGATCATCAGTCCCTAAGCCTACAAGCTACTTAATCTAACTTAAATTACTCTATGGACAACAAACACACACACACCCATGCCCGAGGGAGGGCTCGAACCTCCGACGGTGTAGATTAGTTCGTCCATGGGTCACAGTAGTGAACTAGAAATAATAACAATTTCATTCATTAATTAAAACTTCCGGGCTAAATTGCCGTGGTCCATATATAAAACTTTTCCTCCTTCCTGACGTTTCGTTGCCTACTGCGGGCAACATCATCTGAGGTGAGTCGGCGACTGGCTGCTGGCGCTGGTGGTCTATTCTATTTTAATAGAAAAGAAGAAGGATTAAAACTAGACGAGATATGGCGGTCGACTTGGTACAAAGTCTATTACCTGTAATCGAGAGATGGCACTAGCCAGAGATAAAGTCGAAAGCACGTGACGAGTGGTAGCGCCATCTGAGCGCCCTATATAAGCGGGACCTCCAGCGCCTAGCAGCCAGTCGCCGACTCACCTCAGATGATGTTGCCCGCAGGAGGCAACGAAACGTCAGGAAGGAGAAGAAGTTTTATGTATGGACCACGGCAATTCAGCCCGGAAGTTTTAATTAATGAAGACGCCGTCCGTGAAAGCTTACATGTTATGAATAACAGTTTCCTTGTTTGTCTTTCTCTATTTACAATGACTTTGCGTTGTATTTTCCGTACATAGAGATATGTTCCTAGCTCGAGCCTCGAGTCGACAATTCAATCGTTTCTTCGTACAGTAAGAGAAAAGGAGAAATCAAAGGAGCAGCTAGTTCTCGTACCGCTTTCACTCATCCCAATCAAGAAGAAGAATGACAAAAGACGGAATAAGTCCTAAAAGACTGGGATGTGGACTCACACCTGTGACATAATGTCTTGATCGACATGACCGCCGCGCGGGCTAGCCACGTCGTCTATGGGCGCCTTGCCATGGCTCACGTGGCTCCCCCCATCGGAGGTTCGAGTCCTCCCTCGGGCTTGGATGTGTGTGTTGTCCTTAGAGTAAGTTAGTTTAAGTTAGATTAAGTAGTGCGTAAACCTAGGGACCGATCACCTCAGGAGCTTGGTCCCATAGAAACTTACCACAAATTTCCAAAAAATTTCGACATGAGCAGGAGTCGCATACAGTGATATAAAAAAAAGTTCGTTGCTAGGAATAGTAATTTCTCAATAAAAATTCCGTATACTGTAACAAAGCTAAAATGGATACTGAGGGTTGTTGCTTTAGTTTGTGTTTCGTGCTGTACGTTTTGGTGATCGCATATTACACACTTTTTCATTGTTGTGATGGCATTTTCACAAAATCGGGAATAAGTGAGGTAACATGTCAAATATTTCGTAATTACATTACTATTCTGTTACAAGTAAAAGGATACCATGCGTCCCTTGCAACGAAATAGAAAGCCTCTGAAATTTTACCGTGGAGTTCGGGTTCACAACTTATAACTTTACTGTTTGCGTGGAGCCATTCCCAAGTGTCAGAAGTAGACTTCTTCCCTACTACAATATCTCTTTCATTCGAGCCTGCCGCTGTGGCCGAGCGAATCTAGGCGCTTCAGTCTAGGGGACTGATATCATATGTTAAGTCCCATAGGGCTTAGAGCCATTTGAACCATCTTTCATTCGCAGTGTCTAGAAAAGAAATAGCGCTTGACTACGGGTTACATCATAACGGAATTTTTCTGATAACCTGTTTGTGATGACCTATAAGGCGAAGGATTTCTGTAATCCTAGAGATAAGACTGGCGCTTCTGCTAAGAAATTCCTGATCTGAGATACGGGTTTCGCAGCCAGCAGAAACGTGGGATTGCGTGCAGCGCCCCAAGCAACGGACCAGAAAAAGCGGTGTGCGTCGGGCGGTCAGGGAGGCAAGGCTCCAGGTCGACGCTGCCAGCCTACCCCGGCGGCCGACAATGGTCGTGTGGACGCCACGTTTCCGGTACAAAGGCACCATCCGCCCTTCGCCTCTCTTCCACTTCCCCTCAGAATACGTCCGGACGTGTTTTCGCATTTCTGGAAGCGGACACGGCGGGGCGGCTCCCCTGTGTTAAAGGAGCTTCCCCCCTTCGCCGGGAATACAGTTTCTGTGCCCTTTCCCTTTATTGCCTAATCCCTTTTTCTTCGCGCCATCCCTTTTGCGTGACCCGTTCCTTGCGGGACCGTCGGCCAGCTGTCCCGCGTGGCGCACGTGGTATTTTTCAGGCCTCGGGGCACAAAGAGAGGGTTTGGGAATTCGTGCGCAGCGCGCCGGCGGCAGCCAGCGACAGCAAGTTTCTGTCGCTGCTTACCGGCAGCATTGTCCCGAGAGGACGCCGGGGGCGCTGGTCTTGAATAACACAGAGAGACTGTGGCGTCAGATGGATGATTCAACCCTGTCAGCGTTCTACTTTGTTGGGTGTCTGCTGTTTTCACGACCTTCACCGCTGGGCAGACGAGGATGCAGTTTGCTTAGATGAAAAGTCTTTCACGGTGTACCGATGTTGCAGTCTAATTGTCTCTTTCTATTCTTCATTGTTTTGCCGAAATGCCACACTCAGATTTAGCCTTGAACTTCAGTCTACGAAATAATAGTCCTTGGAAATGCTCAACGTTACAAATTTTCAAAACAATTTTTTCTCTCTCTCTCTCCCCATCAGTCTTCTGACTGATTTGATACGGCCCTCCACGAATTCCTCTCCTACATCCTCAATTATTTGCTGGATGTATTCGAATCTCTGACTTCTTCTACAGTTTTTGCCCTCCAGTGAAATTTTTTTTAAGTGCTTTATCTGAAAACTACCTTGAGCAGTTAAACAGAGAACCGACTCGTGGCGATAACATATTAGACCTTCTGGTGACAAACAGACCCGAACTATTTGAAAAAGTTAACGCAGAACAGGGAATCAGCGATCATAAAGCGGTTACAGCATCGATGATTTCAGCCGTAAATAGGAATATTAAAAAGGGTAGGAAGATTTTTCTGTTTAGAAAAAGTGACAAAAACCAGATTTCAGAGTACCTGTTGGCTCAACACAAAAGTTTTGTCTCAAGTACTGATAGTGTTGAGGATCAGTGGACAAAGTTCAAAACCATCGTACAATATGCGTTAGATGAGTATGTGCCAAGCAAGATGGTAAGAGATGGAAAAGAGCCACCGTGGTACAACAACCGAGTTAGAAAACTGCTGCGGAAGCAAAGGGAACTTCACAGCAAACATAAACTTAGCCAAAGCCTTGCAGACAAACAAAAATTACGCGAAGCGAAATGTAGTGTGAAGAGAGCTATGCGAGAGGCGTTCAATGAATTCGAAAGTAAAGTTCTATGTACTGACTTGGCAGAAAATCCTAAGAAATTTTGGTCTTATGTCAAAGCGGTAGGTGGATCAAAACAAAATGTCCAGACACTCTGTGACCAAAATGGTACTGAAACAGAGGATGACAGACTAAAGGCCGAAATACTAAATGTCTTTTTCCAAAGATGTTTCACAGAGGAAGATTGCACTGTAGTTCCTTCTCTAGATTGTCGCACAGATGACAAAATGGTAGATATCGAAATAGACGACAGAGGGATAGAGAAACAATTAAAGTCGCTCAAAAGAGGAAAGGCCTCTGGACCTGATGGGATACCAGTTCAATTTTACACAGAGTACGCGAAGGAACTTGCCCCCCTTCTTGCAGCGGTGTACCGTAGGTCTCTAGAGGAGCGTAGCGTTCCGGGGGATTGGAGGGGGGCGCAGGTCATCCCCGTTTTCAAGAAGGGACGTCGAACAGACGTGCAGAACTATAGAGCTATATCTCTAACGTCGATCAGTTGTAGAATTTTGGAACACGTATTGTGTTCGAGTATAATGACTTTTCTGGAGACTAGAAATCTACTCTGTAGGAATCAGCATGGGTTTCGAAAAAGACGGTCATGTGAAACCCAGCTCGCGCTATTCGTCCACGAGACTCAGAGGGCCATAGACACGGGTTCACAGGTAGATGCCGTGTTTCTTGACTTCCGCAAGGCGTTCGATACAGTTCCCCACAGTCGTTTAATGAACAAAGTAAGAGCATATGGACTATCAGACCAATTGTGTGATTGGATTGAGGAGTTCCTAGATAACAGGACGCAGCATGTTATTCTCAATGGAGAGAAGTCTTCCGAAGTAAGAGTAATTTCAGGTGTGCCGCAGGGGAGTGTCATAGGACCGTTGCTATTCACAATATACATAAATGACCTGGTGGATGACATCGGAAGTTCACTGAGGCTTTTTGCAGATGATGCTGTGGTGTATCGAGAGGTTGTAACAATGGAAAATTGTACTGAAATGCAGGAGGATCTGCAGCGAATTGACGCATGGTGCAGGGAATGGCAACTGAATCTCAATGTAGACAAGTGTAATGTGCTGCGAATACACAGAAAGATAGATCCTTTATCATTTAGCTACAAAATAGCAGGTCAGCAACTGGAAGCAGTCAATACCATAAATTATCTGGGAGTACGCATTAGGAGTGATTTAAAATGGAATGATCATATAATGTTGATCGTCGGTAAAGCAGATGCCAGACTGAGATTCATTGGAAGAATCCTAAGGAAATGCAATCCGAAAACAAAGGAAGTAGGTTACAGTACGCTTGTTCGCCCACTGCTTGAATACTGCTCAGCAGTGTGGGATCCGTACCAGATAGGGTTGATACAAGACATAGAGAAGATCCAACGGAGAGCAGCGCGCTTCGTTACAGGATCATTCAGTAATCGCGAAAGCGTTACGGAGATGATAGATAAACTCCAGTGGAAGACTCTGCAGGAGAGACGCTCAGTAGCTCGGTACGGGCTTTTGTCAAAGTTTCGAGAACATACCTTCACCGAAGAGTCAAGCAATATATTGCTCCCTCCTACGTATATCTCGCGAAGAGACCATGAGGATAAAATCAGAGAGATTAGAGCCCACACAGAGGCATACCGACAATCCTTCTTTCCACGAACAATACTAGACTGGAATAGAAGGGAGAACCGATAGAGGTACTGAAGGTACCCTCCGCCACACACCGTCAGGTGGCTTGCGGAGTATGGATGTAGATGTAGATGTAGGTGTAGTACCATGGAAGTCATTCCCTCATGTCGTTAACAGGTGACCTATCATCCTGTCCCTTCTCCTTGTCAGTGTTTTCCACATATTCCTTTCCTCTCCAATACTGCGTAGAACCTCCTCATTCCTTACCTTATCAGTCCAACTAATTTTCAACATTCGTCTGTAGCACCACATCTCAAATGCTTCGATTCTCTTCTGTTCCAGTTTTCCCACAGTCCATGTTTCACTACCATACAATGCTGTACTCCGGGCGTATATTCTAAAAAATGTCTTCCTCAAATTAAGTCCGATATTTGATATCAGTAGACTTCTCTTGGTCAAGAATGCCTTTCTTGCTGTAGCTAGTCTCCTTTTGATGCCCTCCTTGCTCCGTTCGTCATTGGTTATTTTACTGCCTATTGTATTATATGTATGTTAACCGGGGACCGAGAAACGACGGAGAGGCTCCGTCCCCGTCGCAACCGCAGTGGTCCACAACCCCACGACGACTACCGCAGTCCACTTCACCCCTCCGCCACCCCACACCGAATTCAGGGTTATTGTGCGGTTCGGCCCCCGGGGACCCCCCCCCCCTCCCCCTGGAACGTCTCACCCCAGACAAGTGTAACTGCTATGTTTGCGTGGTAGAGTAATGGTGGTGTACGCGTACGTGGAGAACTTGTTTACGCAGCATCGCCGACATAGTGTAACTGGGGCGGAATAAAGGGAACCAGCCTGCATTCGCCGAGGCAGATGGAAAACCGCCTAAAACCATCCACAGACTGGCCGGTTCACCGGACCTCGTCACAAATCCACCGGGCGGATTCGTGCGTTAAACCGCACGACCAACTGGGCGGGCTTTTACTGCCTAGGTAACAGAATTCCTTTATCTACTTCGTGACCATCAACCCTGGTGTTAAGTTCCTCATTGTTCTCATTTCTACTACTTCTCATCACCGTCGTCTTTCTTCGGTTTAGTCTCAACCCATACTCTATACTCATTAGACTGTTCATTTCGTTCAGCAGATCTTGTAATTCTTCGTCACTTTCATTCAGGATAGCAATGTCATCACCGAATCGAATCTTTAATATCCTTTCACCTTGACTTTAATACCACTCCTTTTTTTTTGTTTTGTTTCCATCATTGCTTTCTCGATGCACAGATTGATCATTAGAGGCAAAAGGCTACATCCTTGTCTTACACTCTTTTTAATACGAGCACTTCGTTCTTGGTCGTCCACCCTTATTATTCCCTCTTGGCTGTCGTACATATTATGTAGAACCCATCTCTTCCTATAGCTTACCCCTACTTTTTTCAGAATTTCGTGCATCTTGCACCATTTTACATTGTCGAGCGCTTTTTCCAGGCTGACAAATCGTATGAACGTGTCTCGATTTTTGTTTAGCCTTGCTTCCATTATTAACAGCCTCTCTCGTGCCTTTATTTTTCCTAAAGCCAAACTGATTGTCATATAGTGCATCCCCAATTTTCTTTTCAGTTCTTCTGTATATTATTCTTATAAGCAGCTTGGATGCATGAGCTGTTAAACTGATTGTGCGATAATTCTCGCACCTGTCAACTCTTGCCGTCTTCGGAATTGTGTGGATGATGCTTTTCCGAAAGTCATATGCTTTGCCGCCAGAGTCATACTGCGCACCAACGTGAATAGTCGTTTTGATGCCACTTCCCCCAATGATTTTAGAAATTCTGATGGATGTAATCTATCCCTTCTGCCTTATTTGACCGTAAGTCCTCCAAAGCTCTATTAAATTCCGATTCTAATACTGGATCCCCTATCTCTTCTAAATCGACTCCTGTTTCTTCTTCTATCACACCTCTTCTTCTTCACCCTCATAGAGGCTTTCAATGTACTCTTTCCGTCTATCCGCTCTCTCCTCGGCATTTAACAGTGGAATTCCTGTTGCACTCTTAATGTTACCACTCTGTTTTTAATGTCACTGAAGGTTGTTTTGACTTTCTCGTATGCTGAGCCTGTCCTTCCGACAATCAGTTCTTTTTCGATGTCTTCACATTTTTCCTGGAGCCATTTCGTCTTAGCTTCTTTGCGCTTCCTATTTATTTCATTCCTCAGCGACTTGTACTTCTGTATTCCTGAGTTTCCTGGAACATTTTTGTACTTCCTCCTTTTATCAATCAACTGAAGTATTTCTTCTGTTACCCATGGTTTCTTCGACGTTACCTTATTTGTACCAATGTTTTCCTTCCCAACTTCTGTGATGGCCCTTCTTAGAGATGTCCATTCCTCTTCAACTGTACTGCCTACTGAACTATTCCTTATTGCTGTATCTATAGCCTTACACAATATCAAACGAATCTCATTATTCCTTAGTACTTCTGTATCCCACATACTCTTCATCGCTAATATGTTGTGAACTGAGTCTACGAGTCTATATTTACTCCTGGATACACCTAACAATCCAGTATCTAATTTCGGAATCTCTGTCTGACCGTGATATAATCTAACTGAAATCTTCCCCTATCACCTGGCCTTTTCCAAGTATACCTCCTCCTTATGTGATTCTTGAACAGGGTATTCGCTATTACTAGCTGAAACTTGTTAGAGCTCAGTTAGCCTTTCGCCTCTCTCATTTCTTGTCCCAAGCCCATATTCTCCTGTAACCTTTTCTTCTACTCCTTCCCCTACAACTGCATTCCAGTCCCCCATGAATATTAGATTTTCTTACCGCTTTGCGTACTGTATTAACCGTTCAGTATCCTCATAGACTTTCTCTATCACTTCATCTTCAACTTGCGACGTCGGCATGTACACCTGAACTATCGTTGTCGGTGTTGATTTGCTGTCGATTCTGATAAGAACAACCCTGTCACTGAACAGTTCACAGTAACACAATCTGTGCCCTACCTTCCTTTTCATACCGAATCCTACTCCTATTATAGCATTTTCTGCTGCTGTTGACATTACCCTACACTCATCTGACCAGAAATCCTTGTCTTCTTTCCACTTTACTTCACTGACGCCTACTATATCTACGAGTAGATTGAGTCTTTGCATTTCCCTTTTCAGATTTTCTAGCTTCCCTACCACGTTCAAGCTCCTGACATTCCAGGGTCCGACACGTAGAACGTCATCCTTCCGTTGGTTATTCAATCTTTTTCTCATGGTAACCTCTCCCTTGGCACTCCCCTCCCAGAGATCCGAATGGAGGACTCTTCCGGAATCTGTTGCCGGTTTAGAGATCATCATGACACTTATTCAATTACAGGCCACATGTCCTGTGGATACACGTTACGTGACTTTAATGCAGTGATTTCCATTGCCTGCTGCATCCTCATTCCGTTGATCATAACTGACCCTCCCCCCTTTAGGGGCAGTTTCCCACTCCTAGGACAAGAGTGTGTCCTGAACCTCTGTCCGCTTCTCCACCCTCTTGAACAAGGCCGTTGGCCGAATGTGGGTGACTTCTTATGACGGAAGTCTTCCGCCGCCAGTGCTGATTATTAATCAAAATTAAGCAGCGACGTGATTCGAACCTAGAACCGACACAATTTGATTATGAATCAAAAAAAGACACTACCCCCTTTTTTTCGTTTGTTGATCCTTCCACTCAGTTTTTCATTACAGAGGCCGAGCAGTTCTCTGACCAAACACGCTGAGCTATCGTGCCAGCTGTCCCCTAGACCACGAAAAATATAACACGTTACTGTGCCTAATACGGCGTAAGACATTAGTTGGCATTAAGAATGGATATATACACGTATTGTATGGTTTTGAAGAGAATCTGATACCATTCTTCCTGCAAAATAGTGACAAGTTCAGGTAACGATAATGGAGGGGTATAACTACCACACACATATGTAAAGAAACACATGCACAATAAAGTACTGTATGCTTCGTGTTTTTTTTTTAAGAAAACTAATGAAACTTTAAAATCTAAATGTGACGGATGTTTACTACTACTACTACTACTACTACTACGTGATCAGGCCCATTGGAAAGCACGCATCTACAAGTTTCCTCCTCCACTGTATTCTGTTCATTGCTGCTAACCGCCATCCGTCTACATCTATTGACACTTGGTTTAAATCTTCATGGAGTCCATCCCTACAACGCTTCTTGGGTCTCCTTGGCGGTCTCTTTCCTGTAGGTGTGAAATCCAGGAGCTGCCGAGGCCATCTGTGATCCTCCATCCGGGGCACATGGCCGGCCTACTGCATTCGTTTGGCTTTGACAGTTCCTGCTATGTTGGGCTGCTGGTGTAGTTCCTCAAGCTCTTGGTTGTATCTGATCCTCCATTCCCCTGTATCTGCATCCAAACCTGGACCGAAGATCTTCCGAAACACTTTTCTCTCAAAAACAAGGAGCATATGGAAATCCTGTTTACGGATACTCCATGTCTCACAGCCATATAGAACAACAGGCTGGATCAGGGTTTTGTACAGTCGAATCTTGAACTGTCTGGAGAGATATATGGACCGGAGCAGTTGTGCTAGGCTGTGGTAAGATCGGTTTCCTGCTTGTATTCTGGCATTGATCTCTGCTTCACATGACGAGTTTTCAGTGAAAAGTGCTCCTTGTCCTTGTAGGACTTGTCCCGAACCTACAGTGATTGTAGATGAGCAGCAGTCTGACATTGAACACGCGTCAAAACGAGGTACTCTGTCTTGGCTTCGTTTATGTTTAGCCCAAATTTGCTGGCAGCCTCCTTTAGTGCTTTGGTCATTTGCTCCAGCTCCTCTTCCGACCTAGAGAGTAAACAGATGTCGTCTGCATGGGCTAAGTATGCCAGTCTCTTTCCTTCGATTTCAATCCCTTCGCTCTCTTGGAAGGTCTCGCGTACGATCTTCTATAGGGCAAAGTTGAACAGGATAGGGGACAACCCATATCCTTGCCTGAGTCCTGCCATAATTTCAAATTCGTTAGTTACGCGATTTCCCATCTACACCTTTGCACGTGTTTCGTTCAGACAGATCTTTATAAGATTGATGAGTTTCTCTGCCATGCCAAACTCCCTTAAACAGTTGAGCAGGCTCTTGCGATATGTGCAATCATAGGCCTTCTTAAAATTAACGAATAAAACGTGCAAATCTTTACCATATTCACCCAGTTTCTCAGAGAGCTGCTGGAGACTGAAGAAGTGATCCACTGTTGACCGTCCTGGCCGGAAACCTCCCTGGTATTCCCCAATCACCGATTCTGCCACTGGCTGAATTCTATGAATTAGGCAATTGGACAGGATCTTATAGCAGACGTTAAGCAGTTGTCACATTTCAGTTTGTCGCCCTTCTGATGTATTGGACAAATGAGAGCTGCTTTCCATTCTCCTGGTAGTTTTTCTTTGGTCCATATTGCCTGTATCAGTCGGTGTATTTTTTTTGCAAGTTTCTCTCCTCCTGCCAGGATCATTTCAGCCTGTATTCCATTTTCACCTGGGCTCTTATTCTGCTTAACGTGTCTGATTCTGGTTTTTATCTCATCCAGGGTAGGTGGAGATAGTCTGCATCGGCTGCAATTGGATACTGGAAATCAAACTGCAGTTCGGGTTCATCACAATTTAGCAGCTGTCGAAAGTACTCTTTCCATCTCTCAGCTATGTCGCTATCGTTCGTCAGGATCTTATCATGGGAATATTTGACAAATTTCTGCTTGGCCTGGTGACCTTTGCAGAGGTACGTCACCTTCAGAAACATTTCCCTAGCCTTTTGCCCTCTGAAGGCTGTTTCTGCTTCAGTGATGATACCCTTATGTATTTCCTCTTTGCTCTTCTCAGAGTTGCTTGTGTAGTCTTTCGGACCTCCTCAAATTGTGCTTTGCCCTGTGCCAGATTTGTCCCCTTCAGCCACTTGCTCCTGGCTTCCGTCCTCCTTTGCCACGCATCTGCACATTCCTTTCCAAACCATATCTTCTTGCCCACTGTGTTTCCCGTGAGTGTTTGCTTAGCTGTATCCCTAACTGAGCTCTGGATGTTTCCCCACATTAGTTCAAGGTCCTGATTCGCGTCTATTTCACTGAGTGCTTGAAAGCGGTTACCAAGTTGCAACTGGTATCCGGTCTTCGTTGCTTCATATTTTAGTTTCTCCACATGGTACCTTTCCACACTTTTTAACTTAGGCCGCGTTTCTCCTTTACACTGTGTGTTTAAAAGGCCTCTGACCAGGAAATGACCGATGTTTAGACCTGTTAATGTAGTCAGTTCACAGTCGTATTTCCAGTGACCGAATGAATTTTGAAAGTCGATTGGCGTTGTGCACACATCTAAAAGTCACTAGCCTTCCGCGTTGTTTCCTCACTACAATCGAAAGCTCGAAAGCAACAACCGGCCGAGCGCCAGGGGCAGACACTACATTGGGATGGAAATGCCAAAGCCTGTATTACACCAACATATTCCTTTGACAAAGAAATACGATCAAGTATTCGTCAAATACCTTTGGCAAAGATCTTTGACATGGCGCTAAAGCGTTACTAGACTGTCGTCATATTTTTCATCGAAGTTCAAGTGGCGAACAGCAAGAAGTTACTCTGCGCTGCAGTTGATTGTACCACAGTTACGTTGTGTGTGCACTTGGAAGAGAAACGGCGAAAAAATTGGAGAACATACTTGGGTAAAACCGTGGGTTTTAGGTCGAAATAATAAACACATTCAACAAAATTTGTTGCGAGAGCTGCAAGTGGAGAACGTCAAGTCTTATATAGATTAGCTACGAATGGATGAGAGTGCGTTTATGCGTTTCCTCAGTAAAGTGGCTCCTCACATTACAAAGCAGAGTACTCACTTGAGAGAAGCTGTATGTGCAGAACACAGACTCACCACAATATTGCAATTTCTTACTGGCTAACAATACAGCACTTGGGTATCATAGTGCACATTAACCAAAATAACTCCATAAGCGTTTGAAGCGATTTATAAAGCACTGAAGGAGAAACATCTGAAGGCAAATAAATGTTTAGTGCACTATAACGGCAGTAAGAACTATTTTTATTTTCGAATAATTTAATTAACAGTATTAGTGTTCCAACATCTACAAAATTAATAAAAAGTACGAAACAGATGCAGCATTTTTTAACTTCTGGCATCCAGAATTCAAAATTAGACAAGGTCGAATGGAGAGCTAAGAATTTCCTTTTTCTATTTTAGAGTTTGTCCTCCTCCTCTGCTCTGGCTTGCTGAAAAGCTGCTGGATGTTTATAGATGCGTAGGTGGATAGCTGTAGCTCCGATTGCGGATTTGAAGTCGCCTGCAGCGTATCCCACCTGGCTATCGGCATACGATTAATAGTATGCACAGAGCCCTTTGTTCATCCTCCACATGTAATATAATTAAAAATGTAAATAATTAATATAACTATACTGAATATGAAAAACGTAATTGCTTGCGTAAATGTCTGTCTTGTGCTTAACTTAATTTCGTTTCCGACTTCGCTGACCTAGTTGAAGATGCAGGCAGCAGAGGAACTCCCGGAATGCTGGTGCTTGTCGTAATCGCAAAAAATACACTTTCTACGTTTTTCTCTTCCCTTTATCTCAGTGAATAAAAGTGCTTGATAGTTCTTTAACCCTGTATTATTCACTCATACAATAGAATACGTCGCTGTCACAGTACGTCGTCCTGCTACATACTCGAAAGTCTGATTCTCTCTCTTAAAAACAAAAACCAACTGTACAAAAAATTAAATGATAAAATGTTTTCTTTTGTCTGAGCCTTACCGCGCATTCCTAATTAATGTATTTGCTAATGCGTCTATTTCATTTTTGCTTTGTTCTTAAAAAAATTCTTTTACGATCAATCTACTGTGAGACCATAGATTTGATCATAATTCTTTGACGAAATGCGAGAGTTGACAAAGTTCCATATTACAGTATTAAATTTCTTTGATGTAAATATTTGACATATCAACTTTGACAAATATGATAGTATAATGCCGGCCTAAGAGAAGTCGCGGCTAGGCAATTGGCGAAATCGGTAAAAAGTTAAAACGCTGCTCAATAGATTTTGAAATGTACAGTTGGGACGTGCGCTGAGACGCCCCTTTACTTCAAAGCTTGATCGCGACCTCCTGCTGCCCCTTCTTCGACGTTTTCTTTATTTGTCTATTTTTTTCCCTTGCCACGTAATCAACATTTCTAAACTCCCATGTACTCGATCTTATTTGAAGTCACTTGCTGGCTTACATGGGACGGGTCACGACATCTTTAAGTCGGGACATCCTGCGAAAATCTGGACGTTTGGCAACAATACCTGTAGTATACTGTAATATTGCAGCAGTATTTTCAGGGACATATGAATTCTTATGTTTGTGTATCAACACGTTTACTCCCTAATAGAACACGTGATTCATAGGAAGAGTGAACTAAAGTTAAACTGTACATTTCACTACCACAGTAGTAAAAGTAACACTTTTCATAATAGACCATGAATAGAGTTTAACATTACGGTGCAAAAATTTATAACTGGTTGCCTTCACGCAAGGAAATGATAATTCTCGTATTTTCAGAAAGTAAAGGCATCTCACCGGGCACTCCTACAGTGATTCAAATACACTGTGTTCAAAACACGGCTAAAAATGTAAATACATTATTGTCTCAGTTCAGTTATTACATAGTTGAGGTGCTTTACTTTTCATGAAATCCATCTACAGGACTTATATAGATTCACATTTGTCAGGTACTGTCTGGGGTCAATTATTATTTATATGTCTCCAAGTCCATTCGCAAAAAATTTCGCCAGTCGACGGGTTCCTGCGTAGCTTGCGATGCAAATTACTACGAGAAAACTGCTGTCGTTTAAGGAGACAAAGTCTTTGCTACTTAGATCTTTCTTCCTACCTCTGGCACTTTATTAAAAATTTTAAGGGCTAGTTGCGAACAGAGACCTCAGTAGAATTTCCTGCACAGTCAGGTTTTAATCTCATGAACGAGACGGTGAACGGTTGCCGCAGTCGGCACACATGTGTATTGAAACTTGAGAGAGTTCAATCGATATGTGTGTTACTAAAGGACTTTACATATGACTTGTAGTCGCCGTAGAGCTCCCGACTACATGAAATCATAGATATAGATTCGAAGCCAACGTCTACTAAATCATTATTCCGACAACTAGGAATTACAATCGGACTTCATTAAACGTTGACTATACATCACACAAGAGATTAGTAACTAGCATGCGTCTTTATGTTATGCTGATAACATCAAATTCAGACTATGACATTCAACCAATTAAACAAAACACTAATACAAAAGATGCAACGTATGTATTGCCTTCATTACTACATATTACGTTAGAGTCGTTGATATACTTTGTAGCCGCATACGGTGCAGAGTATTTTTGCTGCGCTTGCGATGACGTCAAACACTGCATCACCGTTACAATCACCGCACGAAGTCCATCAAGGAATACTTCATGCAAATAAATTGAACAACGTTGACAGAGCGCGCTCTATAATGAACTTTCATACTTCAAACTCTCGAAATGGTCTTCCTACTTGGCTTTGCCAACACCCACAACTACGTACACTAGTTCATTTATATATCACGCTAGTACGGGAATTTCCTAACAATCGAATAACTTTGTTTTTTTTCTGAAATTCTTACCAATGAAATAGCGTCAAATCTCGTAGCTCCTCAAATTGTGCCGTTTAACGCATGAGAGTTGGCTGATAATTTGTGATTGTTGAGTAACCCCAGAATGTACGTAAACGGTTTTGACAAAAAGGCTAGTTGGATATTTCAATTTTGTAATTCCTTTAAGATTTGTGAACAGAGCTATCTGTAATTTGATGATTTGCATTTATGTTGGATTCATGAAGTTAGGTAACACTTGCTGTTTAAATCTCATTGTTTATGAATCAATTGTGAGTAATGTAACTTCAACTGTCAGATGTTTTTGAAAAGCCAAACTGAACTTGCAACATAATTTTGATACAAAAAACTCAGCGTAGTAATTTACCACATCAGTACCGCGTCCCAGTCCAGGTCATATACTTTTTAAAGAAGTTGAATTTTCTTAAATGTTGTCGTTTATCAGCCAAAAGAATTTAAAGTATTATGCCCAGCACTGCACACTGCTGAGCCTGTAGCTAGCGTATTCATATTTTTTGAGAGATACCAGAATATCTCGCGTTCCACCGTTGCTGCTCTAGAGTGAAGACATTTTATTTGTTACGTGAACAGTGCCAGATGATTCAGTGCCTAAGGGACTGAATGTATTTTGCAGTGACTGATTTTTGTTATTGGTATTGGGTTTTGCTAACAGTAAGACAGAGTAAGCACACCACATACACTTACAACACGTAACACATATCCACTCAACAGTTCAGATTTCATTCAACATAATCGTAAAGATAATTATTTCACATTTATAAAAGAACGTTGCAGACTGTCATCGATCATCGTCCACATACAGTCCTAAATTGGCGCCATCTGATATTCGTCTGTTTCCAAAACTTAAAGAACACTTCCGTGGATTTCCCTTTAATAGTGATGAAGCGGTGAAATGAGTGGTTTGGTTGTGACTCAGTCAACGAAGGTATCGACAAAATAGTCCCTCGTTGGAAGAAATGTGTTCGTCGGCAGCGTGACACTGTTGAGAAGTAAATGTGCGGACATGAAGTATAAAGAGTAGACTGCTAACAAAGTTTGTTTTATTTAAAAAGCTTTAACAGCTTTTCAGTCCTTAATACGTTGCAAGTGCCAGTTGTGGTCAAACAGTGTTCTGTGTAGTTGTTAGTGCATTATGTTGGAGCTAAGTGAATTCGAACGTGGGTGAATTGGTGATACTCGTATGGTAGCTGCCTCCGCAACCAAGGTAGCCAAAGTGTTTGGTGTTTCAAGAGGCACCCTATGGAACATTTGTATCGCGTACAAGGAAAGCGGAAGGACATCGTCCACTTAGTCACAAGCCAGCCGCGGTGGCCGAGCGGTTCTAGGCGCTTCAGTTCGAATCATGCCTCGGGCATGGATGTGTGTGTTGTCCTTAGGTTAAATAGGTTTAAGTAGTTCTAAGTTCTAGGGGACTGATGATCTCAGGGGTTAAGTCCCATAGCGCTCAGAGCCATTTGAACTTAGTCACAACGCGGACGAAAGTATATGTTGAAAGACAGAGACTCATCCACGACGAGTGCAACGAAAAATAAGAGGACGACAACTGCAAAAGTCACTGCAGAGCTGAATGTCTTACTCGCGAACGTTGTCAGTACCGAAACAACGCGAAGGGAGCTGAAGAACCTGGGAATTACAAGGTGAGATGGAATTCCAGATGTACTCGTCAGTGATAAAAATGCCCTTAAGATGGAAACCTGGTGCCGAAGCAACAAAAACTGGACTGTGGAGCGGAAAAAAATTTGGTTGTACGAGTCTTGTGTGACACTGGTTCCAACTTCTGGCCAAGTTTACGTCTCAGGATGATTTGGCAGCCATACCATCTTATTCCATAGGTCCCATATGTACTCTGCAAATTGCATTGCAGCCAGGGATTATGTGGCAATTTTGGCTGATCAAATCCATGCCATGGCGCAATCTTTGTTCCCCAGTGGTGATGCTGTGTTCCAAGACGCCTGGACCCCTGCTCACATAGCTCATTTCGTCCAGGACTGGCTCAGTGGATGAACTGTCGCAATTCCCCTGGCCGCCACAGTTACCAGATCTGAATATTACTGAGCCTTTATGGTCTGCTGTGGAGAGAAAGGTGTATGATCGCTATCCACCTGCATCATCGTTTCCTGAACTGGCTACTATTGTGCAGGAGGAATGGTATAAGATTCCCTTGAGAACCGCATAGTAAATGTATTCATCCGTTCCGAGATGATATTTTTGGTCTTGAATGCAAATGGTTTTCGTATACTGCGAAGTGGTAAGGAGTTTTTTTTTTTTTTTGGGGGGGGGGTCCACATTTTTTCCCATCCTGTATATTCAAATAAATTCAACTATTAACTCTCTAAAGCACTGGCTTGAATCAACCATTTTAGAACATTCTGTGTGTATGCAAAGGCGAGAAACGCTAGACTGGACAAATAGTTTACTCAAACAAGTTGCGCGCCAGATTTGCGGCATTCGCCTGTCCACAAGCTACGATTTGTCTGCGCAGTTATGGCTTATGCCCATAGATTTAAGCAACATTTATGTTTCTCATGTAACATCAAAAAGTCAGTATAAATTTGAAAACTGAATAAATCACGGAACAATGTAGATGGAGAGGTACAAATTGACGCACATGCTTGGAATGACATGGGGTTTTATTAGAACCAAAAAAAATACAAAAGTTCAAAAAAATGTCCGACAGATGACGCTTCATCTGATCAGAATAGCAATAATTAGAATAACAAAGTAAGACAAAGCAATAATGATGTTCTTTACAGGAAATGCTCAATATGTCCACCATCATTCCTCAACAATAGCTGTAGTCGAGGAATAATGTTGTGAACAGCACTGTAAAGCATGTCCGGAGTTATGGTGAGACATTGGCGTCGGATGTTCTCTTTCAGCATCCCTAGAGATGTCGGTCGATCACGATACACTTGCGACTTCAGGTAACGCAATCGCACGGACTGAGGTCTGGGGACCTGGGAAGCCAAGCATGACGAAAGTGGCGGCTGAGCACACGATCATCACCAAACGACGTGCGCAAGAGATCTTTCACGAGTCTAGCAATATGGGGTGGACCACCATCCTGCATAAACATCGTACGTTCCAGCAGGTGTTTATCAGCCAGGCTGGGGATGATGCGATTCTGTAACATATCGGCGTACCTCTCACCCGTCACGGTAGCAGTTGCAAAACCAGAATCACGCATTTCCTCAAAGGAAAAAGGCCCGATAACGGTAGATGTGGTAAATCCAACCCACACCGTGACTTTCTCGTCGTGCAGTGGAGTTTCCACGACAGTTCTAGGATTTGCGGTAGCCCAAATTTTGCATTTGTGGGCGTTGACAGACCCTCGGAGCGTGAAATGAGCTTCGTCGGTCCACAACACGTTACTCAACCAATCGTCATCTTCCGCCATCTTTTGCAACGGCCACACCGCAAATGCCCTCCGCTTCACTAAATCGCCAGGTAACAGTTCATGGATTTTGAAACGCCCACCCCGCAAATTCCCTCCGCTTCACTAAATCGCCAGGTAACAGTTCATGGATTCTGTACGGAAAGCATCGGAGGGTACGCCTAAGTGCCAACCAAACAGTAATGTATGGAATGCCGGTGCAACGTGCGACTGCACGAGCGCTGACTTCCCCGTGCATAGACGAACCCGCTACAGTCTCCATTTCTTCCTGAACTGTCTCAGCAGTTTTACGCCTTGTGTTCGGCCCGCCACTACGGGGTCTATCGTCTAAACAACCCGTGGCTTCGAACATCGAAATCATTCTCGCCACAGCTGCATTTGTCAACGGACCTTTACTCGTTCGAATCCCCTTCCTATGGCGATAGGATCGTAACGCTGAACCAGCACATTCCCCATTCTGATAATACAGTTACACTAAAAGCGCCTTTTCAGGTAACGTCGGCATGCTGCGACTGCTGGCGCATCTGGTTCTCCCTCTCATTACAGCTCCTTCTATACCCGATTGTCATGCGCAGTCACTGACGTTTTGCTGTCCAACGCCATCTGTCGGACATTTTGTGAACTTTTTTTTGTTCTAATAAAACCCCATGTCATTCCAAGCATGTGTGTCAATTTATACCTCTCTATCTGCATTATTCCACGTTTTATTAAGTTTTCAAATTTATACTTACTTTTTGATCACCCGGTATATGCGCAAACACCTATCCAAGCGGTACGATCGGTCTGCGCAGATGTGATACGCGCATTTGCGTTGACAGATCGGTGTGTGTGTGCACCATAGGCCAGGCGCACATAGGAGCGCAGTCGACGAGAGCTGGGCGGGGCAACGTAACACAGGTTTTTGTGACCCACGTGTGTAAATGCAGCAGCCCAAATTGAGGCTCAGGGTAGGGCTGGGTGGCAAAGTGGCTGCTTCCGCCTTGGCTTCACAGTGTCCGTGACACAGTTCACTGCGCAAGCGCCACATGTGCTCCCGCTAGGTGGTGTCTCAGAATGACGACAATAGAGATGAAAGTATTGGAAATATTGATAGGTACAAGAAAGTTGCAACTCAAACTGAGGGTCCTGCTGAACTGTATATTTCCTCATTAACCAAGCACAACCAAAGAAAATTAATTTATGTTTCATAGCTTACACAACATTCCATTGCACAGCGTGAACAAAGAGCAAGAGAAAGAGCGATTGAACGTAAAAATATTGAAGAATCTGCCAGTGACCGACTTCGCCATTTCTTCATGTCGATGAACCAAGCAACTACAAATATTCCACCATCAAGTCAGCATTTCATCCGAGGTAAAATATTTGAAGTAATTCCGTAAAGTGAGGCATCTCTCCCACGAAATCACAGTCCTTCACCTCGAGAACTTGAATCACCCCTGAATTACGACGCCACAAGTGCTTCATACACATCACTCTCGTCGAAAGACAGCGCTGTGTCTTCGGCACTTCTTCAGAGCTCAGTGATCGTGCCTCCAAGTACAGCTATTGGCTCTTAAAGCTCAGCTCGTGATTAGGAAAAACATTTTCTCTAATTAATTTTCCAAAGTAACCATTGTAACTAGGCTGTTGGGCATTAACCCTACAGTAAATACATCATCATCATCAGTTATCTGCTATATTAGCAGGTCCTTTGCCTCTCCATTTTCTGCGAACCATTGCTTCCTTCTTAAGGCTGCTGTATGTTGTACCGTCCATCATGTCATCCAGTATCTGGAATCTCTTCCTTCCTCGCTTCCTTTTCCCTTCTACATAACCTTCTAAAACAGTTTTTATCAGTCCGTCATTCTTTCTTAATATATGCCCAATCCAATTTCTTTTTCTTTTCTTTATTACATCTAGTAACTGTCTTTTCTCTGCCACTCTTCTCAGTACCTCTTCATTTTTTACTCTGTCCATCCAACTTATTCTTTCCATCTTCCGCCATGTCCAGATCTCAAAAGCCTCCAGCCTTTCTCTGTCTTTTTTCCTCATAGTCCATGTTTCAGCACCATACAGAAGAACACTCCATACAAGACATTTTATGAGTCTCTTTCTGAGTTCTCTGTCCAGACCGCTGCAGAAGATTCTCCTTTTCTTATAAAACGCCTGTTTTGCCATTGCTATCCTTGTTTTAATTTCTGTGGTGCACTTCCAGTTGGTGTCTATCCTGCTTCCAAGATACTTAAAATTTAGCACTTGTTCTAGTGTTTCTCCATTCAGCACAATTTTTATTTCCTTATTTCCTCCTATTGCCAATACTTTTGTTTTATTTGTGTTAATTTTCATTCCATATTTTTTTTCCGTTAGTTGCAATGGTGTCCACCAAATCCTGTAATTCTTTTTCCCCTGTGGCTAGAAGGACCATGTCATCAGCAAATCTCAAGCATCCTACTCTTCTTCCTCCAATTTCTACTCCTTTGTCATCTAATGAGCATTGGTCAATCATATTTTCCAAGTACAGGTTGAAAAGAGTAGGTGATAAACAGCATCCTTGTCTTACTCCTTTCCCTAGTCTGATCCAGTTTGTACTTTCTCCTCTCACTTTAACTGAAACTTTTTGATTAAGGTATAATGAGTTTATAAGTCTTCTGGTTTTCCAGTCCACTCTCTTTTCCCTCATAATAGTCGCCAGCTTGTCCCAAACCACATTGTCAAATGCCTTTTCTAAATCGATGAAGCACATATATAGGTCTCTTCCTTTTTCAATAAACCTTTCTCCCAAGATTCGTAGGAGCCCTATTGCATCTCTGGTGCCCGTATTCCGTCTAAAGCCAAACTGCTCCTCTCCGAGATTCTCCTCCATTACATTTTCAAGTCTTTTATTAATTATTCTTAACATCACTTTGGCTGCATGTGAAATGAGGCTGATAGTCCTGTGCTCGCTGCATTTCTTCGTTCCTTGTTTTTTCGGTAATGGAATCATTACTGTTGTCAAAAAGTCCTCAGGCCATTCACCACTGTCATATATTTTATTACATAACCTCAATATTTATCTTATTCCATTGTGGTTCAAGCATTTTAGTATTTCTCCCGGTATTGTATCTGTACCTACTGCTTTGCCATTTTTCATTGCAGCAATGGCAGACTTTACTTCTTCCATTATGATGGTCGGTCCTTTCTCTTCATCACTTACACTGTTGTGTGATTCAAGTTCCAGAGTTTCTGGTTTGCTATTTGTGTCATATAGCTCTTTTATATATTCTTCCCATCTCTGGAGGACATCGTCACGATCTTTGTACACTACCTCTTCGTCTTTACTAAAAATTTCCATAGTAGCAATTCCTGCTCTGTTTTGTTCCCATGTCATAGTCTTTACTCTGTTGTATAGTAAGTCGTATCTTCCCTTCCTGTCCAGTTCTTCAATTTCATCACATTCCTCTTTTAGCCATTTTCTCCTAGCCTGCTCTGTTTCTCTTCGCAGTTCATTATTTAACCTTCGGTATATCTTTCTTGCATCTTCAGTGTTCTTGTTTTTCAATTTTCTTCTCTCCTCCATCTTGGAAATCATTTCTTGTGTGACCCATGGTTTTTTTGACCTTTTCCCTTTTACATATCCTATATTTTTCTGTCCTGCTTTAATGATTTCTTCTTTCAGCATATTCCAGTACTCGTTGGCATTATCAGGTGCTTCTTTGTCTCGTAATGTGTTTAGAAAGTCCCGAGACAGCATTTCTGTAATTTGTTCTTTGTTGGACCTTATCTTCTCTAGATCCCACTTCTTCACCATTGTCGCCTTTCTCAGTTTTTTCATTCTTATTTCTATTTCTGCCATAAGTAAGTTGTGGTCACTATTAATATCTGCACCTGGTAATGTGTGCACCTTCTTGATTCCATTCCTGTATCTTTCTTCTACCAGTATAAAATCTGTTTGGTTTCTGTATTTATCCCCTGGTGATTTCCAAGTGTAGAGCCTCCTCTTATGGTTCTTGAACCATGTGTTTGCCGCTATCAGCTGCCTTTCCTTGCAGAAGTCAATTAACCATTCACCTCTGTCATTTCTCTTTCCAAGACCATGACTGCCTACTATGTTTCCCTCTTTCCCTTCTCCCACAATGGCGTTCCAGTCCCCCATTACTATTTTGCAGCATTTTTTATTTTCGTCCATTATTCTCTCTATTACATTGTACGTTTCCTCTACAATTTGGTCATCATGATCTGAAGTTGGCATATATACCTGGACAACCAGTAAATCTTTTTGTGCTCCTTTCAGCCTTACACCAATAACCCGGTCATTTGCATAGTCTACATATTCCACACATTTAGCCAATTCCTTTGTCATAATCATTCTTACTCCATTAATTCCTTTTATTTCGCCTCCTGAGTAGTAGAATACATATTCATCTGACTGCAACTCTCCATGTCCATTCCATCTTACCTCAGCAACTCCTACGAGGTCCATATGATTCTTTTCCATCTCTCTTTTAAGGTTTTCTAGTTTTCCTGCTTGTAGCAGAGTTCTGACATTCCAAGTACCAATTCTCGTTTTGGTTTTTTGCCTCCTTTCAAGTTGTCCCCCCCGGAGATCCGAATGGGGGACTATTTTACCTCCGGACACTGATTTAACATGAGAGGAAGCCATTTTTTGTGCATAAAATGGAGACTGCATTATGCAGGGAAGACAATCTGCGGTGGTATTCCGTTGCCTTCCGCAGTTCTGGAGGCCGCCCCTAACATGGGATACAGACGCCTTTTGCAGCCGCCCGCTCCGGGTCAGACGCTGCATGAGAAGTATAGGTTGGAAAATGAAAGACCCCTAGCCCTCGAAACCTAATAGCGTCAGGGTCGGAAAAGAAAAAGAGCTGGCCGAGGGTGGCCAGATAGGAAAGATAAAAGTGAGGAGCCTGGCATAAGTAAGTGGAAGCAATGCCAGGACTCAGCTCGGGACCCCGTGGTCGCCAGCCACGTCTCACTAGGTGTGACTCCCTGAGAAAACAGTAAATACAGAACTACTTCCGTTTAGACCTGGGTCATTTCCACGAGGTTCAGGAGCTTTTGGGGGAGTAAATACAGATTTCCCCAAAAGCTCCTGAACCTCGTGGAATTGACCCAGGTCTAAGCGGAAGTAGTTCGTGAACTGTTTCTTAAGTAACTCTTGGCGTCAAAACGGATTCGGCATGAGTATTTCTCTCGTTCATGTACCTGTTTCTCCTTTTGTTCTGTTTTAAGTAATAACATCAGCATGTCCTTTTCCTCAACAGAATTCGACTCTGAATAAGATTTGTGAGTTCAGTCATATCATCACTATACAAGACTTCGCTCTGGATCAACGACAAGTCTGTGTGACAGTGACTAAACTGCTTCTTAATATGTTCACACACTGTGTCGCGAAGTACAGGGTGTATCAAAAAGAATCATCCGATTTGGCACGTCCATATTTCTGAAACTAATAAACATATACAATGAATTTTGCTTTTTGTTGAACGGGAAATTCAAAAAAGTTTTTTGTCATACCTTTTCAAAGGTGTTCAATTAGCCCCCGGTTGAGATACACGGCATATGCCAATTTCTGACCCGCATTGCGCAAATAAAACACTTTCTGTTGGTCCGACACCAATTTTGCTGGAACTGAAGCGGGCGCACACTGCTGCTACCTCGCGGGAACCATGTAAAACTCGAGAGTTTGCCTTTTCCAACAGTACGCTGTTCTCGCGCATATCTCAAATAACATAATCTATCTATAATATAAAAATGAATCGCAAAATGTGTTGGTAAGCGCATAACTCAACAACGCCTCGACCAATTTAGCCAAATCTTTTTTTAAAATGTTCGTTGAAGTTCAAGGATGGTTTTTACGGCGAGAAAAATTAGAATTATTGCTGGAAAAACCCTAAAAATAGCCCTTTTCTTTTTCCTATACAAATGATTTGTAACTAAAACGTAGTCAATTTGAGCTTTATTGCTATGGTATAAAGTTCATATTACGCAATGGATAGAAATCAAGCAGGAGTTATTCCCTGGGCAATCACCCATTGATCGTCATGATATTACAGCTAGAGTCTTTAGACAAAAGTTGAAATCTTTAATGGATTTCATCGTAAAACATAATGTGTTTGGTGAGACACGCTGCTGGATGTATTCTGTGGAGTGGCAGAAACGAGGATTGCCACATGCACACATTTTGATTTGGTTGGTTGAAAAGATAAGGCCAAATGAAGTTGATGCAGTGATATCAGCTGAAATCCCTAATGTACAAGTAGATCCTGGATTGCATGAGGTAGTTATCAAAAACATGATACATGGTCCCTGTGGAACTCTTAATCAAAATTCACCGTGTATGATGGATGGTAAATGTTCAAAACGATATCCACGGACATTAATATCGGAAACAATTACTGGTAATGACGGTTATCCATTGTATCGTCGCAGATCGACAGCAGGCAATGGAAAATCAACAATTGCCAAATTAAATCAACAAGATATTGAAATAGATAATCGTTGGATTGTTCCATATTCACCCATTTTATCAAAGACATTCAAAGCACACATCAACGTTGAATCTTGCCATTCAGTGAAATCTATTAAATACATTTGCAAATATGTAACCAAAGGGAGTGATATGGCTGTGATTGGAATTGGTGCAGAGAATTCCAATGATGAAGTTACCCAATACCAAATGGGCCGCTATGTCAGTAGTAATGAAGCAGTTTGGCGAATATTTTCTTTTCCTATTCATGAGAGACACCCTTCTGTTGTTCACTTAGCTGTGCATTTAGAAAATGGACAAAGAGTGTATTTTACAGCACAGAACGCAGTACAAAGAGCTGCTCAGCCACCATCTACTACATTAACCAGTTTTTTTGAGACATGCCAAAACGATCATTTCGCACAAACATTGCTATATTCTGAAATGCCAAAATATTATACCTGGAATCAATCCTCAAGGAGATTTATACGACGGAAACAAGGAAAACCAGTTCCAGGATACACAGATGTATATTCCACCGATGCGATTGGCCGGATTTATTCAGTACATCCAAGCAATGATGAATGTTTTTATTTACGACTGCTATTAGTCAATGTACGTGGCCCAACATCATTCCAACAGTTACGAACTGTTCATGGTGAATTGTGTGGATCCTACAGAGAAGCCTGTCAACGTTTGCAATTGCTTGAAAATGACGCTCATTGGGAGCAAACTCTCAATGATGCTGTAATATCATCACACGCTCATCAAATACGAACATTGTTTTCTATAATCATATCTACATGCTTCCCATCAAACCCAATTGATTTGTGGATCAAGTACAAAGATTATATGTGTGATGATATTTTGTATCAAATACGGAATAGAATGGGAAATCCAAATATACAAATCAGTGAAGAAATTTACAATGAAGCATTGATTTCAATTGAGGACATGTGCTTGATAATGTCAAACAAACTATTAATTCAATTAGGCCTGACCGCGCCCAATCGTCCAATGCATGACGCTTTTAACCAAGAGTTGCATCGAGAAAAACTGTATGATCTCAACGCTTCGAAAGAATTAATTCAAACAAATCTTCCACTGTTAAATGAACAACAGAAGTATGTATTTGAAACTCTTATGAAAGTAACAAATGATGAAACTGGAGGGATTTACTTCTTAGATGCACCTGGTGGTACAGGAAAAACTTTTTTGATTTCATTAATATTAGCAACAATTCGCTCACAAAATAAAATTGCACTTGCACTCGCTTCGTCGGGAATCGCAGCAACTTTGCTTGAAGGTGGTCGAACAGCCCATTCAGCACTAAAATTGCCATTAAATATGCAAAGCAATGAAACTCCAACCTGCAACGTTTCGAAGAACTCTGCAATGGCAAAGGTTTTGCAGCAATGTAAATTGATTGTTTGGGATGAATGCACGATGGCACATAAAAAATCTTTGGAGGCTTTAGACAGAACCTTAAAAGATCTACGGAGCAATAATAACCGATTTGGTGGTGCAATGATTTTATTAGCAGGAGATTTTCGTCAAACATTGCCAGTGATTCCACGATCAACGCCAGCTGATGAACTCAATGCATGTCTAAAGTCCTCCAATTTGTGGAAACATGTCAAAGTACTTCATTTAAGCAAGAATATGCGTGTCGAGTTGTAAAATGACCAATCTGGAAACATATTCTCTAAACAACTCATTGACATTGGTAATGGCAAATTTCCTATAGACATGTTGACTGGCTGCATTAACTTTCCTCAAAGTTTTTGTCAGTTAACTCGATCAAAAGATGAACTTATTCAGAAGGTGTTTCCAGATGTTTCTCAAAATTACAGAAACCATGATTGGTTGAGCGAACGAGCTATACTGGCTGCAAAAAACATAGATGTAAATGAATTAAATTTCAAAATTCAAGAACAAATTACAGGCGAATTGAGGATATATAAATCAGTTGATTCGGCTACTAATCAAGATGATGCAGTCAACTATCCACCGGAATTTTTAAACTCGCTGGATTTGCCAGGATTGCCACCTCACAATCTTCAATTAAAGGTTGGATCGGTGGTTATAATGTTGCGAAATATCAACCAACCGCGTCTTTGCAACGGTACACGGTTAGCGATAAAAAAATTACTAAACAATGTGATAGAAGCAACTATACTCAAAGGAAAGTATAAAGGAGAAGATGTTCTCATACCGCGCATCCCAATGATTCCGACTGATGTGCCATTTGAGTTTAAACGACTACAGTTTCCAGTGCGGCTTGCTTTTGCTATGACTATAAACAAGTCCCAGGGGCAATCATTAAGTGTTTGTGGTATTAATCTAGAAAACCCATGTTTCTCACATGGTCAATTGTATGTTGCCTGTTCCCGTGTTGGAAAACCATCAGATTTGTTTATCTATGCGCCAGGTAATCAAACAAAAAACATCGTATACCACAAAGCACTACAATGATAATAATAATAATTATGATTCACATGATTAACAATAAAGCGATTACTTACTTTTAAATCCTTATATATGTTTTATTTAATTATTTTTTATTCACAACGCCCTATCACCAGGGTGACGGTTCTGTTCAGGAGAATTTTTTTAAATACGTAGGCAAAAAAACTGCCATATTACAAATCTTTTTGACAGGACGAAGTCTGTCGGGTCAGCTAGTACAGTATAAACTCGTTAGCGCGAACTCGGGTAAGACGAATTCGCGGTTAACGCGAAAAAAATATTGGTGCCGCCAGGTATACATTAGTATGTTTTATCGGTTAACACGAATTTCGGTTAAGGCGAATTATGAACTCTGTTTCAGTTCCTAGCGTAATTAAATTTCACTGTAACACAAACTTCCGACCTTAGAGTATTCTAAAAGAGTAATTTTTTCCGAAATGAATGTAGGAAATGTAGCTACAAAACTAATTATACTAATTGTTGACTCGTTTTTAACGTATTGTAGGTCGGTAGCCGCGATTCAAAAAATGGTTCAAATGGCTCTGAGCACTATGGGATTTAACTTCTGAAGTCATCAGTTCCCAAGAACTTAGAACTACTTAAACCTAACTAACCTAAGGACATCACACACATCCATGCCCGAGGCAGGATTCGAACATGCCGTCGTAGCAGTCGCGCGGTTCCGGACTAAAGCGCCTAAAACCGCTCGGCCACTACGGCCGGCAATAAAGTGAAGATAAAGTGAAGAGGAAGAGAATATAGATACCATTCCACCTACCCGTCAGGAGATGCTTACAGCCTTGGACTGCTTAGAGCGGTTCGCTTCAACATCCGACGTCACTGCTGGGTTTACAGACGCTATCATTAGAATTGGTTGTGAAACTACAAAATATTATCGTTCCCATGAACGTCAGAGAACCATGACCGAATTTTTTACAAGAAATTAACGTACATAATTTGTGAGTACTTGGAGTTTACAATCACTTTATAGTTTTATAAGTCTACAATAATGGGATTGATAGTGTAGTGTATTACACATTAGTGTACTGCTGTACATGTATATTAAAATCTGTGTTTTTCACTTAACACGAATTTTTTTTAACACGAACTCCTGATTTTTGGGTCCCTTCGGATTCGTGTTAACGAAGTTTTACTGTACAGTGGTGCGTCGATTATCCGAACGTCGGTCAACCGAACGACCGCTTAACCGAACTGTGTACTCGCTCGCACCTGTTGCTCTCCCACCCTACCGTCCATCATCCTCCTCACTCCCAAACCAAGTTTCCCACAGTAGTCGCCGCATTGGGCCACCGCTGGCGGAACATTGCTTCTAATGGGGCCTTCACAAGGCGCTGCTGACCGGCCAAGCCGCCAGTCGCTGTGTTTCAACAATCAGCACACTTCTGTCGGCTCGGCACTGGCAGTAGAAGTAGCGGCAGTATCAAAGCTGTTCACAGCAACAGCTGCGCCAGCTTAGAGGTGAGGCGTGCCGCTCCGCTCAGTTCGAAGGATTGCGCGCCCCCAAGAAGAGCTTCTCACGGTGCAAACAGTCACCTTATGTTCTGTGTTGCGACCACTTGTGTGCTGCTGCGTGAAGAGGTGAACTTGTTGTTGTTGTGGTCTTCAGTCTGAGACTGGTTTGATGCAGCTCTCCATGCTACTCTATCCTGTGCAAGCTTCTTCATCTCCCAGTACCTACTGCAACCTACATCCTTCTGAATCTGCTTGGTGTATTCATCTCTTGGTCTCCCCCTACGATTTTTACCCTCCACGCTGCCCTCCAATATTAAATTGGTGATCCCTTGATGCCTCAGAACATGTCCTACCAACCGATCCCTTCTTCTGGTCAAGTTGTGCCACAAACTTCTCTTCTCCCCAATCCTATTCAGTACTTTCTCATTAGTTATGTGATCTACCCATCTTATCTTCAGCATTCTTCTGTAGCACCACATTTCGAAAGCTTCTATTCTCTTCTTGTCCAAACTATTTACCGTCCATGTTTCACTTCCATACATGGCTGCACTCCATACAAATACTTTCAGAAATGACTTCCTGACACTTAAATCTATACTCGATGTTAACAAATTTCTCTTCTTCAGAAACGCTTTCCTTGCCATTGCCAGTCTACATTTTATATCGTCTCTACTTCGACCATCATCAGTTATTTTGCTCCCCAAATAGCAAAACTCCTTTACTACTTTAAGTGTCTCATTTCCTAATCTAATTCCCTCAGCATCACCCGACTTAATTCGACTACATTCCATTATCCTCGTTTTGCTTTTGTTGATGTTCATCTTATATCCTCCTTTCAAGACACTGTCCATTCCGTTCAACTGCTCTTCCAGGTCCTTTGCTGTCTCTGACAGAATTACAATGTCATCGGCAAACCTCAAGGTTTTTATTTCTTCTCCATGAATTTTAATACCTACTCCGAATTTTTCTTTTGTTTCCTTTACTGCTTGCTCAATATACAGATTGAATAACACCGGGGAGAGTCTACAACCCTGTCTCACTCCCTTCCCAACCACTGCTTCCCTTTCATGTCCCTCGACTCTTATAACTGCCATCTGGTTTCTGTACAAATTGTAAATAGCCTTTCGCTCCCTGTATTTTACCCCTGCCACCTTTAGAATTTGAAAGAGAGTATTCCAGTCAACATTGTCAAAAGCTTTCTCTAAGTCTACAAATGCTAGAAATGTAGGTTTGCCTTTCCTTAATCTTTCTTCTAAGATAAGTCGTAAGGTCAGTATTGCCTCACGTGTTCCAGTATTTCTACGGAATCCAAACTGATCTTCCCCGAGGTCGGCTTCTACTAGTTTTTCCATTCGTCTGTAAAGAATTCGTGTTAGTATTTTGCAGCTGTGGCTTATTAAACTGATTGTTCGGTAATTTTCACATCTGTCAACACCTGCTTTCTTTGGGATTGGAATTATTATATTCTTCTTGAAGTCTGAGGGTATTTCGCCTGTTTCATACATCTTGCTCACCAGATGGTAGAGTTTTGTCAGGACTGGCTCTTCCAAGGCCGCCAGTAGTTCCAATGGAATGTTGTCTACTCCGGGGGCCTTGTTTCGACTCAGGTCTTTCAGTGCTCTGTCAAACTCTTCACGCAGTATCGTATGTCCCATTTCATCTTCATCTACATCCTCTTCCATTTCCATAATATTGTCCTCAAGTACATCGCCCTTGTATAGACCCTCTATATACTCCTTCCACCTTCCTGCTTTCCCTTCTTTGCTTAGAACTGGGTTTCCATCTGAGCTCTTGATGTTCATACAAGTGGTTCTCTTATCTCCAAAGGTCTCTTTAATTTTCCTGTAGGCAGTGTCTATCTTACCCCTAGTGAGATAAGCCTCTAGATCCTTACATTTGTCGTCTAGCCATCCCTGCTTAGCCATTTTGCACTTCCTGTCGATCTCATTTTTGAGACGTTTGTATTCCTTTTTGCCTGCTTCATTAACTGCATTTTTATATTTTCTCCTTTCATCAATTAAATTCAATATTTCTTCTGTTACCCAAGGATTTCTAAGAGCCCTGGTCTTTTTACCTACTTGATCCTCTGCTGCCTTCACTACTTCATCCCTCAAAGCTACCCATTCTTCTTCTACTGTATGCTTAAACGTAAACGTGTTGTCCTTTCTATGAGGGACAAGTACGAGATTATTACTATATATTCCTACTGAAGTTGTCTTTGTATGTTACTTTGTAATACTAAAAGAGATGCCTGTTTTTATGAATAAATTTACTGTACAGTACTTCTTTTTGGCAAATAAACATGTACAGTTCGATTATCCGAACAAACCAGTTTTCCGAACACCCATGTCCCCCAATTACTTCGGATAATCGACGCTCTACTGTAGTTATGATTTATTTTAAATCGGATGATTGCTTTTGGTGCGCCTAGTATTCCCTTCGTTACTTTGCCCTGCCCTGCCCTGCCCTTCGTCGGTCGGATCCCTGCGTGCGCCTGGTCTTAGGCTGGGCCTGCCCTGCCGACAGCATCGGTCTCGTTCGAACGATTGATGGAAAAGTCGATGTACCGCGGCACTTGTGAAACTTCTGCCGGTGCCTACCGGTCAGCGGCAGAGAGGAGGTGCCGTTAGGCGCGGCATTCCTGGTCGCGCGCCGCTTCCCGGCCATTGTCTGCTAATTGCGCCGGGCGGCCACATTGTGCGCGCCGGCCACGTGGCCGTGCGAAACGCCGCCGTGACGCCCCGCGCCGCGCCGCGCCGCGCCGGCAGCGGCCGCCGCCCGCCTCACAATGAGCGCCCCGCTGCCGCCCGCCTGCCTCGTGCCGCATTGTTTCGGAAGCGGCGGCGCGCCGCATACCTCGCACGTGCCGCCTGGCTCTCCCAGCTCTGCTGACTGCTGCGCCTCCTAATGTATTGTCTCATTCATCAGCGCGGGGCGGAATGCACGGTTACGGGGTGGCCCTCACGTGACTCATTCCTCCTTCAGATTACGCTATTCGTGACAAAATCAAATGCTTCAAATGGCTCTGAGCACTATAGGACTTAACATCTCAGGTCATCAGTCCCCTAGAACTTAGAACTACTTACACTTAACTAACCTAAGGACATCACGCACATCCATGCCCGAGGCAGGATTCGAACCTGCGACCGTGGCGGTCGCGCGGTTCCAGACTGAAGCGCATAGAACCGCTCGGCCACCGGCGGCCGGCTGTGACAAAATGCTGGAAACAGTAATGAGTACAAAATGTCTAGGAGCAGCCATCCGGAGCAAGTGTAAGTGGCATGACTACATAAAACAAATACACTACTGGCCATTAAAATTGCTACATCACGAAGATGAAGTGCTACAGACTCGAAATTTAACCGACAAGAAGAAAATGCTGTGATATGCAAATGATTAGCTTTTCAGAGCATCCACACAAGATTGGCGACACCTACAACGTGCTGACGTGAGGAAAGTTTCCAACCGATTTCTCATACACAAACAGCAGTTCACCGGCGTTGCCTCGTGAAACGTTGTTGTGATGCCTCGTGTAAGGGGCAGAAATGCGTACCATCACGTTTCCGACTTTGATAAAGGTCGGATTGTAGCCTATCGCGATTGCGATTAATCGTATCGCGACATTGCTGCTCGCGTTGGTCGAGATCCAATGACTGTTAGCAGAATATGGAATTGGTTGGTTCAGGACGGTAATACGAAACGCCGTGCTGGATCCCAACGGCCTCGTATCACTAGCAGTCCAGATGACAGGCACCTTATCCGATTGGCTGTAACGGATCGTGCAGCCACGTCTCGATCCCTGAGTCAACAGATGGGGACGTTTGAAAGACAACAACCATCTCCACGAACAGTTCGACGAAGTTTGCAGCAGCATGGACTATCAGTTCGGAGACCGTGGCTGCGGTTACCCTTGACGCTGCATCACAGACAGGAGCGCCCGCGATGGTGTATTCAACGACGAATCTGGGTGCACGAATGGAAAAACGTAATTTTTTCGGATGAATCCAGGTTCTGTTTACAGCATCGTGATGGTCGCATCCGTGAGTGGCGACATCGCGGTGATCGCACATTGGAAGCGTGTATTCGTCATAGCCATACTGGTGTATCACCCGGCGTGATGGTATGGGGCGCCATTTGTTACACGTCTCGGTCACCTCTTGTTCGCATTGACGGCACTTTGAACATTTCAGATGTGTTACGACCCGTGGCTCTACCCTTCATTCGATCCGTCCGAAACCCTACATTTCAGCAGGATAATGCACGACCGTTCCAGGTCCTGTACGTGCCTTTCTGGATACAGAAAATGTTCGACTGCTGCCCTGGCCAGCACATTCTCCAGATGTCTCACCAATTGAAAACTTCTGGTCAATGGTGGCCGAGCAACTGGTACGCCAGTCACTACTCTTGATGAACTGTGGTATCGTGTTGAAGGTGTATGGGCAGCTGTACCTGTACACGCCATCTAAGCTCTGACTCAATGCCCAGGCGTATCAAGGCCGTTATTACGGCCAGAGGTGGTTGTTCTGGGTACTGATTTCTCAGGATCGATGCACCCAAATTGTGTGAAAATGTAATCACATGTCAGTTCTAGTATATTTGTCCAATGAATACCCGTTTATCATATGCATTTCTTCTTGGTGTAGCAATTTTAATGGCCAGTAGTGTATCAGGAAAGGCGAATGCCCGACTCCGATTCATAGGAAGAGCTTTAAGGAAATGTAATTCATCCACGAAAGAAGGGCTTACAAATACGACGGGCGTTCAAAAAATAATGCAACACTTTTTCCTCGTCAGTTTCGGTTGAAAAACGCGGAATTTACCATGTAACATCGTTGAATATTCTCTCCTTAGCGTCTATGCTTCGTGAAGTTCCGACAGGTGGCGGCGCTATAAATAGCTTTCAAATTGTTCAAATAGCTCGGAGCACTATGGTACTTAACATCGTAGGTAATCAGTTCCCTAGAATTTACAACTACTTAAACGTAACTAACCGAAGCACATCACACACATCCATGCCCGAGGCTGGATTCGAACCTGCGACCGTAGCTGTCGCGCGGTTCCAGACTGAAGCGCATAGACCCGGAATAGCTTCCAAAACGGCGTCTGTAACAGAGGTGCGTTGCAAGCATAGAGCTGTCAATGTTCTGGCGAAAAACCAGAGCATTGGAGAGATTCATAGACGCTTTCGAAATGACTACGGAGACCTGGCGGGGAACAAAAGCACGATGAGTCGTTGGGCGAGGCGCGTGTTGCCGTAGTAACAATGTCGCGCAACCCAGTCCGATCTCCCGTGGCCCGGCCGGCCGCACGCAGCTCTTGTTCCTGCAATGTTGGAACGTCCGGACACTCTCATTCGAGGTGATCGTCTGATCACAGTCAAACACGTCGACACTGAGCTCGACTTTTCTACTGGTAGTGCTGACACACTCGTTCACCAGTTGGGGTACTTCCCCTCATAACACACCATAAACAGCAACGAAGAACCATCTGCGTGAAACTGTGTGCGTTACGAGGCTAATCGTGACAGTTTTTCGTCAACATCGTCACAGCCGATGAAACACGGTTTCATCACTTCGAACCGGATACAAAACGACAATCCATGGAGTGGCGCCATACCACCTCTCCTCGGAAGAGAAAGTTCAAAGCTGCACCCTGACACTGATCAGTCTGGTGGTACTATGTACTATGTACGAACTGGAATTCATCGCACATAACATATATTTTTAGTGATGTCACTCTGTTTTATTGATTCTGTAGCTAGTGAAGCCTATTTCAGTTCTGAAGATGACAATTTAAACTATCGAAACCGGTAAAGTGAACGAAATAAAGGTTTTCTTGTACAGCTGACGACTTATTATTTATCTTTATTGTAATCTCCTGCAGCTGTAGAAGTACACATATGAATAAAATCATAAATGTACTAATACTTCACACAAAACGCTGTAAAATAACTATCTGTTATTTTAAGTTTATAAGTATATAACAGACTTTTCGCACGAAAGAGAATGCGAATCTGAACCAAGTGACGCACAAAGTGTCTTTGCTGCGACACGGGGTGGACTAGCGGTGTAGCGACTTTTTAAATGATTATGGGTCGCGGGTCGCAGAGTCGCCGTAACAACAGTCGCTTTCCGATCCTGACAATGTGCCTCCAGTGCGGTTAAAGTTCTTGTTGGGGTGGTATTCGGGTAAGCTATCCCTACTAATGGACGATATTCTTCAATAAATTGAATATGTATTGTCTTTTATGCATACATTGTCGACTGATACACAAGAATGAGGTTTACTTGACTGCAGTTACGTTCTGAAGTTCGAAAAGTTGCCCCGCATGTGCCAAAAACTCGAAGTCCAACGACTTACTCGTCAGTCCCCAGTAGTGCATCAATAACAACAAAATTGAATACATTGCGCTCAAGAACTAAAATGGCAGTATATTAAACTGCCCACTGAGTATTCTCAATTATGCCGGTAGCTATCACTCATCGAAAATTCGACTGAGGGCACCTCTGCAAAGTAGTTCCTAAGTTAGAGCTGCGAGTATACAACCGGCGAAGTATCAAATACACAGGAGAATTTTTAAGTTTAGAACTGCAAGTGAAATTTTATAAGTACCGGAAACACGAAAACGAACGGAACTCAGAAGTCGACACGATAGCTCAGTAGCCGAACTGGCGAGCAGACTGAAACGTGGATGATTAACAGTTTAGACAAGAAGGGAATAGGAGCTTTGAAGTGTGGTGCTACAGAAGAATGCTGGACATTAGACGGATCGTTCGGATAATTAAGCAATAGATACAGAATCGAATTGGAGAAAAAGGAAATTTAAGGCACAACTCGACTAAAAGAAAGCATAGGTCGATAGAACGCATGCTGAGCCATCAAGAAATTGTCGAGGAAAGTGCAGTAGATAAAACCTCTGGAGACCTAGGCTTCACTACAGCATGGACGGCTGCATACAGAGAAGTAGCAACGCCACAACATTGCAGCGAAGACTTGCAGAGGATCTACGCTCGGTGCAAGTATTGACAGTTGGCCCTCAACACGAGCAAATGTGACGTAATAAGCAGAAAAACGTATTGGTGTATGATTACATGATTGCAGGACAATTACTGGAAGCAGACAAATCTATAAGAAAACCAGAAACATACGTAAGCACGGATTTACAGTGAAACGAGTTTCGTTACAGACCCATTCAGTAAACGCTAAACCTCACGGAGGCACTCTGCCAACTCTAGAGGCAGGCTCTACAAGAGAGGCGTTCTGCATCACGATGTGGTTTACTGCTAAAATACAAGAGCGTACGTACTCAGAAGCGTAAACGAAAATAGTGCTACCTTCTACCTATATCCCGTAAAAAGACCGTAGAGGCGAGATTCGAGCTCTCCCCGCAGACCATTCGAGACTGAAACAGGAAAGAATGGAACTGACAGATGGATACGAAGTACCCTCCGCCACCCCTCTATAAGCTCGCTTGAGGAGTGTAGCTGTACGAGGGGGAACGCAAAAAAAAAAAAAAAAGGAATTTTTGTTATTTTGCATTTTTGTTGCTCTACATTGACAGTACTTTAGTCCCCTTCAAAGTGTTGTCCATGTGCATTACCGCACTTGCCTCAACGCTTTTGCTACTGCTGAAAACAGTCCTGGACCTTTTGAGGCAGGTTACAGTTCAGAACCGGTAGCGTGTTTTCTTTGACGTCATCCACGTCACTGAATCGCTGTCGTTTCAAAGTCTGCTTCATTCGTGAAAAAAAAAAAAGGTCAGGCGGAGCGAGATCGAAGAGCAGGGTGGATGAGACACAATGATCATGTTTTTACGTGCCATCTATCGGACCGTCAGAATTGTGTGGGCTGGAACACTGTCGTGGTGGAGAAACCAGTTTCCATTTCTCCACAGTTCTGACGTTTTCGGCCAACACTCTACATCTACATCTATATGGACACTCTACAAATCACACTTAAGTGCTTGGCAGAGGGTTCATCGAACCACCTTCTCCTCTATTATTCCAATCTCGTACAGCGAGCGGAAAAAATGAACACCTATATCTTTCCGTGCGCGCTCTGATTTCTCTTATTGTATTATGATGATAGTTTTCCCTATGTAGGTCGGTATCAACAAAACATTTTCAGATTCAGACGAGAAAGTTGGTGATTGAAATTTCGTTAGAAGATACCGCCGCAACGAAAAATACCTTTCTTTTAATAATGTCCACCAGAAATTCTCTATCATTTCAGTGACACTCTCTCTCCCATTTCGCGATAATACAAAACGTGCTGCCCTTCTTTGAACTTTCTTGATGTACTCCGTCAGTACCTTCTGGTAAGGATCCCACACCGCGCAGCAGTATTCTAAAAGAGGCCGGACAAGAGTAGTGTAGGCAGTCTCTAATAGATCTGTTATGTTTTTTAAGTGTCCTGCCAATAAAACGCAGTCTTTTGTTAGTCTTCCCCACAACTTTTCCTATGCGTTCCTTCCAAATTAAGTTGTTCGTAATTATAATTCCCGAATGTACTGCTTCTAGATTTGACTAATTTATCGTGTAATCACCGTTTAAGCGATCCTTTTTAGTACTCGTGTGGATGACCTCACACTTTTCAATAAATTGGACTAACAGACAATGTTTACACCATGTAGATATCTTTTCTAAATAGTTTTGCAATTTGATCTTCTGATGAGTTTACTAGTCGATAAACGGCAGCATCATCTGCAAACAACCTAAGACGCCTGCTCAGATTGTCTCCAAAATCGTTTATATAGATAAGGAATAGCAAAGGGCCTATAACACTACCTTGGTGAACGCCAGAAATCACTTCTGTTTTACTCGATGACTTTCCGTCAGTTACTACGAACTTTGAACTCTCTGACAGGAAATCAGGAATCCAACTGAAACGATATTCCAAAAGCACGCAATTTCGCCACAAGCCGCTTGTGCGGTGTAGTGTCAAAAGCCTACTGGAAATCTAGAAATATGCAGTCAGTTTGAAATCCCTCGTCAATAGCACTCAACACTTCGTGTGAGTAAAAAGCTAGTTGTGATCACGAGAACGATGTTTTCTAAATCCGTGTTGACTGTGTGTCAATAGACAGTTCTCTTCGAAACTTCCTGGCAGATTAAAACTGTGTGCCCGACCGAGACTCGAACTCGGGACCTTTGCCTTTCGCGGGCAAGTGCTCTACCAACTGAGCTACCGAAGCAGAGCACTTGCCCGCGAAAGGCAAAGGTCCCGAGTTCGAGTCTCGGTCGGGCACACAGTTTTAATCTGCCAGGAAGTTTCATATCAGCGCACACTCCGCTGCAGAGTGAAAATCTCATTCTGGAGTTCTCTTCGAGTTAATGCATAATGTTCGAATACAATATATGTTCCCAAATTCTGCTGCATATTGATGTCAATGATATGAGACTACAATTTAGTGGATTTCTCCTACTACCCTTCTTGAATATTGGTGTGACTTCTGCAACTTTCCAGTCTTTGGGTACGGACCTTTCGCCGAACGGTTGTACATGATTGTTAAATATAGAGCTATTGTACCAGCATACTCTGAAAGGAACCTAACTGGTATACAGTCTGAACCGAAAGACTTGCTTTTGTTAAGCGATGGAAGTTGCTTTACTACTCCGAGAATATCTATTTCTACGTTACTCATGTTTCCAGTTGTTCTTGATTCGAATTCTGGAATATTTACTTCGTCTTCTTTGGTGAAGGAATTTCGGAAGGCTGTGTTTTGTAACTCGGCTTTGCCAGCACTCTCATCTACGGTATTTCCATTGCTGTCGTGTGGAGAAGGCATTTATTGTGTCCTGCCGCTAGCATGTTTCACATACGACCAGAATTTCTTTGGATTTTATGCCAGGTTTCGAGACAAAGTTTCGTTGTGGAAACTATTATAAGCATGTCGCATTGAAGTCAGCGCTAAATTCCGAGCTTCTGTAAAAGATCGCCAATCTTGGAAATTGTTCGTCCGTTTAAATTCGGCATGTTTTTTTTCGTTGTTTCTGTAAGTGTGTTCTGACTTGTTTTGTGCAAAATGGAGGATCATCTCCGTCCTTTTTAATTTATTCGGTATAAATCTCTCAATTGGTGACAGTACTATTTCTTTGACTTCAAGCCACATCTGGTCTACATTTCTATTGTTAATTTGAAAGGGGTGGAGATTGTCTCTCAGGAAGGCGTCAAGTGAAATTTTATCTGCTTTTTTCGGATAGGTATATTTTTCGTAACCTTCGTAACACAATCAGAAAAAAATGTTGGGTCACTGTCCTGAAGGAACGAACTCCTTGCGGACAATGGCATTGGCATAAAAAAGTCAACACTGGTTTCGCACTGGATAGCACTTGATGTGTCTCCTTGGGTCGTGGTGACATCTAAGTTTTCCACTGGCTTGAAGCTTGCTCTGTCAAAAAATGGCTCTGAGCACTATGGGACTTAACATCTGAGGTCATCAGTCCCCTAGAACTTAGAACTACTTAAACCTAACTAACCTAAGGACATCACACACATCCATGCCCGAGGCAGGATTCGAACCTGCGACCGGAGCGGTCTCGCGGTTCCAAACTGACGCGCCTAGAACCGCTTGGCCACACCGGCCGGCGAAGCTTGCTCTGACTCAGGATCACATTCGTAGCACGAACTCTCACCCCCAGTCACAATTCTTTGAAGAAAAATGGATCGTTCTGCACTTCACTCTTCAAGTCGCGGCGGTTATTCACTCGGTTTTCTCTTTGGTCATCTGTAAGCAAGCAGGGAACAAATTTTGCAGACACCTGTCTCATGTGTAAATTTTAGTTTAAAATTCACTCTAACGTGCCCCATGACACTTTCCTTTTCTTAGAAATTTGATCAATGGCCCCTCGATGATCTTCATCATCTGTCCGTCTGACTGTAGCAATGTTTTCGTCAGTTCCTTCTGTCTACGGACGACCGGGAGTGGGATGTATTCAGCTGAAACGTTGCCGGATCTGAAACAAGAAAATCTCTAGTAGACCTGTGATTTCCCTAAAGCATTATCATTAAGGCTTGCCGAAGCATCCCAATAGTCTCGGCTGCAATTTTCCTTGGCAGAAAACAAAATTTCACGTACACTCTTTGCTTCTTCTTGTCGGCCATATCATTAATCGCCGATGGGTTGAAACAGGACGCGAACAACAGAGCATCACAATTAAACCACTTAACTCCGACTGGCGCCGGATTACTGAGTAACGTAGAAGACTCTAAACTAACACCACCTTGTGCCACAAAGCGTGCACACACAACAATTCGATTGTGGTCCCCCATCATAGATGTAGAGTTTGTAGTTGTTATGTGGAGACGAAGAAGTAAATTTACGAGGAGAGCTGCATCACTAGTCAACAACTGCTGCACCAACAGGAATTAAGGTATTTAGATGACTAGCAATTTTATACCGAAGAGCCAGCGAAAGTGGTTCACTTGCCTAGTATCGTGTAGGGCCCCCGCGAACACACAGAAGTGCCGCAACGTGACATGAACTCGACTAATGTCTGATGTAGTGCTGCAGGGAGCTGATACCATGAATCCTTCAGGCTGCCCATAAATCCGCAAGAGTACGAGGGGGTGATCTCTTCTGAACAGCACGTTGCAACACATTCCAGATTTACTCAATAATGTTCATGTCCGGGGAGTTTGGTGGCCAGCAGAAGCGTTCAAACTCAGAAGAGTGTTCCTGGAGAAACTCTGCAGCAATTCTGGATGTCTGGGGTGTCCCATTGTCCTGCTGGAATTGCCCAAGTCCGTCAGAATGTACAATGGACATGAATGGCTACAGGTGATCAGACAGGATGCATACGTACGTGTCACCATTCAGAGTCGTATCTAGACGTACCAGGGGGTCCATATCACTTCAACCACACGTGCCTCACATAATTACAGAGCCTCTATCAGATTGAACAGCACCGTGCTGACATACAAGGTCCATAGAGTCATGAGGTTGTCTCCATACCCGTACACGTTCATCCGCTACGTACAATTAGAAAGGTGAATCGTCCGACCATGTTTACAGTCATGAACAGTTCAATGTCGGTGTTGATGGGCCCAGGAGAGGGGTAAAGCTTCGTGTCGTGCAGCCATCAAGGGTACGCAAGTGTGCCTTCGGCTCCGAAAGCCCATATCGATGATGTTTCGTTGAATGGCCCAGCACTGAAATCTGTAGCAATCTGCGGAAGAGTTGCACTCCTGTCACACTGAAAGATTCTCTTCATTCGTCGTTGGTTCCGCTCTTGCAGGATCTTTTTTCGACTGCAACAATGTTGGAAATTTCGTGTTTTACCGGATTCCTTCACGGCACACTGGTGAAATGGTTGTACAGGAAAATCCCCACTTCATCGCTACTCGGAGGTGCGGTGTCCTATCGCTCGTGTGCCGATTACAACAACAGGTTCAAACTCACTTAAATGTTGATAACCTTGTAGGTGGGCTGTTTAGGTTTTCATGTTGGTAACGCCACGTAGCGCTCTATATGAAAATCACTGGCTGTGCTGTGTGCAGTCTGTGGCTGGTTTGCATTGTTGTTTGCTATTGTAGTGTTGGGCAGTTGGCTGTTACCAGCGCGTAGCGTTGCGCATTTTTTTGAGAGCGGATGATCTGGACGTATGTCCATCAGAGACAGTAAATTTGTAAGACTGGATGTCATGAACTGATATACTCGTATATTATGACTTCTGAACACTGTTAAGGTAAATACATTGTTTGTTCTTTATCAAAATCTTTCATTTGCTAACTATGTCTATCAGTAGTTAGTGCCTTCATTAGTTAGAATCTTTTATTTAGCTGGCAGTACTGGCACTCGCTGTATTGCAGTAGTTTGAGTAACGTAGATTTTTGTGAGGTAAGCGATTCATCAAAGGTAAAGGTTATTGTTAGTCAGGGCCATTCTTTTGTAGGGATTATTAAAAGTCGGATTGCGTTGCGCTAAAAATATTGTGTGTCAGTTTAGTGTTGATCAGAATAAGTAAAAAGAGAAATGCCTGAGTACGTTCAGTTCTGCTCAGCTGTTTGAAAATCAAATAACGTAGAGGTTTATCAGCACAGTAATTCATTAATTTTTCTAAGGAGACGTTTCAGGTTGTATAGGAAAATCCCCAATTCGTCGCTACCCTGGAGGTGCCGTGAACCATCGCTCGTGCGCCGATTATAACACCAAGTTCAAACTCACTTAAATCTTGATAACCTGCCATTGCAGCAGGCGTAACCGATCGAACAACTGCGCCAGACACTTGTTGTCTTATGTAGGTGTTACCGACCGCAGCGCCGTATTCTGCCTGTTTACATATCTTTGTATTTTAATCCGCATGCCTATACCAGTTTCTTTGGCGCTACAGTGTACATGGAACAAAATTCACGTTTGCCAACGTTTCAGTAAAATAACTGCGATTCTAGTACTGAACCCTGAGGGACACCTGCTTTTACATTTCTACACTGTGCCCACATTACGCACGAGTGCAGCATTCAAACGGTTAGAGAAGGGCGTCGCAGCGACCTTGACCCGCAGCTGTCGCGCGCCGGGCGACGCTGGGTGGGACGCTTTGGCGCCAGCGGCCCGGAGGCTGGAGTGGGGACTCGCCGGGCGGCACACACCTGCCGCGGGTTCCCACGGCCCAGGCGCGCCACAGCGCACAGCTGCCGGACCAGCAACAGCGCCGCCACCGGCCGCTGTCTTTCGCCATAAAGGGCCGCGGCCGGGCCCGGATTGCGTTCCCCGTCTTCATTATGTCCGCCACGTAACGGTGCACACGCCGAAAAACACATTCCCTCTCTCAGCTGCCCACTCCCTAACGGACTTCTCTTTCTTGCCTCCTACATCCTTTCGCCTGCTGCTTGGTTTCTCTTGTCCGACTGTATCCCAGTTATTCCTAAGTCATCAGTATTTCTACTCAGTTCGAATGGCTCTGAGCACTATGGGACTTCTTTTTTTCCTTATGAGTGGCACAACTAATGTAAGTGGCACCAAAGCAAAATTTCCGCCTCCCCGTCCCCCAAGTCCCCTCCACCTACCGCGCTTCTTTGGCGACCTGCTTTTCTGGAAATGACTACTGACTGGTGTTAGCCTGTTTGGCTAACTTTGCACCCTCGCGATCTTGGACGCGCAGAGACTGCGAAGTTTGGTCCAGATATGGTCATCAGCAACAGGGGCATGCAGTAAACACACAGTTAATGCGCAATGGTCAGCTAAGATGATTGCCCTGTCTAAAAGCGTACAACACGCGTAAGTGCATTCACTAAAATTAATTAGTATTTTTGGAAAGGGAGATATTTCGGTACATAACGTCACTGGTCCTGACTAAAATCCTCATCTGACTACGCAAAAATATCTTCTGTGTGTTTATAAACGGTGTGTGCTTCTCTTTTGCTGATGAAGGCAGTAGCCTTAAGCTTTGTGTAAGGCTAAGCGCAAACTGAGACGCATATAGCACGTGAGACGCGACACGACACTACAGCGCGATGCGCACTTTCCGCAGATGTCGCGCGGGTCCGACGCATATTGAGACGCGTACACGTATTTGCACGCGGCGGTTGACGACGCTCTGCGCTGACAGAATCGAAGCGCGCGCGCACACTGTAATCTTTCTCAAACGATTTTACAGAAACTATTTAGTAAAAATATTTCATTTTTACCTTCCTTGTAGCGTTATATGTCAGCTTCGTGGCGAAGTGCCCATCATCTCGCTAATGGTCTTACTTTTTGTGGTATACACATTTTAGCAAGCCGCTACGAAAAATTCGAAAAGCTTCCAAAGAAAACCAGGGGTCGCTATGATTTTGCGTTTGGTGCGTATTACACCATATTTTGTTGCGTATGAAATTTAGCTAACATGTTGAATTTTTGTTTGGACTTGGGAGGAGGTCTCTGTCTCCGATCTCGAGAAAATGGACCCTATGTAGCGCGCTCACTTCCGATCTCACGCCCGCGAGAATGAAATACTCGCAACATCTCTCATATCTCCTAAATCGCTCGAGACATCGAAACGAAAGTTTGGCGAATGATAGCACACCAGGAGGAGAATATTTTGCCAATTCGTAAACGCACGGAACTTTCGTATTTACGGCGATATATCAGTACTTACCGTTTTATTTTTTTCACTCCAGTGACTAATTTTTTAAGAGTTATCGACAGCTAGCGAAACAAGAGTTTCATAGTATGAAAATAAACATGAAATTTCTTCTGTTGTGTTACTGCAGACCGACACTATGAGGTTTCTCGTAAACTCTTGAGCTCTGTGATTGCCAGTTACTTGTTTAATGAGGCACTCTGTTTCAGAATTGTGTCGCAGCTGCGAAGATGAGTACGTGCAAATTATACTGTGTTTTGGCAAAGGAAGAACAATTAAACCTGCCAACAAGAGGGATGTGGCCGTTACTCGTAAATGGTGATGCTTCTCCGAGTGAGAAAACGTTAACTCACACAAAAATAAATTGCCTATTCTGTTGGAGTTTTGGTTGAATCCCCTTAACCAACACTGAGCGACTGGAACGGAAACTTACAAAAGGATTTTATTCTTTCTCGTGTTCTGAGAAGTATTAAAATAATGATGAGCGTTCCTTCAGGCGGAATGATAATCACATGCCATATGCTGGTTACTCACTTACTGCTTGGAAAACTGACAATGTGTGATTGCGAACAAAATAGTTGTTACTGAGAAAAGTAAACTATTGATCAATCGCGCAACACAGTGGTCAGTGTATTGTCAGCAGCGGAGGATAATGCTCGCGACAGGAATGCACATGTATGCCTTGTGAGCTGGAGTTCGAAAAACATTGTCATGAAAGTAGATGTGCCTTTGTTAGCAATACATTTCAACAAATTCAGTATATCTAATCACCACACTCTTTTAGGATATTCCTACTTTCGTAATAATACCGACCATTTTTTTGTTTCTGTAGCCTGCTCTATAATTAGTTTATTAATGCTGAAAATGTGCATGCAGCAATTGAAATACTTCTTCTCATGACGGCGAGGCAATTATAACATTGTTATTTGTGACTGTTTTTCGTCCGCAGCTCGTGGTCGTGCGGTAGCATTCTCGCTTCCCACGCCCGGGTTCGATTCCCGGCGGGGTCAGGGATTTTCTCTGGCTCGTGATGACCGGGTTTTGTGTGATGTCCTTGTGTTAGTTAGGTTTAAGTAGTTCTAGGGGACTGATGACCATGGATGTTAAGTCCCATAGTGCTCAGAGCCATTTTTTTGACTGCTTTTCAACTGTTTCTAGCTTGCAGTGGAAGTGTGATGTTCACATGCATGTAGGACAGTGTGTCGTATTACATTATTACATCCATATCCAAGTAATCGCAATGAGACTTCTATACGTCAGATCTTGGACACTTTTTACCAGGAGCACAAAGGGATGACACCTGTGGAGAGTATCCCTTTCTAAATTTTTATAACAGGTCGTACAGATACGCCAACATACTAGGCAGCGAGAAGATAACCTTGTTTTACTTTCCTGCCTTGCTTCATAACCACATGATTTTATAATATTAATAATACACTCCTGGAAATTGAAATAAGAACACCGTGAATTCATTGTCCCAGAAAGGGGAAACTTTATTGATACATTCCTGGGGTCAGATACGTCACATGATCACACTGACAGAACCACAGGCACATAGACACAGGCAACAGAGCATGCACAATGTCGACACTAGTACAGTGTATATCCACCTTTCGCAGCAATGCAGGCTGCTATTCTCCCATGGAGACGATCGTAGAGATGCTGGAAGTAGTCCTGTGGAACGGCTTGCCATGCCATTTCCACCTGGCGCCTCAGGTGGACCAGCGTTCGTGCTGGACGTGCAGACCGCGTGAGATGACGCTTCATCCAGTCCCAAACATGCTCAATGGAGGACAGATCCGGAGATCTTGCTGGCCAGGGTAGTTGACTTACACCTTCTAGAGCACGTTGGGTGGCACGGGATACATGCGGACGTGCATTGTCCTGTTGGAACAGCAAGTTCCCTTGCCGGTCTAGGAATGGTAGAACGACGGGTTCGATGACGGTTTGGATGTACCGTGCACTATTCAGTGTCCCCTCGACGATCACCAGTGGTGTACGGCCAGTGTAGGAGATCGCTCCCCACACCATGATGCCGGGTGTTGGCCCTGTGTGCCTCGGTCGTATGCAGTCCTGATTGTGGCGCTCACCTGCACGGCGCCAAACACGCATACGACCATCACTGGCACCAAGGCAGAAGCGACTCTCATCGCTGAAGACGACACGTCTCCATTCGTCCCTCCATTCACGCCTGTCGCGACACCACTGGAGGCGGGCTGCACGATATTGGGGCGTGAGCGGAAGACGGCCTAACGGTGTGCGGGACCGTAGCCCAGCTTCATGGAGACGGTTGCGAATGGTCCTCGCCGATACCCCAGGAGCAACAGTGTCCCTAATTTGCTGGGAAGTGGCGGTGCGGTCCCCTACGGCACTGCGTAGGATCCTACGGTCTTGACGTGCATCCGTGCGTCGCTGCGGTCCGGTCCCAGGTCGACGGGCACGTGCATCTTCCGCCGACCACTGGCGACAACATCGATGTACTGTGGAGACCTCACGCCCCACGTGTTGAGCAATTCGGCGGTACGTCCACCCGGCCTCCCGCATGCCCACTATACGCCCTCGCTCAAAGTTCACGTCCACGCTGTCGCGGCATGCTACCAGTGTTAAAGACTGCGATGGAGCTCCGTATGCCACGGCAAACTGGCTGACACTGACGGCGGCGGTGCACAAATGCTGCGCAGCTAGCGCCATTCGACGGCCAACACCGCGGTTCCTGGTGTGTCCGCTGTGCCGTGCGTGTGATCATTGCTTGTACAGCCCTCTCGCAGTGTCCGGAGCAAGTATGGTGGGTCTGACACACCGGTGTCAATGTGTTCTTTTTTCCATTTCCAGGAGTGTATTAATAATAATTATAATATTGTTAATATTATTATTATTATAATTTGCGCGGTCCCATTGAAATCTGTGAAGATGACAAACGCGCGCTGTGCTGCGTCGTGCCACACGCCGCGGTGGTCTCGCGGTTAAAGGCGTTCAGTCCGGAACCGCGCGACTGCTACATTCGCAGGTTCGAATCCTGCCTCGGGCATGGATGTGTGTGATGTCCTTAGGTTAGTTAGGCTTAAGTAGTTCTAAGTTCTAGGGGACTGATGACCACAGATGTTAAATCCCATAGTGCTCAGAGCCATTTGAACCATTTGAACACGCGCTATACACGTCTCAATTTGCGCCTAGCCTTGTGTCTCTTAATTGCGCCTCTCTCCAACTTAACGTGGTTCCGTTACAGTAAGTAGCAATCTGCCTTTTCGAACATTGCTGCGTCAGGAACCGCGCGATTGCTACGGTCGCAGGTTCGAATCCTGCCTCGGGCATGGATGTGTGTGATGTCCTTAGGTTAGTTAGGTTTAAGTAGTTCTAAGTTCTAGGGGACTGATGACCACAGATGTTTAGTTCCATAGTGCTCAGAGCCATTTGAACCATTTTTTTTTAACATTGCTGCGTAAAAATTAAAATATTCATCTCTGCTCAAAGTCTGGAAAATTTATTACAAATCTCTAAGAGTTGTTGTAGTTTACAAGGAGTACCTACACTATGTGATCAAAAGTATCCGGACACCACCAAACACATACGTTTTTCATTTTTCCGTATCAGCGGCCCTCAGTCGTCATTAGACATCGTGAGAGAGCAGAATGGGGCGTTCTGCGGAACTCACGGAGTTCGAACGTGGTCAGGTGATTGGGTGTCACTTGTGTCATACGTCTGTACACGAGAGTTCCACACTCCTATACACCCCTAGGTCCACTGTTTCCGATATGATAGTGAAGTTGGAACCTGAAGGGAGACGCACAGCACAAAAGCGTACAGGGCGACCTCGTCTGTTGACTGACAGAGACCGTCGACAGTTGAAGAGGGTCGTAATGTGTAATAGGCAGACATCATCCAGACCGTTACAGGAATTCCAAACTGCTTCAGGATCCACTGAAACTACTATGTCAGTTACGCGTGAGGATAGAAAACTTGGATTTCATGGTCGAGCGGCTGCTCTTAAGCCCCAAATCACGCCGGTAAATGTCAAACGACGCCTCACTTGGTGTAAGGAGCGTAAACGTTGGACGATTGAAAAGTGGAAAAACGTGTGGAGTGACGAATCACGGTACATAATGTGGCGATCCGATGGAATGGTGTGGGTATGGCGAATGCCGGGTAAACGTCATCTCCCAGCGTGTGTAGTGCCAATAGTAAAATTCAGAGGTGGTGGTGTTATCGGTGTGGTCGTGTGTTTCATGGAGGTGGCTTGCACCCCTTGTTGTTTTACGAGGCACTATCACAGCACAGGTATACATCGATGTTTTAAGCACCTTCTTGCTTCCCAGTGTTGAAGAGCAATTCGGGGATGGCGATTGCATCTTTCAACACGATTGAGCACCTGTTCATAATGCACGGACTGTGGCGGAGTGGTTACATGACAATAACATCGCTGTAATGGACTAGAGTCGTGACCTGAATGCTATAGAACGCCTTTGAGACGTTTTGGAACGCCTACTTCATGCCAGGCCTCACCGACCGACATCGGTACCTCTCCTCAGTGCAGCACTCCGTGAAGAATGGGCTGCCATTCCCCAAGAAACCTTCCAGCACCTGATTGAAGGTATGCCTGCGAGAGTGGAAGCTGTCATCAAGGCTAAGGGTGGGCCAACATTCTACTGAATTCCAGCATTACCCATGGAGGGCGCCACGAACTTGAAAGTTATTTTCAGCCAGGTGCCCGGATACTTTTGTTCACATAGTGTATTTTTCACTTTCAGTCAAGTAAATATTTTTCACTTGAAATAAAATGTTCTGCCAATTAACTTCAAAATTAGCAGGAAAAATGAAATACTTTCCCTACAAAAAGTTCAGACACAGAAATCATGTAACTGCTTTAACGCGTATTGGCTCGTTCATTCTGAAAACGCAAGATACAAGTAATGTGATGTATTTCGCTAACTATCTTTAAGTAATTCAAATTCAAAGTTATTTCAAGTCAAGTCAAAAATTTTTCATAAACAAATTTGTGGTAAAATCTTCTGAAAATTGTACGAGTCCGTTTGTAGTTGCCTAGTTGCTAATCCTTTTTTATTGTGGATTTCAGATACAACCCGTTTCGCGATTACGGATCGCATCTCCAGGTTGAATTTAGCTGGATTACATTTAGCCATGAAACCAATAAGATCCTCCAATGTTCTATAAGGGTCATATTCTGGCATCAGATGCATTGGACGTTGAAAGATCCATCTGTGATCTTAGTTAACTATGGGTTAACTGAGCGACAGCCGCACGGGATTAGCCGAGCGGTCTAGGCGCTGCAGTTGTCGACTGTACGGCTGGTCCCGGCGGAGGTTCGATTCCTCCCTCGGGCATGGGTGTGTGTGTTTGTCCTTAGGATAATTTAGGTTAAGTAGTGTGTAAGCTTAGGGACTGATGACTTTTTGCAGTTAAGTCTCAAAAGATTTCACACACATTTGAACATTTTAGTCCATCGCTCCCGGGAATTGGGGAGGCGCTCCTCAGTTAAACGATTCGCTCACACCTGGATCACGTCTCACACTTCCGCATGGAGCTCAGACAGATGGGGCGCACATATCCACACAAATCCCGTCCGCGTGAGGGGACGGTTGCGGTGGGAGGGGGGGGGGAGATGGCATTCGGCACCCCCTACTGCTGCTGACACTGCGAAATCCAGATTAACTTGCCGACCCCGGCAAGAATCGATATAAAGCTAGGAAAAGCAAGGAAAAGAAGACTCGATTTGGACCTACTTCTGACCAAGTAAATTACTACTTCTGATTTAACATTCGGTTTTTCCAATAATTTTTCATTCGATTAGAGTGCTTTTGGTCCCAAAATTTCGGCCGCTTTGACCCAGTTTTCTTTGTTGGCTTTCTCTGATGCCGGTAATCCAAAACCTACTTTCGAAATGCGTAATTATTCAGACTTTCATGTTCATCAATCTTCATCTCTTTCACATTGTGATTTGTTGTACCTTCTTATATCAGGAAGACTTTTTCCAGTTGCTCTGTTCGAAAATGCTCTTGCACATCCTGTTTTCACTAAAGCGAACAATTTTTGTTATTGTCACATTTAGCTGTTTAATTATCTTGCACAAATGTTCGTTACTCCTGTTTGCATATTCATCATTGTTTTGTTGGTCCCAATATTTTTCTTAGGATTTTCCTCTCTTTCTTATCAAATCCAGGCATTCGACTGTGCATAAACGGCCTGATTTTCGTACTGTAACGTAGTGCTGTGGCTTTGCTCGAGAGGAGGTAGATTTTTTATATTATAGGTTCAAAATACGAAAAAAAAAATAGTCCAGAGTCACATCTAGTGCAACAATAACGTCATTCCTTTTTCACTGTTTCACTTCCCATCAACGCAAAACCATTGAAATAACACAACAAAGGCAAGATATTCTCTTACACTTGTTACTTATTGGTTCACTTGGTATTATGAGACTGGCCCCATCTAATAGCCGAAAACAATAAAATTTGTCTCTTTTCTAGAGAGAGTTAAGTTTTACGGAAGTGGTTGCTTAACGTAGCTCAGTCCAAATCTCTTCATTGTTTCCATATATTCTGCATCATATTGTCCATCCACATAAAAACGACATCAAATCCTAGAAATTTGAAGGACTCAACGATGAGACCAAGAGAAATGAAGAAGACAAATCTTTGCTTTAAACTTAAAGCTACGTGCAGGGACGGAACAGTTAACAAACTTGTCTGTAACAAAATAAAAGAGGCAATAGTTTAATCTCTGTTGATCCACTGTGAACCCGGACAGCGGCTGGTCAAATATTCATCAAAGCAGATCGCCAAAAATAGCCGTACGTATTTGAGAAGTTATTTTATTTTATTTGAGTGCCAGTTTAGACATTTCTTCAGGCCCCGTATGCACTTCATACATAGATATTCAGATGTATCGATGTTGGCCTACTGGAGCCATCAGTGTCTGGATACCGTGAATTCAAGTGTTTCTTTGGAAGAGTTGACAACAGCTGTTGTCCAATCCAATTACTGATGACTCCAGTATGCCAATGTCAAATGGTTCAAATGGCCCTGAGCACTATGGGACTCAACTGCTGAGGTCATTAGTCCCCTAGAACTTAGAACTAGTTAAACCTAACTAACCTAAGAACATCACAAACATCCATGCCCGAGGCAGGATTCGAACCTGCGACCGTAGCGGTCTTGCGGTTCCAGACTGCAGCGCCTTTAACCGCACGGCCACTTCGGCCGGCATGCCAATGTCGATGCATCTCAATATCTGTATACGAAGTGTATGTGGGGCCTGAAGATGACATACTGAAATGCCTAAACTGGTAGTAAAAATAAAATAAAATAACATCTCAAATACGTACGTCTGTTTGGTGGTCTTCCTTGATAAAATGCTAAAGCGAACTGGATAATATGGTGCGTTTACTAATGAAGGATGTAGAATCGATCACATAAGAAGCGAGAAGTGAGATTATTAGGGCAAAGTATGCCTTTAATGAATAGAAGCTCTTTATTTCTGCAAGTAACTGGCTTATGAAATAAGATAAATGTTTCACTGTTCTGTTGTATGGCAGTGATAGTTGTGTTGGGTGAGGAAGACACACTGAATTTTTTTGAGGCATTGTAGGTGGGTTCTAAGAAAACAAATGGACTGAGTGGAGCTTAAACTGGAGAAAGTACAGTACAAAGTAGTATCAGGGTATTGGCGAGCTGAGAGCATATAAGGATATGCTAAAAAATCTAGTACTATATCGAAATTGAATTATATCGATCGAATTTTCAAAGATTTCTGGTGAAAGACATAAACCAACGTGAAACGGAAACCGGAAAGATCCGTTTCAACATTACAGAAAATGGAGTATTCGTAAGGTACTACCTTGCTTCTTTTAATGTTCAAGTTTCTCTCGAAATACTATGGTGAAGCTTTCCACACCTGGCAGATTATTACTGTGTACTGGACTGACCTGCAGCCATGATTTCTTCCTATAAAGAGAATACGAGGTCTGGATTCGAGTCCCCGTGTCGCAAAAATTTTTATCTGTTGACTTTGCTGAAGAGCCCACCATGGTGAAAAACATAGTTGATGAGGACGATGTTGTCTACCATAATAATATGTTCCGCAGTCAATATTTAAGTGAGTTATTGGAAACTGCAACATGTTCAAGTAGAACAAGTAATCTTGATGTTATTGATGACGTCACTCTACGGCCAGGTGCTGCTCATTTCTACCATAATTTAGTGGAACCAGTAAAATTAACGTCGTACGCTGTCGGTAACATAACAACAATTTTGAAGCGATACATTTTCTTCTTTGTGCAGTCAGAGCGTCCGAACCGGATTGCTTGCAGGCAAACGAGACCACTTTAAACTCCATTACACTGCTTAATGGTCACCTGCTAATAGTTCGATAAGACGTGGTGCTCATTTGGTGAACCGTCCCTGCGGACACCTGCCCAATGAACGTCCCCAGTGCGGACATTACTCTGGATATCGCTGGCGCGGCATCGGTGAGCCAGCACCGTGGCAAATTATTTGGCACGCTTGTTAGCAAAATGTCGGGCGCGTGATTTTTATCTCTAGTTAGCAGGTAGCAACCGATGTTATCTGCTCACTGTAATTTGGTGGCGGCATCTGATCACTAGCTTTCGGTTAACATCCCGGGAAGGCATCCGCCGTAAAATCCAGTGGTGACGAAAACGATTCATCGTGATTATGGGTGATTTGTCACGGCATTCTTCGAAAATGTTTTCACCGATAGACTATCGTAGCAACAGAACTCATTCATTGGCAATATATATCAGAAGACTGTAAATATTTTCAAAACTTACAAAATAAAAGTTGAGTTTTCTACGTCTCATAAACCACAACAAAAACTAATACATAAAACAAAGCGTAATCGTGACCCATACTCAGACTCTCGAGTATTCAAAGTAACATGTAGGAATGCTCCATGTTCTACCTATGACAAAAAGGCCGAAATTTCAATACCAGATACACAGAGCACATTAAAGCCTACACACACAACAGACACACAACATGAGCAATAGCCACACATATAAATAATACAGTACACCCATTTGGAAAAGTAGAGAAAAAAAAACAAAGTACTCCGCCGACTAAGTAAAGAGCATAGAGGAGGATGATATTTGGTTCGTGGGGCGCTCAACTGCGTGGTTATTAGCACCCGTACAAATTTCCAATCTTATTTCTCTACAGTCTCGTCATTGTCCCGAATGATGATGGAATGATGCCGACAACACAAACACAAGTCCCCGGGTGGAGAAAATCCTGGACCCGGCCGGGAATCGAACCTGGGAACCCGTTATCAAGAGGCAGCCGCCCTAGCCGCTAAAAACGGATTTATTAGAAGAACTGGAGATATATTCACATTACAGAAAATATGTAGATACAATGTTAAACGAAAAACTTGAAAGTGAATCAGTGAATTTCTTCAGATGCTTTGACAATATACTTAAATAAAAACACATAGAAATAGGCACCATTGTAAAACAGATAGAAGCAAATTATGATCCAGATTTTTAAGATAAACACATTTTGTACGAAAGCGTGTCATACTGTGTGAAAGACATATAATATTATCTCTGTCGATTACATCCAAAAAGATATTTGTAACTTTTTGTATATGTAAGTTATTCTCGATATGTACTGAGTACAGAAAATTGTGTGTGATGTTTAACATGGGAGATTCTGCACAAACGAACCATAAGAAGACAATGAGTACAAGTTCTTCCAAATTTCGCCACTATCTACCCACAAAAATCGACAACTAACTAAAAAATAGTTGCACGTTGATTGCATATTTCAGTAAAGTCAACAAAATAAAGCAGAACTTCATACACCGGAAAAATTTTCTAAAATGGCATAGTACACAGAAAAAATCTAGAAACTGGAAATAATATCCCGAAACGCATAGTATAAAGTATGAATAAAAGAAAATCATGACTGGTAGCAGAAAAGTGATTTATAGAGAAACTCATTGTTTTCACAATCGCAGGCTTTCACACACCCATTTATAGTGGTCGAAATCATACGAACAATCATTATTAAGCAAGAGTAAACTGCGAAGTTGTCTTATTGCCGAGAACCTGGAATCTTACCTAAAATTAAAATAACACGCAAGCCTAATTTACCCAAACTTTCCAAGAAGATGCAAAGCCGTTGTTGACATTTGTTTCTAGCAGTCACTGTCATGATTTAATTTTGTGGATACCTTGCGATCTAATTTAGTCAGTATGTTATATCGTTATTAAGTATGACATCAAGTTTTCTTCAACGTATCTGAAGTGTAACTATGACTTAAAAAGCTTTAAGAAAAGTCCAATTAATTTTAGGGAGCATTGTGGAGTAAAAGAAGATGTAGCGTCGCGTATTGCGAAAAATATGTTGAGACTGTTTGGGCATACAGAGAGGATAAACCTAAGGAGGTAGAAGAAACTTAGTATACAGGTCGCGTGTAGGTGGGAAAGTTGGAAGGACTCGACGGCAGGGAATGTATTTCAGTCAGCCTGAGGAGGGTTTTGCTAAAGCCAGCGTAGGAGTACCCTAATTAAGTTAGTAACAATTTACCTTAGATTAACTTTAATTGTTGGAAATTTGTGGTAAGATCTTATGAGACCAAACTGCTGATGTCATCGGTCCCTAAGCTTACACACTACTCATACCTTAAACTAACTTACGCTAAGGACAACACACACGCCCATGCCCGACGGAAGACTCGAACCTCCGATGGGGGGAGGCGCGCGAACCGTGACAGGACGCCACAGACCACAGATTAACTTTAAAAAATTTGAGGCTGTCAAAAGAAATCCCAATCTTTGCCCTACTGATACATGGCTAAAGAGTAGGCCGATGAGTGATCTAGGGAATCATTGCCTTCAAAGATAATTTCCAGACAGAAATTACTGTAGGAGAGCCTGACATAAGTGTGATAAGACCACTCTTAAAGTTAGTACGCACTGTGGGTGGTGTACAGTTGGTACAAGGTTCTAACATTCTGCGTGGTGTCTGTTTGTTCTATATCATGTCTCCCTACCACTTTCGCGCAACGACGCTCTAAGCGTGTTTTATTAGGGAATTGACTAGTTTGAACCTGGGACCTGTTGCTGGTAAGGAGACGCCAGACCACACATGACATGTAGAGTTCAGAAGAGTTCAGTGAGACTAGCGATGATATAACCAAATACTCAATGATTTCAGCGTCAGCTCCACTCCACTTTCTGTAAAAGAATCTTAATACTAACTAAATTTAGTGGAAGGGGTTCACGGCTTTCCTATTTTTAGTTAGCTGGTAAAATAACGTCGAAAAAGCAGTTAAGTTTACCATTGGAAATTTTATTCTACTCACAAAACATTGTTTATAAATTGCACTGTTGATAAAAGGAAATGTTTTAATACAGGATGGTAAAAACCAGCTGCGTTCAACAAAAATGTGAACGAATATTCCCTGAATGGGTTTCCAAGTTCTACAATGGATCGAAGGATGACCTATGCCATATCACATCTATAATCTAGGTTTAAATTAAGTTTCACAGGAGAGAAAACTATCAAAATGGTCTACAGTGACCCTCAATTATCTTTAATTACTTATCTAACTTGTCGTAAATTACAGTGCCTGATGTGGCTTCTCAATAACTATATAACAGAAAAATCATCGCGTTTAAGATTTGTACTTCAAGTGGCAAATGTGAACACCATGAGCTTTAATTGACGATCGACACTAGTATTACGTAAAGGGGATGTAACAGATGAGACTTCTGCAGTTCTGAGTGAAGCCTTACACGCTCAAAAATGCGGCATCACGTGCGTTCATTACCTTGTCAGTGTTCGTCAGGGGGCGGCAGGCAGCACAGCTCCGCTCACCTCGCCGTCTCGGAAGCAACTTTCGCCTAACTTCTCCTTACTATAATTTACCGAAGTTGGTTTAAAATAAACTATCTGGCTGTGTTTTCATCTGACCAATCAGGGATTCAATGTTAACTTAAGCTCCGCCTACAAAAATTGTGTCTATCCAATGAGAAACGTTATACTTTTTGTGGTGGGGCAATGTTTTTAAAGTTTGCAATGTAACAGAAACGCGAAAAAGTCTCACCTAAAACATGCGGCTGGGGTGGCCCTTTTTGTGTTATCGTAAGATCTATACTGTTCTTCTGGAGGGCTCTAGCTTTTAACATGGGCTGGGGGGTGGTCCTGACGTAACAGAGACGGGAAAAAGTCTCACGCTAAGGCTCTAGCTTTTAACATGGGCTGGGGGTGGCCCTAACTGTTAGCTGGCGACGTGGGTGTCCGTACCTTATCGTAGGGCCTTCTAACTTAACACGGTTCTGCTCTCGGCTTCTGTTCCCGTTTCTCCCCTCGGAACTGCGTCTGTCTCACGGTGGGAAGGTATGACATGCATTTAGGCATTCTTGTGTTAGTCTGTGGTATTCCATTTGCTCACTCGTTACTCGTATTACTTTGGTTAATTTAATGTCACGATTTATTCGGAGCTATGTTACATACTACTGGATTTGCTTATCATGTCAGGGTTTTCATGGAAGGTGTTGGATTTGCCTGACACCTTACGAGGTGGACAACTGACCCTCCATGGTTGACATTACGAACTATAGTGACGTGGTGACTATGAGCTAGTCGGTTGTATGAAAGACTGATCGACGTCGGAACATTACAGAATGACAGCAATGAGATGTCGTGTTTGGACGTATCCACGACCACACCGTGAACGAAGTTACTCGATTTATTGGTATGCCGTGGAATGGTGTACCAAGCACTAGCATATAATACGACATAAGAACAGTGGTCGTACAAGAATAACCACCAGCGACCGGCGTCACGTCTAAGTCTGTTTCAAACCGTACAGGAATTGCTGCTGCTAGTGAATGCAGGTCCATCTCAACCGATCTCCGAGCGAACATTAAGAAGCGATCTGCATTCAACACACATTTGGGGTGAGATACATCGCAGAAGGCCATTGCAAACAGCGGCACATAATATGCACGTCTCCAGCGGGCCAGACAACAAAATAACTGGACAGTAGGTGAAGGGAAGCCTGTAATACGGTCTGATGAGTCGCGATTTTGCGCCTTTTTAAATGTTGCAAGATGTCGTTTGCATCGATCTACATCTACACCTACATCTAAATCTACATACATACTCCGGAAGCCGTTAATAGTCATTTCCTTTTCGCACTCTCTCTGTAATAGCAGTAATTTCTTTTATCTTTGTAGTTCTTATGCGAAGTATACAATACCACCAGTAGACTCATACTGCAGTCAGCTTCAAATGCCGTTTCTTTGAATTTTCTCAACAGCGTTCCACGAAAAGAATGTTGCCTTCGCTCTAGGAATTCACATTTTCACATCTGAGTTCCCGAACCATCTCCGTAACACTTGCGTGTTGAATGAACTTTTTTTTTAGTCATAACTCTTCTGACTCAGCTCAGAGCAATACTTGCAGCGTACATTCTCAATTCTTTATTGCATGTGTTCCAGTCTCTATTTCCGCCTAAAGTTATTACCTCCTACAGTTCCCTCTAGTACTACTGAATATGTTGCCTGATGTCTTAACAGATTTCCTATCAGCTTATCTCGTGTTAGTGTTTCCCATATATTGTTTTCCTCGCCAACTCTGCAGAGGACCTCCTCATTTGTTATCACTCCACCTAATTTTCAACAGTCTTCTGTATCACCAATCTCAAACGATTCGAAACTCTTCCGTTCCAGTTTTCGCACAATCCATGTCTCACTACCACACAACGCTCTGCTCCAAATGTACGTTCTTAGAAATTTCTTCCCCAAATTAAGATCTATGTTTGACGCGAGAGTAGTCCATGAAGGTTGGTTTTTGTTAGGATTCCATTACACCATATTATTCCCCACTCTTCTGGCTACAAAACCCTGTATTTCAACACAATCGACGTTCAATGGCGATGGTCTTCGCCACTTACTGGGAGGACCTACTGGTCGACGTCGGAGCTGCATCGACAACCTCCATATCATCCAAGTACTGCTTCTCGCGGATTGCATTCTTTATTGGGCTAGACAAATGGAAGCCGGAAGGTGCGAAATCCAAAAATAAAAGTAAAAAAAATGTTCAAATGTTTGTGAAATCTTATGGGACTTAATTGCTAAGGTCATCAGTCCCTAAGCTTACACACTACTTAACCTAAATTATCCTAAGGACAAACACACACACCCATGCCCGAGGGAGGACTCGAACCTACGCCGGTATCAGCCGTACAGTCCATGACTGCAGCGCCTGAGACCGCTCGGCTAATCCCGGGCGGCAGTGCGAGATCCAGGCTGTAGGATGGATGAGGAAGAACAGTCCAATGAAGTTTTGTGAGCTCCTCTCGGGTGAGCAGACTTGTTTGATGCCTTGCGTTTTCACGGAGAAGGAGAATTTGGTTTCATTTTTGTGGCGACGAACACGCTGAAGTCGTTTCTTCAATTTTCTGAGAGTAGCGCAATACACTTTGGGTTGATCATTGCAACATGAGTGAGGACATCAAAAAGAATAATCCCCTCAGTGTCTCAGAATACGTCGCCATGACTTTGCCAGCTGAGGTTGCGGCATTGAACTTTTTCTTCGGAGAAGACGTGGTGGGCGTCATTCCTTGGTTTGCCTTTAAATGCGAACACTTTAGATTAGGCTTCACTGTGACTGTTATTAAAATCAAATCAAACAACCAGTTTACTGTTTCCAGTCACTGTTTATTTATGTCACGACTCATTTCAAAGGTTTCAACCTCCACCATCAGGTGGATATACATTTGTTAGTATGACATATGCGTGTGTTGTGTTACCATTTCTTGGAGGAACTTGTGGCACTGTCTCCAGTGTCGTAACACAACACATGGATACTGTCATACTTTGTAAACACAAACACAACACACACATATGTCATACTAGCAAATGTATATCCAAATGACGATGGAGATTTATATCTTTGAAACGCTTCGTGGAAATAAATAAACAGTGACTGGTAACAGTAACATTGGTTTGTCGTTTTGCTTCCGGTTCGAAATGATGCACCCATGAATCTCGCCTGCTACGACGTTCGACAAAAAATTGTCACGGTCAGCTTCGTAACGCCCAAGCAATTAAGCACAGATGGTCCTTCGTTACTCTTTATGGCTTTGTGCTAGACGGCGAGGAAACTGGAACTAATTTCTTAAATCTAAATCCGACGAGGAAAAAAGTGTTGCATTAGTTACTGCAAGCCCCTCTCTTGGCGAGGAATGCCCTTTTTGCCGCTGCTAATCCACATATTATGTCCTTGCTCCGTCCGTCATTGATTATTTTGCTGCCTAGGTAGCAGAATTCCTTACATAATCTACTTTGTGATCACCAAATCTAATGTTAAGTTTCTCGCTGTTCTCCTACTTCTCATTACTTTCGTCTGTGTTTGATTTACTCTCAATCCACATTCCTTACTCATTAGACTGTTCATTCCATTCAACACATCCCGTAATTCTTATTCACTTTCACTGACGAGAGCAATGTGATCAGTGAATTTTATTATTGATTTCCTTTCACATTGGATTTTAATCCCGCTCTTGAACCTCCCTTTATTTCCGTCATTGCTTCTTCGATATACAGACTGAACATATAAGGGCGGAAGACTACATCCCTGACTTACATTCATTTTCGTCCGAGCACTTCGCTCTTGTTCTTCGTCTTACTATTCCTTGTTGTTTCGTATACATAGCGTCAATACTCATCTTTACACATAGATTACTCCCATTATTCTCAAAATTTCGAACATCTTGTGCCATTGTACACTGTAGAACGCTTTTTACAGGTCGTTAAATCCTGTGAACATGTCTTAACTTTTCTTCAGTCTTGCTTCCATTATCAATTGCAACACCAGAATTGCCCGTCTGGTTCCTTTACCTGTCCTGAAGCCAAACTTATCGTTATCAAACAGATGATTTCCCGCTTCTTCTTCTGTGTATTATTCTTATCATCAACTTGAATGCATGAGGTTTTATGCTGATAGTGCTATAATTCTCGCAGTTGCCGGCTCTCTCAATGTTCGGAATTGCGTGGATGATGTTTTTCCGGAAGGTGGTATAACGCCGGAACTCATATATTCTGTATACCAACGTGAACAATCGTTTTGTAGTCACTTCCCCTAATGATTTTAAAAATTGTGATGGAATGTTGTTTATCCTTTTTGCCTCATTCGATCTTAAGTTTTCCAAAGCTCTTAAATTCTGTTTCTTCTTCTACCACGTCATCAGACAAGTCTTCCCCGTCAGAGAGGCCCTGAATGTACTCATTCCATCTATCCGCTCTCTATTTGCACTTAACAGTGGAATTCCCATTACAGTCTTTATGATCTCATTCTTGCTTCTAATTTCACCGAAGGTTGTCTTGACTTTCCTGTATGCTGAGTCCTCCCACAATAATTTCTTTCTCTATTTCTTCACATTTTTCGCGTAGCAATTTCGCTCAGCTTTCCTGCACATCCTGTTTGTTTCATTACTAAGTGTATTGTATTGCCTGAACTTGCCTGAACATTTTTCTGCTTACTTCTTTCATTCAGTTATCTCCTTTGTACTTACGTTTTTCTTTACTTCGTGATTGCCCTTTTGAGAGATGTCCATTCCCCTTCAGCTGAACTGCCTACTGAACTATTCATTATCGCAGTATCTATCAGAAAACTTTGACCTTATCACTTTATTAGTTAGTACTGCCACATGCCTCTTCTTTGAGCTTTTATTCTTTACTAGTCTCTTAAAGTTCAGCCTATTGTTCGTCATTACTAAATTGTGATCTGAACCTAAATCTGCCTCTCGGTACGAACTCAATTAGACTTTCTCCTCTGTCATTTCTAGTACCAAGCCCATTTTCTTCCATAACCTTTACTTCTATATCTTCCCTACAACCGCGTTCCAATTCCCCACGACTATTATGTTTACTTTTCCCTTTACATGGTGACTTACCCGTTCAGTATCATCACATATTTTCGCTATTTCCTCTTCTACTTGCGACATCGACATTTATACCTGAACTATTGTTGTTAGTGTCGATTTGCTGTCGATTCTTATGAGAACAACCCTATCACTGAACTGATCACAGTAACTCACTCTCTGCCCTACCTTTCTATTCATAACGAATTCTGCTCCAGTTATAACATTTTCTGCTGCTGTTGATATTACACTATACTCATTTGGCCAGCATCACTGTGTTCTTTCCATTTCACCTCACTGACCCCCCACTGCACACTGAGGACAAAAAACTAATGGGATATCTCCTAATATAGTATCTGACTTTTGTCTGGCCTAGAGCAGTAGTCGACTTGGTATGGACTCAACAAGTCGTGGGAAGTCCCCTGCAGAAATATTGAGCCATGCTGCTTCTACAGCGGTCCATAATTACGAAAGTGTTGCCGGTACAGGATTTTGTACACGAACTGACCTCTCGACTATGTCCCATAAATGTTTGATGGGATTTAAATCGGGCGATCTTGGTGGACAAATCATTGGCTCAAATTGTCCAGAATGTTTTTCAAACCAATCGCTGACAGTTGTGGCCCGGTGACATGGCGCACTGTCATGCGAATTTGAAGCCCATGAATGGCTACAAATGGTCTCCAAGTAGCCGAACATAACCATTTCCAGTTAATGATCGATTCAGTTGGACCAGAGGACCCAGTTCATTCCATGTAAGCGCATCCCACACCATTATGGAACCACCACCAGCTTCCGTTGTGCAATATTGACAGCTTGGGTCGAAAGCTTCATGAGATCTGCAACACACACGAAACTTACCACCAGCTCTTACCAACTGAAATCGAAACTCATCTGATCAGGCCACTGTTTTCCTGTCATCTAGGGTCCAACCGATATGGTCACGAGCCCAGGAGATGTGGAGCAGGTGATGTCATGCTGTTAGCAAAGGCACTCGCGTCAGTTGTCATTAACGCCAAATACCGCCGCATTGTCCTAACGGATACGTTTGTCGTACGTGTGTGGTTATTTGACGCAGTGCTGCTTGTCTGTTAGCACTGACAACTGTATGTAACCGCCATTGCTCTCCGTCGTTAAGTGAACGGTCACTGCGTTGTCCGCGGTGGAAAGAAATGCCTGAAAGTTGGTATTCTTGTCGTACACTTGACACTGTGAATCTCGGAATATTGCCTTCCCAACGATTTTGGAAGTGGAAAGCCTCATGCGTCTTGCTTCCAATGACCATTCCAAGTTAAAATTCCGTTAATTGATGTAGTGAAACATGGACTGTGGGAAAACCGGAACGGAAGAGAATCGAAGCATTGGAGGTGTGGTGCTACAGACGAATGTTGAAAATTAGGTGGACTGATAAGGTAAGGACTGAGGAGGTTCTGCGCAGAATCGGAGAGGAAAGGGAAGTGTGGAAAACACCGATAAGGAGAAGGAACAGGATGATAGATCTTCTGTTAAGACATGAGGGAATGACTTCCATGGTACTAGAGGGCAAAAGCTGTAGAGGAAGACAGAGATTGGAATTCATCCAGCAAATAATTGAGGACGTAGGTTGCAAATGCTACTGTGAGATGAGGAAGTTAGCACAGGAGAGGAATTTGCGGCGGGACAGATCAAACCATTCAGAAGATTGATAACAAAAAAAAAAAAAAAAAAAAAAAAAAAAGAAAGCTTTCGTGCGGCCATAATCACGTCAGAAACCTATTGACGTGAATTTCCTCAGTACAAATGACAGCTCTGCGAATGCACTGCCCTTTTATATCTTGTGCACGCGGTACTACTTCCGTCTGTATATGCGCATATCTCTAGCCCATGACTTTTGTCACCTCATTGTAAATAGACCGAGCCTTAGCATTTCTGTTCTCAGTTTTTCTAGGTTCCCTACCGCGTTCAAACTGCTGACATTGCACTGCCCGATTCGTGGAACGTTACCCTTTCGATGGTGATTTCAATCTTTTTCTCGTGATCACCTCCTTGGCAGTCCCCTCCCAATGAGGGACTAGTCCGGAATCACTTCCCAATGGAGAGATCATTTTTTTCAATTACAGGTCACAGGTGCTGTGGATACACATTATGTGTCATCAAACAGTGGCTTCTATTGCCTTCTGCATCCTCATACCGTTGATCATTTCTCAGTGGACACTTGATTGAAGCATGCTGTTTCTCACGCACCGACATGATTACTTTACACACCACCATGTTACACGCTACAATTCAGAACCCTCTAGCGGCAGTAGGGATGTAAATACGTAAACATGAAGAATTATGAAGTATGCCACGAAATGTAACGGAAGTAGTTGCACTGAAATTACCTTTTACCAGTTTTAGACTATAAATTTAACAGAGTCATTCTGTTGAAGGTCGTTGGAAGTTACTGGCCAGAGATAACTGTCGAAACATTTTCGTTTAATTTTCTTCTGCACTGCATGGCCCATCTTCTTCCACCAGACTTATGCAAATGTTTGTCCGTCACTTTTCTGTTCTCGAATCATATCAAAGCATAGTCAGTGAAGCTAGATGATAATTCCTGTCGTATATATTATCTCGTGTCTCTTCTCCGGACTAGTTATGTATTCCCAAAAGTGTCGCTATTAAAATGCAGTGAAGGCGAACTCTTGTAAATACAATATTACTCTTGAAAAATTTTGCAGTACATCTTGCTTTTATGATATACTACAGAGCATAATTAAAATATTTTTCAGTCCCAGTGAGGTGTATGGCAGATCAGCGATACACGTATAAAACAATTTGTTTTTAAGAAAAATAACTAGAGCAGAGAAGCAATTCTGACCGTAGGTGCATTAAAGGAAACAAAGTTAAAAAATGGCTGTGTGAGGTTGAACAATATGAAGTTGTTTCTCCAAGTATCGATGGAATATCCTATAAATGTTAGATAAATAATCGACAATAGCTACAAAAACGAACTAGCAGTATTAAAACGGGAAAACAAAGAAAAACATTTCGTGTTAGGTGGGAAATTATCGCCATTGTGAAAGAGGAAGTGAAGGAAGTGAAAGAAATTCTCAGAAAAGGATTAAAATTACAAGAAAGCAAACACTTAGAAAAACCATGTAAGCGATAGGCAGCTTGTCTAGCATCTAATTTGCATTATCTCCAAGCCAAAATCAGGTGATACAGAGAAACAGAAAGAAGAAGGGTGACAAAAAAAATATTACGGAAAATGTAGCAAAAGTGAAGGAAATCTGCCACCGGGGATCCAAGATAATAGAATGCGCACGGACTGGTGAGGACGCCAGAATTAAATATTGACGTGGGACTGGGAAAGGTTTATGAAAGTGTCTATCTACTGCACCTGTGATAGTACGGAATAGAAGAAACTGAAAGAATGTTAAAAAAATATACATGCTTAAAATGCTGGATGTTGTATATAGAAAGAGATGAGAGGATCGAAAAAAATGGAAAAATCGATTTAATACCATGGTGGCCGGAAAATACATTTTTTAAAGAAAAAGAACTGTTAGCTAATATGAGCAATCTTGATCACGACCGACCACAGCAAGTGCTTCTTTATGGATTTAGATGTACGAACGTACCATAGTGACAAGAAAAGTTTCATAAACAACTTCTCTGCGTTACGTTATTGTTGCATGTCAGAACATTGCATCAGTACCACGAACGGTTACTTAAGCCGAAATCAAGTAAACCCCATGACTTGCTGACAGAATCTTCCTGAACACTTCACTTAGTCATCAGCATAAACACGCTGATTCCAGTTTGTTTTTTGTTGTGCTTGTAACACATAATTTCCGTAGGTTATGAGTTATTTTATCACTCTGTAATATATTTTATATCACTGATCAGTAAATTTAGTTAGTTTCCCAGTTTGTTGCTGCAAGTGACATTTATGTAGAACCTAAAACTGACTGTACTGATAACCAGAAGAAAATATAAATACGGTGAGCACGTAACAGGGAACAGTTTTACGGCTACAAATGCAGCAGTAGTGCATGACAGGAAGGGAAAGTGTTACTGAAACAAGGTCGACGATATTGAAGCAACTTTCCGTTGTCGTAATTAACCCGCACGAGCAGAGGCAGTCGTGGTGAGGGGTGAGGATCGGTCTTGCCTTTCCCTCTTGCGTAATCTGAGATGTGCGTCAGTACAGTGCGGGCCATTCCGTTGCCTAAGATAGGCTTCCGTCCCTCGTTATCTTTAGGTGAGACGGCAGACACAAAATGAATGGCTGGTTCTATTCCTGCTTTTTACAGTCGCAGCTTTCTTCACATCGTGACCTCTTGATCAAAAGGCCAGCTACATCGCGCGGCGTAACGATAAAGAGGATCGCTAAGACTTTCCTGGAGTGAGGTAGCAACTTCGGAATACGTAGTTCGTTTACTTATGAAGATCCAAATTCAGTTCAGTTTTGCTTCGAATGATACTCAGTAGAAAAATTGTGAACATACGATGACGTATATGTAAAAATGTAGAAAGTTTTTGGTACCGCTTTCCTCCCATCTCAGTCACAAAAAACTGAAGAAGCAACAGCAGTCAGCGGCATGAAGTTATTCACGTAAAATTTTATTGTCCATTACTTAGTATTCAAGTTGGTGGATGATGATATTTACAGACCAGGGCAATATAAACTATTTGCATATCATCGCGGCACTTATATGTAGATAGAGACTCTCACTGAAAACACCACAAAGATATTAGGTAATATCTCACTATTGCTACTTACAAGTTTTGCACAGACCGTGTCAGGAACATATTGCTGACTTACAGTAATGGTCATTTTGTATTTAATGGTAAATTTTTCCAAATTAAAATGAAAATAGTTGAAGCCTATGGTCTTCTCGTAAATTTATGGAAATTAAAATTTTTTCTGCTTCAATTACTTTTTTCGCTTCTCTACATCTACATCTACATCCATACTCTGGAAGCCACCTGACGGTGTGTGACGGAGGGTACTCTGAGTACCTCTATCGGTTCTCCCTTCTATTCCAGTCTCACATTGTTCGCGGAAAGAAGGATTGTCAGTATGCCTCTGTGTGGGCTCTAATCTCTCTGATTTTATCCTTATGGTCTCTTCGCGAGGTATACGCAGTAGGGAGCAATGTACTGCTTAACTCCTCTGTGAAGGTACATTCTCGAAACATCAACAAAAGCTCGTACCGAGCTACTGAGCGTCTCTCTTGCAGAGTCTTCCACTGGAATTTATCTATCACCTCCGTAACGCTTTCGAGATTACTAAATAACCCTGTAACGAAGCGCGCTGCTCTCCGTGGGATATTCTCTATCTCTTTTATCAACCTTATCTGGTACGGATCCCACACCGGTGAGCAGTATTCAAGCAGTGGGCGAACAAGTGTACTGTAACCTACTTCCTTTGTTTTCGGACTGCATTTCCTTAGGATTCTTCCAATGAATCTCAGTCTGGTATCTGCTTTACCGACGATCAACTTTATATGGTCATTCCATTTTAAATCACTCCTAATGCCTACTCCCAGATAATTTATGGAATTAACTGCTTCCAGTTGTTGACCTGCTATATTGTAGCTAAATGATAAAGGATCTTTCTTTCTATGTATTCGCAGCAGATTACACTTGTCTACATTAAGATTCAATTGCCATTCCCTGCACCATGCGTCAATTCTTTGCTGATTCTCCTGCATTTCAGTACGGTTTTCCATTGTCACAACCTCTCGATATACCACAGCATCATCCGCAAAAAGCCTCAGTGAACTTCCGATGTTATCCATAAGGTCATTTATGTATATTGTGAATAGCAACGGTCCTACGACACTCCCCTGCGGTACACCCGAAATCATTCTTACTTCGGAAGACTCCTCTCCATTGAGAATGACATGCTGCGTTCTGTTATCTAGGAACTCTTCAATCCAATCACACAATTGGTGTGATAGTCCATATGCTCGTACTTTGTTCATTAAACGACTGTGAGGAACTGTATCAAACGCCTTGCGGAAGTCAAGAAACAAGGCATCTACCTGGGAACCCGTGTCTATGGTGCTCTCAGTCCCATAGAATTTTGCGAGGATACATGAAGATAGTAATTTGCAGTTTCTATACGGCAATGCCATTATTACAATTCCTGTCAATACAAGGTCATAACGTAACTACATTTATAAAAGTATCCGTATCATACAATAGTGTCATAGGAGCCTAATAATCTTCGGCCAGCTCTAAACAATTCAGGGTGAACATCTACGTAAAAATATCTATGAAGCGATAACTTTACTGTATTTTTATGTTCAATGTGTCGAGCAACCGGTTTGCAGCAGTTTCTCTTAAAGTCTGATGTAGGCGGAATCTGATTGAAACCAAAGAAAACGAAGGTACCTTCAAAATTTTAAATTTTTGTAATGTTACAGAGCCACGCTATGTTTTTTTCTAGATATCAATTTTTTGACATCCAGTTATTATAAGTACAAGAAAACTGACAGGGATCTATTAAGATTTGCATTTAGGGATCTATCAAGTGAATTTTGTATAAACCCTTATGAATCACATGAGATATTTGAGCATGTACACTATGTCACTCTTGATATTTGCTAAGTCTGGCTACGGAGAAAATTAAATTTTGGAATAAATGAAATGAATTTTTACATAGTAAGTGTTTTCATGACAATCCATCGAATAATTCGTGTTTATTTATTTGGTGGCAACTGCAGCAGGCGACAGTCGACATGTGAGGGAGCGCTAACCTGGTTTCGCCTGAACAGGTAAGACTCCAACATTGCATCGCTGCTTACCGGGTCGCAGGGGATCGATTGGTAGGCGCTCTGTGTCTCCTCAGCACGCCTCAAATGATCTGCTACGTGTATTGCATGTCTCACTTTCCATCGAGCACATCGGTATGAAGTTAATTCGCGATGAGTTCATAGATGCTTGCATGTAAAGGTATTATTAAAATTCTAAGTTTTGCTGTTTCGGATACGCATTCTATTTTATGACTGGAATCTACTGCGTCGTGTAACTACAGAGATGACGTAATATTATATTTCATCATAATGGAAGAAATATCCAGAAATATATCGTAAGTATAATGCGAAGGAAAAGTATTTCCTGCTTTAATACGTCCCTCCAGGTTTACGTATAAAAGTGTGTTCTTTTTGAAATGCCTTTCTTTCGTACTTTTTGTCTCCATAAATCATATCTTCAGCAATACATTTTCCTTCCCACAATTTCCCACAGTTAGCGTTTTTTGTTTAGAAACATCCCTCACTTACCGTCCTTCTCCCTTCTACAAAGACGTTAAATAGCACTGGAAATAAATCGTTACCTTGTCCTACAACGTTCAATACGGGCCAGATTTCGTTAACTTTTCATTCTGGTACGACTTTTCTAGTAACCTGTTCATTCGTCACCCGTTAAGTGATTCCAGAATCTCACATCGATCTTTAAGGTTTGAAGGTACCTCAGCGACTGCTGCTGACTTGATGTGCTCATATCATTCAGTGTCAAATCATTCAGCGGTCAACGATGGCCTCCAAAGCGAATCACACGTTTCTCATTTTCCAACATATTTTTCTGTGTCATTATAAAATAGCCCTTGTCTCTCGTACAGTTCTATTTTCCCAAATTATTATTTTTTAAGATCTTTTCTTCACGATTCTTTTAGTCGGTGTTACAGTTAATTATATCGTATTCCACTAAATTTCTTCCTAAAGCCATTTCTTCAGTCAGTTTTCTCACATTTCTCTATGTAGTATACTGCTTTCACTTCTGGCGGGTCGTTTTAATCTGTTTTCGCAGAGGCCTGGTTGGCTAACTTGAGTGCTAAGTAACTCTAAACGTAGCAACGGACAGAAATTTTTTCTTAACAATTATATCTCATCACAACCTACCCTGCAAGTCATGCAAGCTTTTCTGAGTGTTTCTGACCATTCTGTATAATATGTACAAGAACCAAAAGGGAACAGTAAGACTGAGAAGCGAAGAACGACGTTTTTCATTCGTATTATTCAGTCTATACACACAAGATGCAGTGACGGAAATAAAGACAAGGTTCAAAAGTGGGTTTAAAATTCAGGGTGAGAGAATATCAATGATAAGATTCAATGGTGACATTGCTGTCGTCAGTTGAAGGTGAAGAAGAATTACAGAATCAGCTGAATGGAACAAATAATCTAATGAGTAGGATATTGACAGAGAATAAAGCAAAGAAAAACGAAAATAATAATAAGTATGGAAATGAGAATAGCGAGAAACTTAATATTAAAAATGGTGATCAAGAAGTAGACGAAGTTGAGGACTTCTTCTATCTTGGAAGCTAAATAACCTACGATGGACATAGCGAGTAGGAAACAAAAAAACAAAGTACCACAGGTGAAGAGGGCATTCCTACCCAAAATAAGTGGTATCAAAAATAGACCTTAAATTGAGGAAGAAGTTTCTAAGAACACGTTTGGAGCACCGCATTGTATGATAATGAATAATGGATTATAGAAGAATCGAAGCGTTTGAGATGTGGTGTTACTGAAGAATCTTAAAAATCAGGTGGACTGACATGATAAGGAATGAGGAGGTTCTCCGCAGAATCGGCGAAGAAAGGAACATACGGAACACACTGACAAGAAGAAGGGACAGGATGATAGGATATGTGTTAACGTCGGGGAATAACTTCCATGGTACTGGTTGGAGCTGCAAAGGGAAAAACTGTAGAGAAAGACAGACTGGAATACATCCACTAAACAACTGAGAACGCTGGGAAACAAGTGCTACCCTGTAATGACTTTGGCACTGAAGACGAAGTCATGGCGCGCCGCATCAAACCAGTGACAAAAAAAAAAAAAATATTACAAATAGTATACGTTAGAAAACACATAAATAGTCTCACCTCTCAGCCATACGCTCCAGTTTCTCTCTTAAGAGACCTTATAAACGAAGTACGGCTTTCTTCGACAGACGAAATCTAGATGTAAATTTGGAATCATCGTATTTTTCAAAAAACATTGGGGTGACGTCTCATTTTCCCCTTTTTCATTCTAACAAACAATTCTGTGAAAACCTCTTAACTGGGCCCAAATAGCAGTGCGTGTCGAAGTGTGTTTTCAGAACTGGAGGGTGCGCAGGCACCAGATCAAATCCACCTGGCGGATCATCGACGACGGTCGAAGTGCTCGCCAGCCGGGACATGGTTTTCGGTAGGTTTCTCACACCCCACTCGATGTGTATCGGGCTGGTACTCACGTCCCGCCTCAGTTACACGATCTGCAAACATTTCGAAAACTTTCACTGCATCTAAAGCGAATAACATTACATGTCGGCAATTGGGGTGACAAATTTCCGTCCAGGAGTTAAGAGGATGGTGATCCGTTTACAACGATCTCGATCCTGGGCCGATGCGAGACAAAGGAAGAAAAAATAAGGAAGGAGACTGTATGTTTCTATAACCATTCATGGCTCGTCAAAACTTGTTCTCGATATAATCTCACTAAACCGGCCCGAAATAAGGACGAAAAGGGAGATCTGCCCTGAATTAAAAGTAACTTATCTCATGCTCATCATGTTGTTTTGTGTCTGGTGTACTGACGTTCTCGAAAGCAAATAGAAATCATCTGATGCAGCAGCTAAAGAAAATCGATCTATTCACTACAGAATTTGTTTACACTTGTCAAACTGTGGCTTCGTGTGGCGTGAGGAGCAGTACACACACGGCAAAAATATTCAAGACTTTACTAAGAATGATGGACATGAGTTTTACTTGAAAGAAAATCGTTCTTGAAACATTGAAGCCTGATTATTGACAAAAAGAAGATCCTAACTATTACGAAATTCTCTCAATACATAAATTACATTTACACTAATTGCGTTATTTGTGACATGATGGAAACAAACAAATCAAATTGACACGAATTATGAAAGTTATTAGTTAGTTGAAGGACAAATATTTCCTTCAACTAATAGTTCCGGCAAACAGACAAGATTTCATCTTCATAATTGAGTACTCCAGATAATTTCTCTCAGACTCACAAATATCAAATCTTCTTCTCTAAAAACTCAACTGCTCGCTACTATACCTCAAATAAGAAAGCTCCACCACTGCACGACTGACAGGCGAGCAGGCGACCCGCAGATAAACACACAATCAAGGATCTTATTCACAACTCATGCAGCGCGATCATTCGTCTTTGCCCCAGTACAGTAAAGGTGCATTATGGTAGAAAACATATTCTCTTGACATGGCACATATCGACCTCTTCGTCTTTTCTCGAAGGGAGAAAATACTAGACGGAAGGCATCGCCAGAATAGCAATCCGGTAACGTTTCCTGAACAGTCAAATGCTGATTTCCACAAGCGAGGCCTCGAAATGGTTCAAATGGCTCCAAGCACTATGGGACTTAACATCTGAGGTCATCAGTCACCTACACTTAGAACTACTTAAACCTAACTAACCTAAGGACATAACACACAGCCATGCCCGAGACAGGACTCGAACCTGCGACCGTAGCAGCAGTGCGGTTCCGGACTGAAGCACCTAGAACCACTCGGCCACAGCGGTCGCTCAACAAGGCCTCCACCAAGCCACCTAGCGTTGGGAAAAATGTATCACACTGAAGCGTGAAAGTATAGTCGAGCACTGACATCGTCACCAAGTTTCGTTGTCACGTCTTACATGGTCCAGTCACATCAATACGATCACCGCCTATGTTCGATTTCAACGTGGAATAACGACTCACAGACAGGACGTGGCAGGACTAGCAATGGCGAGTGTTTAGAGGACGTCAGAGGACACGAACAACAATGTAGTAGTTAGTCGTAATGCGGAAACGGAGCGATTTATCTGACGTCCGAAAGGGAATGATAATTAGCTTTCGGGCCACGGATTCAAGCATTTACGAAACTGTTGAGTCTGTAATCTGTTCGCATGATTAAAGTATACCGTGATTAAAGTATACCGTACACGGCAAAATGGCGTTATGCAAATCTGGTGCCGAGGCAACGGTGGTGCACCACGAGGTGAACCACGGCTGCGGACACGTGTACAGGCTGACAGACGTGCAACTGTTGAGCAGCTGACCAACCAGATGAACCAAGAGGCTACCAGCAGTATCTTATCAACGACCGTTCAGCGAACGTTGCTGCGTATGAGCAGGTGCTGGTTCGTGCATCCATGCTGACTGCCGTTGGTCGGCGACGAAGGCTGGAATTCGCACTCCTGTACCACGACTGGATGTCCACTGAGCGCCGACTGGGGAATTTTTCGTGGCGTTCCCTGGGTGATCTCATCCTTCTTGAAAACACAATGGATAACACAAGTACGTATCTATCCTTGGGGACCATGTCCACACCCAAACAGCACTCCGTCTTCAGGCCACAAGTGGCCCGTCGTGACCATCCGACCGCCGTGTCATCCTCAGTTGAGGATGCGGATAGGACGGGCGCGTAGTCAGCACACCGCTCTCCCGGTCGTTATGATGGTTTTCTTTGACCGGAACGGCTACTATTCGGTCGAGTAGCTTCTCAATTGGCATCACATGGCTGAGTGCACCCCGAAAAATGGCAATAGCGCATGGCGGCCTGGATGGTCACCCATCCAATTGTCGGCCACGCTCGATAGCGCTTAACTTCGGTGATCTCACGGGAACTGGTATAGCCACTGCGGCAAGGCCGTTGACCACCCCTATAGGCAGTTTTTTTTTCTTGGCATCTATCAGCAGGACAATGTAACGAGTCACAAAACTGTCAGTGTGCGTGCATGGTTCGAAGAGCACCAGAATGAGTTAATACTCCCATGGCCACTAAACTCCCCTAATTTAAACCCAATCGAGAACCTGTGGGACCACCCCTATTGAGCTGTTCGCGCTATGGATCCTCAGCGGAGAAAGCTAGCACAGCTGGCACTCCACGTACGCATGCCTCACTGACCCCCTTCCTGCAAGTATCGCGATGAAAACGTGGTTATTCGGGATTCTGACAGGTGGTCACGTTAATGTAACTGGGCGGTGCAGTCTTTTCGGGTGACGATTGAAACTTTATGACCGGTCCTGGCACAATTTCTCACTGGGGCAAAGTGCACCGTAAGTTAATACATCGAAGCGGGACTCGGGTTTTGTCGTACGAACGGCAGAGGAGTTGGTGGCGCAGCTGGGAATGGGCATAGTACGTACAGGCAGGTCGCAGCTTGCACAAGGCGGGGACAGCCGGCGGCCAGGCGCCGTTAGCCATCCGCCGGTCGTGAAGGAGCAGGCTGCAAGGCGACCTCTGCGCATTTGCATAACACCTGCTGCACCTGGGTGCACTGCTTGCAAGACACGCGCAGCTCGTCGGGCGGAAGTTTGCAAAATCTCCAAGCACCCTGATGGACAAGTAGAAGTCACGAAAGAAATCCGAAAACCTGCCTGTACCAGTGTGAATTGTGATAAGTAGACTGTACTTTTCTCATTCGTCCTCGTGGCAGTGACAATTCGCCCGGGCTTCTAGATCTTTGTTCATTCCACCCGAATATTCCATACACTATGGAGGTGGAAAATGTTAAACAGAAGGAAGGATGGTTGTACTTCGGGACATGATGTTTGTAGCAAGCCAACTCACATTAATGAGTATTTTCAGGCTGACAGTACCTTAGGTTGATAGACTCTTTGACGCCTCAGACCTTACAATTGTTTCAGCAGAGTTAGCCCATGTTGAAGTTACCTTTCGCCAGTATGAGTATAGTGAGAGACAAGTCAGACGCACGTTTGCTGCCGATTTACCGTGAACCGGATGAGGGGTAAGAATAGTGACACTGACGTCAAATTCTACAGTTTTTCTGTCTTACTCAACTGGTATTTCCAACAGCATCCGTCGTGTCCTGAGGAAGTATGGAGTGAAATTTACCTTTAGACGTACATCTATATTTCGGTCTGTAATAGATGACCTCGGTTTGCTTAGTGCACATTGTAAGTAGGCTGTTTATGTTTTCTTATTGGCAACGTTACGTAGCGCTCTGTATGAAAATCATTGGCTGTGCTGTGTGCAGTCTGTGGCTAGTTTGCATTGTTGTCTGCCATTGTAGTGTTGGGCAGTTGGCTGTTAACAGCACGTAGCGATGCGCAGTTGGAGGTGAGCCGCCAGCAGTGGTGGATGTTGCGAGAGAAATGGCGGAGTTTTGAAATTTGTAAGACTGGATGTCATGAACTGCTATGTATATTATGACTTTTCAACACTATTAAGGTAAATACATTGTTTGGTCTCTATCAAAATCTTTCATTTGCTAACTATGCCTATCAGTAGTTAGTGCCTTCAGTAGTTTGAATCTTTTATTTAGCTGGCAGTAGTGGCGCTCGCTGTATTGCAGTACCTTGAGTAACGTAGATTTTTGTGAGGTAAGTGATTTGTGAAACGTATAGTTTAATGTTAGTCAGGGCCATTGTTTTGTAGGGATTATTGAAAGTCAGATTGCGTTGCGCTAAAAATATTGTGTGTCAGTTTAGTGTTGATCAGAATAAGTAAAGAGAGTAATGTCTGAGTACGTTCAGTTTTGCTCAGCTGTTTGAAAATCAGATAATGTAAGAGGTTTACCAGCACAGCAATTCATTAATTTTTCTAAGGGGACGTTTCAACATCTCTACACTATCCTTTTGCTTAAGGCACGTCTCTACACTATCCTGTTGCAGTATGTCATACATCTGTCAGACCATTACTGTCGTTGAAGACTCGAGTACGGAGTAAGCGACATATATGCTCACGACGGCGGGAAAAATCAGTAAATACGGAACATTACCTTTTTGCCGGTCATCCGATAGAAATTTTCAGAGAACACAGTTGTGTGGAGATAACAGTGATTAGTTTATTTATAATCAATTATTCAAAGTGACAGTCAGAATCTCACTATTTATTTTGCCGCCAACCGGTTTCATCTCGCGATGGGGTGTTCTTCAGGGAAATTTACACCATTTGGTCGCTCGCTGCAGTCGTCACCCTGCCTGTCCACGGTTGGAGTTACCAACCGTGCACGGGCAGGGTGATGAATCCAGCGAGCGACCAAATGATGTAAGTTGCCCTGAAGATGACCCCATCGCGGGTTGGCGGCAAGATAAATAATGCGATTCTGACTGTCACTTTGAATAATTCATCCGATAGAATGTGAGAGATTCTGTCGTGAACTTCCAGTGACTGGGAGGCTAACTGGTCGCATTCCCATTTCTTATTTGCATATTCGCCATAACGCTTTAGCTACGGGAGCCATGAAGCGAGGGACAGCTTCTCAGGACTACGTGGAAATGACGAAGTCGTCCTTGAAAGCTGCATACAAAAGAAGATAACAACATCAGAATGGTGAATGGAACAGAGTTTAGTATGAAATGGTAACCAATGAAAGAACCGTACCTAACAGCCGCGCGGGATAGCCGTGCGGTCTGGGGCGCCTTGCCACCGTTCGAACGGCTCACCCCCCCCCCCCCCGGCCACCTCCTCCCCCCCCACCTCGTCGGAGGTTCGAGTCCTCCCTCGTGTATGGCTGTATGTGTTGTCCTTAGCGTAGGTTAGTTTAAGTTAGATTAAGTAGTGTGAAACCTTAGGGACCGATGACTTCAGCAGTTTGGTTTCGTTTATTAAAGCAGTTGTTGTTTATGCCCTGTCTTTTGTATTTATTTTAGCAACGATGATGACTGATATTAGTCGAAATCAAATTTGCAACAAGATAAATAAATTACGTTTCCGCGACTGGTTGCTACATTCTTTATAATTTTGTATTCCACGGTCGCTGCACACAAAGGGAACATTATGGAGCCCAACATTCATAAAATTATATCCCTTAACAGGTTTCGGATGCTTTCAACTCGCCTTCAGAAGGTAATTATTTATGAAGTGAATCAAAGATGTAAGACCCGGACTTACAAAGCTATTATTTTAATTTATTTGACAAAGCGTTGTGGTCTCACAGGAGAAGAAATGTACTTGAATGATTTATTTAATACAGAAAAAATTAAGTGACATAAGGTGAAAGTAAGTACTCCATTGTTGTCACATTCAACAAAAGGCAAAAACAAACGCATTGCCTCCTTCTTTTTTCTAACGCAGAAGTTCGCATCGCTGTGGATGGAACAAGCCAAAGAGTGCCATCAATTATATTACCATTATTACAGATGTTGCTGAGAGTGATTTTTGCTATTAAAATAACATGAAAAATTTCTAAAAAGTATTTTTACTTTTTCAGATTCAGACAGCCAGCTGTAGAGATATACATATTGGAATCTATGCCATTACTCCCTGTTCTATCAGCCATCAAGTGTTTTCCGTGAGTTGAGCAGTTGACGGACATTCATGAGACCACCACTCGCAGCATCTGAAGAAGTCGTAGTTACACAACTTTTACTGCCTATTTGTTTTTCTAATATACACAGTTGTACAAAACATAAGGGACGAAAGCGACTTTCGCACGATATGTCAGTGCAAAGTAAAACAACTCGATGGTGCTTGATCCATGAAACAGTATCGTAGAGACGATAGTTGAAAGATATTCGGAATGAGACGAACACAAAAGAGACTTTAATTCAAAGAGAATAATGACATTGAAGTCATCGCGATTTATGACGGTTTCCATTACAAAAGATGGAACATGATCGTTGATAGAGTATACGATCATGGCGGAAGGCAGCGTATCCTCTGCAACGTGCTCCCATGCTGTCCACAAGGGTGGTAAGGAGTTGTTGTGGTAGGCTGTTCCAGTCGTCCACTAGCGCTGTTGTCCGCCCCGATAGCTGAGTGGTCACCGTGACCGATTGCCGTACTCCGGGCCCGGGTTCGATTCCCGGCTGGTTCGGAGATTTTCTCCGCTCAGGGACTGGGTGTTGAGTTGTCTTCATCAGCATTTCATCCCCATCCAGCACACAGGTCGCCCAATGTGGCGTCGAATGTGATCAGACCTGCACCAAGGCGGCCGGACCTGCCCCGCAAGGGGCCTCCCGGCCAATGACGCCAAACGCTCATCTTCATTACCAGCGCTGTTGACAACTGGTGGATGGTATTTGGTGCATTAAGTCTCGCCAACGCATACCACACGTGGTCGGTGGGATTTAAACCGGGGCAATTGGCAAGCCTGTCCATTCGCCGAATATCCTCTCGTTCCGAGAGCTGCTCCATCGGCGCCGTTCGACGCGGTCAAGCACTGTCGTCCATAAAAATGAGTTCAGTGCCAAATACACGCATGAGAAGACGCACATAGTGAAGGAATACAGTGTTACAATAAAGCCGACCGATGAATGTACCGTGTTAAATGATTTGGAGGGCAGTGCGCACAGGCAACTTAAATTCATTCCCATAGCATAATACTTGGACCGCAATAACGATCATGTTCGACATTGTTCCTGGGTGCATTCAGTGTTCCCACGCCATATGACGGTACGCCCAGCATTGATCGTCTAAGTGATCCAGGTCTTAGGGTGTGGGGAGACATAATGTTGCATGGGCGTGCTCACTTCCAAACCTTTGAACGCACCGGTCATCGTCATTGTGACACAGTACTCCTTCCCTATGTACGTCTTTTCAGGGCTACATTCGGCCCTGACTTCATTTTTAAGGGTGACACTGCGCGACAATATCGAACAGTGCAGATGGAGCAGCTCTCTGAACGAAGTAAATCCAATCGAATATCTATTGGATGCGTTGGGGAGAGGGGTTGCAGCACGTCCGCATGCACCAACGACCATCCAGGAGTTATCAACGGCCTACCGCAACAACTACGACCAACCTTATCTGGGCGCACGTTACAAGGATACAGTGACGTACACAGTGTTCACACCTTTCATTAAGAAGCAGGCTCTGCCTTTTTTAATGTTCAGGGGACCATCATAAGTCGCGGTAGCTTCAGTGACACTACTGTATTGTAATAAAACTGTCATTTGTCTCATTGTGGATATCTCAAAGTTGCCTTCCGTACTACACTCCTGGAAATTGAAATAAGAACACCGTGAATTCATTGTCCCAGGAAGGGGAAACTTTATTGACACATTCCTGGGGTCAGATACATCACATGATCACACTGACAGAACCACAGGCACATAGACACAGGCAACAGAGCATGCACAATGTCGGCACTAGTACAGTGTATATCCACCTTTCGCAGCAATGCAGGCTGCTATTCTCCCATGGAGACGATCGTAGAGATGCTGGATGTAGTCCTGTGGAACGGCTTGCCATGCCATTTCCACCTGGCGCCTCAGTTGGACCCGCGTTCGTGCTGGACGTGCAGACCGCGTGAGACGACGCTTCATCCAGTCCCAAACATGCTCAATGGGGGACAGATCCGGAGATCTTGCTGGCCAGGGTAGTTGACTTACACCTTCTAGAGCACGTTGGGTGGCACGGGATACATGCGGACGTGCATTGTCCTGTTGGAACAGCAAGTTCCCTTGCCGGTCTAGGAATGGTAGAATGATGGGTTCGATGACGGTTTGGATGTACCGTGCACTATTCAGTGTCCCCTCGACGATCACCAGTGGTGTACGGCCAGTGTAGGAGATCGCTCCCCACACCATGATGCCGGGTGTTGGCCCTGTGTACATCGGTCGTATGCAGTCCTGATTGTGGCGCTCACCTGCACGGCGCCAAACACGCATACGACCATCATTGGCACCAAGGCAGAAGCGACTCTCATCGCTGAAGACGACACGTCTCCATTCGTCCCTCCATTCACGCCTGTCGCGACACCACTGAAGGCGGGCTGCACGATGTTGGGGCGTGAGCGGAAGACGGCCTAATGGTGTGCGGGACTGTAGCCCAGCTTCATGGAGACGGTTGCGAATGGTCCTCGCCGATACCCCAGGAGCAACAGTGTCCCTAATTTGCTGGGAAGTGGCGGTGCGGTCCCCTACGGCACTGCGTAGGATCCTACGGTCTTGGCGTGCATCCGTGCGTCGCTGCTGTCCGGTCCCAGGTCGACGGGCACGTGCACCTTCCGCCGACCACTGGCGACAACATCGATGTACTGTGGAGACCTCACGCCCCACGTGTTGAGCAATTCGGCGGTACGTCCACCCGGCCTCCCGCATGCCCACTATACGCCCTCGCTCAAAGTCCGTCAACTGCACATACGGTTCACGTCCACGCTGTCGCGGCATGCTACCAGTGTTAAAGACTGCGATGGAGCTCCGTATGCCACGGCAAACTGGCTGACACTGACGGCGGCGGTGCACAAATGCTGCGCAGCTAGCGCCATTCGACGGCCAACACCGCGGTTCCTGGTGGTCCGCTGTGCCGTGCGTGTGATCATTGCTTGTACAGCCCTCTCGCAGTGTCCGGAGCAAGTATGGTGGGTCTGACACACCGGTGTCAATGTGTTCTTTTTTCCATTTCCAGGAGTGTATATTGTTGCATTGTCCAATTTCATCGAGTTGTGCTACTTGGCAGCGAAACATCATGCGAAAGTTACTTTCGTCCTTAACTTTTGCGCACCCGTGTACTACATACACTGAAGAGCCAAAGAAACTGGTACACCTACCTAATATCGTGTAGGGCCCACGCGAGCACGCAGAAGTGGTGCAGCACGACGTGGTATGAACTCAACTAATGTCTGAAGTAGCGCTGGAGGAAACTGGCACCAGGAATTCTACAGGGCTGTCCATAAAAATCCGTTAGAGCATGAGGGAGTGGAGATCTCTTCTCAACAGCACGTTGCGAGGCATCCCAGTTATGCTCAATAATGTTCATGTCAGCGGAGTTTTGTGGCAGGCGGAGGTTTTTCAACTCAGTTCCTAGAGCCACTCTGTAGCAATTCTGGACGTGTGGGGTGTTGCATTTTCCTGCTGGAATTGCCCAAGTCCGTCGGAAAGCACAATTGACATGATTGGATGCAGGTGATCATACAGGATGCTTACGTACGTGTCACCTTTCAGAGTCGTATCTAGACGTTCCAGAGGTCCCATATCACTCCAACTGCACACGCCCAACACCGTTACAGAGCCCCTACCAGCTTGAACAGTCCCCTGCTGACATACGGGTCCATGGATTCATTAGGGTGTCTCCATACCCGTACACGTCCATCCGCTCTATACAATTTGAAACGAGACACGTCCGACCAGGCAACATGCTTCCAGTCATTAACAGTCCAATGTTGCTGTTGACAGGCCCAGGAGAGGCGTAAAGCCTTGGGTCGTGCAGTCATCAAGGATACACGAGTGGACCTTCGGCTCCGGAAGCCTGTATCGATGATGTTTAGTTCAAGGATTCGCACGCTCACTCTTGTTGATTGCCCAGCACTGAAATCTGAAGCAATTTGTGGAAAAGTTGCCCTTCTGTCACGTTGAACGATTCTCTTCAGTCATCGTTGTGCCGTTTTGGCAGGATCTTTTTCCGGCCGCACCGATGTCGGAGATTTGATGTTTTACCGGATTCCTGATATTCACGGTATACTCGTGATATGGTGGTACTTGAAAATCCTCATTTCATCACTACCTAGGGGATGCTGTTTCCCATCGCACGTGCGCCGACTGTAACACCACGTTCAGACTCACTTAAATCTTAATAACCTGTCATTGTACCAGCAGTAACCGAACTAACAACTGTGCCTGACACTTGTCTTATATAGGCGTTTCCGACCGCAGCGCCATATTCTGTCTGTATTTGAATAAACACGCCTATACCAGTTTCTTTGGCGCTTCAGTGTATTGAAACTGAGAACTTTTGAAAAACATTTACTTGGTTTCAGAGTTTCTGGTCGTTTACCTATTTTGTTTGTCTTCAGCCGGACACATTTTGAGAAACTTTTAGCAGTTCTTTTAGATAATTCTTATTTTATTTAGCATTTAAGTTATTACTAGATTGCATTTTGTTTAAGCAATAGAAAAAGGCATGTACGCAAACGTTCTCACGGGTGATTTGTACTATTCATTTTAATGTCTTCATAAGTAACCAGTTTCTGTGTTATCATTGCTAGACAATCTGTCAAGTTTCTCTGTACACTTGTTATCATTCCTCGGAGACGACGTGGACGGAAAGATTTTATTTTCACTAACAATTTAGTTAATGTGTATCTTTCCGTCTGGTTGACATTTGCACGTATCACAAAGTGTATTTTATGTTCCTGAATTTATGTATCTACCTGTCTGTAGGTTTATGCTGTACTTGACTGTATATTGTAACTGGTTTTGTTTTCGGAAATAAATGTTAATCTTGTGTAGTCTGACTTTATCAGCACTAACGTTAATTCAGGAAAGGAGAAAAGGAAATGTTGCGGTACAGAAGAATGTCAGAAATTTATTGAACCGATATAATAGGTAGTTAAGAGTTTTTAACACAATAATAGTTTAAAATAAAGACGACGGGGAGCAATACTTACAATATGCGAGTATTATGGACATTGGGTGCATTTATATGTAGAAGTGAATGCCATGCAAATAAACTGATGTATGAAATCCGTGTATAAATATGTATAGGAATCATTGTGAAGTCGGTAAAAAAACTAAATAAATACCTTTCACGACGTATTGGTTGTATTTCATAAAGAGTGTGCAATTACTTATTTCGATTTATAAAGATCGTACACTGTAAGAGGACCGATTGGAAGATTGTGTGTGATTTTATCGGTAACGTAAAGAATGAAATATAAATGTAGGTTACAGTTGTGTTTGTATGTCTGTGTGTGTGTGTGTGTGTGTGTGTGTGTGTGAGAGAGAGAGAGAGAGAGAGAGAGAGAGAGAGAGAGAGAGAGAGACAGACAGACATAGAGAGTAACTCGCAAATAGTTTGTCATAAACAGACCATTTTCAGATGTCTTTCATTCATTAGTCGTTTTACTCATTGCTGAGTGTTGTGACCTCATTTCCTCATTCATTCTTACGTAGTTGCAAGTTCAGACATATGTCTCCATCCACAGCGATCTGCGGCCTTTCTTAATATGATGTCAAGAGGCAGGCTGGTAATCTTCTTCGCTTGATCCAACAGTCTGTTTGCTGCTTTCTCACGTGGTTTTCTGTCCTCAGTTTTTCACTGCACGATGGTCTTATCTAAATTATCCCCTTTCCTTCTCAAGACGTGCCCAAGGAACTGAAGGTATCTTTGGCTGTTCTTCTATCACTGAAACATTTGTTCTTTTTTGTGTCCACGGTACACGTAGCATCCTCCGCCAACACCACATCTCGAAGACATCAATGCTGCTCTTATCACTACCTTTCATGGTCCAGGTTTCGCATCCGCATAAGAGTACAGGAAACGCCAATACTTCTACCAAGCGCATCTTCGTTGTCGTGGATATTGCCCGATTCTGCCATATCTTAGTGAGTTTGACCATTGCGGCTCGGCCAAGAATGCTTCGTCTTACCTCTTTATCACACTTTCCTGTGCAATTGATCAGAGAGCCTAGATATACATAATCACTCAGTATCTCCAGGTTCCTTAAGCATCCTGTAAGTTGGTTTTGATCGATCCTTGGCGATTTATAACCATTAGTTTTTTTTTTCATGTTCCTCTCTAGGCATAGGTTTAGACTAATATCTTTTACTCTTGAGAATTGTTGATTTTCGCCGGCCGGAGTGGCCGAGCGGTTCTAGGCGCTATAGTCTGGAACCACGCGACCGCTACGGTCGCAGGTTCGAATCCTGCCTCGGGCATGGATGTGTGTGATGTCCTTAGGTTAGTTAGGTTTAAGTAGTTCTAAGTTCTAAGGGACTGATGACCTCAGAAGTTAAGTCCCATAGTGCTCAGAGCCATTTTTTTGTTGATTTTCCTGCCGCCAATTGAAATCCCAGCGTCCCAGCCATCCAGCGCTTTCCTGATTACACCCTCTGCATAGATATTGTAGAGCTGAGGTGACAGTATGTAACCTGTCTGACGGCATTTGTCGCATGGAAAAATTCAGAGTATTCACCACCTACTTTTATGGTTACGGTGTAGCTATTATAAAGACCTTTCAGTAAGGATACCAGGTGTTTTGAAACCCCAGACTTGTTGAGGACATGCCACAACTTGTCCCACATGACACAATCAAAGGCATTTTTATAATCTAGGAAGCAGATGTAGGCAGGGACACAGAACTCATATCATTTTTCACTTATCTGCCTTAAATTCAAAAGTGCCTCTCGAGTATGTCAGATGTCTGCATACAACGAAAAACGAAAAAAGGCACGTTGAGTCAATATAAAAATAATCGTAAATATAGTAATCAGTATTCGTTACCTACTGAGAACTCACAGTGAGAGATCGTCATCACTTGCGTTAAACTCATAACTGACACTTAAACTTACGTTAATGTCACATTGTTCTTAAGTTTCACAGTAGAACTTTTAAATGATAATAGCATGATGAGAAGGGTTGTACATTCTCATATCGGTTTTCACTTTCAATACACAGATATTAAATTTCATTCTCCTCGGAGTTTGGACTTTTCTTTTACTTTACCGTACTTAAGATCACATTTGGATTAAAATTACAAGCAAGATCATATAATATTTTATAAATTCTTTACTAAAGATTGTTAGTTGGTTGTGAGGATGGTGTATTCATTCTATCTGAACATTTTATTTTATATAGTGTTGTAATCTACTATGGCCACAGGTCGTAAACAACATATTTTTAACATTTTTACGAAATGGGATGTTCAAACATTATGCTGATATAAGAATGTCTTCTCTTTTAGTTTGCTACTGAGTCAACAATACTAAGGTACCGTGTGTCGTGTTGGTGCCTTTGGTTCTGTGTAGTGTCTCTTCGCAACAGTGTACAGTTTTTGACCGTTTATTCACGACTGAAGATCACATTCTATAGCCTATCAGTGAAGTTTGACACAGATTCACCGTATGCTACATGTGCTCCTGACTTACGGTTGAATGGAGACTTTGGTTCGTGACATGATGCTTGATAGGAAGTATGGTTTGTCACACATCTGATTACGATGCCGCAACCGAAATTATCGGTAGGTTATGGTAGGTTATGAATGTCTATCACCACTATTACAATTCTTTTGAAATTCTTTTTTGTGCCTTATCTTGACTTCTCGACGTAAGCGGACTCGTGAAGATGGTCTGTTTATGACAAACTATTTGTTTAATAACGAAGCCCAGACTGGAGTGTCAGGACCAATACTTTCAGGCTTGGCGTATTTTATTGAATAGATAGACATGATTCTTTTTTCAGATACATCTGATGGTGAAGTGAGCATACCGAAGTCAGTGATGTAGAATGGGTGAATAATCAAACTGAATCAAGTACATCCTTAGGAAGCCTGTAATTTCTAATAAATCATCTTTATTACAATATACTAACCCATTAATTGATCAGTAGTCATCTACTGGTTACGTCTGGTTCTTGTGTACAACAGCACATTTTTTGCTTGACATTTATGTGGACATTATTCAGCGTCTTTGTCAATGCTTCTAACATCTTAGATGTATGTATTTGCGTTGTTTAAAACTGCACACAATTAATTTCATTTGAGATTTGTATCGCCTCATTTTTTGGTAAAGCTGTATTGTAAGATATCATCACTTGGGCGCCTCTTAGCTATTCGTTGCCAGGTCATTCGATAATGGGCTACGTCCAAAATGCCTCATGAGCGCAATAAAACATTCGATACCAACTTGATCTGTAGTACTTATGTGACTTACCATCATTTTTAAATTCACTTTCATAATTGCTATTATTATGGTCGTACGCCGTTACAAGACTTCAGGCCCGATTTACAATTAATGTCATCATTATTTTTAAAATCCTAGGTTTCAAGTCATGTTTGCAGGGGGTGGTCGCAAATTGTATTTGAGAAGGGGCGGATTCGAGGAGAGACACCACGAAAATCCAACGTCTCCCTCCCACCATATCTTCCCCCCCCCCCCCTCCCCCTGCCTACTTACTCAGCACCAGCAACGAACACTGGTTCCGGACCTAGTACCAAGTCTCACCTGTTGGTAAGTACAAATTAATTTATGAATGATAAATCACCTTGACTCTCAACCTTATACTTTCACCTTAGCAGATAAGTTCTCAGTGCACGCAAAAAACAGAGATGCGTAAGCATACACACGCACACGGGCATTCGTGTAAGGGTCTAGGTGATGGTATCGCCGCCACTGCGTGTGCCAGCGGTTGCACGCGTGTATGCGTGTTCTTCTGTGTGTGTGTGTGTGTGTGTGTGTGTGTGTGTAGCACTATACGTCATTTCCATAACTGGAAGCGGGCTACCCGAGGTGGCCGGGCAGGCAGCAGGCTGCAGGCAGCCACAGGTAGGTGGCGTGTGCTGTGAAGGATGACTATTACTGCCCGGAGAGTGTGCTGCGCGCGCGTCCATGACGGCGGAGCGGGCAGGGGGGCAGGGGGGGGGGGAGGGCAGAGAGAGCGGATGGGTGTTGTCGGCACAAAAACCGGTCGAGATTGTTGCCCGGTAGCGGCGGCACCTGCCCGAGATTCCCACGGTCCGCTCCGCGCCAGGTGCCAGCTGCTTGTTGACATGTCCCTTTGTGAGGGCCCTGCCTGCAGCCGGGCCTGCTCGCTACTCGCTAATTACGGCCGCTCCCGGGGGCGATGGCCATGGGGGTCTTCCTGTCACGGTCGCCGCTTTAACGGATTTTATTGTACGTCGCCGCTCAATTGCTTCCAGTTGCCCTCTTGACAGTACCCCCTCCGTCATGCGACAGGGCATGCATCGTACGGGTGTGTACACGCCGCTAATGTAAGGTGACCATCCGTCCCGTTTTTTTCGGGACAGTCCCGATTTTTGTGTGTCTGTCCAGAATTTTTTCAAAGGTAATCCGGGACATATGTTTGTCCCGAATTAGACATCAATTCACCTGTATCGATATATTTTATTATTAGTTTTAGTTATGGTGGGAAATTGTTTGACAAGAGTGTTCGACAAATTGTCGAAACCATTATCAAACTATTTCTACTGTGCAAACACGTGTTGGCCGCAGCTCGAACAGCTAATGGGCAGTCAGAGACCACGGCAACTGGGAAAAAGTCGCACTCGAACGCATTCGCGCGGTCGAAACGGTCTAACCGTAACTCGAACAGAAGAAGGAAGAAATCTGCATATTTTCTGATAGCCATCGAAGAGGCAGAGGAGGTTTTATGGCAAACATGCAGACGAAATACAAAGTAACTCGAACAGACGAACAGTAATATACGCGTCGCCAACCCAGTGTATGCTGGTCCCTAGAAACTACACATTTGACTATATGGACAAGCGACAAAACACAGTTGGCTGTAGAAACCATGAAAGCAATGTTAGTAAGTAGAATAAATTATGATGAAACTTGTGTCGAGTTTTTTCATATGTTGTTGAAAAATACAGACTTGATAAAGAAAATTCAAAACACTGATAAATACAGTTCCCCTGATCACACTCATTCATCTTAGAAGGTATTAATAAAATGTAAATGTGCTTTTCTTTGTAACAAATTTAATTGATATTTTGTATTAATTACATTCATTGAAACCTTCGTCTCATATAATAAATAAATAAATAAATATAGCCTATTTTGCAAAATTTTTAATGTGTCCCGGATTTGGGCCTAGGAAATATGTTAATGTTCCAAATTTGAGTCTAGAAAATATGGTCACCTTATGCTAATGCACTGCGACGTAGACCGCTGCCACATAGAGAAAATGATGAGGTTGTTTTGCAAAAGATATTTCTACGTGCATGTTTGTGTGGAAGGCGTTCGAAACAGATCCGTACACCTAAGTAAAACATTCTTAGTTTTGAAAAAAAAAGTCATATTACCGTCTTCAGCTGCTGATAAAATACTTCATTTATACAACTAAGCTACTGGCCATTGAAATTGCTACACCACGAAGATGACGTGCTACAGAGGCGAAATTTAACCGACAGGAATAAGATGCTGTGATATGCAAATGATTAGCTTTTCAGAGCATTCACACAAGGTTGGCGCTGGTGGCGACACCTACAACGTGCTGACATGAGGATACTTTCCAAGAGATTTCTCATACGCAAACAGCAGTTTACCGGCGTTGCCTGGTGAAACGTTGTTGTGATGCCTCGTGTAAGGAGGAGAAATGCGTACCTTCAACTTTCCGACTTTGATAAAGGTCCGATTGTAGCCTATCGCGATTGCGGTTTATCATATCGTGACATTGCTGCTGGCGTTGGTCGAGATCGAAAGACTGTTCGTAGAATATGGAATCGGTGGGTTCAGAAGGGTAATACGGAACGCTGTGCTGGATCCCAACGGCCTCGTATCACTAGCAGTCGAGATGACAGGTATCTTATCTGCGTGGCTGTAACTGATCGTACAGCGACGTCTCGATCCCTGAGGCAACAGATGGGGACGTTTGCAAGACAACAACCATCTGCACGAACAGTTCGACGACGTTCGCAGCAGCATGGACTATAGGATCGGAGACCATGGCTGCGATGGTGTACTCAACGACGAACCTGGGTGCACGAATGGCAAAACGCCAGTTTTTCGGATGAATCCAGGTTCTGTTTACAGTATCATGATGATCGCATCCGTGTTTGGCGACATCGCGCTGAATGCACATTGGAAGCGTGTATTCGTCATCGCCATACTGGCGTATCACCCGGCGTGATGGTATGGGGTGCCATTAGTTACACGTCTCGGTCACCTCTTGTTCGCATTGATGGCACTTTGAACAGTGGACGTTACATTTCAGATGTGTTAAGACCCGCGGCTCTACCCTTCATTCGATCCCTGCGAAACGCTACATTTCAGCAGTATAATGCACGATCGCATGTTGCAGGTCCTGTACGGGCCTTTCTCGATACAGAAAAACCTTCGACTGCTGCCGTGGCCAGCACATTCTCCAGATCTCTCACCAATTGAAAACGTCTGGTCAATGGTGGCCGAGCAACTGGCTCGTCACAATACGCCAGTCACTATTCTTGATGAACTGTGGTATCGAGTTGAAGCTGCATGGGCAGCTGTACCTGCACACGCTATCCAAGCTGTGTTTGACTCAATGCCCAGGCATATCAAGGCCGTTATTACGGCCAGAGGTGGTTGTTCTGGATACTGGTTTCTCATGATCTATGCACTCAAATCGCGTGAAAATGTAATCACATGTCAATTCTAGTATGATATATTTGTCCAATGAATACCCGTTTATCATCTGCATTTCTTCTTGGTGTAGCAATTTTAATGGCCAGTAGCGTAGTTTCAGTCGTCTGACCATCGTCAGTTTCATAAAAGTGTTCACAGCGTCACGATATGGTAACAGTGCATTGTTCATATTTTTATCACCTGATGATGCACGACTTTATATTTTTCCTAACATGACGATGTGAATACTGTTACGAAAATGTTGATGGTCAGACGACTGAAAATGGTTGTACAAGTAAAGTATATTACCAGCAGCTCAAGACTGTAGTATGTTTTTAAAATGTATGAGAGATGTGGAGCACCAACTCCTAAAAATAATCTCGGTTTTCTTGCCGCGTCAAATCTGGATAAAATCTCAAGATTTTGACGATCACCTTGGTTCGTCTCCAGAATGAAATTTTCACACTGCAGGGGAGTGTCCGCTGATATGAAACTATTTGTCAAATTAAAACTGTGTGGCGCACGAAGACTTGAGCTCAGGGCCTTTGCCTTCGGCGGGCTCTACCGACTTACCCAATCACGATTCACGCAGCCTCCTCACAGCTTTACTGCCATCAGCACATTATCTCTTAACTTGCACTTGCTCAGGAAAGCCAAAGTTCAAGTCTCAGTCTGGCACACATTTTACATCTGCCGGGAAGTTTCACCCTGTAATGCGTTTGCTAACCAGGATGTGACTCTGCTAGTAGCAGCAGACATTTAAGTTCCACTTAAAAGTGCCGCGATTAATGGTGCCCCATGCGCAAAGTGAATAAAGTCCAAAGGAAATCTGACCATCCTCACATGTAATTCACCACAGACAAGCATACGTAACGCAGCGGAAATTCTCTTGGCATCTGAAATGATCCACTCTTGATTATATCTGCCTAGTAATGCAGGGCTGTCACAGAGCATAATATCGAGACGACGAAACAGCTGTTGCCCTGGAACTCTCGACGCAAACTTACCTTCCATGAGCTGAAAATAATTTACTAATACTAATAATATCTTGGGTAAATGTTCTATGAGATGTTGCGGGCATTTAGTTGGACTACAAGAACACTGTCTTTCTCAACTACAGTATTTTATCGACTTTACGAGGGGCTTTTGCAAAGTACGTGCAATGTCCGAGAGATGACACCACCGTCACGTATCGAGGTCATGTTTAGTTAGTAGCATTCTTCGAAAGAATGCACACCAAGTTTCAGCCATATTGGTCTACTTCTTTGTGTTTGGCATTCGTGTGAAACAAGGAAGTCGAGTGATTGTCAAAAAATGGACGAAAAAGAATTTCGTTTTGTGATGAAACATTACTTTATGAAAGGCAAAACGCCTCAGGAAGAGAAGCTTGAAAATCATTACGGTGACTCTGCACCTTCGATTAGAACAGTTTATAAGTGGTTTCAAAATTTCTGGAGTGGCCATATGGGCACAAGCGATGCTGAACGTTCTGGACGCCCTGTGGAGTTTACGACTCCAGAAATCATTGATAACATCCATGATATGGTGATGGATGACAGAAGAGTTGAGGTGCGTGAGATTGCTAGTGCTGTGGGCATCTCGAGTGAACGGGTACATAATATTTTGCATAAACATTTGTACAGGAGAAATCTATCCGCAAGATGGATTCCGCGATTGCTCACGCCTGACCAAAAACTGAATCGTGTGAAGTGTTGCTAGGATGGTTTGCAGCTGTCCAGGAACTTAAGCGTCGTTTCGTCACTGTGGATGAAACGTGGATACATTGTTATACTCCTGAGACTAAACAACAATCTAAACAATGGGTTACCAAGGGAGAAGATGCACCATTAAAGGCCAAGACCATTCCTTCGGCCAGAAAGGTTATGGCGACTCTCTTTTGAGAATCGCAAGGGATAATCCTCATCGACTATCTGGAAAAGGGTAAAACTACTACAGGTGCATATTATTCATCGTTACTGAACCATTTGAAAACCGAGCTGCAAGAAAAACGCCGGCGATTGGACTGCAAAAAAGTCCTTTTCCATCACGACAATGTACGACACCTCAGCAGTTGTGATCGCAAACTTAATGGAAATAGGATTCCTACTCGTTTCACATCCCCCCTATTCTCCAAACTTGGCTCCCTCGGACTACAATTTGCTCCCTAATTTGAAGAAATGGCTGGTAGGACAAAGATTTTTTTCAAACGAGTAGGTGATTGCAGCAACTAATAGCTATTCTGCAGACTTGGACAATTCCTATTATTCGGAAGGAATCAACAAATTAGAACAGCGTTGGACGAAGTGTATAAGTCTAAAAGGAGACTATGTCGAAAAATAAAAAAGGTTTACCCCAAACACGCAAGTAGTTTTTATTTTTGCACGGACTTTTCAAACGCCCCTCTTATTACACCTTATGCGTTTCGGTGTTAACACCATTTTCAAAGCATCCAAAAATAATTACTATGTTTTATGGGTAACAAACACCAGAATGAATTTGTCGAATATAGACACGCAGTACCTCGGCAACAGTAATAGCATGACATGTAAGTGCACTTAAATCTTTGTTATCCATAAAACATTGTGTTATATTTTTAGATCCTTTGAAAATTGCATAATGTCAAAACATACAAGGGATAATAAAGTCAATGAAATACCGTGGTCATGACAAATAGTGTGTGTGATGTTTAACACGTGTGAGACTGCGCAAATGGACCATTAGAAAACGTAGTCATCAGAACAAAGCAGAATCTCACGCATCAAAAACATTACATAGGAATAGCATGCTACACAGAGAAGCGCACTTGAAAATGGGACTCTTTTCCCGAAACGCGTCGTGTAAAATATAAGTAAAAGAAAATCATGACTAGTAGCAGGCTTTCACGAACCATTTATAATGGATCAAATCAGCTAAGAAATGTTTGATATTTGAATAAATTGCCTGGAGCAGAAATCGACAGAATTAAAACCCGATAATAGTTCTGTAATTATATCTACATAAGAAATCAATGCAAACCGCCTCTTAACTATTTAGTGCTACTGTCTGGCGGAAATAGCTTAATAACTTTAATTAAATTAATGAAAGGAATGAAACAGCAATAAAGACATTAAATTTTCTTTTTAATTTCAGGGATATTATTTGATCCTAAAACCACAGGGTTTCTATAAACAACAATCAGATTAATGTCACATGATTTATGTTGTGCTCTCAGCGCAGTGAAAGAGTTGTTGCATAACATGGATAAAAGAACTTATAAAACGCAAACCCTTTTGGTAAATCAGATGATCCTATAGTCCCCTCCAATTATCATTTTATTTTTGGTTTTCAGCGCAATTTGCATCCTGCAGAACAATTCGGGTGTTTTCGTTGCTAAATTTCGTACCAGAGAAGACTGAGCTATGATTCAGTCTAGCCGTAACCTATTTCTTTCTACAATTTGCAAGCATCATATGGCTGTCATGTTGGTTCTTTCCAGACATGCAAATGCGTCTGTAACGCCATTATTAAGTCTTCTACGTTTTTATATGCAACCCAACTCAGGACTATGATTCCATAAAATGTTTATCCCTTGTCCTCCTATTCCAAAACTCTCTGGCATGCGTGAGTGAATGAATGTGGGTGAGTTTCATTTTGCTGTACAGTGGTTTAGTCTGCTGCAGAGAATCAGCGCTAGTCTTACAGAATGGCCAATCCTTGTTGTTTTCAGGTAGGCAAAGAGGTTTCTTCCCTTTGTGTGAAAGTGACCGGTGTTAGGTTGGTGGCGGAAGTCTCATCTCTGGGTTTTCCTGGCCACGGGGTTGTGTGGGAGAAGTTTTAGTGTGAGATGGGCAGTCTGCTTCCACCTCTCCGAGGGTCTGCACCCAAAGTCTCTTGGAAGAAGGGTCAGTTGGTTTAACCGCGTGGCGCTTTGTCTCAAAATGAGAGAGGAGCATTTTGTAATTCAGTCTCACTAAACTTGCACCTTGTGCAGCTTGTGGCCTCGCGTTTTTTCTTACAAAGATTGTTTTGCTGGGTCACAGGAATGAATGCAAGACTCTTGCAGACTTTAAGTTTGATTTCTAATGCAAAATTTGGTCCGTAAGAAGAATGTAGCACAAAGGTGTTGCATATGTTGAAGCGATCTCACGTAGGAAGTGCGCCCTCCGTTCATTGTAGATGTTTGTGTACCTGCGACTACATGTGCATACATTCTAATATTTTCCGAATCTTGATAATTTTTGGAAAATTTTGGAAATTTGTGGTAAGGTCTTATGGGACCAAACTGCAGAGGTCATCGGTCCCTAAGCTTACGCACTACTTCATCTAGCTTAAACTAACTTAACGCTAAGGACGACAGATACACACACACACACATGCCCGAGGGAGGATTCGAAATTCCGATGGGGGAAGCCGCGCTGACCGTGACAAGACGCCCTAGACCGCTCGGCTACCCCGCGCGGTCCATAATTTTTGCCCCTTTGTGAATTTTTTACATCTACATCTACGTGATTACTCTGAAATTCACAAGAAAGTGCCTGGCAGAGGGTCCAATGAACCACCTTCAAGCTGTCTCTCTACCGTTCCACTCTCGAACGGCACGCGGGGAAAACGAGCTCTTAAATTTTTCTGTGCGAGCCCTGATTTCTCTTGTTTTATCGTTATGATCATTTCTCCCTATGTAAATGGGTGCCAACAGAATATTTTCGCAATCGGAGGAGAAAACTGGTGATTGAAATTTCATGAGAAGATCCCGTCGCAACGAAAAACGTCTTTGTTTTAATGATTGCCACTCCAATTCACGTATCATGTCTATGACACTATCGCCTCTATTTCACGTTAATACAAAACGAGCTGCCCTTCTTTGTACTTTTTCAATGCCATCCGTCAGTCCCACCTGATGCGGATCCCACACCGCACAGCAATACTCCAGAATAGGGCGGACAAGGGTGGTGTAAGCAGTCTCTTTAGTAGACCCGTTGCACCTTCCAAGTGTTCAGCCAATGAATCGCAGTCTTTGGTTTGCTCTACCCACAATATTATCTATGTGATCGTTCCAGTTTAGGTTATTTGTAATTGTAATCCCTAAGTATTTATTTGAATTTACAGCCATCAGATTTGTGTGACTTATCGAGTAATCGAAATTTAGCTGATTTCTTTTAGTACTCATGTGAATAACTTCACACTTTTGGTTATTCAGGGTCAATTGCCACTTTTCGCACCATACAGATATGTTATCTAAATCATTTTGCAACTCGTTTTGATCATCTGATGACTTTACAAGACGGTGTATGACAGAATCATCTGCAAACAATCTAAGACGGCTACTCAAATTGTCTGCTATGTCGTTAATATAGATCAGGAACAATAGAGGGCCTATAACACTTCCTTGGGGAATGCCGGATATTACTTCTGTTTTACTCGATGACTTTCCATCTATTACTACGAATTGTGACCTCCCTGAAAGGAAATCACGAATCCAGTCGCACAAATGAGGCGATACTCCGTAAGGCACGCAGTTTGGTTAGAAGACGCTTGTGAGGAACGGTGTCGAAAGGCTTCAGGAAATCTAAAAATATGGAATTAATTTGACATCCCCTGTCAATAGCACTCATTACTTCATGAGTATAAAGAGCTAGTTGTGTTCCGCAAGAACGATATTTTCTGAAACCGTGCTGACTATGTGTCAATAAATCGTTTTCTTCGAGGTACTTCATAATGTTCGAATACAGTATATGTTCCAAAACCCTACTGCAAATCGACGTTAGTGATATAGGCCTGTAATTTAGCGGATTACTCCTACTTCCCTTTTTGGGTATTGGTGTGACTTGAGAAGTTTTCCAGTCTTTAGGTACGGATCTTTCTGTGAGCAAGTGGTTGTATATAATTGCTAAATATGGAGCTATTGTATCAGCATACTCGGAGAGGAACCTGTCTGGTATACAATCTGGACCGGAGGCCTTGCCTTTATTAAGTGATTTAAGCTGCGTCGTTACTCCAAGGATATCTACTTCTATGTTTCTCATTTTTGCAGTTGTTCTTGATTGGAATTCAGGAATATTTACTTCGTCTTCTTTAGTGAAGGAGTTTCGGAAAACCGTGTTTAATAACTCTGCTTTAGTGGCACTGTCATCAGTGACTTCACCGTTGTTATGGCGCATTGAAGGTATTGATTGCGTCTTGCCACTGGTGTGCTTTATGTATGACCAGAATCTTTTTGGGTTTTCTGCCAGATTTCGAGACAGAATTTCTTTGTGAAAATTTTTGAAAGCATCCTGCATTGAAGTACGCGCCATATTTCGAACTTCTGTAAAACATTGCCAATTTTGGGGATTTTGCGTTCTTTTAAATTTGGCATGCTTTTTCCGTTGGTTCTCCAACAACTATCTCACCCGTTTTGTGTACCATGGGGGATCAGTACGATCACTTATTTATTTATGTGGTATATATCTCTCAATTGCTGTCGATGCTATCGCTTTCATTACTATATGTCCGTTGGAAACCATCCACGTGGGTTAGTATTACAGTTTGTTGGCCCTCTGCCATTATCTTTTGTCTGTTCAAATGTGTCGTCTGTAAAATGTTAACTGTTCGCGGCTGTGTGGTTTAATGCTGCTAAAATTTGGCCACGGTACTTAGAAATTGTGTCTCCGCGAACCATGTGCGCACTAGAGTTAACTGTGAGCCAAACTTTCCTGTGGCACCCTGCCTCTGTCCTAGAGTTTACTTATTGCTCTGATTTTGGGATATTACATGTATCCTGTCCGGATTATTAAATTGTATTTGTCGTTTGTGATTTCGTGTTAGGCGCGTAAGCGTGTATGTGTTGCCCTCGTTGAGGCTATTTCTCCAAACCGAGGTTCAAATTTAAATGCAACCATGATATTCAAATTTACTCTTTTATTTAAGCATTTCTCAACACAGCGGAACAAACGTCCTAGCTTCGTTGCATGTTCGTGTTGAGGCCGTCCTTGGGTGTTCTTTGAGTATTAAACCTTTCCCATCCCCCTCTATTTACGGCCGCGATTCTAAATTAAGAGACTCTGTTGTGACTTGTATAGCGTTTCACAAATAATGGTACATAGTTACCAGGCAACAGCAGTTATATAGATGTCTTATATCAATGTCTTAAGAAATAAATAATTTTGTTTCAAGTCTTATCCATTGTACCGATGTTACGTCTCCTTTACCTACGCCATTCACCTTGTAGTTTCCTTGTTAGCCCATCCAAAGCGTTTCCATGCACACAGGTCCAATAATTAATGTTCCCTTTTTACTTAAAACAAATTCTTTAGAATAGATCTTGTTTTCAGGAATGTTGCTGCAAGCTGCTCTTATTCACATTTCAAATGGTTCAAATGGCTCTGAGCCCTATGGGACTTATAATCGTATGCTTTTATAAGATCTACAGATGCTACGGGATATTCAAGCTCTCGGATTTCCTGATTTCTAAGATTTGCTTTAAATTTAAGACTTATCTTACCTAGCTACGAATAAAGTATTCTTTCGTCTCTGCTTAGAAGTGCCTTCAAAGAGATCTTATAGATCACTGGCAAGAGAGAAATTCCCCTATGATTGTTGCGATCTGTATTATCTCCGTTTTACTGTAGGGGATATATTAATGGAGATGTCCATCAAGCTGGCAGGATGTCTGTTTCACAGATTTATTTAGTTATTTTTATTAGGCATGCTGTAATAGTATCATTAGCGCGGTTCCATAAATTTGAAATTATTTTCCACATATTCATTGTTATTTTTAAGTTGTCTTGCGATTTCTTTAATTTCCAAGAATGTTGGTAGCTACGAGTTCTGTTCTCTTACTGTTGGCTGTGAAAATTTAAATTTCCTGTGGTGAGTCGCAGGTAACTAATTATTTGAAATTTAATTTTATTGATATGTGTTATTTTCCCAGCAACTGTAGTATACATTTCAGTCGTCAGCTGTAGAGATATTTTTATTTCGCTTTGGCGGTTTCAACAGATTTATTTGTCTTCTTCAGAATCCTACAAAGTTAGGGATATTATATATCAGTAGACTAGGGCCTCACGTGTATGAAGAACACAAGAAGTGTATTACAAAAACTTACTTAGTATCGGTTTAGCAGATATCAATATCTTTTTCACAGAAGCATAATGCCATGACATGTCAAAAAATATAGGGTGTTTCAAAAATGACCGGTATATTTGAAACGGCAATAAAAACTAAACGAGCAGCGATAGAAATACACCGTTTGTTGCAATATGCTTGGGACAACAGTACATTTTCAGGCGGACAAACTTTCGAAATTACAGTAGTTACAATTTTCAACAACAGATGGCGCTGCAAGTGATGTGAAAGATATAGAAGACAACGCAGTCTGTGGGTGCGCCATTCTGTACGTCGTCTTTCTGCTGTAAGCGTGTGCTGTTCACAACGTGCAAGTGTGCTGTGGACAACATGGTTTATTCCTTAGAACAGAGGATTTTTCTGGTGTTGGAATTCCACCGCCTAGAACACAGTGTTATTGCAACAAGACGAAGTTTTCAACGGAGGTTTAATGTAACCAAAGGACCGAAAAGCGATACAATAAAGGATCTGTTTGAAAAATTTCAACGGACTGGGAACGTGACGGATGAACGTGCTGGAAAGGTAGGGCGACCGCGTACGGCAACCACAGAGGGCAATGCGCAGCTAGTGCAGCAGGTGATCCAACAGCGGCCTCGGGTTTCCGTTCGCCGTGTTGCAGCTGCGGTCCAAATGACGCCAACGTCCACGTATCGTCTCATGCGCCAGAGTTTACACCTCTATCCATACAAAATTCAAACGCGGCAACCCCTCAGCGCCGCTACCATTGCTGCACGAGAGACATTCGCTAATGATATAGTGCACAGGATTGAAGACGGCGATATGCATGTGGGCAGCATTTGGTTTACTGACGAAGCTTATTTTTACCTGGACGGCTTCGTCAATAAACAGAGCTGGCGCATATGGGGAACCGAAAAGCCCCATGTTGCAGTCCCATCGTCCCTGCATCCTCAAAAAGTACTGGTCTGGGCCGCCATTTCTTCCAAAGGAATCATTGGCCCATTTTTCAGATCCGACACGATTACTGCATCACGCTATCTGGACATTCTTCGTGAATTTGTGGCGGTACAAACTGCCTTAGACAACACTGCGAACACCTCGTGGTTTATGTAAGATGGTGCCCGGCCACATCGCACGGCCGACGTCTTTAATTTCCTGAATGAATATTTCGATGATCGTGTGATTGCTTTGGGCTATCCGAAACATACAGGACGCGGCGTGGATTGGCCTCCCTATTCGCCAGACATGAACCCCTGTGACTTCTTTCTGTGGGGACACTTGAAAGACCAGGTGTACCGCCAGAATCCAGAAACAATTGAACAGCTGAAGCAGTACATCTCATCTGCATGTGAAGTCATTCCGCCAGACACGTTGTCAAAGGTTTCGGGTAATTTCATTCAGAGACTACGCCATACTATTGCTACGCATGGCGGATATGTGGAAAATATCGTACTATAGAGTTTCCCAGACCGCAGCGCCATCTGTTGTTGACAATTGTAACTACTGTAATTTCGAAAGTTTGTCTGCCTGAAAATGTACTGTTGTCCCAAGCGTATTGCAACAAACGGTGTATTTCTATCGCTGCTCGTTTAGTTTGTATTGCCGTTTCAAATATACCGGTCATTTCTGAAACACCCTGTATCTGATTACTATAACCACAGTTTGAGAAATTGATAATTTACGTAAAACAATAAATTTATGTACGTCCTCAAGTTGTTGCGCTAGCAGCAAGGAACATATAAAAAAGGATATAAAAGGCGTAAGTAAGGTATATAAAGAATTTACACATGTTTGGAAAACATAGTCCCTAGCTCTAAGATATAAAAATAATGGGCTAATCTTCTCATTTTATAAAAGATGCTACACATTCAAAAACGTATGTTTCAACGCAAGCTGATCTTTCAACAAATGTTTTGAATTTAAGTAAGAATGTTTACATATTTTTCAAGCTCTTCTAACAAGTTCATTTTGTAGCCCTTGTCAACTACACACAAAATTTCCATGTTAAGCAAGGATGGAGGAGTAAGGGGGTGTTTGTTGATTTTGAGATATGCTACACAAGTTGACTTATACCAGTTTTCGCTGTCTTCCTTGCCGCTAGCACGAAACTTGACTGTGTGCATAAACGTGATTCATTTATTGTAAATTATCAGTCTATCAATTTGTGTTTAAAATAATCACAAACATTTTTTGACATGTTATGGCAGTGTGCTTCTGTGAAGAAGATACTGAATCTACTTAACCAGTACTAAGTAACTTCTGTAATACACTTCTTGTACATGTTGCGTTCTTTGTTTTATTGGCCTCTTTTTCAGCAGTTGCACATATACAAGTCATGTAGGTTAATTGCCGTCTTTAGCAACTGAAAATTTACTACAGTTGCTGAATATGGCAATTAACCCATACAACACTTCTTATATAAATGTATTTCCATGGTCTAATGATTGGTAATAACCCTAATTTTGTAGGTTTCTGAATATGACAAAGTAATCTGTTCAAATCGGCAAAGCGAAATAAAAATGTCTGTACAACAGACAATGGAATTGTATTCTGAAATTTTGAAATAGTCTGTCAGTATATTACAGTGTTGCTGTATGCAGCTTTGATCTCTAAACTATAAGCTTAGTGTTGTGTACTTCCTTGAGCTACTTCTGAACCTTCTCATTATTATTCCAATCTACCCGTCCAATCTTCATCATTCTTCAGCAGCTTTACATCTCAAAAGTTTCTATTCTCTTCGCATCTGTAATGCTTACCATCGGAATTTCTCTCCGTAGTGGCTTTCGCTGTGTTATTCAGTGATTTGGTATTTAACTAATTTGTAAATGGAAATGTACATTGAGTAATTAATAAACAATTTTTCTCCCGGCTAAAGATTTGATCAAGCTGCTAAAGAACTCCAAGTTAACGTCGTGTTAAAGTGTTGTCTGTAAGTTGTGTAAGTGTCACTAAATCACAGTTCATACAACAGATTCTATGCAACTATTGATTAAGATGGAAGCAGTTATCTTCAGCAAAATGACCATTAAAACCACCGAATATCAGCCGCGCACAACACTGACGTATGTTACCTGAAACAATATTCTTCGCAACTCGTGCGTAATTAATTTCGGCTCCATACATCAGCTAGAAAAGTTTGTTATAACGATCGTGCTATGAGCACTATTTTTAAAGAACCAATCTGATTCGAATTATTTTCATTCAAATGAGTTCGGGACCACCGGTGCACATTTATTTTTTCACATTTGTATTACGTTCGGCAATTTTTGTCTGCAGAGTTGCGTAATTTGAATTTGCCGCTGAGACAATTGTTAAGATGGCGGCAGACAATTGACAGAGACTTTCTATTGTTAGAGCAAATAAGTATTTTAAATGATTATTAAACTTTACAGAAACTCTACTTTCGCATTGTGCACTATTTAGACTTCATCAAGCAAACATTTGATTTGTTTCTATGGAAAACACAGACAAAAACGCGATACAAATCACTATCTTCAATGGCTGCGCTCCTTGCAGCGGAAAGAAACAATTAACACAGATAATGCTTACTGAGAGAGGAATTACAGTTACAAATAATTATTCACTCATGTTTATAATAATAATGAACTCTATTTTCAAGTAATAATTAACAAATAATTACAATTTCTTAACAGACTTCAGTTGGATATGCGTCTTGCGTGCTGAACCTACAAAAGCCATCCAACAAAAGGTAAAAACAAAGGAAAACAAACGCAGATCATAAAAGGAATTTACAATTATCATTGTCTTTGTGTGATACACATCGATATGTCTAATTACGTCACAGAATATTATATAAATAAATAATATCCCCCCATGAACCCTTGCCGTTGGTGGGGAGGCTTGCGTGCCTCAGCGATACAGATAGCCGTACCGTAGGTACAACCACAACGGAGGGGTATCTGTTGAGAGGCCAGACAAACGTGTGGTTCCTGAAGAGGGGCAGCACCCTTTTCAGTAGTTGCAAGGGCAACAGTCTGGATGATTGACTGATCTGGCCTTGTAACAATAACCAAAACGGCCTTGCTGTGCTGGTACTGCGAACGGCTGAAAGCAAGGGGAAACTACGGCCGTAATTTTTCCCGAGGGCATGCAGCTTTACTGTATGATTAAATGATGATGGCGTCCTCTTGGGTAAAATATTCCGGAGGTAAAATAGTCCCCCATTCGGATCTCCGGGCGGGGACTACTCAAGAGGATGTCGTTATCAGGAGAAAGAAAACTGGCGTTCTACGGATCGGAGCGTGGAATGTCAGATCCCTTAATCGGGCAGGTAGGTTATAAAATTTAAAAAGGGAAATGGATAGGTTAAAGTTAGATATAGTGGGAATTAGTGAAGTTTGGTGGCAGGAGGAACAAGACTTCTGGTCAGGTGACTACAGGGTTATAAACACAAAGTCAAATAGGGGTAATGCAGGAGTAGGTTTAATAATGAATAGGAAAATAGGAATACGGGTAAGCTACTACAAACAGCATAGTGAACGCATTATTGTGGCCAAGATAGATACGAAGCCCACACCTACTACAGTAGTACAAGTTTATATGCCAACTAGCTCTGCAGATGACGAAGAAATTGAAGAAATGTATTTTGAAATAAAAGAAATTATTCAGACAGTGAAGGGAGACGAAAATTTAATAGTCATTGGTGACTGGAATTCGAGTGTAGGAAAAGGGAGAGAAGGAAACGTAGTAGGTGAATATGGATTGGGGCTAAGAAATGAAAGAGGAAGCCGCCTGGTAGAATTTTGCACAGAGCACAACTTAATCATAGCTAACACTTGGTTTAAGAGTCATGATAGAAGATTGTGTACATGGAAGAACCCTGGAGACACTAAAAGGTATCAGATAGATTATATAATGGTAAGACAGAGATTTAGGAACCAGGTTTTAGATTGTAAGACGTTTCCAGGGGCAGATGTGGACTCTGACCACAATCTATTGGTTATGACCTGTAGATTAAAACTGAAGAAACTGCAAAAAGGTGGGAACTTAAGGAGATGGGACCTGGATAAACTGAAAGAACCAGAGGTTGTACAGAGTTTCAGGAAGAGAATAAGGGAACAATTGACAGGAATGGGGGAAAGAAATACAGTAGAAGAAGAATGGGTAGCTTTGAGGGATGAAGTAGTGAAGGCAGCAGAGGATCAAGTAGGTAAAAAGACGAGGGCTAGTAGAAATCCTTGGGTAACAGAAGAAATATTGAATTTAATTGATGAAAGGAGAAAATATAAAAATGCAGTAAATGAAGCAGGAAAAAAGGAATACAAACGTCTCAAAAATGAGATCGACAGGAAGTGCAAAATGGCTAAGCAGGGATGGCTAGAGGACAAATGTAAGGATGTAGAGGCGTATCTCACTAGGGGTAAGATAGATACTGCCTACAGGAAAATTAAAGAGACTTTTGGAGATAAGAGAACCACTTGTATGAACATCAAGAGCTCAGACGGAAACCCAGTTCTAAGCAAAGAAGGGAAAGCAGAAAGGTGGAAGGAGTATATAGAGGGTCTATACAAGGGCGGTGCACTTGAGGACAATATTATGGAAATAGAAGAGGATGTAGATGAAGATGAAATGGGAGATACGATACTGCGTGAAGAGTTTGACAGAGCACTGAAAGCCCTGAGTCGAAACAAGGCCCCCGGAGTAGACAACATTCCATTGGAACTACTGACGGCCTTGGGAGAGCCAGTCCTGACAAAACTCTACCATCTGGTGAGCAAGATGTATGAAACAGGCGAAATACCCTCAGACTTCAAGAAGAATATAATAATTCCAATCCCAAAGAAAGCAGGTGTTGACAGATGTGAAAATTACCGAACAATCAGTTTAATAAGCCACAGCTGCAAAATACTAACACGAATTCTTTACAGACGAATGTAAAAACTAGTAGAAACCGACCTCGGGGAAGATCAGTTTGGATTCCGTAGAAATACTGGAACACGAGAGGCAATACTGACCTTACGACTTATCTGAGAAGAAAGATTAAGGAAAGGCAAACCTACGTTTCTAGCATTTGTAGACTTAAAGAAAGCTTTTGACAATGTTGACTGGAATACTCTCTTTCAAATTCTAAAGGTGGCAGGGGTAAAATATAGGGAGCGAAAGGCTATTTACAATTTGTACAGAAACCAGATGGCAGTTATAAGAGTCGAGGGACATGAAAGGGAAGCAGTGGTTGTGAAGGGAGTGAGACAGGGTTGTAGCCTCTCCCCGATGTTATTCAATCTGTATATTGAGCAAGCAGTAAAGGAAACAAAAGAAAAATTCGGAGTAGGTATTAAAATTCATGGAGAAGAAATAAAAACGTTGAGGTTCGCCGATGACATTGTAATTCTGTCAGAGACAGCAAAGGACTTGGAAGAGCAGTTGAACGGAATGGATGGTGTTTTGAAGGAAGGATATAAGATGAACATCAACAAAAACAAAACGAGAATAATGGAATGTAGTCGAATTAAGTCGGGTGATGTTGAGGGTATTAGATTAGGAACTGAGACACTTAAAGTAGTAAAGGAGTTTTGCTATTTGGGGAGCAAAATAACTGATGATGGTCGAAGGAGATAGGATATAAAATGTAGACTGCCAATGGCAAGGAAAGCGTTTCTGAAGAAGAGAAATTTGTTAACATCGAGTATAGATTTAAGTGTCAGGAAGTCATTTCTGAAAGTATTTGTATGGAGTTAGCCATGTATGGAAGTGAAACATGGACGGTAAACAGTTTGGACAAGAAGAGAATAGAAGCTTTCGAAATGTGGTGCTACAGAAGAATGCTGAAGATTAGATGGGTAGATCACATAACTAATGAGGAAGTATTGAATGGGATTGGGGAGAAGAGAAGTTTGTGGCACAACTTGACCAGAAGAAGGGATGGGTTGGTAGGACATGTTCTGAGGCATCAAGGGATCACCAATTTAGTATTGGAGGGCAGCGTGGAGGGTAAAAATCGTAGGGGGAGACCCAGAGATGAATACACTAAGCAGATTCAGAAGGATGTAGGTTGCAGTAGGTACTGGGAGATGAAGAAGCTTGCACAGGATAGAGTAGCATGGAGAGCTGCATCAAACCAGTCTCAGGACTGAAGACCACAACAACAACAACAAATTAATATTTATAAGTTTTCATTGTTTTTTCATACGTCGAATACATAATGTTTATAACTGTTAGAGGCATAATTTCCTCTCGTCGCACTGTAGCCAAAAATTTATCTCGTGTATGTTACAATGCCCCTTGGACTGAGAAAAAAATTTGGTTTATCTATTGTATATTTTTTTATGAGTCCACGTAATCCACGTAGATTTGCTACTCTCAAGATGCAAATGTTTAGTTTCAATGTTGTTTTAGACATGATAAAATTATAGTTGAATCGAGTAATTTAAATGACTTCAGTGACTGTATTATCTCGGAAATTGCTGCGGATACTTCCCGGATTAACTTACCCCCCCCCCCCCCCCCAATTGGGGTTCACTGGACTCGGAAAACCGGGAATAAAACCGTCCAAGGGGCTTCAAGAAAATACAGACACCTACTTTTAACAGTCAGGCTTGACATGATTGTAATAAAATATGCTGGAAAATGCAAATTTATGACTCTGTTGTAAGCCTCTCAGATAATGAATGTTTTTTCATGGTGGTATATCATAATTTCCAAAGTCACTCATTTATCGAATGTCATAACAATTTGCTGCTGACGTCGTAAGACCGCCCTCGTGTCGAGCCGTTGGAACGCAGACAGGTAGTGGCCGCTGCTGGACCGCCCCCGGTCGAGTCGGTGGGGCGTCGGCTGCCGTCGGCTGCATCGTGGTTTCGATCTGCTGCTGGCTAGAAGTCGCGCTTCAGCAGGTCTTGTTTCTCCTTTCCCACGTCCCTCAGTTTAAGAAGGGTACATGAAATGTCAAAATATAAGCATCAATGACAAGATAATTACTATTCTCATCCCGTGGAAAAGTTTATTAGTGTCCATTTCACTCGCATTCACACGGATGAAATTAGACTGTTTTTGGAGTATGTTCTGTATTTTGACACTGTTCAACACAATGTAGTGATTCACACGTAAGTTTATCACAATATTCACGTTTTGAGCACTGCACCGTTGATCATACAAGTGTCCGTAGTCTGCTTCGTTTACTTAAGCGGACTGTAAATATTTTCGCGACGCGCTGCGTAGCCAACGTTACATTATTGTTTTGCCGCGCGGCTGGCTGTACAGTCTGTCACATTAAATTTGGCACGCGGAGACGCTTCATATCAAACTACTAAAGGTCATCAGTTCAAGTTAATTATAAATTCAGTCAACAGTACTCAACGTTCATAGCGTTGCTGCTAACTTTGACACTCCAAGAGCGTTCATAAGGTTACGTGATCACAGTTTTTATCACTGTTTATCATTATTCACAATGTAAATCACAGTTCTTCACGCGTCCACTAGTTCCTGCGAAACACGTTTCACTGTTCTGATTGCTGTCAGTAGTTTTCGAGAGTACTTAACAGACAATCTATATGCAAATGACACTTTTCAAATAATGAGGTCTGGTACACTTGCACATAGGTTCATATTACCATGACTGAATAACAAAATTTAAAATTTTACACTGTCACATGAACGTGAGACAATATAAAACTTTCAGAATCTGCTACATTACGTTGACCATGAGATCATTACTGAACTGTCCAGATAACAGTACATTTCCATTTTTATTACAGATTCATATATTTATATATTTCCATTTTTTACTTTTTTTTATTGGGATTGTTATTTACCATGCTTTTAGGACAGATGTCCATGTTCGGTTTATCTAACAGGAATGTTGCTCATAAGAGCATTTTAAATGACTTCGTAATGAAACCGTGTTCGTAAATCAGTACACATTCAGATTTCGCTTCACTAGTGGTGAAAGCAGTTTATTTTATTTTTTATTTATTTATTTTTTTCAGTCACACTGCTCACACACCACCAACACTCGCTACGTGTGTGGGACTACATGACTCAATCTTATGAAAACATTTTTGTTATATCCATTCTTACACACGAACAAATAAGTTACTTAAGCATTTTAATCATTTCTATCCTATGTATAGGAAGGTAAAATTCCTCACATCTAATGCAACAACACTCAAGTGTTTATCAAGTTATTTATCCCTTTTAAAGTAAAAATACATTTATTATGGGGATTCTCTACTCCTTGTTCAAATAATTCAACAACATTGCAGTGTAATACTTGACATAAAAGCTTATAAACTAATACATACATAATATTATCAAATTATTACTGCTAATTTTACCATAAACATTATATTTACAGTGATTGGTCCTTTGTATCACTTCGTTTTTCTTAGTCCAGGGGACCGAGTAAGATGTTCTGCAATAGGTCTTGTGTGGATATACTTTCATATTATACTGGTAATCTTTTATGATTCCAGGACGTTCAGTGACTACTTCGAGGTATCCGGATAATAATTCTGTTAATTTCCTAGCTTCTGAAGCATTAATGCAAGTTGCCTCCTGTACCTTCTCTTCTATTGTTGTGACGATGTCACTCACGTTGCTGGGTGCATCGTTATTTCGATTTTTGTGACACATCTGTGGGTGCTTATGATCCAACACTAACAACTTCTGTTTGCTGACAGAAAGATTCATTTTTCTCATCAGCGGAAGGTTCGCACCGAACTCCCGATTCAGCATTAATTTTATGGGTCGCTGTTGGTACTTGAGTGCACATGTCCCACGGGCGAGATCAATTACAGCTTCCCTTTCCCGAAGGAACTCAAGACCCAGAAGCACCGGTACTGACAAGTTATCCATTAGTAGGAACGTGCATAATAAGCGATCATTTCCCAAGGAAACTTCCACCTGTGCCTGGTATTTTATACTCTGTGCCTTTTTTCCCAATGCCCCTATAACCTTACAATTTGCAACCGGCAAAATCTGCAATCTCCCTATCTCCGATACCTTCTTGAAAAACTGCGTGTTCATAACTGATACATTCGCACCTGTGTCAAGCAGAATAGTAGTTGTCACACCATTTACAGCTCCGGTGACACTTACTTGGATATTTTCCCTTTGTGGCTTATCAGAGACAGCAGGTTCCTGATATAGCTCATCTTCGATCCTGTTGCCATCCTGATACCGTATCATGTTTATTTTTTGTTCCGTCGACCTATTGCCACCTATTGCCACAAATAATTATTCACTCATGTTTATAATAATAATGAACTCTATTTTCAAGTAATAATTAACAAGTAATTACAATTTCTTAACAGACTTCAGTTTGATATGCGTCTTGCGTGCTGAACCTACAAAAGCCATCCAACAAAAGGTAAAAACAAAGGAAGACAAACGCAGATCATAAAAGGAATTTACAATTATCATTGTCTTTGTGTGATACACATCGATATGTCTAATTACGTCACAGAATATTATATAAATAATTAATATTTATAAGTTTTCATTGTTTTTTCATACGTCGAATACATAATGTTTATAACTGTTAGAGGCATAATTTCCTCTCGTCGCACTGTAGCCAAAAATTTATCTCGTGGATGTTACACCGTACAAGCTTTCACTCCAGACAGAGAGTTTTTAAAATTTAAAATCATGTTCTACTTCACCAATTTTTTATTTTTCAAGAAAGCAGTCGTATAAGAAACACAACTGAGACCAGTTCTACAAATTTTCCACTCAAAGTCATAGTCACGTGATCTAAAATGTCTATTATGGATATACTTAATCTACTGTTCCAGTACCTGGAGTCCTTATAAGCAGACATGACGACAGACATCGAAAGAATTCAGAGATGCATTAGTAGGATTTTAATAGATCGGTAGGGCCAATACGAAAGTGTAACAGGAATGGGAATCCTTGGAAGAAGGACAAAGTAGTTCTCGCGAAACCCTGTTAGGGAAATTTAGGGATCCTGTAGTCGAAGTTTTCTGTGCGGCCATTATTCTGTCACCAACGAATATCTCAGCTAGGGATACTGAGAAAATGACTAGAGCGCGAACAGAAGCATATGTACAGTAATTTATGCTTGGCTTAGTATGCAATTGGAAAGGAAATAAGACTGATAATAGGGGTGCTAGGTACCTTCTGCCATGCGCTTCACTGAGGCACGTCGAGTGTTAATGTAGATGTAGATCTAGCTACAGCGTCGACCATCGTTACTTATTTGATTGTCAAAACAGTAAAATTCCTGCGACTTCTAGTGTCTCATTTCCTCAGCTTCAATTCCATTATCCTTGTTTATTTTTGTTGATGTTCATCTTACCACCTTTTTTCAATAAATTATCGAATCTGTTCAAGATCTCTGACAGAGTTACAGTTTCTGGCAAAAAAATCTCCGATTTTTCATTTGATGTTCCTGAACTTTATTTCCATGTTGAATTAACGTTTGTTATGGGCTACAACCTTGTCTCACGACCTTCTCGGCTACTGCATCATTTTTGTGTCCCTCGACTCCTATAATAGCCGTCCGCTTTCTATAAAAGCTGTAGAAAATCTTTATCCTAGGTACCTTCAGTATTTCAATGAGTGTATTTCAGTTATCATTGACAAAAGTTTTCTCTAAGTGTAAGTTAATCCTTCTTTAGCGTAAGTTCTAAGATAACTCGCTGCGCCAGTATTTCCTTGCATGATCCTACATTTCTCCAGAACCCATACTGATATATCCCGAGTTTAGCTTCTAGTAGCTCATAAATTCTTGTTTAATTAATGTTAGCCGGCCGCGGTGGTCTAGCGGTTCTAGGCGCTCAGTCCGGAACCGCGGGACTGCTACGGTCGCAGGTTCGAATCCTGCCTCGGGCATGGATGTGTGTGATGTCCTTAGGTTAGTTAGGTTTAAGTAGTTCTAAGTTCTAGGGGACTGATGACCACAGATGTTAAGTCCCATAGTGCTCAGAGCCATTTGAACCATTTTGAATTAATGTTAAGGAAATATAACAAAGAGCAGCGAAATCCGGCGAGACCTCCTCAAGGGTAGAAGCTTGGTGCGGAAAGTGTGTACAGGATTTAGCTATTTGGGTAATCTTTCGGACACAGTCGCGGAAAAGTCAAACAGATCGTGAGCCAAAATATGGCTTATGACAAGGAAGTTGCGATCCATAGGCTCTATGCTCTGATGCAATTGTTGCTGGGAGGATGTTACCTAATTCTGCCACACATAAACACAAATTAGTCCCCTTGAAAATTGCGCTCACAGCAGGATTAACACCATGACACTGGGCAAACAACATAAAAACAGACACGGTAGTACAGCACAAGAATTACAATTCTGTACCACACCGGTGCCATGTTTCAGCACGTCAATCAAGTTTGTGGAACAAGTATATCCAAATGAAAAGCAATCACCTACACAGTCTTATCAGTTCATATTTTCTCATCTGGCATACACAGACACATACTCATTAGTAGACGTTAACCACTACTACACAGAGACAATGAATCACTGACCACAATGGCGCAATGTGGCTTTCGCACAAATTTCTAAAGGCTGCTGTGTGGAATGCTGCATAAAACAGTTTCTGATTTATGAACAGACAATGTGGTGTTAACTCTACTGACAACAATATTCGAAATACATAATTTACATTTCTTGAATTTACAAGTATTAATAAATTATATATATGAAGATAGTAACTGTTCTCGAAAGAACAGATACCACTGATGACCGTGCAGATTCTCTAGAATAAATGATCGTTAATTGAAACCCCCAGCTGCCGACAGGTCTTGCTGATATGCCTCGTGGGGACAGCTGAAAACGTGTGCCCCGACCGGGACTCGAACCCGGGATCTCCCGCTTACATGCCAGACGCTCTGTTCATCTGAGCCACCGAGGACACAGATGAAGTCTTCATATATATATATATATATATATATATATATATAGTTCAGTGGTATCTGTTCTTTCGAGAACAGTTACTATCTTCATATATATATATACACTCCTGGAAATGGAAAAAAGAACACATTGACACCGGTGTGTCAGACCCACCATACTTGCTCCGGACACTGCGAGAGGGCTGTACAAGCAATGATCACACGCACGGCACAGCGGACACACCAGGAACCGCGGTGTTGGCCGTCGAATGGCGCTAGCTGCGCAGCATTTGTGCACCGCCGCCGTCAGTGTCAGCCAGTTTGCCGTGGCATACGGAGCTCCATCGCAGTCTTTAACACTGGTATCATGCCGCGACAGCGTGGACGTGAACCGTATGTGCAGTTGACGGACTTTGAGCGAGGGCGTATAGTGGGCATGCGGGAGGCCGGGTGGACGTACCTCCGAATTGCTCAACACGTGGGGCGTGAGGTCTCCACAGTACATCGATGTTGTCGCCAGTGGTCGGCGGAAGGTGCACGTGCCCGTCGACCTGGGACCGGACCGCAGCGACGCACGGATGCACGCCAAACCGTAGGATCCTACGCAGTGCCGTAGGGGACCGCACCGCCACTTCCCAGCAAATTAGGGACACTGTTGCTCCTGGGGTATCGGCGAGGACCATTCGCAACCGTCTCCATGAAGCTGGGCTACGGTCCCGCACACCGTTAGGCCGTCTTCCGCTCACGCCCCAACATCGTGCAGCCCGCCTCCAGTGGTGTCGCGACAGGCGTGAATGGACGGACGAATGGAGACGTGTCGTCTTCAGCGATGAGAGTCGCTTCTGCCTTGGTGCCAATGATGGTCGTATGCGTGATTGGCGCCGTGCAGGTGAGCGCCACAATCAGGACTGCATACGACCGAGGCACACAGGGCCAACACCCGGCATCATGGTGTGGGGAGCGATCTCCTACACTGGCCGTACACCACTGGTGATCGTCGAGGGGACACTGAATAGTGCACGGTACATCCAAACCGTCATCGAACCCATCGTTCTACCTTTCCTAGACTGGCAAGGGAACTTGCTGTTCCAACAGGACAATGCACGTCCGCATGTATCCCGTGCCACCCAACGTGCTCTAGAAGGTGTACATCAACTACCCTGGCCAGCAAGATCTCCGGATCTGTCCCCCATTGAGCATGTTTGGGACTGGATGAAGCGTCGTCTCACGCGGTCTGCACGTCCGGCACGAACGCTGATCCAACTGAGGCGCCAGGTGGAAATGGCATGGCAAGCCGTTCCACAGGACTACATCCAGCATCTCTACGATCGTCCCCATGGGAGAATAGCAGCCTGCATTGCTGCGAAAGGTGGATATACACTGTACTAGTGCCGACATTGTGCATGCTCTGTTGCCTGTGTCTATGTGCCTGTGGTTCTGTCAGTGTGATCATGTGATGTATCTGACCCCAGGAATGTGTCAATAAAGTTTCCCCTTCCTGGGACAATGAATTCACGGTGTTCTTATTTCAATTTCCAGGAGTGTAGTTAAAAGGCTATCGATCCATTGACCTTCATCTGTACGAATGCGCACAGATTGCCCGAACTCTTACTGGAATCGTCACCTTACGTATGTAGATTGTGGACAGTTGGGAACCTGCAGTTTTTTTTTTTTTTTTAGAAAAAGGGGATGGGTAGAGCGTCTGCCATGTAAGCAGGAGATCCCGGAACTGAGTCCCGGTCGGGGCACACATTTTGAGCTGTCCCCATCGAGGTATAGCAACAGAACCTGTCGGCAGTTGGGGGTTTCAATTAACTATTATTAATAAATTAATTATCAATACTAAGGATCATTGATTATGAATCGAGACTGAATAAGAAATCGTACACGGGATTTATTTCTAGCAATCAAACTGCTTATATTCTTCAACAAAATTTTGCACATTGATGTAGGTGATCAGGCTTTTCCAATACTGAAATAAGGTTATGACTTGCTACAAACGCTATGACAAAGCTGTAGTCAACACCATCATGTTCTCTCATGTGAAAAATCACATAATTTTCATTGTGCGTACTACAACAAATTTAGTTAGCCGCCAGTAATCGCAATCCAGCGCTCTATACAATACTTTTCAGTTTACTAGTCAAATACAAATTTAACAACAAAGCAAACATATAGAAAGAATTTTTCGTGAAAACCAAGACAACAGTTTGGAGTCTCGGTGAGAAACACAGTTTTAATCTGCCACGAAGTTTCAAGTCAACGTGCGTTCCGCTGAGGAGTACGAACAGGTGGCGACTAAGTCAGTTCTTAGCGATATCCTGTCTTCCAGGAGTGATACTCCCACAGAGTAAGCAGGAGAAATTCTGTGAAGTCTAGAAGGTAGTGTAATATCTCTTTATATTCGATGCAAAGTGTACTCGTATATGCAATTGTGTGAAATCCATTGTACCGGTAAATGAAGTCAAATGATATTGCATTTGATGTCAGTAGTACAGTTGTAAGTATTTCACATGCTTTTTGCCATTGTAAATAATTCACATTTACTGCACAGTAACGAAGCGGAGATTTGATATTTGTGAATCTGAGAGAAATTATCTGGAATACTTTATTATGGAGATGAAAATTCTTTGTAAACATATGTTATTGATTCTATTGAGAGAGACGAATTTTTGGAGGAACTTTGCAAGGTAACCAATACATGCCAAGAGTGAAATGTTAGTTTATCAGAACTATTACTTGAAGGAAATCTTTGTCCTTCAAATAACTAATAACATTCATGATTAGTGTTAATTTGATCTCTTTGTTTTTGTTGTGTCACAAATAACGCAACAGGTTGGAATGCCGGTCGTGGTGGCCGAGCGGTTCTAGGCGCTACAGTGTGGAACCGCGTGGCCGCTACGGTCGCAAGTTCGACTCCTGCATCGGGCATGGATGTGTGTGATGTCCTTAGGTTAGTTAGGTTTAAGTAGTTCTAAGTTCTAGGGGACTGATGACCTCAGCAGTTAAGTCCCATAGTGCTCAGAGCCATTTGAACCAGGTCGGAATGTCTGTAATGTTTGTAATGAGAAGATTTTATAATCGTTAGAGCCATCTTATGTTGTACAGACTTTTTTGACGATAATCAGACTTTAATTTCTGAAGAACGACTTTGTTCAAAGTAAAACCCTCCTCCATCAATCTTAGTAAAATTTTGAAGATTTTCTCGTGTGTGCATTGTACCTTACACTACATTAAGCTACAGATTGTTTGTGACAAGCAAAATACAAATTTTGTAGTTCGTAGACTATTTTTCTTTAGCTGCTGCATCTGCTGATTTCTATTTGCTTTCGAGAATGTCAGTATACCAGGCACAAAACAATATGCTGAGAATGAGATAGTGCAAATTTCACTTTGCCTTCTTATGAGGAAACAGTTTGTACTCACAATTATCAGGTGTTGTGCTGAGCAAGCAGATTAATTTACGATGAACAGTGTAGGTAATTTCAAACATTTATTTTTCTTCTGAACCGAGCAACATTTTATTTTTGTGTACATTTCAAGTCAGAAATTGAACTTCATGTTACACAGCTTTCATAATGTACTTCAGTACTGAGTTAAAGCTACATAGTTTTCACCAAGTACACTGTTAGCTTCTTTTGGCACTGAAGTAGATTTATTTTCATTATTTCAAATTCGTTGTTTCACTTAGATTAATGTTTTGTTTGACGACACTTTCCAAATGCGCAACACATGGCCAACCAAGAGTCAGCATTGTTCAGCAGAGGAGAAAGTTTTTGAAAAAACCAATATTCAATATTTTCATATACAAATAAAGTTTTGTAGGAAGCTCACACAGTATATAACAAGACTTGAGCGATTCGGGTGTTGGAGGGTGGAACTCGGTATAAAGGCAGTCGCCTCTGTGCCATGTTAGTATGTGCGTACATGCCTTTACTGCAGATAGAAAACAGACAGGAACTATGACAGTGTCTGCTGTGTACATTAACAGCGAAAAAGTTGTCACGTGGAGAAAGAGCAAAAACTGGTACGTACAAGGAATTGGGACTCTCAAAACGTCGAATTGTCAAGAAGCTGAACTGTTCAAGTACAGTGATTGGTAATTTCGTTAGACTGGGAGCACGATACGGAGAGAACGGAAAATACGGGCAAAGTAGAAAATTATCTGAAGCATAGAAAGTGTGACATTTACACAAAATGAGGGCTACATGTCGTTATTCTTCTTAATTTGTTGCTGGTCTGCTGTTGCCAGTAACTGCCTAGACGTGGACGACAAATTTTGTCACATGGAAAACATTTTGCATTCGAGAAACGACTGCAGAAGCCCGATCTAACACCCAAACATGAACGTGTTAGATTCGTGTTTGCTGAAAATCGTATGTCATGGATTTCGTAATGGGATGAGAAGAAGTTTAATTTAGATGGACAGGGTGGACTTCAGTATTATTGGCATGATGTAAGAACACGGCAGCAGGTAAGGATGAGCAGAAATTTTGGCAGTGGAAGTGTTATGGTTTGGGCAGACTTCTGCGCTTGGCTGAACACTGGTTTTAAAATAAATATATCATCGTCTTGCCCTGGCCTGCATATAGCCTGGATACGAACGCTTCGGAAAACCTTTGGAGAATAAGTGCAAGGCGTGTTTATTGCAATGGAAGGCAATTTGAGGCAGTAGATGGCCTGAAAAAAGTGACACGACAAGAGCGGGATACAAGCTCACTGTAAGAACTACTAACTCTAACAAAGTCAATGCCGAAGAGAAATTTTGAGGTAATTAGTAAGAATGTAGGTTGGACAAAGTACTAGCAATGCATAGCACAAGAGGACAGTGAATGCCTTTATACTGGTCTTCACCCAGAAATAAGAAAACGCCTTATTCTGTTCCAGAACGAGATTTTCACTCTGCAGCGAAGTGTGCGCTGATATGAAACATCCTGGCAGATTAAAACTGTGTGCCGGACCGAGACTCGAACTCGCGACCTTTGCCTTTCGCGAGTTCGAGTCTTGGTGTGGCACACAGTTTTAATCTGCCAGGAGGTTTCATATCAGCGCACACTCCGCTGCAGAGTGAAAATCTTATTCTGTAAATATCCCCCAGGCTGTGGCTAAGCCATGTCTCTGCGGTATTATTTCTTCCAGGAGTCCTAGTTCTGCAAGGTATGTAGGAGAGCTTCTGTGAAGTTTGGAAGGTAGGAGACGTTCTGGCGGAATTAAAGCTGTGAGGACGACTGGTGAGTCGTGATTGGGTAGCTCAGTTGGTTGAGCACTTGCCCGCGAAAGGCAAAGGTTCCGAGTTCGAGTCTCGGTCCGGCACACGGTATTAATCTGCCAGGAAATTTTGCGTTATTGTGTTACTCGTGTTATGAAACAAATTATGTAATTCCGTCATGATTGTTTACGTCTTATGTGCAACTATTGCTTTCATTGTAAATTCGAAACATGTATGCTTCAGGCATTGCACTACTATTGTACTGGAACCCCGCCTTTATACTGATTTCCACTACAGTAGTATGTCTTTCCTTCAACACACGTTTCGCAACTTTTATTTTCATATCTATTAACTCGGCAGGAAGTCTTCATCACTGACGTGAAGGCGATATGTCTTATAGTATTTTAGCAAAATACTGCATCTGTGTTGCTCGCCTTTAAAATTACAGCACCATGAAGGCGGTGAGCAACAAACGTCAGTTTGGTGTGAATTGCACTTCTAACCTTCACACCTCGTCCTGTATACGCAGAAATTGGCCGTGATTATGAGCACCTAATTTGTCTGGAAGGTATCGATTCCGAAGATAATTGACTGAAACGAAATGGAAAAGCGTAAAACTGATCGTTAAAACGACTGTCTTATACACGGCCCTAATAACGGCTGGGTGCAGATGCATGTAATTACTCGAATTTATCATTAATGAAAACTCCAATTTAATGACGTTTTGATTACGTAACAAAATAACACGATAGCCAGCCGTAAGGCGAACAATTTAATTCTGAAACGATTGGCTATAATTGGATTTATGTAATAATCAGTAACACATGTGTGGGCAAAGTCGGTCGTTACGTACATTGTGGTTAAATTGCATATTTAAGCCATCGATATAGTAGTCAAATCCAAGTACATATTCGAAACTTTAGAAACCTTTATAGAAATTATATATGAAATTAAAACTGAATGAAACAAGACCTGCATACATATTCTGCAAGCCACCGTATGGTGGAGTGTACCTTGTACCAATATTACTCGTTTCATTTTCTATTCCACTCACAAGCGACTGTCTATATGCCTTAGTGCGAGCCCCAATTTCTCTTATCTTTATCGTCCTTAGCTTAAATGTACGTTGGCGGCAGTGGGATCGTTCTACAGTCAGCAGTAATGTGATGAAGTTGTTATCAACAGTTTCTCGGTCCTCCATTATCTCTGCTGTCATTCGGTCTGTGAGATAAATCATGTTGTGCCAGAGTTAGCATTTGTTAGACTGTCTACAAAAGAATTAAATTCTTGTGGCGAATCGTCACTTACTTGTATAGTTCTACTCAGTTTCGTGCAGTTTTTCACAGACTCAGAAATTTCATTTGTGATGTCTGCTCGTCACTAAAGATGTTTTGTATGCGTCAACCACTTCTATAAGCACTGCCGTAAAACTTTCGCAACCACCACCTAAAAAAAAAAAATCATTTATTGTGTCTTTTTCTTTGATAATGATCTTCGAATTGTTGCACTTCGCGAGTTTGCGATCGATTTTATGATCTTTTTCAGTAGGTTTATTATCTACAGCTATGTTATGGTTGTAGTTTTACTGTAATAATATATTCATAGTGCATAGTTTTCGTACAAGTATGTGATAATACTTTCACAATAATATATAAATAATGATAAATCTATCTTTATTTCTTTGTACTACTTTTTGAGCTCTTACAGGCTAACCTTAAGAAGAAGCACGAAAAAGTCCAGTTATTCATAATTATTTTTAGCATGATGCTGGGTACTAGAGGTTCATGGAATTAAAATAATATTTCATAAGGGATGGTAGAAGTTTTCTGTTCTTACAGTCTGTTGATTTACGGTCACAGTGTTCTACAAGAGCCATAAGGGATAAGCTTAACATAGTGATGGGCCACTGCCCACCTCGGGATTTAATACCGTTTGGCGACGTTGCAGGCACACGAGACGCTAAGAACACAGTCAGAGCACGGACAAAAGGAGAACCACACCAGCGACGATCGGCACCACGAGCAGGAACATCTGTTGACATGAGTGACTTTGACAAAGGACACATTTGAGTAAGAAAGGAATTACAGACGGGAGCTGCGAGGGAGCAATGATTTAAATCAATGGAGTAAGTTGAAAATTTGTGCTGGACAGGGATTCGAACGTGGGTCTCCTGTTTACTAGGCAGACGCGCTGATCACTGCGCCATCTGGACAAGCGGTCAGGGCGGCTGCACGGACTACTCTAGCACGCCTCCCATCAGCTTATCCGCATATTAGTAATGTAGTGCCCCTTGCCCATTATACTCAATACACGTGGCATTTCGCCGATTATCGCAAGAGTTCGAACCTCAACTGCATCCCCAATGAAGAGATCATTGGCCGTCCTCGCCTTAAACACTATTGCCATTAAAATTGCTATACCAAGAAGAAATGCAGATGATAAACGGGTATTCATGGGGCAAATATATTACTCTAGAACTGACATTTGAGTACATTTTCACGCAATTTGGGTGCATAGATCCTGAGAATTCAGTACCCAGAACGACCACCTCTGGCCGTAACAACGGCCTTGATACGCGTGGGCATTGAGTCAAACAGGGCTTGGATGGCGTGTACAGGTACAGCTGCCCATGCAGCTTCAACACGATAGCACACTTCATCAAGAGCAGTGACTGGCGTATTGTGGCGAGCCAGTTGTTCGGCCACCATTGACCAGACGTTTTCAGTTGGTGAGAGATCTGGAGAATGTGCTGGTCAAGGCAGCAGTTGAACATTTTCTGTATCCAGAAAGGCCCGTACAGGACCTGCAACATGCGGTCGTGCATTATCCTGCTGAAATGTAGGATTTGGCAGGGATCGAGTGGAGGGTAGAGCCACGGGTCGTAACACATCTGAAATATAACGTCCACTGTTCAAAGTGCCGTCAATGCGAACAAGAGGTGACCGAGACGTGTAACAAATGGCACCCCTTACCATCACGCCGGGTGATAAGCCAGTATGGCGATGACGAATACAGCTTCCAGTGTGCGTTCACCGCAATGTCGCCAAACACTGATGCGACCATCATGATGCTGTAAACAGAACCTGGGTTGATCCGAAAAAATGACGTTTTGCCATTCTTGCACCCAGGTTCGTCGTTGAGTACACCATCGCAGGCGCTCCTGTCTGTGATGCAGCGTCAAGGGTAACCACAGCCATGGTCTCCGAGCTGATAGTCCATGCTGCTGCAAACGTCGTCGAACTGTTCGTGCAGATTGTTGTTGTCTTGCATACGTCCCCATCTGTTGACTCATGCACCGAGACGTGACCGCACGATACGTTACAGCCATGCGGATAAGATGCCTGTCATCTCGACTGCTAGTGATACGCGGCCGTTGAGATCCAGCACGGCGTTCCGAATTACTCTCCTGAACCCACCGATTACATTCTGCTAACAGTCATAGGATCTTCACCAACGCGAGCAGTAATGTTGCGATACGATAAACCGAAATCGCGACAGGCGGAAACGTGATAGTACGCATTTCTCCACCTTACACGAGGCATCACAAGAACGTTTCGCCAGGCAACGCTGTTTGTGTATGAGAAATCGGTTGGATACTTTCCTCATGTCAGCACGTTGTAGGTGTCACCACCTCCGGCAACCTTGTGTGACTGCTCTGAAAAGCTAATCATTTGCATCTTCTTCCTGTCGGTTAAATTTCGCTCCTGTAGCACGACATCTTCGTGGTGTAGCAATTTTAATGGCCAGTAGTGTATATATGTTGTGTCTTCTTTCGAAATGCTTCCCCGCTCTGTAAAACTGAATAGGGAACGACCTGTGGCAGATTCGACGACAGAGTGCAATGTTGATTTAGGGACAAGTGTTGAAATGTTCGTGTAGGACGAAAGCCACCTACTTTGCATGATATAGGAACATTTTATAGATCAACGTGTTTGTACTATAGAAGATATTAGAGATACATATTGTCTGCCTGCTATATCACAAGCAAATTTTATTTATAAAGAATACACTAAAGAGCCAAAGAAACTTGTACACCTGCCTAATATCGTGTAGGGCCCCCGATAGTACGCAGAAATGCCGCAACACGACGTGGCATTGACTCGACTAACGTAGTGCTGGAGTCAACTGACACCACGAATCCTGCAGGTCTGTCAATAAATCCGTAGGAATACCAAGAAGTAGACATCTATTCCGAACAACACTTTGCAAGGCATCCCCGATATGCTCAGTGGTGTTCATCTCTGGGGAGTTTGGTGGCCAGCGGAAATGTTTAAACTCAGAAGAGTGCCAGTGGAGCGACTCTGTAGCGATTCTAAACATGTGGGGTGTCACATTGTCCTGCTGGAATTGCCCATGTCCGTCGGAATACACAATTGGCATGAATGGATCCAGGTGAGCAGACAGGATGCTTACGTATGTGTCGTATCTAGACGTATCAGGTGTCTCATATCACTCCAATTGTACACGCTCCACGCCACATTGAACAGTCCCCTGCTGACAGGCAATGTCCATGGATTCATGAGGTTGTCTCCATTCCCATACACGTCCATCTGCTCGATACAATTTGAAACGAGACTTATCCGACCAGGCAACAAGTTTCCAGTCAACAACAGTCCAATATCGGTGTTGACGCACCCAGGCGAGGCGTAAAGCCCAGGTGAGGCGTAAAACTTAGTGTCGTGCACTCGTCAAGGGTACAAGAATGGGCCTTCGGCTCCGAAAGCCCATATCGATGATAATTCATTGAATGATTCGCACGCTGACACTTGTTAGTGGCCTAACATTGAAATATGCAGAGACAATAAGAAATTCAGTCTTCAGTTGCAAGGTAAATTTTTTTTAGTTTACATAGGTTTCGATGCCAATAGTGCTATCTTCTTCAGAAGATTCTTACGTGTTACCCTTATTCCGGCGTTGTTCCGTCTACGTTTGTCTTATTGTTTTTAGTACTGACAGACATAATCTTAAGATTATGCGACTTTATTCTGTATTAGATTTATTCTTGACATGGCCAACGTTTGGCGCTCAAAATAATTTATTGTTTGTTCTGAAGAAGATACCATTATTGGCATCGAAACCTAGGTAAACTAAAAAAAGAATTTCCCTTGCAACTGAAGACGGTATTTCTAATTGTCTGAACAATTCACGGTTGCTGAAGCGCTGCATTATGTCAAAGATTTGTAAATATGCAAGAATTTGTAGAAAGGTTGCCCTTCTGTCACGTTGAACGATTCTCTTCAGTCGTCGTTGGTCCCGTTCTTGCAGGATCTTTTTCCGGCTGCGGCGATGTCGGAGATTCGATGTTTTACGAGATTCGTGATATTCACGTTACACTCGTGCAATGGTGGTACGGGAAAATTCTCACCTCATCGCTGCCTCGGAGATGCTTGCCCCATCGCTCGTGTGTTGAAACTCTTGTTAACCTGCCATTGTAGCAGCAGTAACCGATCTAACAACTGCACCAGACACTTGGTGTCTTATACAGGGCGAGTCACCTAACGTTACCGCTGGATATATTTCGTAAACCACATCAAATACTGACGAACCGATTCCACAGACCGAACGTGAGGAGAGGGGCTAGTGTAATTGTTTAATACAAACCATACAAAAATGCACGGAAGTATGTTTTTTAACACAAAACTACGTTTTTTAAAATGGAACCACGTTAGTTTTGTTAGTACATCTGAACATATAAACAAATACGAAATCAGTGCCGTTTGTTGCATTGTAAAATGTTAATTACATCCGGAGATATTGTAACCTAAAGTTGACGCTTGAGTACCACTCCTCCGCTGTTCGATCGTGTGTATCGGAGAGCACCGAATTACCTAGGGATTCAAAGTGAACGGTGATGGACCTTAGGTACAGAAGAGACTGGAACAGCACATTACGTCCACATGCTAACACCTTTTTATTGGTCTTTTTCACTGACGCACATGTACATTACCATGAGGGGTGAGGTACACGTACACACGTGGTTTCCGTTTTCAATTGCGGAGTGGAATAGAGTGTGTCCCGACATGTCAGGCCAATAGATGTTCAATGTGGTGGCCATAATTTGCTGCACACAATTGCAATCTCTGGCGTAATGAATGTCGTACACGCCGCAGTACATCTGGTGTAATGTCGCCGCAGGCTGCCACAATACGTTGTTTCATATCCTCTGGGGTTGTAGGCACATCACAGTATGCATTCTCCTTTAACGTACCCCACAGAAAAAAGTCCAGAGGTGTAAGATCAGGAGAACGGGCTGGCCAATTTATACGTACTCCACCTCCTATGAAATGCCCGTCGAACATCCTGTCAAGGGTCAGCCTGGTGTTAATTGCGGAATGTGCACGTGCACCATCATGCTGATACCACATACGTCGACGCGTTTCCAGTGGGACATCTTCGAGCAACGTTGGCAGATCATTCTGTAGAAACGCGAAGTATGTTGCAGTGCTCTCCGATACACACGATCGAACAGCGGAGGAGTGGTACTCAAGAGTCAACTTTAGGTTACAATATCTCCGGATGTAATTAACATTTTACAATGCAACAAACGGCACTGATTACGTATTTGTTTATATGTTCAGATGTGCTAACAAAACTAACGTGGTTCCATTTTAAAAAACGTAGGTTTGTGTTAAAAAACATACTTCCGTGCATTTTTGTATGGTTTGTGTTAACCAATTACACTAGCCCCTCTCCTCACGTTCGGTCTGTGGAATCGGTTCGTCAGTATTTGATGTGGTTTACGAAATTATCCAGCGGTAACGTTAGGTGACTCACCCTGTATATGCGTTGCTGACCGGAGCGCCGTGTTATGCGTATTTGATTACGCATGCCTATACCAGTTTCTTTGGCGCTTCAGTGTAGTTTGTCTCCTGTATATGCATTGTATCGATTTACTGTAAAGTGTCAACTTACTGGGACATAATTTTCCACAGCTCCTTTTTATGAGTCATTCGAATAACAGATCATCTGTAAAGACTTTAAATTCCATAGCCATATCTTTAATGATTGGACACCGGAAAGGATACATAGAGTATTAAGGAAGGTATTGTTGAGTAAAGTACAAAACGGTAGGCAGAACAGCACTAGTGGGGAGAGCGGGTGGTAGTGGAGTCTTGGGCGAGATGTTACGGCGATCGGTTGGCTTAAGGGTCAGGAGCTCTAGTTAAGAACTAGTTTTAGAGAAAGGAGACGATTTATCAGTCATACGTCCATGGTGATAGCAAGTTCCATCCACTTTGAAAGTTTCTTGTTATTTTTCTAAACTCGTGCTTGTAAGTATCAGTTTGGTATCTGAAAAATTTCTAAAACTTATTTTGATAATGAAATACGTAACTCTAAGTCCAGGGCAACAGAAATATGTGAAAAATCAATTTTGAAGGTAAATATGTGGAGCACACGCCAGACGATGCAAAATCCAGGCTAACCGGTACAACAAACAATTCGTCTGCGAGAAAGCAATCCGTTTTCAATGAAATTTACATACATTATCTGACTGCAAAACAAATGACTCAGGTTAAAGTGTTGGCCCTGAATACAGTGCATATGGGGCGCTCGCAGGGCGCGCGCTCCCCTCACCTCGCTTGGCCTCCCACATTACCACTCGCGCCGCCCCCGCCACCTCAGCCCGCACGCTATTCGTTCTTTTCTTTCCTCAGTCGACTCGACTGAATTATCAAGTAGTTGTATTTTCATACGTAGCACGCGCATCCGCGTCGTCGTATTTCGTACGTTTCTGTCTGGCACTTAGACAGCTAACACATACCTACTAGAGAAGTCGCGGCCATTCTAGTGACCTCAATACGTTATTCTGTCTGCCATTTCTTCGAGAAAAGTCGCGAATATTCTACTGTTTTCTTGCACAGAGAACCTTGGATACGTAGCGTTATAAATACGGACTATTTCGCCGAGTAGGAAGCTAGTTTACGTTCAGAAGCGGAAATATTAAGACTGAAGAATGAATAAGTAAAAAGTCCTAGTTGTCGCAAGTGCAAGTGTGAATATATACTAAGATGGTATCTGTCCTTTCATATCCGAAAGGACAGATACCATCATAGTATATATATGGTTAAGGCTCACCGGCCACTTGACCATATTCTTCTTCTGTGCGAATGCACAAACAGTGCCCGAACTCTTACGGGAATCGGCAACGCGCCGCGAGTAATGAGTATAATGGGCGGGGGCACTACGAATGTAGTGCGGGACAATACGTTGAGAATGTGGGTTTCTCGGGAGGCGTGCCAGAGAGAAATCCGTGCAGTCGCGCTATCCTCTGTGTCCTAGGTGGCTCAGATGGATGCCGGCACGGTAGCTCAGCGTGTTCGGTCAGAGGGTTACGTACCCTCCGTAATAAAAAAAAAAAAAAACTGGGTTAAACGATCATCAACGAACTTAACGGATGTCTTACGACGTCCGCCCCTAGCAGAAGCAACGAACAAAAGCGAACAAAATGAGAATAAAAAAATAAATAAAAAAAGATGGATAGAGCGTCTGCCATGTAAGCTGGAGGTCCCGGGTTCGTGTCCCGGTCGGGGCACACAATTTCATCTGTCCTCGTTGACGTATGTCAACGCCTGTAAGCAGCGGAGGGTGTTCATTTCATTGTAATTGCAAGTGTGAAGAATAGTCAAGGGTGAGAGACATCACCTGATTGTGGTTTTGTTATGCAAGCGTTGTCTGTCTGTTCTAGATCTGACTATTCTGCTTTGCACACGCTGTACAAAATATATGCTTGTCTCTCTGCATCTATTGATAAAGTAGAAAGAAGTTTTTCAACTTTGTGGCACACGAAGACATTGCTGTAACATGTGATATGATGAATTTTAGGATGGAAGAGTAATTCCATGGCCATGGGAGTATGCATTTGGGATCTTTCTGTGGTGTGTTTGAATGTGTATGTTATTATAAGAAAAAAGGCTAGTGCTCGAAAGCTAATGTTAATGCTGTTTTCTGTTATCCATGCATCGACCCACCTAGAATTCGTCATTTAAGGAAGAGAATCACAACTGTAACTTCTTTATATCATCAGATGGCAGTGTCTTGTATATGTGAATAATCAGTTTAAATAAAACTTTCTTAAACCTGTCATGTGACTTGGTAATTTTTTATTACTGTAAAGGCAAAGGTAGCTCAACATATCCTTAGTGCCCCCTCTTTGAAGTTTTTCTGCATCCTTCAGTGCCTGAATGTAGTTAATCCTTATCTCAGTGTTGTAAACAATCACTGTATCAGAGCTGTTATTGTAACTATGGAGCAAATGAACATAAAAGTTAACGCATCTGACTTTCTGATAAAACTGCTTGATAGTAAACAAGATAGCATATTACTGAAATCTTCTACTGGTAGTAAGTCTCTGAACTGATATGATATTATTTTCACAAATCAACCTGACAATCACTGTGCCTTACAGTGGACGTGAACTTTGATGATACCTTTGCTCACGGAACGGTCGTCCGCTCTGCAAGCTGTCACTATATACGATAATCATCAGACTGTCAAAAATCAAATATCATTTGCCGTTCTTGCGATGTGAAAAGCAAACGGTATCTTACAAATTTTCATAAAATACTTCTCAGTACACGACTCGCGATGTGTAACGCGAATATGCTAAAACAGTCATGAAAGTAAATGAAGATTGGGACCTAATCTTAACGACTGATAGATGAGAACAGGACTCTAAGTTTAACTATGCTTCATTAAGCCATGACACAATACACTGCCGGCCAGGATGACCGAGCGGTTCTAGCGCTACAATCTGGAACCGCACGACCGCTACGGTCGCAGGTTCGAATCCTGCCTCGGGCATGGATGTGTGTGATGTCCTTAGGTTAGTTAGGTTTAAGCAGTTCTAAGTTCTAGGGGACTGATGACCTTAGGAGTTAAGTCCCATAGTGCTCAGAGCCATTTAAAACATTTTGAACAATACACTTTTTCGTAAAGTTCTTTTAGCTAGACAGTTTAGTAACATATTCTTAATAACTTTCCTGCGTACAATTACTTTCTTTGACACTTGTTTCAAGTATAAGACAAAACCACATGTTGCATTATAAGATTTCTACAGTAAACTTCAGGCTTACGCACTGTTCTAAGAATACAGTTACAAAAATATGAAAAAGACTGGAGTGCCTTAAAAAGCGGCTTTTGTCATTCTTCCATTAATATAATCTCACATTCATTCCTCAAAACATACTAGTACAAAATCCTATCTGAGGTTGAGTACATTTATCAAATTCGCAACTTAATTCACATTTATGGCCAAAACTATCTGAAAATCATGGCAAATAGGACAGTCCCCCTTCGACTTCTGTTCGTTAAAATGAGATTTTGTTTTAATAATTTAAAAGTAGAAGAGATAGTAGTTTTATCAATAATGGCTGGTGTCTGTGACAGGGTTAACAAGAACGAGTAATTTTGCAGAAGAAGTTTAAATGTTAGATTTGTATATTTTGTGAAAACTGAATAAGTTCTGATTTCATTTTATTTTTCATTTGTAATATTTCTCTCCATTTTCTTAAACGACGTACATTTTCAGTGCAAAGACTACGAAAGGCATTGTTAGGAAATGAACAGAACAACGAGTGGATAGTGTGATGTCTTTCTTGAGAAGAGGAAAATTATAGAACGCAGCGCAGCGCTTTTCTCTTTCAGCTTATTATGTAGCAACAGCACTGTCACTGGCAGCTAGACCAGTACGTAACACAACCGGTTGTCCGATGCAAGTATGACATTATCAGGGACTAATTACTGAACTCGTTTGGAACACGTTCTCGACACGTAACATTTAGCCACTGTGAATGAGCATTTCTGCGACAAATTTAGCTTCATACAATACCGATTATGTTTAAAGTTCTATTCATTAGAAATTTCCAAATTAAATAATTTTCATTTTACTAGATACGTTCTACATTTCCCATCATTAAATGTTTTTCGTTAGATAGTTTCAGCATTCTGGAACATACTGTTCTGTGTTCATTGTTGAACATGGGACTCAGTACCAGTTGACTCCTGTGCGTTCCATATTAACGAAACGACACCTTCAGTTACGTTTACAGTGTACACGGGAAGATGGCGGCTGGTCCGTGCATCCATGGAAAAGTGTCACTTGGACGGATAAGTCACGTTTCTTGTTCCACCAGGTCGATGATCAAGCGGGGCTATGCCGTCATCTAGGGGAACGGCTGCTAGATAGATACACGGCATCATTGACCACCGTATTTGCCTCATTTTAATCTGATTGGACGCATCTGCGACGCTATCGGGCGCTAGGTCCGCGTCCACAAGCCACCGGCCAGTATTTACGACAATTGCGTGATCTGAGCGTAGACGTCTGGGGCCACATACCTCCGGAAACCTACCAACGTAGAATCGCTTCCATATAGCGTTCAAGACGTGGATCAACACGCTATTAAGCAGGTAGTCGTGATTTTTTGGCTCGCCAGTGGAGGTTTACAGTTGGCCAGCAGAGTGCTGTTCGTAATGTAATGTCCGATAGGTCGCGAAACGGAAATGACAGTGAAAAAATGATGAGGGTTTGTACCTGTGTATTGGGCAGGGTCTCTAGCATGCTTACAGGTCGCGTCAAGTCATTCTTTACAGTTCTGAGCACACAGCAAACACTTAAAGACACCTAGAACAATAGTGGTTCTCGCCAAGTATGGGTTTCCACTGCAAGATTTCGCCTGATACCATGCAACCTCCCAAACCTATCTGTCATATGCACTATTGGCCATTAAAATTGCTATACCAAGAAGAAATGCAGTTGATAAACGGGCATTCATTGGACAAATATATTATACTAGAACTGACATGTGATTACATTTTCACACAATTTGGGTGCATAGATCCTGAGAAATCAGTACCCAGAACAACCACCTCTGGCCGTAATAACGGCCTTGATACGCCTGGGCATTGAGTCAAACAGAGCTTGGATGGCGTGTACAGTTACAGCTGCTCATGCAGCTTCAACACGATACCACAGTTCATCAAGAGCAGTGACTGGCGTATTCTGACGAGCCAGTTGCTCGGCCACCATTGACCAGTCGTTTTCAGTTGGTGAGAGATCTGGAGAATGTGCTGGCCAGGGCAGCAGTCGAACATTTTCTATATCCAGAAAGGCCCGTACAGGACCTGCAACATGCGGTCGTGCATTATCCTGCTGAAATGTAGGATTTCGCAGGGATCAAATGAAGGGTAGAGCCACGGGTCGTAACACATCTGAAATGTAACGTCCATTGTTCAAAGTGTCGTCAATGCGAACAAGAGGTGACCGAGACGTGTAACCAATGGCACCCTATACCATCACGCCGGGTGTTACGCCAATATGGCGATGACGAATACACGCTTCCAATGTGCGTTCACCGCGATGTCGCCAAACACTGATGCGATCATCATGATGCTGTAAACAGAACCTGGGTTCATCCGAAAAATGACGTTTTGCCATTCGTGCACCCAGGTTCGTCGTTGAGTACACCATCGCAGGCTCTCCTGTCTGTGATGCAGCGTCAAGGGTAACCGCAGCCATGGTCTCCGAGCTGATAGTCCATGCTGCTGCAAACGTCGTCGAACTGTTCGTGCAGATGGTTGTTGTCTTGCAAACGTCCCTACCTGTTGACTCAGGGATCGAGACGTGGCAGTACGATACGTTACAGCCATGCGGATAAGATGCCTGTCATCTCGACTGCTAGTGATACGAGGCCGTTGGGAGCCAGCACGGCGTTCCGTATTACCCTCCTGAACCCACCGATTCCATATTCTGCTAACAGTAACTGAATCTCGACCAACGCGAGCAGCAATGTCGCGATACGATAAACCGCAATCGCGATAGGCTACAATCCGACCTTTATCAAAGTCAGGAACGTGATGGTAAGCGTTTCTCCTCCTTACACGAGGCATCACAACAACATTTCACCCGGCAACGCCGGTCAACTGCTGTTTGTGTGTTAGAAATCGGTTGGAAACTTTCCTCATAAAAATATGGCATTTCAGTCTTTTTTTATTTTCAATTACCGGTTTCAGGCTGTCATAACTCACAGTGAACCGATAGTTCTGTACTGACAAGTTACTCTGTAACTGCAATATATGATCTGAAGATGGACTGCTAGCGTGAAACCGCTCATTGAAAATAAAAAATAGCAATCAAAGACTAAAATGCCATACTTTTATTTAAAGAACGATCTAGTTTTGATAAACTTTCCTCATGTCAGCACGTTGTAGGTGTCGCCACCGGCGCCAACCTCGTGTGAATGCAATGAAAAGCTAATCATTTGCATATCACAGCATCTACTTCCAGTCGGTTAAATTTCGCGTCTGTAGCACATCTTCGTGGTGTAGCAAATTTAATATCCAGTAGTGTATTTCCCTATTCGTGACATTTCTCCACTAGGACCGTTGAGAAAATAACGATAAATCGATATTTTTTCCAGAAATCATTGAAATGTCGATATTTTTCTAAAATGTAACGAGGTATCAAATGGCTCAGATGGCTCTGAGCACTATGGGACTTAACAGCTATGGTCATCAGTCCCCTAGAACTTAGAACTACTTAAACGTAACTAACCCAAGGACAGCACACAACACTCAGCCATCACGAGGCAGAGAAAATCCCTGACCCCGCCGGGAATCGAACCCGGGAACCCGGGCGTGGGAAGCGAGAACGCTACCGCACGACCACGAGATGTGGGCTAACGATGTATCGGCGATATATCTTGCTCGACGTATCGATGTATCGATATCGACATGACTATGTCGAGAACCAATATTTTTATTGTATATTATATTTTTTCAGAATTTTCGGTAAATATTCGAAATTACGTCTTTAAATTGCAGTCGAACATTATTTTACTTCGAGTGTGTGAAGGAGTCTTATTATTTTTGAGCTTTCATCACGTCCACGCTTTCTCTTTGACTTCGTGAAGCAAATACATGTGGCACAAACAAGAAATCCGAATGAACCGGGGACTGGGGGTGGGGGGGGTGGGGTGGTGGTGTGAATGGAATAAGATTCGCGATGTGAAGAAAATAGCAAGCTGGTTGCGTTAAAGAAAAGAAATTTTTAACGCATTTAGCGTGCTATTCATTCACATCAGCATCCTTCAAAAACAGTCACTGAAAATGATGAACAAAAATCTAAATGAGAAGATTGGTCTTTGCGTTGGGCGGAGACGTATGAGGGTCAATACTGATGTAATCGATGCTCGACCCTACCAACAGAAACTGCAATTTTTAACTTTACCACGCAATTTTGACACTACAACTGCTAGGTTGCTAGCGTTGGCAGAAATGAAGAAACGGGGAAATCAGCAGGAAGTGTTTCAGACTAATACACACTTACGTGCAGTTACCATTGTTAGCAAGGTGGTTCTCGCCAAGCGTTAACTTGCATAGCTTTCCTTTCAGTTCTTTCTCTAAGGGGGGTAAGCAGGCTGTTAGCTTGTTGATGTACAGAATATCTAATAATAAATCAATACTTAAATATACAGCTCTGAAACCGGCTACAATGTGCAGCTGATATTTTTACAGGCCGGTATGTCGATGCTATTCTCTTCGATATGTAACGATGTATCGATTCTTTTATTCAATACATGGCGGGCTTAAAATGATATTTTTTAAATATCGATACATCGGATCCCAGATATTTTAAAAAATATCAACAATCCTATTCTCTACCACACACTGTAGGGGCGCCTCCGGCGTTGCCGCAGTGGTAACACCGGTTCCCGTCAGATTGCCGAAATTAAGCGCTGTCGGGCTGGGCTAGCACTTGGGTGGGAAAGCATCCGGTCTGCCGAGCACCCCTGGCAAGCGGGGTCCACTCAGCTCTTGTGAGGTAAACTGAGGAGCTACTTGATTGAGAAGTAGTAGCTCCGGTCTCTTAGACTGACATACGGTCGAGAAAGCGGTGTGCTGACCACATGCCCCTCCACATCCGCATCCAGTGACGCTAAGGGCCTGAGGATGACACGGCGGCCGGTCGGCAGCGTTGGGCCTTCAAGGCTTGTTCGGGCGGAGTTTAGTTTAGTCTAAAAAGGCAATGAGGACGTCTGCAGCGTTTTGGATGGCAAGTGTTTGATCATCCCCCATACAGCTCAGATTTGGCCCCCTCAAAGGTTCGACTCTGTTCACGTGAACCGCTGGTTATGAAGATAATGTTTTGGCGCAGACAACGAACTGCAGACCAACATAAAGAAGCGGCGAAAAGCACAGGCAGCTGCCTTCTATGACGAAGTTATTGGCATGTGGTACAACACTGCGACACTGCGACAGCTGGCAGCTTTCCCTAAACGTAGATAAATGTAATATAATGCGCATACATAGGGGCAGAAATCCATTCCAGTACGATTATGCCATAGGTGGTAAATCATTGGAAGCGGTAACGACCGTAAAATACTTAGGAGTTACTATCCGGAGCGATCTGAAGTGGAATGATCACATAAAACAAATAGTGGGAAAAGCAGGCGCCAGGTTGAGATTCATAGGAAGAATTCTAAGAAAATGTGACTCATCGACGAAAGAAGTAGCTTACAAAACGCTTGTTCGTCCGATTCTTGAGTATTGCTCATCAGTATGGGACCCTTACCAGGTTGGATTAATAGAAGAGATAGACATGATCCAGCGAAAAGCAGCGCGATTCGTCATGGGGACATTTAGTCAGCGCGAGAGCGTTACGGAGATGCTGAACAAGCTCCAGTGGCGGACACTTCAAGAAAGGCGTTACGCAATACGGAGAGGTTTATTATCGAAATTACGAGAGAGCGCATTCCGGGAAGAGATGGGCAACATATTACTACCGCCCACATATATCTCGCGTAATGATCACAACGAAAAGATCCGAGAAATTAGAGCAAATACGGAGACTTACAAGCAGTCGTTCTTCCCACGCACAATTCGTGAATGGAACAGGGAAGGGGGGATCAGATAGTGGTACAATAAGTACCCTCCGCCACACACCGTAAGGTGGCTCGCGGAGTATAGATGTAGATGTAGATGTAGAAGACGGCGCGGCGACTATGTGGAGAAGTATCCGGAAGGAGTAGCAATCTAGTGCAAATAAAACATAATTTCTTTTATTTTCACATTTCACAACCGGTAAGACTTTATTTTCGGAACAGTCTTCGTATTGGTACAGAAAAGATTCGTAGCTTAATAACATTCAGTTAATTCGTGGTAATTCTCCTCCGTTATACTCTCGTCTTTATGGTTTCATAAATGAAAATTACGCCGCGAGATCCGTAATAAGTGTTACGACTGCAGCGAGGTGAGGGGATACCCGACGACTCTCTTTTGTGGGCCCGTGAGCTGAATGGCACTCAGAGATGTCGCACCACCGCTCCGTCCAAACTTAATTACCCCGGCGGTGGCTAATTTCGGGGAAATCACGACCGCCGCGTCTACGCAAGAACGTCCCGTTAAGAGCGCCGAGAGGCGAGCGGGCGTCTCATTTACCCGGCGGCGTCCGCCGAGCCGGAAATTACCCGCTGATTGCCACGGCGGGCCGCGGCGAAAACACGGGCGACACTACAAAGCGGCAGCGGCTGCGGCGAAAAAGGGCGGTGGCTTCTTCCCGGGCGGGCAGGAATTTTGTAATTTAATGCGGATTTAACGAGGAACAGAGCGCTGTCGCCGTCCATTGTGCGGCTGGTAATTGGAGACGGCGTCGCAGTCACGGCGGTGGTCCTTCGGGCACGCCGCGCCGCGCCGCGCCGCGCCGCGCCGCGGTCACACGGCCGAGGGACAACACCGAGATGTAGCCTTGGACACGAGTTACGTCTGCATCTGGGCTCCGAAAGCCACGGCACGGTGTGGGCGGCAGTGGAGGTGACGCTGTGCCCCCGTGTCGTTATTGCTCACTTCCATTCGCCGATGGTACGCGCAGTTTTGTAACTGTTGTTCAGGGTGACACTTGTGCAGAGATGGAATGTGTCGACATTTCTAAGGGGACCACACCCTGCCTATCTAATCCTTGTTAATTTAGGAAAGTATTTGACCCATTTCTGAAAAAAAACTATTTGATGCAGGACCTTAATATTTTTATTGTGTGTAACACGATGCTAATAGAGTCAATTGTACTAAAATCTACTTTATCCATTTCATAGTTTTTAAGAAATACTTTTTAAATTTAAGAACAAAAAATATCAAGGTTTTTCTGCAATAAATATTTTTTTTGTGAACTTCCTAATGGGGAAATATTAATGAATGTAGTACCAGAGATGGATTTTTATGTTATTCAGAGTCTCTGAAAATTTCATTCATTTATCTATGACAGTTTATGATCTAATGGGGCATATGTACTGAAAATGTTAGTTTGCGGGAAATTGACTTTAAAGAAAAAACTTTTGAAATTTGTTACTTACAGTTAATTAAAACTGTCCAGCTGCATATGTTGGCCCTTCTTTGGCCTCTAATGGGTTTCGTTTTCACCTTCCTGGATGTTTGTCTTGCTTTCTTGGCTATATTAGATGCAGACCTCTCTGCAACGGCTACCCTCATTTTATCGCAACGCTGCAGCCCAGTGATCATATTTTCACCAGGATTAGTTCCCAGCTTTTTCAGTACCCAACACTTTCCAGTATTAACACAATTGAATTTAATAACAGCATCATGAACTCGTAGTTTCATTGTATGCATCCCTACAAATGCAGTTTTAGGAAGGCGGTTCCAAATTATGCTGTTGAAACATTCATTTGGGTTCTGTGTCTGCCCATGCAGACATTTCCTTAGAAGGTCAGGATGAGCCAAGTCTCTGAAAATAGGTTTAACTGCTGTAATAACAGCAGCAGGAAGAGAATGCTGGTGAAAATAAGATTCTCAAGTTGCCTCAGCCCTATTGTATTTGCATCACGAATTTCCTCCTAATGGACACAATCCATGACATGGCTTATCATCAGCAAATGACTTATGGAAGAATATGGCCCAAACATCTCTCTTCATTGCCTCCAGCTTTTCTTTATTTCTACTAATTGCCTGATCATAGTATGCTTGCAAGTTTTCTATAACAACTACTCGCAATCAAACTTGAATAAAACTAACCGCGTGTTTGTAAGCGTGTTGTTTATAAACAGCAGAAACAAAAGAATACCGACCGTTGCGTTCCAAGGATAGCCAACACACTCGGGAGTAAAAAAAAAATCCCTAATGTGCAATGTAGGGGATATAACGATCTAAAATATATACAGAAAGGCGGGTGACAGAAAAGTGGACGTGGCACATAAACAAACGTGATAGGAAAACGCTCTTAAAATGTTCGAAAAACAATTTTTTGACCAAAATCTTTTTCAGAGTACTTAAATAAAACCTTAATCTATCGAAATATGATGAAAACCAAAAATAGATTTTTTTTGACCTGAACCACGGTGTGGTCCCCTTAAGATACTTCAGGTAGTTTTCTGCGTTCACATTCGTTGGTTTTCATAGACTTGCAGAAGGCCTGTGCCAGCTTAATACTGTCTAGGATGACAGAGGCAATGAATTAGGAATGGGAAAAACTAACCGCTTAAAATCCATACCGGTGTTTTAGTTCTGGATAACCGGTATTCTTCGGTATTTGTTTGGTCTCGGTTATAACAAATGTTTCCTATTTTTTACGGGGTGGCCGAGCGGTTCTAGGCGCTACAGTCTGGAACCGCGCGACCGCTACGGTCGCAGGTTCGAATCGTGCCTCGGGCATGGATGTGTGTGATGTCCTTAGGTTAGTTAGGTTTAAGTAGTTCTAAGTTCTAGGGGACTGATGACCTCAGAAGTTAAGTCCCATAGTTCTCAGAGCCATTTGAACCATTTGACTAATAAACGAAATATCAGTTGGACATAGAAGCAGTGCTAAAACTTTTCGTTTTAAATAAATTGTTTTTTAAAAGGAGTAATTTTTATTCGTAAAATCTACATTGGTTTGAAATTTTGCTTCACTATGGAAAACGAGAAAAGCGGTTAGTGCTATTTCAATAAAAATAGTGAGAGAAACGAGCGACAGACACATGTCACAGGAAATGGTATGGCATTGCTGAGCCAGTAAAGTTCCTATTGCCGTGTGTCATGGCTGAAGGTGAACGTGTGCGGTAGTTTCTCTTTGTCGTCGCCGAACATTATACTACAGAATGGCACCAACCCCAGTCTGGAATTATTTTTCCTCAATGACAGGATTTGCTTTAAAATATTGAAGTCTTGAAAAAGTAATGGAGGAGAATCTTGGCGAGGAGCAGTTTGGCTTCAGACGGAATACGGACACCAGAGATGCAACCGGGCTCCAACGAATCTTGGGAGAAAGGTTTCTTGAAAAAGGAAGAGACCTATACAGGATGGTCTATTGATCGTGACCGGGCCAAATATCTCACGACATGAGCATCAAACGAGAAATCTTCGAAGAACGATACTTGTCTAACTTGAAGGGGGAAACCAGATTGCGCTATGTTTGGCCCGCTAGATGGCGCTGACATAGGTCAAACGGATATCAACTGCGTTTTTTTAAAATAGGAACCCCTATTTTTTATTACATATTCGTGTAATACGTAAAGAAATATGAATGTTTTAGTTGGACCACTTTTTTCGCTTTGTGATAGATAACGCTGTAATAGTCACAAACATATGGCTTACAATTTTAGACGAACAGTTGGTAACAGGTAGGTTTTTCAAATTAAAATATAGAACGTCGATACGTTTGAACATTTTATTTCGGTTGTTCCAATTTGATACATATACCTTTGTGAACTTATCATTTCTGAGAACGCATGCTGTTACACCGTGATTACCTGTAAATACCACATTAATGCAATAAATGCTCAAAATGATGTCCGTCAGCCGCGCGGGATTAGCCGAGCGGTCTTAGGCGCTACAGTCTTGGACTGTACGGCTGGTCCCGGCGGAGGTTCGAGTCCTCCCTCGGGCATGGGTGTGTGTGTTTGCTGTGTAAGCTTCGGGACTTTAGCAGTTAAGTCCCATAAGATTTCACACACATTTGAACATTTTTTTTATGTCGGTCAACCTCAATGCATTTGTAAATACGCCTAACGACATTCCTCTCAACAGCCAGTATTTCGCCTTCCGTAATGTTCGCAGATGCATTGACAATGCGCTGACGCATGTTGTCAGGCGTTGTCGGTGGATCACGATGGCAAATATCCTTCAACTTTCCCAACAGAAAGAAATCCGGGGACATCAGATGCGGTGAACGTGCGGGCCATGCTTCGACAACCAATCCACCTGTCATGAAATGTGCTATTCAATACCGCTTCAATCGCACGCAAGCTATGTGCCGGACATCCATCATGTTGGAAGTATATCGCCATTCCGTCATGCAGTGAAACATCTTCTAGTAACATCGGTAGAACATTACGTAGGAAATCAGCATAAATTGCACCATTTAGATTGCCATCGATAAAATGGGGGGTAATTATCGTTCCTCCCATAATGACGCACCATACATTAACCCGCCAAGGTCGTTGATGTTCCACTTGTCGCAGCCATCGTGGATTTTCCGTTGCCCAATAGTGCATATTATGCGGTTTACGTTACCGCTGTTGGTGAATGACGCTTCGTCGCTAAATAGAACGCGTGCAAAAAAATCTCTCATCATCCCGTAATTTCGCTTGTGTCCAGTTGCAGAACTGTACACGACGTTCAAAGTCTTCGCCATGCAATTCCTCGTGCATAGAAATATGGTACGGTTACAATCGATGTTGATGTAGCATTCTCAACACCGACGTTTTTGAGATTCCCGATTCTTGCGCAATTTGTCTGCTACTGATGTGCGGATTAGTCGCGACAGCAGCTAAAACACCTACTTGGGCATCATCATTTGTTGCAGGTCGTGGTTGACGTTTCACATGTGGCTGAACACTTCCTGTTTCCTTAAATAACGTAACTATCCGACGAACGGTCCGGACACTTGGATGATGTCGTGCAGGATACCGAGCAGCATACGTAGCACACGCCCGTTGGTCATTTTGATCACAATAGCCATACATCAACACGATATCGACCTTTTCCACAATTGGTAAGCGGTCCAGTTTAACACAGGTAAGGTATCACGAAGCAAATACCGTCCGCACTGGCGAAATGTTACGTGATACCACGTACTTAAACGTTTGTGACTATTACAGCGCCATCTATCACAAAGCGAAAAAAGTGGTCCAACTACGACATTCACATTTCTTTACGTACTACACGAATATGTAATAAAAAATAGGGGTTCCTATTTAAAAAAAACCAGTTGATATCAGTTTGACCTATGGCAGCGCCATCTAGCGGGCCAACCATAGCGCCGTCTGGTACTTCTTTCGTTTGATATTTCGCGAGATATTTGGCCCGGTCACTACCAATGGACCGCCCTGTATATGTGCTTCATCGTTCTAGAAAAGGCATTTGACAATGTGGTTTGGGACAAGCTGGCGACTATAATGAGGGAAAAGAGAGTGGACTGGAAAACCAGAAGACATGTAAACTCATTATATCTTAATCAAAAAGCCTCAGTTAAAGGAGAGGCGAAACTACAAATTGGACCGGATTAGGAAAACGAGTAAGACAAGGATGCTGTCTATCACATACTCTTTTCAACCTCTATTTGGGAAATATGATTGACCAATGCTCATTAGATGACAAAGGAGTGGAAATTGGAGGAAGAGTAGGATGTTTGAGGTTTGCTGATGACATGGTCCGTCTAGCCACAGGGGAAAAAGAATTAAAGATTTGGTGGACACCATTGAAGCAAACGGAAAATATTATGGAATGAGAATTAACACAAAGAAAACAAAAGTATTGGCACTAGGAGGAAATAAAGAAATAAACATTATGCTGAATGGAGAAATACTGGAACAGGTGCAAAATTTTAAGTATCTTGGAAGCAGGATAGACACCGACTGGAAGTGCACCACAGAAATTAAAACGGGGATAGCATTGGCAAAAGAGGCATTTTATAGGAAAAGGAGAATTTTCTGCAGCAGTCTGGACGGAGAACTCAGAAAGAGACTCATAAAATGTCTTGTATGGAGTGTTCTTCTATATGGAGTTGAAACATGGACTTTGAGGAAGAAAGACGGAGAAAGGCTGGAGGCTTTAGAGATGTGGACATGGCGGAGGATGGAAAGAATAAGTTAGATGGACAGAGTAAAAAATGAAGAGGTACTGAGAAGAGTGGGAGAGAAGAGACAGTTACTAGAAGTAATAAAAAGAAGAAAAAGAAATTGGATTGGGCATATATTAAGAAAGAATGACGGACTGATAAAAACAGTTTTAGAAGGTTATGTAGAAGGGAAAAGGAAGCGAGGAAGGAAGAGATTTCAGATACTGGATGACGTGATGGACGGTACAACATACAGCAGCTTTAAGAAGGAAGCAATGGATCGCAGAAAATGGAGAGGCAAAGGACCTGCCAATATAGCAGAAAACTGGTGATGATGATTGGAGATTTGTCTGCCATTTCTCTAAAATAATAAAAGAGGAAAGAAATGATGGTAACAGTAACTTAAAATCAATTAGTATACAATGAAAACAGAAAGTACCTAATCTACTGACCCTGCCTACATAATATGCATTTATCTGCTTGTAGCACTTGAAAGCAGACACCAGAAACAGTTCTTGAACCTTAGCATTCTTTAGCGCTGACCATTCTTAATGCTCAAATAGTGATATGCCGATAACAACACCGTTTTCGAACAGAAATTAAAAAAATAAAAATCAATAGAACGTTGGCTGTTTTTTTTGTAGTATTCATTCTATCACTTTTCGAGAAAATCAAAAAACAGTGGACGGACTGAGTTTTCTTTCATTTGTCTTTTTAATTCAGTATTTTGATTCTATGTATCGTGAAACTGAGGGAGTCAAAATTTTTCAATCTTTGTTCGATTTCTACGATTATTCCAGGCGGTAACAGATAATGGCGTATTTCGGAAACTGGTAATTTTGAGCTGTTGTGAGAGTCAGGTTACTCTGGCGTGGAAAAAAAGCGATATAAGAGAAAACTGGTTGTTTCAGCGACAACCGTCATCCCTACAATGTATAACCAGAATATTCGTATACGTTCTGCAAAAGCCGTTGGAAAGCTGTACTCAGATAATGCTTGTCGAGGTAAAGTTGGTAAGTTACTATCACATAAACTTAAGGTTAGCAGAGGACTGAGACAAGGATGTTGCTTAGCGCCTACCGTCTTCATAATACCTTTGAACGAAGCACTAAAAATTGGAAAAGGAAGTGAAAAAACATGGGAATTAGAATAGGTGATGACGTCCTTAGCGCCTACCGTCTTCATAATACCTTTGAACGAAGCACTAAAAATTGGAAAAGGAAGTGAAAAAACATGGGAATTAGAATAGGCGATGACGTCCTGTTCTTTGAATGAAACACACCCAACACTGGTGTAATATTCTACAATATTGTAGAATATTGTGTATGTTTCATTCATAACGTATAAAATTTCTACCAAGAACGGACGGAACAGTTAATCAATACATCCTGTTCTGCCTAAATTTCGCCGACGATTAGGTTATCTCTGCCAAGGAAGAAGTGAATGTGTCTTGTATGTTAAGTAAGCTTCAAGAAGAATATGAGCACTGGTGCTTCAAAATTAACTTTACAGAGACTGAATACTTGGTTGTCGGAGATATAGGAAGGGACGGATCTACAGTTAAGTGTAATCGATCTTATAAATATTTAGGGGACAATCATTTCTGGTAAAGGTGGAAGTAACGAGGAAATAAAGTACTGAATAGGAAAGGGAAAGATTGCAATTAAGCATTTACACTCCATTATTTGGAATAAAACTATGTCAAAAAATTTCAGACAGCCATGTTCCTTATGGTACTGAACTGTCAAATTGAATGCAAATGGAAAAAGAGTTTTGAAGACGAAGTTCTGAAGTAACAAGATGAGACAAAACAAGAAACGAAGTGCTACGAGAGCAGACGGTAGATACCAGAGATACTGTGGACAGCATTGAAACCAAGCGGCTAATATGATATGGACTTCTTAGAAGAATGGAAACAGGGCCTCCTAAAATATAGCAGTGGAGACCTTCATGACACAGCAAAAGAAGAGGAACCTGGGTACTTTGGAACGATGGAAGGAGGCGTGCGATGCAAGACAGAGGCTTGCAAGAAGAGGACTAGCAAGATAGAAGGAGATGGAAATCTGGATGCTTGGTGTAGAAAACTCGCAGGAAGAAGAAAAAGGACAAATTTAGTTGACTTCGCCAACTCACAACCAAAACGTTACATTCCGACTTAATCTAGATCTCGGACTAAGCTACAGATCACTGTCACCGCAAACACCTGTGAAAAGCCGCTTATAGCAAATGGTTCAAATGGCTCTGAGCACTATGGGACTCAACATCGTAGGTCCTAAGTGCCCTAGAACTTAGAACTACTGAAACCTAACTAACCTAAGGACATCACACACACCCATGCCCGAGGCAGGATTCGAACCTGTGACCGTAGCAGTCCCGCGGTTCCGGACTGCAGCGCCAGAACCGCTAGACCACCACGGCCGGCCGCTTATAGCAGCAAGGGCCTCAGGCTCCATAGAAAACTTCTCTCAGCAGAAGTGTCTCTCTGTTCCGTACTCGACACGTGGAGAGAATGTCTGCTGTATCCCTTCAGTCTTTGTCTTATCCTTTAATTTTAGCAGTCTACTGACTGTTCTGAATGGGACCTTCTACGCTATTCGGTACATTGCCAACTTCCCTTAATGTCAGAGTAGCACTTACGAGGGGGTACCAAAAAAGAAAAACACCGGAATAACATTGCCATGGGCGGTGCTTGTGTAGTAAACATTTCTGCCGCTAGGCATGAATGGCACCTCTCCTTGCTAAAGCTCTGTATAAAGGAGCTTTATTCATTGCGACTTCAATGCCGCTTGCGTTGTCGGCTTAGCTTTGCAAATAGGCTGTTTAGGTTTTTATGTTGGTAACGCCATGTAGCGCTCTGTATGAAAATCGCTGACTGCGCTGTGTGCAGTCTGTGGCTGGTTGGACTCATTGTTGGAATATTCGCTAATGCAGTGTTGGGAAGTTGGGTGTGAACAGCGTGTAGCGTTGCGCAGTTGGAGGTGGGCCGTCACCAGCGGCGGATGTAGGGAGAGAGATGGCAGAGTTTCGGGAGGTTACTATGAGCGGACGATCTGGACGTGTGTCCGTCAGAAACAGGAAATTTGTAAGACTGGATGTCTTGAACTGAGATATGTAATGACTTTTGGACACTTGTTTGTTCCCTATCAAATGGTTCAAATGGCTCTGAGCACTATGGGACTTAACATCTGTGGTCATCAGTCCCCTAGAACTTAGATTTGTTCCCTATCAAAATCTTTCATTTCCTAACTATGCCTATCAATAGTTAGTGCCTTCAGTAGTTGGAATCTTTTATTTAGCTGGCAGTATTGGCGCTCGCTGTATTGCAGTTCGAGTAACGAAGATTTTTGTGAGGCAAGTGATTCATGAAAGGTACAGGTTATTGTTAGTCAAGGTCATTCTTTTGTAGGGATTATTGAAAGTCAGACTGCGTTGCGCTAAAATATTGTGTTCAGAATAAGTAAAGAGAGAACTATCTGAGTACGTTCAGTTATGCTCAGCAGTTGAAAATCAAATAACGTAGAAGTTTACCAGCACAGTCTTTCTTTACATACAAAGGGGAAGTTTCAGCTTCTTCTGTTCATTTGCTGTGATTGTTTTTGCTAGGTCTTTTTTGTTCTTGTTTCATTTTTATGATGGCAAGTTTAAGTTCAAAATGTGCAGACGTGAAATTTTGTTTTCTACAAGGTAAAAATGCTTCTGAAACTTTTAAAGTTGAAAACAGATTTCCAAGATGACGCTATGGTAAAAACTCAAGTATACGAGTGGTCCGCTCGATTTAAAAATGGCGACACGTCGATTGATGACAAACCTCGTTCTAGACGTCCATCAACTGCGCGAATCGACGAAAATATTCAATTAAATTCGAGAGCATGTGCTCACAGACGGTCGAAAGACAATTGATCAACTGTCACAGATTAGTGGGTTATCTTGGGGCTCGGTTCAGCGAATTTGTGTCTGAAAGAGACTTGTTCTTCCACCAGCACAAGACACCTGCACACATAATCGCCTCTAATAGACAGTTTTTGGCTTAGAAGGGCATAGTTCCGCTGCCTCGCGCACCTCACTTGCCTGGCCTGGCCCCGTGCGATTTTTTCTTATTTCCACACCTGGAAAGGGGTGTGAAAGGACACCGATTTGACAACATTGAAGAAGTCAAGAGAAACCGAGGGAGGAGCTGTCAGCCATTTCTAAAGATGACTACAAATAATGTTCCCAACAGTGGAACCACCGGTGGGACAAATGTATTAGTTGTAATGTAGAGTATTTTGAAGGGGATAAGGTTGTTCTGCAAACAATTTGAAAATATAGAGCTTTTAAAACATAAATGAGGTTTTTTTGGATACCCCCTCGTACATTTGACGTCTTCAGTTTTTTGTTGGATATATTCCGATCCCAAGTCATCTCATACAGTACTATGAAAGTTATTCCCAGATATCTTAACACGTGATCTGTGGAATCGTTGCTTTCAACGTATCTCGAAGCTTACGCGCCATCCCGCAGTGATTTGTGTCCTCGACACAAGAGTGAGACGAAAAATTACTTACTATTATTCCTTTTGTAGAGAAGTAATTCTGAGCCAGGTTAATTTTAAGGCAATGTCTTTCAAACTTTATTATTGGTACGATACTGCAGTACAATTATGATATAAAGTTCCTTCGGACACGCATGCATGTCCAAGGGAAAGGAAACTTTACATCGTAATTCGGAATAACACATGCACTGAAATGTAGTTATCCGCCGACGCCGGGCAAGGGACTTTCAAGTACAATGTCTCGCCTATATGGGTCTGTGGTTGGGTACATGATGTTGACACATGATTGTTGACATATGAAAATCTGGGCCTGGGCGTGAGTCGTGCTCGGGTAGCCAAATGATAACGCGACCGCTCGAAATAACCGCGAAATCCGATCTGGCACAGATTTTCATTGTCGTCATTCTATTCTACAACTAAAGGTAGACGATATTCACAACTGCGAATACATATGAGGTATAGTTATTGGTGGTCACCAAGATGGTGGTGACCAGTAGAGATACTTCTTAGTTTGGGGAAGGACTCCAGGGGCACAAGATAAACTCCTTGGAGATAGTTGGCGGTCAGAACTAGGCAGGTAATGGCAACCAACAGATCTGGAGAGTTTTCTCAGAATTCGCTGTTATGATAGACACAGTTTTCTGTAGGAACGACCCTTTATGGTGGCAATAAAAAATGGTACTTACTTGAGAGTCTGCTGTTTCCTAGCTGCGATCGAGTTTTTAACCATGAACCAGCAAGGGCACGTAGCCTTACTTTTCGCGCTACTTCATAGTGGATGGCTCAACTAACCTTCCTTCACGACCAATCACCTAATAATAGTGACATATGGTTAGTCCCCCTTCCATTTGACAGTGACAATTTTTGCCTTTAATTGTAGCTACTTGACATGCGTTTTTGGCGAACTATGTGTGTGTGTGTGTGTGTGTGTGTGTGTGTGTGTGCGCCGGCCAGAGTGGCCGAGCGTTTCTAGGTACTACAGTCTGGAACCGCGCGACCGGTACGGTCGCAGGTTCGAATCCTGCTTCGGGCATGGATGTGTGTGATGTCCTTAGGTTAGTTAGGTTTAAGTAGTTCTAAGTTGTAGGGGACTGATGACCTTGGAAGTTAAGTCCCATAGTGCTCAGAGCCATTTTGTGTGTGTGTGTGTGTGTGTGTGTGTGTGTGTGTTTGTGTGTGCGTGCGTGCGCGCGCGCGCCTTAACTTTTCCGTGCGATGGACGAATCTCATCATTATCAACAACATTTCACGAAATCTTCGGGTTATTAGATCAGTAACAGCTTTGTGGCTATTTTCGTACTTTTCAGACCGAACAGGTAGAAGCATCGCGTAACTGACGACCTTTTAATCCTTACGGACTCTTAAGCACTGTCGACAGGATGCCAAAATCTGAGTTGCCTGCAACAGCGTTTGGGCGGCTTTGAACTTCGTTGCTACAGCCAGCAAGTCGAGACAGATCAGGAATACCGGAGAGTCCAGTCCTGGAAATAAAGACGAGGGGGAGCCAGTATGTACACTCGGTTCAGTAACCAGCCCAGAGTGATCGTGAAGTGTTTTTGGAACATGATATTTGATACAGAGTACTTTACCGCCTTCTTAGGATGATGTTGGAATTCCCTTCTAGTGAATGTTGAAATCGGGAAGGGGGAAATATCAATGGGAGGAGCAGTCTTAGAGTTTTAGCTATCGCCTCGAAAACGGCGCATCATATTTCCACGTTATTAGTGGGTTGCGTCATTTGTTTTTGGCATCTCTAGTGGCGTGCTACGGTACTGCGCCGGGCGGGTTAAGAAATTTCATACTAAAAGTAGTCGATGTTTTTGCTATCCAAGCAACAAAGTAACTAACGATGGCTGAGGTAGGGAGAATATGAAGAAGACTGGTAATGACACGAAAAGCATTTCTGAAAAATGGAAATTTTTCAACAGCGAATATAAATTTAAATATTAGGACGTCTTTTCTGGAGGTATTTATTTGAGTTGTAGCGCTGCCCGAAAGTAAAATGTGGATGAAAACAACAGAACAATGCTTTTGAAACGTGGTGTTACAAATGAATGTTAAAAATTCGATGGATAGATCGAATAACTAATGAGGAGGTACAACTTGACTAAGAAGAGAGATCGGTTGACAAAAAACATCTCAAGGCGGCAAGAAATCGTTAATTCCCTAATGGAAGCGCGTGTAGGGGGTAATAATTGCAGAAGGAGCCAAGGCTCGTAACGTTCCTCCTTGTCCGCCAGGAGGGGAGGTGAAATTGTTGTACGTCTGAACGCAAGCGGGCGCAGGGCTCAGTGCGCACTGCGGAAGGTCCAGCTGGGTGACCAGTAAGGGCGAATCCACGTGCACTGACCAGGATCGCTGGATATGGGTAAATGCCGGCAAGTTGTTACTTAAGAGTAAAAACAATGCTCCAAGAAATGTCGGATTATCAGACAAGCTGATGACATCTTACAGCTCTACAGAATCTATAATAATTCACAGCCAAGCGTCTGTGATCTCAGAAAAAATGACGTGCATCCACTGAGACAATATTTTCAAACAACTTTAAAGCTACAGATGTTAATATTTCACAGTGAATAAACATTTTCACAATGAAACTTTGAATTAACGACTTTAAATGCTTCATGCGATTTCAGCATACTATACTGGTGTCCAAAATTAAAGCAACAAACGGAAATTTTGCAAGATTACGTTTATTTTGCCATAAAATAGTGTAAACAGGTGATAGTAAAGAAGAATCAATGTAGAGAATACAGAACATAGTCAACTGAAACATGAATAACGGTAGACAGAAATGTTCCTCCTTTTTTCTAACTTAACGCATTTGCACACATGTTCTAGCAACTGGTTATGTGCTCAGTATTGGGCGTGACCACCTCTGGCTCCAGTACAGGCCTGACATTGATAGGAGATGCTGTGAATGATGTCATCAACCTCATGTTGAGGCAATAACGTCAATTTTTCCCGCACAGCTGCTCACAACTCTAGGAGAGTGGTTGGTGGATTTTGATGTGATGCAACCCGTCTCCCTAGAGCATCCCAGACATACTGCATGGGATTCAAATCGGGAGAGCGAGTAGGCCACGCCAAAAAACATCAACCACCCATGCTCTATGAGGTCGAGCATTATCGTCAATCAGTATGAAGTCTGGACCCATAGCACCTCCCAACAACACTGTTTGAGATCCCAAGATCTCCTCATGGTATCTGACAGCAGTTAAACCTTCTTGATTCACCCGCAAAATTTCATGAAGAGGTGATCCAATGGTCACGATTATCCCAACCCGCACCATTACGGATCGTACTCGATGTCGGTCTCTTTCCACAATGTTTGAGTCCAGAAATCGTGTTCCACGTGCCATCCGGATTCCAGACCAGGTCGGGATTCATCTGTGAAAAGAACATAGGCCCGCTGTTCGACTGTCCAGGTGGCATGTTCACATCTCCACTCTAGACGCGCCAGCAGACAGCAGGTCTACGACAATAAAGGCCACTCTGCTGAAGCATTTGTACACCGTCGGCCTCGATTCAACACGTCCAGGGGATGCTGCGAGGTCAGATACCAGTTGCATTTACACTCCTGCAAATTGAAATAAGAACACCGTGAATTCATTGTCCCAGGAAGGGGAAACTTTATTGACACATTCCTGGGGTCAGATACATCACATGATCACACTGACAGAACCACAGGCACATAGACACAGGCAACAGAGCATGCACAATGTCGGCACTAGTACAGTGTATATCCACCTTTCGCAGCAATGCAGGCTGCTATTCTCCCATGGAGACGATCGTAGAGATGCTGGATGTAGTCCTGTGGAACGGCTTGCCATGCCATTTCCACCTGGCGCCTCAGTTGGACCAGCGTTCGTGCTGGACGTGCAGACCGCGTGAGACGACGCTTCATCCAGTCCCAAACATGCTCAATGGGGGACAGATCCGGAGATCTTGCTGGCCAGGGTAGCTGACTTACACCTTCTAGAGCACGTTGGGTGGCACGGGATACATGCGGACGTGCATTGTCCTGTTGGAACAGCAAGTTCCCTTGCCGGTCTAGGAATGGTAGAACGATGAGTTCGATGACGGTTTGGATGTACCGTGCACTATTCAGTGTCCCCTCGACAATCACCAGTGGTGTACGGCCAGTGTAGGAGATCGCTCCCCACACCATGATGCCGGATGTTGGCCCTGTGTGCCTCGGTCGTATGCAGTCCTGATTGTGGCGCTCACCTGCACGGCGCCAAACACGCATACGACCATCATTGGCACCAAGGCAGAAGCGACTCTCATCGCTGAAGACGACACGTCTCCATTCGTCCCTCCATTCACGCCTGTCGCGACACCACTGGAGGCGGGCTGCACGATGTTGGGGCGTGAGCAGAAGACGGCCTAACGGTGTGCGGGACCGTAGCCCAGCTTCATGGAGACGGTTGCGAATGGTCCTCGCCGATACCCCAGGAGCAACAGTGTCCCTAATTTGCTGGGAAGTGGCGGTGCGGTCCCCTACGGCACTGCGTAGGATCCTACGGTCTTGGCGTGCATCCGTGCGTCGCTGCGGTCCGGTCCCAGGTCGACGGGCACGTGCACCTTCCGCCGACCACTGGCGACAACATCGATGTACTGTGGAGACCTCACGCCCCACGTGTTGAGCAATTCGGCTGTACGTCCACCCGGCCTCCCGCATGCCCACTATACGCCCTCGCTCAAAGTCCGTCAACTGCACATACGGTTCACGTCCACGCTGTCGCGGCATGCTACCAGTGTTAAAGACTGCGATGGAGCTCCGTATGCCACGGCAAACTGGCTGACACTGACGGCGGCGGTGCACAAATGCTGCGCAGCTAGCGCCATTCGACGGCCAACACCGCGGTTCCTGGTGTGTCCGCTGTGCCGTGCGTGTGATCATTGCTTGTACAGCCCTCTCGCAGTGTCCGGAGCAAGTATGGTGGGTCTGACACACCGGTGTCAATGTGTTCTTTTTTCCATTTCCAGGAGTGTAGTACTATGGCGGTACCGTCGTGCCCTTACAGCCAAATAGCGGTCAACTCTTTCTGATATCACACCAGGTCAGCCCTGTCCTGGTCCTGGGATACAGTTTCGGTATCTATTAAATGTCGCCTCATCCGAGAAACAACAGAGGGATTCACATTAAGCCATCGGGTCACGCCAGTTTTCGACTCACCTGCTTCCATTCTTCCTATGGCCCTCCACAGCATAGGATCTGTAGCCGTCTTCGCTGTGCCATACTGCACCGTGTCTGACTGTGTACGGAGCGATTGTGGATGTGCGACTACCCTGCAAACACTAGACCGCTTGATAGGTGCCCTGACGTCATAGCTGGCGTGGTTGTCCGTTGATTCGAATGCCATCTTCAGTGCAGAACACGATCGTAACGACATCTGTTGACACTTTGTATGATTATAGCGTGAATTAGGCACATGATGGGGAAATGGCAGGTTGCTGCTTAAATTTTGGAGCACCGTGTATATCTAAGATCATAGCATTGCGCGATGGCTATCATCCCCGAAGGTCTCGTATCTGTAACTATTTTACTTCTTGATTTATTACGTTTTTCATAACCCTCCACTACGTACATGTTTGTCGGAACATCGTATCCCCCACAATTACGTAGCAAATGAAAGTAACATGAATCCCTCACATTTTGATGGCAAAATGTGAAGGATTCGTGTTACATTCACTTACTACGTAATTGTGGGGGATATTTGTGTATTTATTTAGTGAACAGTTTACTTTTTCAAAAAATGGTTCAAATGGCTCTGAGCACTATGGGACTTAACTTCTGAGGTTATCAGTCCCCTAGAACTTAGAACTACTTAAACCTAACTAACCTAAGGACATCACACACATCCATGCCCGAGGCAGGATTCGAACCTGCGACCGTAGCGGTCGCGCGGTTCCAGACTGTAGCGCCTAGAACCGCTCGGCCACTCCGGCCGGCATTTACTTTTTGCCAGTAACTTTATTTAAATGTTAATTACAACTGATAATACAAAGTCATGGTAATTTAAGAAGTAGTCAGTTGCATGCATTACCTAACAGCACTTCGTAAAAGAGTACCAACAGGCGCTTCTGACAAGCAGGCCTAAACAATTGCTAAAAAAATATTTAACGACAGTCTGTTGTTGTTTATCATGAGAGCACCTTGTACAAGATACTGGCTTATTTATTTATGTACAAAATTTTATTTGTATTTATTATGGATGGCTTGAGGATGACTGAACGTTTATAACATATCTTTATTTCAGTACTGATATAATACATTAGTCTAGTTTTGGTATGGTCAAGTTGATTCAGATGATGTCCTCAGAATACGCCAATGGAAAAGCAGACAGTAGTGGAACCCTACGGGACTCAAGTGGAGACTGGGACTTTTCAAGTGAAGAGCTCAAGGGAACGATCCTGGGCACTTTTAAGCTAGTTGTGGAAGGAGTAATGAATAGTATTCGCTCTTGGAGGTGTTTGATTCTCGGCAGTGAAGGGCCGCTGTCATGCATTAACTTCTGAAGGGACCTCTTTCGAGAGGTCTGGGTGTGCTCCAAACTTGGACTCTTAACTTTTACCGCTTTTATTACTAAACTGACGATAGACAGAGTATGAGTTATTGAACTTTGAACTATTTTGAGCTGGTTAATATTTCGTGTACTGTGATTACGATATGGACTTAGTTTTTACGGATCTTTGATTATGATTTAGTTTCGGGACTTTGCTACCATTCTCGTAACGCTCTCATTGTAACTTTACTGCGTTTGATAAGGGTATTTTCTGTCTGTACTTTAGCTGAATATCGTAGGACCACTTCCCATTTATTTGAGATGTCCTTCGTTGAATAAACATTATTCAACATAATTCGCTATTGCCTACATCAATTGTGGGTGTTAGAATAGAACCCTTGTTATTAAATTATTCAATTAACTTTAATTCTGTGTTTCTGTTGAAAGGGTACAGTACCGCCCGACACTGAAAATAGGTACAACATTCTTCGTTATTTTTGTCAGAACAACATATTATTTGTAATAATAACTCAATTTCACTTAATACACCGAAGCCGGATACCAGTGTAGGAAAGATGGACAATTTATTTATTTAATTGATCACATGTGCACTCCCACAAAATAAATCCCTACATCCAATTTGGTGAGATCTGTGAAATGAATGAATATATGATCGTCTGCTAACCGTAGATAATGAATGCGCAATATATGATCATCTTTGAGACGGTCCTATGGTCACCTTTGGTGGAACCAAAGAGATGAAATTTACCTGAGCTTTGAGCGCCTGAAATGTGTCTGACCAATACGGTAGCATGGTGCTCCCCCACCTCGACGGAGGTGCGAGATGACCTGAAGAACGGCCATGTTTCAGCACTCTGGCGCTGCATCTTGTGTTGGTAAGACCTGTCTTAGGTGTGCTCCGTAAAGACAAACGAGTGGAGAGAATGGTATGCATGTGAAATATTTAAGAGTAATTTGGAATAATTATTTCTCTGTTTCAGGAACTTTTGGGGGGGGGGGGGGAGAATTAAATGACAGGCAGGTAATATTAAGAGGATCGTAGTAATCTTCGGACGTGACCAACGGTCACAATGAAACCACATGTAGCAATAAGTTGAAATACTTGCGAGTGCTAGTACTAAGTTGCAATACTTCCGAGTGCTAAAGTTAAGCTGATTTACTGGCGTGTGTACTATAAGTAGGAAATAATTAAGAAATGGCGTTGGCAGGACTTGAAATTAGAGACGAGCACTTCCACGTGGTGAGTACTGTGTGAGTCTCAATCTGTGTATGAGACAAAGGATAAAGAGAAGTACTCGTCCAAGGTATCAGTTGAGGACCCGCGTGTGTGACGAATATGATCTTAATATTACTTTGCGTGCTATGTTTCCGTGTGACGCTAGATTCAAAGTCTAATACTCTGAGAGAGAAGCAAGGTGAGTCAGCCGTCTAACCAGCAACGCCACTTGGCTTGCATTGCACAGGAAGACGTGCATATATCCTCCAGAGTTCGTAGTAGGAAAGAAAAGTTACGAAGTGGGGCAATGTCGTTTGAAACTCGGATGAATACTAATTGAAGTGGGCTAGCTGAAAGTGAAATGATTCTAACGTTGTGACTATTCTTTTTGATGTATTCTATGTTGCCAGTGTGATGTATTTCATGTAATTTAAGTATGTGTGGTTTGCATGGGAGAGTAGCAAGATCGATTCAGAGGCAGTGGGTTATGCATGTTCCTATTTGTACCACTCGGTCTGGAGTAAATTTTCGTGATGATGGGTGTGAGAGTCGAAGTGTGGGATATAGCAAAAGATCCACCATCCTATCCAGAAAGTGCACTGTAGCGTTAGATAATTACGAGACCATAAGATAGAGAATCACCAATGTAAAGCCATACCCACTAGGCGGAGTTTCTCATGTGTAATTGTTGTATAAAATGTAATGGTGTGTTAAGGTTATCTTTGAATCATAATAGAATTTATCGGAATAAAAAAAGGATAGTGAAAAGAAAAAGATTGGTGGCCTTGTTCTTCGAATAGTGTGTAGTCATGATATCCAGAATTTATGATGCGTGCGCCATTCATATTCAGTGCGATGGCCCCGTGTTGATCAAAGCTGTTGGGTAAGAAAGAAAATGTGGTATTGCCAGAGCTTAGTGAGCAATCAGAGTTGTGTAAATTCCTAATAGTCAGATGTGCGTTATCCGTTTCTGTTGCGTAATATTCAAACAGGAGAATAATTTGTAGCTTAATTGAGGGTACTAGAGCTCATCAGTCACTGATGTTACTCGAGAAATAAGAATAAATCCACTCGCTTGGCAGACCACTCATCTTGCAGGCCCGACTGCTTGATGCCACAGTATGAGCAAGGCATGTGGGTGCCTCTCAACTTAAGAGTAAAGACAACGCTCCAAGAAATGGAGGATTGTCAAACAAGCTGATGGCTTCTTACAGCTCTACAGAATCTATAATAATTCACAGCCAAGTATTAACACATACCTGAACACGTCTGCGATCTCAGAAAAATGAGGTGCATCCACTCCTGCTGTGGGGCATGAAAGCAGACATGTAGAGCTCGACCCTAAGACCACATCGAGCTAATCTTTTTAAACTGAGCCGTGCATAGCGAGTAACCACAGGTAAAGGCGAAACAAGTTTGCTCGTATGAGAAGCTCTTTAGAAGACCAACTCAGCGTCAGAAAACCGCGAGGTACCATCACAACTGGGGGCTCGCCCAGTATATGAATTTAATCCCTTTAGAAGTACAACTGTAGTTCTAACAGTTTACCGTATTCTGTGACACAGGTCCCAAATGTATTGCATGATAGGCAGTTTGCGTGAGGGCTCTAAGATTTTGCAGCAGTTGGGGGCGTGAGGATCGATAGCAGAAGTTCGGTGTGGGGAAATTACGCGTGGAACTTCAAGAAAGAAGAAGGCGGCCTCCTTAGAGGCGTGCTGAGTTCGAGTCTGCAGCGGTCAGCAGCAGTGGAGGTCGATGGCGGCCATGGCAGCTCGGGCTAACGGAGGCGACTTCGAGGCACCAGCGTCAGGTTTGGTACCGGCAGCATCTACACATTCAGCAGGAGCACGGCGATAGCAGCCAGCAAGACTGATAAGTATTTGCACCGATGGCGTTAACATGAGGGAACCCGCAGGGTCATTGTCACTGATGTGGCCTACAGCAATGAACATCCAGCAGTCTGAGAGGTTCACATAATACTAGTTGACCAGTTAGTCCTAAGTCTGAATGTGGAAGTGCCGAATGAAACTTACTAATGGGGAACATAGTGCAAAATCTGGGAGGGGAAGCTAATTTTCAGGCAGTACATCGTCACAATTAATGCAAATTTTGCTGCAAATGCATTATAGTATGGGAGTAATGCAATCTATTATGGGGGCTTTGGGTACTGAGCTAAGTTCAGCAAAAACAACAAAGTTCTATGAAAACAGAGCTGGGTTCGAAAATTGAAAATGTATGCCGGCCGGGGTGGCCGAGCGGCTCTAGGCGCTACAGTTTGGAACCGCGCGACCGCTACGGTCGCAGGTTCGAATCCTGCCTCGGGCATGGATGTGTCTGATGTCCTTAGGTTAGTTAGTTTTCAGTAGTTCTAAATTCTAGGGGACTGATGACCTTAGAAGTTAAGTCCCAAGTGCTCAGAGCCATTTTTTGAAAATGTAGAGTCAAGTGTAGCAGTAAACGTAAAAGCTGAGGTGGAAAAAATTAGATCTGAAACGCAAGGCATGTTTGTTTGAAAAGTGAGGTGTAAGGGCAGATGTGGGCAAGATTTCTGCTGAGGTTGGCGCAGTTATCACAAGAGTTGATACAGCAGACGAAGATTTCGGAGAAAACTTGGAAAAGATACGGGACGAGCTGGGTAGCGATGTTAAGGATTGTGTGCTGAGAGAAGATGCGCTGGCGGAAGTCACCACTCAATCGGTTAACAATTTATCAGGTAAAAACGCAAATGGTTTGTTCGTATGTGATGCTGTTTACAAGAGCAACTCAGCAGCGGAAAACCGTTAGGTACCGCCGCAAGCTTGAATATGGTAGCAGGTTCAAATAATACCTGTAGAGTGCAGTATTTATGGGGAGCTGTTTCAAATCAGTTTGCGGACTGAACACTCCAACAACAACACTAATAACAACCAAGATGGATGGATTTTAGTTTGGCGTTAAACAGCGAGGTCATCAGCGCCTTTCTCAAGCTCGGGATACTGTCCTACTAGAAGTCACTTCTTGTTAAAACGAGAAACAAAGATCATATAACTGCAGCAAAAATCATATAAACATTTCACATATATTTTCAGTATATCTATTTATTCGTTAATAGTATTACGAGTAAAAAAACAGTTGATGGCACAAGTATGGCTGGTTGATTGTGTAACTGGTGGGATGAATCAGCCACCGACAAACACATTGAAATCTGACGACACACAAAATGTTAACAGCTTTCTTGATGTTGTTTGGTCATCACATAAAATTGACGGTAAGTCCCACGGCGGACCAAACCCTTCCTTCCCATCTGCATACAAAAGACATGAGGGTAAAGCATGACGCACTGTCAGCAGTGGCGGCGCTAGGCGAAAACTGAACGTCGGCGACGAATCAGCTTTTTGAGGCCCCTTTCACTTTCCAGTCAGAAAGAAAAGTTAAATTAATGACCTGAATTATACACTAATAATAATCATACACACATTTTATTATAATAATATACAATGAGAATGATAAAAATTACATTAAACAAGCACACCATAAAACAAACGAAGCTTCCGGCTTTTCACCTGACTGAATTTTTTTAAGGTTACGTCGTAGTTAATACCAGCCGCTGTTTCCGCTTCAATTGATAGTACCAACAACGCAGATAGTCTTTCTTGGTACACCGTGCTTCGTAAGTATGTCTTAATCAATTTTCCTCGGCAGAAGCTGTACTGACCGGAACTGTGAGCGTTATTCTGATCATTATGTAAAGATTTGGATATGCTTCTTCCAAATTATTTTCTAATATGTACTGGATAAGTTGTTTTGCGTCTTTGAGACCTGTAGGTCCGATTTTAAAAGTTGGAGTTCCTCATAAAGTCGCTATTTTCACCTTCTCGAAGTATTGTACCTAAATCAATGTTTGCGAAGGTCGTCCTTCAATAACGATTTCAAATAATTCATATCGTAAATGAAACCAAATCGTCCAAAATATTCGTTGAGCGCTTTGAATCGATATTTAGTGTCAAATGTTATAGCGTCTATTATTATGTTAGAAAAGCTCTGTAGGCCTACTGCATTTCAGCAGGTTGTATAGGTTCATCAATTTGTTCATAACCGAACATTCGTTTTTTCTGTGTTATTCTTTTTTTTAAAACTGAGACTTAATTTCTTAACTGCTTTTTTCCACAAACAATCGAGCTTCTGTAACACTTGTTTCAAATTCTGTGTTACGGAATTCTTGAATCCAGTCACGAAATGAACGTAAATTGTCAATAGCGACTTTCAAGTTCACTTGAACCGACTGCCATAGTTTTCTTATATTGTTGACACGTAGTAAAGTCTCGTACTATACGTGTATTGCAATAATAAACTCAAAAGGTAACATTTCCTTCAAGACTGCTTCACAATCGCTAAGAGTTTCGGAGTAACCAGTTCTGTTTTTCAGGTCAGTCATACTTTCGATGACATCATCAAATTGCAAAAATATCGCTTTTACAGCTCCGATTCTACTTTCCCATCGTGTTTCAGACAGTAGTTTCAATGTCAATTTCAATTTAGTTTTTATAAGATGAAATGATAATTAAATGGACACCCTAGCTGCAAACAGGCGTTGATGTACTTCATTGGGGACATGTTGAAAACGTGTGCCCCGACCGGGACTTGAACCCGGAATCTCCTGCTTACATGGCAGACGCTCTATCCATCTGAGCCACCGCGGGCACTGAGGATAGTGCGTCTGCAGGGACTTATCCCTTGCACGCTCCCCGTGAGATCCACATTCCCGACATGTCCACACCACTACATTCGCAGTGCGCCTAATAGATGTTCGCCCATCATACTCATTACTCGTGGCAGATTAATCTACCAAGTCCCGTACGAGTTCGGGCATAGCGTGTGCATTCGCACAAGAAGGTCAATGGCCAGAAAGCCATATTTTAACTATTTATGACGGTAGTTATAAGATCCCAACGCTTACTTCATTTTGTAAAAAGCACATAAACTTTAGTGATGAAGCCGAAAAACGTTTTAGCTGTTGTAGAAGTGTATCCGATATCTAGCAGAAGCAAATTCCAACAATGGAATCCGCACGGCGTGAACAAAACTTGTGGATTAATATTGAGTATTCTTGTTCTAACACCTTTATTAATGCTAAACATATTAACACCGTCATCGTATCCCTGTCCGCGACAGTTATGGATGTCTAGGCCATTATTTTCTAGTTCCTTTAAAACGGCATTTGTTAAATACTCCCCCGTTGTTTCTGGGACGGCAATAAACCCAACGAAATGTTCCTCTATCCCTCCAGCTGAGGAATTACAAAATATTAGTATTATTGACATTTGTACCACACGGCTCGAATCCCTGGTAGAATAGAGCAAGAAGGGATATTATGCTTGTCTGACTGTATTTATAATTTCGTTGATAACACATTTGGACATTAATTTAATCAATTCATTTTGTATGTCCTGCGTTAGATAATGCTGACAAAGTCACTTTTCATTAATACTTTGCAAGTGCTCTTTTGGTGTTAGATCATACTTGTAGGCAATTTAAATAGGTCTATAAAATTTCAGCTGCTTTCGCTATCGTTTAAGTTAAGGGATTCTCGATGCTCTGTAAACGCCAGATTGTATGAAGCTAAGTATTTTATAATACTGATCAATCGTCCAACAAGTTATACCAATACTTTTGTGATTCCCTAACAGTCTCTCGTTTTCCTTATCTATTGTTTTTCCGTATCTGATTTCTTTACAGAATTCCTTCCATCTAATCATGCACTCCATGTGATGCACAGGATTCCCATTTTCTCCTTATGTCTCTGTCTCTTGAGGGTCCTCCAGACATGATGACCTCTGTTGACCGCTCCACCGTAGCTTTGCGCGGCTTTCTTGCATGTTTCACTGAAAACAGGACGACGGACTTTTATGAACAGGCATACAAGTTCTCCGTCTGCTTCCCGGTACACCAGCATGGGGTCAACCACCCACTCACTGTCACTTATCTTAAGGCGGCTGGAGGCTGCGCCCCGTTACCGCTTTCTCAGAGCTTGAGCCGCACTAAGCTGCCTAATGTCGCTTCCCTTCACCGCTCCCCCAGCGGCCACGGTCAATTCTGAGTTCTTCCCTGGGATAAACTAGCCTCCAGTAAATCGGCACGTTTCCACAAAGTTTTCATGTCGTGTGATTTACTTTAAAACCATCACCCGATATTAATTATTTCAATACGTCCATACTATATCCTCTACAAGATGCATTGTGCCTTGTCAGTCATTTTTGCTCAGCCCTACTGTTCGCTCAACGTGAGTTAGGTGATCTTTAATAACTTCATGTAAAGGGCATAGTTCTTGCCATCTTACAATACTTTCGCCCCACGGTATAAATCTTCGGTACGATACCTTTAAAAACGTCAAGACTTTGGCTGCCTTGGTTAGGAAAGCAATCACCAAAAGAGCACCAACAATTTGCCCACATTCGAATTTACTTAGATCCGACATAGTACACTCACAACTACACGGAACGCTGTTTGACCACACTGCCACTTGCACTGTATTGAGGACATTGCACAAATGCCGTTCAAGGTCGTATACAAAAGCGCAATCTTCAGGATTGGCTAGCATCTTGATTTATGCTCATGCATGCACTTTTCACGGTGTGTTCATAATTTTGTCTAACCTTTATAATACGCAAATTTAGTGACGAGTGGGTAGCGCACGCACGTTTTGTAATAAAGTTATAAATCAGTTACTAATGACGAATTAGTTTCATTTCGACCGTATGAATATTTCTTCATTTTTTAACAGAGGGCGCACCAAATTATTTTTTTCATTTTTCTGAATTGTGTGGTGAAAAAGCACAAGAATACTATTACTACGTCCTCTGCTGCGAGAATTACCACTCTAAGGTGACTGCACACTGACAGCGATGAGCTCAGACAAGTTGCACTCACCTTTCCTGCGTCTGTCTGCCCCTTCATGCACTACCTGGCTATCACGATTGCCACGACTGGTCGACAGTGAATGAGAGACGTAATGTTCTTTCTTTTCTGAACTCTTCCAGACAGAAAATTATTTAAGAGAAATTCGCCGAAAGGCCTGCTTTCTGATACGCAGTAAATAGTGTCGCATGTCTTCTCTTCACATCAGAGGGGCCAGGGTGTTAGCCTTGGACATTAAAGAGCAGTTTGCTGAAGAAAGTGTCCACTGAAGCTGCTCTCCTCACTTGTCAGATGCTGACGGTGTTGGTTTCTTCTACTTCAAAGGTTCGAAGAAACGAATTTGTGATTACTGCTAGCCTCGCCTATGAAAGGCTATGGATGTGTCAAACCGAGCTTACGGGCCGTCAATTTTAAATACCTTATTTGTAATAGTTGTGGTTCTTACGTCCTTGCGAACGATAAACGAAGGAGTACCGACAGCAAAGAACATGGAAATCATGAGTTCAGCTGCTCCGCAACAAGTGATGGTAATTACGCCTCGTGACTGCCGGCACGCAAATCAGTCACCTGCGGAATTTCGAAAATGGTGATACATAACCGGCCGTAGAGGGCACAGTTCCCTTCGAGCACCCACCTCAAGTAGAATATCACCAGCCATCTACGCACCATCTTCTCACCACTATACAGGCACAGATTAGAGCACAGTAGTGCGTAACACATCGTCCTACGTGAACGATCTGGTGCAAACACTGTGAACTGCGAGACCGCGCAAATATTCCAGCGATCTTTGTACACGAGCTTACTCTAATCGTCGGCGAAGTGCTTGATTGGACATACTGGCCGCCATGGCGTACTTATCAACCGATGTTAAGAGCCGGCCGCGTTGACCGAGCGGTTCTAGGCGTTTCAGTCCGGAACTTCGCCACTGCTTCGGTCGCAGGTTCGAATCCTGCCTCGGGCATGGATGTGTGTGATGTCCGTAGGTTAGTTACGTTTGCCAAGGTAGAGTTTGGCAAGCATGAAGACAAGTAGCAGAAAAACTTGTCGAGTGCTGGCGGGCATTATATTGCTAAAACGTAAGCCCAAAATGAGATGCCATGGCCTGCTGCTGTGGCCGGGCGGTTCTAGGCTCTTCAGTCCGGAACCGCGCTGCTGCTACGGTCGCAGGTTCGTATCCTTTCTAAGGCATGGATCGGTATGATGTCCTTAGGTTAGTTAGGTTTAAGTAATTCTAAGTCCATGGGACTGATGACCTCAGATGTTAAGTCCCATAGTGCTCAGAGCCATTTGAACCACTTTTGATATGCCATGAAGGGCAACAAAACGGGGAATAGAATATCGTCGACGTACCACGGATGGCAACCAAAGGAGTCCTGCGATGATAAGAAATGGCATCTCAGACCGTAACTCTTGGCTATTGGTCCGTATGGCGCGCAACAGTCATTTTTGTAACCCGCCATTGTCCAAGATGTTTCCAGACACTTCTTTGCTGGTCATTGCGGCTCAGTTCGAAGTTGGACTCATCACTGAAGACAATTCTACTCCAGTCAATAAGATTCCAGGCCATAAACGTGTCTGGAGAAGCCCCGGAAAGTGGTAGGATACCAACCTATCACCTGCCATACAGCCCAACAACCAGGAGTCATGGTCTGGGTGTAAGGTGTCAGGCAAATCCAACACCTTCCATGAAAACCCTGACATGATAAGCAAATCCAGTAGTATGTCACATAGCTCCGAATAAATCGTGACATTAAATTAACCAAAGTAAAACGAGTAACAAGTGAGCAAATGGAATACCACAGACTAACACAAGAATGCCTAAATTCATGTCATACCTTCCCACCGTGAGACAGACGCAGTTCCGAGGGGAGAAACGAGACACCCACGTCGCCAGCTAACCGCTAGGACCACACCCCAGCCGCAAGTTTTAGCGTGAGGCTTTTTCGCGTCTCTGTTACGTCAGGACCACCCCCCAGCCCATGTTAAAAGATAGAGCCCTCCAGAAGAACGGCATAGATCTTACGATAACACTAAAAGGACCACACCAGCTGCAAGTTTTAGCGTGAGACTTTTTCGCGTCTCTGTTACGTTGCAAACTTTAAAAACATTGCCCCACCACGAAAAGTATAACGTTTCTCATTGGATAGACAGAATTTTTGTTGGCGGAGCTTAAGGTTAACAATGAGACCCTGATTGGTCACATGAAAATACAGCCAGATAGTTTTTTTAAACCAACTTCGGTAAATTGTAGTAAGGAGAAGTTAGGGGAGAGTTGCTTCCGAGACGGCGAGGTGAGCGGAGCTGTGCTGCCCGCTGCCCCCTGACGAACACCGACAAGGTAATGAACGCACGTGATGCCGCATAACAGCGCATAAAGCTTCACTCAGAACTGCAGAAGTCTCATCTGTTACACCCCCTTTTTGCGTAATACTAGTGTCGATCGTCAATTAAAGCTCATGGTGTTCACATTTGCCACTTGAAGTAAAAATCTGAAACGCGATGATTTTTCTGTTATATAGTTATTGAGAAGCCACATCAGCCACTGTAATTTACGACAAGTTAGATAAGCAATTAAAGATAATTGAGGGTCACTGTAGACCATTTTGATAGTTTTCTCTCCTGTGAAACTTAATTTAAACCTAGATTATAGATGTGATATGGCATAGGTCATCTTTCGATCCATTGTAGAACTTGGAAACCCATTCAGGGAATATTCGTTCACATTTTTGTTGAACGCAGTTGGTTTTTACCATCCTGTATTAAAACATTTCCTTTTATCAATAGTGCAATTTATAAACAATGTTTTGTGAGTAGAATAAAATTTCCAGTGGTAAACTTAACTGCTTTTTCGACGTTATTTTACCAGATAACTAAAAGTAGGAAAGCCTTGAACCCCTTCCACTAAATTTAGTTAGTATTAAGATTCTTTTACAGGGAGTGCATTGGAGCTGACGCTTAAATCATTAAGTATTTGGTTATATCATCGCTAGTCTCACTGAACTCTTCTGAACTCTACATGTCATGTGTGATCTGGCGTATCCTTACCAGCAACAGGTCCCAGGTTCAAACTAGTCAATTCCCTAAAAAACACGCTCAGAGCGTCGTTGCGCGAAAGTGGTAGGGAGACACATTATAGAACAAACAGACACCATGCAGAATGTTAGATGGGGTGCCATTTCTTTTTATAGCATGACCCCCTTTGGTTGGCATCGGTGGCACTCTTACAGCATAACGGTATGTCGTCGATATTCTAGGCTCTGTTTTGTTGTCCTTCATAGAAGCCAACATGGGCTTACATTCCACCAAGATAATGCCCGGGCGCAAACGGCGATAGTTTCTACTGCTTGTCTTCTTGCTTGCCAAATACTAACTTGGCAAACAAGATCGCCAGATATCACCGCAGTTAAGAACTGTGGAGCATTATGGACAGGGCTCTTCAACCATCTCGGGAGTTTGACGGTTTAATGCGTCAGTTGGAGAAAATTTGGCACGGTACCCTTCAGGACGACATCCAACAACTCAACTGTGCCAAACGGAATAAGTGCTTGCATGAGGACCAGAGGTGGACCTAAGTGTTTTTGACCTGCTTTATTTGTTCCTATCTTAGTTGAAGATCTCTGGATGTTCCCGTACAAATTGTATTTATACAGTCCTTCATGGAAACAGACTCAGTAATCTCAAGTTAAAATCGAGCTGTACACGTTGCTAAAGATTTCTGTCTGTCTATTTTACAGATATTTGTGACTGTCTGTTGGAGCCCTGTTTATAGCTTAGCAGTATTATTTGTACTGGCTTTGGCACTAAGTGTTAACTTTACTACAGTACTTGTCGTTGAATCCAGCTAGACGTTGTTCTTCAAATTTTATTTATAAATCTTTTATCATTGTTCCACAGTGTCTTTTTTGGCTCATTCCCTGTTCTTCTTTGATAACTAAATATTATTACGGTACAATTGTTAACTGAAATGTTTTTCTCTCTTAGTTCATACTGTACTTTACTGTATCTGTGTTGAAGCAGAACCACCGACGTGAGGTGAAAAAGGCTTGATACCTCAGCTGCAACTGTTCAAATTCTAAGTTTAAAATTCTACTGTCCATTTGCTTGCGTTCATTCGAAGTTCTCAGGTTTTATGTGTTATAGAATCACATAATACCTATTTGGAGTACCCTTTAAAAAATAAAATTGTCTTTAGCTTGCAAAACCCTGTGCATGTATAAAATGCTCACCCTGAACTAGAACGTTAATCAAGAGCTGAACACGCCTTTAAGACTTAAGCAGAATTTTTTTTTTTTTAAAAATCATTCTTCTGAGTGGTTTGATTCGGCCCGTCATGAATTTCTCTCAGTGTAGCAGTTGCAACCTGCGTTCTCAATTATTTGCTGGATGTATTCCAATATTTTTGTACGTCTACAGTTTTTACTCTCTACAGCTCCATCTAGTACCGTGGAAGTTATTCCCTGGAGTCTCGACAGGTCATATCATATACCTAGTATTAAATTTCATATTAATAGAAGATTTTAATAGCAAAAAGTTTTAAATGAACACATTAATTTATTCAGTTCAAACACCTATTAAACACATCTATGAATGAACTTGAACTAACATTACAAATGTTGTACGGTTCTAGCTTTACTTGAAGGTAACCAAAATTACTCACGACATTTTATGTAAACGGTTAGACTGATAGATCGTGGAACGCATGCATCAATAAAGCAATGCTAGAGTTGAAACAGTTAACTCCAATGATCTGAGCAACTATGGACCAGGAGCTGTCCTACGATCCCAATGCTGCTAATAATGCTCACCGTCAATAATCAGCACGAGACATGCAGAAAAATGTAGTTATGTCTGTGTCTCCCCAGTACCGGGCGATGGTTGTGCTTTCGCCAACATCAACTCTGGATCCCGATCAATTGCTAAGATGCGCACCAGATCCGCTCCCCCCCGTTTCTGGACGAACTCTCCGATCCGATAAAATGGTTGTATAGGAAAAACCCTACTTCATCGCTATCTCGGAAATTCGGTGTCCCTTTGTTCATGCCCAGACTATAACAGCATGTGCAAATTCTCTTAAATCTTGATAACCTGTCATTGTAGCAGCAGTAACCGATCTAGCCCGCCCGGTTGGCCGTGCGGTCTAACGCACGGCTTTCCAGGCAGGAAGGAGCGCTTGGTCCCCGGCACGAATCTGACCGGCGGATTTGTGTCGAGGTCCGGTGAACCGCCCAGTCTGTGGATGGTTTTTAGGCGGTTTTCCATCTGCCTCGGTGAATGTGGGCTGGTTCCCCTTATTCCGGCTCAGTTACACTATGTTTGCTGCGCAAGCAAGTTCTCCACGTACGCGTATACCACAATTACTCTACAACGTAAACATAGGGGTTACACCCGTCTGGTGTGAGACGTTCCGGGGGGGGATGGGGGGGGGGTCCACTGGGGGCCGAACCGCACAATAACCCTGGGTTCGGTGTGGGGCGGCGGAGGGGTGAAGTGGACTGCGGTAGTCGTCGTGGGGTTGTGGACCACTGCGGCTGCGGCGGGGACGGAGCCTCTCCGTCGTTTCTAGGTCCTTGGTTAACATATAACGCAATACAAACCGATCTAACAATTGCTCCAGACACTTGTTGTCTTGTATAGGCGTTGCCGACCGCTGCCCCGCATTCTGCCTGTTGACATATTTCGGTATTTGAATACGCAAGCCTATACCAGTTTCTTTGGCGCTTCAGTGTATAACATTTGTGAACACGTAGTGAAGGATGCTATGTTGACTGGTTGGTCGCCCCAGTTCCTTCGCGGGAAGAAGGCGGGACCTGGAGGCAGAAGGGCTCAGGTGGAACACACTGATGAGCCATCGATCCATCTCGCAGATGCCAAAACTAGTAGCCATAATAAAGAATGGGCGCCAATTACACGAACGTGTCGATGTCTCTTAATGACTAATTATTGTTAATATGCTCTGGCCATTCGAGGAAGCGTCGTATTACCAGTTCCGACATATATCGCGAAAATAAAGCAAGGCGATGCACTTCACGTTCCGCAGCGTCTCCATGCAGCGCCGTAATGACTTCATGATGCCCCAGGTTTTATGGCTCCTGATTACAGCGCTGCGGGCAGGTGGCGTCTGCGAGGGCTGCCAGCGGACCACTTAGCAGTTTCGTCAGGTCCGCCACGTCCGCACGAGTGGATTACTTGGTTCCAGGTCTCTCACGGAATCCCAGGCCGCACTGCTGCGGCTCGAGGTTTCTCGAACTGATATACTAAATCTTCTCCTACACAAAGTACACTACTGGCCATTAAAATTGCTACACCATGAAGAAGACGTGCTACAGATGCGAACTTTAACCAACAAGAAGAAGATGCTGTGATATGCAAATGATTAGCTTTTCAGGGCATTCACACAAGGTTGGTGCCGGTCGTGGCACCTACAACGTGCTGACATGCGGAAAGTTTCCAACCGATTTCTCATACACAAACAGCAGTTCGCCGGCGTTGCCTGGTGAAACGTTGTTGTGGTGCCTCGTGTAAGGAGGAGAAATGTGTACCACCACGTTTCCGACTTTGGTAAAGGTCGGATTGTAGCCTATCGCGATTGCGGTGTTTCGTATCACGACATTGCTGCTCGCGTTGGTCGAGATCCAATGACTGTTAGCAGAATTTGGAATCGGTGGGTTCAGGACGATAATACGGAACGCCGTGACGGATCCCAACGGCCTCGTATCACTAACAGTCTAGATGACAGGCATCTTATCCGCATGGCTGTAACGGATCGTGCAGCCACTTCTCGATCCCTGAGTCAACAGATGGGGACGTTTGCAAGACAACAGCCATCTGCACGAACAGTTCGACGACGTTTGCAGCAGCATGGACTATCAGCTCGGAGACCATGGCAGCGGTTACCGTTGATGCTGCATCACAGACAGGAGCGCTTGCGATGGTGTACTCAACGACGAACCTGGGTACACGAATGACAAATTCGTCATTTTTTAGGATGAATCCAGGTTCTGTTTACAGCATCATGATGGTCGCATCCATGTTTGGCGACATCGCGGTGAACGCACATAGGAAGCCTGTATTCGTCATCGCCATACTTGTTTATCACCCGGCGTGATGGTATGGGATGCCATTGGTTACACGTCTCGGTCACCTCTTGCTCGCATTGGCGGCACTTTGAACAGTGGACGTTATGTTTCAGCAGGATAGTGCACGAACGCATGTTGCAGGTCCTGCACGGACCTTTCTGGATACAGAAAATGTTCGACTGCTGCCCTGGCTAGCACATTCTCCAGATCTCTCACAAACTGAAAACGTCTGGTCAATGGTGGCCGAGCAAGTGGCTCGTCACAATACGCCAGTCACTACTCTTGATGAACTGTGGTATCGTGTTGAAGCTGCATGGGCAGCTGTACCTGTACACGCCATCCAAGCTCTGTTGGACTCAATGCCCAGGCGTATCAAGGCTGTTATTATGGTCAGAGTTGGTTGTTCTGAGTACTGATTTCTCAGGATCTCTGCACCCAAATTGCATGAAAATGTAATCACATGTCAGTTCTAGTATAATATTTTTGTCCAATGAATATCCGTTTAACATCTGAATTTCTTCTTGTTGATGCAATTTTAATGGTCAGTAGTGTACTTTATTCTTATGTAGAGATTCATACAAAAATTTACGCGCTACTTATTGGTTACTTTCTGTCTAAATCATCATAGTAGAGGTAGAAAATACCGCTTCAGCTTAAGGTTATTTTTATTTTTCGGTAGTTAAAACGCGACAGGTTTAGGGCTTTTACGTACCCATTATCAGGTACTACAAGTTTGTGCTGTGACCCCGAGCCCCGCGGTGGACGAGTACAGGACGCGGTGTATCACCAGCAAGCGCAAAGCACGGACTCCGTGGCGCTCGCAGTCACAGCATAAAGTTATAACACCTGATGATGAGCACGTAAGAGCCCGAAACCGGTCGTGTTTTAACTACTGAAAAATAAAGGAACTTTATAACTGAAGCGGTATTTTCTACCCGTGCTGTAATGCCTAGTTGTGGATGCTCCTCCGGCAGTATTGTTTCTAAAACATCAGAATTTTGAGAAATATAAGTTTTTCAATAGTCACTATATTAAACGACTCGACCCCCCCCCCCTCCCTCAATCCCTTTCCCCCCAATATGACAGTAAGCACATACCGTAACAGAACACAGAAATATAATGAAACTTCCTGGCTCATCAAAACTGCGTGTCGGACTGGGCCTCGAAGCACTTTAGCGGTCAAGTGATCTGCCAGATACTTTCATAGCAGCCCACACTCCGCTGCAGAGTGGTTCTGGATACATCTTCCAGGCCGTAGCTAAGCCATGTCTCGACAATATCCCTTCTGCGTGTGCGAGCCTTGCAGGTTTCACAGGGGAACGTCTGTGATGTTTGAAAGGTAGGAGATGAGGTACTGTGGGGAGGGGAGAGGGGTGGGGGCGAGTGGGGGTGGAGTAGAGCTGTGAGGGCGAGTCGTAAGCACACTTAGCTAGCTCAGTCGGTAGAGGACTTGAGGCCTGTGCAAGATCCTCTCGCTTCTAAACTGCTACTGTTATTACTCAGCTTAGCCGCGAGTCCGTAGAGGGTGGTATATGTGACCTACTGTATAACTGGTCAGCATTTCCACGCGGAATTTGCGAGTGAAAGTCGGACCTTCCTTGATCCGCCTTGGTGGGTCGTGTCGTCGGATTTACTCCTACCTGTGCGCGGTGCAGCTCTCCTGAATGTCGTCCCGTGCAGATTCTTCATTGGCTCATTGGATGTCTCTGTCGGTGGAAGCTAATTATCTGAAATTGCTGTCGATCAACTTTGGGGTACCTATTTACTCGAAATTAACATTCAGAATGCCGTAATATCACTTTCATTCCTGTTATATTAATAATGAAACACTCATGTCATAAACTACTCGTAACCTCGAGAGCATGGCTACCATCGAACAAGACAGGAAGATCTCTTAACGCAGTTGTTGCGCAGTCCATATCTCTTACTAGTTTCATCACAGTTCGTGGATTTCCGATCAAGTTCGTACTTACTAAGATATGCATTTGTTAATGAACGGGTGTGAATTTTAACGAGGCAAAATTATGATAAATACTTTTAAACATCCAGAGGCTCCTCCTAGTATTCATGTTGTCATAAATGACTTTAATTATTAAAAATAAATAAACAAAATCGGTGACTTTGGCGCCAAGATGGTCGTACTTCCCGTCATGTATATTTCCCAGGCTACGGTCCAGCGCCGAGCCCTACCCCACTACGCGCGACATAATGGTCGTTTCGTCACCTAGCCAGCCAGCGTGGGAAATGCTCTCCGATTCATGGCCGGCTACGGACTACAGCACTTCCTAACTATTGTGAATACATCAATAAGAGACAATAATTTATTACAACTGGTAAAAATGTCTTCCTCACGTAAGAGGCACCTTACACCTGGTCCTGGTCCCTGTTTCGAGACCAAGCTCAGTCAGTAGAGCACTTGCCCGTGGAAGGCAATCGTTCCGGTCCAATGTTCCGCTATTTTGTGCTCATCTCTAGATCAGTCCACTCCTTCTCCAGAATTAATTCTTCTTGTACTACTACCATACACTTCTGTTAGTTGTTATTATTCAGGTTTGTCAAAACGACAAATCATTTAACCCTTTCATGGTCAAAATTTATTTACCACATTTTTGAAAAATAACGGTCAGAGACTGTCGTAGTTCGTGATAAATAATACTCTCTCACTACCAAAAGAAATTTTAAGTTTACCGATTTTGAAAATTGGTGAAGTGGTACACGAACCTAACTAGATCCATATTTTCAAATGAACCTAGTTAAACTTTCTCAACATAACGTTTGAAAATTGCTTTGACATACCGCACGCCAGTGAAGTTTTTTGGGGCATATACGTCCCGCCACATACGAATTATATACAAACCAGTATTATTATGAGGTTTCAAGTAATGTTTCAAAACAATGTCTCTGATGAATAAGGAAACACAATTAGTTGCTTCAGACATTACTGGAATGGAAAAGGTAGAATCACTACCTTATTTTCGTGAAATAAACGCTCTGTGCCACCTATAAACAAACACCGCCCCATTTGATAGGTCACAGCCGTCTCTATATCCGTCCCATGGTCCACAGAAAATTTGTCCAAGTTCCGAAGGGCTGTCGTTACATGCTAGCACTGGACAGGTATAAGACATAGACGTAACAGCGTTCAAAACTGCGTATTACTTTAATGGGTAATATGTCTCCCATCAACCGCGAAAGGGTTAAGTAGACTGATATTTCTTAAATATCATACGTCTGGTTAAAATTAAAGTGAACTAAATGGAATTTTTTATGTTTTGTAAGAGAACCTAAATTTGTATTGTAAAAAAAACGCCTTTCAGTGTGGTACTTTTTCATCCAGTAGACGGCAGTTACACCTTTCCCCTACATATATCGTCATCGAAAATCAGAGTTACAGTGAAACAAATCCACAATATTCTTGTTTTACAACGCTTACGGATTGATGGTGTGTCTATTTGGTTTGTAAACACTGGAAATAGTGAAAGCTAATTCCAGTAGTACTGCATATTGTATCAGAAGCATTTAAGAGAGAATGTGCGAAACTCCAAGGACACAGTTCTGTTTTAGAAAGCGGTCCTGTTACAGCTAGCTCAGGTTCCTGGTTTAAAAGTGGAAACTATGGCTTTAAAGTTCTAAAATCTGGGAATTAATTCTTAGCAAACAGTGCTGGCATCGGGATAATCGAAAAACCTTTCAAGAAAGAAAAATAAATTCAAGTGCCAGATGGCTGGATCAAAATCATAAAAGCAGCAAAGAGGTATATTCTAAATAAGTTTAAATACGAAGTCGTTATAATGTCCATAAATTAATAACGAAGCAACAGACCTTCGAAAAAATCGGTAACTAACATGAAATTGGACACACAAGTACAGCCTGTCAACATGATGAGGATTCTATGTCAGAGATTTGAAAAAGGATGGCAGATAATTATTAATTTCAGACTGAATTTGAACGAAATCTTTACTTTCTTTTAAGAGATTAATCTGGAAAGGTAAGAATAGGGAAGATCTATGCTGTCCCTAGGAAACGGTCGTCAACATATGACTGATGTCCAGGATGTTAGGAAAAACTTCACTATGCAAGTTGTAATAAGTATAATAGTAGTATAGGCTTCCTTTGCAACATTTCTAAGAAGGTCATGGATATGAAAAGTCTGTACATCAGTATAATAGGAAACAGATTTGTATAGTTTTTTATGTAAAGCCAAGACATAATACATCTTACGTCAAATGCTTTCCTAAAATAGCCTTAATAACTTTTCTTATGTCTTGAGCACACTTCCTTTATTTCCAAAAACGCCTTGCGTGTTTCGACTTTCCGTCATTTTCAAATGCTACCAAATACAACATAAGAAGACAGACACTTGGCCTTCAACGCCAGTCAGCGCGTTCCTCCATTGTATTAATTTCGACCACTTAAATGTTCTGTTACACTTTGTTTGTAAAGAAATACTTTTTGTAAAACATTGTAAAGTGAATTCCATGTTTACTGTAGTAAATGTTTTATACCAGGTAACGATGAGAATTGTGGCTGTAAACAAAAAATACAGCGTGTACCTCGTATCGATCGCCGCCTAGCGGTATAGACCGCTCGGTTTCCAAAAGTTTCCTTTAGCAGTAGTTTGCACTCGTCTCGTAATTGAGAATGTTGACGTGATGCAATATACCTAATGAACAATTTTGTATGACTGACGTAACACTGGTAAGCTAGAAGAGCGTATTCTGGTCGTTGTACCCTCTCTTACCAATGGTGAAATGCAACACATTTTCTTCTGATACAAATTTTGTGTTGTATTTTGCAGCCTTTGAAAATGACCGAAAGTCGAAACGCGTAAGGTGTATTGGAAACAAATATATTGTCGTCAAGACATAAGGAAAGTCCAGATGACAGCTTCGTCCCACAGTATTTTAGTGCAAACTGCAACTTCCCTAAAAGTCCCAGAAGGAAAGTGAACCATGTCCGATACACTTTACGTTTTATCTTTCCATACACGGGAGTTATTGGAAGGAATATAGTATAACATTCCAAAAAACTGGCTCTGAACACTATGGGACTTAACTTCTGAGGTCATCAGTCCCCTAGAACTTAGAACTACTTAAACCTAACTAACCTAAGGACATCACACACATCCATGCCCGAGGCAGGATTCGAACCTGCGATCGTAGTGGTCGCGCGTTTCCAAACTGTAGCGCCTAGAACCGCTCGGCCACTCCGGCCGGCGTATAACTGTCCATTTAAATACTTACCTATCCTTGAAAACAATGTAAAAAATGTTGGAAGGTTAATGGATCCGGTTTACTTTAACTCTGAACCTTACATATATTTACTTTTTTATTATTATTATTATTATTTATTTTATGGCCTTCATTGGACCACTGTAGTCAAAAATACAAAGTTCTAAACAAGTTGTTACAAATGGATACAATTTGGTTCGAAAATAACTTAATATATTTAGGTAATATAATTATTAGAGGCTATTCTTATATGAAAGGTGTTTTGCTCTTCTGTCTGCCCAATATTTCTTCATTCTTTCAGATATTTTGTTTCTTTCTTCATCTGAGACAACTCTTCCTGTACTCCTTTTATTGATTTTCACTTGTAGTCTGGTTTGCGGGTCTTGCAGTATTCTGGTTTTCTTTGTCTTGTTTTTTTAGGTCATCTACTGTAATTTGAAGTTCTTTTATATCGTCCTTAATTTCTGTGATCCATTTAATGTCGCTCTTGCTATTCCACAATTTTTGTGTTATTTTTTTACTAATTCTGTTTTCTGGAGTTCTCATATATTCACTACTAAGTATAAGATTAACACTGTTGAGACGTATTTTGCTGTCCGACACCTTAGCTGAAACGACGGCGCGCCAGCTTGTCATGTTGGGGGAGCCCAACCGATTCCCGGTTGGGCTGGTGATTTTCTCTGTTCCAGGGCTGGGTGTTTGTGTCGTCTTCATCATCCTAATTTCATCCTCATCGACGCGCAAGCCGACGAAGTGGCGTCACCTCAAATGACTTGAACCAGGCGATCAGGTCCACCCGCCCGGAGGCGCTCACCACATGACGTTTCTACACCACTGACCATTAAAATTGCTACACCAAGAAGAAATGCAGATGATAAACGGGTATTCATTGGACAAATATATTATACTAGAACTGACATGTTATTACATTTTCACGCAATTTGGGTGCGTAGCTCCTGAGAATTCAATACCCAGAACAACCACCTCTGGCCGTATTAACGGCCTTGATACGCCTGGGCATTGAGTCAAATAGAGCTTGGATGGCGTGTAGAGGTACAGCTGCCCATGCAGCTTCAACACGATACCACAGTTCATCAAGAGTAGTGACTGGTGTATTGTGACGAGCCGCTTGCTCGGCCACCATTCACCAGATGTTTTCAGTTGGTGGGAGATCTGAAGAATGTGCTGGGCAGGGCAGCAGTCGAACATTTTCTGTATCCAGAAAGGTCCGTACAGGAACTGCAACATGCGGTCGTACATTATCCTGCTGAAATGTAGGGTTTCGCAGGGATCGAATGAAGGGTAGAGCCACGGGTCGTAACACATCTGAAATGTAACGTCTACTGTTCAAAGTGCCATCAATGCTAAGAAGAGGTGACCGAGACATGTAACCAATGGCATCCCACACCATCACGCCGGGTGATAAGCCAGTATGGCGATGACGAATACACGCTTCCAATGTGAGTTCACCACGATGTCGCAAAAACGGATGTGACTATCGTGACGCTGTAAACAGAACCTGGATTCATCCGAAAAAATGACGTTTTGCCATTGGTGCACCCAGGTTAGACGTTGAGGACACCATCGCAGGCGCTCCTGTCTGTGATGCAGCGTCAATGGTAACCGCAGCCATGGTCTCCGAGCTGGTAGTTCATGCCGCTGCAAACGTCGTCGAACTGTTCGTGCAGATGGTTGTTGTCTTGCAAACGTCCCCATCTGTAGACTCAGGGATCGAGACGTGGCTGCACGATCCGTTACAGCCATGCGGATAAGATGCCTGTCATCTCGACTGCTAGTGATACGAGGCAGTTGGGATCCAGCACGGCGTTCGGTATTACCCTCCTGAACCCACCGATTCCATATTCTGCTAACAGTCATTGGATCTCGACCAACGCGAGCAGCAATGTGGCGATACGATAAACCGCAATCGCGAAAGGCTACAATCTGACCTTTGTCAGAGTTGGAAACCTGATGGTACGCATTTCTCCTCCTTACACGAGGCATCACAACAACGTTTCCCCAGGCACGTTTTAGGTGTCACGACCGGCGCCAACCTTGTGTGAATGCTCTGAAAAGCTAATTATTTGGATATCACAGCATCTTCTTCCCGTCGGTTAAATTTCGCGTCTGTAGTAAGTCATCTTCGTGGTGTAGCAATTTTAATGGCCAGTAGTGTATGTACTGTGATTTTTGTAATGATCTATTCTTATTATGTAATGCCAATGTACTACACATAGTGTAATCTTAACTTCCAAAGGATGTCTGCTTAGATGTAAGAGATTGTGTAAAGATCGTAGTCTTTCTACGAGAAATAAATACATGAATAGACAAATAAATAAATAATAAATGAAGTCTGTGAATACCGTAGGTAATTCAGAAAATTGAAATTGATTACAATTGAGGAGTCTTGTGACCAAGTATTCTGTTTCACTGAACTAAAATCGGGGAAAAAAAATGGTTCAAATGGCTCTGAGCACTATGGGACTCAACATCTTAGGTCATAAGTCCCCTAGAACTTAGAACTACTTAAACCTAACTAACCTAAGGACATCACACACACCCATGCCCGAGGCAGGATTCGAACCTGCGACCGTAGCAGTCCCGCGGTTCCGGACTGCAGCGCCAGAACTGCTAGACCACCGCGGCCGGCCAAAATCTGGAAAGAAAGTTACAAATCACTAGAACTATTTGCAGCGCAACTACAACAAATAATATTCAGATCGCTGAACTGGGAAATTAGGAATAGCCTGCGCTTTGTTACAGGCGATTGGGTGGAAAGCAAAAGAACTTAAGAAAGGTATAAACTGACCGGTAGCGGTTTTAATAAACAGCACAGAGTTTTGAAAACGAACCTTGAAATATTCTTACAAGAAAATCTTGCTAATAATGTATCATACTTTATAAAACTTTTCGAAGTAATACACGACATTTTAATGTGACAACTATTTAAAAACTTAAGGCTATTAAGAAACCAGTCCAAAGATAAATGATGACAACCGTTAGGGGAGACTGAGCGGGGTGTCGCAGTGGTTAGACACTGGACTCGCACTCGGGAGGACGACGGTTCAATCCCGCGTCTGGCCATCCTGATTTAGGTTTTCCGCGATTTGCCTAAATCACTCCAGGCATATGCCGGGATGGTTCCTCTGAAAGGGCTCGGCCGGCTTCCTTCCCAATACTTCCCTATTCCGATGAGACCGATGACCACGCTGTCTGGTCTCCTTCCCCAAACCAACCAACCAACCGTTAGGGGAGAGAGGGAAATAAACAAATCCGTCAGGGAAAATACTTGTGTGAAAGATTCAGTTATAACTGTAACAAAGGGAAATGGTAATGAGAGAACTGACGGCGGATGAAGATGATGGATTACAAAAGAAAATATCGGAGCGGCAGTGCAATGGGAGGTTGGTAGCTGACATGAAAGACGCAGCAGCAGCGTGGATTCTCGTCACTGAAGGTCATACTGCATGGAAAGGGGGTACTTATCGCATGGTGGATGTGAAATGACTGATGATGGTGTCTATGATAATGAATGATTTTCAGCCGTCCGCAACTAGCTTGTAGCAAATGGTTTTTGCTATGGCGCCTTCTATCTCTTTGGTCGGTTCGATTGTTCTCTTGAAACTTCCTGCCAGAGAGTCTCTTGTGCAGAGAGCGAGAGGATACATGGGCGCGTGCTCAATGTCGTTGGAGTGACTTGGAATGCAGCGTCTGGGTTGTGCGGCGACTCGCCGCTAGGTGAAGCGAGCGACGCGGGGTATGACGGCACGGACCGTAGCAGTCGGTTGTCGTGTGTTCAGTGTGTCTGTCATTTGCGTAATAGCGTGGGCGGCTCTGAGATTGCTGAGACACGTTTGCTTCGAAGGGCTGTGTCAGCATCCTGAAGAACAAGTCAAGGGGCTGCGCGGTTTCTGAAATTCTGTAGCGCGGAGTCCTATAGAGCCCGCAATGAATTGGTGACATTGCGGAGGACTATTTCGAGAGTTTTGTCAGTTCTTCTTCCTGCGGCAACGATGTCATCTCTAGTTTGCTTTCACGGCTAAGCTATGGTGCAATGGCCCTCTACACACGGGTTGTCAGAACTGCGCCCTGGTTACGTCTGAAATCAGAGTAAAGTGTTTACTCCCTTGTCAAGTTTTGAACAGTGTCGTGGCCTCAAATTCGTCGCATTTTGTTAAGTTTTAAACCAGTAGCTATTGTGTGTAACACATACCGCTAATTCGGTCCTTGTTTAGCGCATAAGTGCCTTCCCTTTTGTTTTTTCTAGGTGGGTGGCTTGTGATAAGAAATTTATGTTTCGGGCATTTCTGTCCAAATGCTCTGCTCTGTTTAATGCATTGTAAAGTCCCCATGATGACTGATGTTTTAAAAAACTAGTGAGAACTATGAGAGAACTTGAAATATGTCAATAGAAAATCTGTGGTGTCACCGCCAGACACCACACTAGCTAGGTGGTAGCTTTTAAATCGGCCGCGGTCCGCTAGTATACGACGGACCCGCGTGTCGCCACTGTCAGTAATTGCAGACCGAGCGCCACCACACGGCGGGTCTAGAGAGACGTACTAGCACTCGCCCCAGTTGTACAGCCGATGTCGCTAGCCATGGTTCACTGAGAATTACGCTCTCATTTGCCGAGACGATAGTTAGCATAGCCTTCAGCTACATTTGCTACGACCTAGCAAGGCGCCATTACCAGTATAGATATTGAGATTCTATTAATGTATCATCAAGAGCGATGTTCTACAAATGTGGATTAAAGTTAAGTATTCCAGAAGCTACGTACTTTTCTTTATAGAATTCATTACGTATCCTGTTTCAGACCTCACGCCAGCCTGCGTGAGTTTAAGCGCGTGCCTTTCGGCTTCCTCGCATTGTGTCTAGGCTGTCTTGTCTAGACGCAACAAAATCAAACAGGAAATAAAAAATATTTATAAAGTAAGAAATATGTAAATAACAATTATAATGTGTAAGAAAAATGTTTTGTAAAATTTATTTAACAAAATCAAACAGGAAATAAAAAATATTTATAAAGTAAGAAATATGTAAATAACAATTATAATGTGTAAGAAAAATGTTTTGTAAAATTTATTTAAGTTCTTTGCATATTGATGGTGACAGTGAAGTATTTGCACCAAGCTCTTTGTTGGCGGGAGAGCCCGCGCATTGATACATAGGGGGCGCGGCGAGAAGCGCCCAGCATTATCGATAGAACACTCTTGAGTCAACCTTTGTTCAGTGAAGGTGCGTGTGGAGACAGAGCGGTGTGCCTGTTCGCCACCAGCTATATATTACTTGAAGAATACTGTAATTATGTAATTCGTAATTATTTATGAATTATTAAAAATCGACGTCATGAAGACATCGAAGGTATTTAAGCGCTAACTGCATATTGTAAGTTCGTTGTTACATTTTAATCTGCTTTATGTAAACGACCCCCAAACTAAAGTTTTACAAATTGAATCATTATAAAGAGCTAAACATTTATATTCAATCATTTTCATAATAGATCAGTTTATCTCAGTCAATATCGTATTATTTTTCATTCAGCCCAGTGAGCACAAGATTTAACTTTTGCTGAATTTTCTCAATTTTTTATTTAATAATGACATTGAATTTTTCACCAGCAACTTAAATCAAAAAAGCAAATGAATAATACGTACAGTTTTAGCTCACATATTTGCAATCCCAGTAAATGAATGCCAACCCAAGTAATAAAAGGTAAGGAAAATATCTATGTATGTTTTCAGGTTCACTGCATAGATAACCTGTACAAAAGGCCACGGCGTAAGCTTGTGTTCACGTCGAAATAATCTCCTATTGATTAGCCACATTTTTTTTTTAAATTCCGATTTTGGTCGTCTAGGGACCGCGTTAAACAACTATTTTTCAATGTACATTTCTCCTATTGCGCTCCTCCTCTTTTCTCTTCTGCCAATATGTCTTCATCCTCTCTCTGTGCTGCTCCCTTCGGTCTTCTGTCCACACTGTTCCTCCAGTTCTTCTCTTCTTCACTTCAAATCCTTCAAAATGTTGAATTTTGTCTCTCATTAAGTCTCTGTTGGTTATATCATCTTCTCCTATACCCATCTCCTCTAAGTCTGCTTTGACTTCTTTGAACCAGGTAATTTGGGTTCTGGGGTTCTTGTCAAAAAACATAAATATTTTCTTTGTCAGCCTTTCATCATTCATTCTTTTCAAATGGGCGTAAAAGCTTACTCTTCTCTTCCTCATAGTATCTCCCACTTTCTCAATTTTGTCATACACTTCTCTATTACTTCTAAGCTTCCAAGTCCCATTCTCAAACCTCGGCCCAAGTACTCTTCTAATGATTTTTCGCTCCTTTTTTGCTATAGCTTCCATTTCCTTGTTAGTGTTCATTGCTAAACATTCAGATGCATACAGACACTCTGGCTTAATCACAGTGTTGTAGTGCCTTATTTTAGCGTTAATTGATACTGACTTCTTGTTGTACACATTCCTTGTTAGCTGGAATGCCATTTCCATTTTTCTTGTTCTTGTTTTATTTCCTTCTTTATTTGAAGCATTGGGCTAGATGATTTCCCCTAAATATTTGAAATTAGAAACCTTCTTTATCTGGCCATACTTTGTAATCATATTGTTCGGTGCCTCTTTTACATTGGTTAGGTACTCTGTCGTTTCAAAGGAGGTTTTCAGTCCTGCTTTTTTAGCCACATTAATATTGCGACCAGTTAACGCACAGCCGGCCGCGGTGGTCTAGCGGTTCTAGGCGCTCAGTCCGGAACCGCGCGACTGCTACGATCGCAGGTTCGAATCCTGCCTCGGGCATGGATGTGTGTGATGTCCTTTAGGTTAGGTAGGTTTAAGTAGTTCTAATTTCTAGGGGACTGATGACCACAGCTGTTAAGTTCCATAGTGCTCAGAGCCATTTGAACCAATTTTTTAGTTAACGCACAAGGCGTACAACATTGTGCACGCTAAAGACTATCAGATCAGACACGTTGTGAAAAGCAAGTCCAGACAGGAAAGCTGCAAGGCACCTCAATTCTCTTTTTTTCTTTCATTAGATGGAAAGTAAATTAAATTATTTTATTCTAGACGGGAAGGTTATCGTGTAAAGGCATTAAGTTCAATCATTATTTCTTTTATTTATTCGACAGGAAGGTTTCAAACTATGTACGGAACATCTCAATGGATCAAGATTCAGAAAAGTGTACTGCAAGGCTGCGTATTATCACCTTACTTATTCAGCCTGTATGCAGAGCACGTTATGAGGAATGCCGGGCTAGATGAAGAAGAAATCGGAATTAAAGTAGCTGAGATAAATATAAACAATCTTAAATACACAAATGATACTATACTGTTGGCGGAAAGTGAAGAAGCTGAAGGTGAAAGAAGAAAGTGAAAAAGCTGGTCTTAAGCTGAATGTCAAGAAAACGAAAATTATGGCAAGTACACGTATCATTTCACGGCATATATGAGGAGAAACAAAGGGGGTAGTGTCTACGTTCAGTTACGTCGCTTCCCAGATTTCTGTTGAACGTGACTGCAGCCACGACATCAGGAGACGCTTGCTACTTGGTAGAAAGGGAATTTCAAACCTTGACAAGATTTTAAGGAGTTGAGATATAACTCTAGCAACAAGACTCCGTGTTGAAAGCGCTATGGCCTTTCCAGTTGTGACGTATGGATGTGAGACATGGGCCATAAGAAACGCGGACAGGCGAAGAATAGACTTCTTTGAAATGTGGTGTTGCAGGAATCTTCTTAGAGTCCTATGACTGCAGAGAGAACGAATAGGTGAATACTAGCACAAATAAAATCAGAGTGCTCCCTGGAAGGTCTGATACTAAAACAAAAGCTGGCCTACTTTGGACACATCATGAGAAGACATTGTTCACTGGAAAAAACACTAATGCTAGGTAACATCGAAGGCAAAGAAGAAGATGACTTCAGAGGATGAGATGAGTCGACGGCATCACAGAAGTAATGTGTTCCAACCTGAAAGTGTACTAGAGAAAGTGGAGGATAGAAGAAACTGGCGTGCTTTGGATCATGGGGTCACGGAGCGTCAGAACCGACTAAACGAAGAGAGAGGGAGAGAGAGAGAGAGAGAGAGAGAGAAAAGGCCACACTGATGACTGACGTTTTGAAAAACGCACGTGCAGCTATTCGACAATCGTATTTGTGTGTTGTTATTTGGGGTCAGGCTCTTACGTAACCTGGTTTTTTAATTTCTCATTCTGTTGTTAGTTAAGCGTAATTCTTCTTCGCTATTCAAGTTCTGTGTACTGTGGGGGACTGTTAGTTACAGAATTTTCTTATTTAGTTCCAAGCTGTCATTACTGATTTTTGAACTGTGTGATTAAATTGAGGGCCTTGTATTACAGTAAATCGGCTCCTAAAGGTAGAAATAACTTTGAAAAGGCTGTGTACCCCTCACTAATCTTATTTCATGTTTATGTACTCAGGCTTTAAATTTTAAGGGGTGTTCACTAATTGAAGTTATGTAATTACATCTTTTTAAAATCTTTTGAGTGCAGTAAACTTTGAGTTAACGCCATTTACAAGGTTTAACAATTTGTATTATAATTACAAGGTCGTATTAGTTTGATCAGACAGAAATTTTGTAGATGGATTGGATCAACATTTCGTAAGCACAGTTACGTTTCTCAACTCAAGGTTTAACTTGTATTTCAAGTCGATCTGTCCTTTCATAGTTCTTATCCAAAGTCTTGGAAACTCTTTTGGGATTTCACATCTTTTCTTGAGCTACGAGGTGCATTCAAGTTCTAAGGCCTCCGATTTTTTTTCTCTGGACTGGAAAGAGATAGAAACATGCGCATTGTTTTAAAATGAGGCCGCGTTCATTGTCAATACGTCGCAGAGCTCGCAGCACCGTACGGCAGATGGAATTTTACCGCCAGCGGCGAGAATGAGAACTGTTTTAAATACTTAAAATGGCGACGTTTTCCTTACTTGAACAGCGTGCAATCACTCGTTTTCTGAATTTGCGTGGTGTGAAACCAATTGAAATTCAGTGACAGTTGAAGGAGACATGTGGTGATGGAGTTATGGATGTGTCGAAAGTGCGTTAGTGGGTGCGACAGTTTAATGAAGGCAGAACATCGTGTGACAACAAACTGAAACAACCTCAGGCTCGCACAAGCCGGTCTGACGACATGATCGAGAAAGTGGAGAGAATTGTTTTGGGGGATCGCCGAATGACTGTTGAACAGATCGCCTCCAGAGTTGGCATTTCTGTGGGTTCTATGCACACTATCCTGCATGACGACCTGAAAATGCGAAAAGTGTCATCCATGTGGGTGCCACAAATGCTGACGGACGACCACATGGCTGCCCGTGTGGCATGTTGCCAAGCAATGTTGACGCGCAACGACAGCATGAATGGGACTTTCTTTTCGTCGGTTGTGACAATGGATGAGACGTGGATGCCATTTTTCAATCCAGAAACAAAGCGCCAGTCAGCTCAATGGAAGCACACAGATTCACCGCCACCAAAAAAATTTCGGGTAACCGCCAGTGCTGAAAAAATGATGGTGTCCATGTTCTGGGACAGCGAGGGCGTAATCCTTACCCATTGCATTCGAAAGGGCACTACGGTAACAGGTGCATCCTACGAAAATGTTTTGAAGAACAAATTCCTTCCTGCGCTGCAACAAAAACGTCCGGGAAGGGCTGCGCATGTGCTGTTTCACCAAGACAACGCACCCGCACATCGAGCTAACGTTACGCAACAGTTTGTTCGTGATAACAACTTTGAAGTGATTCCTCATGCTCCCTACTCACCTGACCTGGCTCCTAGTGACTTTTGGCTTTTTCCAACAATGAAAGACACTCTCCGTGGCCGCACATTCACCAGCCGTGCTGCTATTGCCTCAGCGATTTTCCAGTGGTCAAAACAGACTCCTAAAGAAGCCTTCGCCGCTGCCATGGAATCATGGCGTCAGCGTTGTGAAAAATGTGTACGTCTGCAGGGCGATTACGTCGAGAAGTAACGCCAGTTTCATCGATTTCGGGTGAGTAGTTAATTAGAAAAAAATCGGAGGCCTTAGAACTTGAATGCACCTCGTATAGTCAGTGTGTACAATTTGTGGTTACAGCTAGAACGTATGTGGATCAACAACAGACCGTTGAACTGTTATTTCTTTTAGCGTGATATCGTCAGAAATTGTGATACGAAGCATTTATTCTGCGAAAGTTAAAACAAAGTTTTTGGGTTGTAATATTGAAGTTAGAGTTTCTGTGAAATAAATTATCTTAAGTAAAATGTGTAATGTAACTTCATCCCAGCACTTCCTTCCTGGCCCTACCACTTTAGGTGTGTAGAGTCATTGCAGAGGAAAAGTGATTCCACCCTCTCTCACATTATCACACCCATATGAGGACACCGACTTAACGTAATGCTCAGCACTGCCAGGGAAATCTGACGCGTCGTTTACCTTGAGCGTCTGGAACTTTTTGACAACTTGCCTGTGGCAGCTGGAACCCTCTATCGGCCGCCGTCGGAAGCAGCTCGGCTCGCGGCAGGCAGGTGTGACAATCGCCACCTCGTCGTCCCTGCACATCAGCCGCTCAGCGAAGTCACTCGGCAGCAGCAACAGGTTGGTATCTCCGAAAGGAGAAGCTTATGATCTTGACACAATACTCGACGGGTTGTTAATATTTTAAAGGCACGTTCAAATTACGGGGGTCATTCTGAACGTAAGATAGTTTCGTTCTGCGACATTTTTGCTCAAGTTGATGAAAGAAAACATTTTACAAGATATTTTGACATCTTAGCTGTTTTCTACGTAGCCGCCGACACCACATCCAGAAGAATTCCGCCCACAGTTCAGTGCCAGATACCGGTAATTTGCAGTTCAGATTAAAACATCTTAAGTATGTAATCAGAAAAAAGCGAATATAAATCGCAACAAATTATGTCAGCGTTCACCGGAAAACGAAGGCGCAAATCCATTCATCAGAAGGAAAAACAAAGCGCTATTTGGTCGAAAACTGAAATGTTCAGAGCCGTGGCTGCAATACTACAAGGTTTATTTCCCTTTTGATTCTGCTGAACCTGATCTTTTAAACAAAGGCCCGAAACTTAGAAGTAAGAGCACAAAAGAACTTGCAAGTGACACTGCCAAACTAGAGCCTAATGAGAAAAACACCTTGATATATAAAGGCAACAAAATCATTACCAAACGCTTCTTTCACCAACTAGTATAATTGACAATGAACACAAAACTCTTAAATATATCGACAATAAGCTACCTGCTAACAAAGCTCTCATGGTGAAGTTTGATAAAGGAAACTCTGCAATCATTATATATGAAAGAGAATACATTGAGAAATCCCTAGAATTTATCCACACTAAAAACTTTACAGAGCTATAATGAGACCCCACAGTAAAATTTAAAGCTAAACTCCGTAAATTGCTTAGCAGCTGCAAATTCCTATGAAACAAACATGAAATTAGAGACTACATAATTATGAGCCCAACTGCACCGAAAATTAGGTCACAGACTAAAATCCGCAAAGAATCCAGCCAGTATGTCCAGTGGTAAACTTAATATAATCTTTACAAGAAAAATACGATCCATTGTGATTCTTTACTTTCTGTGGAGCCACCCAAAGTAAAATACAGCGTCTTTTATGTAGAGATAGTTCGACATCAGCATTTGTTTACTGCAGTAAATTATATCGAAGCGGCAAAGAAGCTGGTATAGGCATGCATATTCAAATATAGAGATATGTAAATACGCAGAATACGGCGTTGCGGTCGGCAACGCCTATATGAGAAAACAAGTGTCTGGCGCAGATGTTAGGTCGATTACTGCTGCTAAAATGGAAGGTTACCAGTATTTAAGTGAGTTTGAACGTCGTGTTATAGTCGGCGCACGAGGGCTGGGACACATCACCTCCGAGGTAGCGATGAAGTGGGGATTTTCCAGTACGGCCGTTTCACGAGTGTACAGTGAATATCAGGAAACCGAGAATACATCAAATCTCCAACATCGCTGCAGAACGTGACCAATGACGACTGAAGAGATTCGTTCAACGTGACAAAAGTGCAACCCTTCCGCAAACTGCTGCAGATTTCAATGCTGGATCATCAACAAGTGTCAGAGTGCAAACTATTCAACGAAACATCAACCATATGGGAGAGCCGAAGGCCCATTCGTGTACCCTTGCTGGCTGCACGACATAAAGATTTACGCCTCGCCTGGACCCGTCAACATCGACATTGGACTGTTGACGACTGGAAACATGTTACCTGGTCGGACGAGTTTCGTTTCAAACTGTATCGAGAGGATGGTCGTGGACGGGTTTGGAGACAACCTCACAATCCATGGACCCTGCATGTCAGCAGAGTACTGTTCAAGGTGGTGGAGGCCATGTAATGGTGTGGGGCAAGTGCAGTTGGACTGATATGGGGCCCGTGATATGTCTAGATATGACTCTGACAGGTGACACATACGTTAGCATCCCGTCTGATGACCTGCTTCCACTCATTTCCGTTGTGCATTCCGACAGACTTGGGCAATTCCAGCAGGACAATGCGACATCCCACAGGGGTCTAGAATTGTTTCAGGGTGCCTCCAGGAACACTCTTCTGAGGTTAAACACTTCCACTGGCCACCAAACTCCCCAGACATGTACATTATTGAACCCATCTATGATGCCTTGCAACATACTGTTCGGAAGAGATTTCCACTTCCTTGTACTCTTACGGACTTATGGACAGCACTGCACAATTCATGGTGTCAATTCCCTCCAGCACTCTTTCAGACATTAGTCGAGTCCATGCCACGTCGTGTTACCGCACTTCTGCGTGCACGCGGGGGCCCTACACTGTATTAGGCAGGTGTATCAGTTTCTTTGGCTCTTCTGTGTAAAATAATCCATTGTTCAGTGACATAAGACCTTAGTTTGAGAGCACCTCGTCTTAGTGCTGCAGTGAATATAAAAGTGATGTCAAGTGCATAAATCTAGAGCAACTAGCGATAGCTTTACACCCGTCAGCCAAAACACTACGACCATCTTCTTAATATCTTCTTGGTCCACTATTGGAGCACAATACAACAACGGTTCTGCAGGTCGTGATTATGACGAGTCCTTGGTAGGCTTTTCAAAGCACTGTAGCGTGATTGTAGCCCTCTAACAGTGTCAGTCATCCTACTGGAACATGTCATCACTTTTGTGAAAGATATGAAGCTCAAAGACATGCAGAAATCCACAATAATGTTCACGTAGTTCACAATCGCCATGGTGCCTACAATTGCTACCACAGCTGTCATGGTCCGCAGCTCGTGGTCGTGCGGTAGCGTTCTCGCTTCCCACGCCCGGGTTCCCGGGTTCGATTCCCGGCGGGGTTAGGGATTTTCTCTGCCTCATGATAACTGGGTGTTGTGTGATGTCCTTAGGTTAGTTAGGTTTAAGTAGTTCTAAGTTCTAGCGGACTGATGACCATAGCTGTTGAGTCCCATAGTGCTCAGAGCCATTTGAACAGCTGTCATGGAATCTCAACAAACGACCTCCGTCGGCCCATCCCCACAGCATAAAATCGACCTGGTGTAGCAAGAAACGTCGTTGGGCCAACATCGGAACACGTAGAGGTCGTCTGCTGCGGATGTGTACCGTGTGGTGTTCTGTGAAACATTTGTGCCTTCAGCAGCCTTGTGCTCTGTCGTCAAATCTGGCACATATCGCTGCCTATCCAACTCACTGTCGCCTTTTCGTGGTTTCACCGTCCTTCAACCATTTTCCACAGATGCCCACGGCAGCAGCACGCGAACAGATGACTAGCTTCATCATTTACGAAATAATCGTTGCCAACCACAAGGCCATAAAAATCTGCACTTCGTCAAAATCGCTTTTGAAAATAATTAATTGTCCAGCACAGTTGCACTAATTTAATTCGAAAAGATCCTTAGATCATAAAACACATGCTGTAATTCAACCTACCACTGCGGAAACCGCGTGATTGACAACGTAGTTTGCGCACTGGTGAGATTGAACCACAGTGTCTATTTTATGAACTGAGAATAGCCGACGCCAGACGAACCGCTTATTTCGTTAGAAACAAACAATCAATCAATGTAGTCTTCAGCTAGACTACATCGTCTTTCTTTCCGAAAGGTCACTTATTGCAGTGGTTTTCTTCATGTTAGGTCCTTATTGGCGCTAATATGATTCCCCAGTCGTCTCTGCTCGGCTTGTATACGTCTGACAGTATATTACAGGCTCACAACGCCATCAGTTGGCTTGCAGCCGCGCTGTGGTCATCAATGTGATATCTCCCACAAAAGCACGAAGCTCTTATTCATAATTCGCCTTATTGCTTTTCTGCAATAAAAAGAAAAAAATCCCTATGTGCAAATTTAACAGAGGCTGGTTGCTCACAAAGAACCAGAATTAAAAACTTAATTCCAAAGAGAGGTGATGGTCGAAGTTTCTCGTAACGAGAAATGAGAAGGAGCGATCAACGTGTACTTTAAAGAAATTTTGTTATAGCCAAGATCGCGTTCGAAACTTTTTTATTGACCAGTTTCGACAAGTAAGACGGTCATCTTCAGAGCATTGAAAACTTTTTTGGTTGTACTCATGTTCCACTGTGCATTCATTACTCATACGATGTTAACGTTTCGTATTTCACATCCCACACATGTTTGTGTATCTTCTTACTTGTGACAAACTGGTTTGTGTATATTTTTATTTGTGACAAACCTGTCTATAACCTTATTTTTGACAAACGTGTGTGTAATGTGCAATAAACTTTCCATTAAAATTTTAACATGGTAATGAGTAAAGAATGCCAACGGCCTTGCCACCTTGATAGCACCGGTTTCCGTCAGATCCCCGAAGTTAAGCGCTGTCGCGCTGGGCTGGTACTTGGATGGGTGACCAGCCAGTCGACCGAGCACTGTTGGCAAGCGGGGTGCACTCAGCCCTTGTGAGGAAACCTGAGGAGCTACTTGACTGAGAAGTAGCGGCTCCGGTCCCGTAAACTGGCAAACGGCCGGAAGAGCGGTGTGCTGACCACGTGCCCCGCCATATCCGCACCCAGTGACGCCTGTGGGCTGAGGATGACACGGCGGCCGAGCAGTATAGTCTGTCTGTAAACTCAAGAGCGAGCAGTGCTTTTGGTGGGGGAAGCGGCCTTTCCCAGAAGAACCCTGCCACTGGCCTACAGGGGCACCCAAAATCAGTTGCCCGTTACCTGCCTAGCGCTGTAGATCGGCGTGCAGTGATACACGTCGTTCTTTTTGTGGGATCTTAATTGCCATTGTTAGTCAGTTAATTTTGTATGCATACTGATATACTTCGGTATCCGGAAGTGATTGATAAGCGACATGCATTGCAAGAAAATATGCAGAATATGGAGAAGATGAGGTATTTATGGAGTAACGAGCGTTCGATCGTCTCTAATGTTACAACATCTTGTGTTAAAGAGGCGGCACAAAAAGAACTGTTGGCTAATATTACCAGTCCCAGTCAGAGGGCTGCAATTTATGCAAACGTCAGCCTCGCCACAATAGGACGCATAAGGAAGAAACGCGAAAACAAACCGTGTGGTTTACTGGAACCGCCACGAAGGAAAACTGATAATTTTGGGACGAAACTCTTCGTTATAGGCAGTTTCACAAAATCGGTCATTCGACAAACGATGGAGGACTTTCACATAAACCAAAAAATAATGACGACATTATGGACATTACTTACTGCCGTAAAAAAAAAAAAAAAAAAACGGTTTTCTTTCGCAGAAAGATGTTTTATGTAAGACACAGCGTAAAATGGGATTTACCTGGAAATTTCTAGCTTTTAATAGAAACATAAAGTAAGAACAAGGCTTCAATTGTACAGATTGATTGCACAATACGGGGTTCGTTTTACGAATAGCAGTGGAGGGTACATACATTCACATGAACAGGCGTTTGGTTCTGTATTTGTAGACTGACTTCCGTTCCTACGTTAATATTACTTACTCTATAATGTTGTGTTTCGGAAGAAGCTATCGTGTTTCGGATTCATTGTGGCCTTAACGCATTTGTCTAAAAATAAACGCTGCCAGGACGTATCTGTACACGGCGTCGACAAAGATTTAAAACGCGCGCCGCGACAGGACCGGTACTAAGTTGTGAAGCAGCCTGTAGAAGCGCCTCGTGACGTAGCTGGGTAGGCAGAGTGGGGACTCGCTCGCTCGCTCTTCAGTTTACCGACAGACTATACCATTGGGCCTCCATGGCCTTTTCGGGCGGAGTGTATTTTTTATGGGTAAGGAACGCACAATGTAACATGACGTATAACCCGATACATTTTTGAAGACTGAAGATGACCGTCTTACCTAATGAAACCGGTGAAAAATATACACTCCTGGAAATTGAAATAAGAACACCGTGAATTCATTGTTCCAGGAAGGGGAAACTTTATTGACACATTCCTGGGGTCAGATACATCACATGATCACACTGACAGAACCACAGGCACATAGACACAGGCAACAGAGCATGCACAATGTCGGCACTAGTACAGTGTATATCCACCTTTCGCAGCAATGCAGGCTGCTATTCTCCCATGGAGACGATCGTAGAGATGCTGGATGTAGTCCTGTGCAACGGCTTGCCATGCCATTTCCACCTGGCGCCTCAGTGGGACCAGCGTTCGTGCTGGACGTGCAGACCGCGTGAGACGACGCTTCATCCAGTCCCAAACATGCTCAATGGGGGACAGATCCGGAGATCTTGCTGGCCAGGGTAGTTGACTTACACCTTCTAGAGCACGTTGGGTGGCACGGGATACATGCGGACGTGCATTGTCCTGTTGGAACAGCAAGTTCCCTTGCCGGTCTAGGAATGGTAGAACGATGGGTTCGATGACGGTTTGGATGTACCGTGCACTATTCAGTGTCCCCTCGACGATCACCAGTGGTGTACGGGCAGTGTAGGAGATTGCTCCCCACACCATGATGCCGGGTGTTGGCCCTGTGTGCCTCGGTCGTATGCAGTCCTGATTGTGGCGCTCACCTGCGCGGCGCCAAACACGCATACGACCATCATTGGCACCAAGGCAGAAGCGACTCTCATCGCTGAAGACGACACGTCTCCATTCGTCCCTCTATTCACGCCTGTCGCGACACCACTGGAGGCGGGCTGCACGATGTGGGGCGTGAGCGGAAGACGGCCTAACGGTGTGCGGGACCGTAGCCCAGCTTCTTGGAGACGGTTGCGAATGGTCCTCGCCGATACCCCAGGAGCAACAGTGTCCCTAATTTGCTGGGAAGTGGCGGTGCGGTCCCCGGTCCCCTACGGCACTGCGTAGGATCCTACGGTCTTGGCGTGCATCCGTGCGTCGCTGCGGTCCGGTCCCAGGTCGACGGGCACGTGCACCTTCCGCCGACCACTGGCGACAACATCGATGTACTGTGGAGACCTCACGCCCCACGTGTTGAGCAATTCGGCGGTACGTCCACCCGGCCTCCCGCATGCCCACTATACGCCCTCGCTCAAAGTCCGTCAACTGCACATACGGTTCACGTCCACGCTGTCGCGGCATGCTACCAGTGTTAAAGACTGCGATGGAGCTCCGTATGCCACGGCAAACTGGCTGACACTGACGGCGGCGGTGCACAAATGCTGCGCAGCTAGCGCCATTCGACTGCCAACACCGCGGTTCCTGGTGTGTCCGCTGTGCCGTGCGTGTGATCATTGCTTGTACAGCCCTCTCGCAGTGTCCGGAGCAAGTATGGTGGGTCTGACACACCGGTGTCAATGTGTTCTTTTTTCCATTTCCAGGAGTGTAGTTTTGAATGCGATCTTGGCTATAAAGAATATCTTTTTAGAAGTGATGGTGGTGTCTGTGGCTGTTCCTTGTCTGCTTCCGCCCAATATTCCTTGCTCAGGGCCATTTCCCGTAATTGCACAAGCTGTTCCTGTTCCATGCGGCACAACTCACAGAGACACAACCGCCCCTGCAGTCAGCTTCTGACAATTCTGGTAGTGAATATCTTTGAAAGCTGGTTTGATATTCAGAACTTCTTAAGACGGATCTACTTGCGTACGGTTCATCCCACAGGCTGTGCTGTCATTGTATGTTTCCCGCCCTACCGTTACAGGGGTACACCGTATTCACCGTGATTTGTGGTAAACGTCCAGAATCCGATCCTGAGTGCAACAACTCGCTGACGGCGGGGCTGCCTCGATTATAGGAGATCGTAACAGCGAACAGATGGATCAGCGGTGAAGCAAATAAGCATTCGTAGCCACTACACGTTCGTCTACGTCTACTTCTACATCTGCACCACACTCCGCAAACCACCTTATGGTGTGTGGACGAGGTACTTTTCGTACTCGCTTTCCCGTTCCAATCGCGAATGGTCTGCGGGATACTATCAGTAAGCCTCCGTGTGAACTCTAACCTCTCGAATATTGCCGTCGTGGTCTTACCGTGACGTCCGCAGCTCGTGGTCTCCCGGTCGCGTTCTCGCTTGCCGAGCTCGGGGTTCCGGGTTAGATTGCCGGTGGGTCAGGGATGTTTCACCTGCCTCGAGAAGTGTGGGTGTTTGTGTTGTCCTCACCATTTTATCATCATTTATGAAAGGGGCGATAATGGAATGAGCAAAGGTTGGGAATTTGTACGGGCTCTGATAACAGCGCAGTTGAGCGCCCCACAAGCCAAACGTCATCATCATCATCTTCCCGTGACATAGTCTACGACTACTTAAGACAAAGCGATTACTGGTTGACTCTTGTATGGACGCAAGCTCTCGGAATTTTAACAGTAAATCACATCTTAGTGCACAAGTTTCTCTTGTAGCGTTTGCCACTAGTGTTGGCTGAGAATCTCTGTGACGGTTTCATGCTTGTTAAATGCACACGTAACGAAACGAGCTGTTGTTCTGTGTATCTTCTCCACTTCCGCTACCAGTCCTATCTGGTTCAAAAATGCGTGTGAAATCTTATGGAACTTAACTGCTAAGGTCATCAGTCCTTAAGCTTACACACTACCTAACCTAAATTATCTTAAGGACAAACACACACACACACACACACACACACACACACACACATTGAAACATCCCCTTACAACAATTATACAAGACTGTGCTTAAACTGACACACAATATTTTTTAGCGCAACGCAATCTGACTTTCAGAAATCCCTACAAAGGAATGGCCCTGACTAACATTAACCTGTACCTTTCACAAATCACTTACCTCACAAAAATCTTCGTTACTCAAGCTACTGCAATACAGCGAGCGCCACTACTGCCAGCTAAATAAAAGATTCAAACTACAGAAGGCACTAACTACTGATAGGCATAGTTAGCAATTGAAAGATGTTAATAGAGAACAAACAATGTATTTACCTTAACAGTGTTGAAAAATCATAATATACATAGCAGTTCATAATATCCAGTATTACAAATTTCAAAACTCCGCCATCTCTCTCCCCACATCCACCACTGCTGGCGGCTCACCTCCAACTGCGCAACGCTACGTGCTGTTCACATCCAGCTGCCCAACACTACAATGGCAGACAACAATGCAAACTAGCCAAAGACTGCACACAGCACAGCCAGTGATTTTCATACAGAGCGCTACGTGGCGTTACCAATAAGAAAACCTAAACAGTCTACTTACAACATGCCCGAGGGAGGACTCGAACTTCCGCCGGGACAAGCCGCACAGTCCATGACTGCAGCGCCTTAGACCGCTCTGCTAATCCCTCCTATCTGGTGCTGGTCCCAAACCGACGATCTGTATTCACGTGTCGTTCGAACGAGCGATTTTTAATCTACCTCCTTTGTGGGTGGACGTCACTTCCATATCCAATGAATATCAGTCTGGCATATGCTTTACCTGCGATTAGCTTTATATGGTCGCCTCATTTTAAATCGCTCTATGCGCGTACTCCTTGATATTGTATGGACGTGACTGCTTTCACTGATTTCTTCACAATCTTGTAATCAAACAAACATCAATTTTTCTGCCCGTTTATGCACGACACGTTACAATCGCTTATTTTCAGGGTCAGCTACTAGTCCCTACACCAAACGTCCTGCATGTCTTCCCGCATTTCGCTACATTTTGCCAGCGTTCCGACTTCTCTAGACGACAGCATCATCCGAGAAAAGCCTCACGCAAATTATGACACTACCCGCTAGATAGTTTACACTTACTGTGAAAAGATGTGCTCCTGTAACGCTACCTTGGCGTCGTTACTTCTGAAGCTATAACACACCTCCTTTAAGAGTGAGATGCTGTGTTCTGTTTGATAAGAGCTCATAAACCGTAGAAATCGCAGTATTGGACACATTTTACTTGAAGAGATAAATCATATTTTGACTTTCTGACGCTTAAATGCTCTTAGTAAGTATTTGCTTGTTAAAGATCTCTCAGAGCTCTTTGCATCCGTGCCACCAATGCCAAGATTTTTAACTTCTATCCATTAGTCAAGTATCACGTAAAATGAGACTGCCTGATAAAATCCAAGCCGATGCGTCTGCCCATAGTATTACGACAGACTTCGGCAATGCGAAGTCGAATTATTAGGACATTAAGAATAATCACAATGAAACTGCAGATTTTATTCTAAAGAAATGCGATGTAGCCGGTAAATGAAAATGTACGTCTGCCTCAAAACTTATCACCATTGATGATGAGAACAGCTGGTATGAGCGACAGCAGTGCTCTGTCAGAGTTCCTGTAAGAGGCTCCAGCAGAAAAATGTGCAGATAAATTAGGTCCAACAGGTTTCGAGACTAGTCCTGGATGGCTATTTCCCAATTGGTACAATACAATATCTCTAACAGAAAAGTATATGGTATATTTAAGTGCAGACGTGGCAAGAGTTAACTATTTCGTAAAGAACGAAAGCGTCTTTCAGAAGAGGGAAATTTGTCTTTGGCGCAGATCTACAGCAGATGTAAAGTTGACTTGTTTTGCAAGTCTGTCCCCACTAGTATATAGACCAGGAAGAAAGACAGTTTACTTAATCACCACATGCATCGTATGTTTTATACGTGTCTGAGGCTTCTCATAACAATTTTAGGAAACTTTTATATAAATTGGACTTTCAGTAATTCGGACTTAGGGCGCAAAACATCTAACGTCAAAACCGCCCAGTATAGAACCAGAGAATGCTGGGACCGCGAGGGTAAAAAACGTTTCGAGGACGAATACAGAAAGGAAGAAAAAACAAATGTAAAACGTCAAGACGTTACGGAAGAGTAGCTAAAAGACGTCGACAAGACACCTGAGTCACCAGGTGGAAATCAAATCTCTTTTGTCATATTAATGCTTTTTAAAAAACTTAAAACGCGAGCCACATCTCGTACGTCATCCGCTAAAATGTTCGGCAAAGGTGGTGGCAGCCCGACCCTGAGACGTAAGTGGCTAAAATAGGGGCAGAGGATCAGGAAATGTCTGACTGTTAATGGCTGGCTACAGAAAGGACAGCTGGGTGCAGGGTCGCCACTCAACAAGTGGCGGTGACTAAAGCGGCAGTGCCATATTCGCAACCGAGCTAACATTACTTCCTCACGGTGAGACGGCCGGGAGGAAGTCGACGAGGCTGTTGGGAGAGGCTTGACTTCTTTGAGTTTGTTCCCACGAAGGGAGCCCCAATGGTCATGCCAAAGTGACATGATACGCCGATAGAGAAAGTTACGAGTAATTCGGACTGAGACTCGCCATTAGATGGAACTGTGAAGTTTCACTGTACTGCATGGGTGTCGGCAGAACTTTATCGAAGTGGAGGCAAGATCGGGAAATTCGTATTTTTGATACTCTTGATTAATTGCATCTGAGAGTGTGCCATGTACCAAGAAATAAATATGACAGGAAGTATATAAAACTAAACGTTATGAGGGGTGATCGAAAGAAAAGGTACCAAAAGAACACTGAGGCTGTAACTGAAGTCATTATTCAAAAGTAATCACCAGAGGCCTGAGGACAACCATACCACTGTTTCACGAGCGGAAGGACTCACTGTTCCCACAATTCCTGTGGCTGTGGCAGGAGCCGGTCCTCCACCGTGTCCAGTTCGTCGTCGAAGTTGGATCGCTTCCCTTTGAGCTATTTATTTAGCGGATGAAACACATGGAAGTGGTAGGGCGACATGTCCGGGGTATAGGGCTGATGCTCAAGCGGCTCAAATGGTTCAAATGGCTCTGAGCACTATGGGACTTAACATCTGAGGTCATCAGTCGCCCAGAACTCATAACTAATTAAACCTAATTAACCTAAGGACATCACACACATCCATGCCCTAGGCAGGCTTCGAACTTGGGACCGCAATGGTCGCACGGTTCCAGACTGAAGAGCCTAGAACTGCTCGGCCAAAGCGGCCAGCGCCCAAGCTGCTCCCACTTGCACTTGGCCATTACACTTTGCGTGATCTTGGTGATGTGTGGACGCGCGTCATCATGCAGCAGAATCACTACCTCCGTGAGCAGCCCAGGCCGTTTCCTCGTGATGGACGTGCGTAGGCTACGGAGTGTCTCACAGTACACTGCTGGTGGTTCTTCAGTACTCGAGGAATTCGATGAGTACCCGACCTCGGACGTATAAAATAAAATAATAATAATAAAACGGTGAGCATCCCCTTGGCTGCTGAGGGAACAGCTTTCAATTTCTTAAGGACGCACCAGACACTATATTTCGCTTCCCTAGATGTCTCGCTACGTTATCCCAAAGCGGCATATGCAAATTTCGACAAGTTTGGTTATTACGACGTTTCTCACCTTTTCATTTGAACGTTCCTTATATTTTATACGTTTGATAGTTATCCATTCAATACATTTTTTAAAGACAGATCCATCATCTTATAGGTCATTGTTAGTATGAATACCGATGTAGAAGACATAAAAATGGTCGGGAGAACAAACTCATAATAATCTATGACTCAACCAAAACGTCTTCCTGGTTTGACACTTTATGTGACTAGTGGCCGCTGGGCCGCAGCTCTACGGCTGGACTTCACGCAGAGCAGCACACCACGGCGCTTGAGAACCATGTGCTTTAAGAACCAAACATGCTTTCGGCCTTGATATTCCGCAATTTTTCCCTCTCGTCGAGCGCAGCAATCTGCATTTTCTTTTCTGTGTTTGGGTCTGTAGAGGAAGTATGGGTGAATATTGTACTACAATCGTTCTACAATGTAGAAAAAATAATGAAATGTCAGCAAGCTTTGACGGGTCACACGCAAAGTTCTGTTGTGGTTCAGATGTGCGCAAATGATACGGCTCTTCTTATGAGACTTGGGGATGGGTCTCCGGCAGGTATATTCGTATATACGTACACTGTACTAGGTCTTGGAACTGTTCTTTCTGTAGCTCATTACTGGCTGTACATGGAACCCACAGAGAAAAGATCAGATGCTGCATTTCGACAATGTTCATATCCCCCAAGATTGTAAAACAACGTAGAAACCACAGCCACAACAAGAGATATGTATAATTAACTCTCCGACATCGTATTTAAGTACCGGTACCCTACTGATTTTTGTGAAATCAGACTTAATACGCTTCAGCTAGTATGATTGTTTTACATATCAGCTAGTATGATTTTCGAATATGGGGACAAAACAGTCGTCTAAATATAGTGAAACACCACACGATTCACATTGTCGTTCTCTTTCACTTCTTTTTCCACTTGAGTTGCCTACAGCGCAATTTTCTGTGATGGTTCTTTTCTTCTCAGTTGGGGGTACGTACATCTGGAAATGAGCCCACCTTTTTGTCTGGCGTCTCGTGTGGATGGTACTCGCTGAAAAAAGAAAGAAGAATAGAATTTAACGTCCCATTGACAGCTGGGTCATTAGAGACGCACAAGGAAGGAAGGGGAAGGAAACACAACATTCCCTTTTCAAAGGAGCCATTCTGGCATTTGTCTTACGCGATTTAGGAACATCGCGGAAAAGCTAAATCTTGATAGCCAGACGAGGATTTGAACCGTCGTCCTCCCGTGTGCAATGTTTACACTGATATTGTGACAGGCCTACGTAGTTTCGTAAAATCCATTTAAGAGCCATCTATTATGTAGAAATTGGACTCCACGCATTAATATAACGCTACGGGCATTTGCGAACTGAGCTCGTCATACGATCTGAATGCCACAGCAGCTTCATCCGACAGCAGTTCGTCGTCTGATGTGATTGGGCTAAATTCCAGTGAACTACCTGATGACTAAACAAAGCCATTGAGTTCCCTCTTGCATGCGTGTGAGTGGAATCAGAGGCTACCAGTTGTAGAAATACGTGAGAATTTTAAGTTAATAAAATGGCTACCAAAGATTCCACGAGATCTGCTGCGGATAGGCACTTGGTGCAGGGAATGGCAACTGACCCTTAACATAGACAAATGTAATGTATTGCGAATACATAGAAAGAATGATCCTTAATTGTATGATTACATGATAGCGGAACAAACACTGGTAGCAGTTACTTCTGTAAAATATCTGGGAGTATGCGTGCGGAACGATTTGAAGTGGAATGATCATATAAAATTAATTGTTGGTAAGGCGGGTACCAGGTTGAGATTCATTGGGAGAGCCCTTGGAAAATGTAGCCCATCAACAAAGGAGGTGGCTTACAAAACACTCGTTCGACCTATACTTGAGTAATGCTCATCAGTGTGGGATCCGCACCAGGTCGGGATGACGGAGGAGATGGAGAGGATCCAAAGAAGAGCGGTGCGATTCGTCACAGGGTTATTTGGTAAGCGTGATAGTCCTACAGAGATGTTTAGCAAACTCAAGTGGAAGACTCTGCAAGAGAGGCGCTCTGCATTCAGGTGTAGCTTGCTGCCCAGGTTTCGAGAGGGTGCGTTTCTGGATGAGGTATCGAATATATTGCTTCCCCCTACTTATACCTCCCGAGGAGATCACGAATGTAAAATTAGAGAGATTCGAGCGCGTACGGAGGCTTTCCGGCAGTCGTTCTTCCCGCGAACCATACGCGACTGGAACAGGAAAGGGAGATAATGACAGTGGCACGTAAAGTGCCCTCCGCCACACACCGTTGGGTGGCTTGCGGAGTATAAATGTAGATGTAGAGGTATCAAGTATTTCTCTTCGTCCTGCCCCACCCCTCCCCCCCCCCCTCTCCCCACCTCCGGGCCCCCACCCCTGCAGCGTTTGCTGACGTCCTTGTGTGTTACAGTAGATCTCGCGAATAGGAGATCATATCGCTACTTTAAAGTCGGAAGGGGGAGGGGGGGGGGGGGAGACGAGAGGACTGGAAGATGGCCGTACAATACGTGTTGAGTGTCAAGTTGCGTTCCTTATCGCCCCAACAAAAGAAAAGAAACTAATCTTGATCACGAGTTCTTGTCGGAGTGGAAAGCGGAGTTCGTCCTTCAGCAAAGACGAGCGCCGAACTCCGGTAGCGTGACGCGTAGCCGGTGGTTCGTGCTGCAGCGCAGCGCGGCGTGCGTGGCGTGCGGTCGCGGTAGGAGCCAGCCGGTCACAGGTTAGCGGCGGCCGTGGGAGCGGCCTAGTGCGGTCGGGCGCGTGTGCCGCGGCACGCTTCCGGCTCACCTCGCACGCCAGGGGGGAGCAGCCCCGCGATTGGCCTGCGCTCGTCCAATGGGCGGCCGCGCCGGGCGTGGTCTCCCGTGTCTGGAAGGGTAGCAGTCCGTGGCCGTGGCCTACCTGTTGCCGGGGTCCGGCCGAGCCGGAGCTGGCGCCGACCCCATCTTGATAAACACCTTCTCCGTCTCTGCTCCTGCGACCCAATTACGGTAAAAATAGTACTTTTTTGCCTCCGGTTAAAATTTCTGGGCCAAGAGCCCGTGGTGGATATGCTGAGTGTGCCGGGAAGAGTGGTCAGTATTCAGGGATATGACAGAAACGATCATTCGAAACAAAAAAAGCGTACCAAACATAGGCTGTAAAATGCGTACCTTATGAGTACTTCTTCATCTTCGATACTGTGAAACATGTGGTTCAAATGTGTGTGAAATCTTATGGGACTTAACTGCTAAGGTCATCAGTCCCTAAGCTTACACACTACTTAATCTACATTATCCTAAGGACAAACACACACAACCATGCCCGAGGGAGGACTCGAACCTCCGCCGTGCCAGCCGCACGAAACATGTAGTACAAGAGATTTGTTACACGTTGTTGTTGTTGTTGTTGTTGTGGTCTTCAGTCGGAAGACTGGTTTGATGCAGCTCTTCATGCTCCTCTATCCTGTACAAGCTTCTTCATCTCCCAGTACCTCCTGCAACCTACATCCTTCTGAATCTGCTTAGTGTATTTATCTCTTGGTCTCCCTCTTCGATTTTTACCCTCCGCACTGCGCTGCAATACTAAATTTGTGATCCCTTGATGCCTCAGAGTGTGTCCTACCAATCGATCTCTTCTTTTAGTCAAGTTGTGCCACAGATTTCTCTTCTCCCCAGTTCTATTCAAAACCTTATCATTAATTACGTGAACTACCCATCTAATCTTCAGCAATTTTCTGTAGCACCACATTTCGAAAGCTCTATTCTCTTTATGTCTAAGCTATTTATCGTCCACGTTTCACTTCCATACATGGCTACACTCCATACAAATACTTACAGAAAAGCCTTCCTGACACTTAAATCGATACTCGATGTTAACAAGTTTCTCTTCTTCAGAAACGCTTTCCTTGCCATTGCCAGTCTACATTTTATATCCTCTCTACTTCCACCATCATCAATTACTTTGCTCCCCAAATAGCAAAACTCATTTACTACTCTAAGCGTCTCATTTCCAAATCTAATACGCTCAGCATCACCCGATTTAATTCGAATACATTCAATTATCCTCGTTTTGCTTTTGTTGATGTTCATGTTATATCCTCGTTTCAAGACACTGTCCATTCTGTTCAGCTGCTCTTCCAGGTCCTTTGCTGTCTCTGACAGAATTACAATGTCATCGGCGAACCTCGAAGTTTTTATTTCTTCTCCATGGATTTTAATTCTAACTCCTAATTTTTCTTTTGTTTCCTTTACTGCTTGCTCAATGTACAAATTGAATAACATCGGGGATAGGCTACAACCCTGTCTCACTCCCTTCCCAACCACTGCTTCCCTTTCATGTCCCTCGACTCTTATAACTGCTACATGGTTTCTGTACAAAGTGTAAATCGCCTTTCGCTCCCTGTATTTTACCTCTGCCACCTTCAAAAATTCAAAAAAGAGTATTCCAGTCAACATTTTCAAAAGCTTTCTCTAAGTCTACAAATGCTAGAACTGTAGGTTTGCCTTTCCTTAATCTACACTCCTGGAAATGGAAAAAACAACACATTGACACCGGTGTGTCAGACCCACCATACTTGCTCCGGACACTGCGAGAGGGCTGTACAAGCAATGATCACACGCACGGCCCAGCGGACACACCAGGAACCGCGGTGTTGGCCGTCGAATGGCGCTAGCTGCGCAGCATTTGTGCACCGCCGCCGTCAGTGTCAGCCAGTTTGCCGTGGCATACGGAGCTCCATCGCAGTCTTTAACACTGGTAGCATGCCGCGACAGCGTGGACGTGAACCGTATGTGCAGTTGACGGACTTTGAGCGAGGGCGTATAGTGGGCATGCGGGAGGCCGGGTGGACGTACCGCCGAATTGCTCAACACGTGGGGCGTGAGGTCTCCACAGTACATCGATGTTGTCGCCAGTGGTCGGCGGAAGGTGCACGTGCCCGTCGACCTGGGACCGGACCGCAGCGACGCACGGATGCACGCCAAGACCGTAGGATCCTACGCAGTGCCGTAGGGGACCGCACCGCCACTTCCCAGCAAATTAGGGACACTGTTGCTCATGGGGTATCGGCGAGGACCATTCGCAACCGTCTCCATGAAGCTGGGCTACGGTCCCGCACACCGTTAGGCCGTCTTCCGCTCACGCCCCAACATCGTGCAGCCCGCCTCCAGTGGTGTCGCGACAGGCGTGAATGGAGGGACGAATGGAGACGTGTCGTCTTCAGCGATGAGAGTCGCTTCTGCCTTGGTGCCAATGATGGTCGTATGCGTGTTTGGCGCCGTGCAGGTGAGCGCCACAATCAGGACTGCATACGACCGAGGCACACAGGGCCAACACCCGGCATCATGGTGTGGGGAGCGATCTCCTACACTGGCCGTACACCACTGGTGATCGTCGAGGGGACACTGAATAGTGCACGGTACATCCAAACCGTCATCGAACCCATCGTTCTACCATTCCTAGACCGACAAGGGAACTTGCTGTTCCAACAGGACAATGCACGTCCGCATGTATCCCGTGCCACCCAACGTGCTCTAGAAGGTGTAAGTCAACTACCCTGGCCAGCAAGATCTCCGGATCTGTCCCCCATTGAGCATGTTTGGGACTGGATGAAGCGTCGTCTCACGCGGTCTGCACGTCCAGCACGAACGCTGGTCCAACTGAGGCGCCAGGTGGAAATGGCATGGCAAGCCGTTCCACAGGACTACATCCAGCATCTCTACGATCGTCTCCATTGGAGAATAGCAGCCTGCATTGCTGCGAAAGGTGGATATACACTGTACTAGTGCCGACATTGTGCATGCTCTGTTGCCTGTGTCTATGTGCCTGTGGTTCTGTCAGTGTGATCATGTGATGTATCTGACCCCAGGAATGTGTCAATAAAGTTTCCCCTTCCTGGGACAATGAATTCACGGTGTTCTTATTTCAATTTCCAGGAGTGTATTTTCTAAGATAAGTCGTAGGGTCAGCATTGCCTCACGTGTTCCAACATTTCTACGGAATCCAACCTGATCTTCCCCGAAGTCGGCTTCTACCAGTTTTTCCATTCGTCTGTAAAGAATTCGTGTTAGTATTTTGGAGCCGTGGCTTCTTAAACTGATAGTTCGGTAATATTCACATCTGCCAACACCTGCTTTCTTTGGGATTGGAATTATTATATTCTTCTTCAAGCCTGAGGGTATTTCGCCTCTCTCATACATCTTGCTCACCAGAGAAGAAGTGCTTGTAGTTCTTAAGGTTTGCCATCTACAGCCTACGTTTATTAGAGTTTCTTGCTTCGAGTGATCCTCTCTGTCGTATAAAATGTTCTCTGAGGCTTCCCTGTGACACCAGACGTCGTTAAAAGCCGTGTCCACACCGGCCACGCTGGTTCTCGCCGCGCCGCCAAAACCAAAGAAAGAGGTCCGCCTCAGCGCGGCGCGTTCGGTTGTGTACTCCACAACGCACCTCTCTGCCCCCGCGCTGCGCAACGAAGAACTACTTCCGCGCTCTGTCGTTACATCAAAGAGAATGATTTTTCCGTGCGCCGCTTTGTTTGGTCGGCATTTTTTGTTTTCCATTGTTAATGAAGTACTCGTGTGGCTATTGGACATTGGTGTGCACGCATAAACAATCTGCTCCATTCCGCGCGTTTCTGCGCCGTTCTGCGCCGCACGTTTGTACGCGGCGTAGCGCTGCGCAGTGCGGCGCACCTTATGTGGACGCGGCTTAAGACTAGTTTTGAGAGGCAACAGGGCTTAGGCACTGCAGAATTTGTATGCAGTGTGCGTTGTCTACAAGACAGTCGACTCCTCCGTCTGAAAGGCAATAGGCCTAGAAAAACTAAAGATCTTGATTCGCTTCTAAAATGTCTCCGCTTGGAGACTCATAATTGAGCTTTTCTGCTTGAAAATCACTATCAGTTTACTGGGATAGGTGGCAGAATAGAGTGGGAAAATCTGCGCAGTGGGTACGACTGCGTAACGCCTGTATCTCAGTTATAATGACCCAGCAGTTGGTTACTCTGCAAGGTACGAAGCAGCCTCTGTAATTGACCATCTGTTGCCGTAGTTTGGTAGCTGTCCTAGTATGGCAGCTGTCCTGCCACTAAAGGCTACGCCTTGCGGTAATAACTGTTTTACATTATTTTCATACAAAATTTTGTGTTACGAAAATAAGCTATAACTCAGGAAATAATGAGCTTACGAAGCTTAACTTCGTACCATCGTGTACTACGATATGTCTTGTCAGTCGTGTGATATATTAACACATCGACATTCCTGCGAACTGTTTCCGTGTTCAGAAGAAAGATGCAGTCACGTAGTAAGGGACCACTTTACGCTTTGTAGGAGGGGAACAACTGTGTAATTCGTAATCTTACCCCACGCTTCATAGTCATCAGCTTTTCCATTGATATGAAGCTATAAATCTTTATGAACCTTGCAACTGAATATTATACATGAATAATATTCAAAGATAATGTTTTCTATTTTAGCGTCTACAGAACAACAACTGAGTGGGCCTAAAAACGGGAAGCCTAAACGGCGAGTAGTGAGGGAGCTTGGAATAAGTTAAACTGTCCTCAGAAATCGCCTTAAAGAGGTACAAGGCCTCATCATGTGCACATTTAGCTACATATTTTTTATTTTGGGTGTTGTGGCCTACTTAAAGATAAAGTTAATACTCCTAACACTTCATTTTTTCAGGGGTTTGAGGTAAACGAACTGGAAAGATTTGGAAGACCTTTTAATGATGAGCAGGAACTGGGACTTGTGGAACACAGCAGATCTGTGGACAGATATTGTTGTGGAATGACACCAAAAGTTTTCAGAAGATAAACTCATGACCATTCTGAGAGGAATAATGTAAAAACTAAACCTGACAGAAACACAAAGGCGGTGGGAAAGGACTGGGCTTATGATTTTATGCTGAGACATAATCTTAGCATTCGGATTACACAGAAAACGAGTCGCCGACGCGTGATGAGGTTGAACCCAAAGCAGACGGGCATCTTCTCTAGTAATTTTTCAGCGCTAATGGAGGTATATAAGTTTGAACCTGATCGCAAATTTAACATGAATGAAACGGGGATTACAACTGCTGCTAACAAAGTTTCGAAAGTGAGCAAGAAGCACATAGACAAAATTGCATCCGGTGAAAGAGATCGGTTGATACCGACTGTAAATGATGAGCGAACACATTATCACCACCTGCTTAATAGCTTGTCTGGCCGTCTTTGGTACGAAATAAATCACTGATTCTACGTATCAGGGATCCGACAGTTAGTTGGCAGGTGTGTGGAAGTATGTGGCATTAGATGTCTAGGTGCAGGGCATGTAATTCGCGTACGTAACTGGCCGCGATTCGCATACGCGGTGATGGCGTCCGATAGCGACACAGATGAGTTCCATAGAATTCACATCAGGCGAATTTGGTCACAAAGACATCAACGTGAGTTCAATATAATGCTACTCAAACAGCTGTAGCACGATTCTGGCTCCGAGACACGGACAGTTACACTGCTGAAAGGCGAATCGCCGTCAGGGAAGACATCAAGTTTGAAGGGTTACAAGAGGTTCGCAGCTGTCAGCCAGTCTTCGATTACTACCACAGTTCCATGCAAGCGCAGGGGAATGTGTCTCACAGCATAATACTGCTTCCACCAACCTGAGTCCGTAGCGCGCTGTATGTTTCTAGCCGCCGTTCACCTCGATGACGGCGTTTGTGGAGACGACCTTCGACCTAGGGTAGCAAAAATGATTCACCCCATGAGCCGAGACGTTTCCTTTCATCGTCGGTCGAATCCCGACGGTCCTGTGCCCACTGCAATCGTAATTGACGATGTCGTTGGGTCAGCATGTGAACACGTAGGGTTGGTCTGCTGCGGAACAGTGTACGATGAACGGTGCGCTCCAAAACACTTGTGTGTATGCCACATTGTGCTCTTTCGGCAGAGGTGCCACAAATAACCATCTATCCTACTTTACAAAGTAGACAAGCTTCCGAACCCGACGTTTCATGTCCTTCGGCCTCTTTCCGTAGATGCTCACGACAGTTACACGTGAACATTTGACCACCTTCGACGTTTTCGAGGTACTCGTTCACAGGATCTTAGTAATAATAATCTGCCATATTTCAGAGCCGCTTATCTCAATGGATTTCCCCATTTGCAGCCCATATCTTCGCTAGGGTGATCCCCCATCCACTTACAGAACTTTGTTACCGCGTCACGTGTTCGCAATACCACCACGCTGCATCCAGCGTCGCGATGTGCAGTGGTCATAATGTTTTGGCTGATGAGAATATGCTGTCTGGGAGCTGGGAGGTACTTCCCTCCAGGGTACGTGGTTTCCCTTATTCGCACCACACTTACCCACCGTATCTTAGATACCATAAAAGAGGAAGCGGGATGGAATCATGGTTGGTAGTCACCAAATTTATAATTAAGACCGTTTATTGACATTACGCCTTTTAAGGAATTTGAAAATTACAAATTGTGGACGAGCCACTAGATAAAGCTTTGCAAATACGGTTAGAAACCCAACGTACTCAGTACTCAAACAGTCCCTTAAAAGAAAGTTGTAAAAAACTTAATGTGCCAGGCATTTATAGAAACCTTATGCACAGCAATTATCAATTACTTCATATAGCCACTTCAAACTCCTTAAAAGCATTTACTACACTAAGATGGCCACACTTAAAACATTCTTCACTAAAATACCCTTATAAACTTACTATTTCAATCCGTTAAAAAATTACAAATTGTGGACGAGCCACTAGATAACGCTTTGCAAATACAGTTAGAAACCCAACGTACTCAGTACTCAAACAGCCCCTTAAAAGAAAGTTATAAAAAACTTAATGTGCCAGGCATTTATAGAAACCTTATGCCCAGCAATTATCAATTACTTCATGTAGCCACTTCAAAATCCTTAAAAGCAGTTACTACACTAAGATGGCCACACTTAAAACACACTAAAATACCCTTATAAACTTACTATTTCAATCCGTTAAAAAAGCACTTGTTAAAAGGTCAATTCTAAACTCAACGTTGCCGGGTACTAATACCCCTCGTTTTATTTTCCCTTATTAAGAAAACAGAATTACTGACAAACTTCAGAAATTCAAACTGCCGTATAGGATTTCCCTCAAAATAAATGCAATGAAAACAATTATCAATAAAATATGACGTAATGACACTTCAAAACTAGTGCCAAGCTAAGATTCAATTACATAACATGATATAACCACTTACATAAAAAACTACAGCAGAAACACTGATCTTTAAAAATGAATGTTCACGTGCACAGACGTGTTAATAAAAGACTACTAGAAAGAGCTGCGCAAGGAACTCAGCAGATGGTATGCAATTAAGTTTAGCCAGTTGCCAGTCACTAATGTTTAAGGAAACAGGTTCGTATAAGAACAGGTTACATACAATATATATTTATATATCTACCAGGTTAACCCGCTTTGGCGGAAGGAAAATAAATACTAAACTTTGGAAGGCGGTATGTGAACAACTGCCAGGCCTAGACCTTGGATGACATTTCACTCCCCGCCAAGGCGCTGGCATAATCGAAGATTTTTGCGTGAATCACAAAGACATTCCAATAACTCTGAAACATAGAAACACACGGCAGCACCTTTGACTCGATATATGGGTAAGCCCGTAAAGGAACACGTTACGCCGGCCGTGGTGGCCAAGCGGTTAAAGGCGCTACAGTCTGGAACCGCGCGACCGCTACGGTCGCAGGTTCGAATCCTGCCTCGGGCATGGATGTGTGTGATGTCCTTAGGTTAGTTAGGTTTAATTAGTTCTAAGTTCTAGGCGACTGATGACCTTAGAAGTTAAGTCGCATAGTGCTCAGAGGCAGTTGAACCAGTTGAACACGTTACACTACTGACAAATTCGCAGCTTTGACCTTAAGCATTTTAAACATGGACAACTGTATTAATAGAGTGCAGGCTTTAAAAACGCCAATATAAAATCATTTGATTGCAAGAAACACAGAGCACTAGTAAAACTGAGAAAGCTTTCAAATAACGGCCACCATTTAACTAGGCCAACTGAAATCTTCCACACCATATTTAAGTTTGACTATGAAAGTCTCACTATAATAATAGAATTTAAATGCCTCTGAGTGCGTCGGTCAACAAACACAATTACGACCACTTACTCATATCACGTACACAATACGAAGGAGCGGGTTTCACAGCTTCACCGCTTCCCTTCAAATTTTGTTCCCAGCGAAGTCACAGAACTTGTACCTCCAATCTGTCCATGACGCCAAGACGACCGACTAACTTCACACCACAACATATATCATCACGCCGGTTCGGAAGTTGTTGACACTCGTCTCCCAGCGAATCTCACGAGATCTCGAGGTTTACCCGTCGAAGGCTAACAACCAATTCGCTTCGCCCGCCAACCCGGTAGATAAGACACTCGAAAAGCAAAGATAGCTTAGCTCAACCACAATCGATCTCAACGATACAGAACAAAATAACACTGGCGCCAGCTCGCCACGGCTCGCACCGAAAAGGACCTTGAAGAATGGTGCCCCTCCTGGGTACATAATGATGTGCTCGGACACTGAACACATGAAATCATATCTGTATCTCACATGGGTACATCGTTTTGAGAAACACCTTCGTCTGTTACAGACCAGAGTAGCAATTTTAATGATGCTGGATCTCTCCAGAGTCTAAATTCAAGGTCATCTACAAAAGAACAACAACCACGACTAAGAACCAATGTTTCCCCAAGTGAAATCATTGCTTTGCCAAGAAGAAACGATTGCAAAAAAGACAGAATAAGGGGAAGAAGTCAGAAATAGTATTGGGACTCCACTCAAGAAACGACTGGAATCGCAATCAAGAGAACAAGAAAGAGGAAACTGTTTGATTCTGGTCAAGCAAACAAAAATAAAGCAAAGTAAAACTTAAATATGTCGACGGAAAATCTGCAAACTTGTCACTGTCCAGACTGTACTGAAAAGTACAATAATCCACCAACAGAAGGCCGGATTCAATGTCTAAAGTGCGAGGAATGGTGACATGAATCCTGCTTAAGTTACGAAGGTTCTGGACTGCATTAGTGATCTTTGTTAAACAACATTTCCTATGATTGGAACCATTAACTAAAATCTGTTTAATGCTGAGACGCAAGGTACATTACGCAATTGAATGCTATAAATTAAATAAAGAAGAAGAATTGAATGGCACGTAGATTGTTTTCATTTTAATTATAACGCACAAATTTACCCCACGAAGAACATACTCTTTCCCCAAGGTTACGAAGACTGCCATTTGCGTAACTTTTTTTTTTCTTAAGTGGGCGTTACTATTTCAATTTTACGTTTGACTTTCGGACTCTGTTATAGCCTATAACTGGCAGAAGTCTGATGAAATGCCAGTTAAAATAAGCTTCCTTCAGTATATCGCTAACTAAACCTAAAGTGCGCAATCTTATCCCCCTTTACTCTATGTAGTACACGTGGTTAGTACACGCTGACAGTTCAATGAAATCTCGTTGTCCCAGGGCCGGCCTACACTGAAGGACGCCTGGCGTCGTAGGTATGTGCCAGTGAAAATTCTGTCTCTAACGAAGTTGTTCCCCATAACATCATCTCTCAACAATACACTTTTGTCGCAAAAACTATGAAACACTTGTACTGATTATGGGCCTGTTGTACACGTCTTATGGGCGCTTCATACAAAAGTAGCAGAGAAAAGTACTACTTATACAAGATAATTTCGCGACTTATTTTTACTTCGGTTAAAACTTTCGGGCTTGGCACGGTAATCGTTTTTAGAAGAATACAATGTAAATTAATGTCGTTATGCTTCAAAGCACACTTGTTGCGTACAGACTTTGGCTCCAATGTACTTCAGTCACATTATCGACAGGAATCCACAGACTCTAACAATTACCTTTCATCTCGGTAACACATATTTCCTTTGAGAACTGCTTAAGGTTTTGAGTGATGCATCATTCTATTCATCGTAGGAAAACTGAGTAGTCATAATTTTAAAAACTTTTTTGCCGGACCTAGGCTATAGCTACATCACTTAATTTGCTTACAAGCGAACAACAACATTAGGGTCTGATCAGTTTGATGAAGTATAAAGTCACCGTATTGGTGCTGAATATATCTACAAAGACAAGTTAATCACTTAGAATTTCATTTCAGTCGATCATAACAGACTCATTTTACGCTGTGCACTCTTATGGCATACAACTCCACATCAGACTTCCTGGCAGATTAAAACTGTGTGCCGGACCGAGACTCGAACTCGGGACTTTTGCTGTGAGGACGGGGCGTGAGTCGTGCTTGGGTAGCTCAGATGGTAGAGCACTTACCCGTGAAAGGCAAAGGTCCCGAGTTCGAGTCTCGGTCCGGCACACAGTTTTAATCTGCCAGGAAGTTTCATAAATGGTTCAAATGGCTCTGAGCACTATGCGACTTAACTTCTGAGGTCATCAGTCGCCTAGAACTTAGAACTAATTAAACCTAAGGACATCACACACATCCATGCCCGAGGCAGGATTCGAACCTGCGCCCATAGCGGTCGCTCGGTTCCAGACTGTAGCGCCTAGAACCGCACGGCCACTCCGGCCGGAGAAGTTTCATATAAGCGCACATTCTGCTGCAGAGTGAAAATCTCGTTCTAACTCCACATCATGTTGATATACCGAGTCCCTCCATTCGGGAAATCTTAAGCTATGACCTTCAACTGAAGGAACAGTTTTCTAAGACGTCAGTCGTATCGTAAGATATATATCGGTATTCTCCTTTGTGAGAGGGAGGCTTGCGTGCTTCAGCGATAAAGATAGCCACACCTTAGGAGCAGTAACAAAGGAAGGATAAATGTTGGGAGGACAGACAAACGTGTGATTCCTGAAGAGGGGAGCAGACTTTACACTAGTTCAGTGGCAACAGTCTGGAAGATTGACTGATCTGGCCTTGTAACGTCAGCCAAAACGGCCTTGCTGCGCTGGTACTGCGAAAGGCTGAAAGCATGGGGAAACTATAGCAGTAATTTTTCCCAAGGGCATACAGCTCCCCTGTATGGTTAAATGATGATGACGTCCTCTTGAGTGAAATATTCCAGAGATAAAATAATCCCCATTCGGATCTCCGTGCGTGGACTACTCAGGAGAAACAAAAACTGGCGTTCTGCGGATCGGAGCGTAGAATGTTGGATCCCTTAATCGCGCAGGTTGGCCAGAAAATTTAAAAAGAGAATATGACATCTTGAAGTTAGATATAATGGGAATAAATGAAGTTCGGTGGCAGGAGGAACAGGACTTCTGGTCAGGTGAATACGTATAGGGTTATAAATACACAGTGAAATAAAGGTAATGCAGGGGTGGGCATAATAATCAATAAGAAAATAAACTATGTGATCAAAAGAATCCGTACACACCCAAAAACATACGTTTTTCATATTAGGTGCATTGTGCTGCTACCTGCTGCCAGGTACTACATATCAGCGACCTCAGTATTCATTGGACGCCGTGAGAGAGCAGAATGCCGGCCGCGGTGGCCGTGCGGTTCTAGGCGCTTCAGTCCTGAACCGCGTGACTGCTACGGTCGCAGGTTCGAATCCTGCCTCGGGCATGGATGTGTGTGATGTGCTTAGGTTAGTTAGGTTTAAGTAGTTTTAAGTTCTAGGGGACTGATGACCTAAGATGTTAAGTCCCATAGTGCTCAGAGCCATTTGAACCAACCAGAGCAGAATGGGGCGCTCCGCAGAACTCACGGACTTCGATCTTGGTCGGTGATTGTGTATCACTTGTGTCTTATGTCTGTACGCGAGATTTCCACACTTCTAAACATCCCTAGTTCCACCGTTTCCGATGTGATAGTGAAGTGGAAACGTCAAGAAACACGTACACCACAAAAGCGTAGAGGCCGACCTCGTCTGTTGACTGACAGACACCGCCAACCGATGAAGAGGGTCGTAATGTGTAATAGGCAGATATCTACCCAGACCATCACACAGTAATTCCAAACTGTATCAGGATCCACTGCAAGTACTATGACAGGCGGGAGGTGAGAAAACTTGGATTTCATGGTCGAGTGGCTGCTCATAAGCCACACATCACGCCGGTAAATGCCAAACGACGCCTCGCTTGGGGTAAGGAGCGTTAACGTCGGATGATTGAACAGTGGAAAAACGTCGTGTGGAGTGACAAATTACGGTACACAATGTGGCGATCCGATGGCAGTGTGTGGGTATGGCGAATGCCCGAAGTCATCTGCCAGCGTGTGTAGTGCCAACAGTAAAATTCGGAGGCGATGGTGTTATGGTGTGGTCGTGTGTTTCATGTAGCGTTTTCCACCCGTTGTTGTTTAGCACTATCATAGCACAGGCCTACATTGACGTTTGAAGGACCTTCTTGCTTCCCACTGTCGAAGAGCAATTCGGGGATGGCGACTGCATCTTTCAACGCTATCGAGCAACTGTTCATAATTCACGGCCTGTGGCGGAATGGTTATATGATAGTAACATCCCTGTAATGGACTCGACTGCACAGAGTTCTGACCTGAATCCTACAGAACACCTTTGGGATGTTTTGGAACGACGACTTCGTGCCAGGTCTCTTCGACCGACATCGATACCTCTCCTCTGTGCAGCACTCCGTGAAGAATGGGTTGTCATTCCCCAAGAAACCTTCCAGCACCTGATTGGACGTATGCCTGCGAGAGTGGAAGCTGTCATCAAGGCTAATGGAGGGCCAACATCATTTTGAATTCCAGCGTTGCCAATGGAGGGCGCCACGAACTTGTAAGTCATTTTCAGTCAGGTGTCCGAATACTTTTGGTCACATAGTGTAGGAATGCTGGTAAGCTACCATGAACGCATTATTGTAGCCAAGAGAGACACGAAGCTCACACCTACCATAGTAGTACAAGTTTATATGCTAAGCAGCACCGCAGGTGAAGAGATTGAAGAAATATACCATGATATAAATTATTCATACAATTAAAGGGGACGAAAATTTATGATTCGGGACTGGAATTCGATAGAAGGAAAAGGAAAATATGAAAAATAGTAGGTGAATATGGCCTGGGGAAAGGAATTAGAGAGGAACCCTCTTGGCAGAATTTTGCACAGAGCATAATTTAATCATTGCTAACACTTGGGTTAAGGATCACGAAAGAAGGTTGTATACGTCTTAGAGACCTGGAGACACAGGAAAGTTTCAGACTGATTATGTAATGACCGAGGTTTTGGGATCAGATTTTCAATTGTAAGACATTTTCAGGGGCTTATGTGGACTGTGATCACGATTTATTGGTCATGGGATGCAGATTAAAACTGAAGAAACTGCAAAAAGGTAGGAAATTAAGGGTGTGGGAAGCAGAGAAGTTGAAAGGTTGTTGAGGGTTTCAGAGGGAGCATTAGGCAACGGTTGGCTAGAACAGGGAAAAGGAATGACAGTAGACGACAAATAGATAGTTTTAAGAGATGCAATAGTGAAAGCAGCAGAGGATGAAGTAGGTATAAAGACCGGGTCTAGCAGAAATCCTTGGATAACACAGAAGATATTGAATTTAACTGATGAGAGGAGAAAATTAAAAATGCAGTAATTAAGCAGGTGGTAAGGAACAAAAACGTCTCCAACATGACATCGGCAGGAAGTGCAAAGTGGCTAAGCAGAAATGGCTAGAGGACAATTGCAACGATGTAGAAGCATCTATCACTAGAGGAATGACAGATACAGCCTACAGGGAACATAAAGAGGCCTTTGGAGAAAAGAGAAGCAGCTGTGTGAGTATCAAGACCAGACTATAAGACCAGTACCAAGAAAAGAAGGGAAAGCTGAAATCTGGAAGGAGTACTAGAGGAATATGAGTTTGAAGGCAGTATTATAGAATTGGAAGAGGACATAGATATAGATAAGATGGGAGATATGATGCTGCGAAAAGAATTTGACACACCACTGACAGACCTATGTCGAAACAAGGCCCTGAGAGTAGATGACATTCCATCAGTACTACTGATAGCCTTGGGAGAGCCAGCCATGACAAAACTCTTCAATATTGTGTGCGAGATGTATGAGAAAGGCGAAATACCCTCAGACTTCATGATGAATGTAATAATTCCAATTCCAAAGAAAGCAGGTGCTGGCAAGTGTGAGTATTACCAAATTATCAGTTTAAAAAGTCGTGGTTGCAAAATACTAACACGAATACTTTCAACAAGAATGGAAAGATTGGTAGAATCCGACCATAGAGAAAATCTGTTTGGATTCCAGAGAAATGCAGAACACGCGATGCAAAGCTGTTCCTACGCCTTATCGTAGAAGATAGGTTAAGGAAAAGCAAACCTTCGTTTATAGCATTTGTAGACTTAGAGAAAGCATTCGTCAATGTTGACTGGAATAGTCTCTTTCAAATTATGAAGGTAGCAGGGTAAAATACAGGAAGCGAAACGCTATTTACAACTTGACCAGAAATCAGACGGCAGTTATAAGAATCGATGGGCATGAAAGGGAAGCAGTGCTTGAGAAGGGGATGAGACAGGGTTGTAGTCTACCCCAGATGTTATTCAACCTGTACATAGAGCAAACGGTAAAGGCAACCTACGACAAATTTGGAAAGTCCAGGAAGTGGACATAAAAACTTTGACGTTTGCCCATGGCATTGTGATTCTTTCAGAGACAGCAAAGGACTTGAAAGAGAACTTGAACGGAATGTACAGTGACTTGACAGGCGGATATAAGATGAACATCAACAAAAGCAAAACGAAGATAATGGAATGTAGTCGAATTAAATCTGGTGAAGGTGAGGGAATTAGATTATGAACGAGACGAAGTAGTAGATAAGTCTTGCTATTTGGACAGCAAAATAACTGATTATGACCGAAATAAGAGGATATGACATGTGGCCTGCAATTGGAAAGAAGGTATTTGTCTGAACTATAACAGTGTATGAAAGTGAAACGTGGACGATAAACAGTTTAGACAGGCAGAGAATAGAAACTCCTGAAATGTGGTACTAGAAAAGAATGTTGATTAGATGGGTGGACCACGTAATTAATGAGGACGTACTGAATGGAATTGGGGCGACAAGAAATTTGTGGCACAACTCGACTAAAAGAAGATGAGACATCAGGAGATCAACAATTTAGTTTTGGAGGTTAGTTTGGGGGTAAATATCATAGAGGGAGACGAAGAGATGAATAAAGTATGCAGATTCAGAAGGATGTAGGCTGCAGAGAGGAATAGGCTTGCTCAGGATAGAGAGTTGCAGCAAACAAGTCTTCGGACTGAAGACCGCAAAAATAACGAGATATACACGTATTAACATGTCAAGACCATTATCTATAAGGCAAGTACAATGACCGAAAAATGGGAAACGGCAGATATTGATGGAAGTAGAGTCAGTGTACTCCGTGACTTATATTACTCACCTTTCACATATCCTGTATCCTATTTCATATATCCTAAAGTTCATGCAGCGAAAACTCACGAGGTATATACAACTCGTTGCTGATTCAAAATCGCGTGAGTAGTCTTGTTTCTCCTTAATTCACATTGCAGTGACGGGACAGGTGTTGACAGTCGCGCTAGAGGTTAGAAAGAACTCTCTTCCGATACAGTCCACTGTACGGTACTGTCTGACCTTCCCCTAGTCAGCCTCAATCAGTTCGTCTGTTCCATCAAACACCACCTGCTGGTACCTATCATCTTCACGATCTCGCCTACTCGATACACAACAACAGAACGCACCTGACGACGGAAAAAGCGCTTGGGAGATTTTGTTAGTTTGATTTCTCACAGAAGGGCTTTATCGTCCACGGTAGATCACTAACACTCGAATTAAGAAATACGAAACACTGATAAATGCCATTTCCTCTGTAGAGGGCCCGGAACTTGTCTCTTACTTTCCGGAAAACAAAAGCAAAGTTATTTAAACATCCCGCAACTAGCAAGTAATAAGTTGCCAGTTCTAGTTGGAATGCGAAGGACTGTGACATAGTGGCGTGACAGTCCCTCCACACCTCTCACAGCAGTTGACGCCTGCCAGTACGTCTTGTCATTGTGTCTGACATGGTCGAACTGGAAGTGGTGGGTGTCTGGTATTTAAGGTAAGCGGAAAGGAAAAGACGTAAAAGAACACATTTGCTATACTCTATCAACAAATTTCGTATCCACAACGTAGAATTTTATGTTATTTATCGAGCACTAGGAAACGATAAGTTCTTTGTATTTTTCCGAATTTCCACAGTTTCCTTTGCAGAATCACTAAAAATCTAAATCCACGTATTAAAAAGAAAGACTCAATAGCACTTTGTGAAATGCAGTAATTGTCTGTGTGTCTACGCTTTCGATTTCCCTCACACTTCAAACGGAAAAATAAAGTTTTTCCCTGCGTGTTATATACGGGGCTATCAGAAAGTTTTCGTTCGAAGGCCGTACAGTCGAGAATCACCGTGAACTCTGAGACCATCATCTCACCAACGCACAAGGTTGACGATGGCCTCTCAGATGGAACGGCGTCTTGTGTCGAATCGCACCATTTCACAACGGCGGTTTTCGACAGATATACACGTTCTTCATTCTCCGATGGTTGTCAAGCAGTGCTCGTTCTTCGGTAGCCTGGAAAAGAATAACAGCTCGTTGGTCCTGTTAGGACACATTTGGTAATAACGCCGCCATAGTTCAAGATAACGCATTTCCCGCGCGTACGTCGGAAAGACACGAATGTGGTACTAATCTCTTGCTTACATGTCGGTGATTACATATCCGCATCAGAGTCGCGCTTCATTGCATATACGCTGCAGCAACGTCCTCAGACTGAAACTTTAAGACCACCGCTTGTATTTTGGTTACCATTTGTTTCTGTGTTGTGATTTTATTTACTCAGTACTTAGAAGCAGCTGTTGGTCCTCCCAATGAATTTAATTTCTGAGATAATTTAATGCATAGAGGTGTGAAAAATCTATAGTTGCAGTGATAGGGCTACTCACTGCTCTCACATCAGTCACTGCCTTGTACCGAAGTAACGCTCTGCTAGAATAAAGTCTCATGGAGACCCACGGAATTTTTAATAAAATTGTAATAGTCTGGAGACTGATGCCCATTTATCACGACTATTCATTTTCTAGCGTGTTGTTTGCACTGGTAGATTCGTGATGCTCATTAAAGTAAACTGGTAGAGGTTGAAAATACCGCTTCAGTTGTAAATTTCTTTTATTATCACGACCGGCTTCGGGCTCTCATAAGACCATCCTCAGGTGTCGCGCTGAAAATAGCAAGAGGCGGGAGATATTTTTTACACGGCGCAACGCATATAAAAAACATAAATTTTCATAAAAATGTTTTTAAAAATTTTTAAAAAACGTTTCGAAACCGCCGGTCGGGCTAGGTGCTGTAGCACCTATGTCAATGCGAAAGTGACACCAGACTGCACTACGGACGGCTGCTGGGTAGGGAAATATACAAATAAAACCAGGGCACTTACATTGTGCTGTGGCCTCCGACCGCCGCGGTGGACATGTACAAGGCGCGGTGTGCTACCTTAAGAGCGCAGAACAGGGAGTAGCGGAAGCGAAGGAGGAAGCAAAATGGTAAACCACAGTGACATAACTGCTGCCATCTATTGACGCAGAGAAGAACGCGGGGCCACTAACCCGGCCGTACACAATTTGAATTAGTGGTTCACATTTAAAATGAAGAAAAAAAAAAAAAAAAAAAAACATACACGAAATAAGGTAAGTGCATTATGCGTAGTAAAGGAGCTTATTGAACAGATCGGTACAGAACTGTGGTAAAACTGAATGGAAGCTGCGATATAAGATTATTATATAAGCCGTAAATCGCAATGAAACTTTTCTTTTACGTGAGTGGCAAACAAGTTTAAATTTAGTGGCGATATATAAGTGACAACGTGGAACAACGCGCCACAGTGATCAGTTAAAAGACGAAAAGAAAGCAAAAATATACACATGGGCCACTCGTGTTTACAAGCTCTCGTTGCTGATCAACAGGGAAAGTAGCAAAACTGTTGTGAATTGGCAGGAGCCAATTCACGGAGTTTGGAGGAAGCCGAAAGGCACGCGATTAAGCTCACGCAGGCTGGCGTGAGGTCTGGAACAGGTCAGAGAAATAAGACTAGCAAAACAAGAGTAACTGGTAGAATACTTAACTTTAATCCACAATTGGTGAACATCTCTCGTTACTGTACATGCTTCATTAGATACATAGCAAAGGATAAATGGCGCCTTGCTAGGTCGTAGCAAATGACGTAGCTGAAGGCTATGCTAACTATCGTCTCGGCAAATGAGAAAGTAATTGTCAGTGTAGCTTCGCTAGCAAAGTCGGCTGTACAACTGGGGCGAGTGCTAGGACGTGTCTCTAGACCTGCCGTGTGGCGGCGCTCGGTCTGCAATCACTGACAGTGGCGACCGCGGCCGATTTAAAAGCTACCACCCAGCAAGTGTGGTGTCTGGCGGTGACACCACAAAAACCTTACAGCCTATGCTGTCAGAAAGTAATATGCCAATTAATAGCTAGCAGCAATAGCACTAAAAGGACACATTAAAAGTGGGGTCAATTTAAAACCTACTAACCAACAATCGACAAGTAATCGAGGCTTACATAAGACCTGAGACACATTTTACATCATGAAAGACAGGTAAATTTTTTAACTCAGTAAGCGCACAGATAATGCCACAGTACTATAATGCGCCATAGTCGTAGGATGAAATGAAAACATGAAAACTTTTATTAAGAGAGGTCAGTTTTACAGCTATGTAAAATGAACTAGGTGGTTGTTGTGGACCTCACCATAGGAAACAGGCATTTTCTGTACATTCGTTAAGCCTACTGAAGGCTGCAAAAGACATGGAAAAAAAAAGAACCACTGACCCAATTAAGAAGTATGCATGTATGGCGTACAGTAATCAGGGACCAGAAAGAGAAGGAAATGAGGCTGGATGCTGCTTCAAAAAAGGAAAGTTATTCAGCAGGACTGCGTGCTTAAGCGCGGTTTGCTCGTTTAAAATGCCAGACGGATCACGGCAAATGCTGTGGATGATTTCTATTTCTTCTAAAATGTTTAAAACCGGACCCTTCCGTTGAATATGTAGAATACTACTATTTGTGCTTATATTTGAACTGGAATGGTTATGGTTCAAATGGTTCAAATGGCTCTGAGCACTATGGGACTTAACATATGTGGTCATCAGTCCCTTAGAATGTAGAACTACTTAAACCTAACTAACCTAAGGACATCACACACATCCATGCCCGAGGCAGGATTCGAACCTGCGACCGTAGCAGTCGCGCGGTTCCGGACTGAGCGCCTAGAACCGCTAGACCACCGCGGCCGGCGAATGGTTATGATCCTTCAGGTGGTTAGTGAGAGCAGATTTCGAATTGCTAAGATCCTGATGCTCTCTGAACCGTATGTTAAAAGAGCGGCTAGTTTGGCTTATGTATGCAGAAGGGCACTCACTACACTGGATGCGATAGACGCCCGATTGGGCGTAGCGATTGTCTTCTCTGGTTTCGTGGTGCTTCATTAGCTGACCGACCTTATACGGGGTGTAGAAGGCGGGTATAGCCTCCTCTTTTCTAAGCCATTTGCCAATCCTGTCAGATATAAGACCTACATATGGGATCCTACAAAAATATTTTTAGAGTCATCATTATTAGTAGATGACAGGGTAATCTCGTACAGATCGTTGGAAGCGCCTTTCGATTGCGTTTGCTGATGAAGAACATCAACAACATTTGGCTGGTAGCCATTAGCGTGTGCTATGAATTTAATGGTATCCAACTCGTGCTACGCGGTAAAGTATAGCACGAAGTTGGTTGCTTTGGGTGACCTGAAGAGCAGTGAGTAATGGAACTAGTCGTAGTTTCTAAATATTTAAAGTGAATATTACTGTCCTGTAACGAAATTTCCAGTGTAAAAGTTTATCTCCCACCTCTTGCTATTTTCAGTGCGACACCTGAAGTTGGGCTTATGAAATCCCGAAACTAGTCGTGATAATAAAAGAAATTTACAACTGAAGCGGTATTTTCAGTCTCTGGTATAATGCTCAGTTGCGCCTGTTCATCCAACAGGATTGTTTCTAAAGTAAACTGGACAAGGCATAGAATTATTTCATCGCACGTTGTGTACCATTGGCAAACAAATCACATCAGTCGTGGGGTTTGGTGTAGCTTCTCTTTCGAGATAAAATGTTGCTTCTAAGTGTTAGCTACAGTCCATGCACAGTAATGTGGATCGAAGCGAAAGTTCCACAGAGCAAGTCAAACGATGCGGAAACTGACTGATCACTTACTTTCAAAATATCATAATTGCCATGGCGAATAATGGAGCCGTAAACAGCTTATCACAAAGCTGGGATACGAGAGAGTAAAGAAGTAAACTTTCCGAGTTTTTTAAGTGTGTCGTGTCATAAAAATCGATCGAGAAACATTTGCAGAGCGAGAAAATCACGCGCAATGGAGGTAAGGTATGTGATGCTTGTCTAGTGCGAGCAACAGCCAGGTGATGCTGCTGGGTCGAAAACGGTCAATAAATGACGTGGTATGGATTGCGCTTTGTTTGGAAAAAAATTACACTGTTTCTCCTGGCGAGACATGATTCTAGAAATCTTCGAGCTGTAAACGTTAACTTCGCGCTTAGAAGTACGATCTGAAACTGAAAAGTAAACTGTAGTCTATATAAATGAAACGAGTACAGTGATACAAGTAATGACGTTCACGGTGAAAGCTGATTCTCGCTGCATCGAACGGAGGCGCACGTCAATGCCACATCAGCCCCAAGGGCGGCGCTTGGACTACGGTTTCCCATTCATCGTACTGGCCGCTTCGGTACTGAAAGGAAATGACCGTCCATTCGTCTGACCAGAGGGACGTCGTTCATTGGAATAAGCGGCTGCCCAAGCGTGTCATGACTTGCCACTGTCCAGAAGAATCGTCCATGGATGTCCGTCCACAGTTGTACACCTGCGACAGCAGTGCGCTGATCGACAAGTCTTTGTGATTTTGTAACGCACAAGAATTAAGATCTTACGACGAGAATGGCAAAAGCCGAGTTCTTCAATGGACGTCGCTTCAAGAGAATGTCATGCCTCCTCTTGTACTCCGGTTAGTTCCGACACTCCGATGCCTTCTCTCATTTTCTTTGAGTTGCTGTCTGGAAGCCTGTACAACACAAAAATGGAGAGAGACTATGCGGACAATCGAAGACCGGCTTCCTTAGTACCGGTGATTCACAAGATTTCTGAAAAGGTCGTGTATACATAGAAGATGAGTAGCACGCCTAAGAAGGTTGGCGTTGTTGTCAGACTCACAGTTCGTCTCCAGGAAAGAGGCAACAATAGGTGCTTTTCTGACCCTGGCAGGTGCAAGTGACAACGACAAGCTGTTGCATGTCTTAAAACGAAACAAAAGGAATTACACTTCAGAAGATGGATTAAAATCAAAATGAAGCAACTGGAAATTGGGGGTAAGTTCCTTTGGAACCAAACTGCTGAGGTCAGCAGTCCCTAGGCGTACACACTTCTTAATCTAACTTAAACTAACTTACACTAAGGACAACACACCCATTCTCGAGAGGGGACTCGAACCTCCGCTGGGGAGGGGGGTGGGCGGTAGGGGTGGGGGAGGGGGGCGTGCTAACTGTGGCAAGGCGCCAAGCCACCTCATACTGGTGGTTCAAAAAATGAAATGGAGGGATATCAATCATAAAACAGACTGGTGCCATTGCATTCTCTTCAAAAATGAGGAAGAATTACAGGACTTGTTGAATGCAATAAGCACACAATACGGACAAAGTAAATCATACAGGGTGTTTCCGTGCAAAAAATTAACAGGACATAGAGGTAGGAAAATGGGTCGGAGAACCCAGCTTAAGGAGATAATACGAATAAAATCACATTACACAGCACTTTTTTTATTAGTTACAGTTAACTACAAATACCATTACTGACACAACGAACGTAACATTTGTACCACATCTTACAAAATGTGCTGAAACTGACGGCCATCAAACTCGATGCAAGTATGACATCGGTGAACAAGATTCTGACGTGTTTCGAATCACATCACAGGCAGCTACAATTCTGACAACCAATTCCATCTCCGTATCTACTGTGGCCTCATACGCAGGTGACTTTAGATATCCTCATAGGAAATAATGAAGGGGATTCAGGGCAGGTGGTCTCGCAGGCCGTGGAATAGGATCTCCGCTTCCAGTTCAGCGACCAGGAAATATTGCACCGGTACTGCCCCATCGTATAGTACTGTACGTCTCTGAGTGGCAATGAGTAATGAATGGGTCTGTCGTTAACTCATAGCTAATTCTGTCATAGGACACTGTAAATACGATATAAGAGAGTCACCTTATGGACAAGTAAATAAAACCTCCGTCATGACTTCCTTACACGAAATAGAGAATGTACACATAGATAAACAGCACAGTACGCGTGAACTTGTAGGCATGTTAGTTGTAAATAAGCTGGGAAACAGCAGTGCTAGACGAAGCGGTAGACAAGTTTACTTCCATGGGTTCAGTGCCTTCTATCCTTAACTTTTTGGTACAACGATCACTTCAAACATCATCCATCTACCTACCGTTAGGTGATGTTTGAAGTGATCGCTGTCTTAAAAATATGTGTAACCACCGCTGCCAGCAATCATGTACTGTGGCTACATTGCTCTCAGGTTTTTCGGTAGTACCACAGAAGGAACATCCGACTTCTTGTAGCCGTATTACGCGGCCTCGATCAAACTCAGTGAGGTGTAATAATGGCGTCTTTGTCACCATAAGGGCGCTCTTGACTAACAGCAACTCACCACCTTCAGCCACAACGTTAATTAACGCTCACGACCGTTAAAGCGTGTATTTAAAGTAAAACTGACGAGCATCGTCATAGTGGCGCTACTGTGGCCACTCTTACGTGGCTGGTGGGCAAATCGGAATAGATATCATCTTCAAAACGTGGAAACACGCCTTCCAACTTCGTTTTACGTCTCACAGCTCCTTCTTGGTGTTGCGACTCTTTTTCCGTCAGTGAATAACTCATCTACCGTAAAGCCCTATCAAACGGAAAAAGGGCATATCCAATTACTTTTGTGTCCGTTTTCCATTTTATGTGGCTTCATGACGGATGAGTTATATATCCAGCTACTTTTATACAATCCGATAATGCCCCAAAAGTGCGAAGCGCGTTATTGATATTAAATAACTTCGCAACCAAGGAAGTTTTCATTCTGAAATGGCTGTGGAACATGTAAAGAAGAAGAGACACGATGATAGAACATAATTAAGATATTGAGGAATAATTTCCTTGGTACTTAAGGGAGGTGTATAGAATAAGATAGAATAAGAGCTGTAGCGGAACACTGAGATCGAAATATATCCTGGAGGACGTGAGTTGCAAGTGCTACTCTGAGACAAGGAGAATGGCATAGCAGAGGAATTCATTGCGGGCCGCATCATATCATTTAGGAGAAAACGAAAAAATAGAAAAAAGATGACAAACCATTTGGTTACAGAAAAAGTAAAGCCACCAGAGAGGTGGTTCTGACGATAAGCTTGATAATGGATGGAAGATTTATGTCAAACTACGATCATTGGATTTTTCGATCTATACAAACCACACGGTGTGAAATATTGCAAGATGTTCCAAGTTCTTGAAGACAGTAGGAAACCATAAGGAAAGTCGGGTATTATACAGTGGGTACAGGAATCAAGAGGAAAAAGGATGGAAGTTCGAGAACGAAGTGTTTGGTTATGGAAATGCGTAATACAGGGAATCACACTTCCTTCTACTTCTATAAATCGAAGAAGTACGGTGGAAATGAAAGATTTAGGTTCAAAATGGTTCAAATGGCTTTGAGCACTACGGGACTTAACTTCTAAGGTCATCAGTCCCCTAGAACTTAGAACTACTTAAACCTAACTAACCTAAGGACATCACACACATCCATGCCCGAGGCAGGATTCGAAGCTGCGACCGTAGCGGTCACGCGGTTCCAAACTGTAGCGCCTAGAACCGCACGGCCACCCCAGCCGGCAAGAATTAGGAATGGGATTGTTATTCGATGAGCGGGTATCAATGTCGCTAATGACATTGCTATCCTCAGTGATATTAAGGAAGCGTTGTGAGACCTGTTAAGTGGAAATAATATCCTAATGAGCACGCACTACGGATTGTGAGTAAATGGAAGAAATGACGAGAAGCAGGAATGAGACGAGCAACAAACATCACATCAAAATTAGTGATAACGAAGTAGACTTTGAAGGAATTCTGTTACCTTGGAGGCAAAACGACATAACGGTGCAAGCAAGGACATAAAAAGCAGACTAGAAAAAGGAAAAAGAGCATTCCTCACGAAAATAGATCTGCTAGTATCGTCGACCTTAGTTTGAGGAAGAAGTTTCTTAGAATGTATGCCTGGAGCTCAGATTAGGTTAGTCTTCCGTCTCAGAGGGTGCAGATCGAATACAGGAAGAACGTAGATCTAGGAAGCATAGGCACAACAACTATAAATTGTCGTAGCTGCGTTGGGAAAGCACCATTGCTTTAACCGCTAATAGAAAGCACTGATGTTCAAATTACTATAGGCACTGAACGCTGGCTAAAACGAAATTTTTGCGGAGGACCTAACGGTGTTCAGAAAGGATAGGCTAAACACAATTGGCGGAGACCTGTTTGCTGCTGTTGGAACTAATTTATCTTGTAGCGAAATTAAAACAGATATCTCCTGTCTGTTAGCTTGGAAAGAGGTCATTCTTGGCAACTGGAATAACATAATAACTGGACCCTTTTACCTACCTCCCAGCTCAGATGATACTATTATTGAAAGGTTCAATAATTGTCTAATTTCAAACACCTAGCCGGCTCAAACAATTATCATTGGTGTTAACTTCAATTTATCCTCGATGGTTTGGCAAATATAAGTGTTTAAATCCTGAGGCAAGCACAAAACATCATCGGAAATTGTGCTAAACGCATTCCCTGAAACTTATTTCGAGCAGTTAGTTCATGAGTCCACTCTAACTTTAAACGGTTGTGAAAATACACTTGGCCTCTTTGCAACAAAATCCTAAGCTAATATCGAGGATCAAAATGGGTACAGGGATTAGTGAACACAGGGTAGTCGTAGCGAGACTGAATACCGTAACACCCAAAGTCTCAAAAATAAACGAAAAAACAACCTATTCAAAGAAGCAGATAAAAAGTCACTTCACGCCTTCCTGAGAGGCAATCTCCACTCCTTCCAGATTAACGATGTAATTCAAAGAAGTAGTTTCGACAGCAGTTAAGAGATTTATACCAAATAAATTAATAAACGACGGAGCTGATCCCTCACGCTAGAGAAACTGGTGAGAACACTGTGGCAGAAATAGCGAAAAAAACATGCTAAATTTAAAGGAACACAAAATCCGCAAGATTGGCGGTCTTTTGCAGAAGTTCGAAATTTAGCGCTGACTTCAGTACGAGATGCTTACAGTAGTTTGCACACTGAAACTTTGTCTCAAATCCTGGCAGAAAATCCAAAGAAGTTCTGGTCGTACGTAAACTATGCTAACGGCAAGACACAGTCAACGCCTTCTCTGAGCGATAGCAACGATAATACTACCGATGACAGCACTGCTAAAGCAGATTTATTAAAGACAGCCTTCCGAAATTTCTTCACCGAAGAAGACGATGGAAATGTTCCAGAATTCGAATCAAGAACAGCTACCAAAACGAGTAACTCAGAACAGATATTCTCGGGGTAGTGAAGCAACTTAAATCACTTAATACACATGTATCTTCCGGTCCAGACCCTATGCCAATTAGGTTCCTTTCAGATTGTGCTGACGCAATAGTTATATACTTAACAATCTTGCACAACTATTCGCTCCACGAAAGATCTGTACCCAAAGGCTGGAAATTTAAACAGGTCACACCAATATTCAAGAAAGGCAGTAGGGGTAATCCACTAAATTACAGCCTCATATCATTAACGTCGATATGCAGCAGGATATTGGAACATATGTTCGAACATTATGAATTACCTCGAAGAGAACTGTATACTGACACATTCTCAACACGGATTTAGAAAGCATCGTTCTTGTGAAACACAACTGGCTCTTAACTCACAGTAAGTGTTGAGTGCTACTGACAAGGGATTCGTATTCCTTGTTTCTAGATTTCCAGAAGGTTTTTGACACTGTACCTCACAAGCAGGTCGTAATCAAATTGTGTACTTCTGGAACATCGTCTCAGTTATGGGACTTGATTCCTTATTTCCTGTCTGAGAGGTCATAGTTCGTAATAATTGATGGAAAGTCATCGAGTAAAAGAGAAGATATTTCTGGCGTTCTTCAAGGTAGTACTGTGGGCCCTCTGCTGTTCCTTATCTACATAAACCATTTAGGAGACGATCTGAGTATCCGTCTTAGGTTGTTTCCAGATGATGCAGTCTTTTATCGTCTGGTTAAGTCATCAGAACATCAAAACCAACTGCAAAACGATTTAGATATGACATCTGTATGGTGTAAAAGTTGGCAGTTGATCCAAAATAATGAAAAGTGTGAGGTCATCCACATGAGCGCTAAAAGAAATCCGTGAAATTTCGGTTACACGATAAATCGGTCAAATCTGAAGGTCGTACATTCAACTGAATAAATTACAATTACAAAAAACTTAAATTGGAAAGAACACATAGAAAATGTTGTGGGGAAGGTGAACCAAAGACGTAAACAGATCAACTAAAGAGACTGCCTGCACTATGCTTGTCCGTCCTCTTTTGGATTACTGTTGCGCAGTTTGGGATCCTTACCATATATGATTAACGGAGTGCATCGATATAGTTCAAAGGGGAGCAGCACGTTTTGTACTGTCGAGAAGTAGGGGAGAGAGAGTGTACGGACATGGTAGAAGATCTGGGGTGGACATCGATAAAACTAAGGCGTTTCACGTTCCGGCGGGAGCTCCTCACGAAATTTCAATCACCAACTTTCTCCTCCGAATGTGAATATTTTGTTGACGCCGACCTACATAGGGAGAAACAATCATCATAATAAGATGAGGGAAATCAGATCCAGCACGGAAAGATATGTGTTCGTTTTTGCCCATGCTATTCGAGAGTGGAATAATAGAGAACTATTTTCAAGGTGGATCGATGAACCCTGTACCGGGCACTTAAGTGTGATTTGCAGTGTATCCGTTTAGATGGATTGTACAGAAGTGGATCATCGTGGACTGCGGGAAACTGGAGGAGAAGAGAATTGATGCGTATGAGATGTTGCGCTACAGGAGAACGTTGAAAATTATGTGGACTGATAAGGTAAGAAAAAGAGGAGGTTCTCCGCAGCACAGGTGAGGAGAATAAAATGTGGGCAAAAACATAGGCCAGAAGAAGCGACAGGATGGTGGGACTTGTGTTAACACATCAAGGAATAACTTCATGGTACTAGAGCATGCATGGGCAACATTTGGTGGCTCGCGCAAGAGGTGTACAGATTATACTTTTAACCCGGCCATGCTTGCCTGTTAGCTAGGCAGGCAAACCGCCGTACGTTATCAGCAGAAGAAGAGGCCACTTTACTCCCATCCAAGCCGAGCTATATGCCCAACCCAAGCAAGCTAAAGAAGTCTTGTTTGCCTGCCCTTCTTCCTGCGGTGCTACTCTGAGTAGCAATTTATTCTGCACGCTTTCATTGTGGTATTATGAGCAGCGTTCAGAGGTCGATGAAAAGTGTTTTTTTATCCTAGACGAGTCTCAATGAAACATGCATTCATTTTGGGTCACTGTAGGCCAGAAAATGGTGGAATTTGTTAGTCCTTTTTTCCTTTTCGGTGTTTTTCGAACTTGTTTATATATTTCTACATGAACAGTTACAGAGACTTCAGCCTCTTTCGGCTAGTACTGGCTATTCTCACTTCGAACCCTCTGTTACATGTTTTCTGTCGTAAGGAGAACTATCTCTGAAAATCGAGATCTTTTGTACGTAGGAACCTAACGATGTCTATTATACTGCAACACCAACTAATGGAAGGTTTTGGAGGTCTAGCTTCTGTTACCTTAGTGTGTTCCGGCCAAATATTTACCCAGTCATACCAATTTTAATTAATTTTTCAAGGATGTGTACTGCGGGTTCGCTGAATTCATTGTAAGTGGCCAAAGTAGTTCATTCTAATTACCTCAAATACACTTTATCAATCAGGAAGTTCGTTATTCATATTATTTTGATCGAAAGAGTACATGTCTGAAAGAAGAAGCTTTTCTTTCATTCTAAGCTTCCTTAGCGACTATGTCGCATACCACCAGAATGTTTGTGTTGTCCTCATCATTTCATCAACATCATCATCATCATTCGTGACAGTGGCTCGATCGGACTGTGTAAAAATTGGACTGTGAAAAAATTGGGACTTTGTAAGGGCGCTGATGACCGCGCAGTTGAGCGCCTCACAAACCAAACCTCATCACCTCCAGAATATGGTTTTTAATATGCACTGAGTCTTATTTTTTCCTATATCAACCAATGTTTACCCTAAATTTAGAAGGCCTAGCCGGCCGGAGTGGCCGAGCGGTTCTAGGCGATACAGTCTGGAACCACGCGACCGCTACGGTCGCAGGTTCGAATCCTGCCTCGGGCATGGATGTGTGTGATGTCCTTAGGTTAGTTAGGTTTAAGTAGTTCTAAGTTCTAGGGACTGATGACCTCAAAAGTTAAGTCCCAATCATTTAGAAGGCCTACATACAGCTAAATAGTCCTTAGCACACATTTCCACCCACTTATCGGCCAGCAAGTTTTTGTCCTCTTTCAAAATGATTATGTAGTGAGGAAACTGCTATTAAAATGTACAAACATGTTGTAACATTCTCGAGGTTCTTGAATGGCTTTTTATACGATTTTCATTGTGATACACCTACAGATTTACCAGAAGCTGCCTTATAAACACACGACAACATTTCCCCTGCTGCACTTGGGCTCAGCTTCGTGACTAGTACATACGTGTTCCCCAATTCTTAATTTCTCCTCAATCTCCTTTAACTTTGGTTTGATCAGTTTGTTGCTCCCACCGTTACGATCAATGAACTGCAGTGAAACCACCACATATACCTGGCTATATTGGTGATCTTGCAGCTCTCGAAGTATGAAATTACAATGAAATCCGGACCATTAGCTGCTTACAGGTGTTGAGAAATATCAACGTGCCCATACCGGGACTCGAACCCGGGATCTACTGCTTACATAGCAGACGCTCTATCCGACTGAGCCATCGAGGACACAAATGATTGTTCGACTGGAGGACTTCTCTCTGGCACGCTCCCTGTGAGACCCACATTTCCAACTTACCGTCCACACATTACATCTGTAGTGCCTCAGCCCACTAAACTCGTTTCGTTACTCGCGGCAGTCATCTACCGATTCCCGCAAGAGTTTAAGCAATGTGAATGCTCAAACGCCTGTAAGCAGCTAATAGTCTGGATTTCATTGTAATTTCATTCTTCGAGAGCTGTAAGAGCATCATCTTCAAATAGGCTTACCGGCCAATGATCTTCTTCAGTGCGGAAGAAGCTTGCTAGGCTTGAGGAAACCGAAGCTGGCCTACTTTAACAACTACGCTTCAGTACACATGCACTCTTGTCTGTCCGCTGCAGCAGGCCGCGCAGTTTTAATGAGTTAGGCGGAGATAAGGGCAGACAGGCAGCAACACCAATTTCTACACCTCCAGCCCGCGCGCCTGATTCACATTCTTAAGCTCGCCGATGGCCTCGCACGTGACGTGATAGCAGCGCTCTTAGCGGATGAGGTCAAAACCGTAGCGTCCGTGACAGCGTTTATCGGGTAACGCACCGATATGAATGCTACCGCTTTACACGAGAAGGGATGGCAACAAATTATACCTCAAAACAAGTTTCTTTTTAACAGTAGATACATTTTTTATTCATTCCATCTGGAGTAGTTTACGTTTATTTACGCATCGCGAACGTGATTTACTTACTTACAACGTTTCACAATATCCGTCTTGAAAGCTCCGCTGCAAATTTCTACAGCACCCAGCTCCCTCCCCCACGAGTTTCTTCTGCGGGCCGGATTGAAACCAGCTGCAGGCCGGCCTCAACCCGCGGACTGCTGGTTACCCATCCGTGTATTAGAGAGAACTGTAGAGGGTAGGAACTGTAGGGAAGACAGAGATTTTGATCTATCCCACAAGTAATTCAGGACAGCCAGATGACCCAAACTACACTGAGGTGACAAAAATCGTGGGACATCTCCTAATGTCGCGTTGGACCTCCTTTTCCCGGCGTAGTGCAGCAGCTCGACGTGGCATAGACTCAACCAGTCGTTAGAAGTCTCTGCAGAAATACTGAGCCATGTTGCCTCTATATACACTCCTGGAAATGGAAAAAAGAACACATTGACACCGGTGTGTGAGACCCACCATACTTGCTCCGGACACTGCGAGACGGCTGTACAAGCAATGATCACACACACGGCACAGCGGACACACCAGGAACCGCGGTGTTGGCCGTCGAATGGCGCTAGTTGCGCAGCATTTGTGCACCGCCGCCGTCAGTGTCAGCCAGTTTGCCGTGGCATACGGAGCTCCATCGCAGTCTTTAACGCTGGTAGCATGCCGCGACAGCGTGGACGTGAACCGTATGTGCAGTTGACGGACTTTGAGCGAGGGCGTATAGTGGGCATGCGGGAGGCCGGGTGGACGTACCGCCGAATTGCTCAACACGTGGGGCGTGAGGTCTCCACAGTACATCGATGTTGTCGCCAGTGGTCGGCGGAAGGTGCACGTGCCCGTCGACCTGGGACCTGACCGCAGCGACGCACGGATGCACGCCAAGACCGTAGGATCCTACGCAGTGCCGTAGGGGACCGCACCGCCACTTCCCAGCAAATTAGGGACACTGTTGCTCCTGGGGTATCGGCGAGGACCATTCGCAACCGTCTCCATGAAGCTGGGCTACGGTCCCGCACACCGTTAGGCCGTCTTCCGCTCACGCCCCAACATCGTGCAGCCCGCCTCCAGTGGTGTCGCGACAGGCGTGAATGGAGGGACGAATGGAGACGTGTCGTCTTCAGCGATGAGAGTCGCTTCTGCCTTGGTGCCAATGATGGTCGTATGCGTGTTTGGCGCCGTGCAGGTGAGCGCCACAATCAGGACTGCATACGACCGAGGCACACAGGGCCAACACCCGGCATCATGGTGTGGGGAGCGATCTCCTACACTGGCCGTACACCACTGGTGATCGTCGAGGGGACACTGAATAGTGCACGGTACATCCAAACCGTCATCGAACCCATCGTTCTACCATTCCTAGACCGGCAAGGGAACTTGCTGTTCCAACAGGACAATGCACGTCCGCATGTATCCCGTGCCACCCAACGTGCTCTAGAAGGTGTAAGTCAACTACCCTGGCCAGCAAGATCTCCGGATATGTCCCCCATTGAGCATGTTTGGGACTGGATGAAGCGTCGTCTCACGCGGTCTGCACGTCCAGCACGAACGCTGGTCCAACTGAGGCGCCAGGTGGAAATGGCATGGCAAGCCGTTCCACAGGACTACATCCAGCATCTCTACGATCGTCTCCATGGGAGAATAGCAGCCTGCATTGCTGCGAAAGGTGGATATACACTGTACTAGTGCCGACATTGTGCATGCTCTGTTGCCTGTGTCTATGTGCCTGTGGTTCTGTCAGTGTGATCATGTGATGTATCTGACCCCAGGAATGTATCAATAAAGTTTCCCCTTTCTGGGACAATGAATTCACGGTGTTCTTATTTCAATTTCCAGGAGTGTAATTCCTGAAGTCTGGCCGGTACAGGATTTTGTGTACAAACTGACCTCTCAATTAAGTCCCGTGTAAGTTCGAAGTGATTCATGTCTGGCGATTTGGGTGGGCACATCATTCCCTCTAACTGTCCAGGATGCTGTTCAAACCAGTTGTGAACCTGGTGACTTATTTGGGAAAAGTCCATGCATGGCTGCAAATGGTCTCCAAGTAGCCGAGTATAACAATTACCAGTCAGTTATCGGTGGAGCCGGTCCATTTCATATAAACACAGTCCACACTGTTATCCACAATGCCTTGTCGATGACTTTGATCCATAAGGTCGTGGCGTCTGAGCAATACTCTAACCCTGCTATCGGCTCTTTCCAACCGAAATCAGGACCCATCTGACCAGACCACGGCTTACCAGTTATCTAGGGTCACAAGCCCAGGAGAGACGTTGCTGGTGATGTCGAAATGGCTCTGAGCACTATGGGACTTAACATCTATGGTCATCAGTCCCCTAAAACTTAGAACTACTTAAACCTAACCAACCTAAGGACATCACACAAAACCCAGTCATCACGAGGCAGAGAAAATCCCTGACCCCGCCGGGAATCGAACCCGGGAACTCGGGCGTGGGAAGCGTGAACGCTACCACACGACCACGAGCTGCGGACCTGGTGATGTCGCTTCGGTCGTCTGGTGTCATAGCCAACTAACGCCAAATTTTGCCGCAATCGGATACGTTCGTCGTCTGTCCCATATTAACTTCTGCCTTTATTTCACGCAATGTTGCTTGTCTGTTAGCGCTGACAACTCCACCCACACGTCGTTTGTCTCGGTCCTTAAATGAAGGCCGGTGGACATTGCGTTGTCCTTGGTGAGAGGTATTCTCGACACGCTCTTGACACTATGGAATCGAATTCCTTAGCGATTTCCGAATTGCAAGTCCTATACTACTAACTGCAACTACCATTCTGCGTTCGAAGTTTTTCAGTTTCCATCGTGCGGCCATGATCACGTTGGAAACCGTTTCACATGGTTCGCCTATGTACAACTGTCAGCCCCGCCAATGCACTGCCCTTCTGTACCTTGTGCCCTTTGATGCCTTGTGTGATAGAAATCAGCGGAAAAATTCTTCTAACAGAGCGCAAAAAAGGTGAATACGCCCTGTTTGAAAAAGACTGACTGAAAAGTGGAGTACCAACTGCCTCATTCTGGCTTCCTCAGCGTCTTTAAGAATTTCCCAAAAATTTTGACATGCGAACGTATTCTCGCTGTCCTGTCCTTAATATACAAATCACTACTCGCTGCCACAAACTCCTCTCACTGTAACTCGCTCTCACACACTAGCCCGTCGCTGTTACTCACTCACTCCCATTCTCACTCACTCATTCAGCCCTCGTCACTGTCATTATCTTTCTTATGTCTCTCTGTCACTGTCTCCAGTCTCACAGACAAAGTCACCTCATACTATAACTGTCACCTCTCACTGTCACTGTCTCCCTCTCACCCCCCTCTCCCCGCTCTCTCTTACTGCTGTCACTTCCACTTTTTCCTTCTCATTATTCCTCTCCGAGTGGCACCGTCTGCTGCACACTTTTCCTGGTAGTTCTGTTGCTGTCAACTATGTTCCACTGCCAATGTGCCTCCCTGTTTCTCTCACAGTGCCATTGTCTTCTTTGCTCTTTCTATTCTACAGCCACTCTCCACTATCTTCCAATAGTTTTTACTTTTCCGTCTCTTGTCCATTGCCACTCTCTCCTTCTCTCTCAGAATAAAAGAGCGCGAATTTATTCACATGCCACAACTTTTGGAAAAAAAATTTAAATTGTGAGAAAAGTAGAATGCGACATCTGGTGCCTTACTTTTCAGTCAGAGACTTAACACAGGAGCCTATTCGCCTTTTTAGTGCTCCGATAGGAACATTTTTTCGCTGCTTCCCTTCTTTTCCGTGATATAACAGGACATGTCATTCGTATGGAAAGAACCGCATAGTTCAAGAAAATTTTGATAGTTTACTTACGTGAAATTGAAATAACGCAAAACAAGTTTTACACATACGATCGGATTTCATGTGCACAAAAATTTTACATGTGCTTCAGTACTACAACATGGGGTTCCCAGAACCCTTTTGATGATAAAGAAAACACTTCACAGTGTATTTCTCCGTGCTGCGTCACTTAATGAGCTAAATTTTCACCTCACATCGGATTTTACGTGTGTATTTTGCGTGTATATTTTTCGTGTGCAAGTAGGGTAACTTTGAACCTCTGTCTCTCGGAAACGGGTAAGGACATTAAGAAAATTTTGAAGGTTGTTCGAGTTCGGGATCTTAGGAATATATTTCAAGTATCTGAGACATAAGCTGCTCGTAGCCGTCTTGGAATCCGCGGTTCGGTTTTGGCATACAAAAACCACGTTTTTGGGCTCTTTCTCGATAACGGGTTAAGACTTTTGAAAACGGAATTATGGCACCTCTAGATAGATGCCTAGAGAATATACATTTAAAATTTGGGCTTCGGTTAGCTATTTAGATATCTGCTGCTGACGGCTAAAAACTGGTGAAAAACGCTTTTTTTAGTGTTTTCTTAGAAGGAACCGCCCATGAACTGAATGGTGCCTCCATAAGTACCTTGCCGGCCGCGGTGGCCGAGCGGTTTTAGACACTTCAGTCTCGAACCACGCGGCTGCTGCGTTCGCAGGTTCGAATCCTGCCTCGGGCATGGATGTGTGTGATGTCCTTAGGTTAGTTAGGTTTAAGTAGTTCTAAGTCTAGGGAACTGATGACCTTAGATGTTAAGTCCCATAGTGCTTAGAGTCATTTGAGCCATTAGCACCTTAAGGCGCACCATAGACGACATCTAATGCTAAAAGAACCAGTCGATTGCTGCATTTGCAGGAAGTGTGTAATATTCAAACTTTGACCCTCTACTGTAAGACATTTACAGTAATACGAATGATCCCTATCCCAAGGGCTATCCAGAACTCTTGACCGTACCTTTCTATCACCAATAGAAAAAATTCCGTTTTTATGCGTGTCGTATTGGAACTATGCATACCGATTGGGACGCAAACCTTATCTGATCAAAATTATCCGGACGCACAGACATCTAATTGTAGACATAAGTGTGGCGTGTTTCCACCCATCGCCTTTATGGCGCCTTGAACTCTCGTGCCAACACTTTCAATGAGGTATTTGAATGTCTGCGCAGGAGTGGCAACCAATTGTTTTTCAAATGGCAACAACACAAAAGGTAGGGAGTTGGACGCTGGGGCTGGAACGAACCCGACGTTCTGCCTCATCTAAAAAGTGTACCATTGTGTTCATGTTGGACGCTGGGGACTCAAGTAAATTACAGGAATTTTGTTGTCCAAACTGCACTGCCTCACAAATGTGCTTTATTAGAGGGTAGATTGTCATTCTGACACAATTAGCCTCTCCGAACCGTTCCTCTAACGTATGCAGTAAAAAATGTTGTAAAACGTGTTCACATCGTTCAGTATTTAGCGTTTTCTTAAGCGCAATAAGGGGACAACACCCTAATCACGAAAGCATCACCATACCGTAACACCACTTCCTACGTACTTCACAGCTGGCATTTCACAGGAAGACAGGTAACGCTCTCCAGGCATTTGCCAAACCCAACGTCTTCCATTCGATTGCCACAGAGCATAACGCGATTCATCATCCAAAAGTCACGCTTCCAGTCATCTATTATCCAGTCGCGTCGCTCGTTACACTACCTCAGGCATTCGCTACAGAAGTGTGTCGCTTATCAGGAGCTGTTCGACCATTACACCCCATTCCATCAACTCCATACGCAGTGTCATTGTGATAGCTGGACTGATGATAACACTTTGAAACTCTTATTCCTTCTGCTGATATTATGCAACGAGGGGCGTTTAATAGGTAATGAAGCATGTTTTTTTTTTCTCGCCCAAAATCGTTTGAAATAATGCTGAATTTCTTGTGGGACGTCGTGGAATACTCCCGATTTAGCTCATATAGTTCCGCGACCTTCCGACTGGTGGTGGCGCTATACAGAGGCTTCAAAACGGCTTCTGTAACGGATGTGCGTGCCAAGCAAGAGAGCTGTAGCTGAATGTCTTTTGGCGGAGAACCAGAGCATCACAGATATTCATAGGTGCTTTCAGAATGTCTACGGAGATCGGACAATGGACAAAAGCACCATGAGTCGTTGGTCGAGCAGTCTGTCATCATCGCAACAAGGTTGCGCAAACCTGTCGGATCTCCCGCGTGCCTGCCGGCCTCACGAAGCTGCGACTCCTGCAATGTTGGAACGTATGGACATTCTCATTCGGGGCGATCGATGGATTACAAAAACACCTGGTCTTCCTTGTTCGTAGAGCTGACACACACGCCCACCAGTTGGGGTACTCAAAGCGCATGCGCGCGCTGGGTTCTTCACTGCTTGGCAGAACACTATGAAGAGCAACGGAGGCGATGAAAGGTGGGTTCATCATTTGGAACCTGAGACAAAACGGCAGTCCATGGAGCGCTGCCACACGACCGTTTAAAGCAGTTAAAATCGTGGCCACGGTCTTCTGGGACTCTGAAGAGGTTATTCTGTTCGATGTCTTCCCTCATGGTGACATGAAGGACATGACATAAGTTCATGGCTTGTAGAAAATAAACTAACCCAAAATCACAGTAAGACACAGTTTTTACAGTTTCTAACACAAATTTCAACAACACCCGACGTTTTAATGTCACAGAATGGGCATATGATTAGTGAAACTGAACAGTTCAAAATTTCTAGGTGTTTAGATAGTAAACTGTCGTGGAAAACCCACATTCAGGATCTTGTTCAAAGACTTAATGCTGCCATTTTTACTATTCGAACGGTATATGAAGTAAGTGATCGTTGGACACGAAAATTAATCTACTTTGCTTATTTTCATTCGATTATGTCATATGGTATTACATTTTGGGATAACTTTTTCCATTCTAAAAGGATATTTTTTGCTCAGAAACGGGCAGCTCGGACAATAAGTGGCATAACTTCGCAAACCTCCTGTCGATCTCTGTTCACTAGTCTGTGTATTTTGACATTGGCCTGTCGTTTCTTGTTAACAATATCAGATTATTCCCAAGATTAGCAGCTCTCATTCAGTTAATACTCGGCAGAAATCCAATCTGCATTTCGATCGCACTTCCTTAACTCTTGTGCAGCTATCACAAGAATTCAAAAATCTTAGCAGTAGTCCACGCGCTTTCAAATCGAAACTGAAGAGTTTCCTCATGTGTCACTCCTTCTATTCTGTTGAGGAGTTCTTTGAAAAATTAAGCTGATTCTTATGTTACACTGTTGATTACATTTACTTAAACTTTTAGCTAAACTTTTTTTTGGGTTCATAAACATTTTATTCTATCTTTTGTCACTTTTATGTTGTAATTTCTGTAGTGACACGTTCCATGACCTTGGAGATCTGCTCCTCAATTTGGTCCTACAGAAGCAGACATGTGAATAAAATAAAATAAAGACTTTGATTCCGACGTCGACTGGTGGAATGTTACCATATGAGCATACAGGCCCTTCCAGTGAGATGGCGTAAGACCGTCGCATTGAATGGAGATAAGCTGAAAAATATGATTTCGTAGTCAAAAGAGTGGGAAATCATACAGTGCGTTGGAATCTTGAATAAACCAATGTGTTGCATTGTTACTGGGCTCCATTCGTATTTCTTACAACCATCCTTCGCACTGTGCAATACTCCCTGTCTGGTGGCACACGAGGTCTACCTGTTCTTGGTTTATCTGTGATTGTTCCTTCGCGTTTCCACTTCATAATCACATCTCCAACAATCGTCTTGCGTAGTCGTTCGAAGTCAGTGGGCTCTCCTGATCGACCCATTCTGTAGTTAATGTTCCTTTACCGAAAATACAATACTCCTCGTCCCCTGTTTATATTGGCTAGTCTGCCTCTCTTAACATTTAGCGTCCGGATACTTTCGGTCAGACAGTGTATACAGAGATATATGCACAGTAATTTTTTTTGCATAGTACACGAATGGTAAAGATAGAAAATCGACAATATTTGTGTGGGGCGCTCTCCATTTTGCCCCTTACATAAGCTTGTGAAGAGTGTATGTGGATGTACGAAGAGCATTCATAAGTAATTCGACACGTTTTTTTCTTTTTCTGAAAGCGCTTTGGTTTTATACAGGATTCCAGTACTCCCCTACTCTTTGGATTACAAACCCTATTTCTCACCATAATCTCCGTTCAATGTGACGAACTTACGCCACATTACACTGCATCAATTGCCTTCCCATCATCCGTGTACTACAATGAAATTTTCACTCTACAGCGGATTGTGCGATGATATGATACTTGCTGGCAGAATAAAACTGTGTGCCGGACCGAGACTCGAAATCGGGACCTTTGCCTTTCGCGTACAAGTGCTCTATCAACTGGTCGTGCGGTAGTGTTCTCGCTTCCCACGCCCGGGTTCCCGGGTTTGATTCGCGGCGGGGTCAGGGATTTTCTCTGCCTCGTGATGGCTGGGTGTTGTGTGATGTCCTTAGGTTAGTTAGGTTTAAGTAGTTCTAAGTTCTAGGGGACTGATGACCATAGATGTTAAGTCCCATAGTGCTCAGAGCCATTTGAACCATTTTTTGCTCTATCAACTGAGCTACCCAAGCACGACTCACCACCCGTCCTCACAGCTTTAATTCCTCCAGTACCTCGTCTCCTACCTTCTAAACTTCACAGAAGCTGTCCTGCGAACCTTGCAGAACCAGCACTCCTGGAAGAAAGGATATTGCGGAGACATGGCTTAGCCACAGCATAGGGGATGTTTCTAGAATGAAATGTACACTCTACAGCGGAGTGTGCGCTGATATGAAACTTCCTCGCAGATTAAAACTGACTCGAACTCGCGACCTTTGCCTTTCGCGGGCAAGTGCTCTACCAACTGAGCTACCCAAGCACGACTCACGCTCCGTCCTGACAGCTTTAATTCCGCCAGCACCTCGTCTCATACGTTCCAAACTTCACAGAAGCTCTCCTGCGAATCTTGCAGAATTCCGCCACTACCTCGTCCTCGTAGGAGACGAGGTACTGGCGGAATTAAAGCTGTGAGAACGGGGTGTGAGTCGTGCTTGGGTAGCTCAGTTGGTAGAGCACTTGTCCACGAAAGGCAAAGGATCCGAGTTCGAGTCTCGGTTCGGCACACAATTTAAATTTGCCAGGAAGTTTCATCCGTGCACTGCTTCCCACAGAGCGCATCCTCCATTGGCCCAAACAGTTGGAAGTCGGAAAGTGTGAAACCCAGACTGCACGGTGGATTAGAAAGAACAGTACAGTGGACGAATTTGATATCAGTATCAACAGAGAAGTCCAGTTGTACAGCGAGTTGTTTAATTGCGACTCGTCGATCACTTCGAATGAGAGTGTCCGCACGTTCCGACATTGCAGGAGTCACTGCGGTGTGCGGCGGGCCAGCACGGTGGACATCGGACAGGTTTGCACGACCTTCTTGCGATGATGACAGATGGCTCCGCAACGACTCTCCGTGCCTTTGTTCACTGCCAGATTTTCGTAGACATTCTACAAGCGGCTATGAATATCTGTGATGCTCTAGTTTTCCGCCAAAAGAGACTCAGTGACAGCTGTGTTCTAGGAACGTACCTCCGTTGCAGACGCCATAGGGGCTGAAGCGTGAATATTCCATGATCTCCCACATCATCATCATCATCATCATCATCATTTAAGACTGATTATGCCTTTCAGCGTTCAGTCTGGAGCATAGCCCCCCTTATACAGTTCCTCCATGATCCCCTATTCAGTGCTAACCTTGGTGCCTCTTCTGATGTTAAACCTATTACTTCAAAATCATTCTTAACCGAATCCAGGTACCTTCTCCTCGGTCTGCCCCGACTCCTCCTACCCTCTACTGCTGAATCCATGAGTCTCTTGGGTAACCTTGCTTCTCCCATGCGCGTAACATGACCCCAACATCTAAGCCTGTTCGCCCTGACTCCTACATCTATAGAGTTCATTCCCAGTTTTTCTTTGATTTCCTCATTATGGACACCCTTCTGCCATTGTTCCCATCTACTAGTACCTGCAATCATCCTAGCTACTTTCATATCCGTAACCTCAACCTTGTTGATAAGGTAACCTGAATCCACCCAGCTTTCGCTCCCATACAACAAAGTTGGTCGAAAGATTGAACGGTGCACAGATAGTCTTGGTACTGACTTCCATCTTGCAGAAGAGAGTAGATCGTAGCTGAGCGCTCACTGCATTAGCTTCCGCACAGCAAATTCCGTATTTTTTAAATCGAAATTGGCTGAAAAAAGTGTTGCATGCCTCACGTACATGTAAGCATCCCGCACCGGGTCGCTCTCCATCTGTTAGCTTCCTTACAGTGCTTAGTGTGTCCTTTATATTCAAATGAGAATAGTTCTTCCTCTGCACGTGTCAGCACAGTAAGAAGCGGTACAAGGAGGCTGGACGACCTGGAGCGACGCACGTTGAGTTATGGCCTGATCAGAATCCACTCGCCGGGATTACGCGGCTATTGACATTCAAATGACGCTCGCCTGGACTGTGGGCTGGGGATCCTGGCACGTTATGATGTATGGCCGCACGCCGGCCGCGGTATGAATGGCCAGCGTTGGATGGCGGGAGGGGAGGAGTGGCACACAGGCAACAGCAGAGGTGTTACTCTGTTATAGTGGCAGGACTGGCCAGGAAACCCCGCGGCTGCTGCGGGTGCGGTCGCTGGCGGCCCACGCTTCTCGCTTCCTCCTTCGAGGTCAGATGTTTCTCACGAGTGGTCCAGAGATAGAGAGGGACAGGTCTGAGCTGCTAGAAAGCAGGAGTACATCCCGGAGATGCGTCGGTATGTTACCTCGGGGAGCAGAATTCTGTCCACCAACGCCGGTGTATTTGTGTGACTTCCCTAGTGTTGCTGTTCCCAGAGTGCGGCTTGCGGAACCTCTGCAATCCTCGACGGTTCGACTGACCATAACAATTTGTTTTAAGCAAACTAAAGTAACAACAGTGTAATTATCTATCGCTGAGCGTTAAAGTAACGTAGGCGACCTTAATATTCAGCAAAACTGATCGGTTCTCACTGATAATTATGAGCCGGCCGCTGTGACCGAGCGGTTCTAGGCGCTTCAGTCTGGAACCGCGCTACTGTTACGGTAGCAGGTTCGAATCCTCCCTCGGGCATGGATGTGTGTCATGTCCTTAGTTAGGTTTAAGTAGTTATATGTCTAGGGGACTGATGACCTCAGATGTTAAGTCCCATAGTGCTTAGAGCCATTTGAACCATTTGATAATTTCGAGTTTAGTACCATAACAGCTAGGGTAAGACTAGTATTAGAACAGAGTTGTCTCGGTAGCTGTATGGCTTACCGCTGTCTTCTCCAAAGTAGACATTTCGAGGGCCGTAGCTGCCGTATAACAGGCTGACGAAATAAGAAATCGCAACTCCGAGAAGGAGCTGTGAAAGATAACGAAAGTTGGAAGGCGTTTATCTACATCTGAAAGATTTCACAGCAGTCAACCAAGAGCGTCGCTACTATGAGGACACACATTAGGTTAAATACGTGATGTACCGGTTGTGAGCGTCAGTGTTACCTTTGAGATTGGACGCAGTGAGCTGATGTTAGTGAAGAACGCCTATAAGACGACGAAGATACCATTATCAACACCTCACTGAATTAGAACAACGTTGTGTAATAGGGCTGCTAGTCGCTGGCTGTTCTTTTCGCTGTAGTATAGAAAGATTTGGCAGGGATGTAGCCACTGTACTTGATTCCTGGCAGCAATGGGCGTAGGAAGGTATGGTCGCAAGAAGACCGGGCTCGGGGTGGCCACCTGGCACTAGCGAGACTGAAAGCCGTCGTGGTCGCCTTGTGGATCTGGCCCATTGTACTGCATCTGCAGCAGCGATTCGAGCAGCGATTGGTACTGCAGTGACACAACTGTTACAAATCGCTCACTTACCCACAAAAAAGCCCTGTAGCACGCACTCTACTGACCTCAAACCACTGCTACATGCGAGTTCAGTCGTGCCAAGTGAGACCTCACTGTAGGACAGAGAGGAGGTCTGTTGTGTTTTTTGATGAAAGTGGGTTCCGCGTGGGTGCCAGTGATGGCGGTGTGTTGATTCGAAGGAGGTCGGTGACGGCCTGCAGCCAACCTGTCTGCGTCCTAGACTAGGGGCGGGCAGGAATCCTGCACGTGTGCGGTGCACTTGCACGCGTGCAGTTAACAGGTGTCCTGCGTGCACACAGGGGCAAGCTGGCCACCCGCTTACCTCCCCTCCCCACCATACCTTCTGGCCACTCCTTCCTCTGTAATGCGTTTTATTTTTCTAGCTTGCTTTATTGAATGATGGAATAAGGTTAGCAGGAGTGCTTGAAATAAATCATGGTTTGAAGGAGTACCTATCAACTACGATACGTTTCATTTAATATCACAGGTGAAGTTTACAATAAGTTTAATATCTGGAACAAAATTTCTGCATACAAACAAACGCAAACAGTTACGTAAATTTTTATCACTTATGTTTGCTCTTAACCGAGGCTTATTAATTCATCAAATGGTTTTGCCAGCTCTCACTATATAAAGCGCAATTTTATAGCTTGCACGTACCGCTGGGCTATTATTATTATGGTCCTGAAAAATTGAAAACAGTGCTCTATAAAATGTTAAATCAGTTAGATGAGAGACGACGAGAGAAAGTCGCAGATCTCTCGTGACAACGGCAACTAGGACAGATGCATCTAATATCGTCAGGTCGCTCTTCTTAAGCTCAGTCAATTTCCCCATCCGCTCAGAATCCGACAATAAATTGTACTCGTCCTTGTAAAATTTATTATAATGGCCTTCAATACTAAACTTCCGCTGACCAGCGAGAATACTGCCACATATTAAACATTTCGAATTTTCACGTTTTTGCACAAAGAAAAAATGATTCTCCCATTACTTTTTAAAAGATAGCAAATCTCCACGTCTCCGTTTCCTTGATTCACTCTGCATTTTCCGGTTCTTGAAATACAACGTTCACTACGTAGTGGTACGTCCGCGGCTTAGCCTTGTACTACACTGCCGCAACCTGCCGGCTGTCGCCACTGCCCCGTTCGACGATTGCACGCGAGCAGCACACGTGCAGCGCTGTGCGCTCACGAGCCGTGTGCAACGTTTGCCCGCCCCTGTCCTAGACACACAGGACCTACACGTGGAGTTATGGTCTGGGGCGCGATTTCGTATGACAGCAGGAGAACTCTCATTGTTTTCCCGCGCAGCCTAACCGCAAATCTGTACGTCAGTCTCGTGATTCGACCTGCTCTTCTGCGATTCATACACTGCATTTCAAGGGGTGTTTTCCAATAGGATAACGTACTCTAACAAACCGCTGTTGTAACTAATATGTTGCCTTGGCCTGCTCGACCATCAGATCTGTTTCCAATCCAGCACGTATGGAATGTCACTGGACGAAAACTCCAGCGTTATTCACAACCATTATTAACGATCCATGTACTGACCAACCAAGTGTAACAGACACGGAATTTCATCGCTCAAACTGACATCTGGCACCTGTACGACACAATGCATTCAACATTCTAGAAGCTACAAGGCTTGTTAGTGTACCAGTATTTCACATCTGCAATGGCTTTTCTCACGTTTACGTTAATCTGTGGGTAGCAATGTTAATCACTTAAATCTACACCTAGACAAAAGTATCCCGAAATTTCACTACTCTACATTAATTATTTGGTGGTACTGACTATTTGTTTCCGTCAGTGTGTTATACGATTTACACTTTGAATGAGGCTCTTCAGACACCTCTCGCCGTTTTTCTTGCATTTCTTCTGGGGTTTCGTTTTCTTGTTTTTATTGGTTTTGTTCAGTGGTGTGTATCTAACTGTGCGATGCATTCGTCGAGTATCTCTATTATACATTTTAAATTGTCTGCGTTTTATCATGCACAATGAATTCTGTGAAATTTTCAGAAAACTGATTGAATTAATACCATCGAAGGGAGAGGGAAATTATATCAAGGAAAAAGGAAGGGAATTTGTATGTGAATATGTACAAAATTCACTGAGAAAATCGTTTTTTTTTATTCAGTTAAAAGTTTCGATTGACAAGAATATCACCTATCATTAACTATCTGGTATTAACTCATACTGAAGTTGTCGCCTTCACAAATAAACTACGTAAAGCAATCTGACCAAATACCAACAAAAGGGATGTCGTCGAGTTATAGCAAGAGAAGTAACCGACTCCCAAATGAATCTGACAGCTTTTGACTGCAGCACAATGGGATGGAACGCAACGCATTTATTGAATTAAGGCCCTATATTGTGCCGAGCTGTGTATCACCATATCCAAAACGACAGTGAAAGCGACTGCGACTGCGTCTCCCTCACCGTCGGTATCTGTTTGCTGCAGCTCTGTAATCAACCTACTCACTAGGACATACATTGTCCTTAATAGTCCTCTCTGTGAACTGCTCCGGTATCGTACCGTGTGCGAGTCAGATCAACTGCTTGCCTACTGGCCAGAAAAAAGATAGAGTCTCACTACCAGCACAGAATGAAGAGCATTTCTAATGTCTAACTGCTCTTAGAGCTTCTTAATTGCTCCATTCTGCTTACAGCCACGAATATACGGCTCACACAGACGCGCTGGTGCATCTACGCGGTAATCAATCGGAGTGTAAGTGGCACCGGATGGCGCAGGGTCACGTCCTCTTCACTGAAGGAGAAGGCTCAGATCCGACGGCCCTTCGCACAAAACCAACAGCTCTGCTACTGCGAAAGAACATCAGAAGGACCGCACTTCCCTGTCCAGTAACAGCGCTCATCGCTAAACGAGTGACCCCTTCCTACTTAGTCATATACAGCCTTCTGCCACTCAGTAGAAGTCCATGTAGCAGTTGAGTGGAAATTTTCAGCAACACTCCCACTCCTGCCTAGTTTTTCAGAAGAGCCATTGGTTTTCTCATATTTAAGCTGTGGCCGTTGACTGAGGCCTGGGTTGCAGCCGTTTCGCTGCAACAGGCTTCGCTTCCCACTCCACCTTCCTTAGACTCTCACGGTCCAACGACGCCGCACTGAGGAAGTCCCTGCAAAACCGCTGTTCTGTTCCTCCCACGCGCTGCGGAGCTGCCCGACAGGTCACAATGCCTGTCCTCGTTTCCTGTGGTTTCACAGAAAAATGACTGTACCGTATTCTGGCTGCCAATTGTCCCTTGAGCAATTTCAATATGGGTGATTAGAAACTCGCCCCCACTGCCCGCATATGTCAATGTTCTAAATAACTTGTTCAAAAATGGCTCTGAGCACTATGGGACTTAACATCTATGGTCATCAGTCCCCTAGAACTTAGAACTACTTAAACCTAACTAACCTAAGGACATCACACAACACCCAGTCATCACGAGGCGGAGAAAATCCCTAACTCCGCCGGGAATCGAACACGGGAACCCGGGCGTGGGAAGCGAGAACACTACCGCACGACCACGAGCTGCGGACTCTAAATAACTTGTACTCGATCTCTTAAAAAATGCATGTGCTGTTCTTATTACTTCATGTAAAATATCCATAAAATCCGACGTCTTACAACCGTTCTTTTTATGGCAGCACACACAGTCAAAATTTACAAAAGATGGCCTAAATTTACACAAGTAACAAAAACAAAGCTACAAACTTCTGTAAGAGCAATCATAAGAATAATTGGTAGTGAAACCAAAACCTTCAATGGTTTGATTTAAATAAATGTTTTTAAACCATACTTGTGGCTTCTTCTGTTTCAAACTATAAACCTTGTATGTATAAGTTTCACCAATAAAGTTGAAGCTGAAAGCACTGAGGAACACGCTCGCTGCTGAAAAAATTAGTAGTCTGTAGCTGCGAAGAACAGCTTGGAGGGGGGCTCTGAGCCCTATGGGACTCAACTGCTGTGGTCATAAGTCCCCTAGAACTTAGAACTACTTAAACCTAACTAACCTAAGGACATCACACACATCTATGCCCGAGGCAGGATTCGAACCTGCGACCGTAGCGGTCGTGCGGTTCCAGACTGTAGCGCCTTTAACCGCTCGGCCACTCCGGCCGGCCTGGCCTAACAGCTTGGAAAATATCCTCAAAAACAGATTCGAAGATCACTGTTTCTCTTTACCACGTGAGCATGAATGATATCAGCCGCTCCCATTCTCAGAATTGAGCACTGGGGCCAGATGCCCGAATAGTGGCCTCAGTTCTCTTGGAAGTGGTTTGCCGATACCTTCCTCCGACCTGGCCCGCATCTCGTGGTCGTGCGGTAGCGTTCTCGCTACCCACGCCCGGGTTCCCGGGTTCGATTCCCGGAGGGGTCAGGGATTTTCTCTGCCTCGTGATGACTGGGTGTTGTGTGATGTCCTTAGGTTACTTAGGTTTAAGTAGTTCTGAGTTCTAGGGGACTTATGACCACAGCAGTTGAGTCCCATAGGGCTCAGAGCCATTTTGAACCTCCGACCTGTGTGTATCTGTTTCCCATTGATGAATGTGGTGATTGCTTCTGTACTGTAGTTGTGTGTTTAAATTGTTGTGTTTTTATGTTGTGGCAAGTACAATACATATCGACAAGAGAGTGACATCCAGTGTCAGCAAGCATCCTAGTCTTCTTGAACAGCACCAAGGTGACTGTCTGGCTTAACGTCCCATCCAGTGCATCTACATCTACATCTACATCTATACTCCGCGAGCCACCTTACGGTGTGTGGCGGAGGGTACTTATTGTACCACTATCTGATCCCCCCTTCCCTGTTCCATTCACGAATTGTGCGTGGGAAGAACGACTGCTTGTAAGTCTCCGTATTTGCTCTAATTTCTCGGATCTTTTCGTTGTGATCATTACGCGAGATATATGTGGGCGGTAGTAATATGTTGCCCATCTCTTCCCGGAATGTGCTCTCTCGTAATTTCGATAATAAACCTCTCCGTATTGCGTAACGCCTTTCTTGAAGTGTCCGCCACTGGAGCTTGTTCAGCATCTCCGTAACGCTCTCGCGCTGACTAAATGTCCCCATGACGAATCGCGCTGCTTTTCGCTGGATCATGTCTATCTCTTCTATTAATCCAACCTGGTAAGGGTCCCATACTGATGAGCAATACTCAAGAATCGGACGAACAAGCGTTTTGTAAGCTACTTCTTTCGTCGATGAGTCACATTTTCTTAGAATTCTTCCTATGAATCTCAACCTGGCGCCTGCTTTTCCCACTATTTGTTTTATGTGATCATTCCACTTCAGATCGCTCCGGATAGTAACTCCTAAGTATTTTACGGTCGTTACCGCTTCCAATGATTTACCACCTATGGCATAATCGTACTGGAATGGATTTCTGCCCCTATGTATGCGCATTATATTACATTTATCTACGTTTAGGGAAAGCTGCCAGCTGTCGCACCATGCATTAATCCTCTGCAGGTCTTCCTGGAGTACGTACGAGTCTTCTGATGTTGCTACTTTCTTGTAGACAACCGTGTCATCTGCAAATAGCCTCACGGAGCTACCGATGTTGTCAACTAAGTCATTTATGTATATTGTAAACAATAAAGGTCCTATCACACTTCCTTGCGGTACTCCCGAAATTACCTCTACATCTGCAGATTTTGAACCGTTAAGAATGACATGTTGAGTTCTTTCTTCTAGGAAATCCTGAATCCAATCACAAACCTGGTCCGATATTCCGTAAGCTCGTATTTTTTTCATTAAACGTAAGTGCGGAACCGTATCAAATGCCTTCCTGAAGTCCAGGAATACGGCATCAATCTGCTCGCCAGTGTCTACGGCACTGTGAATTTCTTGGGCAAATAGGGCGAGCTGAGTTTCACATGATCTCTGTTTGCGGAATCCATGTTGGTTATGATGAAGGAGATTTGTATTATCTAAGAACGTCATAATACGAGAACACAAAACATGTTCCATTATTCTACAACAGATTGACGTAAGCGAAATAGGCCTATAATTATTCGCATCTGATTTATGACCCTTCTTGAAAATGGGAACGACCTGCGCTTTCTTCCAGTCGCTAGGTACTTTACGTTCTTCCAGCGATCTACGATAAATTGCTGATAGAAAGGGGGCAAGTTCTTTAGCATAATCACTGTAGAATCTTAAGGGTATCTCGTCTGGTCCGGATGCTTTTCCGCTACTAAGTGATAGCAGTTGTTTTTCAATTCCGATATCGTTTATTTCAATATTTTCCATTTTGGCGTCCGTGCGACGGCTGAAGTCAGGGACCGTGTTACGATTTTCCGCAGTGAAACAGTTTCGGAACACTGAATTCAGTATTTCTGCCTTTCTTCGGTCGTCCTCTGTTTCGGTGCCATCGTGGTCAACGAGTGACTGAATAGGGGATTTAGATCCGCTTACCGATTTTACATATGACCAAAACTTTTTAGGGTTCTTGTTTAGATTGTTTGCCAATGTTTTACGTTCGAATTCGTTGAATGCTTCTCTCATTGCTCTCTTTACGCTCTTTTTCGCTTCGTTCAGCTTTTCCTTATCAGCTATGATTCGACTACTCTTAAACCTATGATGAAGCTTTCTTTGTTTCCGTAGTACCTTTCGTACATGATTGTTATACCACGGTGGATCTTTCCCCTCGCTTTGGACCTTAGTCGGTACGAACTTATCTAAGGCGTACTGGACGATGTTTCTGAATTTTTTCCATTTTTGTTCCACATCCTCTTCCTCAGAAATGAACGTTTGATGGTGGTCACTCAGATATTCTGCGATTTGTGCCCTATCACTCTTGTTAAGCAAATATATTTTCCTTCCTTTCTTGGCATTTCTTATTACACTTGTAGTCATTGATGCAACCACTGACTTATGATCACTGATACCCTCTTCTACATTCACGGAGTCGAAAAGTTCCGGTCTATTTGTTGCTATGAGGTCTAAAACGTTAGCTTCACGAGTTGGTTCTCTAACTATCTGCTCGAAGTAATTCTCGGACAAGGCAGTCAGGATAATGTCACAAGAGTCTCTGTCCCTGGCTCCAGTTCTGATTGTGTGACTATCCCATTCTATACCTGGTAGATTGAAGTCTCCCCCTATTACAATAGTATGATCACGAAACTTCTTCACGACGTTCTGCAGGTTCTCTCTGAGGCGCTCAACTACTACGGTTGCTGATGCAGGTGGTCTATAGAAGCATCCGACTATCATATCTGACCCACCTTTGATACTTAGCTTAACCCAGATTATTTCACATTCGCATTCGCTAATAACTTCACTGGATATTATTGAATTCTTTACTGCTATAAATACTCCTCCACCATTGGCGTTTATCCTATCCTTGCGGTATATATTCCATTCTGTGTCTAGGATTTCGTTACTGTTCACTTCCGGTTTTAACCAACTTTCCGTTCCTAATACTATATGCGCACTATTTCCTTCAATAAGAGATACTAATTCCGGAACCTTGCCCTGGATACTCCTGCAGTTTACCAATATTACGTTAACTTTTCCTGTTTTTGGTCTCTGAGGACGGACGTTCTTTATCAACGATGATAATGTCCTCTCTGGTAAGCCGTCAGGTATTTTATCGTTTCGCCCAAGGGGGGGTCCCTCTAACCTAAAAAACCCCCGTGTGCACGCCACACGTACTCTGCTACCCTAGTAGCTGCTTCCGGTGTGTAGTGCACGCCTGACCTGTCTAGGGGGGCCCTACAGTTCTCCACCCAATAACGGAGGTCGATGAATTTGCAACCATTATAGTCGCAGAGTCGTCTGAGCCTCTGGTTTAGACCCTCCACACGGCTCCAAACCAGAGGACCGCGATCGACTCTGGGCACTATGCTGCAGATATTAAGCTCAGCTTGCACTCCGCGTGCGATGCTGGTTGTCTTCACCAAATCAGCCAGCCGCCGGAAGGAACCAAGGATGGCCTCAGAACCCAAGCGGCAGGCGTCATTCGTTCCGACATGTGCTACTATCTGCAGCCGGTCACACCCAGTGCGTTCAATAGCTGCCGGAAGGGCCTCCTCCACATTACGGACGAGACCCCCCGGCAAGCACACCGAGTGCACACTGGCATTCTTCCCCGACCTACCCGCTATTTTCCTGAGGGGCTCCATAACCCGCCTAACGTTGGAGCTCCCTATAACTAATAGGCCCGCCCTCTGTGACTGTCGGGACCTTGCCGGAGAATCGGCCACTGGCCCAACAGGCGAGGCATCCTGTGGTGGCTCGGAAACGATGTCATCACCACTAGGAATCACCCCGTACCTGTTGGAAAGGGGTAAGGCAGCTGCCACGCGGCCAGATCCCACCTTCGCCTTTCGGCCAGGCACGCGAGAGCCCACCACTGTCCGCCATTCACCCTGGAGTGATGGCTGACCGGTAAGATGCTCACTGCCGGAAGACGCAGCGACATCAGGGGTTCCATGTGATTCCAAGGCCACCGAAGTAGGCATAGGTCTCACCACAGTTGCCCCAACGCCACTACGAGCCGACGCCTGCGCCTCGAGCTCGATGAGCCTAACAGACAAAGCCTCCACCTGCCCCCGAAGAGTGGCCAATTCTCCTTGCGTCCGCTCACAACAACCACAGTCCCTACACATGACTGGATAACGATAAACAGTAAGCCCTCGGCCAAGGGACACTGTGGTGAAACTTTCAGTTTAATCCAGAACATTGGCACGAACTCTGGTGCTCAGAAACTATACGGCACCGCCTCTCCCTCTCTTTCCGGCAAATGCTGCGGAAATTTCTTCTGGGATCAGAATTCTAAGTAGCTACCTCCAACTCGAACGGCATTGCACAACCGCGCGTACAAGGGAACATCCATTAATTACGTGAACTAAAGACATGGAGGGGGGGGGGAGGTGTCAGGCAAAATCACATCGAAGGGAATGGGGGGGGGGGGGGCGATGAAAATCTCACAGCAACTTTTTAATTCAGAGAATATACAACATTTTAACGGACAATATTGAAGAGACAGCCAATCTTTATGTCCTCTCTGAACTGAAGTGAATTTTGAACGTGTGTGCATGCCCAGAGTTCCTCGATGTGAACCGAAAGCCGCGCAAATTTCAGATTTAATTCTGGGGGTTCTGTGCCACGACGGTCGAAATCTCGGAGTGTCAATCAGTGAGTAACTCGTGATATTCCGAAATGCATATAAAGCCTTTGTTGTTGTGTTCAACATGAATTTGTATCAGAACTCTGAGAACGGATACGTTAAGCAACATGTCGACAAGTTGAAATGCACGTGCGAGCAAGAAGTTAATCATTTGTGAAAGGAAGCTAAGCTGAAGCTCACTGACAAGTATTCTCTTTGTGATTGTATAAACTAAAAGACTGAAAACGTACGTAATGATACAGTTCAAAGAAAGGTACAATGTCGTCTTTCATCTGCGAAGTAAGTATTCAATGGCATTTAGTGAATATAATATACCGATAAAAGGTCAGTTTTTATAGGGATCCGTCGAAACGGTTGATGATATTTTTGTGAAGCCTTTTTCACCCGTTGCCTGTCTATCTGTCCATTAGAATATCACGAAGGGTTGGCATGTTTAAAATTGTATTTTTAGTTGGTTGCTAAAATACTTTTTAATACACCTTCTAGCCGACCGCGGTGGTCTCGCGGTTCTAGGCGCTCAGTCCGGAACCGCGCGACTGCTACGGTCGCAGGTTCGAATCCTGCCTCGGGCATGGATGTGTGTGATGTCCTTAGGTTAGTTAGGTTTAAGTAGTTCTAAGTTCTAGGGGACTGATGACCACAGCAGTTAAGTCCCATAGTGCTCAGACCCAATACACCTTCTAAATGAAACATGATTTCATAATAGTGTTTTAATTGATGTTTAAAAAAGGGGAGGAGTGGGATACTTCCCGCCACATCTCCAAATTTTAAAGAAAACCCCTCACGTAATTAATGGACGTCCCCTAATATTTTAGTGGCTGAAATTCAGATTAGTGGGGAACACTTCAACCGAGGCCTGGTTTACTTACTGGAAGCTGTGTCCTAGGGAGAAATCGATATGATTACGCAACATATGAAATCTGACTACTGGACTTTTTCTTATAGGTTAACGAAATGTAACTGCGCTTCACGCCGGTGGCACGATACTAAATTATTGCTTTCGCGAGACTGCACTAAAGCTTTCTGGAAGGAAGATAGGACGTCTTAGGTGTTTTTTTTTCATTTAAGTTCCTTTATTCATTACTCCATGCCTTACTAGTTGGATGATTGTGTGATTGCGAGGAGAATTCAGGCTTCAGGGTGGTTGAGGGAGGAAAAGCTCCAGAACAAGCGGGAAAGTAGGTTTGCTTTTTTCAGATATTTAGATTCCTCACAAGCGTCTTCTAGCCGAACTGCGTGCCTATGGAATATCGCCTCAGTGATTTCCTGTCAGAAAGGTCATAGTTCGTGGTAACAGACGCAAAGTCATCGATTACAAGTGAAGTAATACCCGGCGTTCCCCAAGGAAGTGTCATAGGCCCTCTATTGTTCCTGATCTAAATTAACGATATAGGAGACAATTTGAGTCGCCCTCTTAGATTTTTATCAGATGATGCCGTCATTTACCGTCTTGTAAAGTCATCAGATGACCAAAACGAATTGCAAAATGATTTAGATAAGATATCTATATGGTGCGATATGTGGCAATTGGCCCTGAATAAAGGAAAGTGCGAAGTTATTCACTTGAGTACTAAAATAAATCCTCTAAATTTCTATTTCTGCGATAAGTCACACAAATCTGAAGGCTGTAAATTCAACTAAGTGCTTAGGGGTTGCAATTAAAAATAACCTAAATTGGAATGATCACATAGATAATGTTGTGGGTAGAGCAAACCAAAGACTGCGATTCATTGGCAGAACACTTAGAAGGTGCAACAGGTCTACTAAAGAGACTGCTTACACCACGCTCTACATCTACATCTACATCCATACTCCGCAAGCCACCTGACGGTGTGTGGCGGAAGGTACCTTCAGTACCTCTATCGGTTCTCCCTTCTATTCCAGTCTCGTATTGTTCGTGGAAAGAAGGATTGTCGGTATGCCTCTGTGTGGGCTCTAATCTCTCTGATTTTATCCTCATGGTCTCTTCGCGAGATATACGTAGGAGGGAGCAATATACTGCTTGACTCTTCGGTGAAGGTATGTTCTCGAAACTTTGACAAAAGCCCGTACCGAGCTACTGAGCGTCTCTCCTGCAGAGTCTTCCACTGGAGTTTATCTATCATCTCCGTAACGCTTTCGCGATTACTAAATGATCCTGTAACGAAGCGCGCTGCTCTCCGTTGGATCTTCTCTATGTCTTGTATCAACCCTATCTGGTACGGATCCCACACTGCTGAGCAGTATTCAAGCAGTGGGCGAACAAGCGTACTGTAACCTACTTCCTTTGTTTTCGGATTGCATTTCCTTAGGATTCTTCCAATGAATCTCAGTCTGGCATCTGCTTTACCGACAATCAACATTATATGATCATTCCATTTTAAATCACTCCTAATGCGTACTCCCAGATAATTTATGGTATTAACTGCTTCCAGTTGCTGACCTGCTATTTTGTAGCTAAATGATAAAGGATCTATCTTTCTGTGTATTCGCAGCACATTACACTTGTCTACATTGAGATTCAGTTGCCATTCCCTGCACCATGCGTCAATTCGCTGCAGATCCTCCTGCATTTCAGTACAATTTTCCATTGTTACAACCTCTCGATACACCACAGCATCATCTGCAAAAAGCCTCAGTGAACTTCCGATGTCATCCACCAGGTCATTTATGTATATTGTGAATAGCAACGGTCCTATGACACTCCCCTGCAGCACACCCGAAGCTACTCCTACTTCGGAAGACTTCCCTCCATTGAGAATAACATGCTGCGTCCTGTTATCTAGGAACTCCTCAATCCAATCACACAATTGGTCTGATAGTCCATATGCTCTTACTTTGTTCAATAAACGACTGTGGGGAACTGTATCGAACGCCTTGCGGAAGTCAAGAAACACGGTATCTACCTGTGAACCCGTGTCTATGGCCCTCTGAGTCTCGTGGACGAACAGCGCGAGTTGGGTTTCACATGACCGTCTTTTTCGAAACCCATGCTGATTCCTACAGAGTAGATTTCTAGTCTCCAGAAAAGTCATTATACTCGAACACAATACGTGTTCCAAAATTCTTAACTGATCGACGTTAGAGATATAGGTCTATAGTTCTGCACATCTGTTCGACGTCCCTTCTTGAAAACGGGGATGACCTGTGCCCTTTTCCAATCCTTTGGAACGCTACGCTCTTCTAGAGACCTACGGTACACCGCTGCAAGAAGCGGGGCCAGTTCCTTCGCGTACTCTGTGTAAAATTGAACTGGTATCCCATCAGGTCCAGAGGCCTTTCCTCTTTTGAGCGATTTTAATTGTTTCTCTATCCCTCTGTCGTCTATTTCGATATCTACCATTTTGTCATCTGTGCGACAATCTAGAGAAGGAACTACAGTGCAATCTTCCTTTGTGAAACAACTTTGGAAAAAGACATATAGTATCTCGGCCTTTAGTCTGTCATCCTCTGTTTCAGTACCACTTTGGTCACAGAGTGTCTGGACATTTGTTTTGATCCACCTACCGCTTTGACATAAGACCAAAATTTCTTAGGATTTTCTGCGAAGTCAGTACATAGAATTTTACTTTCGAATTCATTGAACGCCTCTCGCATAGCTCTCTTCACACTACATTTCGCTTCGCGTAATTTTTGTTTGTCTGCAAGGCTTTGGCTATGTTTATGTTTGCTGTGAAGTTCCCTTTGCTTCCGCAGCAGTTTTCTAACTCGGTTGTTGAACCACGGTGGCTCTTTTCCATCTCTTACGATCTTGCTTGGCACATACTCATCTAACGCATATTGTTCGATGGTTTTGAACTTTGTCCACTGATCCTCAACACTATCAGTACTTGAGACAAAACTTTTGTGTTGAGCCAACAGGTACTCTGAAATCTGCTTTTTGTCACTTTTTCTAAACAGAAAAATCTTCCTACCCTTTTTAATATTCCTATTTACGGCTGAAATCATCGATGCCGTAACCGCTTTATGATCACTGATTCCCTGTTCTGCGTTAACTTTTTCAAATAGTTCGGGTCTGTTTGTCACCAGAAGGTCTAATATGTTATCGCCACGAGTCGGTTCTCTGTTTAACTGCTCAAGGTAGTTTTCAGATAAAGCACTTAAAAAAATTTCACTGGATTCTTTGTCCCTGTCACCCGTTATGAACGTCTGAGTCTCCCAGTCTATATCCGGCAAATTAAAATCTCCACCCAGAACTATAACATGGTGGGGAAATCTACTCGAAATATTTTCCAAATTATCCTTCAGGTGCTCAGCCACAACAGCTGCTGAGCCAGGGGGCCTATAGAGACATCCAATTACCATGTCTGAGCCTGCTTTAACCGCGACCTTCACCCAAATCATTTCACATTTCGGATCTCCGTCAATTTCCTTCGATACTATTGCACTTCTTACCGCTATAAACACGCCTCCCCCTTCACTGTTCAGCCTGTCTCTGCGGTATACATTCCAATCTGAGTTTAGGATTTCGTTACTGTTTACGTCTGGTTTCAGCCAACTTTCTGTCCCTAGTACTATATGGGCGTTGTGATCGTTTATTAATGAGAGCAGTTCTGGGACCTTTCTATAGACGCTCCTGCAGTTTACTATTAGCACATTAATATTGTTATTCCCTGTTGCATTTTGCCTACTCCTATCTTGCCGCGTCTCAGGAGGCGTCTTGTCGGGCCATATTCAGGAGTATCCGCATCAGATGGGACTGACGGATGACATCGAAAAATTACAAAGAAGGGCGGCTCCTTTTGTGTAGGGGAGATAGTGCCACAGACACGATACGTGAATTGGACTGGCAATCATTAAAACAAACGCGTTTTTCGTTGCGATGGAATCTTCTCATGAAATTTCAATCAATAGTTTTCTCATCCGACTGCGAAAACATTCTGATAGCATCCACCTACATATGGAGAAATGATCATCACGATAAAATAAGAGAAATCATGGCTCGCACAGAAAAATTTAAGAGCTCGTTTTTCCCGCACGCCGTTCGATCTTGGAACGGTAGAGAGACAGTTTGAAGGTGGTTCATTGAACCCGCCGCCAGGAACTTTATTGTGAATAGCAGAGTAATCACGTAGATATAGATGATGTAGATTTTAATGAAAACTTCGCGCCTCCACCGAAAAGAGAACGTTACAAAAATGTGTGCTACTAGAGGGAGAGGGAATTAACTTCTTCCCACAACTCGATAGTAAGCCAGTTTAGGAAATTAGAGAGTAGTTCAGGACAGAAAACCGACAGGAGAATGCGTAGCCTCGAACGGCCCATGACTGGAGTCTTTCAAATCCACCGAACCTCTTCCCTTCCTCTACCTTCGACCGAGTACCATCCTGGAGGTGACAAAGATGGCTAGAGTGTGAGTGAGACAGAGAATCGCAGAGTCGTAAGTCTTGAGATGATTGGACATTTTAAAAGCTAATGGTCTGTAACCCCCTCCATTTGGATTGGGTAAGAACTCGTGAGAGAGTGGGGGTGATGAAAGAGAGAGCAAGGGGTAATTTTCTGATGATGTTGCAAAAATTACGACGGGGGAAAGACACTATGTTGGTAAATACGCATTTTGCTTCCCCCTCTCTTAAGGACCCGGTATGACATAAACTGCGCGAATGTTTCCAGGGCAGTGCTGAGCGAGTGCTGAGCACTGACAGACACTGAGATGCGGGAACTGATGTCAAGTGCTCTGAAGCTATATGCGAGACCTGCTCCTGCTCTTGGAAGGACCAAATCAGACCATGTTAGGTAGCGTTCATGTCGATTTCCCTCTTGCTTACTTCAAGCAGTCAAATCAGAGAGACGTTTAGGGTCATTTTTGCATCGGATAGTGACTTTGGATTCTGAAATGGGGTGGCTAGCAGGGAGCTGGAAGCGCTAAGGTGCTGGTAATTAAAACTTGACATTTACACCAGAAAAGATACACTATGTGCTCAAACGTATCCGGACAATCCCAAAAACATACGTTTTTCATATTAGCTGCATTGGGCTGCCACCGTCTGCCAGGTACTCAATATCAGCAACCTCAGTAGTCATTAGACATCGTGAGAGAGCAGAACTCACGGACTTCGAACGCGGTCAGGTGATTTGGGTGTCACTTGTGTCATTCGTCGGTACGCGAGATTTCCACACTCCTAAACATCCCTAGATCCACTGTTCCCTATATGATAGTAAAGTGGAAACTTGAAGGGACACGTGCAGCACAAAAGCGTACAGGCGGAACTCGTCTGAAAACTGACAGAGATCGCCGACAGTTGAAGAGGGTCGTAATGTGTACAGGCAGACATCTATCGAGACCATCACACAGGAATTCCAAACTGCATCAGAATCCACTGCAAGTACTATGAAAGTTAGGCGGGAGTTGAGAAAACTTGGATTTCATGGTCAAGCAGCTGCTCATTAAGACACACACCACGCGGTAAACGCCAAACGACGCCTCGCTTGGTGTAAGGAACGTAAACATTGGACAATTGAACAGTGCAAAAACGTTGTGTTGCTTAACGACTGAAGTACAATGGATTTGATGAAGCAGCCTGAAATTTTTGTACACCGGAAAAAGCAAGGAGAAAAAATTCTCAGTAACAAACTAGATAGTGAATCAATTAATTTCTTCAAAAAGTTTCTACCGTATATGATAAATGTAATAATTTTCATAAATATGTACATTTCGCCTTTAGATAGAAAGTAATCCATAATTTAGTAATCAGTAATGGTAAAAATACGCTTTATAGTTCCCAGTAACATTGTCCCAGTAGCATTGTCTGACTGTCTCCAAAATCTTTGTGAAGTCTTAGTGTCGTAATACTTTTGTCGCATGTCTCGTAAATAAACAGCGTAAGTGATGATTTGCGTATGTGTGATATTCAAAAAATGGCTCTGAGCACTATGGGACTTAACATCAATGGTCATCAGTCCCCTAGAACTTAGAACTACTTAAACCTAACTAACCTAAGGACACCACACAACACCCAGCCATCACGAGGCAGAGAAAATCCCTGACCCCGCTGGGAATCGAACCTGGGAACCCGGGCGTGGGAAGCGAGAACACTACCGCACGACCACGAGATGCGGGCGTGTGATATTCAGTGTGATGTAGGTGGCATGATACCTGTAAGTAGTAAAACAAAAAATACCATTTCTAGCGTTAGTGTTTAAAAACACTCATAGATCCATTTTGTTCGATTTTACGATTGGAGTCTAACTTCAAAAGGACGCAAGAGAGGCAGAAAATCTCACATGCAAACAGCACCAAAGATGTTTATGTAAACAAATGCACAAATACCCTTGAAAACAAGAATAAATTCTATAACCGCGTTGTGCTAAGCATAAAAAAATAAGTAACTGTGCAGTTTTCATAATTTAATCAGTCTTCATTTAAATTACAAGATCCTTTAAAGCGTCCACAACTTTTCCACTAATAATAAATATAGCTTTGTTTACACCTAAGCTTGTTGGTCACACAGTGGCGGCGTTATCGCTGTGCACAGGGGCAAATTCAAATGTCATTTTCTTATTATTCAGTGAAGGTAACGAGCAATGCACTTGTTTGTCTTGTTTCATTACAAGTCTGTTATTGACTAGGGAGAGCTGTGTTGATTTCCCCTAGGATTAGACATTACATACAGCGATCATAAGAAACGTTCGATTACAGCCAAAACATCTAACGGCAATTAATATTAGTTGATATACACCGATTAGCCAGAACATTACGATCACAGACCTGCTATCGATATAAACGCGTCCAGGAGACAGCAGCGTCACCTGATGAGGAATCACTGCTAGTCAGACACATGCACGGTGCATGTAGTATCAGTGAGCGTGCTATGCGTGTGAAGAATGGGGAAGGTGCGCGATCTATCTGAGTTTGAAAGAGGGCAGATTGTGATGCCTCGAAGCTCAGCAGGAGCATTTCGGAAACTGTACGACTTGGCGGGTGTTCGAGGAGTGCTGTGGTGAGTGTCTTCAAACGGTTATGAAACCAAGGTGAAACGACGTCCAGGCGTAGTGGGGTAAGGCGGCCATCCTCATTACAGATGTCGGACGTCGTAGGCTGGACGCACTGGTAGAACAGGATAGATGGCGAACTGCGGCGTAACTAAAATCAGACTTTAATGCTGGACGAAAATGCAAGTGTGAATGAGCACTCAGTGCAGAGAACACACCTAGCCACAGACCTCCGCAGCCGACGACCCATGCCTGTGCCAGTTTTAACACCACAACTTTGGCAACTACGACTGAACTAGGTTCAAATGGCTCTGAGCACTATGGGACTCAACTGCTGTGGTCATAAGTCCCCTAGAACTTAGAACTACTTAAACCTAACTAACCTAAGGACATCACACAACACCCAGCCATCACGAGGCAGAGAAAATCCCTGACCCCGCCGGGAATCGAACCCGGGAACCCGGTCGTGGGAAGCGAGAACGCTACCGCACGACCACGGGCTGCGGGCGACGACTGAACTAGGCACGTGACCGTTGGCATTGGACGTTGGCGCAGTGGCAGAGTTTCAGAGCGTTGCATGGTCTGATGAATCCCGACGCCTTTTTCATCGTGCCAATGAGAGTGTGCGAATCCGTCGTCTTCCAGGAGAACAGCTCCATGACACCTCTATTGCGAGACGGAGGCAAGCTGGCGGCGTCTCCATTATGCTCTGGGAACATTCACGCAGGCATCCATGTTCCAATGGAGCTCGTGCAAGAAAAAAAAAAAGGTATAAATGCCTCTGTGCACTATGGCACTTAACATCTGAGGTCATCAGTCCCCTAGACTTAGAACTACTTAAACATAACTAAGGACATCACACACATCCATGATAGAGGCAGGATTCGAACCTGCGACCGCAGCAGCAATGCGGTTCCGGACTGAAGCGACTAGAGCCGCTCGTCACAGCGGCCGGCCGTGTGAGACACCCTGTTGCATGTCTGTACCGTGACGATCATGTTTCCCGACGGCAGTGATGTTTTTAAACAAGATTCTGCACCATATCACAAGACCAGGAGTGACATGGAGTAGTTCGAGGAACACAGTGGCGACTTACAGTTGATGAGCTGGCTCCCAGTTCGCTAGATCCGAATCCGATCGAACATATCTGGGATGTGACTGAACGTGGCGTTGCAGCTCATCGCACCACTCCCCGGAATTTACGGGTATCAGTTGACTTGTGTGTGCATATGTGTTGCAGTTACCTCCAGCGATCAAGCAGGGCTTCATTGCTTCCATTGCATTCTCCGGCGAATCTCGCTTCACTGTGGCAAGTGATTGGGGCCACCGGTTAGTGTGGACAGAGAGCAGAACACGTTACACTCTATAAGTAGGCTGTTTAGGTTTTTATGTTGGTAACGTCACGTAGCGCTCTGTATGAAAATCACGGACTGTGCTGTCTGCAGTCTGTGGCTGGTTTGCATTGTTGGAATATTCGCTATTGTAGCGTTGGGCAGTTGGCTGTTAACAGCGCGTAGCGTTGCGCAGTTGGAGGTGAGCCGCCAGCAGTGGTGGATGTGGGGAGAGAGAGAGCGGAGTTTTGAGAGCGAATGATCTGGACGTGTGTCCATCAGAGAGAGTAAATTTGTAAGACTGGATGTCATGAAAAATCTTTCATTTGCTAACTATGCCTATCAGTAGTTAGTCTCTTCAGTAGTTAGAATCTTTTATTTAGCTGGCAGTAGTGGCGCTCGCTGTATTGCAGTAGTTCGAGTAACGAAGATTTTTGTGAGGTAAGTGTTTCATGAAAGGTATAGGTTATTGTTAGTCAGGGCCATTCTTTTGTAGGGATTTTTGAAAGTCAGATTGCGTTGCGCTAAAAATATTGTGTGTCAATAAGCGCAGTCATTTATAATTTTTCTAAGGGGACGTTTCAACTCCACACTCATTAGTATGGCCTATGCATTAACGTGTGGGCAGGCATTATGCACAATGGCCAAACGCTGTTAAATATCTTTGCGCGAGGTATTGCGACGCGATTAATTTGGGCCATGCCCGTTTGTTTAGTGGTGCAGCAGATGACAACTTTCTGTTTATGGACGATAATGCCCGCCAACATACTGGAAATGGAAGGTATTGAAAGTATGTATTCTCCGTACTTAAGCCCTATAGATAATGCCTGGAATTCTCTTGGTAGACGCGTTTCTCAAGGAAGGTTCCCTCCCTGAACGGTGAAAGCGCTGAAAACTGCCTTAAGAGAGGAGTGGAACAATATATCTCAATGACTCTGCTAGACTACATTGCTCTTCAAATAACTTAGTTGTACTAAGTATACCCCAACTGTACACCCCAAGAGAAACTGAGGTCTTACACTGGTTTTGCGCTTTGAAATGCTAAGGTGACTGTAAGTTTACTCCACTTGTCTACCTGGCCATGCTCTGCTAAATTGATTCTGTCCTTTGACAGTGATTGTTGCTTCTAGAGAGCATCGAAGGTTATCACTTTTATCAGGATGTTAAATAAAACTTAAGTGCTGAAATAACTGAATGAAATGGTGTCCCTGTCATTATTGTAGTCAATTGTTGATGGGAGATTAATACGAGTATATCAAAACGGGATTAACATTTTATAAAAAATTATTGCGAAAGTTTGTTGACCATAAAGTAGGACAAACAACACAAGTTAAACGATATGATAAATAAATGATGAATTGTTGGCAACACAAATAGACATGACAAATAATCCGCACTACACTGGATAGCGACTGGTTCACAAAGACTAAATTTTATGTGTTTAATCTATTTACTCTGGCTCAAAGCTTGGATAATGTAATCTGAAACGTTCTGTCACTGAATAAATATTGATGGATTTATTCTACACAGAAGTTATACAACGTTGGTGTAGCTGAGAACAAGTGGCGAGACTATGGTACTGTTTACGCTAATAAGCCATAGCAGTAATACTTCACCCATTCTCGATGTGTAGCGCTGTCTCAGGCGACGGTTGTGGTGCAAGTGTGCGGCGCCTGTAATTAGCTATCGCAAGCACGAAATATGCAAAATCGCGGGCTACTGATCTGTTAATTGGACCTCATTACTCTCTGATGGACCACTGAAATCTCGGAAGATTCCAGTGTATGGCCCTCCTGTTTGCAGATCGTGCTATGGACCAACTTGACTCACTCATACGGCAGTGCGCACAAGGAGATTAAACGTCAAGGCAGCAGACCTGATACATCTACGTCTATATCATACTATACAAGCCATCTAAAGGTGTGCGGCGGAGGATACTTTTTGTACCAGTAACTGAGGCCTGCAACACTGTTCCACTTACGAATAGCACGTGGGAAGAGTGACTGTCGGTAAGCCTCTGTACTGTAATTTCTCGAATTTTCTCCTCATGATCATTGTGAATAAGATTGTCCTTGGCACAGTGAGTTGTCTGAGGGCTGAACTATCGGAACAGCTAAGACTTCATCACAGAATCCTCAGTCAAGACCAATGCCACTCCGAAGTCAGGCTCAGGACGAGTGTCCGAGGAGCAACTCATAACAAGAGTCAGTACCAGAATTTCCTCTCCAGAACGGAGTCTGAACTAGAAGCCCTGTTTCTCTGCTCCACCCTTTCTATCAAATCTCAGAAAACTCACAAAAAACACCAACACAACTGCTCCTAGAAGGGTTTCGTGCCACGAGCTCCATATCTCGCCCTTAACTTGTGTGCTCTACATTCAGGCCAATCATCACCAAATTTAACAATATTCGTTTCCCTGCTGGAGAAGCAGCCAATCCCTGACACATAAGTTCCTACAAAGGGAGGAGAAGACATTACACTTTCGAACTGTTTTTCCAATGGTCACTTTAGACAACATGTTTTAAGTTTCCATTTAGGCCTGAACAACACATTTATCATAGAGATCATTATCTGGACGGGCCGAACTTTACAGCATGTCCGACCAGCGGCCTCAGCTAAACTAAGAGAAGTGTTTTTCTGTCCCAAAATAGATCATTTCAGAGCCAACATGAATGTAGCATTCCATTCTGAAATTCTTCTGAAGGCCTGAGGCTTCCCAAAAAACTTGGCACGCAGCGAGGTGATACCACGTAACAGATCCATCGATAGCCTTTGGTCCAAGGTGAACATAGAAACTTGCGAATTTTTATGGCCGCCATCCCTTTACACAATGGATGTTTGTGACACTGTCGAAACGCCTTGGCTGAGTGACCTACTTCTCTCCTGTGTCACTGTCCCTGCAGTGGCCAAGGTAAATCCAGGTAGGCAGTTTTTTCGCCTCTTCATCCGCAAGAATTGTCTGCACGCCGGAGCGAGAACTTCTTGGGAGCAGCATTCTGTTCCTCTCCCTAATAGCTGCACTTGACTTCCAAGCCCCAAATATCCACAGCAAGATTTAATGTTAAATAACTAAAGAGCTTGCTTGTTCTCAACTCCAGGCAATACTAGGAGAGCCACCATAAGGGTCCCACATGCACTAACAATGAACATGCTCCCATCAGTGCCTGCTCATGTTGATAACTTCCTGTTGTCTAACAAAAATGATGTCTAGAGTGTAATAACATCGTTAAAGAGTATCCTTGGAAATGAACATACATGAGAGAGCGACTCGTCCTCTCTCAACTCCTCAACAGTTTGGTAGCCACTGTGAATAACAAGTTCAAAATGTGCAAAAGTGCATGAGGAGGGAATGTTCCTTACGAATTTTATGTTGGTAATCCGGCACATGAATATTATTTATGTCTGTTGTCCTGCTTTCCTATGTGGTGAAATCTGTACCATTTTTGTTATAAATATATATAATAGACAGTGTTTCATGTCGTTCATCATTGCCTGCTATTATTCCTGTCGAAGAATGTCTTTGTCCTTTGCAGTCGTCAAGCATAGTATGCAGGAGCTTGACAGTGCCCAAAGAACTGTTAATACGATGTAAACCTTGTGTGATCAACAACTATGAATTAATGTGCGATCGCTGGGGTGCCTTTATCTTACATGTCGTTCAACGGAGCAAGAATCGTAGGCGCGAAATATTCGAACCACGGTGATGCATCATTACAGGCCTCGGTAACAAGCCCCTGGGTTCGACAGAGCACAGGCGTCCTACATTCATGTAACAAGTTTAATGTTTACGTTTGATTGAGATAAATAAACATTGGTCCATAGTTATGCTTAAACAACGAGTAATCTACGTGATTAAAATTCTATCAGCCAAACATTTAGTACAGTGTTTATGGTCTCTGATGTGTACGTAGTCGACATTAAGGAGAAGTCGACTGTCGCCAGTGACAGTTTGGGAAAGGAAATTACATCTACGAAGAGGCGTTTATTACATTGCCGTGCAGGATGATACTCTGAATCTGCCGCATTCGGTGTGTACGACTATAATTTACAGCAATAAATTAAGAGACAAGAAAATTCTTGGGCTGTAATTGTCGTTAGGCGTGTGCGCTAACTGCTGATGGCCACCACCCGAAGCCCGAAATACAGGGTGATTCAAAAAGAATACCACAATTTTAGGAATTTAAAACTCTGCAACGACAAAAGGCAGAGCTAAGCACTATCTGTCGGCGAATTAAGGGAGCTATAAAGTTTCATTTAGTTGTACATTTGTTCGCTTGAGGCGCTGTTGACTAGGCGTCAGCGTCAGTTGATGCTAAGATGGCGACTGCTCAACAGAAAGCTTTTTGTGTTATTGAGTACGACAGAAGTGAATCGACGACAGTTGTTCAGCGTTCATTTCGAACGAAGTATGGTGTTAAACCTCCTGATAGGTGGTGTATTAAACGTTGGTATAAACAGTTTACAGAGAATGGGTGTTTGTGCAAAGGGAAAAGTTCTGGACGGCCGAGAACGAGTGATAGAAATGTAGCACGCATCTAGCAAGCATGTGTTCGCAGCCCAGGAAAATCGACTCGCAGAGCTAGCAGAGAGCTGCAAATTCCACAATCAACTGTATGGAGAGTCCTACGAAAAAGGTTAGTTATGAAACCTGAACGTCAACTACCCGAGGCGATGGATCGGTCGCCAGGCAGCCCGTGACAGAGCACTTCATCACTGGCCTCCAAGAAGCCCTGATCTTACCCCCTGCAATTTTTTCTTATGGGGGTATGTTAAGGATATGGTGTTTCGGCCACCTCTCCCAGCCACCACTGATGATTTGAAACGAGAAATAACAGCAGCTATCCAAACTGTTACGCCTGATATGCTACAGAGAGTGTGGAACGAGTTGGAGTATCGGGTTGATATTGCTCGAGTGTCTGGAGGGGGCCATATTGAACATCTCTGAACTTGTTTTTGAGTGAAAAAAAACTTTTTAAATACTCTTTCTAATGATGTATAACAGAAGGTTATATTATGTTTTTTCATTAAATACACATTTTTAATGTTGTGGTATTCTTTTTGAATCACCCTGTATTAATCCACCTTGCCCTGTTGACTCTCTCTATAACAGATTCAATTTTCCGATTCATTTCATTACATGGCGAGGCAGAGCCAAACTGCAAGGATTAGTATGGTAACTAGATTCGTTAATGACTACTCGTATATAAGAAACTTAACATTGTGCTGTATAGCCTACGGAATACCAGACAAGCTGTGTGGCTGGATTGAAGAGTTTTTAGCAAACAGAACACAGCATGTTGTTCTCAATGGAAAGACGTCTATAGACGTTAAAGTAACCTCTGGTGTGCCACAGGGGAGTGTTATGGGACCGTTGCTTTTCACAATATATATAAATGACCTAGTGGATAGTGTCGGAAGTTCCATGTGGCTCTTCGCGGATGACGCTGTAGTATACAGAGAAGTTGCAGCATTAGAAAATTGCAGCGAAATGGAGGAAGATCTGCAGCGGATAGGCACTTGGTGCAGGGAGTGGCAACTGACCCTTAACATAGACAAATGTAATGTATTGCGAATACATAGAAAGAAAGATCCTTTATTGTATGATTATATGATGGCGCAACAAACACCGGTAGCAGTTACTTCTGTAAAAATATCTGGGAGTATGCGCACGGAACGATTTGAACTGGAATGATCATATAAAATTAATTGTTGGTAAGGCGGGTGCCAGGTTGAGATTCATTGGGAGAGTCCTTAGAAAATGTAGTCCATCAACAAAGGAGGTGGCTTACAAAACACTCGTTCGACCTATACTTGAGTATTGCTCATCAGTGTGGGATCCGTACCAGGTCGGGTTGACTGAGAAGATCCAAAGAAGAGCGGCGCGTTGCGTCACAGGGTTATTTGGTAAGCGTGATAGCGTTACGGAGACGTTTAGCAAACTCAAGTGGCAGACTCTGCAAGATAGGCGCTCTACATCGCGGTGTAGCTTGCTGTCCAGATTTCGAGAGGGTGCGTTTCAGGATGAGGTATCGAATATATTGCTTCCCCCTACTTATACCTCATTACATCCCTTTCCTGTTCCAGTCGCGTATGGTTCGCGGGAAGAACGACTGCCGGAAAGCCTCCGTGCGAATTTAGAGAGATTCGAGCGCGCACGGAGGCTTTCCGGCAGTCGTTCTTCCCGCGAACCATACGCGACTGGAACAGGAAAGGGATGTAATGACAGTGGCACGTAAAGTGCCCTCCGTCACACATCGTTGGGTGGCTTGCGGAGTATAAATGTAGATGTAGACGTAGAAACAACATATTCAGGCAAAACAAGGGTACATGCAGTGCGTTCATAGTTCTGGAAAAGGCTTTCGAGGAAACCGAATGAATTTAATTTTCTTTATTCGATCGCAACTGGAGTTTTCAGCACTGACGTAATGACAGAAGAGGGTGATTTCATGACATGCCGCCACTGGTATTTAATACGTTTACTGAAGAGAAAAATCAGACATTCTAAGCTGATGTGTGAAGATGTTTATCATAGACCGAAAACCAGCATGTTACAATCTGCTGGGAATGTAACAGCGCCCGCCGAAATTGAACGGGAATTGAGTCGAGTCTGTGAAGAAGTAGAACGAATGCTAGCTGGTACCGCTGATATGCACATGGCAAAATTTAGGAAATACGCTATATGACTAATAAAAAATTTGGGCAAGCGAAAATTTAGACCAATTGCTGTCTCGCAAATGGATTAAATAAAGAAGGAAGGTGGCAAAGAGTCGTACTGGCAAGGACTGTACAGTGCAACAGATGTTTCTATAGAAGGGAACAGTTGGTAACGTTAAAAATTCTAAACTTGGAAACCAGAAGTAGATTAATGACAACTACCGCCGAACACGCAGCGTGGAAGAGAGGAAATGGTGGTTTGAAGCTATGAGTCAAGCCGTTCACAGCACACTGGATAGCTAAATAGGTAGGGGAATATTACCATAAAAAATGCAAGGGTCCCACTGAGGAGTTCATTTCTGATCTGTTGGGAAGTTTTAAATAAACTTCTGCATGTTAAATATGGAATAGTTCGGTAATTGTACGCAGCGAGCAGTCGTATGCAATCAGTATTTGAAACTCGCGGTAAACAAGTCTTCCGACAGTTGCTGTTCTCTTATGCAACAAACATGGGCAGTAAGACAGGAGCTAAGTGAGCTGTGAATTTATGTGAGTCAAATAAGACAGGTCAGTTTCTTGTTCTTTTCAAAGTAAGTTTTTCAAAGTAAGCTGAAACTTATTACTCGTTTACCTTATCTGAACACGTTATTAAAACAGCTTCTTGTAACACTGCGTGGATTCGCTTTCTAAATATAGGTTCAACAGGTTCAACATACATCAGACTGAGCTGAAGAGAAATGATGGGAAAGCTGTATGCGGGTGCTTTACTAAAGAGTCAGAAAACAGAAAAAAAATAAAGAAGACCAGAAGTAAGGAGGAAACACCAGGATAATCGACGGTATCGGATGCATCCAGCATTTTTGATGATGACGGTAATTATGGTTATTACGATAGCCAGTCAAATCATTACCTAGGCGCAGTATAGAACCAATAAGTTCTGTTTCATTAGCGCAGAAGTAATTGAAGACAAAGAATTGTAGTACAGGTATGTTGAAAATTCTGACTAGAATAATGCTGCAGGTATACCGTGGAAGACACCCCATATTAGGTTTCTGACGGCTCCTTATGAAGATTTTAAAAATTGTATAAATGTGAAAATGAAATGAATTCCTCATTCCATGTTTCTGTTTAAATACAGTTCATTATTCTACTTTCCTAACAGAAATTTGCACACACTTAAAGTTGCGATTGTTTCGTCCATGTATGTTGAATAAGAGCTACACGTGTTAAGCTCACACACTCCCAGTTACTGCGGATTATTGCTCCATTGGGTTGGGGAATCGTGCGTAATAGCACCTTTGTATTATCTGTGATTAAACCTGACTGAACAGCTTTCTCTTTTTACATACGGAAAAAAAACATTCACGGTTATTTTTATTTAAAAATTACAGGCTTCACCGTGGTTAGGCATCATCAGATTATGTGAAACTGCCAGGCGAAGTTCACTGCTCTGGTTTACCAACGCTCTATGTCAACCACATACACATAAAACCGTCTGGATGAAAATCTCCTTGTTCGTATGATTAAAATTGATTTAATATAGTAGAGAAACTTCAGAAACTTTACGTACCGTAGCTTTTAGGTTACTATTACTCCATGCAACGTGATTTTTTATGTTTGCGTAATTTGCACTGTTCCTGAACTAATTTTCTGGGCTGTCTTCAGATCTGTTATTAGTTTTTTACTCTCACGTTGAGATTTTTCACAGATAAGGCAAATTCGGTTTCCATTTGACCCTGAGATCCACCCAGAGAAATTTTATCAGTTTTAACATTTTGCTGTCAACAGTTGCACTGTTTATAGTTCGTGATAAGTTTCGAACTCTACAGGTTCATTTTCAAGCCTGACCTACTGAAGCTATAAAACAGCAGTACATAGTTGTCACTGAACAATGAATACAAAAGTGGAGTTACCATAACAAGTTCAAGTGTATCAGAAATTAATTATTTGAATGCAAACATATCCAAACTGATAATAATATACAGCAAGGTGGCTACACAAGCTTTATAAATGTTTTCATACTGAATGGTTCAACCCACATATGTCTGTTACCAAGTCAATACGAAAATGGTAAATATAGCCAACAGCATCAGGAAACATTCTATGGCGCTAGGGTCATTAAACCATCTGTATGTATGATGCAAAATTTGTGATGGAGCAACAAGTGTGATTTTTATTCGTTTCAGTGTGCTTTATATTATACAGTCACACAGCCAATGTAAGTGTCGCATTTTAAATGTGGATACGTCTAAGCACCTTCATTAAACCTGACATCAACACACTGAATGACAACAACAAATGTACAATTATTACACAAATACAAATACTAGTGTCGCGTGTACCCGTTACATATTTGAACGTAAGACAAGCATTTCATGATCAAGCACTCGTCTACAGCCAATGGGCGCATGGACTTAAAATAGGGGGCATCGCAGCGCCTTTATTAACAAGTCACATATAATATAAAGCACACTGAAACGAAAAAAAATCACACTTATTGCTCCATCACAAATTTTACATCATACATACAGATGGTCGTCTTCCAAACAGGACTACGTACACAAATAGTTTACATATATAACATATTAAAAACAATACATATTATTTGCTTAGCTAATATGTTTTGTAAATACTAAACAGAGTCTCATCGGATAGAATCATTACGACATCTCGTCATGGGCGATCATCTTGAAGTCGCGTCGTGTGTATCCGTTCGTGCGAGTCTTCCTGTGGTAAATCAATGTCTAATGCTGACATATGGGGTACTCGAGCATTTTACATAATTCCAAACAATTTTGCTCTACTGGTCATGCATGATGCACAAACAACATTATTAATATAGTGCTGCTATGACTACGCCACTACAAGCATCGTGACCTGACATAATTAAAAAATGGTTCAAATAGCTCTGAACACTATGGGACTTAACATCTGAGGGCATCAGTCCCCTAGAACTCAGTACTTAAACCTAACTAACCTAAGGACATCACACACATCCATGCCCGAGGCAGGATTCGAACCTGCGACCGTAGCAGTCGCGCGATTCCGGACTGAAGTGCCTAGAACCGCTCGACCACCGCGGCCGACCCTGACATAATTGACTAACTAGAGACGCTAAGCAAATTACAGAAGCACTGAAGTGCTCTCTTACGAAACATTGTTTCAGGTTCAAACATCATGATATAACATATTTGTTGGCTTGACAGACATATCTAATTACGGATTACACTCCAATAATTTGATGAATACTACAAAGCGCTCTCGTACAAAACTTCGTGTTACGTGTCATATGGTGCGCAGTATTTCTTATTCATTCGCTGTGAGATTATCATACACTATTTCGGGCATCTAATGCAGTAATTAAAAAATGAAGAGGCGAATATGTGTAGCCTAGATGCGAAAAATCCTACTTACCCTCAACTAAAAACGAAACAAAGTAAGATTAAAATTAAAATAAAGAAACAAAATGTGAAAAGTCAAGATTCTATAAGTGGATGGGTCGGTTGACCAACCAGGGCCTATACTCATATAGTCGCGCTCCCAATATCGACTTGTAACTTGTAATGACTTCTGTTTTTGTGATTTCTTGAACTGCTTAATAGGATGCACATTGGCAATATCTCTGTAATGTAAGCACTCCGCGCCTTCCCATGTATTTAATTGCACATGGATATTGCACTTAACGCCTACTTATGGTCAGCAGAATCTTTATCACGCCTTCTGGGGCACCAATGCCATTTGCCGATAATTGCTAGGTGGTAATGCAAGGATATTAATAGGGCTAAGGTGCGTATGACACGATCTCTAGGATTAAATGGTTGTTAAATTATATGTGTAGATGACCTGCAAAAATGATCGTACCTGGAGGCCGGACGCAATGGAATGATTTTTTAAATTTTATTTCTCTATTTTTCAAATTTTGTTTCTTAATTTCATTTTATTTATTTTTATCATATTTAGTTGAGGGTCTGTAGGTTTTCACATGCAGGCTACACATAATGTCTTTTTAGATTTTTAATTACTGCATCAGGAACCCAAAATAGTGTATGGTGGTCTCACAGCGAATTAATAAGAAATACTGCACGCTGTCTGACACGTAGCATGAAGTTTAGTACGAGAGCGCTTTGTAGAGTACATTGTATCATCTGAGTGTACTGCGTAATTAGATCTACATCTACATCTACATTTATAATCCGCAAGCCACCCAACGGTGTGTGGCGGAGGGCACTTTACGTGCCACTGTCATTACCTCCCTTTCCTGTTCCAGTCGCGTAAGGTTCGCGGGAAGAACGACTGTCTGAAAACCTCTGTGCGCGCTCTAATCTCTCTAATTTTACATTCGTGATCTCCTCGGGAGGTATAAGTAGGGGGAAGCAATATATTCGATACCTCATCCAGAAACGCACCCTCTCGAAACCTGTCGAGCAAGCTACACCGCGATGCAGAGCGTCTCTCTTGCAGAGTCTACCACTTGAGTTTGTTAAACATCTCCGTAACGCTATCACGGTTACCAAATAACCCTGTGACGAAACGCGCCGCTCTTCTTTGAATCTTCTCTATCTGCTCCGTCAACCCGATCTGGTACTGATCCCACACTGATGAGCAATATTCAAGTACAATACTCAAGTATAGGTCGAACGAGTGTTTTGTAAGCCACCTCCTTTGTTGATGGACTACATTTTAAGGACTCTCCCAATGAATCTCAACCTGGTACCCGCCTTACCAACAATTAATTTTATATGATCATTCCACTTCAAATCGTTCCGCACGCATACTCCCAGAAATTTTACAGAAGTAACTGCTACCAGTGTTTGTTCCGCTATCATATAATCATACAATAAAGGATCCTTCTTTCTATGTATTCGCAATACATTACATTTGTCTATGTTAAGGGTCAGTTGCCACTCCCTGCACCAAGTGCCTATCCGCTGCAGATCTTCCTGCATTTCGCTACAATTTTCTAATGCTGCAACTTCTCTGTATACTACAGCATCATCCGCGAAAAGCCGCATGGAACTTCCGACACTATCTACTAGGTCATTTATATGTATTGTGAAAAGGAATGGTCCCATAACACTCCCCTGTGGCACGCCAGAGGTTACTTTAACGTCTGTAGACGTCTCTCCGTTGATAACAACATGTTGTGTTCTGTTTGCTAAAAAGTCTTCAATCCAGTCACACAGCTGGTCTGATATTCCGTAGGCTCTTACTTTATCAGGCGACAGTGCGGAACTGAATCGAACGCCTTCCGGAAGTCAAGAAAAATAGCATCTACCTGGGAGCCTGTATCTAATATTTTCTGGGTCTCATGAACAAATAAAGCGAGTTGGGTCTCACACGATCGCTGTTTCCGGAATCCATGTTGATTCCTACATAGTAGATTCTTAATTTCCAAAAACGACATGATATTCGAGCAAAAAACATGTTCTAAAATTCTACAACAGATCGACGTCAGAGATATAGGTCTATAGTTTTGCACATCTGCTCGACGACCCTTCTTGAAGTCTGGGACTACCTGTGCTCTTTTCCAATCATTTGGAACCTTCCGTTCCTCTAGATACTTGCGGTACACGGCTGTTAGAAGGGGGGCAAGTTCTTTCGCGTACTCTGTGTAGAATCGAATTGGTATCCCGTCAGGTCCAGTGGACTTTCCTCTGTTGAGTGATTCCAGTTGCTTTTCTATTCCTTGGACACTTATTTCGATGTCAGCCATTTTTTCGTTTGTGCGAGGATTTAGAGAAGGAACTGCAGTGCGGTCTTCCTCTGTGAAACATCTTTGGAAAAAGGTGTTTAGTATTTCAGCTTTACGCTTGTCATCCTCTGTTTCAATGCCATCATCATCCCGGAGTGTCTGGACATGCTGTTTCGAGCCACTTACTGATTTAACGTAAGACCAGAACTTCCTAGGATTTTCTGTCAAGTCGGTACCTAGTATTTTACTTTCGAATTCACTGAACGCTTCACGCATAGCCCTCCTTACGCTAACTTTGACATCGTTATGCTTCTGTTTGTCTGAGAGGTTTTGGCTGCGTTTAAACTTGGAGTGAAGCTCTCTTTGCTTTCGCAGTAGTTTCCTAACTTTGTTGTTGTACCACGGTGGGTTTTTCCCGTCCCTCACAGTTTTACTCGGCACGTACCTGTCTAAAACGCATTTTACGATTGCCTTGAACTTTTTCCATAAACACTCAACATTGTCAGTGTCGGAACAGAAATTTTCGTTTTGATCTGTTAGGTAGTCTGAAATCTGCCTTCTATTACTCTTGCTAAACAGATAAACCTTCCTCCCTTTTTTTTGTATTCCTATTAACTTCCATATTCAGGGATGCTGTAACGGCCTTATGATCACTGATTCCCTGTTCTGCACTTACAGAGTCGAAAAGTTCGGGTCTGTTTGTTACCAGTAGGTCCAAGATGTTATCTCCACGAGTCGGTTCTCTGTTTAATTGCTCGAGGTAATTTTCGGATAGTGCACTCAGTATAATGTCACTCGATGCTCTGTCCCTACCACCCGTCCTAAACATCTGAGTGTCCCAGTCTATATCTGGTAAATTGAAATCTCCATCTAAGACTATAACATGCTGAGAAAATTTATGTGAAATGTATTCCAAATTTTCTCTCAGGTGTTCTGCCACTAATGCTGCTGAGTCGGGGGGTCGGTAAAAGGAGCCAATTATTAACCTAGCTCGGTTGTTGAGTGTAACCTCCACCCATAATAATTCACAGGAACAGATATGCTTGTCAAGTCAGCAACTATGTTACATCAGGAGGTTTGAATGCGAAAAAATGTTTCATAGAAGAGCACTTATAATGGAATTAGCATGTCTAGTTCGTAAATTGTGTCAGGTCGTGTTGTTTGCAATTGACTGGTGGCGTAATCATAGGGACACCAAGTGAAAAAGGTTGATCATGCAGTACGCATGACCAATAACGCAAAATTTTAGAATTATGTAATTGGGTTGAGAATTTCAGTATTCGTTCCCAGTAATTTACGACAGCAGGACTCGGATGAATAGATACGCACTTTGAGTTCAGGACAAGGCGAATTCAAGATGGTCGCCCATGACAAGATGTCGTAATGATTCTATCCCATGAAACGTTGTTTCAATAGGATTACGTAACTGTTTTCTACAAAACTTATTGGCTAAACAAAGTCTATGTATTGCTTTTAAGTGTTTTATATATGTAAACTATTTATGGATGGTTGATTTGGGGGAGGGAACAAAACAGCAAGATCGGATTAGGGGACGATGGCGAAGGAAGTCGGACGTACCCTTTCGAAGGAACCATCCCAGCATTTGCCTGAAGTGTTCTAGGGAAATCACGGAAAACCTAAATCAGGACACCCAGACGCAGGTTTGAAGCAACGTCCTCCCGAATGCCAGTCCAGAGTGCTACCACTGCATCACCTCGCTCTGTAACTATTTATGTACTTAGTTTTTTTGGAGACAACCATCTGTATGTATGGCGCAAAATTTGTGATGGAGCAACAGACGTGATTTTATTTGTGTTTGTACTTTATATTCAATGTGACTGTCAATAAAGGGGCTGCGATGCCCCCTGTTTTAATTCCATGCGCCCATTGGCCGTGGACGCTCGCTTGAACATGAAATGGTTGTCTTATGTTCAAATATGTAACATGTACACGCGACGCTAGTGTTTCTATTTGTGTAATACTAGTATATTTGTTTTTGACATTCAGTGTATTGATGTCAGGTTTAATCGAGGTGCTTAGATGCACCCACATTTAAAACACGACATGTCGATCGGCTGTGGACGTGCCCTTGTACGTAAGGTGCGACGCTGGAGCCATCGAAAGTTTCCTTGTGCTGTTAGTTATAATTTATTCAATAAATACAGTCGTGATCCCATTTAAGTTCATAATTTCTGTTTTTTAGATGAACGGTTTCGATCTTCTGTGAGATCATCATGAGGTGTACATCCCTTGATGACAGTAAGAATCTCTGGCGTCGAGCAGGTCTGTCCGCGCAGGTATAGAGAATGTGTTGATCTCCAGTCTGGTTTCGTGTTAGTAAGAAGCTTGTGTGGATCGCGGCATTCATTCTGCAAATATTTATAAAGCATGTGTATCCACTTCGATGTTTATTATTAAGATCAGGCATTATCAAAGCAGATATGTTTGTATTCAAATAATTAATTCCGTTATATTTGAAATTTTTGTTGTAATTCTACTTCTGTATGCACTGTTTACTGACAAGTATGTACTGCTTTTTTGTAGCCTCAGTAACGAGGCTTAAAAATGAACTTGTAAGGTTCTAAAGTAGTCGCCTAATATAAATACTGCAATTATTGAGAAACTCGTTAACAATCGCTTTAAGAAAAGGTGAATTTTATTTTAGTTTGATAGAGTATTTGGCGATATTTGTCACACCCATCAGGCTGTTCGGCGTGAAACTTTATAGTTCATAACTGTCATGGTATAATGTTGTGAGGTTTTATTTGTGCTCTTAAATGCAGTTTTGGAGTTTCTTAGAAATAAGTTCCTGAAAGTGTGTGAATAACCCAAACGTATTCTATCACGTTTATGGTAACTAGGTAATACTTAAATAAAGTCAGGTCATTATTAATTTCGTGAAAAATGTCTACTAAAGATGTTTTGGTATAAGGCTTAGAAAAAACAGAGACAAAAAGCTGGAGACGACACAAAGTACACAGTACATTCAGTACACCATAAAAAAACATGTGAATACTTCAAATCTGTATTGAAATGCTTGAATGATGGAAAACATTATTGTACAATATGTGGCGATTTGAAAGTAGTTTGCGGCGTGTACTTGATCAATAATCCAAGTACACAAAAAATGCTGTCTTTCATTTGTGAATCGGAATGCAGAGGTCTACGATAAAAAAAATCAACTACTGAAGCTTGAGATTGTGCAAATCAGCTGACTGGGAAGTCAGATGATTTGCTGAAATTCATTCGTATGTTAGGCACAGAAATCTACGCTTTACACCAAGGTTGGACCCGATGTTCTCCTTGGCTACTAGAATGGCCAAAAATTATTTCAGACTTGACAAATTTTAAGAAAGAGTTTACTGAAGATTTTACGTTACAGTCTCTGCTCTTTTTAATATTTTAGTTTGGCATCATTGTTTAAAAATTGCGTACATTGATGGTTCCAAACCAGGGGACTCTTGACTGTTCAGTAGTGATCCCCTTCCATGTCTTCAGGATCTGCCATCCCCATGACTATACTGTATTTACTACAGAGCCCCATGCACTTCTGAAGGCACTAGGGCAGATTCCCATGTCTTCAGGTCAAACAGTTTCTCATCTGCTTCGATTCCCTTAGTGCCTTACAGTCATTGCAGCACATGTACCTAGCAGAGAAAATGGTCCAGGTAATACATGGCCATCTGTACGCCCCTCAACAGCGGGAGAAGCAGGTCTTATTCTACCGAGTACCAGGAAATTTTGAGAAATGAACAGGCAGATCAAGCTGCAAAGAGGCCTGCAGGGAACGTAAAGTGGCACAGTGTGCTCTTACCCTGCAGGCTTCACTTTGCTGGTGAGTCGGGTAGCCATGCAGTTGTGGAAGTAGGAGTGGCTGGCAGTGTGGGACAGGCGATGAAGCCAACTATTCGACCGTCAATCTTCTTGCTTTTCACTTCGGTGGGACGAAGAGACTCTGATCTGCCGCTAAATTGGACAATTTTCTCTAATGCATGGCTTTCTCCTCTGGTGATAGGATCCCCCAGTCTACGATGCCTGTGGCGTGTGAATCACTGTACGCCGTTTTTTAACTGTGTCCGTTTCGTATTGTGTTAAGTGGGCAGAGCAAAGTTAGGTAGGTGCCTGCGATTTATTGTAGCTAATGACGAGACAAGTGTGATATTTTTTATGATATTTTGTAACGTGTCGGGAGTGCGGTCTGAGCTTTTAGGTTGTAGATTTTAGTGGGTTGCATAGTGTAGTGGCTCACTCATCTTTTTTACTACATGAATCAGCAAGCCGCAACTTTATTCACACTCATCTCATACACTTTTATACAGGCGCTAAAGGCCTTGCTGTCGTGCACACACCCTGACATATAGTAATTATCATCCAATATTAAACAGACTGTTGTCGTTCTGCAAAACAGGATCTCGGTTTCGAAAGTAAAGAAAATTCAGTGTTTGAGTACACCGATGACGATATCATGAAGACGGAACAAATGCTCGTATGAAACTTCCTGGCCGGCCGAAGTGGCCGTGCGGTTAAAGGCGCTGCAGTCTGGAACCGCAAGGCCGTTACGGTCGCAGGTTCAAATCCTGCCTCGGGCATGGATGTTTGTGATGTCCTTAGGTTAGTTAGGTTTAACTAGTTCTAAGTTCTAGGGGACTAATGACCTCAGCAGTTGAGTCCCATAGTGCTCAGAGCCATTTGAACCATTTTTTGAAACTTCCTGGCAGATTAAAACTGTGTGCCCGACCGAGACTCGAACTCGGGACCTTTTCCTTTCGCGGGCAAGTGCTCTACCAACTTTTTTTTTTTTTTTTAATCTAATGAACCGCTGCAGGAGCAGGACGACGGGTAGCGCAGGGGTCGACACCCGAAGCCTGGCCATCCCGCCGCCACGCCCAAGCAACGTGTTCGAGTTCGAGGATCGAAGGATCAGGAAGAGGATGTAGTGGGTTTGTCGATGTTGTTTTATTTATTTATTCCTTTAATTTTTGTAACATTTTTTTATTTTTTTATTTTTTTTATAGATTTATTTTTGGTTCATTACAAAGAAAGATCCTACAACTGCCGTAGCCGTGCGTCCGAGTCGTCTTCTCGTCTGTTGGGAGGGGTTCCCCCCTATTCCGTCCGTAGAGGATCAATATGCTCCAGGATTCTTCTTCATTTTCAGCGTCTCATACCCGGAACACCCCAGTGAGCAGGAGGATCCGCAAATAATGAACCTAAATAATTTGCGAAACGAGTTCTGTACTTCGGGTGGCGGCTGAAAGCTGCATGTGTCGTCATCAATAGGGACCAAAAGTCGAGTGTGTCTTTGGGCGCATCGCAAAATATGTAGTAAACGGCCATGCCTTTTAGCCAGTTAACGGCGTTCGTTCTGGTTGATGGAAAATAGACGCTGTCGGGGCGCAATACTTCATCAGGGGAGATAGACTTCGGCAATCGCCGCAAGAGTAACGCCAGCATGCGCTGCGTCAGTAGCCAGCGCTCGCTGGTCGCGGCACACGTCAGACGGTGTGCGTCCGAGTCAGCGACTGAGCATGTCGGACACAAGGGGTCGTCCGTCAGATGCATGGAATGTAGCCTCTGACGAGTAGCGAACTTCCCATTCACAACAATGTACCACAATGAACGCACCGTCGTAGGGAGAAAAGGCGTGTGTACCGCTCGCCACACCGTGTTCCAGGCAACTTCAGGATGTCTGTGGGTGACCGTATTTACAGGTTGCTGCTGTTGATAGAGGCGATAATAGTCTTTTGTGCTGGGCTTCCGTGTCGTCGGAAGTTCTGACCGTAAGTAGCTGAAGTCAATCAAGAACTCTCTGATGTGGGTGAGTGCCGGTGAAATGTGTCCTACAGAAACCGGGGATGCAGAGAGTGTGGTGCCACTTCCGCTATCAGGGTGCCCGTCAGAGTGGCGTGGGCAGAGGTCCACTTGCGACGCATAGTGTTGAGATAAAGCGATCGCGCACGGTTATATACATGAATTAAACCGATACCGCCCGCCCGCTGCGGCAGCGTCAGGGTGGCGTATCGGACTTTAAAAACCACACCGGTGCTTACGAAATGTCCATATGCTGCTTGAAATCTGTCGGCCATCGTAGCCGTCAAGGGAAGGATATGCGCAAAATAGTTCAGTTTTGAGACAAGATAGGTGTTGACATAACGTGTTCTGAGAAGCATATCCAAGCGACGCAGTTTGTTGTCCTGCAGCAGAGCACGTGTCTGGTGTAGGAGCCGACGGTACGTAGCCGCCGCCGTGCGGCGGACATTGCTATAGAATTGCACTCCTAAACACTTGAGTACGGGCACCTTGTCAAAGGGCACCGCCGTTGTGTGGGAAAGCCCCCCTCTGACATCCATGTATTTTGTCTTCTTCACGTTGATGACGCTCCCAGCGACCGCCCCGTACTGGCGTAGCCACTGTAGCGCCATAAGCATTTCATCCTCTGATCTGGCCAGGAACACCACGTCATCGGCGAATGCACCACAACGAAAGGTCTCGTCCCGCAAGGAGATACCAGTTAATCGCTGTCGTAGACCATGTAATGCTGGTTCAAGCGCTGCAGCAAATAATATACCCGACAGGGGGCACCCTTGTCGCACTGACCGTCCAACAACAATGTGACCAGACTGATAACCGTTGACCATCATGCAGGAGCGCGCTCCGTGGACCAGTCGAAGGACCACCTGTGCAGACTCCGGAGAGAGGCCCATGCGTTGCAAAACTGCACGTAAGAAGCCGTGGTCGACGCGGTCGAATGCGTGGTCAAAATCTACGGCGACAAGGGCGCCTCGTATTTTGCAGGCCGCTGTCAAAGCAATTACGTCGCGGTATGCTCCTAACGCCGTATGAATGTTGCTAACACCACCTAAACATGTTTGATCGGTGTGGATGGCTTTCCCGATAGCGGTGTGGAGACGCGCGCGGAGGATACGGGCGAAGATCTTGTAGTCGTTGTTGAGGAGTGTGAGTGGGCGGAAGTCCTGCCACCTACAACCACCATTCGGTTTCGGTACTGGGATCAAGATGCCTTCTGTGAATTCTGTGGGGACAGTGAAATCAGGGCGGATCAGGTCTTGAAATATTTGGAGCCACTTGTCACCCATAAGGTGGTAAAAAGTGCGGTAGAATTCCAGGGGTAAACCGTCCGGTCCAGGCGACTTGTTCGGTTCTCCACGTGCCAAGGCCGATGTCAGCACGTCGGGTGAAAGGGGCAACAGCAGACTATCATCGGGTGCCACGCCCCGAGGGGCGGGAAAATCGTGCAACAGCTCGTCATAATCACGTACATTTCGCGGATCTTCCATGTACAAGGTCCCATAGTGTCTGGCGAACGTGTGCGCGATGTCCGTTTATGTCACTGCGCGGCCGCCCTCCTCCGTGTTTACCACCGTAATGAGCTGACGTTTGCGGTGGCGCTTTTCGCGCACAATGTGATACACTGACGCTGTTTCGTTGGGGATATAGCCTTGCACTCCGCACGAATGCGGACACCTTCGAGCTGCTCGGTCCTGATGCGAAGTAGACGAGCTTTGATGCGTTGTACGGACATCTGACGTTCGGGAGACGGCGGTTGCGTCGCCAGCTCGCGTAATGCTGTATAGTAAAATTCCGATGTGGCCCTTTGCCAGTTCGATCTGTCACGCCCGTAGGCCATCAAGGTCTTTCGGAGTGCAGGTTTGACACATCCCAGCCACCACAGCAACGTGGAAGCATACAGGGGCAGGCGCCTGATACATCGACGCCACGTGTCAGTGACTGCTCGCCGACACGCTTCCTCGCGAAGGAGGGAGACGTTCAGCGTCCACGGGCCCCTGCTACGTCTTGTGAGTTGTCGGGGTAAGGTGACAGTGCAGATGTACGCGAGATGGTCCGTGAAGGCCGTCGGCCAGAGTTCCGCATCACGGGTTGCTGTGCGGAGGGCACGCGAGACGTATATCCGGTCCAGACGACTGGCAGAATGGCTGGTAAAGTGCGTATACCCACTCTGGGTCCCATGATGTAAGAGCCATGTGTCGTGGAGCGCGAGGTCACGTATCAATGCTTGTAGAACCGGGCATGGGACGTAATACGGTATCTGGTCCTCGGGCCGCAGAACACTGTTAAAATCGCCGCCCACTATGTAATGGTCCATATTTCCTTGCAAAAGTGGGGCTACCTCCTCCGAATAGAAGACATAACTGTCACCACGGTGCGAATTACCGGAGAGAGCGGACTGCGCCAATTGTGAGTGTGATGCCTCGCCCGTTCGGCAAGTACGTCGCGTCCGTCGCGTCTATGCCATCTCGGAGAAGGATGGCCGTTCCTCCTGCACCATCACCTAAGGGGAGGCTGTAGGTGGTGTAGCCATATAGGTCTAAACGCAGCTCGGGACAGACCTCCTGGAGAAGGGCAATGTCCAAGTCTGCCGCTCTGATCATGTCGTGTAACATGCGAGTCTTGACAGTGGAGTGGACACCTTTTACATTGACTGTTCCCACACGGTATGACTGAGACATATCAAGTGGCGGAGGCAGTGTGCCGGTGCAAGCCCACAGTGATCTCACGCACCACACAGCCATCCATCTGCATGCTGTGCATTACTGTGCCGTATGAGTCCCTGACTGGCAGAGCCCTCCGGGCTCAATGTCAGCCATGGGCCCTGGCGGAGATATCAATGTTTGCTGTGCATCATCTGCCTCCATATCGTCTGCCCAATCACCAAGAGACGATTGTGATGTCATTGGGGGCTGGTCGGTTTCACAGGATCCCACATTGTGAGAGTCGACGCAATGCGCCTCGTTTTCTGGGCCACCAGATTTACGAGAGTGTTCCTTGTCTTCAGGCAACTTCTGGTGAATGATGCCACTGGAGGCCGTTGCAATTGTGGACGAGTCAACGAAGTCGATGTCTTCCGCCGGCTTCACATCCCTGTCCTGTTCTTCAGCTGACAATCGCCTCTTCTTGTGTCGCTTGGGTGATTTTTGCTTTCGGGTCCGAGATTCGACATCCACTGGAGGGCGGGGATCGACACAGTCTCGTTAGCTAGGAACCCCTGTGTCCGATTCCGACAGTGACGGGGGCTGGGTGCCCACGACGCTGCGGTGGGCAGAGGCTGTAGGAACCTCTGCACCGTTGGGCTGCGGCGTCGTCGACGGCGCTGACTCTCCAACGGAGCTGGCAGCGGCTTGAGGAGGTAGCAGGTTTTGATCATCCATCACATCATGTCGTGCCGCCTCCACGTATGTTAGCGGGAGAGAGGTCACAGTGGATCGTTGGGGAAGTTCATTGCGGGGCACCTGAACGAGGCGGCGCTGCAGACACTCAGTTCTAACATGGCCTTCCTGGCCGCAGCCCGAGCAGGTCCTCGGTTGTCCATCATATATAACAATTGCTCGGCAGCCACCAACGAAAACATATGATGGAACGTGCTTCTTAAGTTCTATGCGCACTTGTCGTACCCCGTTAAGGACAGGGTACGTTTCGAATGTGTTCCATTTCTACTCTGTGTGGCTCAGAACTGTGCCGTATGGCCGCAGCGCATCAACGACTAGGTTGGCAGGAACTTCGAACGGTAGTTCAAAGATGCGCACGGTACGCACCCCCAGACCAGCATGGTCAACTCCTACTACGCTCACGTTACCGTCTGCGTGACAGAAGCGAAAGCCGTTTGCAGATCGTTGGAGTAATCTGTCACAGGCCGCTTCGTCAATCAGTTTGAGGTACACTGTGCTGGTTACAATAGACAGATGAATTCCTATCAGTTCTTGTGGTTCTATGTGCATGATGTCTCGTAGAAACCGTTCAATTTCATGGGCCTTCGGTCTCGTGTACGATGCGTTGAACGTTAGTTTGATTGTAGATTTTCGATATGAGAACGCCATGTCGGGTCGGTACAGGTACTATACGGCAATACAACGACGCGACCGCGCGCTAGCGGGTAAACAACAACACCTGCGGAGCACTGCCCGGCGCGCCGAGCCCGTCCGCACGGTATCACGGCTGAAAGCCGACTGTCCAACTGAGCTACCGAAGCACGACTCACGCCCGGTCTCACAGCTTTACTTCTGCCAGTATCTCGTCTCCTACCTTCCAAACTTTACAGAAGCTCTCCTGCGAACCTTGCAGAACTAGCAATCCTGAAAGAAAGGATACTGCGGAGACATGGCTTAGCCACAGCCTGGGGGATGTTTCCAGAATGAGATTTTCACTCTGCAGCGGAGTGTGCGCTGATATGAAACTTCCTGGCAGATTAAAACTGTGTGCCCGACCGAGACTCGAACTCGGGACCTTTGCCTTTCGCGGGCAAGTGCTTCGATAGTTCAGATGGTAGAGCACTTGCCCGCGAAAGGCAAAGGTCCCGAGTTCGAGTCTCGGTCGGGAACACAGTTTTAATCTGCCAGGAAATTTCATATCAGCGCACACTCTGCTGCAGAGTGGAAATTTCATTCTGAAATGCTCGTACTTAGTAAGTTCAGGCCTTTTATTTAGATTCTGTATTGCCATTGCTTCAGTAATATAGGAAAATAACAGAAACTCTAAGAAAGATCGGTGAGATTTGAACGTCACTCTTCTCGAATACGAGTCCATTACACCACCTCCTACAGCTTCGTGTTACGGAATATTCGTAGCGTTTGAGAAGACTTTGTCACTTGTAAGGTTCTGAAATTTCCCAGTGATTTGTTTCTGGTGTAATGGGACCAGTATAATTCTGTTATTCCATAAACAAATTCAACTTCTGTAATAAACAAGTGCAATGTGACTTATCAAATAACGTTACTCTCTTTCATGCTATCTGTATCATTTTCGTCTTATTTACCTGCGTAAAACTGTAAGAGGACGGGCACAGATGCTAAGGTTCACCTATAGCATTATTCTCTGACTGAGTAAACTGGATACTTAGACTGCTGAATGGGACTGTCCTGTTACTTAGCCTTGAATTTTGCGTTAAGGATCATCAAAGATAGGTGAAAAATGAAACTTTGGTTAAACATGATAATGGCTGATATGATCTCATTTTTTCTTCCGTCGATTTGAAAGCTCTCAGGTTATTAGCCGAGTGTGTTCGTCGAAACGAAGCGACGTTCCGATGAGTGTCACCTGGCGTAGTCACACAGTTCTATTAGTGTGTCACCTTATTGACGAAATTACTCGGCTGGTAACCCGACAGCTTTATATTATAATAATGACAGCTGTATTTCCAGTCCGTGGACTTCATTACTTGGAGAAATGGGGCAATGGCAATTTTGCTGGTTGATATTTTTCTTCGAGTAGTAGAAATAATGGAAAGTAACTTCCCCTTTACGGAACAAAAAACTATATTTTTCAGTCTAATCTCCACTAATCTCATTGTAATTGATCCAGTAATAATATATGGTTAATTCATTCAAGAAAGAAATTTATTTTACGTCGATGTAAGAGTTGTTTACAGTTAATAACCTCTTTCGAACAAACCAGTGTCTTTATTTATGTTAGGAGACAGATTATTTCACTTGGAGCCAAACCTTGGATCACCGTTATTGGGGAATCATTATAAACTCCCTCTTTTGCCATCGCAAAAGCCGATGCGTGAGCAAGTGCATTGATTTGATATACAAGAGATGTTTGAAAGAATGTCTTGACCGTTTCTGTTTGTACTCACTATAGAATTGGTAAATTAACTTGACGTAATAAGTAAGCAAAGTTCCGCTTTCTTGCCTTTATGGGCAAGTCGGAACCGACCGAACATCGTGTCACCCTCTACTAGTGGCGTCGTTGCATGCCATTTGGAGTGGCGTGGATTCAGCACAGTGCTGTCCCGGCCGTAATCGGCTTTCTTGACACTGGAGCCGCTGCTTGTCATTCATGTAGCTCCTCTATTGGCCTCACGAGGCTGAGTGCATCCCGTACCAGTCCTTCCACGAAAGAAAAATCCCTGGTAGTGCCGGAAATCGAACCCGGGTCCTCTGCATAGCAGCAATATACGCTGACCACTGAACCACAGACAACGATTTGACATATTAAGTAGGATGTAATGTTTCATTTGATTGCTAACAGTCAATCAGGATAATACTCACTGACTCACAAAAGAATTCGCTATTGCTGTTCTGCATAAACTGACATCCGTATCATCATCAGTCGCCTCCTTTGACTACAATTTTATCCCAAGATGGAATCAATGTTACGCATGTGGACACATAAAAGAACGAGAAGTCTTTAGGACTGTACTCACGTTTCATTTCTTTTTTTTAATAAATTTCTTTATTAGCAAAAACCATTATAATTATACAAGTTAACCCACTTCCTTAATTCATTAGTGGGTCATAACAGCTATACATTTATATTAAGTTTGCAGCTGGTTTCAGTTTTAATAAGTGAGCTACAGTTATTAACAAACAATGGGCATCTAATATCTAACATCTACTGTTTATACCTAATTCCTATAACTAATTTAATTTATATATATTCTGCAGCGTCACATGTGTGCCAGTGAAAGTTATAAACCTACTTTAATCTGCCTTGCTCTTCGAGATAATCCCGAAGAGCATGCCCCTGGCACTGGGCAGGCCTCGATGTTAAATTCGCTGCAGTTCCTATCGTAATTTCCTATAACTAAGTCCTACAAACTAACTTATCCTACGTCATATCGGGTGTGTGTCACAATCGGTGGTGTTGATCCCTACTCCCCCTAATCCTGCACGTGGCGGATTCCAACTGAGATTAAGTCGGCCAGTCCACGCACAGGCGGCATGGGAATAGGGCTCTTGGACGCAATCGGTGGTTATTGTCATTATTATTTAGTGTATCTCTCTTAAGTATTCAGTTAGAACTTTTCGAGATACCTTGTTAGCCAATGTGTTTAAGGTCTGAAAAGTTTCCTCTCGTCTGAGTAGTTGATATGTGTCGTAGTTGGGTAGTCTGTCTCGTAGTGTGTTTGCGATATCATTGAAGAGGGGACATTCGTAAACTGCATGCTCGGGTGTACCCTCCGGATCGCCACAGTCACACGCTGGTGTAGCCCTCTTCCCAAATCGACATAAATATGTCGGATAGGGTCCATGGCCAGTGAGAAATTGGATCAGGCCTCGTGTAGGCTCAAAGTATTTCGATTCCAGGCGTTCCCTTACATCATGTATAAACTGGAAAGATCTACGTCCAGTCTCTTCTACCTCCCAAGACTCCTGCACGTTTCATTTACGTCACAGCGTAACTGCTGCGTTCAGTTACGTGAAGTGACGTACGCAGTGCTAGAGGTAGCGAATGAAACACGTTTAACAATCGCGAAGTGCGCGCCTGTCTGCGAGTCGGGACTGTTTCCGATCTGTAATTTGCTATGATACGTTATTCTAGGTATTTGATTGTATAATGCTTCTAGGAAGTATCGCTAATGTATATGTCAAGTAATATGCCTTTACTGTTTTTATTTAGTGTTCGTCCTCGCTTTCCCTTAAGTGGTAGGTTTTCGTAACCACCATGCTGACAAGACAGCTGTTTCAAAATTTTCTGTATAACCTAAATCAGTCGATCATATATTGTTTGACATTAATACTGTGTTTTGGCTTCCTCACTTATAGGTCACCGCATTGAAGCATCTCAAAGTTAAAATACAGGGAAACAAAACTGACTGGTCGAGATTCCATCCCATCTCTTTTTGCGGTAAGATGCTATGGGTCCAAATTGCTGAGGTCATCGGTCCCTAAGCTTACATACTACTAAATCTAACTTAAAATAGCTTATGCTAAGGACAACATACACACACCCATGCCTGAGGTAGGACTCGAACCTCCGACGCGGGTAGCCGCGCGAACCGTGACAAGGCGCCTTAACCACGCGGCTACCCCGCGCGGCCATCTCATCTCGAGTCTGTAAATGATACAACTAGTGATATTCATAATTAATTCGAAAATGAGTGTCTGTACAGCTACCGTATGAAAATAGTTGCTGCGAACTTCACCGAAATCTTGTGGGAATTTAACCACATTACGCTTCAAGACCGAGAAGGTTTTACACTGTTGTGAGTGCAAACTGCAACAATAAGAAGAGTACATATGGTTGTAAAGAAATTTGTTCCTCATATTAGGACCGTGACCTGGTTAGAATTGCAGATCTTCACATGCATTTCGACAGATAATTCAGCACGGTGCGAAATCGACAAGTTTCTAGACCTGGATATGCTGCTGGAAAACACATTGATACGAGGTTTTCAGGCGCGTTCACAAAGCAGGAGGGCCTGAGCAAACAAATTGCCGACCCACCACAACCCAGACATGTTCCACGGGCAACATATCACGCAAGCGTGCAGACCAACAACGCCGTGGTACTATTGGTTCTTCGAAGAAGTCTTGGACGTTCTTCACCCCACGTACCCGGGCACTGTTCTGCTGAATTATGGCGGTCGCAGTGTCTCGGTCTCTAAGATCTCCCTGATGCAGCGCTTGCTGTTCAAATTGCCTCCAATAACTGGGAGACAAGATCACACGTCATAGCCAATGGCGCCCAGGCCATCACACTTGACATTTGTCCGCTACGCCACACAACATTGCAGTCTTCCCGATTACGCTCATTACGGTAGCAGAAGCTGAAGCGGGACTCGTCCGGAAACACCACATGTTGTCGCTCAGTACAGCAGTAACGACGTTCAAGTTGTCCATCGCAGCCCGAGGTGTTGACGATTTTTGCTCAGTCGACGCCGACCCAATAGCAAGCGACCGTCAATCCAGCTCTCAGCAAGCGTCCTTGAACCTTCGACGCAGACTTGTCAACACCCGTTGCAGTGTTCTAGAGTCGAGCCGAAAATGTGGAGAAAGTGTTTCACCCAGAGACCGATCATTCTGCACCTTCATGCTCACACACGTGCTGATATTGCGACCTTTGAAGTTGGCAAGGTGTAGCCGCAGCTATTACGCAACTGCAGATTTTTGCAGTAAGTTGGTTACGCTATGGCAAGCTGTTTTGGGAGCCTGCAGTACTGTATGGTAGCGTTCGTATGCCCCACCTGTCGCTAAAGCAGACCTCGAGAATGCTCACTGTGGCACGTATTGAAATCGCTTATTCATCTCACGTAAGAAACTAAATAACTACGTTAAATATTAGGTGTTTTATTCCGAATTTGGTACATGACCTTTTGTTATTCAGATGAGCTTTGTGTCGAAATTTGATACTGCTACCTATAATAGTTTCAGATATATAAAAAACCTATTAAAAATGTACTTAACCGACACTTAAGAAAATAAATTCAGATAGTAATAGTAACAGTTTATATTTCTTTTGTTATTGCAAAACGGTAATAGCACTCTTAGTGTGCTGATTTATTTAATAAAGATTTTCAATTCCAAACTTTCGATGATTTTTCATTCGTAATGGAAATAACAGTTTAAAATTTAATATTTATATTTGTGTTAGGGTGAGGGTAAATGAGGGTGAATGTGAGTGTGTATGTGGGACATACGTCAAATTTCAATTCTATTTTGTACTACACCTTACGTGACTAGCAAGTGTTACGCCACCAGGATGTCATGAACTGTGAATCCCCCTAACTGGCGGATGTCGTATGTCTATGAGCGTTTGCTTTTGTAATAAACAGCCAGCCAGAAAGGTAACAAGGGGATAATCAGTTTTAAAGTATATTTCAAGCATAGTTTTCACTTAGTTTTCGTTTCGTTTGGTTGGTGGAACATTTTGTTAATACTTGCAGCATGAAATGACGTAGAACCATCTCCGAATGTTGATTGGAGTAAAGCAGCTTGAGCGCGAATATGACCATGGAAGATTAATCTGACTGGCTGTTCGTTTTGATCTACCAATGAGAGTAAAGTCTTCCCCGCGCAGTGGGATGAGTGATACGCCATGAAAGCAACGGCATTCAGTCAGTTGTGGACTAGCTGCCGGACGAGAAGGTCATGTTATACGTGTCCGAAAAAATTATTTGTAAAATGAAGAAAAGACATATCGCGTTCGGTTTGTATCGCCCTGCAAGCGTATGCAGTTACGGACAGTTCTGTGAAGTTTTGGAGATTTTGGAGTGTTTGTTGTAGAGAAAACCGCATGTGAAACTATCGGCCTTTGTAAAGAATTCTGCGTGGCGTGTTCACTATGCATTTACAGAACATTTTGGGGAGCATCTTCATTTTAAGAATCCACTGAAAAGGACCGAGTGTGAAACTCATTTTGTAGCAGAGCATTAACTGTACTAATCTCGTAATATTTCGGGCTGGACTTAGCACATTTCTGGCTGTTCAAAATGGTTCAAATGGCTCTAAGCACCATGGGACTTAACTTCTGAGGTCATCAGTCCCCTAGGACTTAGAACTACTTGAACCTAACTGACCTAAGTACATCATACAAATCATGCCCGAGGCAGGATTCGAACCTGCGACTGTAGCAGCAGTGCGGTTGCGGACTGAAGCGCCTAGAACCACTCGGCCACAGCTGCCTGCTGCATTTCTGGCTGTCTTGCGTGGAATATAAGCTGTATGAACTAGCAGTGGATGTGCTATCGATGTAAATGTGGGCTGTTGACACCACAGCTTAAAGACAAAAAAAAAAGTATCGATAAGCGTACATTTTCAATGAAGGATTGGAGCATCCATTTCTGACCGTTAGTACTAGAGGTTTACAGGTTTATTTTGTTACCTGAGTTACGCAAACTTTGCAGTCGTAAGTATGGACGATGGTTTTCTTCAACGCTGCTTTTAACATAGTACCATCGAATGCAGAGCAACTGGTGGTGAACGAACGCTACACTGAGGCAGGTTGACATTATTTTTGCAGCTGGCATCAGTCAGTGCGATCGAACATTGAACCCGCCCCGCCGCAAAGGCATACCAGTACTTAATGTCACGTTTCCACTTCGTTTGACAGGTATGCCCCGAGCATGGCTAGCATCGACCTGACCGGTCACACAAAAGTGTACGCGGCTGGGCCCACGGGCACGCCATCTCCCTGAAAACCTAATCACTTGTTACGGTTTCTCTGTTCTACACTACCTCCGATTCTGGAGTGATTCAGACCAGTTATTTTGCCTGCTGCGGTTTTCAAAAATTGTAGTGAATTAATTCGCGTCCCCACCTTACCATACAATTGCCAGTTTAGGAAAATTTGGTAATACAACTACGGTTTACAGTGTTAACTTGTATACGCCACCTAGTACTACAATGTATTTATTCTTCTTTTTCCTTAGCATTTGTCGCTCCTGGTGGCAGGGTCCGCTGAGTGAGTTTTATTTGGTCTTCGACCGTGTCTGGATGAAGTTTCACAGCCTTCAGAGCGTTGTGCAGTGTGTCGGATCATCGTTCCCTAGTCGTCCCTTGGCGCTCTTTCCCGTGACTTCGACTGCATGTGTTGCCTTTGCAGTGGTACCTTGTCCGCCCCCGGTAGCGGAAAGCTGTCGGCACGGTAACTCAGCATGTTCAGTCAGAGAGCTGGTAGCCCTCTGTAATAAAAAACTGAATGGAAGACTCAACAAACGAACTTTAACGGATGTCATGTGACGTTCGCAACGACCAAACACAACGATAAAAAAAAAAGTGGTCTGAGTGACAGAATGTCAATACTAAGGGCTCGGGTTCGATTCCCGGCTGGGTCGGAGATTTTCTCCGCTCAAGGACAGGGTGTTGTGTTGTCCTAATCATCGTCATTTCATCGCCATCGACGCGCAAGTCGCTGAAGTGGCGTCAAATCGAAAGACTTGCACCCGGCGAACGGTCTACCCGACGGGAGGCCCTAGTCACACGACATTTACAAAGAAATGGTTCAAATGGCTCTGAGCACTATGGGATTTAACTAAAATGGTTCAGATGGCTCTGAGCACTATGGGACTTAACATCTATGGTCATCAGTCCCCTAGAACTTAGAACTACTTAAACCCAGCTAACCTAAGGCCATCACACACGTCCATGTCCGAGGCAGGATTCGAACCTGCGACCGTAGCGGTCGCGCGGCTCCAGACTATAGCGCCTAGAACATCTCGGCCACTCCGGCCGGCACGACATTTACATTTTAGTGGTATCTTCCCCTGCGCGCACCACATATCCAAAACATCCTAGGGAGATTTCTCGCATTTTATTCTGGATCGGTGCGATACCGAAACGTTTCGTGGTAGTGCCGTTCGAAACGGACTCCAGTCAAATGACACTAGATGTCTGTTTAAGAGTCTCCATGACCCCCAGTCGTCGTTCTGCCTCTTTTGTAGCCGACCAACACTAGGTGTCGATGAGAGCAACAGGAAGGATGACAGTCCGGTAGATGTTTGACTTCACATGACACTTAATCCGACGATCGCAAGTGGAGCCTGTTGTCGTTCGCCACTTCATCTAGGTTGCCTGCGTCCTTGCGTTGACCTCGTCTTACAACCATGTATTTACTACCTGTAAAATAAAATGTTATGAATAATTAATTCCGCGTCGTAAATAAAGTGCACCTGACCTGTGGTGTTCACACAGCTAAACTGAAATTAGCAGCAAATGGGTCTACGATGATCACACAACAAATCTGGATTTAGCAGCAAGTGGGTCTTTACTTGCAACACAGTACCCGACCTTCCATCGACTTTAGAGCAGCGAAAATTGTTTTCATTCCACTATACGTATCTTTACACAGTCCTACGTAGCGTGTCACGCCAGTCACTCAAGACACAAACTACCCAGATTTTCGACTGTCTGAAAGATTTAACATAACTCTTACAGGTTGACAATTATTGAACTATATAAAAAAAAAAACATAAATTAGTTACAAACTACGGCGCGCACACAGTTTATTCAGTAAGTTACATGTTAGATATGCCTGCCATCATTGGCGATGGTATGGCGCAAACGAATAGCGAAACTCTGCATGACTCACTGAAGTGTCGGAACATCGATGCTGTCGGTGACCTCCTGAGTGGCTGTTTTCAGCTCAGCAACTGTTTTGGGGTTACTGCTGTACACCTTTTCTTTAATATAGCCTCACAAACAGGAGGCGGATGTGTTCAGATCTGGAGAATATGGCGGCCACTCGATGCCCGTGCCAGTGGCTGCTGGGTACCCCAGAACCAGAATGTGGTCCCCAAAGTGCTCCTCCAGGACATCAACCATTCTCCTGCTTCGATGAGGTCGAGCTCCATCTTGCATGAACCACATCTTGTCGAAATCAGGATCACTTTGGGTAATGGGGATGAAATTATCTTCCAAAAACTTCACGTATCAATCGGTAATCACCGTGCCATCAAGGAATATCGCACCGATTATTCCGTGACTGGACATTGCATACCACACAGTCACCCGTTGAAATGCTGATTCTCCATTTCCCCAAATGTGCCAATTTTGCTTATGGGCGAAGCCATCCAAATGAAAGTGGGCTTCGCCGCTAAACCAAACCATGCTACACTACTGGCCATTAAAATTGCTACACAACGAAGATGTGCTACAAACGCGAAATTTAACCGACAGGAAGAAGATGCTGTGATATACCAATTATTAGCTTTTCAGAGCATTCACACAAGGTTGGCGCCGGTGGCGACACCTACAACGTGCTGACATGAGGAGAGTTTCCAACCAATTTCTCATACACAAACAGCAGTTGACCGGCGTTTCCTGGTGAAACGTTGTTGTGATGCCTCGTGTAAGGAGAAATGCGTACCATCACGTTTCCGACTTTGACAAAGGTCGGATTGTAGCCTATTGCGATTGCGGTTTATCGTATCGCGACATTGCTGCTCGCGTTGTTCGAGATCCAATGACTGTTAGCAGAATATGGAATGTTAGCAGAATATGGAATCAATGGGTTCAGGAGGGTAATAAGGAACGCCATGCTGGATCCCAACGGCCTCGTATCACTAGCGGTCGAGATGACAGCCATCTTATCCGCATGGCTGTAACGGATCGTGCAGTCATGTCTCGATCCCTGAGTCAACACATGGGGACGTTTGCAAGGCAACAACAATCTGCACGAACAGTTCGACGACGTTTGCAGCAGCATGGACTATCAGCTCGGAGACCGTGGCTGCGGTTACCCTTGACGCTGCAACACAGATAGGACCGCCTGCAATGGTGTACTCGACGACGAACCTGGGTGCACGAATGGCAAAACGTCATTTTTTCGGATGAAACCAGGTTCTGTTTACAGCATCATGATGGTCGCATCCGTGTTTGGCGACATCGCGGTGAACGCACGTTGGAAGCGTGTATTCGTCAACGACATACTGGCGTATCACCCGGTGTGATGGTATGGGGTGCCATTGGTTACACGTCTCGGTCACCTCTTGTTCCCATTGACGGCATTTTGAACAGTGGACGTTGTAAGTAGGCTGTTTAGGTTTTCTTTATGTAAGTAGGCTGTTTATATTTTACTTATTGGTAACGCCACGTAGCGCTCTTTGTATGAAAATCACTGGCTGTGCTGTGTGAAGTCTGTGGCTAGTTTGCATTGTTGTCTGCCATTGTAGTGTTGGGCAGCTGGATGTGAACAGCGCGTAGCGTTGCGCAGTTGGAGGTGAGCCGCCAGCAGTGGTGGATGTGGGAAATGAGATGGCGGATTTTTTAGTACAGAATGGATGTCATGAACTGATATATATATTGTGACTATTAAGGTAAATACATTGTTCGTTCTCTATTAAAATCTTTCATTTGCTAACTATCCCTATCAGTAGTTAGTGCCTTCCGTAGTATTGCAGTAGTTCGAGTAAGGACGATTTTTGGTGAGGTAAGTGATTTGTGAAACGTATAGGTTAATGTTTGTCAGGGCCATTCTTTTGTAGGGATTTTTGAAAGTCAGATTGCGTTGCGCTAAAAATATTGTGTGTCAGTTTAAGCACAGTCATGTATAAATTTTTCCAAGGGGACGTTTCATATGGCGACCCTGCCAGGATACCTCACTGGAATCTTCTGATTTTTTCTTGTAGTTTGTGTATTTAGTGTAGCTTTTGTTTATTGCTAGCGCGTAATTATAGAGAGAATTTCCTTGGTAGTGCTGGTTTTTCATTGTTGCACAGTAAAACAGTTGTGGCATGCATGTAGATTTGCACCAAGTATTTCGCAGCTGCGCTTGCAATTAACTAGATATTATTTTCAGTACTATGTTAATGTGTTCTCTTATTTTTGCTCTTCAAATTGTGCTTTTTTGTGTTGTTGTGTGAATTATTGTGACAATAATGGCGTGTGAAAAACGTAATACTAGGCTCCAAAGTAAATTGAGAAATGACAGTGAAGACGAAAGCAGTGTGTTAGCACCACCGAGTAATGAATTAACTAATGTTCAAAGTAGTAATTTGGTAATTGTACATAGGGAAATGGAGCGGGCTGCAAACAATGGTGTAGACAGTGAAACAATTAGTGAACAGGGAAGCATTATCGATCGATCGGTCGGCAACAGCTTGCCTCAGGAATCCGAAATGACAGGACACAATCTTGCAAATACCGTAGATTCAGGTTTTGCGTCCTCACCCTTTTCTCAAATAAATCAAGAGACATTTTCTGCTATTCAAACTGTGAATATTGCCGGTTCAAATGCGTTGCCGAATAGCACTGAGGAACATGTTTCAGACACCAGTGCACTGTTATTACAGTTAATGCAACAAATGGGACAAAGGCTACAAAAGTTACACACAACGCTTGAACAAAATCAGAAACAAATGGAACAAAATCTTCAAAAGTTAGACTCAATGGTACAAAATCTTCGAAAGTTAGACACCACGCTTGAACAAACACGTGAAGATTTAACTACTGAGTTACATAACATTGAATCGAAATGTCAAAAAGTCTGTAATGGCATAAAAACACAAATTTGTGAGCATTTTCAACCTATTTTTTCGCGGCATGAAAATGCATTACAGAATCACGAAGCAGCCATAAAAGAACTGCAAACTATTGTTCATGAAAATCATGAGACCTTGCAAGCTAAAATTGACTCAGTTGCATCTACCGATTTGGTTACGCAACTTTCAAAAACTCAAGAAAACTTAAAGGACACAGTAGATACTCTGAAAATTGGTTCAGAAAGACACATGGAGGAAATTAGTTCATTATCAGAGAAAGTAGCTGAACTTTTGGATCAGCTAAATAATTTATCTACGAAGGTAGATGATAATTTGAATGACACAAAACCGGTAGTCTTTAATGACACAGAAGAGTGCAAACAAATTAGGAAACTGAAACAAAATCTGAATCAAATCAATACGCAACACCAAAGAGAAATCCGGGAAGTACAAGATCAGCTGACACAGGTAATACAAGAATTACGTAGTTCAGAGGACACTCGCGCTCCAATACGGGAAGAGGGACATAGAAATACGGAACAGCCGCAAAATAATAACACAGGGCACTTCGGAAGTTATGAAAGAAATTGGCAATGTGCACCGAATTTTGAGATGGAACCGCCGAAGCGACATAACAATGACCGACATGCGACTCGCCGACATGATGATTTTGACTATAAGCTGTTCATTACTACACGTAAATTCAAAACGTTTAAAAATTCTGCCAAAGACATTCATCCACAAGCATGGCTCCATCAATTCTCTCATTGTTTTCCTCCCAACTGGTCATTGGAGCACAGGTTAGAATTTATGTGTGGCTACTTGGAGAATGAACCAGCTGTAAGAATGCGATCGGTCATTCACGATTGCCACAGTGAAGGAGAATTTTACCATGCCTTCCTCTCAGCATATTGGTCTCAAGCCACACAAGACCGAGTAAAACATAGCATCATAATGATGAAACATTTCGAACAATCTGAATTTTCCAGTCTTGTGAAATATTTTGAAGACATGTTGCACAAGAATCAGTACCTGTCAAACCCATACAGCCCCTCAGAACTAATCCGCATTTGCTTAATCAAATCGTCTGAACATTTACGACACATTATTCTGGCAGGACGTTGCAAAGACGACATTGAAGCTTTTCAGGGACTGTTACAAGAACTAGAAATTGACACTGACAATCGCGTAACGCGAAAACAAGAACACAACAATTACAGGTCACATCCGTCGCAATTCCGCGATGAAAGAAATAATAACTGGACATGACAAGGCTATTCTCACAACACAAATTGTGACCAAAACAGACACCACCCGTATGACAACCACTGGCAGAGTAATAGTTACAGAGAAAGATCGCATTTCCGTAGTAATGAATATGATAGAGACAATCATAGAAACAGACAATTTGGCAACCAGAACTATTATTATCACGGGAGACAGAATAACTTCAGACGCAACAGTTCAGCATGCAGTTATGATTCAGGAAGAAATTCTCCACCACTAACTGACAAGAAAGAAACTACAGTAACTACCAACATGACGACAGACGATGTGATCGTAACGACAGACCTGAATTTTATCAGAACTGGCGGGACTCAAACAGAGCAGGGCACTTTCGACAACGTGAATTTGAAGAAGCTGGGTCTCCTAATACCAATAACGACGCGCGCCAACAAAGGAACAGACAATGACTCGAACCGCAGGCTACCGCGTGCGCCGGCTGGCTCAGGGAAAAATAACATTGACGCTAACCTTGAGCAAAATTCCAGTATTCTTTACCGACGTATACCACATGATCCCCCCATGAACCATGGACCTTGTCGTTGGTGGGGAGGCCTGCGTGCCTCAGCGATACAGATAGCCGTACCGTAGGTACAACCACAATGGAGGGGTATCTGTTGAGAGGCCAGACAAACGTGTGGTTCCTGAAGAGGGGCAGCAGCCTTTTCAGTAGTGGCAAGGGCAACAGTCTGGATGATTGACTGATCTGGCCTTGTAACAATAACCAAAACGGCCTTGCTGTGCTGGTACTGCGAACGGCTGAAAGCAAGGGGAAACTACGGCCGTAATTTTTCCCGAGGGCATGCAGCTTTACTGTATGATTAAATGATGATGGCGTCCTCTTGGGTAAAACATTCCGGAGGTAAAATAGTCCCCCATTTGGATCTCCGGGCGGGGACTACTCAGGAGGACATCGTTATCAGGAGAAAGAAAACTGGCGTTCTATGGATCGGAGCGTGGAATGCCAGATCACTTAATCGGGCAGTTAGGTTAGAAAATTTAAAAAGGGAAATGGATAGGTTAAAGTTAGATATAGTGGGAATTAGCGAAGTTCGGTGGCAGGAGGAACAAGACTTTTGGTCAGGTGAATACAGGGTTATAAATACAAAATCAAATAGGGGTAATGCAGGAGTAGGTTTAATAATGAATAGGAAAATAGGAATGCGGGTAAGCTACTACAAACAGCATAGTGAACGCATTATTGTGGCCAAGATAGATACGAAGCCCACACCTACTACAGTAGTACAAGTTTATATGCCAACTAGCTCTGCAGATGACGAAGAAGTTGAAAAAATGTATGATGAAATAAAAGAAATTATTCAGATAGTGAAGGGAGACGAAAATTTAATAGTCATGGGTGACTGCAATTCGAGTGTAGGAAAAGGGAGAGAAGGAAACGTAGTAGGTGAATATGGATTGGGGCTAAGAAATGAAAGAGGAAGCCGCCTGGTAGAATTTTGCACAGAGCACAACTTAATCATAGCTAACACTTGGTTTAAGAATCACGATAGAAGGTTGTATACATGGAAGAACCCTGGAGATACTAAAAGGTATCAGATAGATTATATAATGGTAAGACAGAGATTTAGGAACCAGGTTTTAAATTGTAAGACATTTCCAGGGGCAGATGTGGACTCTGACCACAATCTATTGGTTATGACCTGTAGATTAAAACTGAAGAAACTGCAAAAAGGTGGGAATTTAAGGAGATGGGACCTGGATAAACTGAAAGAACCAGAGGTTGTACAGAGTTTCAGGGAGAGCATAAGGGAACAATTGACAGGAATGGGGGAAAGAAATACAGTAGAAGAAGAATGGGTAGCTTTGAGGGATGAAGTAGTGAAGGCAGCAGAGGATCAAGTAGGTAAAAATACGAGGGCTAGTAGAAATCCTTGAGTAACAGAAGAAATATTGAATTTAATTGATGAAAGGAGAAAATATAAAAATGCAGTAAATGTAGCAGGCAAAAAGGAATACAAACGTCTCAAAAATGAGATCGACAGGAAGTGCAAAATGGCTAAGCAGGGATGGCTAGAGGACAAATGTAAGGATGTAGAGGCTTATCTCACTAGAGGTAAGATAGATACTGCCTACAGGAAAATTAAAGAGACCTTTGGAGATAAGAGAACCACTTGCATGAACATCAAGAGCTCAGATGGAAACCCAGTTCTAAGCAAAGATGGGAAAGCAGAAAGGTGGAAGGAGTATATAGAGGGTCTATACAAGGGTGATGTACTTGAGGACAATATTATGGAAATGGAAGAGGATGTAGATGAAGATGAAATGGGAGATACGATACTGCGTGAAGAGTTTGACAGAGCACTGAAAGACCTGAGTCGAAACAAGGCCCCCAGAGTAGACAACATTCCACTGGAACTTCTGACGGCCTTGGGAGAGCCAGTCCTGACAAAACTCTACCATCTGGTGAGCAAGATGTATGAAACAGGCGAGGTACCCTCAGACTTCAGGAAGAATATAATAATTCCAATCCCACAGAAAGCGGGTGTTGACAGCTGTGAAAATTACCGAACAATCAGTTTAATAAGCCACAGCTGCAAAATACTAACACGAATTCTTTACAGACGAATGGAAAAACTAGTAGAAGCCGATCTCGGGGAAGATCAGTTTGGATTCCGTAGAAAAATGGGAACACGTGAGGCAATACTGACCTTACGACTTATCTTAGAAGAAAGATTAAGGAAAGGCAAACCTACGTTTCTAGCACTTGTAGACTTGGAGACGGCTTTTGACAATGTTGACTGGAATACTCTCTTTCAAATTCTAAAGGTGGCAGGGGTAAAATACAGGGAGCGAAAGACTATTTACAATTTGTACAGAAACCAGATGGCAGTTATAAGAGTCGAGGGACAGGAAAGAGAAGCAGTGGTTGGGAAGGGAGTAAGACAGGGTTGTAGCCTCTCCCCGATGTTATTCAATCTGTATATTGAGCAAGCAGTAAAGGAAACAAAAGAAAAATTCGGAGTAGGTATTAAAATCCATGGAGAAGAAATAAAAACTTTGAGGTTCGCCGATGACACTGTAATTCTGTCAGAGACAGCAAAGGACTTGGAAGAGCAGTTGAACGGAATGGATGGTGTCTTGAAAGGAGGATATAAGATGAACATCAACAAAAGCAAAACGAGGATAATGGAATGTAGTCGAATTAAGTCGGGTGATGTTGAGGGTATTAGATTAGGAAATGAGACACTTAAAATAGTAAAGGAGTTTTGCTATTTGGGGAGCAAAATAACTGATGATGGTTGAAGTAGAGAGGATATAAAATGTAGACTGGCAATGCCAAGGAAAGCGTTTCTGAATAAGAGAAATTTGTTAACGTCGAGTATAGATTTAAGTGTCAGGAAGTGATTTCTGTAAGTATTTGTATGGAGTGTAGCCATGTATGGAAGTGAAACATGGACGGTAAATAGTTTGGACAAGAAGAGAATAGAAGCTTTCGAAATATGGTGCTACAGAAGAATGCTGAAGATTAGATGGGTAGATCACATAACTAATGAGGAAGTATTGAATAGGATTGGGGAGAAGCGAAGTTTGTGGCATAACTTGACCAGAAGAAGGGATCGGTTGGTAGGACATGTTCTGAGGCATCTAGGGATCACCAATTTAATATTGGAGGGCAGCGTGGAGGGTAAAAATCGAAGTTGGAGACCAAGAGATGAATACACGAAGCAGATTCAGAAGGATGTAGGTTGCAGTAGGTACTGGGAGATCAAGAAGCTTGCACAGGATAGAATAGCATGGAGAGCTGCATCAAACCAGTCTCAGGACTGAAGACCACAACAACAACAACCACATGATAATTCCGTTGAAGTTGAACCTCTGCGTACTAGGAAGAGTAAAGGTTTACACCTTAACTTTGTCTTTGCGATATAACTTTTCACTTTACATTACTAGTATGCTTTGTCAGACTTCGAATCTGTTTGCAGTGTTTCTGTTTCATATCTGCACAGTTTTTCTGTATTATTGTGGAAAGTAAAACATGTTTTAGTAGTAACTTTTGTGGTATAGCTACAATGAGACAGCCTCTTTCGTAGCACAACAATACGTTGCAGCACAGTAATTTCTTCATCACAACAATAAGCGTAATAACTAAGATATCTCTACGCAAAGCATTTCACTTTTGTTTATCATGAGGTAAGTACTTTGGCTTCTGCAGAACTAAGCTTTCGGAGGAAAATAACTACGACACTTCCACAGAGATTATCTTACAACAAGATGCACATTTAGCGCTACAGGACACGCATTTCAGTGATTAATTTTGTACTTAAATCATTTATTTTTAAAGATTTTTGAATTACAAAGAAAATTTTCCGTGATACATTTTATTCCATTGATGTAATCTGTAACATCTGAGGGTATAATTACATTCATCCTCAGGGGGGTACACGCTTACTTTGTGTATCATGTGTTTGGCAAGCACAAGGAGACCTAGCTAATATGGTATTTGCTTATACAACTTTACACATTGGTACCATATTTCTTTAACACATAATTACACAGCTATCTGATCATTCAGCTGAGAGACAAACATTTTTTTTCTACATCAGTGACAGATGTTTACGTAGTTACACAGTTGGGTAACTTCACACTTAAGAAATTGTATTTTGTCTGTACTTTGTAAACTGTTCATATTTTTTCGGACCCATTGTGATATTATGAGAGCTTTGAATGATATATTTGGTATGGGATCACGATTTTTAAAGTACGTTTGAGGCAGATGACACTTTTGACATGAGCAGAGAATTTTTTTTTGTTTTGAAATTATTGCAGGAAGCTACGACGTTTTTGAGATTTGACTGAGGTATTATGATGTTATTTTTATGACGACGATGTGTATTACACTGTTGCGGTATGTTTATGATCAATAAGCCTATGTTATATGAGGAATTTGATTATGCTACATATGTATTAAGATGAAATATTGATGAAGTGTCGACGAATATGTATATGTGTAGTAAGGTAAGGAATAAGGAGTGGTGGTTAGGGACTCTGATTTATGAAAAGGATGTTGGAAACGAAGAATCGTACTTTAAGAGTTATAAATGTGTGTAAATGCGTGAATGTATCACAAAATTTTTTGGACAGTGTTATATTCATAAGATTTTGTTTCTACAGTTTTGTAACGCAAATTCTTGACCTGTGCAATATTTTTATATGAGACTGCCACTGTAGCAGAAACTGCTGTCGTAAATATTGCAGTAAGAAAGGGAAGTGACCTTGGCGTAATGCGTTTTGGGCGCCCAGCTGAGAGGTAGTCGTCTGACAAAAGAAAGCCATTAGGTGGAGAAGAAAAAAGAGGCCATTAACCTCGCTATTGACATTCCATTGTAGAAAGCATCGTATATACGACACGCTCATTACTTGGAAACATATCGTACTTTGTGCTACTTACTGAAATGCTTACAGATGGGAAATATTCTTACATCTGCACACCTGATTATGACAAGCGTCTTCCTCTAGAATTGAGGGAATTTTTACTGCGTTATGAAATGCCATATGGCTAATGAATGATGTTTCATGCCATCCTTTGTATATATTTGCTCATTTTCTTTAATATCTAGTTTCTAGCTGCACTGCAGCATTGGTTAAAATAAAATTTAATATATGTACTTATATAGTTATTTTATGCCAACAGATCCAGTCAATAAGAAATTTATGATCTACATCCAAGAAAACGAGGGCACATAAATAGACATTTCCCTTCACAGGAATTGCATAAGTAATTTCTTTACGATTTTGTAACTTATCTGCTAGTCTAAGTTCTCATGATGCATCACTCTAGTGTTAAGATGTGACATAGGTATTAGACATGGCCATTTTTACTGTAATATTTTTTCTGCTTCAGCTATGTCATGTTTAGATATAAGTTTTTTTATTTGGTGCTGCTGTTTGCCAGGCATAGTGCTACTGAATTTTAATTTGTAGTTTTACTACTGATTTATTTTTCTTGTTTGCTGCACAGTGCCTTATCTTTGGTGTAATATTGCAATTGCTTTGCCAATTTGAATTTTTTGTCCTTGTGGTTTGTGTTAATTTGTTATGTGCTGCTGCATTGCCTCGTCCCTTAGTTTAGCATCTGAGCTCAGTAGATTTAAGTTAGCTTAAGAGGGGGTAGACTATAAGAGAATGAGTTGCGATGAATTGGAAGAAATGCATTGAGAAGTTATACGAAAAAAGTACAGAAAGCAGGTATAGGTAGGATTTTCTTGGAAATAAATGTTGAGGTAAGATAATGGAAAATAAATAATGAGGTAAGAAATATGTGACCATATAAATACAGAAAGCATGCTTGGATAGGATTTTTAGGTGGATACAAATGTTGAAATAAGACGAAAGATCTATGGAATGAAGTTTTGGGTTGGACTTGGGTACCAAATGTTACACTGAAAACAAACCCTGTCCTTTCCTTTTGTGTTATCCCACTATGTGTTTGTGTATCCTTGTGTATTTGTTTTCTTCCTGTCTCTGTGTAGTTTCATAGAATTTTTTTTTCTTCTAATACTAAGCTACATTCACTATGATGAGGAATACTGTTATCCTCAAATATAATTGGCATTAATAATATGTTATTTACCTTGTAAATATGCTTAGACATTATTTATTCTGTTTTGTTTTAATGCTCATGTGTAAAGTTGATGTTTCAAAAGTTATTCTGATCTTTTATGTATTTACTCATGTCATAATTCCTGTAACACTGATGTATATGTTATTTCTATTCTTTTGTAAAGCTTGTACTACGAATCTTATCTGTATTGTTATGTTCTTTAATGATGTATTTTGTACCTTTGTAATTGTATTCTCATGTTATAAAATTGTAATTGACACCGGTTCATCATTTTAGTAACTTGTAAGTTACATTTCACTGCACACATTTCTGTTGGTCATAGTATATGGACAATATGTGAGAAGTAGGGACTGTTAGTGTTTGCACGTGTGTTGATAATTCAGCAAGGGACTGGATAACAGCATTGCTGGTTCTAAGGACATTTCCAAAAACTTTCTGAGTGCACAAGTGGTGGTTCATGGACTTGCTATATTATCCGCAAGACTCTTCAATGGTGATTGTGCACCTGCACAGTCGCAACAGATGGCTGCTGGCCGTCTCTACAAGGACTACAGTGGGTCTGCACCTCTGGTGGCCCACCAATACCGTAATCTCTGCCAGGACTACAGTGGTCTGCACTGTGATAACCTGCCTACCAATATTCTTCAAAACTTCGACTGACTCTGCTGTGGGTTTGCTCTGTTGTGACCCATTACCTGTCTGCATGTCAAGAGTCAGCACTGTCTTTCCGTTGGAAGGACAACACTACTTCTTCAAGACTGCATGGAAATCCACTACTTCTGTGTGCAATTTCTTTCACTAATGAGACTTTGTGACAAAAAACTGTAATTCCTATTATGATGAATGATCATGACTATCTTTATGGACTGTGAGAAAATTTTAGCTTTTGACCAACATTGTATTAATAAGTGTGTGCATTTGATATCTTTGTTATTGTAATTATGAAAAATTTATCAAATCATTATTGGCCACTGCCCAAAACAATTTGTAAATTTTTTTGTGGGGAGCATGGGGGCTATGTAAGTAGTCTGTTTAGGTTTTCTTTATGTAAGTAGGCTGTTTATATTTTCTTATTGGTAACGCCACGTAGCGCTCTCTGTATGAAAATCACTGGCTGTGCTGTGTGCAGTCTGTGGCTAGTTTGCATTGTTGTCTGCCATTGTAGTGTTGGGCAGCTGAATGTGAACAGCGCGTAGCGTTGTGCGGTTGGAGGTGAGCCGCCAGCAGTGGTGGAAGTGGGAAATGAGATGGCGGATTTTTTAGTACAGAATGGATACCATGAACTGATATATATATATATATATATATATATATATATATATATATATATAATGACTATTAAGGTAAATACATTGTTTCTTCTCTATTAAAATCTTTCATTTGCTAACTATCCCTATCAGTAGTTAGTGCCTTCCGTAGTTTGAATCGTTTATTTAGCTGGCAGTAGTTGCGCTCGGTGTATTGCAGTAGTTCGAGTAAGGAAGATTTTTGGTGAGGTAAGTGATTTGTGAAACGTATAGGTTAATGTTTGTCAGGGCCATTCTTTTGTAGGGATTTTTGAAAGTCAGATTGCGTTGTGCTAAAAATATTGTGTTTCAGTTTAAGCACAGTCGTGTATAAATTTTTCTAAGGGGACGTTTCAACGTTACATTTCAGATGTGTTACGATCCGTGGCTCTACCCTTCATTCGATCCCTGCGAAACCCTACATTTCAGCAGGATAATGCACGACTGCATATTGCAGGTCCTGTACGGGCCTTTCTAAATACAGAAAATGTTCGACTGCTGCCCTGGCCAGCACATTCTCCAGATCTCTCACCAATTGAAAACGTCTGGTCAATGATGGCCAAGCAACGGGCTCGTCACAATACGCCAGTCACTACTCTTGATGAACTATGTTATCGTGTTAAAGCTGTATGGGCAGCTGTACCTGTACACGCCATCTAAGCTGTTTGACTCAATGCCCAGGCATATCAAGGCCGTTATACGGCCAGAGGTGGTTGTTCTGGGTACTGATTTCTCACGGTCTATGCACCCAAATTGCGTGAAAATGTAATCACATGTCAGTTCTAGTATAATGCATTTGTCCAATGAATACCCGTTTATCATCTGCATTTCTTCTTGGTGTAGCAATTTTAATGGCCAGTAGTGTAATTCCCATCATGCCCCGCGGCCAGCCGTGCATTTTGAACGTCCCAACGCGAACCGTTGAGAAGTTTTGACAATTTTATTTTATGTAGTTCAATAATTGTCAACCTGTATAAAGCTCATGTTTACAAAGTCTCGCTGTTCAACTGGATTTTATGTTACTGGATGGTTATCGGACCTATCAGTTTGTCCGCATTTGAAAAAACGAATGACGTAGTCGTGGTCTTCAAATATAGAAATATTCTTGCGCCGCGCCGATACAGCGTGAGGTAGGAAACACGAGGCAGTGGCGCGCATGCCCAGTGCAAACGCTGCCCTGACGGCGTCGGTCCGCTCTATCGACCGCGGTCTGGGCGGCGGCGGCGGCGGCGGCGGCGTTGGCGGCGGTGGCGGCGGCGCGGGGGCGGACTGCCGCTACCCCCTCGGCCATGCTGCAGTCCTGATAGCGGAGGCCGCGTGTGGCGCCAGATGAGGCGCCGCTGACACCTGAGTGACAGCTCCGTGCAAGGCTGCGGCGGCGGCGGCAGCGGCAGAGGCAGAAGAAGACGTCGTCCGGCCGCCGGACGCCTCGCCTCTGTGTCCGGCCCCAGGGGGCAGCGTCCGGCGACTGCGGCGAGGCGAAGGCGCGTCTGGTGACGGCGCGCTTTGAATTTCCCGCCTCACCGGAAGTATGAGAAATTCGTATCGCAAGTGTATGAGAAATTTAGGTAGCAAATGTATGAAAAATTTAGATCGCAAGTGTGGGAGACAACTGGTCCGAAAATGTATGAGAAATTTATTTACTCGTGTATAACGAACACATTTCTCTGCTTTATTCACTTTAGTCAGGAGAACGTAAACATTTGAAAATTCTATATTGTAATTTCATCACAGTTGCGTTTTATTACGCTGGCGACTAGTTTCGAACTGGTAAGTTAATTTTTCAAACCAGGCCACTAAAGCTGCGCTAATATGCCTGATTAGCACTATTAGAGCAACCTCGAAAGGTCAGGCTTGAAACAGAACTTGGTAGTTCGAAACTAATCACCAGGATAAGCAAACGCAACTGTAACGGACGTATAACGAAGATTTATGAGTATGTTGTCCTAGTTGCTGCTCCTGTCCTGACGTCATGTTGTAAATACGGAAATATTAGTGGTGCATTTTTGTTTTGTCTTTCACGTCGAGATATATTATATGAAATTATGCCAAAAGCATCAGTGCTAAACGCAGGAACACCCTAAGAATGTGCTGTTAGATGACGTTTAGGTTTACGCGGAAATCCGTCAAATATACTACCACTGACATATTTTTAAACGTATGAAATGAAATGCTCACCGTTATGGTAAAATAAATCACATTTTTAAAATATTGGTAGTCTCTTTGCTCAACACTACTTTTTGAAATTTCTAGTATTTTTTAGGGACATGGGCGAATAAAAACCGAAAATGATCATAATTCATTAGTAAACAACTTTGGATGACTATTTGGAATCGTGATAGGCACAGAAATAATTCAAATACCAAGTTTGTTGAAGGATTGGATACTTTTGTAAAATAATTTTGTAAAATAATGAAGAAGAGATGATAACGGCAAATGACTAACTGGTTACATTCCGTTCCTGACGCCGTCGTGTATGCCTGCTACCTCAGTTGCATAAGCAGTGTTGTTGTTGTTGTCTCCAGTCCGAAGACTGCTTTGATGCATTTCTCCACGCTACTCTATCTTGCGCCTGCCTCTTCAGCTCCGAATAACAGCTGCAACCTACATACATTTGAATCTGCTTACTGTTTTCGTACCTTGGTGCTCCCTCTACAACTTAAATCATCCAAACTTCCTTCCATTCGCAAATTAACGATTCCTTCATTCCCCAAGATGTGTCCTAACAACCTATCTCTTCTTTTAGTCGGGTTGTTCCAGGAATTTCTTTTTGCCCATTTCGACTGAATGCTTCTTCACTATTTTCTCGATGTATCCATCTAATCTTCAGTATTCTCCTGTAGAATCATATTTCAAAAGCCTCTGTTCTCTTCTTGTCTGAACTGATTATCGTCCACGTTCCACTTCCGTACTGGGCTGCACTCGAGTGAAATTTTCTAACACCGTTAGAAGTATTCGATAGTATTCGGAACTCATTGGAGTGTCGAGCTGAAGGTTGTACCGACCTCTGTAGTTAATACTTGTAAGATTTCACCTAACATCGTCTTTAATCAGTATTAATGTAAATGAAGACAATCTGCCATCTTGTCTGTCGTTACGTATGTTGAAACATCCTTTTATTTTACAATTGACACTACTCTACAGTTTTAGCTATGTAGCCATTTTCAGGTATACTGTACAACTTATAAAACAACATTTCTCTGTTACAGAACAAATTTACGTTACTCGCACATTGTTTAAATGCTGTGGAGTGGCCCAGAGTGCAATGAAATACAAGCAGAATAAAAATGTCCAGCATGCAACACAGAATAACACCATGTAGGGACTATACAAGGTATTTCAGAATGAATATTAATTTTTTTTGGGGGGGAGGGGGAATTGTGTGACAGTATAATTCGTATAAAAAATTTCATATCATACAATACAGGATAACATTATGTACGGTCTATACAAGAAATTACAGAATAAATACTAACTAGTTTTGGGGGTGTTAGTAGAATTCGTATAATGCATTTCATATAAAATGTGTCCAAATCTGATTGGTTACAGACACAGCTGCCTGAATGTAGCCCGAACAAATACTCGCTTATATTGTTAAGCATACAGACTGTCTAAGGAACTCAAGTCGAAGATTCTGAACGACGCGCAGCACGAAGACGGCACCCTTGATAAGATGATCGCAAAAAAAAAAAAAAAAAAAAAAAAAAAAAATCAAGCTACCAAAATTCTACCCTGGTCTACCCCGTAACTCAGAACACTCGCCCTCGTGTGGAAGGCTACGCACAGTGGCTCGCGACGTCTCCGCAGCTCGCGTTGCGGAGGGTCGTGTCGCTCGGTCAACGCCGAGCCGACGCAGCGGGGTTGGCGTCGCGTAGCTGGCAACAGTGCGCGCATGCGCAGAGACGTCCACGAGCCGCGTACGGCGCCCGCAGACGGCGCACAGCGGCGCGACGCTACCCGGAGAACAGCCATGCGCAGCAGGTGGCCGCGTTCCCCTGCAGCCACCTGTTAACACCACGCGCTCTGCCCTCCGCCCCAGATGACAATTTATTGCCGTGGCTTCACGCGTTGTTCACGGATTGCTTTTCTGCGGTGGCAGAGCGCATAGCTTTAATCGGGCCCTCAGAAGTGCTACCGTTAAATAGGGTGTGCTCTCGGTGTAGAGCCCCTTCCACCAAACAATATAAATTTTCATCCTTGCAATTTAAAACGCCCGCAGTTTGGAAATGACAAAAAATGGTTCAAATGGCTCTGAGCACTATGGGACTTAACTTCTGAGGTCATCAGTCCCCTAGAACTTAGAACTGCTTAAACCTAACTAACCTAAGGACATCACACACATCCATGCCCGAGGCAGGATTCGAATCTGCGACCGTAGTGGTCGCGCGGTTCCAAACTGTAGCGCCTAGAACCGCTTGGCCACCCCGGCCGGCTGGAAATGACATCACGTTGGTGCCCGCCATTTTCATTCACTTATATTTCAAGTCTTCTACAGAAGTTATACGTCACATCTTGCAAGAGTGGCACTGGAATTCGATTAATTTCCCTCCGAATTAGAACTTTCAGTTCCTGGATGGTATGTGGTCGGTCACACCGGAAGATCCGAAATTTCAAATGACCGAAAAGGAAGAAGTCACGAGCTAAAAGGCAAGGGAATGCTGGGGGCAAGGAAATGTTCCCCTTCTTGGAGATAACGTAATATTTCTGGCTTTACAGTCATTATGGTTCAAATGGCTCTGAGCACTATGGGACTTACCTTCTGAAGTCATCAGTCCCCTAGAACGTAGAACTACTTAAACCTAACCAACCTAAGGACATCACACACATCCATGCCCGAGGCAGGATTCGAACCTGCGACCGTAGCGGTCGTGCGGCCCTAGACTAGCGCTAGAACCGCTAGGCGACCCCGGCCGGCTACAGTCATTATATTCGGCAATTCTGACGTTGCAGATGATAATGGAAGCGAGACTAAAGAAGAATCGAGGCACGTTCATGGGATTTATCGAGCTGGAAAAAGCGTTCGACAATGTAAAATGGTTGAAGATGTTCGAAATTTGGAGAAAAATAGGAGTAAGCTACAGGGAGAGACGGATGACAACAATATGTACAAGAGCCAAGAGGAAATAATAAGGGTGGACGACCAAGAACGAAGTGCTCGAATTAAAAAGATAAGGATGTAGTCTTTCCCTCCTACCGTTCAATCTGTACATCGAAGAAACAATGATGAAAATAAAAGGAGGACTGAGGAGTCGAATTAAAATTCCAGGTGAAAGTATATCACCGATACGATTTGCTAATGACATTGCTATCCTGAGCGACAGTGAAGAAGAAATGTAAGTTGTCCTGAATGGAAAGAACAGTCTAATGGCTGCAGAATATGAATCGAGAGTAAATCGAAGAAGACGAAAGTAATGAGAATATAGCAGAAATGAGAACAGCGACAAACTTAACATCAGGCTTGATGGCCACGAAGTAGATGAAGTAAAGGAATTCTGCTACCTAGGCAGCAAAATATCCAATGACGGACGAAGCAAAGAGGGCATCAAAAGCAGACTAGCACTGGAAAAAGGGTATTCCTGGCCAAGAAAAGTCTACTAGTGTCAAATATAGACCTTAATCTAAGGAAGAAATTTCTGAGAACTTACGTTTGAAGCAGAGCATTGTATGGTTGTGAAACATAGACTGTTAGAAAACCGGAACAGAAGAGAATCTAAGCATTTGAGATGTGGTGCTGCAGACGAATGTTGAAAATTAACTGGATTGTAAGGCAAGGAATGGGAAGCACTGATACGGAGAAGGGGCAGAATGATATAGAGCATCTGCTAAGACATCGGGGAATGACTTCCTTAGTACTAGAGGGAGCTGTACAGGGAAGAAACTGTAGAGGAAGACAGAGACTGGAATACATCCAGCAAGCAGCAGAGAACGTCGGTTGCAAGTGCTACTCTGAAATGGAGAGGTTGGCACAGAAGAGGAATTCGTGGCAGGCCGCATCAAACCAGTCACAATACTGACGCCTCAAAAAAATTTCAGCTATAAGAATCTCTTCTTAGAGCAGTTGAGAAGGCAGCAGTGGCAAGACGACGTAATCTGGTGTGAGGTACCGATGACCGATTCGGTATAGCCATCGTGAGAAAAACGCCTATATTCTGGTCCTTGACCGCAATTGGCTGCTGCGTTCGGAAGTTCCGGGCCAAAATGATAATCTTATGTTATTAATATTAGAAAAACTAACCGCATATTTACTTGCATTTCATATTAAAGCGTCTCTCAGAAGCTGGCTATCATTCGAAAGTGTTAATTTCCAGCAGAATAATAAACAACTGCTTAACGAAGAACCAGACGAAGCACTTCGGAGACCTTTGGATCACTCCTTACTTGGGTGGCGGTCGAAGTGGTCCGGTTGTAAGATGAGACCTAGTTCGGCAAACTTAATTAGCAGTCTCTATGTGTTTGGATTTTTTTTTTTTTTTGGGTCATCAGTCTACTGACTGGTTTGATGCGGCCCGCCACGAATTCCTTTCCTGTGCTAAACTCTTCATCTCAGAGTAGCACTTGCAACCTACGTCCTCAATTATTTGCTTGACGTATTCCAATCCCTGTCTTCCTCTACAGTTTTTGCCCTCTACAGCTCCCTCTAGTACCATGGAAGTCATTCCCTCATGTCTTAGCAGATGACCTATCATCCTGTCCCTTCTCCTTATCAGTGTTTCCCACATATTCCTTTCCTCTCCGATTCTGCGTAGAACCTCCTCATTCCTTACCTTATCAGTCCACGTAATTTTCAACATTCGTCTATAGCACCACATCTCAAATGCTTCGATTCTCTTCTGTTCCGGTTTTCCCACAGTCCATGTTTCACTACCATACAATGCTGTACTCCAGACGTACATCCTCAGAAATTTCTTCCTCAAATTAAGGCCGGTAGTAGACTTCTCTTGGCCAAAAATGCCTTTTTTGCCATAGCGAGTCTGCTTTTGATGTCCTCCTTGCTCCGTCCGTCATTGGTTATTTTACTGCCTAGGTAGCAGAATTCCTTAACTTCATTGACTTCGTGACCATCAATCCTGATGTTAAGTTTCTCGCTGTTCTCATTTCTACTACTTCTCATTATCTTCGTCTTTCTCCAATTTACTCTCAAACCATACTGTGTACTCATTAGACTGTTCATTCCGTTCAGCAGATCGTTTAATTCTTCTTCACTTTCACTCAGGATAGCAATGTCATCAGCGAATCGTATCATTGATATCCTTTCACCTTGTATTTTAATTCTACTCCTGAACCTGAAAACAATTTTATGGTAATTACGCAAAGAGGCAGTTCATTGTTTTGTTTATTTCCTATGAAAGTGTGAAGAATGGAGATATTTGTGATACATAAAGTGGACTATAATTGGTCAGTTTCTCATATTCTGCTAATGTAAAAAGGCGAGTGGCGTCCCACATAAACAAAGTAATTGAAGATTTAATTCTTTATACAATAGCAGTTCATCGCTAAGAGTTTATTACAGGTTGAAGATAGAGGAAGTATACAGGACCTACGTGCTGTTTTCTGCACAGGGGACAACAACTACAGAAGACTGCAGGTTGGTGAACGTTAAGTAGAACTTATACAGAATGAAATGTTCACTCTTCAGCAGAGTGTGCGCTGGTATGAAACTTCCTGGCCGCATAAAACTGTGTGCCGGACAGAGACTCGAAGTTGGGAGCTTTGCCTTTCACGGACAAGTGCTCTACCAACTGAGCTACCCAAGCACGACTCACGCCCCGTTCTCACAGCTTTACTTCTGCCACTACCTCTTCTCCTGCCTTTCAAACTTCGCAGAAGCTCTTCTGCAACCTTGCAGAACTAGCACTCCTGGAAGAAAGGATACTGCGGAGACATGGCTTAGCCACAGCCTGGGGGATGTTTCCAGAATGAAATTTTCATTCTGCAGCGGAGTGTGCGCTGTTATGAAACTTCCTGGCAGTTTAAAACTGTGTGTCGTACCGAGAGCTTCTGTGAAGTCTGTAAGGTAGGAGACGAGGTACTGGCGGAATTAAGGCTGTGAGGACGGGTCGTGAGTCGTCAGTTGGTAGAGCACTTGCCCGCGAAAGGCAAAGGTCCCGAGTTAGAGTCTCTGACCGGCACACAGTTTTAATCTGCCAGGAAGTTTCAGAATTTATACAGTCCACTAAGGGCTGTGGAAGCGATGAGGCACCTCACGTGTACTGCTTTCTTAGTACAAATGAGATCAGTGGCACGTCACCTGTGCTATGAAGAAGAGAAATTTTCAAGGAAAGGGGTTTATACAAGCACGTATAAATCACCCTCTCTCCCTCTCTTTTTCAACTTGCCGTCCAGGAAAGTGGTTCTGAACCTCGTTAACGGAATGTCGCGAGGTATGGCATGCGGCCCCGTCTCTTTGGAAGAATATATTTGGAGTTAAAGAAACAAACTGTCGCACAAGGAAATGGCTCAATATGTGAACATAACGTTCTGTATTCCCAGTAACAGCATTGCCGCGATCGTCTTCAAATTCTAGGCGATGGTACACCGCACCACACTATCCCTTTCGGACTGTGAAGTGGTTTCTTCTGAAGTAGTTTAGGTTTTTCACGTGTTCAGTATCTAAAGTTTTGTTTGTTAAAAAGCCTGATGCAAAAAAAACTGACATCATCGCTCATGATCAGATTGTCGCATAGGCCTGGGTTGTCGTTCATGAGTTCCAACAATTCCCAGGCAAAGTATAGGATCTTTGGGAGGTCGTCTGCATTCAGTTTTTGCACTCTTTGATTTCTGCATGTGTGGTATCGCAGTTCCTTTTGCAACATTCGTCGTACACTGCGCACTGATATGTCAAGTTGCGACAGGACGTCTGGGACTTTGGATGGGGGCTTCTCTCACTATTGCAACATTCTCTGGTGTGCATACGGGTATTGTGCTTCCACTTCTCTTTCGCACCGTTTCAACCGTTTCCTCGAACTTATGTATCCACATTTTGATACCATGCACCGACGGGACTGGGGCATGACGTGCGAGATTATAATGAGCACGAAAAACACACTGAACGTCCACGTGGCTGTCGCTGCTTTTGCAAAATACCTACATGGCAACAGTCTATCTACGACGCCATCTCTATTGAAAGTCGATATCAGGGCCAATGGCACAGGTTTGTTGACCAGATGGCATCAGTCTCGTGTCCCGATACCTGATGTACCGCGCTATTTCCAGAGCTGCTAAATCTCCCATTTCACTGCCTCACCTGTTACTGCTTGAAACTCAAGTCGCAAGTAAAACAGGGACAAGGCGGCTTTCACCAGTCATTGTGTTGCATTCCATATGGGACTCGTCTCACTAAGGTGCGTTTACAACTGTGAAACCTTATGTGCGAACGTGGTGTATGTGGCCTTTACCCCGACGACGCAAGGGGCGCATGCCCTTGAGTAAAGTCACACATATTGAAAGGTGGCTACACTGAGCCACAGCGCCAGAAATCGCGCCAGAGAGTATTGTTCCGCCGCCTCCACTGGCAGTGATTATTGAGACGTAGCGGCAAGCAGTGCTGGCCGAGAAGTTGTGGTGGACACTGCATGTCGTGAAGTCAGAGTGAGATGTGGTAGTGGAGAGTGTTGTTCCATGTTTTATGCAGTGGTTTGATGGGAGAGATAGCAGATGTTGTTCTAATGGAGATATTGTAATGGTCAGAGTGCATTTCGTCAATTTATATGGAGGTATTTTCTTTTATTCTTTTATTCTTTCAGTGACCTGAATAATGTGTCATTACAGGTTCAGTCAACAAAGCATCTGGCTTGTGTTCTTGTATTAGAGTGTAATTCTGATTTTCTTGCGCAATCATAGTATTTCTAATTTTCTTTTATCACGTCAGTATAATTGGTATTTAAAAATTCTTGTCTTGTTGAAGAAGAACCGTGCCAGATGTGTACGTTGAGTCATAATACCACATACAGAACAGCTACACTTGTGTTTGTTGTTTCGTAGGTTTCATAGTTGCTGGGGACTTAATTAATTAACTGTGTTAACGAAAATTTTCTTTCATTCTTTGTTGTTGTTCTATGCAGTCAGATAGCGTACAATTACTTGTCAGGGCCAACCGTTTACGAGACTTGCGTAATCGGACATACAGCGACAGAAAATTAAAAAGTATTTGCATTGCATTCTTATATCTTTATTTTAATTAAGCCCCCATGCACGTGGCGACCGCTGCTTCGGATCGTCCCTTGGAATTCTTCTGATTGTAAAAATAGTAGACAGTAGTATTGTTGTAGTAATCTGTAGTTTAGTAATTGTAGTCTATGTTGCATGTGTAGATTTGGTAATTGTCATTCTTCTAATGGTATTTTTTTCTCAGAATTTGATTTGTTGTCTTGTATACGCGTTTGACAATTTAGTGCAATTATTTCAATTTTTCGATTAATCGTGTTTGAGGGAAACATTTCATGTAAATGGTATTGTTGGAGATAAAGAGTCATTGTGTGTAATTTTCGTACAGTGATGAATTTTGTATGTTTTGTAAATGATTACGCGATCTATGAAAAAGGCAAAAATGATGAATAGTGAGAATGACGAAATTGTTAACATGGCGAACTCGCCAACAGAGGAAAACTGTGTGATGAATAATGAAGTGGAAAACAATGTAATAAGTCGGGAAAATAGTCCGGAACCATTTCAAAATTTTTCTCAATCAGAAAATTCACAGAATACGAGATTAACGATAGGAGATTCTGAAATAGTATCGAACACAGATAGCTTCACAGCTATGACGAAGGAAGCTGGTTTTGTGGGAAATGTTAGGGGCGAAAGGAATTTCGAACAAGTTAATATGGAGCAGTTGATGAGTATAATATTAAATTTTCGATCTGAATTTAAAACAGAGATAGGAACAATTAAAACTGAGATGGGAACAATTAAAACTGAGATGGGAACAATTAAAACTGATATGGGAACAATGGAAACACGGCTAGACTCACGAATAGGGACATGTTTCAAAAACATGAAAGATGAATTAAAGAAAGAAATTAGAGAAGAAGTACAACCGATTTTGAATTCTCACAATAATAGATTATTTGCAGTAGAGATTAGACAAGAGGAAGAGGATCGAGAACAGGAAGAAAAAGATCGCGTGATAGTTCAGAATCAAATTTACAACGTGCACACGATAGGGAAGAAATAATTGAAGGAACCGAGGAATCCGTACCAAATGACAGAATAAATAACTTAACGCAACAGTGTGAACGGTTAACTACTAAATGTGACAATACCGAAACCCGAGTCGTGACACTTACGGAAGACGTAAACTTATCGGAAAGAGTGGAGGAGATTTCAGATAAATTGACAAATCTTAGTTTACATGGGGACAGAGATTCGGATGATACAGCTCCATTACCATTTGCAGAAACCGAAGAGTACCAGAACATAAATAAACATGTTGAAAATCAAGGAAAATTTAATGAACGCGTTAAAAAGGAATTTGAGGCATTAGGAAAGCAAGTCAAACAAATTGAAAACAAAATCGTAGGAAAAGACAGTAGAAGGAATTTAGAATCACAAATAGCAGAAGGGTTTGAAGAAAGTAATTTATTTCATTTACGAGAAGCAACAAGAGAGCGCCAGGCGCGCGAACTTTACAATAATCGACATTCGGACTGGGACAAACGCGGTAGGTCTTTGTCGCCACGAGGAGAAAACTTTGACTATAAACACTTTTTGACTGTTCGGAAATTTAAGATCTTTCGCAAATCTAAGAATGACATACATCTATGTGCATGGCTAGCTCAATTTCTGTACGCACTTCCGCCAAATTTGCCACCAAGTCACAAACTAAAATTTATGTGCAGCTATTAAAGTCCTCAGGGGATTCACTACTCTAAGTGAATATGTGCCGTAGCGAGCATAGGGCCCCGAGCTGTAGTGGTGCTATTTCTCTTTTAGTTTTCTGTACCGCTGCCTACTCTTTTACTATTCTTTGCATCTATCGAAACAACTCTTCAACTATCAATCTATCTAGAGAGTAAGAAAAAAATAACCGGATATGACTATTTTACCCAAAAGTGATTTCGGAAATTACCGTTTGGACTTACTGTATCTTCAGCAGCATTCATTCGTAGCTTAAATGAAATTTTACCTGTTTATCTTCGTGACAATATTACTTCATATGTTGACGATATTCTTATTGTTAAACGTTCTTGGAGTGAGCACAACAAAATTTTGGATTCGTTATTACGTATTTTGCAAGAGTTGGCATTACTGTGAACTTGGAAAAATCTGAATTTGGTCGTTCACAGGTGAAATTTCTCGGTCACATTATTTCTACAGAAGGTATTCTTCCTGATCCAGAAAAACTTGACGCTATTCGTAATTATGCTGTTCCTACTACAAAACGTGATGTTCGTAGTTTCCTTGGTGTCTGTAATTTTCTTAGACGCCTTGTTAGATTGGACAATTTGGTCACACCTCGTTTTTGCGATCTATCTGGAAAGTTCTTTTTAAACGAAAATCGGTCGACAACTGTGTTTGGTTAGTTTGTATTCCTGATGAGTGGGTTAATAAGCTGATTTGGTATACGCATTTCAGTTATGCACACTTTGGTCCCAGAAAATGCTTTCATAAATTACGAGAAAATTGCTACTTCAATAATATGGAAAAACGTATTCGATTTGTTCTTGCCAAATGCAAATTATGTCAAAAGGCTAAGCCGCCGACAGTTTCTCACAGAGCACCGTTGTTTCCTATCATTCCAGCAAAATTAAAGGACATGGCTGCAGTTGATTTGTTCGGTCCAGTGGTTCGATCTACTAATGGTTTTGCGTACATTTTCGTAGCAGTGGAGTTGACATCAAAATATGTGTGTTTTACACCGTTACGCAAAGCAACAGCTCGTTCAGTATCTAATGCTTTCATTAACCATTTTCTTAAAGAAGTGGGTCATGTTGATAAGGTTATATCAGATAATGGATCACAGTTTCGTTCTAAAATTTGGCTTCGTACTGTACAGTGTCGTAAAATTAAACCAATTTTCATTTCACTTTTTCACCCTCAATCTAACGCTTCAGAGAGATGGATGAAGGAAATCAATAAATTGTGTCGTCTTTATTGTCATCAGAATCACAGAACGTGGGATCAGTATCTTCATATTTTTCAAAACATTCTGAATGAACTCCCTAATGATTCAACTTCTTTACCGCCTATACTGATATTAAAAAACAAAGCACCGACAAATCGCATTTCTGAAATCGTTCCTTTTCCGCCTTCACGGAAACTGCGGCATTCTGAAGTTGTCAACCTGGCTCTACGAAATATTGCATCTGCGGCTGCTAGAAGAGAGAAATCAGCTAAGCGTCCTGGTCGTTTAAAAATCTTGTCAGTTGATCAGAAGGTGTTAATTAAGGCTCATCGTTTGTCTCACAAAGGAAAAGGCTTGTGTCGGAAATTTTTTCTGCTTTATAACGGTCCATATAGAATTCGCAAAATTATTCATGATAACACTGTCGAAGTAGAAACTCTTAAATCACGACGCTCTAAGGGAATACATCATATATCTAACGTTAAAATTTCTGTGGAATGATATACTTTTGAAAAATTTTTGTAGAATGACATACTTTTGAGAAACTAACAGTTGTATGTAAACACACGGAGAGTACAAGGATACCGCGCTGTGTTTTGGCGGCGGCATATACTCAAAGCAACAGTCAAGTCTGCGCGCCGCACAAGGCAGTCGTTGACCGCAAACAATCACGCGCCTACAGCTGATCGAGCGCTCAGTGCGAATGCACTGACAGCCGTAAATAAATACACAGTCTAATTTCTCCGACTAAATTCAATATAAAGCTATAGTGACTTGATGAATTCTGTTATTAACATTCAGTATTTTTCAGGATACGGTTCTATAAAATATTTAAGAAGTTCAGGTAAATTCTGTGCGTGTCCGACGTTAAGACGACTTGCTATCTAGAAAATTTCAGGAAAAATGTCATTTCGAAGAAGAAAGTAATAAACTAAAAAGGTAATTATTAATTGAGTTTATTTTTCAGGTAACATATTTCCACTTAGGTACGTACTTTAGACGTAATTTGCTGCTCGCGATTACGTGATTCATACATTGTGCTAATTACATGTTCAATGAAATTACTTGTGAAACGACGTGCTTGCGTACGTTAACTGATTTTGACAATGATTATTAATGAACTGGATTGTTAGTTGTGTATATTATGCATCGCTTGCCTGCACTGCTTTTTCACTGATGTCATATTTTTAATTATGTGCCTGCTGCGCCTATTTATTTAAATTATAATTGTCACCTGATTAATTGTGCTGATGTGGTTAGGTATGTAAGTTACACTTTGTGATTTATCTGCTTGCGCCTTCATGTTTACTTATTAAGATACGATGCTAATGACCTGTTTAGTACGTAAGATATATGTTTACTGCTATGCGTATGGATTGCACATTTACACATTTCTGCTTGTTGTCATAACTATACTTTAATTTGGTATATAGAAATGCTGTTGTACTGGGTATGAACATAGAGTTTAGGTTACACTATGGTATTAGTTACAGATTGTTCGCTTGGCAGAGCCTCGTTGTAAGATTTGTGCTGCATCCACTTGTTGACATTCTGTTCTCTACTGGTATATTTACTCGCTATTGCTTGTTTTGCTTACGCTCAGTGCTTTATATTTTTAAGATAAGAAAATGAACTGCTATAATTCGACGAATGACATTAGTACAAGAAACTTCATAGAAGTCACATGAGCTGGAGGTTTTATGAAAGCTGTATAAATGTATGCCAATAGGAAGGAATCTAACGACATGACATACCAACACAGTTATTACACTGCATTTTTCGTGAGCAATTGAAATAGGAAGTGACACTTGACACAAGAAATACTCCACATGTTTGCTTCTGTTTGCCATAATTCTTGAAGTGGTGTACACACTGTGAAATATTAGGATCATTCACACTCCGTAATCGTACTTAATTACTGAGAGTTATTCGAACTAAGTCTGTTAGAGGTCATGTACGCATTCTTTGTTTATAATTCATAATGAGTAGAAGATTTTGGTCAGATGGATTACACAGAGGTTGTGTGCTGACAGTGTGTCTTCGGATTGTATGGGATGAGGAGGTTTGCATTAGGATTTTATCTGTACTCGATCGAGGAGACTGACTAGAGGAAAGAGTTGTTATGGAAGTGAAATGATACTGGCAATATGGTTTATATGTATCGACGTATTGAAGAGGTATTATGGAGGTATTGAGATTATATGAAGTTGATTGGAGTTATGGTGTATAAGAGGTAAAATAAGTGAGGTGCATATTTTTTTTGTTTTTTTTTTGTTTTTGGTCTTTATGGAACAAGGAGGATGAAGATAGCAGACTAGAACACTAAAATGGAAGGAAGATTGTCTACACACACTTTGTTAAATCACTAAGCAGTATGTACTTTTTTTTTTTGGAGAGAGGAAGTTGCATATCTTGGCACACTGACAGTTGTTCAGCAACCGTACATTTTGATCTGGCTTGGCAAACATTGGTCTTGACATGATGACTATGACGTTGACTTAACTATTATTGACTGTTATACATTGCTGTCACTACTACTTGATACACATGATGAACATGAAATTTTGACAGAGGTGGATTCACACAGTTAACACTATTCAATTACACAGTAGTACTTAATGTGGATGAAAGATGAGTGAGTGTGTTTTGTGTGTTTTCCTTTCCTAATCCTACCCACCTATCTCCTAAATATTATTTTATTTGTTTGTAGTGGCTTGCACTGACACCCATAAATATTATAGGTTTACTGATGTTTGTGTATTTGTAATAGTAATATGACAATTATCTGATATCATTTGTGTGTTTGTTATGATTTGTATGTTTAGTGTAAGAGCATTGATAATAATTTTGTAAAAGCAATTGTGTGTGCATTCAAACTGTTGTTCACACCTGCACCTGTTCATATTGATGTGTGACACTTAGAAATGTTTAATTTCTGCTGATGAAGTGTCTGATTAGTGATAGTGAATATTATGGACTGTTACCTGCACTTGTTCAACATAATGGGTGCCACCTGGAAATGTTTAATTACTGCTGATGAACTGTCTAATTAGTGATAGTGAATATTATGGACTGTTACTTGCACTTTTTCTACGTGATTGGTGCCACTAGGACATGTTTCATTTCTGCTGATAAACTCTGATCAACAGTGTGATTAGTGATAGTGAATATTATGGACTGATGTCTGCACCTGCTCAACATTGCTGGGTGCCACTGATGACTGCATCTATTGAAATAATGTCACTTGTTACTGTAGCACCAGTTCAACATTACTGGGTGCCACTGATGGACTGCATCTATTGAAATAATGTCACTTGTTGGTGTCTGCACCTGTTCCACAATGCTGGGTGCCACTGATGGACTGCATCTATTGAAATAATGTCACTTGTTGGTGTCTGCACCTGTTCCACAATGCTGGGTGCCACTGATGGACTGCTTCTACTGAAATGATGTCACTTGTTGGTGTCTGCACCTGTTCCACAATGCTGGGTGCCACTGATGGACTGCTTCTACTGAAATGATGTCACCTGTTGGAGTCTGCACCTACTCCACAATGCTGGGTGCCACAGATGGAGCTACTTCTATGGAAATGATGTCATCTGTCGGTGTCTGCACCTACTCAACAATGCTGGGTGCCATTGATGAACAGCTTCTACTGAGAAATGTGACTTGTTGCTGTGTGTACCTCTTCAACATTGCTGGGTACCACAGATGGAACTGCTTCTACTGAAATGATGTTACTTCTTGCTGTCTGTACCTCTTCAACATTGCTGGGTACCACAGATGGAACTGCTTCTACTGAAATGATGTTACTTCTTGCTGTCTGCACCTACTCAACATTGCTGGGTGCCACTGATGGACTGATTCTACTGAGATGATGTCACCTGTTGCTGTTTGCACCTACTCAACATTGCTGGGTGCCATTGATGAACTGCTTCTACTGAGAAATGTGACTTGTTGCTGTGTGTACCTCTTCAACATTGCTGGGTACCACAAATGGAACTGCTTCTACTGAAATGATGTTACTTCTTGCTGGGTACCACAGATGGAACTGCTTCTACTGAAATGATGTTACTTCTTGCTGTCTGCACCTACTCAACATTGCTGGGTGCCACTGATGAACTGCTTCTACTGAAATGATATCACCTGTTGGAGTCTGCACCTACTCAACATTGCTGGGTGCCACTGATGGACTGCTTCTACTGAAATGATGTCACCTGTTGGAGTCTGCACCTGTTCCACAATGCTGGGTGCCACTGATGAACTGCTTCTACTGAAATGATATCACCTGTTGGAGTCTGCACCTACTCAACATTGCTGGGTGCCACTGATGGACTGCTTCTACTGAAATGATGTCACCTGTTGGAGTCTGCACCTGTTCCACAATGCTGGGTGCCACTGATGGACTGCTTCTACTGAAATGAAGTCACCTGATGGTGTCTGCACCTACTCAACATTGCTGGGTGCTACTGCTGGAACTGTCAACCACTTGTTATGAAAACATTTTATGTGAATATTTGTATAAACTGATTTTTTGTGTATTACTGTTTGTGAAAAGTTATAAGACTCTTACCTGCTCTTATTCGTCATTGCTGACGCTATCGATTGAATTGTTTAACCACATGATATTTCTGTAAACTATTATGTAAAGTCATATGTATGAAAGAATTTGTATTCCTTACTGTATTTTATATATTAGGCTATTGTAAGGTCAGTGCAAAGCCAAAATTTTATCTTGTTATATGATACTTACGTATTAATATTATCTTTTATTTTTGTCTGTATTTTTTTTTGACGAATTTGGTGGTATTTTCACCACCAATGCTGGCAAAAATACCATCAAATTCTAGCCCGTGGAGGAAGGGCATATGAAAGGTGGCTACACTGAGCCACAGCGCCAGAAATCGAGCCAGAGAGTATTGTTCCGCCGCCTCCACTGGCAGTGATTATTGAGACGTAGCGGCAAGCAGTGCTGGCCGAGAAGTTGTGGTGGACACTGCATGTCGTGAAGTCAGAGTGAGATGTGGTAGTGGAGAGTGTTGTTCCATGTTTTATGCAGTGGTTTGATGGGAGAGATAGCAGATGTTGTTCTAATGGAGATATTGTAATGGTCAGAGTGCATTTCGTCAATTTATATGGAGGTATTTTCTTTTATTCTTTTATTCTTTCAGTGACCTGAATAATGTGTCATTACAGGTTCAGTCAACAAAGCATCTGGCTTGTGTTCTTGTATTAGAGTGTAATTCTGATTTTCTTGCGCAATCATAGTATTTCTAATTTTCTTTTATCACGTCAGTATAATTGGTATTTAAAAATTCTTGTCTTGTTGAAGAAGAACCGTGCCAGATGTGTACGTTGAGTCATAATACCACATACAGAACAGCTACACTTGTGTTTGTTGTTTCGTAGGTTTCATAGTTGCTGGGGACTTAATTAATTAACTGTGTTAACGAAAATTTTCTTTCATTCTTTGTTGTTGTTCTATGCAGTCAGATAGCGTACAATTACTTGTCAGGGCCAACCGTTTACGAGACTTGCGTAATCGGACATACAGCGACAGAAAATTAAAAAGTATTTGCATTGCATTCTTATATCTTTATTATAATTAAGCCCCCATGCAATATCTCTGAATTGTGCGCACGAGCCATACCAGAGGGTGGAGATATGTACAATAGTCGTGCGTCTGTCCGCCGTTTTCTCCGTTTAGTGCTTTGTTTTATTGCGTCTCACTGCTAAAAGTTTCAGCTTTCCACACATATTCATATCTGCTTAGGTCCTTGGCCTAATAATCTGAGGAGAAATATATGGGAAGTTCGTGCATTTCCTTTTTTCTGTGTGTTTAACTGCGTGCGTATTTAGATGAAAGGAAAGGAAATAACCCACAAATAAGAAGAAACTCTGATACATGCTGAAACAATGCTCTGGTACGCGGTTTGTGTGTTTAAATCACCTCAGGGTATGATCATGCGGTGTATTTGACCTGAGGTCGTCGCACGGTGGCGCTGGCAGCAGAGGTGTGTTGGTGCCTGTCAGAGTACGGTGCAGCGAGTAAGTGTGCCGACGTTGTCAGACGTGCTAATGGTGACTGCCTGTTGCAAATGTCTGAAAGAACACATGTTGATGACGTTATGAGGGGTAAAATACTAAGGCGACTGGAGGCAGGTCAAACACAGCAGGTCGTAACACTGGCCCTCCGTGTGCCAGAAAGTGTGATCTCAAGATTATGGCAACGATTCCAGCAGACAGGAAACGCGTCCAGGCACTAGAGTACGCGACGTCCACAGTATAAACACCACAAGAAGACCGATATATCATCATCAGTGCCCGCAGACGGCCACGGAGTACCGCAGGTAGTCTTGCTCGAGACCTTACCGTAGCCATTGGAACAGTAGTCTCCAGACACACAGTCTACAGACGACTGAACAGACATGGTTTATTCACCCGGAGACCTGCAAGGTGCATTACACAAGTGAGGTCACGTGGCTGGCAAACGGTTACTTTTGGGGGACTTCTGCTGTCCGGTCCGGGCCTCGAGAAGCCGCAAGTGGTTAAATACACTCCTGGAAATTGAAATAAGAACACCGTGAATTCATTGTCCCAGGAAGGGGAAACTTTATTGACACATTCCTGGGGTCAGATAAATCACATGATCACACTGACAGAACCACAGGCACATAGACACAGGCAACAGAGCATGCACAATGTCGGCACTAGTACAGTGTATATCCACCTTTCGCAGCAATGCAGGCTGCTATTCTCCCATGGAGACGATAGTAGAGATGCTGGATGTAGTCCTGTGGAACGGCTTGCCATGCCATTTCCACCTGGCGCCTCAGTTGGACCAGCGTTCGTGCTGGACGTGCAGACCGCGTGAGACGACGCTTCATCCAGTCCCAAACATGCTCAATGGGGGACAGATCCGGACATCTTGCTGGCCAGGGTAGTTGACTTACACCTTCTAGAGCACGTTGGGTGGCACGGGATACATGCGGACGTGCATTGTCCTGTTGGAACAGCAAGTTCCCTTGCCAGTCTAGGAATGGTAGAACGATGGGTTCGATGACGGTTTGGATGTACCGTGCACTATTCAGTGTCCCCTCGACGATCACCAGTGGTGTACGGCCAGTGTAGGAGATCGCTCCCCACACCATGATGCCGGGTGTTGGCCCTGTGTGCCCCGGTCGTATGCAGTCCTGATTGTGACGCTCACCTGCACGGCGCCAAACACGCATACGACCATCATTGGCACCAAGGCAGAAGCGACTCTCATCGCTGAAGACGACACGTCTCCATTCGTCCCTCCATTCACGCCTGTCGCGACACCACTGGAGGCGGGCTGCACGATGTTGGGGCGTGAGCGGAAGACGGCCTAATGGTGTGCGGGACCGTAGCCCAGCTTCATGGAGACGGTTGCGAATGGTCCTCGCCGATACCCCAGGAGCAACAGTGTCCCTAATTTGCTGGGAAGTGGCGGTGCGGTCCCCTACGGCACTGCGTAGGATCCTACGGTCTTGGCGTGCATCCGTGCGTCGCTGCGGTCCGGTCCCAGGTCGACGGGCACGTGCACCTTCCACCGACCACTGGCGACAACATCGATGTACTGTGGAGACCTCACGCCCCACGTGTTGAGCAATTCGGCGGTACGTCCACCCGGCCTCCCGCATGCCCACTATACGCCCTCGCTCAAAGTCCGTCAACTGCACATACGGTTCACGTCCACGCTGTCGCGGCATGCTACCAGTGTTAAAGACTGCGATGGAGCTCCGTATGCCACGGCAAACTGGCTGACACTGACGGCGGCGGTGCACAAATGCTGCGCAGCTAGCGCCATTCGACGTCCAACACCACGGTTCCTGGTGTGTCCGCTGTGCCGTGCGTGTGATCATTGCTTGTACAGCCCTCTCGCAGTGTCCGGAGCAAGTATGGTGGGTCTGACACACCGGTGTCAATGTGTTCTTTTCTCCATTTCCAGGAGTGAAGTTCGGAGGCAAGCCTTTCCGGCTCGCTCAAGGACTGGTAGTGGCGAGTTGCGTAAAGAGCAGCGGACGCCACGTGGAACCTCGTCGGCAAGTTCCCGGCCAACTCTGAAAGCTTAAATTTTGCGGCACTTCGAAGAGCACCTGTATGGATTGCAGGCAGTAACACCCCTGCTTGGAATCCTGCAAGTCTCGGTTCCTTCACACCTGAGTGGAGGTAAGTGTTGTTTCTTTATTGGAACGTATCATCGTAAGCGCACGTCTTTGCTAAGGCGGAACTCGACCTGTTATTAGCGCACCTCTGAGTGATTGTGTGTGTGGCTATCAGTCAGTGTAACTGTTGATAATTTGTTGTTCCAGGCCATATTCCGTCCAAGTGTACGAACACTCTCTGTTACAAATTGAGTTGACGAAACTGAAATAGTAACACAGTTTGGGTCGAAAGCAAGGCACCATTTTATAGATGGGTATACCCTAGTAATTGGATTTCCATGCGCTGTTATTCAACTTCGTTAATCTTAAAGAAAGCGTAAGGAGTGTTAAACTTGTAACTTCTGTACATAGTCGTGGAGTAGGTTGATATTGCCTATATCCTAGACATTCTCGTCTGTAGCCTCATTTTGGCACATTACTGCTCCATTCTGATTTGTGTTGGCAGGGTAGTTTTGGCAGCGGACGACGTGTTCCTGTTTCCTGGGTCTCGTGCAGAGTCGTGTTTGTGCTGTGGCGACACTTCTGTCGCCGCACGACGTCTAGGTTGGTCCCGTATCTGGTGATTCTGATAACCGCCTTGTGTTGGCTCAAGTTAAGTAAATCTGAATGTTTGATACGTGCCACAGTGGTATGTCACCAATTAATCCGGAACTCTTTATTCAATATTGTGAATTCATCAAGCACATAAGCTTTGAAGCGAGTCCTGTAAGCTCAAAGTTCCTCGTCAGTATACCTGCTCTTTAACTACTCGTTTAAACCTTGCACACTTACTGCTAGTTCTGGAGCGTGTTAAGTTTTAAAGTCTTTTACTTATGAGTATTAATTGTCGAGTTTTTCCTGTCATCCACAATCATTAGCTAATTCCATTCATTGTAAGACTTGCCTGCATGTTGCCTGTTCGCTGTGATAGCTGCCTGTTGTATGTGCTAGCTGATCTTGTGTTTTGGTGTACTATATATTTATTTAAGGGTCATTGTCAGTGTTCCTGCTGGTGTGTACCGCCTGAGAGTCACATTTGAAATTGTATGTCTTGCTGGCTTTGCTTGTATTTTGGGGGATTGTGAACATTATTGCTTAAGGGATTTTATTAAGGCTTATAGATTGTTAAGGGCTTTTCAACAGTCAGTAGCATGACTTGTTATCCTTTCTGTATTTTGGATGGGCTTTTTCTGTTCGTTTAAGGTGCTATCTATGCTTGGGAATTACTGGCACATTTAGTGGCAGTCATTTGTAATTCATTTTACTGGTAAAACACCGTTTGTTGAACCCGCTTGCAGCCACACTTAGTTGTGCCACTTCTTACTTATACTGGGGGACTTCATATTCCTGGTTTCAAGCCCTGCTCTTAATGGTATAAACTGATAAAGTTTGTTATTTTTGAATTGATCCTGTTCAAGTTCTTTAAATTATTGTGAGCGATGTTACTCTTTTTGACAAGGTTTTTAGTTTGTAATCATAATGATTGTTAAGCAATAAAGTGTATTCTATGAAACAAGAAATGACGAAATATGTGTGTCCACCTTCCATCCTCGTTTTGAGATACCAGTCTCTGATTATAGTGCAGAAGGTTGAAGTTTCGCTCAATGGTGCGTACAACAATCCTCTGTAATGGCAAAAAAGTGACGCCCTGCGACGTCACCTGGGACTCTACGAAGCTACGAGCAGCAAGATGTCGACACATGCGAATAAAAGGCCAGAGCTCAGATGCTCATGTGACGTGTAAGGTGGATTAATGATGACACATTGGCACCAAAAATCACTACAACTGTGCCCAACGCCACCATGAACGAGTCACAAGCTGGCAAGGTTGCTACAGCTCATCTTTCCCACATTTCGCCCCTTCCTTTCACTACTGTTGGCTGGAAATCAGAACCACGACGCACAGTGTTGAAATCACGCAGTTTTCTTATGGGTAGCGGAAGAAAACATTTCAGGTAAACTGACACCCAGTGCCGATGCGAAAAGGCCTCGGGTGTGATATACATGGCGTTAATGAAGCGCCGGCCGAAGTGGCCGTGCGGTTAAAGGCGCTGCAGTCTGGAACCGCAAGACCGCTACGGTCGCAGGTTCGAATCCTGCCTCGGGCATGGATGTTTGTGATGTCCTTAGGTTAGTTAGGTTTAACTAGTTCTAAGTTCTAGGGGACTAATGACCTCAGCAGTTGAGTCCCATAGTGCTCAGAGCCATTTGAACCATTTTTGTTAATGAAGCCACCCTTCTCCTGGGACGTTGATTTCCACACATTTCGCGATCGGAAACGACAGTAAGGAATGAGATAGCCAATAGGGCGACATTATTCGCAATAATTGCCTCTGTTGACACCCTCCGGATGATTCAGATCTTCTCCAAGCACTTAGTGGATCTGAAACCCCCTTGAATGTCATACAACCCCTTTGGAGTGAAGGTCTGGTAAATAGGGTGGAACCACTAGGGACTATTCAAAACCTTTCGACGAATTTTCGGAAGCAGCGAACGTCGTTTACGCCTTTTCAGCCCTCCTGTTGCGGACTCTATCGTGGCGTGATCACGTGGTTGCACATGGAGACACGCGTGAATAAAACGCCAAATGGTCCGTAACATCCTCGGCGTCATCTGTGCACCACTCCCGTACACAGTCACCACACGACAGGCAACCATTTTGACGCCCTGATCCGAGTGGTGCTGTGTCGCTGGACTGGTGCGTGCTGGCCGATTGCGAAATTTAAGGGGCGTCGAAAGGGATGCCTGTCACCCTGGCACCTAGTAAGCAGTGTCTGGTTGTCTCTACTCACGTACTTTTTAATTTGCGCAACAGAGCTGCTTCGGTGATACCAAGGGTGTTGCCGAACAGGGGGGATCTTAGAGGGACGCTTTGGCGTTTTATTGACGCACTTCTCAGTGTCTCAACCCCATGTGATTACGTCACTGGAGGCTGAGAAGCAGGTGGGCCGAAAAACATAAACACTCTTTGCTACTCCCGCTCAGATTTCGTCGAATCGTTTTTAAAGGCCCCAGATGGTTCCACCCTATATGTCAGAACAAAAATTGCAGTCGTACCAAGGGGTGCGACTACATTTAATGGGGTTGTGGACCCACAACGTCCTGTGGGGTGTCAGCAGTGTCAAAGACTGTGGAGAACCTCATCCTTTGCTCATCGAACTGCAAACAGTCGTTTTCGACCTTGATACAACATCCCAGAGCATGCGGTTGTTTCATTGACGCTATTCATGCCACCACCGAGGCCTTTTACTGTCGATACTGACGGGCGGTGTGTCTGAAGTTTCTTCCTCGTCCACTCATAAGAAATCCGCGTAATTTCAACACAGGGCGTCACGGTTCTGTCCTCTATCGACAAGGCGCAAAAAAAAGAAAAAAAAGGGCTAAATTGGGGTAAGAGGGAATGTGACAACCTTCCCATTGTTTGAAACGTTCTCAGTGGCGTTGAGGAGAATTAAGGTGAATTTTGATGCCAATGTGACATCATTAATCCTCCTTTCACTTCGCATGAACTTCCGTGCTCTGGCCATTTTTTTCGCATGCGTCCACACCTTGTTGTTTGGTTGTTTGAACCATCGCCGAGGTCGGATGTGACGTGCTGGATGCCGCGCTCTTTCAATATCACAGACGAAGGTCGTAGGAACCTTTGATCAAAATTTCAGACTCCTGCCTCGCAATAGAAGACAAAAGTGACACTGCAATTTTATTGCGCAACATAGTTTGCATCGACGAGAACAGGTAAAAGAAATTGAAATAGTTAGTTCTACTGCTCTATGGGTATTGTAGAGGCTTAAGTTTAGCGTACAAAGCTTTCAAACACAGTGAGTGTCATTTAGCTTCAAAACCTTGCGTTCCACCCAGCCACATTTTGTCAAAATTTGGAGTGTGAAGGTAAACAAAACACAAAAACTATAAAAAGTAATTAAACGTTTTTAATAAAAAAGACCCTCCCCACCGCACATCACACACAAACACACACAGAAACACACACACACACACAAACACACACAACAAACACACACAAAAACACACAATTTCTGGGAATACTGTCAGTAAACGCTAAGTATGAAATAAACGTTTGATTTTCCAGAGAAAGAAACATCAAGAGGTCATCAACTTACGTTTGTGTAACTTTCAAGCGATTTCATCAGAGCCTGGAAAACTTTACGGCTGATGTTACATTTCTATGCAATAAATAATACGAACTGGAACTTCAAACTGGTGTAATTCTCCTCGGCAGCAAAAATTTGAAATGCCAGTGCTAACCATTCAACCACTGATACAGCGTCTCTGTATTTTATATTTTCCATCGGCATCAGTGGTTTGAAATAATAGAGGGATAAGAGCAAGGAATTGTGACCTCACATGTTGGATAGCAGTAGTTCCATGATTTGTCCTGGGTAAAATACAACGAAAAACGCAGCAACAAAATCTCAGGCCTGTGTAAAAGGCAAGCTCAGAATAACTGATGTCGTAGACGCTGCAAATTACGAGGCCCTTACCCTGCAGCGATCAAGGAAGCAAAGTTTCATGATGCGTGAATGTGTTACTTACTATGGACAATAAACTTTAAAATAAATAAACAAATAAAAGCCTTATCAGAAATGCGCATCCATAAAGTACTTTTTAAACAAATGAAATCGGAACACAACATGTAATGTCTTGAATACTGTCAATAGGTACCAGACAAACGTATGTGGCTTAGTCAGTGAAATAAATTCATCAGATTAACAACAAAATTTCGAGATGTTTCAGACTCTTCCTAATGCTTCAGTTTACGAATTATCTAAGAGAAACAAAAATATTCATTCGTAATATAAACTGAAGGACTTTTAAAAGAATTTTGATTTGATGATTTTTACCTTTTTTTTTAATACATTCTCATATTTAGAATTCATCATTATGAACATATGTTTTTCCAGGTAAAGTAAATCTACTTCCATATCACTGACCTGTTTATTGTAAATGCTAACAAAAAATGGTTCAAATGACTCTAAGAACTATGGGACTTAAAATCTGAGGTCATCAGTCCCCTAGACTGAGAACTACTTAAACCTAACTAACCTAAGGACATCAGACACATCCATGCCCGAGGCAGGATTCGAACCTGCGATCGTAACAGCAGCGCGGTTCCATACTGAAACACCTAGAACCGCTAGGCAACAGCGGCAGGCTAAATGCTAAGAATCTTGCAAGTATTTTGTTCCTCAGAGTAAGCCTTATAAGTAACGTCATGTGGTCCTCAGCGTCCTTTATGGCGCAGCGTCACTGGTATGTATCGCCACCACACCTGTCTTGCTCTGATTAACAAAACAACGCAAGAGTAACAAGCATGGTTTTCTATAGGTGTACCTTCATGTGTGCCTCCACTTGAAACAATTTTAGAGAAACTGTTCGGTATAAAATTTTTATTCTCATATTATTTGCAGCCTGATATGTCAGATTCATGGGGAGCTGCCTGTCTTTTCGCTAATGGCCATAGTTAACGTGATATTTTGGAATTACGTAAACCACTGCACGAAATTCGTATAGTTCTCCAATTAAAAATATGAGGCACCAAGAATTGCCTTTACTGCGTATTAGGTCAAAACCTGTTGCGTATGAAATGTTGCCAGCATATTGAATTTTTCTCCGGACAGGGGCTGAGGCCTAAATCTACCTCCAATATCGTGAAAGTGGATTTTGTATAACGCACTCACTTTCAGCTGTGGGCTATACAATACAGAAATGATGAAAATCAGTAATTTTTCATGAGCAGTTCAAGATACCGAAACGAGTTTTTGGCAAATGATAAAATGGAAATGGGAGAATATTTTGTCATTTGATTAATACTTTGCAGTTATAGATAAAAGTAACTACAGATTTCTGTCAACGAAATTTTTAAGGCCGTTTGCAGCTCATAAGATGACAAATTCTGTTTGCTTCCAACAGTATAAATGGGAAATTAGATTTTTTATGTTGACAATGATCTGCGTATTCACTGTGGACTTGTCCTTGGTAGTTTGTTCAATACTGTACTATGATCAGGAATATTTTGTAGTCTGTCACGTTCCGTGTATGTGTGTTTCAATAATTTTTGAAGCTTATTTACTGTGCCAAACAGTGTCCCGTTGTAGTCGTTTGTAATTATTGCTCTCTGTATGCAGATATTTCCTGCTATGATAAGTCTCTGGTATAAACTGTAGCTGCATTTTACTATTTTTAAAGCTGTAGATGTTTTAGTTTGAGAATGTTTGCGAACTGTTAAGTGGCTGGCAAATGTACTTTGTGAGCTATTACTTTTTTATGGTGCTGAGGAGTTGAAAATACGTTTTAATATTTCTGTGTGTCTGATCTATGTATACTGACTAAAATTCCTGATTTCTAATGTAAAATAAAGTTTCATGGTATTTTACGACAGTGGCAACACCTTTTTCTAGAAGATGCGGCAAAATATTTTAGTACCTGCTTTTCCCCTGAGCAAATATTCCTGTCGCTCTTAAAAACGTAAGAAGTGCACATGAAAAACTCAGGGCTTCAACGATACTGGCTCGTCAACGATATCTTTCCGTACCTGTCTGGTCCTGCGAGTATTTTCTTATTACGACTCTTCTTTACGCCCCTTTGCTAGAGCCCTTGATCTCAGGGCGGAAGCTGCGGGTTATGGCTGGGTAGTTAGGTATTCCCGTTTAATGCGGAGGAAGTGAACCACTTTTATACGAGGCATAGCGGGCACCCAGGGAAGACTTACTGCTACTAACAAGTGGCTACGTAACCTGAGCCACAACCACGTGCGTTCTGGAATATTACTCACCAACAGTACGGCTTCAAGCGTTGCTTCCGCTCTCTTTCTGTTTGATACTCGATCCGCTTGAATCACAATACTTGTGTAATAGAAGCGGTCCTCTAGTGTTCGCTTCCACAGCGTTGTTGGCAGGATAATTCTGTCGTGTGTTTTGGTGAAGTGAAAATTGTTTTACTACGTTGTTTGCGGAAAATACTTGTTATAGTTACGTGTGCATCACAACACCTCAGCATGATGCGAAGAATGGAAGTGCTTTCCACACGAAAACGTGACAAGCTACCTGTAGTAATTAACACACAAGGGATCCAGAAATTTCATGCATACCAAATGTAAAGAATAAATAAAAACGAAAACCCACTGATGATGGCACAGTGGTGCCGAAACATGTTTGGATACGGAGAAAAAACGGTGTTTTGCGTAACTGGTGGACCTCACACCCAACAATTTTTAACTGCAAACACGGCCAACACAAGGAGCTGCAAATCAAAATGAATATTTATGCAATGGTGCTGTTTACCTGTAATAAACAGCTCAGTGATGCGATATGTGAAAACTTTGTAATGTGTTGTTCTGTTTGAAGAGAGTAAATGATGCCCGCATCTCGTGGTCGTGCGGTAGCGTTCTCGCTTCCCACGCCCGGGTTCCCGGGTTCGATTCCCGGCGGGGTCAGGGATTTTCTCTGCCTCGTGATGGCTGGGTGTTGTGTGCTGTCCTTAGGTTAGTTAGGTTTAAGTATTTCTAAGTCCTAGGGGACTGATGAACATAGCAGTTAAGTCACATAGTGCTCAGAGCCATTTGAACCAGAGCAAATGAATAGTGTATAATTATTTTTTTATGTTCCTACGTTAACCTGCTCGAAACACGTAAACGCACAACAGAACTGTGGCTGGTACCATCGACCGAGGTGATGTATTCAAGACACTGGTGTCAGATTCGGTAGGATGCAGGACACACGTTGTCCGGTCATCTTGATTAGCATATTTCGTGGTTTTCCCAAATGACTTCAGCCAAAATCCGAAATGGTTCTTTTAACGTCTCCTGTGCTCTTCCCTCATTTTCAAACGATGATATTAGCATGTGAATGAAGTAACATTGAATGCGGAAAAGAGGCCCCACTCATATAGGCATATAGTTGTGTTCCTCTTTGCTTCAACTACCTCGCTGAAATCTCACATCTGCCCGTTGAAGACTGAATAGCTGTGCAACACTACCAGGTCAGTAGAATAATTTGGTTTCTCAGACGTAGTAGTTACTTTAAGTAGAGTGAAATATAACAGTACGTCACTGCATTGAAATATTTGTGATTTTGATCTAACTGCATAGGTATTTTACTTTTTCCCGTTACCAAAGTTTCTCCCTTAGCTTGAGTAGATGATGATTCAAATGCTTCTCGTGATAAGATGCGCAGTTTCTCATACAAATGGATTATACCACTTTTTTTGCTATGAGCGACTTCTATTTTAAGCGCGTTTTCGTGTGGTTCTCAGTGTTCTTGGCCAAGAACTTCACTTGTAAAAAAATTAAGTTCTTAACTGACCTGATTTAGCACATCCTTCCCCTGACTTGCTATGTACTGATTGTGCCCTTTCATAGAGAGCTACATTAAGAACTTGTGGGATGTAGATCATTCTCTTATAAATGACGTGTCGATTATAAAAGGAAAGAGAGGTTCTTCGACAACGTTGCCTTCTAACGAAGCAGGTGGATTCTGTCCAGCTGTTACGTTATTCTTCCGGACAAAATTTTTAATTTTTTGCAAATATCTTTATTATTTACCAATATGACATGTGCATTGTACCCGTAATCTTGAATATTAACTCAGGTCTTAGCCAACTTAACTTTATTCTCCATTACATTATTTTGGTTATTTGGAACTCATGGGTGTCATTAGTTTACTTAAAACCCTTGCTAATTTCATATACCAGTAATTTAAAACTTCTCTATCACTGTTCATGAGTAAACATGTACCCAGTTACTAACTGTTGGTAAAGTTGAGAAAAAAGACATAATTATTGTAGTAGCTAGAAGTTAATGCTGGAAATATGTTATCAACTTTTGCATTCATTTAGTTTCAAATTAGCATTCTTATTTAAAACATTGTTATGAAGCAGAATTGCATAGTTCGGCAAATCAGACAAAATAATCCAATAGCAATGTATTTTTTATCTAAAATTCCTCAGCCAAACCAATCTTATTCCGCTCTTCTGTTTTTCAGAAATAGAAATATTTAATTGTATTTTACAAACAGATAGCAAGCAACAATAGCTGAATGTATTGCTAATTATTTCAAATGAAAGAGAGGTCATTTCAGTCAGTCTGCGGGAGATTATAATATGAGTAAGATATGCGCACGAAATTATTGCACAGTGTACATAGAGGAGTTTAGCACAAAGTCGTAAAAGGTGGCGAGTTTTAACTAAATCTCGTGTCCAACAGTTTATACTGTGACTGCGAGCTTGCAGTTGATTTCAAGAACTGTGTCGAACTTCAATAATGCATTCTGCAAACTGTATAATAGTACTGCTCTGTGAACAGCGTAATTTCCAAGCGATATTTACTGTGCACATTGTTTATTTTTCGACATAACTACCTACTTGGAAGGACAGTGGTTAGCGAATGTGTTTATGATTTACTTGCTGCACTCCAACACTCCAACAATTACAGGACATCAATCGAATGTAGTATGTGGCTTGCCCATTATCTGTGCAATAATTTATAGTAAATGAGACACGATCCGGCCATAAACAGTAGGTTGTTGAACATCAAAGTGTAGTTGAAGTGTTTAAAACTGTAAACCTGGTGTGGACAAAAAGTTTGAAATATCCTATTTTCGTTACTCATTTTTTAGTCAGATTCGACGGAGGCGCAGCTCTTGGAGGGATATTAGCACAGGTAAATCGGATAACTTCACATATGGTGCCGTTTTCATGTGAGAACTGTTCCACCCAAACGCAATTCGGAATTACGAAGTGCATGGCGAAATAATAAACAGTGACGCTGACAATAAGAACTAAGATCATTTCGGGCGGAGTTGAGTTTGGTTTTGGCTGAGGCTGTAGTAGTGTACATCCCTGAGATGCAAAATTAAAGTCTCCAAAATCGGAAAACGGAGTGAAGCTCCCTATGCAATTATGCGAATTTACTTTTAGAAGTTAATGAAACATGTCGCACAACGGATAACATTTTACTATTCTAAATCTGAATTTAGCAGGGATAGGCCCAGCTTCAGCAGTTAATCGTCATGCATGAAATACTCAGGTCAACCACGACAGGACACAATATATTTGTTAAGGGAGGCATCTAACTACTAAATAAAATGCTGACTTAGAAGGTGCTGTTTAGGGTCTAGTTTAGCAGGGGATACAACCCGTCGGCTTTGACCAATGACGTCAGAATTGGCCAGAGAGCATACATCACAAAGATGAAAGAGCTGAGAAGAATGTTCAGAAACAAAGGAATGCAAGAGAAAAAACTGTACTTCACATATGTAAGAGCCAGAAGTATTTTCACGTTAACGATATCGCGTGTTTGTATCTTAGTATTTCTCCGCAAAATACAATGGAAAGAAATGAATGAAATATATTACAAGCAAAGAATACATCACGTTACCTGTATGTCAGTTGTATTTCGAAACTCTTTAGAACTGTATTGCTTAAGTGCAGTACGGGATACAAGTTCAGCGTACATCGACTCCTTAATTTCAACTAGCATTGCTGTCCTGTTTTTCACTTGAACTATTTATCCCCTGCTTCAGTAAACCGTAAATGAAACACCGGATACAAATTAAAACCTCGCTCGAAGTGTGTTGCTTAAGTACAGTACGGAATACGAGTTTGTCGTAAGTCGATGTCTTCGTTTTCACTAGTATTACTGTCCTGTTCTTCACTTGAACGATGTATGCTCCGCTTCAGTAAACCGTAAGTGGAACACGGGGTACAAATTCTAGATGTATTGTTTATTTCGTCTCCGCTATTACTAACAGTCCTTTCTTACGTACATATCAGTACTACTGATGACAGAAGGACCTACGTATGTGATATATGTATACCAGACTTCCGTTGACCTCTATATATGTACACTGATAACTAGAAGGTGGAAATAGACGTAAGTTACATTTGCAACCTGTACCACAACTGAACTACACGGAGACAAGAAGACGACACATGTACAATTTGTATCCCGTTCTTCGCTATAGGGTACAGTTTTCATGTTGCCTTGGACGCTAATAGTATCCCATTGGTTACTTGAGCTATGTAGCTATACGCAACATTTGTATCTTGCCCGCCAATTGACATATATAGTGTCGGTGTAAAGGCAAAGTGAAGGACAAGATACAAATTTTAGTTGTGTCGTCAGTGTAAAGGCGGAGTGAAGCACGAGATACAAATTTTAGTTGTGTCAGGGTTTCGCCTGTGATATAGCAAGTACACATTCGAAAATGTCGTACTGATACTAGTGCTGGGAAACGAAAGAAGATCGACAGCTGAGAAATTTCTGTTACGTACTTCACAACATGAAAATACACATATAGGTGGAATAAAACAGTGAAATATGTCAAAATAGTGAAATACAGAGAAAGAAGCAAATGGAAAACTGAGCTTACCACACGGAAATATCGAGGAATAACCGAAGCTCGCCTACACAGACAGTAACGAAAATTACATACCCACAGACAGACTAATCCATTCCTATAAACGAAAATAAGACAGTATAAATTGTTCTACAATAGCAAACTAATACTCCAAATTACCTCAATATCATTGCGAATAATTTTAAAGTACAATGATAGCGCTTATCCGGAACACAGAACTGTTTTATTATCTATGCCACGAAGTGAAGACATTACTATCTATGACTAATGTATGGCGTCATTGGTCAAAGCCGACCCGCTGTTTACGTAACTTAATGTGCATTCAAGTGGGAAAACCTTCAACAAGATGACAGTAAATGTAAATCTAAAGAAACAATTATGTTTATGTTTTTCTTTTTGACTGCAGGTCTGGGTAACTACGGCCGTTCACCATTGCAAGAAAATGAAAAACCTACAGCCGTCCGAATCATGTCACTTATTGTGCACCTACCAGTTTTGGTACTTCAGTGTAGCATCATCAGGGCTTAGTTGATGCTGAAGGGGTTATCACGATCCATACACACATATGGATCGTGATATACCCTTCAGCATCAACTAAGTCCAGAAGATGGTGCAGTGAGGCGCTGCACTGGTAGTTGCACAACGGATGACATCATAAGGACGGCTGTGGATGTTTTATTTTCTTACGATTATGTTTAAATCCAGACCTCCCCAATGAAACTCCAAGATTTCGTCAGAAGATTTGCAAAAAGGAGACATTTGTTTTATTTTTAAATGGGGAAAGGCAGAAGGTAACCATCTTTCTAGCCATGTTCCAAAGCAGCCATTGAGAGGCTGTGTCTTTCAGTTCCTATGGCGGGCTTCTGACCGCAGCTTTTTTAAGTAATCTTTGCACGAATGCATGCTAGCCGGTGGATGTGTCACCCCCTGTCGCGTTATAAACGGAAAAGTGCAGCGTCTCACAAAAAGAAGTGAATAGCTAATTCAATTCCTAGATTGACCGTAGGCAACAAGTGAAGTTACACATGCATATCGCACGTAGTTGTACGAATTATGAAAAGAACATCACAGCTACCCACTCATTATGCAAATAGTCCTGGAGAGTACTGTTAGAGCATTAAAAGTATGAATGATATGTAGGGTAGTGCTGTCTGAACAATTAAGCCACCTTACATTATAACTCCGTCGTTTAGAAATGGCAGCAGCTGAATTTGTGCAAGGGTTAAACTATGGCACAATTTGACAATTTGAGCAAGGACACTTTTTTCTACTATTTGGCTCTGGTGTGGGGAATTTGATTTTTTTTTAGTGTTTCTATCGTCACTCATACTTAAAGTCATTCTCTTATACTGGTTAAAAAGGCTTATGTTTTATTTATTGACTGACGTAATTACAATAGAAAAGTACCAGCCAGATCCAAACTTCATACGCTCATTTTAAAAAACAATCTTTTAAGCTAATTCATAGCAATTTAGTTTCCAAAAAAAGGTCTGCATGGAAGCAAAACTTCATCAGGATTCATACTTGAATGTCTTGTTATTGCGAGACCCTTCATACGCGTGAAAACCTTACAATAAACTGAACCTGTTCATGCCATTTGCTTTACAGAGATTACTCATTCACACACTTTTCTGACTATTCTAAATACATGAAACTTTACAATGTGACATGACAACATAAAACACAAAATGAAAATGATAAACATCATATAAATCAACATAATTATTTCGGCATGGAGCATACTTTCACATGAGCACAAAAAAAATTAAATTACATCGGAAACAAGTCAGTATTCTCAGATTAATACATGTCACACGAAATCACAATGTAAGTAATAATAGTAGTTTCAACATCAAAACATCGAGTTTAATATTAAAACAGAATAAAACAAATCACATTACAAAGATTCTTATATACTATGCTACAATCTTGTTCATGCGCACACATAAACTTTACAGAACATCAGAACATTATGGAGATCAGCTTTACACGACAAAATATAATAAACACATATCAGCTTTACATAACATCAGAACACGATACAGTACAGTCTTAGAATATATATTTATACAGCTTTCACAGAAAAGAAGTATGCACCCGTAAGACATCAAAACATGACGCTGGTAAACAGGAGAAAGAATATCAAAATAACTTGTCATTTCCGAACACTTGCGTAGCTGTGAAATATCAAATTAAAATCTCTTACAAACAATTGTCTTTCCATGGCATAAAGAAATGTACACGTCGGTCACTTGACAGCTAAACTTCCGTGATCGTTATAATAAAATTTGATGTCATAAAACTATTCTGTATTGACAACAGTTACTACACAATGTTAATGTCCCAGTAAAAGTACAATAAAAGAAAACCAAACAATTATACGTAGAAAGACACGTGCTTGGAGTGAGATACTGTTTAACACACGCTATTCATTACCGTCACCTGCACATTACGCAGTTTCAACTGAGTTTTTCTCACGACACAGCATACAACAAGACGGAAAAATGTGCGGATACCTTATCATGAATGCGCGACGCGATTTGAGAATTCGTAGATTATTTATCGGTGGACAGGCGTGATAGTTACGAGTGTTAGAACTTCAATAGTTGTAATTATTTATTCGTAGCTGGTACAAAACAGATACGTGATTCAAAGTTTTACTGACCTTCAGTGTAGTCACCAGCATTGTGTATAACCCATTGCCAGCGATGTGAAAGTCGTAGCATACTCTTAGCAGTGCCAGTTATGTTGAAAGTTCGAGCTATACGACCCAGTGCACTCCCCTGACTTAAACTCTCGTGAGATTTCTAAACTGAAGGAAACACTTCACGAGATTCGCTTCAGAACTGCTACAAATTCGTCACGCAATAGACAGCGCCGCTCGAACTCTAAACATAACTGGCACTGCTAAGAGTATCGTACGACTTCCACATCGCTGGCAACGGGCTATACACAATGCTGTGACTACTCTGAAGGTCAGTAAAACTTTGAAATACGTGTCTATTTAGTACGAGCTGTAAATAAATGCCGGCCGCTGTGGCCGAGCGGTTCTAGGCGCTTCAGTCTGGAACCGCGCGACCGCTACAGTCGCTGGTTCGAATCCTGCCTCGGGCATGGATGTGTGTGATGTCCTTAGGTTAGTTAGGTTTAAGTGGTTCTAAGTTCTAGGGAACTGATGACCTCCGATGTTGTCCCATAGTGCTCAGAGCCATTTGAACCATTTGTAAATAAATATTTGCCACTATTAAAGTTCCAACCCAGGTACTTTGTGGCAAGTTTAGGGACCGTTATACCCTCAATTCTACATCTACATCTACATACTCCGTAAGCCACCTAATGGTGTGTGGCGGAGGGTATTTTCGGTACCACTATCTGATCCCTGACATCCTGTTCCACTCGCGATTAGTGCGTGGGAAGAATGATTGTCGGTAAGCCTCTGTATTGGCTCTCATTTCTCGAATTTTCTTCTCGTGATCAATATTCGAGATGTAGGTGGCTGAGCATCCACTGTTCGTAAACCAAAAGTTCCTTATTTCTTAAAACATCACTGTGACAACTAGATACAGTTCATGTAATTCCGTTTTAGTAGCGCCACTGTGCAAACATTAGAGGACTTGTCATTTGTTTGAATGGTCATTACTCACACACACATGATGCAAGGTTGTCACTAGTTGACAGTTTAAGTTCCTTCATACGGCAACTTGTGAGCTGGAGGAACTCACTACATTGGCAGTATGCGCAAAGTTGTACTACGCAGTACACACCCTCATCTTCATACGACGGTTTCATACTTTAGCTAAATGACTTGTGAAGAAAGAGGTCCATTACCAAGAGTGGAATTTCACAGTCTGTTGCTTAAGAGAAACATGAAGTAGTATTTATTGTTCATATACTGGTGCAATGGCTGTGTAATAACACAAATGGAATCAGGTCGACTGTAATGCCTACTTGAAATTCTATAAGTTGCTAGTGACGTAATACAGATAAACCTCCGTCCATCACCAGCGTAAGGTTCGCTGGTTCTCAGCAGTACATTCCTTTTTTTTTTTTTACACTCGCCACCGTTGCAGGAAAGCGTCGCTTGAGGCCGAGTGGTGCTGGCCACCCAAGTGTGCTCTGCTGAAAGCGAACCCTCAGGAAAGTGGATCGCAGGTGAGCATCGGTGAGGCAGTTGGTGTCTGTATGAGGCGTTCGACTTCTGTTCCTCCCGTCTCTGCCCGAGCCGAACGGATTCTTGTCTCATCTCTACCTGTCGTTTGTGCGTGTCCCATGGAGTCTATTGCCTGTCTCGTCCACAGATACGTGCGCGTGTCACTGCTCTCTTTGAACAGTTTACACATGGAATATGGAGCTTGGCACTGCGGTACTGCTGCTTGTGCTCCTGTTAACAGATTGGGAATGGCAGCACCGTGAGGAGGAGGCAGAGGCATGGGTATTCAGTTTGTTCGTTTAAAACATAATGCTATTTTGTCGAAAACTGACATTCTGAGCTCATGGCTTTGTACAAAATATAGGTTGACTCTTACAGTGAAGACAACAGCCACCAGCCACTTTTTACAATATTATTTATTTATTTAAATAGCGCCGTTAGCGGTTTCCAACCGAAACGTTCATCTTCAGACGGCTAGTTCACGCTAAGATACATTTCACATTAGGTTCCACTTTTTGGTGTATCAAACGACGAAATTTCCTTGGGGTGGTGGTGCCCTACAACCAAAACAAGATGTGAGGCAATGTCTTTTTAACTGTAACTGTGCATCGCAACGATTTTGAATGATGTAAACAGATTATTATAGTGGAGATGTTTTGGTTATTTACGTTGAAAAAGCTGCGCCATTACGCTCGAGAGCTGGCTGCCTGTGATCACGCATCAGCGAAGACTGTATGATGCACTATTTTGTGTGTGTGTGTGTGTGTGTGTGTGTGTGTGTGTCTGTGTCTGTGTGTGTGTGTTTGTGTTTGTGTGTGTGTCTGTGTGACAGAGAGAGAGAGAGAGAGAGAGAGAGAGAGAGAGAGAGAGACAGATTATGCAGATCATGGAGGAAAATTTTTTGTGGAGACCCTGACGCTGAAGTGATTCATGTGTTCCTGACGAAAGCGATCTGTCAACGATAGGACACGGCGCAGGCTCAGAAACATCCGAAAATGAGCTGGATAAGAATGTTTTATGTGAAGAGAATGCAACTGTTACTACTAAACTCAGGAAGACCGAGCCGAAAAAAATGAGCAATCTCAGTTCTGATCATAATGTGCCAGATACGACAAACACGGAATGTGATCCTCCAAATTCATCGGCCGTTCCGAATTTCTCTGTTAGTTTATCTCAGAACTGTCGAAGTGACTGCTCGTTATTTCTGTGTAGCTCAAATATTGTATAAGAGTGATGAAATTTAGTTTGAGACTGATGGATTTTCTTTCTGAAATTGAACAAAAAATTAAAATCTTTGTATTTCAACACTTAATTCATTTTAAATTGTAAGCTATATAGCAGTGTTCAACAATGGCTTAAAATACAAAAAAAAAAAAAATAGCGACATTCGTCCCACAGGCGGACATTACAACTCCCTACCCGCCTCCCAGGCGGATGTTACCCACAACGCGCTGTAAAACGATGTTGCTATCTAAGCGTTAATAAATCCAGAAGCAGCGAGACTTCTTCCTCCGGATAAACCAGCGCCAACAGCGAGATAGAAATAGAAGTTAGCAGAGGCCGCACGTGTTCTGACTGTGCCGCGTCTCCTGTGCAGGAACCTCCTCCTTATCCTGTTTCTCCGTACTCGCCCTGTGCGCTCAATACGACTTACCTAACCTGACCTACCGATTACCTCGTAGCCAAAACAGACCGCCAGAGATCTCTTTCAATGGCAACCATCAGAAAACTCGGTCTTCCTGCTGCCTCACCTCGCCGAACCAGAAACGTACCCACGAGACGGGCGCGAGATATCGAGCTTGCAACACGGCTCAAGGTAAATATACACCAACGAAAATCAGAAATACATACAATACGATATCCTAAAAGCTTTACAGTTTAAGTATTCTATATGGACTCTAAATTTGACTCTTATGACGAAAGGAAACAGCCTTAATATAATACGGCCTCAAAGGCAAAATTATTGTTTTTCTATGTACGTAATAACTTTTATTAATTGAAGTAAATTGAACAGTTGTGAAGTAGACATTTATTTTTATATCTTCTGTTAAAGAAATTTAATGATTTTAGGGACATTAAAAATATCTTATTTGACACTTGTAATCATGTTCGTGTTAGTAATATGCTAAGTACTGGTGGAATGAGCTCATCGTACATGCAGTTAAGGCAATTATGCTCTTGACGTATAAGACGGATTAGTAAAACAATAATATAACTGCAGCTTTATTTTAAAACTCTTATAAATTTTCCAATACTGGCGCGCTGTTTACCTCCACTCATGCTACGTAATACAAAGTTCTATTATCCATAGTATCCTCATATGATGACTTCATTGACTCCCAGTTCCTCATTTTTATAATAATTCCTTGTAAATGTGACTTTTACATGTCTCTTTGTTTTATTATGATGCTCAGATTTATTGTTATAACAGGATCTTCGTCGTAATCTGCAATATTTTCAAACCACAAAACACGAGACCTGAGCACACAATAGCACCACAAGCAACTTAAAAAAAAAAAAGAGTCCTAAGGGGCGAAAAAACAATACCATATCGTTACATACTTACGTAAATTGCACATGATTTTGCTCTTACGAATTTCGTTATGTACGGAACGTATTTCCTTCCATTTAGTTTAATCAGAACATGGCCGTTCCTGCTCTGTAAGTTTGTACTTCTGGTATTGCCTGGACTTAATACATTTCTTCCTGCGGACAGTACATATGTAAGCAGCCTGTTTGATTGTTTGTATGCTGGCAGCGCTATATTAATATCGTTGACATCGCTCGGCGCCCTCGGCAAGAGATTCTGTAGTTGGACGGAATAGCAGTTAGCGAGTGAATAGAGAAGTGATTGGACATGATTTTATTAGTGGAGACTCTGTGTTGGTAGGACTTGAATTGTAATATGACAATGGACGTAGTTGGTGATGTTTGGGTAGTGGAATTATTGACAACTATGTAATAAGGCAAAATCTTCTAAATACATTGTTTGCTCTTCAACAAAATCTTTCTTTTGCCAACCATATGCCTCCTAGTAGTTAGAGTCTATAGTAGTTAGAATCTTTTTATTTATCTGGCTGTAGTTACTGCTTGCTGTAATTACTGTAGTTCGTGTTATGAATATTTTCTGTGAGGTAAGTGACTTATGAAGAAGAATGGGTTATTGTTAGGATTTCTTGCTATTCAGGGCCATTCTTTTGTGTTAATTATTAGAAGCCATGTTGCCACTGTATAGCAGTCAGATTGCGTTGGGCTTGTATATCGTGGGTAATAAATGAATAGGTTAAGTCTGAGTTGTCTTTGTCAGGAAAAATTCCGTAGGTCAGTGTTTAAACGATAAAAATAAGTAAAGAGACAGTAGTTGCACCTACTCAGTAGTTTCACCATTGGTTTCAGTCCCATTCAGTAGTTTCACATATAATTTAAATACAGTTATTAACTATGACGAACTCGCGTTCCTACGTGAAAATGGCGTACTAATACATATGAAATTAATACGTACAACCACACAGCGCCCCTTTCTAATGAAAGAAAATCATCTTTAATTGCTTTCTCTCGTCTGCCGTAAATTCTTATATTGGTGCTCTCTTGGTTACCAAAACGTAACAACATTCAGTCCATCTGCACTACTGATTCATAGCTAAGCAACGTACGCAAAACCATCCTTGGTGGCGCAGTTGTTCGCCGTAACAGCAAAAACAGCCAGATAACTGCACTATGCACTCGAAGTCGTAGTAAGAATTCTACCAGGAACCGTTCTACTTGGACGCTTCCTTTCATGAAGGTTATTATTACCTTTACCCTCAATCTACATGTTATAGAAAGGAATTATTGCATAAACTTAGCTCTTCAATAACTTATACAATCCTTTAACTTGAAAGAGACTTCTTTGCCAACTGCACAATCACATGGTTTACGTATTATTTCAGTCACAACATGTTCAGATTCTTTCACATGTGGAACCATTACACGGTTAACAAAATTATTGGTCTATGTCCTACTTTGTTGTCTTCCATTCCTAACTGGAGTCTGTTTATTCGGCGCCTTGGTCAGGATGTTCAAACGCATAACATTTCAAAATTATTCCAGTTTACTTTGTTACGTGGCTCCTCCTCACACTTTTCAGAGGAATAAAGCATTCCTCTACTGAATGGTTGGTTGGTTAGTTGATTTGGGGGAAGGAAACAAACAGTGAGGTCAGAGGTCCCATCGAATTACTAAAGGATGGGGAACGAAGGCGGTCGTGCCCATTCTTAGGAACCATCCCGGCACTAGCCTGGAGCGATTTAGAGAAATCACGGGAAACCCAAATCAGGATGGGCAAGCGCGGGCTTGAATCGTCGTCTTCCCGAATGCGAGTCCAGTGTGCTAAACACTACGCCACATCGCTCGGTTCCTACTGAAAGTAAATTCATATCAGCTAATACTTCCTTTTTCCAAATAAGCAAATATTTACAGAACTATTCCACTTATCCTACGATATCGATGAGACAACATACTAATTTACAGTGTCAAAAAAACGTGCCCTCTGAGCTGTCTTCATCACCGGTTTGAAGTGGGTCAGGTTGTGCCTCCTTCTCCTTTCACAAAACCAGAAGGACTGGTTTTGTCGAGTCTGCAACACGCCTGTCAGCCTTGGACTGTACCCTTACGTCTCCGTTGACACACTCAAAGTCATCGCTGCTGCTCCAGCTGCAAAGACAAAATTGCACTAGAATGAAATTTTCACGCTGCAGTGGAGTGTGCACTGATATGGAACTTCCTGGCAGAGTAAAACTGTGTGCCGGAATGAGTGTCGAACTCGGTACCTTCGTCTTTCGCGAGCGAGTGCTCTACCATCCAAGCACGTCTCACGACTCGTCCTCACAGTCTTAATTCCCCCATACCTCGTCTCCCACGTTGCGGACTTCACAGAACCCTTCGTGCAGACCTTGCAGAACTATCCCTCGTGGAAGAAAGGATACTGCGGAGACATGGCTTATCCACAGCCTGGGGGAAGTTTCCGGAATGAAATTTTCGCACTGCAGCGGAGTGTGCGCTGATATGAAACTTTCTGGCAGAATAAAACTGCGAAACTGAAGTTTGGAAGGTAGGAGACGAGGTATTGGCGGAATTAAGACTGTGAGGACGTGTCGTGTGTAGTTCTTGGGAAGCTCAGATGGTAGAGCACTTGCCCGCGAAAGGCAAAGGTCCCGCGCTAGAGTCTCGGTCCGGCACAAAGTTTTAATCCGCCAAGGAGTTTCAAAATTGCGCTAGTCTAATCTTCGGCGTGCAGGAGCACATCACACTCCTTGCCAGCTTCGACAAGGGGGTTGAACCCCAGGTATTCACAATTCATCTCTTCGTCCTCGGCTCCCCTTGTACAGACGTCTTCCCATTCGTCACCTTCATCTAACTCTTCCTGTATAACAGATCTAACGACGAAGTCACTCTCTTCAGCCGGTGCAGCGTTATGTAGAGCATTCGCGGACAGCTTCTGTTGGCTCACCTCGTGTCCGTCAATTGACGGAGCGACCTATATTTTGGTAACGCGCACCTTCGTCCGGCAGTACCGAACATGTGTCAGTGACAATCAGAATTCTTTCGGACATGTATATAGTTCTGGCAATATCGGCCATGACCTTCCTCTTCTGTGTGGATGCACACATATTACCCGAAGTATTACGGGAGATGGTAAGAATGTCTTCCACGAGTAATGAGTGTGTGGGATAGGGACCTCACGAATGTAGTGTGTGGGCATATAAGGTGAGAATGTGTGTCTCGCTGGATGTTTGCGCGAGATAGTCCCTGCAGTCAGTGGCTCAGATGGATAGAGATCCCGGGTTCGAGTTCCGGTCGGGGCAGGCATGTTCACCTGTCCCCGTTCATATATGTCAACGCCCGTCAACAGCTGAAGGTATATAATTCTAAAGTTTGAGTTCTGTTAGTCAGGGCAGATTCTGTAGGCCAGAAATGAAATGATAAAGACAAGCAAAGAAACAGTGCGTTCAATTTCACTCAGCAGTTTTAGAATATTGTGTAAGCATTTAGCAGTTTAAGTAAAATTTGTATAAAGAAGTTTCACTTGTTCCTTAACTACCCTGCATTTCCCATTCAGTGGACCATGGACTCTCATGCTCTGCATGTGGAAGTCTGGACATGGCCCATTCCTATCGCACTGTTCGTAAGTTTCCTTGTTTAAGACCGACACATGGCTCCCAGATTCGAGAATAAATTGTATGGTCATTTCCCCTAAAGTATCATCAGTTGGGTTGGGTTGGGTTAATTTGGGAGGGAGGAGACCAAACTGCGAGGTCAACAGTCTCAGCGGATTAGGGAATGATGGGGTAGGAAGTCGGCCGTGCCCTTTCAATGGAACCACCCCGACATTTAGGGAAATCACGGAAAACCTAAATCAGAATGGCCGGACGCGGGATTGAACCGTCGTCCTCCCGAATGCAAGGCCAGTGTGCTAACCACTGTGCCATGTCTCTCGGTCGTAACGTCAGTGATTGGATATGTGAGGTTATAGAACTGAGTGACTCCTTTCGACAACATTTCTTTCAAACTATGAGAGTTACCAGAATGAGATTTTCACTCTGCAGCGGAGTGTGCGCTGATATGAAACTTCCTGGCAGATTAAAACTGTGTGCCCGACCGAGACTCGAACTCGGGACCTTTGCCTTTCGCGGGCAAGTGCTCTAGAGAGTTAATTAGTAATCCCTCTGGTAGTTGTATCTCGCTGAGTTGCGAGATTTGGGCATCTGTCTCTAGCCAGCAGCGTCTTCGTCTTGCTCTCCCTGTGCCCTCATTCTGGCGTGGTTCTGGTCCAGGTACTTCGACCTCGTCTTGTCGCCTGTCACTGTGACGATCATTTGGTTACTGTCATATGCAGAAACAGCGTGGCTAATTCCAGGAACTACGCGAGTTACTGCTGTGCCAGTGTACAATATTTTTATACAGCGAATTTCTCTCTAGAGCCTTTTGCGTTTTAGAGGCAGACAAAAGCTATTGTATTACCTATGAAGTTCTGCTCCAGTGATCATTGTTCTGTCAGTCTCACTGGAGTTGTATCCTCTTAGGTAATAACGTTGCTATTTCAATGTCTTCTTTCTCATTTTTATTCATCTTTTCTATGTGTCTGTCTGTGTGTTTTCTTTCTCATTTCTGCTCTTTTATATGTGGCTATCTTAAACAGTTTAATTTTTATGTGTTTAGGATCAGATGTGCGCGCGGGCCGGCGGGGCCTCGTGAATCAATTTTCTTTCTTTTTTTTTTAAACTCACGTCTTCTAACAAGCATTACTTGTATAGTACCACGTGATGTAACAGCAACTTCCGATCGCGCCAGTGAGCGCAGTCCCTTATCACTTCCAGTCTCGTACTTTAGTAATACTAGGCAGCAGCAGTGGACGACTTACTTACAGAGATGCAGCGTTATGAAACGCTTTGGTATCACCAGAAGAAATGCCTCTGGTCAGTCGGAAGTAGTTGTGACCATCCTTTGGCTGCAACTCGAAGAGCTTTCAGCCAGTCATAACCCACTGGAACTGGGGGGAATGTCTCTGTCGAAAGTATTCGCGTTACTATTACTGTTGTGATCAACTTCTCGAACGAACCTACTACAACGTTAGCCATTCTCTGGGGTACACTCGCCTTTGAAAACAACCCGGTCGTGTCAGGCCACCAGCCTTCAATGAGATTAAGCGAACACCGGAAATTTCTGTCCAGGCGGGGTAACAGTTCCCGTTCCCCGGAAGCAATGAAACCAACACCGCCGCTCACATTTTAGCTGGTCACACACGAGCGCATTGTAGCAACTGGCCACGGATATTCCTGACGGATTCTTGAACACCTGCAATCCCCGCCTGCGCGTTATTGAGGCACAACATTGAACTCATTACCTGCAGTTCTGGAAACTGCCAATACGGCTACAAAGCCGGTACACACGGGCGGATTTCCGCGACTGGCTGCGTTTGGGAAACTGAGCTTTCGGAGAACCGGTACTCCGGCAGACCGGAGCGCTCACGTTGACTACCCTGCAATCTTTCTCGCACGATTTTAAAGCAACTATTCGAAAAAAAATGGTTTTTAATATTAGTTGTACCTTTGTATGTCCGCTTCATGATGAAGTGCCTGTCATTTCGTTAACAGCCATGCACTGAAGCGCCAAAGAAACTGGTATAGACATGCGTATTCAAATAGAGAGATACGTAAAGAGACAGAATACGGCGCTGCGGTCGGCAACGCCTATATTATTGTCTGGCACAGTTGCTAGATCGGTGTCTGCTGCAACAATGGCAAGTTATCAAGACTTAAGTGAGTTTGAACATGACGGGGCACGAGCGATGGCACACAGCATCTCCGAGTTACCGATGAAGTGAGGATTTTTCCATATGACCCCTTCACGAGTGTACCGTGAATCTCAGCAATCCGGTAAAACATCAAATCTCCGATATCGCTGTGGCCGGAAAAAGATCGTGCAAGAACGGGACCAACGACGACTGAAGAGAATCGTTCTACGTGACAGAAGTGCAACCCTTCCGCAGATTGCTGCAGATTTCAATGCTGGGACATCAACAAGTGTCAGCGTGCGAATCATTCAACGAAACATCATCGAAATGGGCTTTCGGAACCGAAGGCCCACGTGTACACTTGATGACTGCATGATGCAAAGCCTTACGCCTCGGCTGCGCCCGCCAACACCGACATTGGACTGTTGACGACTGGAAACATGTTACCTGGTCGGACGAGTCTCGTTTCAAATTGTGTCGAGCGGATGGACGAGTAGGGGTATGGAGACAACCTCATGAATCCTTGGACCCTGCAGGGAACTGTTCAACCTGGTGGAGGCTCTCTAATGGTGTGGGTCGTGTGCAATTGGAGTGATATGGGCTCCCTGATATGACTCTGATGGGTGACACGTAAGTAAACATCCTGTGTGATCACCTGCATCCATTCATGGCCATCGTACATTCCGGCGGATTTGGGGAATTCCAGCAGGACAATGCGACACCCCACACGTGCAGAATTTCTACAGAGTGGCTCCAGGAACCCTCTTCTGAGTTTAAAAAAATTTCCGCCCGCTACCAGACTCCCCAGACACGAACATTAGTGAGGATATCTCTGGTCTCTTGCAACGTGCTGTTCAGAAGAGATCTCCATCCCCTCGTACTCTTACGGATTTATGGACACCCCTGCAGGATTCATGGTGTCAGTTCCCTCCAGCACTACTTCAGACATTAGCCGAGTCTACGCTACGTCATGTTGCGGCACTTCTGAGTGCTCTTGACAGCCCTACACGATATTGGGCAGGTGTACTAGTTTCTTTGGCTCTTCAGGGTAGTTAATGTGCTATCCCGCGTATAAGTAAAATGTAGCGTTAAATTCGAAGAGACTGCAACGAAAAATTTGCGTTTGGTGTGTACTAGGCTATATATTGCTGCATATGAAATATTGAATTTTTCTTTAAACTTTTGTGGAGACCAGTATCTAATTCCAATCTCGAGAAAATGTATTATATGTATTCACTTCCACTCACACACATTGCAAAATGAAATATTCACAATGTATCTCATAAGCCGTAAGTGGTTCGAGGTACCGTAAAGATATTGCGGGAAATGATAGAACGCGGAGAGGAGAGTATTTCGACGTTTGGTAAGTACTGACTTTTGGTAAGTAATGACTTTTCTGGAGACTAGAAATCTACTCTGTAGGAATCAGCATGGGTTTCGAAAAAGACGGTCATGTGAAACCCAGTTTGCGCTATTCGTCCACGAGACTCAGAGGGCCATAGACACGGGTTCACAGGTAGATGCCGTGTTTCCTGACTTCCGCAAGGCGTTCGATACAGTTCCCCACAGTCGTTTAATGAACAAAGTAAGAGCACATGGACTATCAGACCAATTGTGTGATTCGATTGAGGAGTTGCTAGATAACAGGGCACATCATGTCATTCTCAATGGAGAGAAGTCTTCCGAAGTAAGAGTGATTTCAGGTGTGCCGCAGGGGAGTGTCATAGGACCGTTGCTATTCACAATATACATAAATGACCTGGTGGATGACATCGAAAGTTCACTGAGGCTTTTTGCAGATGATGCTGTGGTGTATCGAGAGGTTGTAACAATGGAAAATTGTACTGAAATGCAGGAGGATCTGCAGCGAATTGACGCATGGTGCAGGGAATGGCAATTGAATCTCAATGTAGATAAGTGTAATGTGCTGTGAATACACAGAAAGATGGATCCTTTATCATTTAGCTACAAAATAGCAGGTCAGCAACTGGAAGCAGTTAATACCACAAATTATCTGGGAGTACGCATTAGGGGTGATTTAAAATGGAATGATCATATAATGTTGATCGTCGGTAAAGCAGATGCCAGACTGGGATTCATTGGAGGAATCCTAAGGAAATGCAATCCGAAAACAAAGGAAGTAGGTTGCAGTACGCTTGTTCGCCCACTGCTTGAATACTGCTCAGCAGTGTGGGATCCGTACCAGATAGGGTTGATAGAAGATATAGAGAAGATCCAACGGACAGCAGCGCGCTTCATTACAGGATCATTTAGTAATCGCGAAAGCGTTACGGAGATGATAGATAAACTCCAGTGGAAGACTCTGCAGGAGAGACGCTCAGTAGCTCGGTACGGGCTTTTGTCAAAGTTTCGAGAACATTCCTTCACCGAAGAGTCAAGCAGTATATTGCTCCCTCCTACGTATATCTCACGAGGAGACCATGAGGATAAAATCAGAGAGATTAGAGCCCACACAGAGGCATACCGACAATCCTTCTTTCCACGAACAATACGAGACTGGAATAGAAGGGAGAACCGCTAGAGGTACTCAAGGTACCCTCCGCCACACACCGTCAGGTGGCTTGCGGAGTATGGATGTAGATGTAGATGTAGAGGTAAGCATGCGGAGCTACTGTGGTATAAGAGTAACTGTAGACTCTTGCAATGCAATGACTATCGATAGATGGTGAAATGAGAATTAGTGTGGCTGTGCAACAAGATTATACGTTTACCTTCATGTTGAGAAAGTGATTCTTCATAAGCTTTCACACTGAGTTGTTCTCAGTTCCTCGTTTAATAAGCCACTGTTTTGGGATTCTGACGCATATGCAACTGCATTAAGATATCATCCAGGTGACACTGTGTAAACTCCGATTTGTTCTGGCAAAAGAAGCAGATTTTAACGTGGGAACAAGACAAATGTAGGTGATACTCGACGTTCTCCTCTGATGAATGAGTAGTTTTCAGGTGACAACAAGTTTTAGTTGCTACAAGTATAGTGAAGTGACAAATGACGACACCGAGAAACTTATACGAGTACAATTGTGGGTCTACCGTGAAATATCTAGTTTGTGCAAAATAGACACCTGAATATTATAGAAAAAGGAATTTAAAAAATAAAGCATACAAAGATATAGTTGAAACATTTCCAGACAATATTTCAGTTCTGGACCAAACTGTTATAAAAACAAACAACGGTGCAAACGAGGAAATATCTAAAAAAAAAGTGCAAGCGGACGGCGGTTCCTGAGGTGAGCGTAAGTAAGATTGTCAGCAACATTAACATCTTTTATAGCGAATTTTTTTCAGATGTAGAAAACAAACCACACTGTAAATATATTTCATTACAGACCACCCATGGCGCTTTATTTCAATAAAACGAAACGCGTTTGGTGATAAAAATGCGCCTTTTGTTTTAGTAGTTGCATAGTCGGATTTAAAATACCTTCAGTTATTTCATAAATAATCTCAGAAAGGTGTAGACCTCTTGAGAGAAGCGTAAAAGGGGGACAAGAGTTGTATAAACCGGGACTATAGTGAGCGCCAATAAACGTTGCTTGTACGTACTACTTCATTGGTGTAGACTATTACGTACAAGTACGTTATGTCCATTATTTTCCAGGTATTACAACGTACATTGCAAACGCTGAAGAACGCCCTCATCCTGACATACTGAATCTTCATGACTCTCAGAGGAATGCCAACGATTCTGAATCAGATCTGTACAGGGTGGTCAGAAAGAATCTGAAAAATTGTTAGGGTGTTGCACGGCAGGTTGTGCTGAGAAATAACAGTTCTGAAGAAAATTCGATATGAGAGGGGGGGAGGAGGCGTTTGGAAGGGGGGGGCTTACCGAATTAATTGGCATTGAAGTTAGTCAATGAGACGGTTGGGGACACAAATTCAAACGACATGCCACAGAAGATGTCCCGAAACGTGTATTTTGTTAGGTTTCCTAAAATTGAAAAAACATTGCACTTGCGACATCAGGAAGGATCGAATCGGAACCAAAGACTGAGCTGTCCCTTGCGCTGTCATCTACGGTATGCGAACGACTGGCACTAATTACATCTGGTGGGCCGCTTCAATTTTCGCGCGCAATCGCGTGATTGATTTCATTCAATACAAATTAAGTCGGAAATGGCCCTATGTATGAAATATTTTCCTTAACAATTATTTCTCAGCATAAACTGCTACGCAACACTCTTGCAAGCTTTTCAGATTGTTTCTGACCACCCTGTGCATGTGGAATGTTGCCTTTCATTAAACCGTTTTTTGACCCATTTTGTTCGTGTTTTTTTTTTTTTCGCGAAATATCAGTTCATAGCGTACAAACAGCCGGCGACCGCCATAATTTTCTTCCTAGTAACGTTCATAGTTTTTCTCGAAGACATAAACTACTTTCAAAGTGCGAAAATGTACTACAAAAAATGAAACGCGTGAAAAATGGAGCACTGTATAGCGTACTTGCAGTGAGACACAGTCGCAACTGGTGAAATTCGCCGCCCGTGTCTTCGGGCCTGTCGCGAACGCACCGCAGTCCTGGGTCCGAGGATAAATCACGAAAATACGCGTACCTGCTCCCACACACGAACGCAACCGTTGTGGGAGTGGCGATTATCGCTGGAACGATCGGATTTCGGTTGTATCAGTTATTTTCAACGTCATTTTAACCTGAGTGGTGAAACCGCTCAAAACCGTTTTCTCAAGGAACCGATTTTCGGGCTTTAATTCCTATTATTCCCTGTAATAAAAGCAGAAATCGAACAAAGATTGAAAGATTTTAACTCTCTCAGTTTCTAGATCTGCAGAATCAAAATATTACGTTAAAAAGGAATTAAAAGAAAACTTAGTTCGTCTACCGCTTACTGCTTTTCTCGGAAAGTGGTAAGTGGTGAGTACTACGAAAAATCACACAGTATCCTCCTGTTCATTCCAATTTTTTAAAATTCTGCTCAGAAATCATGTTGTAATCGAGGCACCACAAGCAGTCAGTGCTAAAAGGTGAAAACTGAAGTAAGGACTATTTTTCTTGTTTATTTGCCCATTTTCAAAGGCTACAAGCAAATATTACAAAGACACAGGCAGCTACTTTCTAGTTTTGTCGCAGACTATGAATGAATTGGCACCACACACTGCAAAATACTTCCAGACCAGAGATAGTGCTATTCTGTAATACAATTGATGTCCGGTGATGACACTGAGAAACTACCGTATAGACCAGATGGGGCAAGTCTTGCGTACTCTATGTAGAGGTGTACCATCTATTTGGCAAAGCCACATGTTATTTACGTCATTTTCTCAACAAAACGACACTAATTCTTATGCCGTGTATTTGTTTCTCGTATCTATCTGCATTGTTACTAAAATAGCACAGATCGCATTGTCCATTTTCTAAATTTGGAAATTTGTGGCAAGCTCCTATGGGACCAAACTGATGAGGTTATCGGTCCCTAGGCTTACACAATATTTAGTCTAACTTAAACTAACTTACGCTAAGGACAACACACACACCTATGCCCGAGTGAGGACTCGAACCTCCGACGTGGGGAGCTGCGTGAATCGTGGCAAGGCGTTAGACCGCGCAGCCCCATTTTCTGCTGTAATGCAACATTTCAGTCCAATGGAAATTCTGCGAACGAAAACTACTGGTTTTTTTACCACTGCTACTAATTGCTATTTCCGTTTTTTACCATTAGCAAGAAATAAAAAAACACCTGTTGTAACTGATGCCACACAAATATCGAAAAAAGCTGATTAATCAGAACCGAAACATCGGTATCGGTTTTAATCGGTCGGTTTTTCCAGCCCGTAACCTCTCCTGCAGGCAGATCGGAGAGACTAGAACCGACGGACAGGCCGCGCTCGTTAGTGGGGTCTCAGGTCGTGTGGGAAGGGGGCAGGGGCACATCCGTCAAATACCCGCAGAATTGGTCCACAGTTCTGGCTCATTGCCGATATTCGCTCGTATGTGGCTGGCTAGCTGATGGTTACCAGCACTAGCCGTGGACCAGAAGCGATACGTTACAGAATATGATGCGACCCAGCAATTCAGACGGTTTTATCAACAATGACACAGGCCACGGAAACCTGCAGACTTTGCATGAATGAGCAAGCATATTATGTTCACCTGATTAAGAGCCTGTCGATCCATCGTAGCCACGCAGTACAACATCGACTCTGTGCAGCATGGGTTCGGCAAGTCCTTGATAAGTTTCTCGAAGTATGTGCCACCTGACGTCGTAAGCACAGATCACGCAATGCCCTAAATTATAGGCTGTTAGCTTGTGGGTAGAGTGCTGGCGCTCGATAGTCTCCCACATGTGCTGCATCGGACTGAGATCAGGCGAATTTTATAGAAAAGAATTACAAAACAGTTTTCACACAGTCCATCTTTTTTTCAACTTTAGACGGTTTTAGTTTTCATAAAATTTTTGTTGCCTACAAAGTTAAGATTCCACATTAGAAAAGAAACTGTAATCAATAATGAAATTACTTAAATGAAGCGTATAAAAGACTCCTCATTTGCCGGCCGCCGTGGCCGAGCGGTTCTAGGCGCTTCAGCCCGGAACCGCCTGCTGCTACGGTCTCAGGTTCGAATCCTGCCTCGGGCATGGATGTGTGTGATGTCCTTAGGTTAGTTAGGTTTAAGTAGTTCTAAGTTCTAGGGGACTAATGACCACAGATGTTAAGTCCCATAGTGCTCAGAGCCATTTGAACCATTTTTTTCGCTCGACTGCTACGGTCGCCGCTTTGAATCCTGCCTCGGGCATGGATATGTGTGATGTCCTTAGGTTAGTTAGGTTTAAGTAGTTCTAAGTTCTAGGGGACTGATGACTTCAGATATTGAGTCCCATAGTGCTCATAGCCATTTGAACCATTTTTAGCTCTATTAAGAAGCACATTTGTTGCCTTTTGCATATTCTAGGCATGTTATTCTTCAAGTAGTATACATAAATAAAAAAAACCCTTAAATATCCATGAGCAGAACATGAAACAAAAAGGAAAATTCTTGGTAACATTGCGTTTGAAAATTTACATTGAAAACAATCCCGTACAAATGTACAGTAGTCCATCACATCACATAAAAATCTACGCACTTTTTTCAGTTTGTAGTAAAAGCCTAACTTCAATATTAGAAATTTTGGAACATGTCAAATGCGAGACTTTAAGCAAGGAACTGCAAAATATCCTACTGAAAGAAATGCATGCACCCTTGTAGATAAAGTAAAAAAGAAATCATTTATTTACTGCAATATAAAACTAAAATTTTGGAACTTCACGCAAGTTTGTGTGTGTGTGTCTGTGTGTGTGTTTGTTTCTTCATATATACATACAAACATGTATAAGTACGTACATAAATGCACGCACACAATCATAAACAATATTTATAAAGGAACTATGTAACCAACATCTGGAAAGTACTTTGGATGATTAAATAAACACTGAATTGCGATCGAATGAAACAGTACTGTAGGAAGCAATTTTGAAATTCGTTGGTACGTACTCCTGGCGTGTTCACAAAATCAAACCTGAGAGACAGAGAGAAAGAGAGAGATAGAGCGAGACAGAGCGCTCTTAATGTCCATACCATATTACAGAACATACTTCTGTTAAATACATAATAAATGTGAAGGAGGAAAAAGAAATTACTTGGAGACGGTGGGACACGAAATAGGGAAGTATGACATTGCAATTCCAAATCACTGCCCTCTAACTTACACTGAACTTGTTTAAAAGATGGCAGAATCTTTTATTTTACGGCGTCTTGAAGGCTGTAACGGCCGATATCTCATTAACTATTATTTAATAAAAACAGATAGTACTAAGAAGGATGCGTTTATGATAAACCTTTAGTGTGCCGTTGCGTCGTAACGACATGCTTTCATAAGAAGCAAGTTATAAGAGGAAATAACAGAATACGACAATTCTTTAACCAAGATATGTAGTTTGCCGTCAGTTTAATACGGTAATTTGTATTAATAACGACGCGTTTTCGAGAGATCTTCAATGTACTGGTGTTTTGGAACAGTATATACTCTTAGCACGTAAGTTGTAATATAAAATCCGCCAGTTACGGACTTCATTTGAAATCCACACGGCGGCCGGGTGGCCGAGCGGTTCTAGGCGCTACAGTCTGGAACCGTGCGACCGCTACGGCGCAGCTTCGAATCCTGCCTCGGGCATTGATGTGTGTGATGTCCTTAGGTTAGTTAGGTTTAAGTAGTTCAAAGTTCTAGGGGACTGATGACCTCAGATGTTAAGTCCCATAGTGCTCAGAGCCATTTGAAATCGACAAAATCCAATATGGCGTCTCCCAAGTTGAGTTTGTGATGTAGAACGCAATCTTTCATTTCCCTGGGCACATTGCTCTTCAAGAAGCAAAACATTGATCTTCTTAATCAGTCTTACGCTACGAAATGCTGCGGAACATGAAATACCACGTTGCGTCGCCACTAAACTTGACGACCTTCTTGTCCACGAACGCTTTGTCATCCCGTGTGACGACGGCTAAGTAACGTGAGCTGCGGCCACGTACGTTCTGGAATATCACTCACGAGTAGTACGGCTTCAGGCTTTGCTTCCGCTTTCTTTCTGTCTGGTAACTGATCCGCCTGCATCTGAAAACTCGTGTGATAGCTGATATTCTATAGTGACATAGTGATCGCTTCCATAACGATACTGAGAGAGGGTGCTTCTGTCGTTACAAATTTCGCGGGAACACCTTTTCCTACCAGGATCTGTTTTGAATATTTTAACTGCACCTTGGCTACCTCATCAATAGGAGACCAGATAGACCGCTATCAAACGTTGACTTTCATAGACACTACAACAGTTTAAGATGTTTTGGTTCATTCTCAGTGCTGACACAAACATTCAAAACAGAGAAGTTTTGGAGCTTTTTTTGGTGTTTAGATTTTACGCATCTGTCTGCAGTATCATCGATTTCTAAATTCTGAGAGAGAGTAAGTAGAATTAATCTCGTTTTTAAACGAATTAAGGCATCAAACATCATGTTACGTTATTGATTACCTGTAATAAATTGCTGAGTGATGTGATCTGTGAAAATTATGTAGTGTGTCGCTCTGCATGAAAAGGAAAAACAATAGTGTGTAACTATTTTTATGCAATTAAGTTAACCTGTTCCAGGTATGTATAAACAGAACAATGCCATACGTTGTGTGCCATTGAATGAGGTAGTGTAGTTAAGGCATCAGTAAAAGGCAAAAGCTGGGATGGTTCATTGAACAAAACCACTGTCATCTCCTCATTAAACAGCTGCGTATATTCGTACATATGGCTAAATAAATGAGTTACATTTTCTTTGTTTAATTTGAAATTTTCTATATAATTATAAGATGGTCCTTGGACGAATAAATTACTAATAATAATTCATGTTTGTTAGTCTTCTCTTACCTGTCGTACGTACTTTTCGTGCTCCTCTTATTTACCCATAATCTTTAATTTTTAATTTTCAGTAACACTGTATACATGCTGCACGAAATTATTACTGTAATTTTGCGTGTTTGTGCGTGGTAGAGCGCATGGGATGTGGGGGGGGGGGGAGAGAGAGAGAGAGAGAGAGAGAGAGAGAGTCAAAGCTTTAATAGTTTTAGGTCATTTAATGAGCTTAATGGCACAAACGTGATTATGAGTGTAATGGTTATGAGTGTAATGAAAACGAAGTGGAGAAGGAAACGACGTGGGTGGTAGATGAAGCCAGATTTCAAGAGTTACGGAAGGATCGGCGAGGTCACATGATGGAAGATGGATACATAGCGCTGAAAACGATGCAGGAGAAACTTCGAGGTATATACAATAGGACTATAACACGCGGATAAGTATAGAGGAGACATTCAACGAGCAGTGCTTGTCGAATGACAGAAGATGATTAACCTGAGATACGAAAGTAGGAATCAACATATTCCCTATGCTTTCCACGTGTGAAATCAATGAATTGGTGCACATCGATTTAAAAATGGTACAACTTCGTGAATGTGGAGTTACAGCATTGCATTGGCGAAAAACCAGCGACTTTACCTAATCTACTGTTTCTGCACCTTTCTGTCAAAGATAGAGAAAGAAAAAATAACATATTAAGTATCCAAACTTTTCTGCTGAGTGAGCTTAAAGCCAGTGTAAAAAAAAGTGCAACCAGTTAAGTGGTACTGACTGACAGCGGCCTGTCTTGTGTCATCTTAGGTATTTCTATCTGCATGTCCGTACATCTGCGACAGGAAAGTATTCTCTTTTTCCCCATCGACGCTGCTTCTTCTAATTGTGGTTTTATTCGTACTACTATTGAAATTGTCTTAGATTTTCCGCAGCGCAGTTCATTTCTTACAAATAAATTATTCAAGTTTTACTGCTTCTGTAAGAGAAGCTCTTTCATTAGAAAAATTGCATCCTGACAGTAATTTGGTGTTAACCGTATTGAACAGAAAATATGTTGCAAGTGCCAATTCATATGCCAGCTTTCGTTTTACTACAATTCTGTATCCTGTAGTTGTTGCTAATTATTATAATTTTTTATTTTCATATTTATTTCTTAAAAATTGTTTTGGTTTCATAAGCCCAAATAAAATAATTTAGTATGACTTCCACAAAAAAGTTTGTTCCTTTTAACGAAGTGGGGACAAGAGGGTAGGTCCGGAAATCAGTATTTGAAAATTATCTTGTAAAAAATTAACAGATTTAGAATCGTCATCGCAGTCATTCTACAATAAAAGAGATTAGCTGACATAATACTGAAATAGATTCGGATACATAGTTCCTCAATGTTTATTTACAGAAAGCAGAACGGTATGGGAATGATTCGAGGAAATTGTAGTGAAGAATAAAACGGAAGAAAATTAAATCAACTATAGTACAAATTAAAAAAAAAGAACTTTTGTTATCTATCTATCGTTTGAAATAAAAGGCGTTACAGAAAATTTCGAGAGAAAGGAAAAAAAAACATTACCAAGAGGAGCGTTATTATGCAACATTTGCTACGGTTTCCAGGAGGGGTTTAATTAGTACTCTAAGGAGCAACTGGAAAGAGGGAAACACATGGACAAAGGGTTAGGAGGTGTATGACGTATAATCGAGAGACTCGAATGCCTTGGGTGCATTATGATAAAAATATAACCATATAAATATTAAGCGAGGAACGGCGGCATCAACCGACTCGAGATACTAATAATGTTGAAAATTCCTCCGGGTTAAATCTGTGTACCGGACTTCATATCGAAGGTGGGTGATTTGCCTTTTACGGCCGGGTGCTCTACTGACTAAATTATCCAAGCACAACTCAAGATTTTCCCTTGCATCTTTTCCGCCAGTACTTCCTCTCCTGGCTTCCATACTTAACAGCTGTTCTGCATACGTTACTCATGGACGGAAGTCATGTTTGGATAGCTTAGTCGGTAGAGCACTCACCAGCGAAAGCCAAAGGTTGCAGGTTCGAGTACGCCTCCGGTACACAGCTTCAAACTCCAATGCAGAGTGAAAATTAATTACGGTCTCATAAAGTGTACATGCATGGTGTTTCACGTAAGACGTAAGCGCATGCCTGTGATTCGCACTGGATGTGCGCTGTCTTGGTCCTTCTGCAGGTGCCGTATGACTGCTTCGAGCATCTTCACTGGATTTAACACAAACAAAGACGCAATGTAACGAAATGAGCTCACTTTTATTTACCGCAGGTGGTCAAAATGCACCCCTCCGTGTATTGGGCAGACCGACGCCTTCTCAACAAACTGTCAAACTAGTTCCATTTTAGGAGTCGAAATTCCTGAAGTCCGAATCCAAGTACTGTCTCCTAACTGCTCCAGCGTATGCAAACTATATCGAAGACTTTATCTTTTAGCATCCGACAAAGATAACAATGATGAGAATTTAGATCTGAGGAATGAGGAGCCCAGTCAGTTCTTCATCATCAAACGCGCCTTGTAATACTTTCATACACTCAGTGCCGATGTTTCTTGCATAGTCCTGCATGAGATAACGGCAGGTCTTTTCGTTAGTTGTTAGTTCTGCAGTATATTGTAGACATACCTATTGAAAATAGTTGTTTAGTGGAAGAAGATTAGGAAATGAGACACTTAAAGTAGTAAAGGAGTTTTGCTATTTGGGGAGCAAAATAACTGATGATGGTCGAAGTAGAGAGGATATAAAATGTAGACTGGCAATGGCAAGGAAAGCGTTTCTGAGAAAGAGAAATTTGTTAACATCGACTATAGATTGAAGTGTCAGGAAGTCGTTTCTGAAAGTATTTGTATGGAGTGTAGCCATGTATGGAGGTGAAACATGGACGATAAATAGTTTGGACAAGAAGAGAATAGAAGCTTTCGAAATATGGTACTACAGAAGAATGCTGAAGATTAGATGGGTGGATCACATAACTAATGAGGGGGTATTGAATAGTATTAGGGAGAAGTTTGTGGCACAACTTGACTGGAAAAAGGGATCGATTGGTGGGACATATTCTGAGGCATCAAGGGATCACCAATTTAGTATTGGAGGGCAGTGTGGAGGGTAAAAATCGTACAGTGAGACCAAGAGATGAATACACCAAGCAGATTCAGAAGGATGTAGGTTGCAGTAGGTACTGGGAGATGAAGAAGCTTGCATGGAGAGCTGTATCAAACCAGTCTCAGGACTGAAGACCACAACAACAACAACAACAACAGTGGAAGAAGATAATTCCATAATTCGTGTTGCACCGACTGCACGCCACACTCATGTCTTCACATCATAATGAAGCTCTCAGTGTATAAATAAAAAAGTCATTTGGACCAGTCATTATTATTTTATTTAAAGACGAATTTCGAAGGTTTACACCCTATTCTTCTGGTGGATTAGTCGATTACGTTACAATTTTTGTTTCTGGATGTAACTATTTATCTATCTTAACACTGATTTTGAATTGCAGGAAGAAAAATCGCTTGAGACATTCGCGACTGCACGGTGGCGGGTTCTATCGAGCCTATATTTACTTCTGGTGGAGGTCGAATGGATGCTGCAACACGCACAAAATGTTAAATCAGTTTATTAAAACAAGAACAATCTGAAATACTTAACTTGGTTACAATCCATGTCAACAGGACTGGAAAAGTGTTTGTTACTGTCGCTGAATCAGGAACTTCTCATCTGACACAATATAGTACAGTACAATTCTGGCTAACGCAACTCGCGGTGCTGTATCTGAAATAAGGCGATGCTGTCGTCGTAAGCTATGATTGCAGAGTGGGTTGAGCGGCGCCGCGGTATGACGTAAGTACTCTTCGAGCAGCGGCGGTGTACGCAATCTCATTCGTTGCTGCGTCAGGCAGATTGTCCTTATTTGCTGTTCCCTTGTGAAGTAGCTTCCTTGTCGTGAGGCCTCGTTCCTTTCACGGCACCACACATTCCGAAAATCTTTCAGTGAAAAATACACTGAGAGCTATTCCATGTATACATCTGTATTACTGGACATCACGTAAACAGGAAAGAAAAACGTTTTTTTTATTTCGGAAACCATGTTGATTGACTCTGAGGGGGATCAACCGTATAACACAATTACTGTCCTTTCATTCCTACCGGTGGTAGTCGGACCAGTTCCTACAGATTTGCTCTGTCCGTACTCACTTCCACAGTTTCTGTCTGGTGAAACATCGCCAAGTTCTCTTCTGACACATCTGTCACGTTTTGTAATATAACAGAATTTTTTTTGCGCTGTCTGGAGAAAGGAATTCTTATCATGCCCTCCCTCTTCGAAAATTCGTACACGGAACAAAATAACTGAGAAATAACAAAATGGCTCTGAGCTCTATGGGACTTAACTTCTGAGGTCATCAGTCCCCCTAGAACTTAGAACTACTTAAACCTAACTAACCTAAGGACATCACATACATCCATGCCCGAGGCAGGATTCGAACCTGCGACCTGAGCGGTCGCACGGTTCCAGACTGTAGCGCCTAGAACCGCTCAGCCACCCCTGCGGCTAAGAAATAACACATAACCATAATGAAACTGTAACGACATAAGGCATCTAATATAAATTCACAATACTCTCGAACAAGAATAAAAAAGAATGAAACATGCAATAAATAGCTTTTAGAAATAACATAAATAAACCCGAATTTTACTATTTTTCACCTGATCTCAATGTGTAGGGTACGCTAAGTGCATCGTGTTTATCGACTTGTTGATGCCTTTTGAGTTTATTAGTCGTTTTCAAGTGCCTGAGCCTGTTGTTGGAATTTGTGGTAATGCATCCACCATTTATTTACTCATATGGATAATAGACGTTTTAGTTACAAACCGTACTTTAACGTTCACTGAAGAAGCCATTTCAGTGATGTGGTAAGGACCCTGATACTTAGTCAAGAACTTCTTTGTCCTTCCTTTAGGTTTATAGGGGTTAGCGACTAACGGCCGTTGACCCTCTCGATATTGTGGCAATTTTCCCACATGTTGAGTGGATTTTTCTCTTTCCAAAGCTTTCTTTTCCAAAGCTTTAGCACTAGTTCACTTTAACTTCCATACCTCACATACACTTCTTGCTATTTTTTTAACTGATTCGTAGCTAGGTCCTAAATTAGTGGTCATGACATCAAAGGGAAACGGTATTTTACTACTGCACAGCGCCTTGAAATGTGACAGACCTGCACCGGCATGTACTTTGCACAAAGTATGTGTTGCAGTCTCAGCCACTGTGGTGGCTATTAACGTAATAACTCAAAAATTTGTACTCTGATCTGCAACTAAGATGTCAGATACACTGGATTTAAGTAGCCAGTGATTAACTAAAGCGTGGGCTACTGTAGACCTACTAGTCTCCTGATCAAGAATCACTGTCATTGCCAAGAACTTTGAAAAATGATCTATAATTATCAGCACATACTTAATTCTATTAAATGTACTTGAGATATAAAGACCAATGATCTGATAGTGAAACATCCCCTTAGAAAAATTTAAAAATGACAGTGCTGGAAAACCTCTTACGTTATTTGATTTTCAAACAGCTGAGCAGAACTGAACTTACTCAGACATTTCGCTCTTTACTAATTCTGATCAACACTAAACTGACACACAATATTTTTAGCGCAACACAGTCTGACTTTCAATAATCCACACAAAAGAATGGCCCCGGCTAACAATAACCTATACCTTTCATGAGCCACTTACCTCACAAAAATGTTCGTTACTCGAACTACTGCAATACAGCGAGCGTCAGTACTGCCAGCTAAATAAAAGATTCTAACTACTGAAGGCATTAACTACTGATAGGCATAGTTAGCAAATGAAAGATTTTGATAGAGAACAAACAATGTATTTACCTTAATAGTGTTCAAAAGTCATAATATACACTCCTGGAAATTGAAATAAGAACACCGTGAATTCATTGTCCCAGGAAGGGGAAACTTTATTGACACATTCCTGGGGTCAGATACATCACATGATCACACTGACAGAACCACAGGCACATAGACACAGGCAACAGAGCATGCACCATGTCGGCACTAGTACAGTGTATATCCACCTTTCGCAGCAATGCAGGCTGCTATTCTCCCATGGAGACGATCGTAGAGATGCTGGATGTAGTCCTGTGGAACGGCTTGCCATGCCATTTCCACCTGGCGCCTCAGTTGGACCAGCGTTCGTGCTGGACGTGCAGACCCCGTGAGACGACGCTTCATCCAGTCCCAAACATGCTCAATGGGGGACAGATCCGGAGATCTTGCTGGCCAGGGTAGTTGACTTACACCTTCTAGAGCACGTTGGGTGGCACGGGATACATGCGGACGTGCATTGTCTTGGTGGAACAGCAAGTTCCCTTGCCGGTCTAGGAATGGTAGAACGATGGGTTCGATGACGGTTTGGATGTACCGTGCACTATTCAGTGTCCCCTCGACGATCACCAGTGGTGTACGGCCAGTGTAGGAGATCGCTCCCCACACCATGATGCCGGCTGTTGGCCCTGTGGGCCTCGGTCGTATGCAGTCCTGATTGTGGCGCTCACCTGCACGGCGCCAAACACGCATACGACCATCATTGGCACCAAGGCAGAAGCGACTCTCATCGCTGAAGACGACACGTCTCCATTCGTCCCTCCATTCACGCCTGTCGCGACACCACTGGAGGCGGGCTGCACGATGTTGGGGCGTGAGCGGAAGACGGCCTGACGGTGTGCGGGACCGTAGCCCAGCTTCATGGAGACGGTTGCGAATGGTCCTCGCCGATACCCCAGGAGCAACAGTGTCCCTAATTTGCTGGGAAGTGGCGGTGCGGTCCCCTCCGGCACTGCGTAGGCTCCTACGGTCTTGGCGTGCATCCGTGCGTCGCTGCGGTCCGGTCCCAGGTCGACGGGCACGTGCACCTTCCGCCGACCACTGGCGACAACATCGATGTACTGTGGAGACCTCACGCCCCACGTGTTGAGCAATTCGGCGGTACGTCCACCCGGCCTCCCGCATGCCCACTATACGCCCTCGCTCAAAGTCCGTCAACTGCACATACGGTTCACGTCCACGCTGTCGCGGCATGCTACCAGTGTTAAAGACTGCGATGGAGCTCCGTATGCCACGGCAAACTGGCTGACACTGACGGCGGCGGTGCACAAATGCTGCGCAGCTAGCGCCATTCGACGGCCAACACCGCGGTTCCTGGTGTGTCCGCTGTGCCGTGCGTGTGATCATTGCTTGTACAGCCCTCTCGCAGTGTCCGGAGCAAGTATGGTGGGTCTGACACACCGGTGTCAATGTGTTCTTTTTTCCATTTCCAGGAGTTTATATATATCAGTTCATGACATCCAGTCTTACAAATTTACTGTCTGATGGACACACGGCCAGATTATCCGCTCTCAAAACTCCGCCATCTCTCTCCCCACATCCACCACTGCTGGCGGCTCACCTCCAACTGCGCAACGCTACGCGTTGTTCACATCTAACTGCCCAACACTACAACAGCGAATATTCCAACAATGCCACCCAGCCACAGACTGCACACAGCACAGCCAGTGATTTTCATACAGAGGGCTACGTGACGTTACCAACATAAAAACCTAAACAGCCAACTTACAGTAGGCTTTAGGCATCTCTGGTAGTGTTTGCTGAAGGAATTTTTGACTACTAAGATCAGTTCACTGTCCACAAGTTAGACAGTTTACATACTGCTCAACATCACACTTGCTTGTTCGTGACCAGAATGTATCCTCTACTCATCTGTACATCATGCCGCGCTCTCTGTAACCTGACACCACAAGGTCATGCACTTGCTGCAATTTTTCGTCCTTGAACGGCAGCAGAACCATTATGCAAGGTCAGAAGTTCATCGCTCTTCAGAGTGAGCCCTCATACAAGATGCACTTTGGTTATGACATGAAAGCCTGACTGTGTCAGGAACTTGTGCTCTGTGCCACTCTGTTGCACTTTTCCATAGTGCCTGTCGGTATATGGTGCTGGATAGCAGGTGTTGCTAGTAAAGAAATCTTCATTTTAAATAAATCTGTAAAGGGTAATAGCGAAGCTTCATTGCCTGTCGATCACTGCCTTGCAAGTGACTCACTTTTTACATAATGCTGCTGAATCGACTGTTTTCTTGTAGGTTTCGTCATCACATGACCTATCAATATACTCTTCATCTAATACCCCTAATGTGGTGGTCATTAAGCCCTTCGACAGACTAACCATGTCCTCACTGACGTTATCCAATCTTACATGAATCCTAAATTCACCATTAATACTACTTTTATACTACACTTCTGTGTACGAAACAACGCATTTTCTCTTTTTCATTTTCCATCAGTGGCTGTACCACGTACACTGTTTCACATAATAAATCAGTAACAACGGAAACCCACACTAAATTCCCCGTACCTGCCGGTATTTTATCATAGGAACCTATCTCTTAAATTTGTGTTCATAGTTTAGTCGGAAACACATTCATGAGAGGTGTGCCTTGCAACATTGCCTTGCTTGCAGCTATACCCCGTCGCCCACTTCCTCCAAATGAAAATGGTCCCACTGAGCTTTCCTATGTACTGCGAAATATCTAATTTGGCACGGTGTTGTCGAGGAAACCTAGCTCAAGGATCACTAAATACCTTTCAATAACATATGGTAACACTTTCATATGCAAGCGAAAATTTCTAGTTCCTATACTAAAACTGTGCAACATCATACCTAAACACTGTTGCCACCAGCTCCATCTAATTTGTAATGTGGAAACTCAAGTCTCCCCCCTGGGTACGAGGTCCAGTTGACAATTGACACAATGTGTATCTGTGCACAACAGAAATTTATGTTCCTTTCTTCCCACAAAACTTGCCAAGCAGCATTCCGTCTGTGCACCTATTTATGCAATGATATATCCTAATGGCAATAAATGTCTTACAATAGTGGAAACATTCCCGTTTGCGTTAAACTGCTGCTTCCGTTGACATCGTTTTTTCTGCCTTTGCTTCCCACAATCCTGGCTTCGGTGTCCAACATGGCCACACTTCCAGTGTTCAGGTTGCTTGTATTCCTTCTGTACGTGACCATCACGTCTACATGTGTAACACTATAACTCTGCAGAAAAAACACGGCTGTCCCTACTTACTCTTGTGGCAAAGTCATCTCTCCTAATTACGTAGTGATTGTAAGAGCTGCAGTCACGTCCACAGAATTCTCCATCTCCACCCTACGTGACATTTCGGCGAGGATACCATGCAGAAGAACATTCAAAGCCCTATTTTCGGCTTCCCACAATAAGACTGTCTGCTTCTTCATTTTACTTCAGTTGATACATTTGCGCATTGATCCTCCAGACGCAATAAAAAGGGCTTCACTGATTTCTTACGCTTGTACGTTAAGTTCTTCAATTTTTATTGGAGAACCTTGTATTATTTTGCTTCTAATAACGCTGTCGTAAGCCACAAGCTAATTGTTGGAATGTCTCCGCCTTTTCGTAGTACAGCTTCGCCCGTCAGTCGTAAGTCTCGTCTGACCACTGATTGCAGCGGGAGCCCCAACATCGGTCAATGAACGTAGTTTTCTGTTGATTTCCAAGACAAAGGCGTTATCAAAGCAGCCGCTGATGGATCGAGATGAGGGGTGAAAAGTGCACACACTAGTGCCTTAGCTTCCTCTGTCTCTGATTGAAACTTCTGAATCACAGCTTGTAAGGCTTCAACTTGTCTAAATAGCTCCTCTTTCTCTTGCTGTTGCTGAGAATTTAAACCTGACGAAACCTGTACCTGCTTCCTCAAAGCTCCAACCGTCTCACACATGGTAGCAGCACGTGTTTCTGGCATTTTTCATACTCAATCACTGCCGTTTGCAACAACAACAACAAGTAAAATCGAGAAACTGTATTTCGAACTAAAAAAAAAAAGAAAAACCATGCACAAATCCATCCGCCTTATCATCGCCCAGCAGGTCTCAGAAAAACCCTGTACTAAATGCCTAAATCATTTACAAGTACACACGTGGCAGCCACAGCCTTGGTACAGGTAACAAAACTCACACTGCACTGGCATTAAATACGTTTCTCTAACATTAGCTTTAAATAACTGCAAGTTCAAAGACTCCCGTAGTTTAACAGATGCTGCTTACAAGGTGCTACTGACGTCTCTGTGACTCAGCACCGCCCAAACGGAAACACACATACTTTAAAAGGCCATCAACAAAGAAAATGTTCACTCAACATCCCACATCGTGCTGGTACTGGTGCTTAATGGTGCAGACGTGCAGACATGAGTCAGTGGAATGTGTGGTATCGCAAACGCTCGACTGTGCGGACAAGTACATGAGAACTACAACGATGATTGTACGTGGTTAAGAAGTGAAACTGATAGTGGAACAGGTGTCGAGCCATGCAGTTCATCATACTTGTCGGACGGGGAGCTCCAAATCCCGTCTCCAATGAAACGTAGGTAAGGACAATCATTGGCCAAGGAGTGGGTACTAAATATAATTACGTACATGAAAGATCATCCGCAGCATAACAAGAAAAAAATTATGATCAGATTTCGAAAAAGTCCGCAGCAATATGGCCGTGTAGTTCATAATAAAAACAACGGATCTGCAAGGGAGGACAAAGCGCTTTCGTCACAAAAACTGGTGTTTGCGCGTTTCAAGGATGCTCGATACAATTGACAAGATGTTCACGATAGTGACCTACTACCTTAAGCACATCAGATTTCGTGCGACATAGATTGCAGTGATTTCAGGGGAAGCGGTGGATGGTAGCGTAACTTCAAACAGTGCTTTACAACTGGAAGACATAAGATAAAATTTCAAACAAATTGCCAACATGACGATGCACAGAAAACTGCGGAATCGGCCCGAAAATTTGTAGATGAGGTCCCATCGTTCAGTAAAGAATTTATTTCCAACTTACTGATCAGGATTTGGAGAGAAAAAGCACGTGATAGGAACCTTGGGAATTAGGTGCATCAAAAGAATTTTACCAAGATCATCTGATATCAGTGGCTTAACGCATTTGTATGCAATTATGCTGACTCTTAATATGGATGGCAAATTGTCTGGAAAGTTATGTATCGTGTTGGAGGTACTCTGCCACCTACGATTCTTCCTCGTGTGCGTGATCTTGCGAGGACAGTAGGGAGTATTAACGCCACAGCAAGCAAGAGTGGGAATATGGGCGTAAGAGAACTGTAACTACGGTACGAGCATTGCTTTGCGTCAATTCTATCTGTCGTTTGAACCTCGTCCCGCAGTTTCGCAGGGTCAGCCATCATCAATCGGATTTGGCACGTTAATGTTTAAGGGGTGGCCGGATGCCCTTCCTGCCGCCACCCCGTACCCCCCCGGAACGAAATTAGTGTACCCCAACTGTCTGCGTCGACTGGAATACATGGAATAATGCGAATGTGTACAGATGTCTGCGAGCCGTGTAACTGAGGTGGAACATGGGGACCAGCACGGTATTCACCTAGTGGCAAGTGGAAAACCGCCTAAAAACCACATCCAGGCTGGCCAGCACATTGGCCCTCGTCGGGCGGATTCGATCCGGGGCCGGCGCGCCTACCCGAGTCCAGAAAGCAGCGCGTTAGCGCTCTCGGCTACCCTGGCGGGTCATTACTTTGCGTCAATAGCTGCTCAAAAAACTTGTTTTTGATTGATTCCTGCTCTGCGTATAAAAATCGTATTCCTTCAGAATAAACTATCCCTCTAGAAAAATGTGTGATATTGCAATTCATTCTACCTGGAAAATTCAGCCTCTGGATGCTTTTATTTTTACGTGCCTATAAAACGTATTATTGCACTATCTGCAGCTACGCCTTAAAGGGTAGCCAGTGTCACGATAGAGACTGGATACCTAGCTGAACGCCCTGTACTGTTCGTAACTCCCAAGCAGTTCGCCTTCGATTTTGATGGTGCGCACGTTTGTGATCACTGTGGCGCGCCATTTTTCATTCGGTGTTTGTGGTAAAAGTTAATGATCTCTTTTGAATATTTCTTGAACGTCGATGATGTACATTATGTGAACTATAACACACACACCCCGTAGAAGATTGATTTCTGCACCTCCCGAACACTCATTTTCTGTCGCCCTCTTGACGCACATGTTGAGTTGTTAGTAGCTAATATTTCTCCTGTCTTAATTGTTAACACAACACTTTCGAATGAGCTTTACAGAAGACTGAACTTACAATGTGTCACTCAAGGTGTTCTTTGTCAGGGTCGGACTGTGGCTGAGCAGAAGCACTCTGCCTTCCATTACATCAGCGGTACGCCCCGTTGACCTTGCGACTGATACATGAGGCGCATGATACAGCACTGTAAACAGTTGCAATTTAAAGACTGCAAAGTATCCCTTGATGGTTTCAGTAGATCAAGTGTGAGATGATACTTCAGCAGAGCAGGTCGAAGACTCCTCGGCTCTGAGTTTGCCAGAAAGAACTTTAACAACATCAAGCGTATAGAATGGAATTATTCTGCGCCGTAACAATAATGTGAATTAACGCCACCGCACGACCAACTTACACTTATAGGGGAAATGGGCTCAGTTCTGTCTAGTTAAAGAAACCAGATCGTAATAATACAATACGAGCGAGTCCAATCCACGAAGCTTTCACAAAATAAGAAATAAACTATCCTTGTACTTGCACGGGCTCGAGGACAGTACCCATACTGTGAGGTTAACGAATGGGAAATACAACAGGTCATATTTTTGAAAGGGTCGTCTAACCAAGAAACGTTGTAGGACGACTTATTGCAAGAATAAGAAAGTCCAGCTGTGAATAATTTAAGGAAAGACTTTAGCTCTGGTTAATCCTCGTCATTTAATGCAAATTAATTCGCTGTTACTACACCAGTAGTAGTTTCAAACCTGACAGCAAAATATTCCTTACTCAAAAAATATCTTACTGCCCCCAAGAATCTTTTCACGAATTGTTATTAGTGTTCAGCTACAGATCTACCCTTATGGGGATCAAAGTGAGATGTGCTTTATTCATCAAAGTCAAGTGGGTGATGTAAATTCAAATTAACAGCATGTTCTAGCTACACAGGTCGGTGAACATACAAAAAAAATGACATAGTTGTGTTCCCAATACCTAACAGAAAACATGATAAAGATCGCACAGTGCTCTACTGGAAATACTGGCGTCCGACAGATCCTAAAAATCAACTCGACAAGTGAATTCATAATAATATCTAAAATGCGTTCTATGACTACACAGAACACGAAGTCCCTGAATCCTCCACGTGCGACACACCTCGTACGACACACTATGATTCGCTACACCCTTCGAAGTTCCATCGGTATGTCAAGGGGCTGAAACTAATGGTTTCCACGCCCCCGCTCCCGTCCACAAAAAATTACTATCTTACCATGGATACTGACTAGATAATGACCAGACAAAGCAATGAGAGGTGAGGCACCACAAGAAAAACAATTTTAGAGGAATGATACCATACTTTGTTACTTTATATCTACTTCGCAGTTGTGAAACAAAACTACAACAATATTGTTAGGATCTATCGATAATTCTCATTAATGGTGACTGCACTTCAATATAAAACATTTGCAGAACAGGCACTACCTCTCCATCTACATCTACATGGATGCTCTGCAAACCACACTTGTGCCTGGCGGAAGGTTCATCAAACCATCTTCATAATAAATCTCCACTATTCCACTCTCGAACAGCGTGAGAAAAAAACGAACACGTATTTCTTCCCGTGCGGACTCTAATTTCCCTTATTTTGTTGTGATGAGCATTTCTCCCTATATAGGTTGGCGTCAAGAATACGTTTTCGCATTTGAAGGGGAAAGTTGGTGATTGAAATTTCGTGAGAAGATTCCGCCGCAACGAAAAACGCGTTTGTTTTAATGATGTCCACCCCAGATCCTGTATCATGTCAGTGAGACTCTCACCAGTATTTCTCGATAATACAATACGTGCTGCTCTTTACTGAACTTCATCGTAGTATTCCGTTAATCCTTCCAAGTAAGGATCCCACACCGCGCAGCAATTCTCCAAAAGAGGGCGGACAAGCGTAGTGTAGGCAGTCTCCTTAGATCTGTTACATTTTCTATGTGTCCTGCCAATAAAACGCAGTCTTTGGTTCGCCTTACCCACAACATTTTCTATGTGTTCCTTCCATTTTAAGTTATTCGTGGTGGAAATTCCTAGGTAGTTAGTTGAATTTACGGCCTTTAGAACTGACTGCTTTACCGCGTAACCCAAGTTTAACGGATTCCTTTCAACACTCTCGTCAAGGAACTCTCACTTTCCATTATTTAGGGTCAACTGCCAATTTTTGCACCATACGGATGATGATGATGATGATGATGATGATGATGATGAGTCCCATACTCCTTTACAGAGCGTAGGGGAGCGACGCGGGAGACCTGCGCCGCCTTACTAGGCAAGGTCCTAGTGGAGGTGGTTTGCCATTGCCTTCCTCCGACCGTAATGGGGGTGAATAATGATGATGAAGACGACACAACAACACCCAGTCATCTCGAGGCAGGAAAAATCCCTGACCCTGCCGGGAATCGAACCCGGGACCCCGTGCTCGGGAAGTGAGAACGCTACCGCGAGACCATACGGATATCTTTTCTAAATCGTTTTGCAATTTATTTTGATCTTCTGATGACTCTACTAGACGATAAAGGACAGAATCATCTGGAAACAGCCTAAGACAGCTGCTCAGATTGTCTCCTAACTCGTTTATATAGATAAGGAACAGCAGAGGGCCTATAGCACTACCTTTGGGAATGTCAGAAATCATTTCTATCAATTACTACGAACTGTAACTTCTCTGACAGGAAATCACAAATCCAACCACATAATTGAGACGACATTCCACAAGCACACATTTTGATTGCAAGCCGCTTGTGGGGTACAGTGTCAAGACTCCTGGATATCTAGAATTACGGAATTAATTTGGAATCCCTTGTCCATAGTACTCAACACTTCGTGTGAGTAAAGAGCCAGTTGTGTTTCACAATAACGGTGTTTTCAAAATACGTATTGACTGTGTCAATAGAGAGTGCTACTTTTCAGTCGTATTTATTTTGAAGCAGACGCTGAATTCTGTAAGATATGTGGCTAGAAACGGTATAGAAAATTTCTTTTTCATTATGTTCGCTATTAGGAGAAGTGCCAAGAGCGCTGATTGATTTATTTGTTTACTTTTGAAAAAAAATGTGTCTATTATGGTTGGTTCACATCCATTATAGTTCGAATGAAATTACTCTCAGCATCGAGGTTTTCATCAGATACAGGAGTGGAAACAGCTATATGGATAGAAGAACGAAAAAAAATGCTTTATTGTGAGAATCAGAGTGTGTTGAACATGACGGTGCTTTTTATCGATGTAGGTTTCTTTGCGAAAAATATTAAAATAAGCTTTGTTATCAACTAATGTTAATGTTAGATCCAAATAATTTCATTGTCGTAATTAGTTTTCGAGCTCATATGTGACAGTAATTTTTTCGTGAAATTTGTTAAGGATTTTGAAGAGGTGATTCAGTGCCGTTATTCGGCCCTCTTAAATAATTAAGATGTCGTCTACACAGCTGGCGTACGAAAGACCACATAGAGTGGCAGCTAAAAATTTAAAAGAAATATTTCTTCTAATTTATTAATATGTCATCAAGAATACCAGGTAACGGATTACCGATCGCAAGAATGTCGGAATGCTGATACATGTGTACATTGAAATCGAAATGGTTACTTTGACTACAGTTTGGATTAAATTCATGAAACCAGCCATCTGCTCATCAGAAATCTCTTTTTTACAAAAATGTAAAATTTTTTCTGCATTAACTGAAGTTGTTTGCACAGGGACGTTCGTGTAAAGTTTTTTTTTTTTTTTTTTTCGAACGATAGCAACTTGGTGTTTTGATCATAATGTAAGTCTCTTATTTTACCAATGAGATTTTGGCTGTTCATCTTAACAAACGTAACTAATAGAGCTAGAGCATCAGAAATATACATACTAAAGTTAAAGTTTACGACTTACATTAAAGCAGGCAGCTCTGTCATACTGACACATTAATATGATAGTTGTGCAGTCTTCTACAAGACAAATCGCGTAAGGCTAGAATATAATGAGAAATGTACAACGACCTCCTTTAGTGCTTCCACTGCATGTCGAATGTCCATCCCGGCAAATACTTATTGTAAATCTCGAGCAATCGTTTCTACAAATTTTTTTGATCATTCTGCACACTATGTAGTAACTTGTTTCATTAACGGGTAGCTTTGGCTCACACGGTATCAAAAAGCGTGAAAATACAACTGAGTTCACTAGATCTTAAATCTCTTTCCGTGTCGAAGAATGCAGCAGAGGATTGTGGCGTATTTTGAGAGGAATATAATGATTTTATTTGTTACTTCAGGAGTGTCCAAATTACTTCATCACCGTCACGTCACGAACTTGCACAGAAGCTATAATAAGTTGGTCATGTGAACCAGAATGCCCCCTGACAGTGTAGCTCGCACACACACAAACACACACACACACACACACACACACACACACACACACACAGTACGTCAGGGAAGCTGGGGGTGGGAAGGAAGTGCCGGGTTAGTTCGGTGGGGGGGGGGGGGGAAGGGGGGGGCGCTAGCATAAGAGAAAGCGGAAACACGCGCCTGTGGAAGAAATGTGGTACCCGCACCGCGCTATTAGTTGGCACGTGCTAATGTTTCCCAGCAGGACACTGTGCGTCACTTCCGAAACAATGAAGTCGTTTGTCACCGTGGGCGACTTGCGAATACGTGAAAGGCGTTGGAATTCTTCCCATCTTCTCAGGAACTGAACAGCGTTCGTCGACCGCCCGCTCAGCTGGAACTGCCAGGAATACCGTCCTGCAACTCAGCTTCTTCGTAAGTATTACTGTCTGAGCAGTGAGAAAGGCTGCCAGCAATGATACTGTGCTGAAACGGACTTGAACGAAGTGGAGAGCTCAGAAACAATGGCCGTGCTTCGTGAAATTGTACTGCTTACTATGAGTGCCCTGTATGTCATATATTCCACAGAACGAATGGATACAACGCACAGCGAAAGAGTTTTAAAATGCAGTGGCAGGAATTCATTTGCACGTAGCGCTTGAAGAACGCTTCAGTCTACTAAAACTGTATCTATTCAATCATGGAAAAGTTTATGAACGTTTTCTTACAGTGGCGAAATGGCTCTGATCTCTATCGGACTTAACATCTGAGATCATCAGTCCCCTAGAACTAAGAACTACTTAAACCTAACTAACCTAAGGTCATCACACACATCCATGCTCGAGGCAGGATTCGAACCCGCACCCGTAGCGGTCGCGCGGCTCCACACTGAAGCACCTAGAACTGCTCGGCCACACCGGCCGGCCGTTTTCTTACAATAAATTAATAAATGTTTATGAAAGAAAACGCTAACAAATGCAGATAACTAGTCGAATAAATTGAAAACTGTTAGTGTAAAGTACACTCTCTGACAAAGGAGAAAACCCACAAGGGGAGGAGGAAACCATATGAAACTTCACTGGCTGAGAGAATATGTGATGTTATTCCAGTGATGACAAAGTCGAGTCAAATTTACTTAGAATTTGGCAGACTCAACCCAATCATGAGTATGACGTTGCATCCTCTCTTGCCTGGATGCCTGCACTGAGTCGTTTGGGAATGGTGTCATAAAACCGTTGTTCCATCTTGTTAGGTAAACTGGCCCACAAACGTAACTGGTTTTTGGTATCCTGAACACTGACGCTAGGATGGGGTTGACGTTCGAGCTGATCGCACAGTACTTCTATCGCGGACAGATCTGGGTGAGACGTCCGAACGTAGAATGGACAAAGGACAGGAGAGGAGGAAGGGCGAACCCAGGAGGAGCGCTTCATTTTTCCTTAAGAACCTACAAAATTATTTCAGAATATTCCAACAAACATAACGATAATTAAACCCACAGTCTTGTCTTGCACCCGATACATAATAATGAACAGGAAGTTTATTTTACATAAGCTATCTTTAAGAAAAGAGAAATATTAGTTTAAACAACAAGCTGCACTTACACAAGCAAATTTCAAGCGGAGAAACGATAGTTGAAATATCTACTGTTTATCACAATAAGTAGGCCCAAGCCACCCTTACGTCTGCAGAGGCCACTCTTAAAGCTCAGTGGACAACAAGTTAAAATAACCAAAAACTTTAAACGGTCGTAAGGCCCTTAAAGAAATCCACATAAGTATAACAGTGGAATTAACTGAAGATTCCTAATTTAAATTACACAAAAACCAAGAACATGAATTACTCCGAAGAGAAAGAAGGCAAATTTACAAGTATGGCAAACTTCCAATGAGTTAAAAGAAGTGTGCAACCAAGTTAGGTCAAGATGACTACCAAGAGCACTGGATTGTAGACGGAATTTAAACGTTCAAAAACTTAAGTACAGTAAAACCCAAGTACAGAAAAATAGATTCTTACGATTGTTGCGTTGGATCACAAGGCAAGGCAAGCTCAAAAAGGCAGTTAATTAAAACCATGTATTAGATAGAATATCCGGAAAACTTAACTTGTTTAGTAGCTGCAGCTGGAATCGAAACTCAAGCGAGAGAGATACGCCATCCGAGTACATGCCCAGGCCGAAACACAGGAGTACGTACATGCGGACAAGCGCCGCGTCAATTACGTCACCGCTCAGGAGCCAAGGCTGTCAACAAATAGGATACACAGTGTCAAGAGATCCGGCAATATGGTCATCGAGTGTTTCAAGATTTAACAAAGTCCATGAAGTAACGTAACGTTCGCTAAGCTATTACTCAACACTTAAACCTTTTACTTATAAACTGTACTAAAACTACTGAATAAAAGATAAAAGCTTACCCGCCTGCCGCGTACCTTAGGATTACTATTTACAGATAAAGTGGAGGTTGCAGACCCTCAAGATTTAAACCCATCTAAAACAAATTTAAAGGAACATTAATTTAAAACAACAAAAGCTGATTCCACATTGCTCAAAACTTATAACAGGTAAGGGATGAAATGAAGCTAAGGAACAACAAATGGAATCACCAGCGGACATTAAGTACTGCAAAAGTATCGGAGCCAAACAGTTTAAAGGCAAATTTACCACTTCAGTCAGTGGCCCGCATAAGTAAACATTCATGTAACCCGAGACTAACTCGGAGATTCTAAAAGACCAGCTGCCTGCAACACTTCTAACACACACGTAAATAGAAATCACTAGGCAAATCAGGAATTAGGTTACAGCAATTGGAAGAAAACCTTATCTTTCGACTCCACAGGCAAGGTTCACTGAGGGAATAAACCCAATACGCACCACAACTTCTTTAGTACTCCATATGCCATCATTCAAAGCATATTCCGGCCGCCACCATCGAAACTGCATACGGCGAGAACATTCCAGAAGACAAATTTCTGGACCACCCTCTCTCCGAAACTCAAAAATCAGCCACAATGAATGGTGTCGTGCATACGGCTCTGAATACACCAATAGGACCCAACTACCACCATGTCAACAGACTGGCCCTCAGTCCGTACCCGCTGCCGACAGAATGACGCCAGGTGTAATACCACGGCGCGTCCCAAAAAATATGGGAATAATGGAACCTATTCCCAGGTCGACGATGACAGCCATTCGGGGAAGAACCACGATTTATCGCTGAACAGAATCTAACACCACTCATTACCAATTAATGCTCCCAGGCCACGGCACCATTCCAAACATAGCCGTTTGTCTTCTACTGTTTACGGCAGCCAACGCTTGGGACAGTAATGCCCTAGTCCGGCAGCTGCTATTCTTCAACCAACGGTTCGAGACGACACAGTATGTTGCAAGGAGTGCCCTATTCTTAGATAGCAGGAGCAGATGCGAGGAGGCTGCAGTGTGTTTGGTGCACAGTATGGCGATCTTCCCTTTAGGTAGCCTGACGTGATCGACTGAAACGTAGAGAACCAATATACCTGCAGCCACGTTCCCATGCCATCTAACATTGAGCCACTGTCACATAAGAGTGCCCCGTAAGTATGATTACTGCACGATTCGACCAGCTGGCCAAATGGAGACCGACAATAAAGCTTTTTTCATACTCTGTCAGGAACTTGCAACGCTGTGTCACACGAGCACGTAGCTTCTCCGTATCCTTAACACTTATTATTCAACATCTGAGACTGGTTACGCCCCTTATGTAGCCTGCCATGCCTCTTAACAAAACCAAACACACTACCGTGCCTCGTAACAACACCAAACAAAATAGTGCATTCTGGTGGTCGTTCTTCCTGCAACTCTAAACATTTACAAATCGTTGATAGCGTGTACATCTACGAAATTACATTTAATATATGTCCTCTGGGTACTTTTTTTGGCAGGCAGAGCTTTTTTTTTTTTGTTTTTCGTGAGCAGTCGTCTGTTAATGCGACCCGCTACGATTTCCTCTCCTGTGTCCACCTCTTCATCTCAGAGTAGTACTTGCAACCTACGTCCTCATTTATTTGCTCTATGTCTTCCAATCGATGTTATCCTCTAGACTTTTCACCCTTACAACTCCCTCTAGTACCATGGAAGTTATTTCGTGATGCCTTAACAGATTTTCTACCATCCTGTCCCTTTTTCTTGTCAGTGTTTCCCATATATTCCTTTCCTCGCCGATTCTCTGGAGAATCTTCTCATTGCTTTTCTTATCAGCCCACCTAATTTTCAACATTCCTCTGTAGCACCACCTCTTAAATACTTCCATTCTCTTCTCCACAGTACGTGTTTCACTACCATACAATGGTGTGCTCCAAACGTACATTCTCAGCAATTTCTTCCTCATATTAAGGCCTATTTTGATACTAGTAGACTTCTCTCGGCAAAGAATGCCCTTTTTTGTCAGGACTAATCTGCTGTTGACGTCCTCATTGCTTCGTCTGTCATGGCTTGCTTTGCTGCTTAGCAAGCACAATTCCTTAAAGTACTCCATTTCGTCATACCAATACCGGTGTTAAATTTCTCCATGTTCTCATTTCTGCTAATTCTCATTACTTTCGTCTCTATTCGATTTATTCTCAATCCATATTCTGCACTCATTGGGCTGTTCATTCCATTCAAAAGATCATGTAATTCTTCTTCACTTTCACTGAGGATAGCAATGTCATTAGCGAATCTTATCGGTGATATAATTTCACTTTGAATTTTAAATCCACTCTTGGACGTTTCTTTTATTCCTGTCATTCCTTCTTTGATGTAGAGATTGAACAGTAAGGGCGAAAGACTACGTCCACGTCTTACATCCTTTTTTATCCGAACACTTCGTTCTCGGTATTCCACTCTTATTTTTCCTTGTTGGCTCCGTCTTAACTCTATTTCTCTCAAAATTTCGGACACTTCATTTGACACTGTCGAACGTTTTTTCCTGGTCGACAGATTCTACGAACGTGTCTTGATGTTTCTTTAGTCTTGCTTCCATTATCAACAGCAACGTCAGAACGGCCTCTCTGATGCTATTATCTTTCCTAAATACAAACTGATTGCCATCTAACACATCCTCAATTTTCATTTCCATTCTTCTATGCGTTATTCTCGTCATAAACTTGGACGAATGAGCTGTTGAGATGACTGTGTGATAATTCTCGCAATTGTCAGCTCTTGCAATATTGGTAATTGTGTAGAAGAAGTTTTTCCGAAAGTCAGATGGTATATCGCGATTCAAACATTTCACACACCAACGTGAATAGTCGTTTTGTTGCCACTTCCCCAAGTATTATAGAAATTCTGATGGAATGTTATCTATCCCTTCTGCATTATTTGATCTTAAGTCCTCCAGAGGCCTTTTAAATTCTGTCTCTAATACTGGATCCCCTTCCTCATCTAAACCGACCCTTGTTTCTTCTTCTATCACATCAGACACATCTCCCGCCCGTAGAGGCTTGCAATGTATTCTCTTTTTCTATCCGCTCTCTCCTCTGCATTTAACAGAGTGATTACCATTCCACTCTTGTTTTTACTGCCTCTGCTTTCAATTTCTCCGGAAGTTGTTTTGACTTTTTTGTATGATGAGTCAGTGCGTCCAACACTCATTTCTTTTCCGATTTCTTCACTCTTTTTCATGCAGCCATTTCGCCTTAGCTTCCCTGCACTAAGATTTATTTCATTCCCAAGTGACTTGCATTTCCGTATTACTGAATTTCCCTGAACATTTTAGTAGTTTCTTCTTTCCTCGATCAACTGAAGTATTTATTCTGTTATCCTTGTTTCTTCGCACTTAGCTTTTTTGTATCTATGTTTTTATTTCAGACTTCTGTGATTGCCCTTTGAGACATGTCTAGTCCTCTTCAACTGAACTGTCTACTGAGCTACTCGTTATCGCGATATCTGTAGGCATAGTGAATTTCAAGCGTATCTCTATATTCCTTATCCTAGTTCTTTGTGTATCATTTTTCATCACTGCTAAACGGTGGTCTGAGTCTATATCTGCTCCTTCGTCCGGGATGGCCGCTGTGGCCGAGCGGTTCTAGGCGCTTCAGTCCGGAACCGCGCTGCTGCTACGGTCGCAGGTTAGAATTCTGCCTCGGGCATGGATGTGTGTGCTCTCCTTAGGTTAGTTAGATTTAAGTAGTTTCTAAGTCTAGAGGACTGATGACCTGAGATGTCAAGTCCCATAGTGCTCAGAGACTTCGTACGGCTTACAGCCCAGTGTCTGATTTCGGAGTCTCCGTCTCACCATGATGTAATCTTGCCGTAACTCCCGCCCTTTTCCACGTTTACTTTCTCCTCTTGCAATTCTCGAATAAAGTATTCGCTATTAATAGCTGAAATTTACTGCAGTGTTATATTAGTCATTTTCTTCTCTCATTCCTAGTACCAAGCCTACATTCTCCCGTAACCCTTTCTCCTATTCCTTCTCCTATAACCGCATTCAATTCCCCTATGGCTACTAGGTTTTCATCTCCATTTACTTATTGAATTACCCGTTTAATAAATTTTGACAACATTTTCTGGTACTGTACTTTGGTTAAAACAACAGCATTTATTATGACCGGTTTCGGCTTATGTTAAAGGTATCCTCAGATTTTTTGTGCCTCCTAAGGATATTGGTGGCGACTTCTCGGAGTCTCACGTGATACCACGATCGTACACTATTACAGTGCACGATCAGTGTATCACGTGAGAAACAGAGGAGCTGCCAGCAACAGCCGTAGGGGGCCAAAAATTCGGAGGATGCCCTTAACATAAGACGAAACCGGTCATAATAAACAAATGTTATTGTGATCTCGACTGTTGTTTTGCAAGATTCTAACTTCCAACAGTAGCAGAAAATGATATAATGGGAGTAGGATTCGTTATGAATAAGAAGGTACGGCGGGGAGTGAGTGACTGTAAACAGTTCAGTGACAGTGTTGTTCTCATCAAAATCATCAGCAAACTTTAAAGAAAATGAGAAAGATAATGTTAATTAGAACGCTGGGAATAGTTGTGACCTAAATAACAACAGATTTGTTCATTCTTAACGTCACCAGACAAAAAATGGCTAAAGAAACGTCACACAAACAATTTTACTAATATGCAGTCTATGATGAACAAAGTGAACAGCCGGGGATTATCACACGACACTAAACAGAACTAATCGCTCCACCTGACTTCATACTATGAATCCGTGGTATGGCCCAAAAACTATGCTACTATCAAGCATCTATACTCTACTATTCCATAAAGAAAAATATGGCTCAAATGGTTCAAATGGCTCTGAGCACTATGGGACTTAACTTCTAAGGTCATCAGTCCCCTAGAACTTAGAACTACTTAAACCTAACTAACCTAAGGACATCACACACACCCATGCCCGAGGCAGGATTCGAACCTGCGACCGTAGCGGTCACGCGGTTCCAGACTGTAACGCCTAGACCCGCTCGGCTACGGCCTCGGCAAATATGGTTCCAGAGAACAGGATACTGAGAAGCATATATTGGAGCCCTACGCCGTAGCAGCGAATACTTTGCCCTTCTGCAGGTCAGGGCAGCACACCACAATGCGCTCAGCGACTGGAGTCATGGACGGCAACAATCTGTTATTAATGGCACGCACCCTAAAAATGCAAGTACGCAGTCTTGTGGACGGCTAATTCGGAACCTCTGAAGTCTGGTGGATTCCAGTGTGCAGGTGGACCTGTTTGCTGGTCTGTCAAGCCAATTTGACTCCGTGCCATGACGATGTGTGACAGAATATGTGGCCGGCTGCGGTGGTCTAGCGGTTCTAGGCGCTCAGTCCGGAACCGCGGGACTGCTACGGTCGCAGGTTCGAATTCTGCCTCGGGCATGGATGTGTGTGATGTCCTTAGGTTAGTTCGGTTTAAGTAGTTCTAAGTTCTAGGCGAATGATGACCACAGATGTTAAGTCCCATAGTGCTCAGAGCCATTTTTGAACAGAATATGTCAAATGCTTAGACAGCCGACTCAAGACAAATAAGTACACCCACGCATCAGTCGTTGTGTGTGTGATGCTAGAAGTAGTATCTCTGACGGTTCAGATACTGACTGGCACAGGCTCTAAGTGGCACACTAGCAAAGGACACAAGTCCCACCATTTAGGTAAAGACCTGCAGTTCTTTACTAGTGAAGCGGCAGTAAAAGAGTGTCCTCTTTCTTTCACCTTCCTCGCCAGCTCAGTAGCAAAGCACATTTACATCTTAGACTACACCCACTTTAGCACAAGCCAATCATGAGCTGGAACACCGCATTCGAAACTGGAAGACCGCCTCTTGCTCTGCATACACTGATTTGACCAATAAGCGACTTCAGAAATTGACTGGGAGAAAAGGAAAACTGATTTAGCTTCGCGGCCTCTTCCCCACGCATTTACGCCATGTCTTTTCCTAAAAGCATGACCTGGATGCAACCACAGTCCTCTATTTAAAAAAAAATCGTTATCTCCCCTGTGGAGTCCATTTCGAACTTTCTAAAGAATGGCCTTAAACTCGCTAAAAGCCCTGTGTCTTCACAGAGATGTTTTGTAGCATAGTCTGGACATCTGGGCGCCACTGACCTGTCCCACGGAAATTCACAGAAACACACATCAGTCTCATCAGCTTCCTGCCTATCAAGCGCCCATCCTCTGCTTTATTGCTGGTCATCAATGCTCTGACGATAGCGGCAGCGACTCCTAAGCCTACCTGGACGCGGCCGCAGACCGACCGGCGCCAGCCAACGTGTCTGCACGATGAGAGCGAGGATCTGGGCAGTCCACAAATGTTTTCACCCAGGTTCCACAGAAAAAACGCTCCCCTCAGCCCCATCTGCCGTACACTTTCAATGCAATCGGTTACATTGGCACCCTCTTCTTTTGAATGCAGGTAAAGCTTACCACTATTCCTTCACTAGAGCAGATAAGCAAGAGCATTAACTACTGCTAACCATTTCATCATATGAATAACGTCAGATCATATACAGCTATAGCAACCAAGTAATAAAGTTCAACTTCGCTAAGAACATTACGCAGCATAACACCGTAGCCGCCCGGGGTGGCCGAGCGGTTCAAGGCGCTACAGTCTGGAACCTCGAGACCGCTACGGTCGCAGGTTCGAATCCTGCCTCGGGCATGGATGTGTGTGATGTCCTTAGGTTAGTTAGATTTAAATAGTTCTAAGTTCTAGGGTACTGATGACCTTAGAAGTTAAGTCCCATAGTGTTCAGAGCCATTTGAAACATAACACCGTATCAGAAGAGAGAGTGCCCTGCAATCTCTCAGTTTTAACAGACGTTCTCCTTCAATATCGTCAGATACTCCCTCTGTTTCTTCATCTTGCTTGAGATGTCTGCATGTATACCTGAACTATAGTTGTCAGTGTCGGTTTGCTGTTGATTTTGATGAGAACAACCCTGTTACTGTACGGTTCACGGTCATTCACTCCCCGCCGTACCTTCTTATTCATAATGAATCCTACTCCTGTTATACCATTTTCTGCTACTGTTGATATTACCCTGTACTGATCTGACCATAAATGCTTGTTCTGTTTCTGTTTCACTTCACTGAGCTCCACTGTATCTAGACTGAGCCTTAGCAGTTCCCTTTTCAGCTTTTCTGGCTTCTCTACCATGTTCAAATTCCTGAAATTCCACACCCCGACTCGCAGGACGTTATCCTTTATTTGATTATTCAATCTTTTTCTGATGATCTCTTGCTTCTTGGCAGACCCCTCTCAGAAATCCGAAGGAGGGACTGGTCCGGAATCTTTTTCCGATGGAGAGATCATCATGACACTTTTTCAGTTGCAGAACACAAGTACTGTAGATACACGTTATGTTTCTTTAATGCAGTGGTTTCCATCGTCATACCGATGTATTGACATTTTTCCCTAACATATCGACATTTCCATATCCTAATGACAATACTGGCTGCCGCTATTATTATATTACATTTTTCACCAATTTTAAGTAAATATTTGAAATCGTAATAGAACGTAATTTTATTTTCACTCTGTGAACGGGTGCTACTAATTTTTGAGCTTTCATTACTTCCCGTCTTTCTCTTTGTGTGAAGCAAGTATAAGTGGCACAATTTTTAACGCAACTGATGTGCTACTTCTTCACATCGGCATTCTCCAAAGAAGTTGCTGAAAATGATGAACAAAAATCTAAATGACAAGACTGGTCTTTGCAGTGGGCGAAGAAATACCGACTTAATCGGCACTCAGCGCTACTAACAGAAACTGCAGCAGTTAACTTCATGCAATTTTGACACTACAAATGCTGGATCGCTGGCGTTTGCATAAATTAAAAAAAACATGGGTTCGATATGAAGCGTTCCAGACAAATCCGATAGATGACGAAACCGAACGATGGACCCATCGAACACCATATATTCTGCCACTTGCACGCAGTTACCATTGTTAGCAATTTGGTTATTGCCAAGCGTTAACGTGCATCTTTTTCCTTTCAATTCTTGCTATAAGGGGATAAGCAGGCTGTTGACATGTTGATGTGCTGAATATCTAATAATAAATCAGTACTTAAATATACAGCTCTAAAACCGACAGCACATTTGCGATCTGGAGCCGATATTTTTATAGGCCGGTATGGCAATGTTTCTTCCTTTCATATATCGATGTATCTAAATTGTTTTCGATATGTAGACAGACAATGACTGTTTAAAAATATCGATATATCGGATTCGCGTTATTTTTAAAAATATCGACAATCCTAGCACGGAAGACGAATTTGACGTCTTGTCAGTGACAATAGGTTGCACGTCTTAAATGGGCCAACCAATGTGCAAACCGACGTTAACTGACTGGAGGCGAGTCGCGATTTCATTTTTTTTCTTTTTTTTTTCAAATGATACAAGGCGTCGAGTGCAAAGTCGACAATGAGGAGTTTAACCAGCAGTGTGTGGACAGTTTAGTTCCAACTGAAGCTCTTTAAAACTATTCGCAGATGATACGGTTGTCTGTAACGAAGTAGCAACGCCGGAAGACAGAATGACCTGCAGAGGAATGATGAATGGTGTAGGCTCTGGGAGTTGATCTGGAATCTAAATTAATGTACCACATTGCATGTATGTACATGGGAAAAGAAATGCACTACTGTACAACTACACGATTGATCAGAATCTGCCGGTAACAGTGTCTACCGCAAAATATCTGGGAGTAAGTATCCAAAGCTATCTTAAGTGGAATGGCCACATGAAAGAAATACTAGGAAAAACAGATGCCACACTGAGATACATAGGAAAAATCTTAAGGAAATGCAACTCTTTAACATAACGCAGCGCTTCAGCAACCGTGAGTAGTTCAGACAATAAGAAATTCAGCCTTCAGCTGCCAGGTAAAATGTTTAAGTTTACCTAGGTTTCGATGCCAATAATGGTATGTTCTTCAGAACCTATAAATTATTAAACCATACGGACATGTATTAAACATTGAAATATATCGTCAATCTAATGATTTTATAATAAGGAAAATAGTGATACTTACAAAAATTAAATTATTTTGAGGGCCAAACGTTGGCTATGTCACAGAATAAAACTAATACAAAATAAAGACGCATAATCTTAAGGTTATGTCTGTCAATACTAAAAACAATACGGAAAGAAAAAAAAAAAACAATAAGAAAAACGTAGACGGAACTATGTTGGCTAGGAATAGCAACTGCTCGTAAGGCCTAGTTTCCTTGTTGTTTACGTGTGACCCTTGTTTCCGGCCCGGCGTAGTTCCGTCTACGTTTTTCTTATTGTTTTTCGTATTGACAGTCATAATTTTATGGTTATGCGTCTTTATTCTGTATTATTTTTATTCTGTTACATGGCCAACGTTTGGTCCCCAAAATAATTTAATTTTTGTAAGTATCACGATTTTCCTTATTATGAAATCGTTAGATTGATAATGTATTTCGGTGTTTAATATATGTCCGCATGGGTTAATTTATAGGTTCTGAAGAAGATACCATTATTGGCATCGAAACCTAGGTAAACTAAAAAAATTTACATCGCAACTGAAGGCTGAATTTATCATTGTCTTAAGGAAATGCAAGTCAGTCACGAAGAATGTGACTTACAAGGTGCTTGTTAGACCTGTTCTTGATTATTGTTTATCTGTTTGGGATCCCTACCAGGTATGACTGATAGAAGAGATAGAGAAGATCCAACGAAGAGCGGCACATTTCGTCACGGGATCGTTTAGATGCTCAACAAACTCGAGAGGAAAACTTCACAAGATAGGTGTTGTGCATCACGGACAGGTCTACTACTGAAATTTCGAGTGTACACTTTCCGGGAAAAGTTGGTCATGTTATTACTTCCTCCCGTATCCATCTCGCTTAATGACTACGACAAGAAAATACGAAAACTGAGAGTTAATACAGAGACTTACCGACAATCATTTTCCCCGCGCTCCATTCGCGAGTAGAAGAGGGTAGTGAGGATCAGTTAGCGTTACCCTCCACCGCACACTACTATATGGTTTGCGAAGTATAACGTAGATGTGGATGTTTCTGTGATGTTTTTGGCGTTTGTTTCCGTACCATGCACTGGACTCAATCATTCCAGTTTCCCTGAAAACGAACCAGAATGTATATTCAATTTCCATCTACGTCTTCATAATAAGATGTTAGAGGCATTTCCTGCTTCCAAGATGACAACAACGCTCTAAATAATAGGATCATATTGACATACACTCCTGGAAATTGAAATAAGAACACCGTGAATTCATTGTCCCAGGAAGGGGAAACTTTATTGACACATTCCTGGGGTCAGATACATCACATGATCACACTGACAGAACCACAGGCATATAGACACAGGCAACAGAGCATGCACAATGTCGGCACTAGTACAGTGTATATCCACCTTTCGCAGCAATGCAGGCTGCTATTCTCCCATGGAGACGATCGTAGAGATGCTGGATGTAGTCCTGTGGAACGGCTTGCCATGCCATTTCCACCTGGCGCCTCAGTTGGACCAGCGTTCGTGCTGGACGTGCAGACCGCGTGAGACGACGCTTCATCCAGGCCCAAACATGCTCAATGGGGGACAGATCCGGAGATCTTGCTGGCCAGGGTAGTTGACTTACACCTTCTAGAGCACGTTGGGTGGCACGGGATACATGCGGACGTGCATTGTCCTGTTGGAACAGCAAGTTCCCTTGCCGGTCTAGGAATGGTAGAACGATGGGTTCGATGACGGTTTGGATGTACCGTGCACTATTCAGTGTCCCCTCGACGATCACCAGTGGTGTACGGCCAGTGTAGGAGATCGCTCCCCACACCATGATGCCGGGTGTTGGCCCTGTGTGCCTCGGTCGTATGCAGTCCTGATTGTGGCGCTCACCTGCACGGCGCCAAACACGCATACGACCATCATTGGCACCAAGGCAGAAGCGACTCTCATCGCTGAAGACGACACGTCTCCATTCGTCCCTCCATTCACGCCTGTCGCGACACCACTGGAGGCGGGCTGCACGATGTTGGGGCGTGAGCGGAAGACGGCCTAACGGTGTGCGGGACCGTAGCCCAGCTTCATGGAGACGGTTGCGAATGGTCCTCGCCGATACCCCAGGAGCAACAGTGTCCCTAATTTGCTGGGAAGTGGCGGTGCGGTCCCCTACGGCACTGCGTAGGATCCTACGGTCTTGGCGTGCATCCGTGCGTCGCTGCGGTCCGGTCCCAGGTCGACGGGCACGTGCAGCTTCCACCGACCACTGGCGACAACATCGATGTACTGTGGAGACCTCACGCCCCACGTGTTGAGCAATTCGGCGGTACGTCCACCCGGCCTCCCGCATGCCCACTATACGCCCTCGCTCAAAGTCCGTCAACTGCACATACGGTTCACGTCCACGCTGTCGCGGCATGCTACCAGTGTTAAAAACTGCGATGGAGCTCCGTATGCCACGGCAAACTGGCTGACACTGACGGCGGCGGTGCACAAATGCTGCGCAGCTAGCGCCATTCGACGGCCAACACCGCGGTTCCTCGTGTGTCCGCTGTGCCGTGCGTGTGATCATTGCTTGTACAGCCCTCTCGCAGTGTCCGGAGCAAGTATGGTGGGTCTGACATACCGGTGTCAATGTGTTCTTTTTTCCATTTCCAGGAGTGTAGAAATTGTCTGGGACTGTTTGGGACAGCTTAATGATGAGCTGCTAGGGGTATTTCCATTTACCAAAATGACAATAGCTCTTTAAATCATCCGACCGTATTCCGATAGAAAACATCTGAGACTGCTTGGAAGAGCGGGTGAAACCCAGCATTCAGTGTCCGCGCCGATCTGGAAGCTCTGCAGGATCTACTGGCAAACCTGAAGAGAATTACGGGCTCTTGTAACGGTCCAACTACTGTGTATCACCGCGCGGGGTAGCCGCGCGGTCTGGGGGGCCTTGTCACGTGTAACGTCTAGAGAAACAAAAACAATATATCATGTAGTAATTAGAGAATTAGATGTATCATATTGTGTCATTGTATAAAATTATGTATTTTTGTTTATTATTTATTTTTGAAAACGTCTGCGTCGGCGAGTAATAAAACCGACACAGAAGATAAATGTTAAACAGAGATTAAAAAAGGAACTAGTATATAATGTGTGATGTAGATTAATGTCTTTGTCTTCTTAATTTGGAAGTGGTGCGAGTAAGATCTCCTGTTGTTGTCGTAGAGAACGCGAATGTAGCACTCTTTTGTCGAGACTAAGCAATGTACGCCATTACGTGTGAATTCACAAAGGTCTGTAATCACTGAGACATTTAAAGGTTTTAATAGAGTTGTTTAAATGAAAACTTGTATTATTTATTGTTAAGCTTGCTTGCATATTATCCCATCCTGTTGAGACATTTTTCAGTTGTATAAATATTATCTGTGGTGCTGAGCTGCGTGGAGAACGAAGAGCCGCTGCCGCGGCGTATTTAAACGACTTACAATATAGTCGAGCATACCGCAAGGAAGCGGTAAAATAATAGTAAAATAATATTATTTCTTTTAGCTCCCAGACTGGCAGTGAAGATCAGCAGATTTTATGATGTGTTGCAGGTTGACGCGGGCTGCTGATAGGATGTAATTTACAGTGCAAATAATTTAATGTACCTTCAGAATCTGATAGGAATCTTGCTGTGCTCCGTTCTGATCTGGCAAACTTTATAGTGACAACGTATTTTTTAATGAGAGTCTCATGTTCTTGGGCTAGTCGTGGTATGAAATAGCATTTTAACGAGAAATAAAATCCACTGCGAACTTGTGTTTTTGAACGATCATACGAACTGTAACATCAGTGTTCATAACAAAGTAATTTCAACTTTTAATCACTATGAAGTAGGGAAGATATATTGATTCTTAGCATGAGTTGCAGTTACGAAAAATCGTTCCTTAAATTGTAGGCCAGATCCAGAACAATCAGACTTCCATATATACATTTTATTCCGCTAAAAGGTAATGATGATAAAGAAAAGCAAAGCACAGCATTGCTAAAAGTATTTCACGTAACTCTCTTCGTAAATGCGTTGTTACAAAGAGAATAAATAAACTAAAGAATAACAATTTAACAATTCGCGAGGGAGTTTTACGCGAAACACGGTCCGCGCAGCTCTCCCTGTCGGAGGTTCGAGTCCTCCCCCGGGCACGGGTGAGTGTGTTGTCCTTAGCGTAAGTTAGTTTAAGTTAGATTAAGTAGTGTATGGGCTTAGGGACCGATGTCCTCAGCAGTTTGGTCTCATAAGCTCTTACCATAAATTTCAATTTTACTGTAAGTTGGTCGTATATGCGCTTATTTATTTTCTCCTTTCAAATAATAACGCTGGGTGGATGAGGTAAAGATGTTTGGTGAGTGACGGAGTTAGTGCTGCAAGTGAGGGATAGTAATTTTATAAATTTCTTGGAAATTTGTTTCATGTTAAGTAACGAGCCGCCAGGTAGCATCTAAACCCGCCAGGGGATGGAGTACCGGAAGAAGGAGCCGTGAGCGAAGGCCGGCAAACAATAGCCCGGCCAGCAAAGAATATACAGAAGTTTTTGCCAAAATATACGGGGATTTTCTAATGATTTGTAAAAGCCCTTGTGTCTCGTGCAGATCTTTCCTGAGCGAAGTACTCATTTACATGAGCGCCACGCCAACGTAATAGGCACTTACGTAAATTGGATTTCACTTAGAGAAAGATGGAGATAATAGTCGTACTCAATGTATATGCGTCTTCAGGATGTAGCTGAAGGGTAATCTACAGCAATTCAGTTTTTTATTTATTTATTTTTTTTACACGCTGAGTCATTCGAATGACTTTATGATGATTCATTTTTCTAATTTGCATTGAAGTGCAACTCTTCTTTTAATGTAATGAATTTAATTTTATCCATATTTTGCAGTTTCAAACGTGACTGTACTCAATACACTCGTGGTATAAATTAAAAAACGCCTTCAGTCATAAGTTTTTCGTGTTTTATTTAGTACACGATGCATTTCGGACCCTGTGGGTCCATCTTCAGGTATAATTCATCTTAATGCATGATTTATTTGTTCTCTTGAATGAGATGAAATGCATATTCCTGTCATGAAAAGGTCTGATGGTATGTTACGAAGTTCGTGAATCAGACGCGGAAAATATGTGTGAAATAGTTCAAATGGCTCTGAGCACTATGGGACTTAACATCTGAGGTCATCAGTCCCCTAGAATTGAGAACTACTTAAAACCTAACCAACCTAAGGACATCACACACATCCATGCCCGAGGCAGGATTCGAACCTCCGACCGTAGCGCTCGCGCAGTTCCAGACTGAAGCGCCTAGAACCGCTCGGCCAAACAGGCTGGCGTTGTGAAATAGTGGAAAAGATGAATAGTATAAACTTGCCAAATAAGTTTACACTATTCATCTTTTCCACTATTTCACACTTATTTTCCGCGTCTGACTCGCGAAGTACTGTTCAGTACAATCAACAAAGTCCAAGGAAATAGAATTGTCTTATAATAGTATCCACTATGAGACGTGAGTAGATTTTTATTCAGAAAATTCAAGAAAAGTATTACCTTGATCTTGAAATTACAAGGAGAACCCTCACATAAACAGGAACGGAAAACGTTAAGGTGCCAGTGAATTTTAATGTGTATGAGTTTTGCAGTAACATTCATTTTTTGATAAGCCAACTTTTTGTCATAAATGTTAACCAATCTGAACGAATGTTTTGCAGTAAATACTCTTGATGTGTTTACATACTTCTATGCATTATTATTATCATCTAAAATGTAATACGTTTATTTTATATTCACTGATAATGAAAAAAAATTAAGGCTAAATTTTGAACAAACATTGGAAAAAAATGTGAGTATTTCTCATAAAATGAATGCACAGAACCGTTGAACTATGTCTTGTGAATGTACCTACAAAATCTGGCATGTGGAAATTGTGAAATGAATGACAGAAGGTGGTTTTCAAGAATACCATTCAAATCATATTAAAAATTCAAACTCGAAAACCAGTGAAATTATGGACTTGAAAGCTTGGGTGTTGCTACATTTCTATATAAGAGACATGATTTTTTAAAATTTTGTTGCTATTGGAAAAGTAGAAAAAAAATTAAATTTTTGGGTGTAGTGTCGCCTTAAGCACTGCGCCATTTATACCGTATGTGGTATGTCAGTATCTAAGGCTACGCCAAACCTAATCAGGGTCTTTCTTCTGAAGGCAGTACATTATCGCACTTATTCGGTGCTCAGTCGGCCGTGCTGTGCAACGCACTCTGAACGTTGCATTTTGCCGGCCACTGTGGCCGAGAGGTTCTAGCCACTTCAGTCCGGAACCGCGCTGCTGCTACGGTCGCAGGTTCTAATCCTGCCTCGGCCATGGATGTGTGTCATGTCCTTAGGTTAGTTAGGTTTAAGTAGTTCCAAGTCTATGGGACTGATGACCTAAGATGTTAAGTCCCATAGTGCTCAGAGCCATTTGAACCATTTGAACGTTCCGTTTTCCCGCGAGGGCTCACAATCCAGACGGCGAGCGAGCGTGAGCGCCCTTGCTCGCCTAGCCGCATCCTCAACAGGCCTGCTGTGGGCTGCGACGTGTGATACTAGAAATTAGTTGTAATATGTTTTGAAAGGTTGCAAAACCGCGGCAAAACTACAGTTTCATGCCGGTTTGCTCAACGTCTAACAGAGGGAGAAAGTATGGATTTAACTGTACATCATTTGCCTGCGTTTCCGCTGCAAAACTTTTGTGTTCAGTGTCCTCCCATACACATAAACTTCAATTCTAAGAACCTCTGAAGGCGACTGCTATCATTATTACCTCGAAAAGTCTTGACCTTAGACGTAATTTTGTCAGTCTTCGTTAAGGATTATTCATCAATTTGAAAAGACTTTGTGTCGTTTCCAGGGAACACCACATTTTCGCTCCCATTAAATTTATTTAAAAAAATTGTGTTTGCCAATGATTAAATTAAGCTATTTTTCAATATTTACAAATTTTTCGATGATTCTGACGTTTCCTTCTTCACTGTAACTTCTGTGCGTAGGCCACACAAGTCAGAAATGATTTTAAGTTTCCATCAGTTTGGGGTTTCTTTAAAGCCTTTGCAATCGTTTCTTTGGTCCTCATTGTTACCTTTTTACCTATTTTCTACTCAAAGTTCAAAATTAGGCAGTCAAACTGGTGGCTATACTACTCTGCAAATTCTCGAAGATTTTTCACTATTGAGTAAACATTCGGATGAACTTTCGATACTAATGTATCTATTCTTCGGTTCCATCCTTTTGCGACGTTTTTAGGGCAATTGAGCCTTCCACTGCAATTGCACATCTTTTCGCATATGTTCGTTGCTGAGCCACTGGGTCACAAAATAGTCATAAAAGTTTGGAAGCTTTTGGGTTATCACGCATGCTCTTCTGAGCACACACTCAACCACCATCCAACATTTCCAGGGGAAGATGTGCTAGAGCAGAAGACATACTTATATGACAGCATATTTCCTCGTTTTTCTTATAGGCTGGAATGAGGTCGCAGCATTGAACATATTTCCACAAACATTAATTAAAATGATAATTGCAACCGTTAATCTCTGTTACAGGAAACAAATTATTAGCTGCCTGGATGATTGAAGTTTCGAAATACATCATCAGTGCTCTACCCAGACACGTTAGTTTTAATAGTTTTTTTTTAAAGACGATATGTTTCTCTCTTTTTACTTGGAAGCAAATTGTAAACAACTGGAAAAGTGTTTGTTTCCTACCTAAGACTATTAAGATCGGCGTGAAGTACGAAGAACTGTCCAAATTGTTTGATGGAACTCTTGAACTTTCCATCAACAAAGACTTATTCACTGTTCGGTAAGCACCCTTTTCCCTTTTCGCTGGCAAACACCAGAATTCTGTCACTCGGTCCCCTGTTATCATCTGCAAATAAGAAATTGCTACCATTAATCATCAGTAAATTATTTTCTTGGAAGAATATTCCTCCAGAATCGGTGGGATGTTGTGTAGTTACTATACATTTTCGTCTAATGCGATGTAACGACTGTTTCGCACTTCCGTGTGATGGTGACGATTCTACTAAATCGTTGGTTCGCTTGACTTGCTGCCCTACTTCTTCAACGTAAATTGATGAAACTGTAGCATCTGTTTCTTTTGCCCGCTTTTTTGCGCTGCAAGAATGTTTTCACACTTCATTTGCTGCTTGGTGCCAGCCGGAGTAGCCGAGCGGTTCTAGGCGTTACAGTCTGGAACAGCGAGACCGCTACGGTCGCAGGTTCGAATCCTGCCTCGGGCATGGATGTGTGTGCTGTCCTTACGTTAGTTAGGTTCAAGTAGTTCTAAGTTCTAGTGGACTGGTGACCTCAGCAGTTAAGTCCCGTAGTGCTCAGAACCATTTGAACCAGTTTACTGCTTGGTCTGGAATAAAAACATGGCTACCTTGCCCTAAACCTGTTTCATTTTTTATGGATAGCTTTCCTTCGCATTTATTCTTCTTAAAGTTATCACGAGGCCAGTAAGCCACTTCTTGTTTGTTTGCATCGTCCGCTGTATACTGATGACCGTTGTAAATCAAATGCTTCCCTTTGGTGGTATCGGTGACCTCCATTATCTCAGCACTAAAACGCGAAACATTACCTGCCAGTCAGAGGTTACCTGCAGTACTAAACACTGTGAGAAACCCACGCACACTACAAACTGGTGCATGGACTGGGAATTTTGTGCAGCAAATAGTCTTTGGCCTTCCCCAGAATACGTCGCAGGTAGCGGCGGACAGGCCGGTGTATTCCACGTGTGGAACACACTGTCCACTACCGACAGTGTCATGGACTCCGTGCAAATCTCAACACATTCCCTTTCCGCGCAAGTGTTACTCCGTCCAAATACCGGCCTTCTTCGCCGGTAAACTGCAGCCAGCATGGGCGCTCGAACCAGATGCCTGATGCACAGTCCCATATACAACAACATTCGCTGATGGGGCGTCGAGGAACACAGATGGTAGCGCAGTGCTGTCAGTTGTTCAACAGTTGCACGTCTATTCGTGCGTTCACATCTCTGCAGCCGTGGTCTCCCCCCCCCCCCCCCCCGGCATCTATGGTCCGTGGTGCGTCACAGTTACCTCGACGCCGGTTTTTGGTAGCGCCATTATGCTAGGCACGGTATGCTTTAATAACGGCTCCACGATAACATTTTACAAACTTAGCCGTTTCGAAAATGCTTCTATCTTTGGCCGGAATGTCAATAATCATGCCCTTTTGGAGGCCAGACAAATCACTCCGTTCCCGCATTATGACAACGACTGCTCTGTTCTCCGCACCCTCAGACATCCCCCCGCCCCTCCCTTGCCCCAACGACACGATTTATATACCCTCCATTGCTAGTGTTGCTACTTGCCTTCTGTGAGTAGTTAAGAGGAGGTTCACTATCTTTGGCCCGAAAAAATCATGAGCTTCGAGAATTTTTTTCTGGGAATGTGTTATAGATATCAATGTCAAATTTGGTCAAAATGTTTATTGATATTTCCTCTACAAACTGGAATTTTTTCGACCGGAAATGTTGAATATCAAAGGCGGAAGTGCCGTCGGAACGAAGGAAAATTTCGATGTAGACCTCCACGCACTGTATGTCACAGGTCAGCCGGCTCGTCTGAAATCAAAATTAAGTTGACGTTAGCGAAATATATAAGATTCTCTAGGAGTTGTACCTCACTTAAGTTATTTGGACCATAGGAAACAAAATGGCGGCTATTTGAAAAAATAGCGTTTTTTTAATCGATTTTTCGACTTTGTCGGCCAAGTAAAAATATTTTTAGTTGATGGATCGGAATAAAAGTTGTACAACTCCTAGAAAATTTATTTAGCTTAGTCGGAAACAAAAAATCATGCCAGTCGGTTCAGTAGATTTGAAGTTTCGATACCGCGCATAAAAAAAAATCGAGAAAAACGTGTTTGAAGTTTTGACTACATATAAATGCAATATTATGCAACGTACGTTCAGTCTGCTATTCTGGGTCCATAAAATAGCTCTTCCTCTCCTCATAGAGGGCGTTCTGCTCGATCTGGGCCATCCTGCGCTGCTCGAGAGCCGCTCGTACGGCCGGTGATAAGCGGTTTTCGGCCGCTTGAATCCGGTGGTCGTCCGAATGCTTGGCAAAATGAGTCGAATAGAGTCCCAGAGTGAAGTCCATAGTTGTCGTGGTCTTCACAATTACAATACTGAAGCTGCTCACTGCCAGGAAAGTCGCAATCTCCACAGGTTTCGCACCAGAGTGCAAATGCTTGGGGGCTAACTTCCAAACACACGCGTTCAAACTTTCATTTGAATTTTGTGTGTTTCCTCCCAAGCACCGATACAATAACTCGTCCTCCGTAAGAAAAAAAAAAAAAGAAAAAAAAGTGTTCAACCGCGAATAACGAACATTTCCGTCCCGTATTCGGAAAAACCGCTTCAGGGATGGATTCTAAACACTTTTATGGTCCCTTAACGCACGTTGACCTCGAACTTAGCTGGTGTCACATTAATGTGACTGGACTCTGTATACCGTTCGTGAATGTGGTCAGATGCGAATTTAGGCTCCCAGTAAGGAAGGCTTTTGTTACGTTCAAAAAATGGTTCAAATGGCTCTGAGCACTATGGTACTTAACATCTGTGGTCATCAGTCCCCTAGAACTTAGAACTACTTAAACCTAACTAACCTAAGGACAGCACACAACACCCAGTCATCACGAGGCAGAGAAAATCCCTGACCCCGCCGGGAATCGAACTCGGGAACACGGGCGTGGGAAGCGAGAACGCTACCGCACGACCACGAGCTGCGGACTTATGTTACGTAAATTGAATGTGGAGGGGGAGAAAGGAAGAAGGGGAAGGAACTAATGATATCAGCTGTATCGGGACTTTACGCATAATTAGCGGTGACGAATGACAAATTTGTCCTGGGCCGGATTCGAACCGAGATCTCCTGTTTACTAGGCAGTCGCGTTAACCACTGTGTCTCCCGCACACACTGTTTATCGCGAATGCACGGACTGCCTCTTCTTGCTCGTCACACTCTCTAGGAGCCACCTGTCCCCAGTCCTCGTCCATGGCCTCAATGCTCGCTAATTTTAGATTCCCACTAGAGGTCAAACTTAAATGTGCATCCGCACTGAACGTTATAGGTACGTTGCTCATCGAGGCGAATCATACGAATGCGTGCTGTCTGTTCTTTCGCACATATAGGTCAACGCTTGAAAACAGGACATTGCTCTCTGTAGGTCGTGTAAATCCGGTACCAGGTAGTCATATAGTTCTCCACCGTTGTGCCATTGAAGTGATCTACATGTTTCAGCCAGCCGTTGTGGCTGTGCTGTTCTAGGGGCTTCAGTCTGGAACCGCGTGACCGCTACGCTCGCAGGTTCGAATCCTGCCTCTGGCATGGATGTGTCTGATATCCTTACGTTAGGTGGGTTTAAGTAGTTCTAAGTTCTAGGGGACTGACGACCTCAGATGTTAAGTCCCATAGTGCTCAGAGCCATTTGAACCATTTACATGTTTCAATCAGTTGTATGGAATCGGCGCTGTAAGGTGAGTCAACGGGGAGACAAGACAGGATGGCAGGAAGGAGCTGTGCCGGCCGCTGTAACCGAGTGGTTCTAGGTGCTTCAGTCCGGAACAACGCGGCTGCTACGGTCACAGGTTCGATTCCTGCCTCAGGCATGGATGTGTTTGATGTCCTTAGGTCAGCTACGTTTAAGTAGTTCTAAGTCTAGAGGACTGATGACCTCAGATGTTGAGTCCCATACTGCTCAGAGCCATTTGAACCATTTGAAGGAGCTGTCATGTTTGGACGTGTCCATGATCACCACACCTTGAAGCCAGATTAAAAGAAGTGGTAGCTTGAATTGAGCACGAGACAGGTTTTTGGCACAGTGGGCTTTGTCAGTTAAGCCCAATCTTCCAGGCTTCCGGTCATTAAAAAAGAGAGCTGTCACGCTCACATTCTCGCCATCATTAGATCTGGAGACGACTTAATAGGGTACTAGTGTGGTTTCTCCTCGTGGCGACCAGTTTTTTTTTGCCCGATGTGCTGGAGAATTCGCAGTGTGAGGTGACGCATTTGGGACACAGGTTTGCAGATACCTGCCGGGCTGCAGGTAGGGTACACTGACAATACGCTCGGTGCTCTGCCGGGACGGCGTCGGGGCGGCCTGGGTGGCGGAGCTGCGGCGATCGGCTTAGAGCAGGTCACGCCGGCAGGCGCCAAGGCGACCGTTGCGGCAGCTGCGCCTGCGCAGAAAGCGGCTCCCGGGTCCCCCGGTCCGGGCGGCGGCGCGCCGCTGGAGGCGGAGGAGTGGGGGCGGCGCGGCGCCTGCCGCAGCTGTTGCCGGCTGGCCAGGGGGGAGGGGGGTTGGAGCGTGTCGGCAGATGCGAGGCGCGTGGCCACCGTGGGAACGCGCGCGGCCGCCGCTTCCCAAAACATTCCGCTAGCCGCTGGCTGCAGATGCCGCCGGTCGCGTGGCGGCCCGGCTCACCCCGCTTATTGATTACAGCTGCCGCAGGTGACACGGCCGTTACCGCCGAGCACCGAGCTCAGCCCCGGAGCACGCACCTGCCGCGGCGCCGTCCGTATTGTTTCATCGCGCTCTGCCCCGTCTAGCGATACCATACGGACGATCCGTCATACGGCGGCCTGTACCGTCCTGCCACTGTGCACTCTCCGTCAAACAGTCTCACCTCCCATGTAGCAGGCGCCCTTGCAGAAGATCCACCTACCAGAATATTGTTCTCAAGTGCACTTATCTCGCGTCTTGATTGACGTGCAGCATCCGATGCTGGTCACTGTCCGCAAAGACGTTCGCAGCTAATTTCTCTGGCAGGCACGAAAAAGAACGAAACGATCAACTTGAAATGTGTTGGCGGGCGGGAACTGAAAGGAAGTATACACTGAAGGAAAAAGGTCTCAACACGAAAAAAATAATTAACGAAGACCAATGGAATTTCAGGAATACATTTATCTAGGTAATCTACACAACTGGCCATTAAAATTGCTACACCAAGAAGAAATGCAGATGATAAACGGGTAATCATTGGACAAATATATCATACTAGAACTGACATGTGATTTCATTTTCACGCAATTTGGGTGAATAGATCCTGAGAAATCAGTATCCAGATCAACCACCTCTGGCCATAATAACGGCCTTGGTACGCCTGGCCATTGAGTCAAACAGAACTCGGATGGCGTGTACAGGTACAACTGCCCATGTAACTTCAACACGATACCACAGTTCATCAACAGTAGTGACTGGCGTATTGTGACGAGCCAGTTGCTCGGCCACCATTGAACAGACGTTTTCAATTGGCGAGAGATCTGGAGAATGTGGTGGCCAGGGCAGCAGTCGAACATTTTCTGTATCCAGAAAGGCCCGTACAGGAGCTGCAACATGCGGTCGTGCATTATCCTGTTGAAATGTAGGGTTTCGCAGGGATCGAAGGAAGGGTAGAGCGACGGGTCGTAACACATCTGAAATGTAACGTCCACTGTTCAAAGTGCCGTCAATGTGAACAAGAGGTGACCGAGACCTGTAACCAATGGCTCCCCACACCATCACGCCAGGTGATACGCCAGTATGGCGATGACGAATACACACTTACAATGTGCGTTCACCGCGATGTCGCAAAACACAGGTGTGAACACCATAATGCTGTAAACAGAACCTGGATTCATCCGAAAAAATGACGTTTTGCCTTTCGTGCACCCAGGTTCGTCGTTGAGTACACCATCGCAGGCGCTCCTGTCTGTGATTCAGCGTCAAGGGTAACCGCAGCCGTGGTCTCCGAGCTGATAGTCCATGCTGCTGTAAGCGTCGTCGAACTGTTCGTGCAGATGGTTGTTGTCTTGCAAACGTCCCCATCTGTTGACTCAGGGATCTAGACGTGGCTGCACGGTCCGTTACAGCCATGCGGATAAGACGCCTGTCATCTCGGCTGCTAGTGATACGAGGCCGTTGAGATCCAGCACGGCGTTTCGTATTAGCCTGCTGAACCCACCGATTCCATATTCTGATAACAGTCATTGGATCTCGACCAACGCGAGCAGCAATGTCGCGATACGAAAAATCGCAATCGCGATAGGCTACAATCCGACCTTTATCGAAGTCGGAAACGTGATGGTACGCATTTCTCCTCCTTACACGAGGCATCACAACAACGTTTCACCAGGCAACGCAGGTCAACTGCTGTTTGTGTATGAGAAATCGGTTGGAAACTTTTCTCATCTCAGCACGTTGTAGGTGTCGCCACCGGCGACAACCTTGTGTCAGTACCGGCGCCAACCTTGTGTGAATGCTCTGAAAAGCTAACCATTTGCATATCACTGCATCTCCTTCGTGTCGGTTAAATTTCGCGTCTGTAGCACGTCATCTTCGCGGTGTAGCAATTTTAATGGTCAGTAGTGTATGTAGGTAATTAACATTGAAAAATCACTGATTAATGTAAGTGTGAGATAAATGCTGGTACATTAATAACAGGTGTCACCGTCAGGCTGTTGAATGCAAGCATGCAAACATGCATGTATTGTGCTGTACAGGTGCCGGATGTCAGTTTGTGGAATGGAGTTCGGTGCTTGCTGCACTTGGTTAGTGAATACCAGGACGGTTAATGATGGTTCCGAATGACGCTGGAGTCGTCGTCCGTGCTCGGTTGGAGACATACTTGGCAAGTGAGCATGCCAAGGCAACATGTTGGGACTGTGGAACACGTTGGGTTACAACACCGGTATGCGACCAAACGTTATCGTGTTAGAAAACACCCTCTGGAATGGTGTTCATGAATGGCCGTACATTAGGTCGAGTCACTACACTGACGTGCAAATTTGCAGGCACGGTACCTGGGATAACAACAAGAGTGCTCCTGCTATCATACGAAATCGCACACCAGACCGTAACTCGAGGTGTAGGTCCAGGGTGTCTAACATGCACGCAGGTTGTTCGTAGGTCCTCAACTGGCCTCATTTTAACCAATTCACGGCCATAACTGGCACCGAGGTGGAAAACAGCAGGCCTCCACCTTGATCTCGCTTGAAACCATTGAAGTGGCAAATGGCGATGGTTTGGAGTCCGTGGAAAGCACATTACAGGGCACCTGGCCCAGAAACTGTCCTTGAAGTCACTGATTTGGAACAGTTTCTTGTGTCACTGCTGTGCCGACTGCAGCTCAAATTGCTGCCTGTAGTACGATGCACCAGAACCATACGCCGAACACGATGGTCTTTCCTCTTGGAAGTGCGACGTGGCCTTCCGGAGCCCGGTCTTCCTTCTCCTCGTTAACACCGCAACCAGCAGTCATTTGCATTAGCTACATTCCCGCCAAGCCCTTGTGCAATATCGTAATAGGAACACTTTCACATACACTCGCTGTCGCTGCTCTGAAATTGTCTTCCGCTGGGCAGCGCACATACATACTTCCATGCCGTCTCGATGGGAACCATCGGCGTTACTCAAGCTCTGTCTTTGCTGGCATACGATCTGCGAGGTTTCCGCAACTCCCCATAGATGGTAATCTATGGTCACACAGCCGATTATCATTGTTGTCTCTCTTGTGTAGTCTATAAAATGTCACATTTTTGATCAACTGCCCTTTTGTTGCTGCTGATTTGTATAATGTAATTTATCTGTTTCTCGATTTAGAATAACTATTCTGTGTACACCTTATTGTTACAGCAGTTTTACTTATTGTAGACCTATCGCTGACTGGCAGCTACAGACGTAATGCGATATGGAGTGGGCAGAGCAATCTGTACTTAAACAACAACACGGTTGTTCTCTTCAGCAGATGAAGTTCACTGACGGCTGCGTGCCATTATGGGTATAATTTCTGCTTTTAATATTGGCTATATTTTACTTATTTCATATTTTACTATTATCATTGTCAGATTTCCTTTAAATACATCTGCACTTACACTGAAGTCGTGGGACAGCGATATGCACATATACAGGTGGCGGTAGTATCGCGTGCTCTAGGTACAAAAGGGCAGTGCCTTGGAGAAGCTGTCGTTTGTACTCAGGTGATTCACAAGAAAATCCTGAAACCTGGTAGTCAAGGGAAGGCAGTATTCGTTCACGACTGTGAACGGGGCCGTAATCAGTTACTGTTGGTTGCCTTTTACAGTTACACGCAATTTATTTTAAACCAGTAATTCCAGACTCAATAATAAATAAAAATACCGCACGTCATTAATGAAGGAATAAACATCTGGGTAAATAATAGTGTTTTCGGCGGGTTACCATTTAACAAATCACCATTAAATACAGATACAGCAGATAACGAAACTTCCTGGCAGATTAAAACTATGTGCCGGACCGAGACTCGAACTCGGGACCTTTGCCTTTCGCGGGCAAGTGCTCTACCATCTGAGCTACCGAAGCATGACTCAGGCCCGGTCCTCACAGCTTTACTTCTGCCAGTACCTCGTCTCCTACCTTCCAAACTTTACAGAAGCTCTCCTGCGAACCTTGCAGAACTAGCACTCCTGAAAGAAAGGATATTGCGGAGACATGGCTTAGCCACAGCCTGGGGGATGTTTCCAGAATGAGATTAATCTGCCAGGAAGTTTCATATCAGCGCACACTCCGCTGCAGAGTGAAAATCTCATTATGGAAACAGCAGATAACGTTTTAAAAGCAAGGCACTGTGATTTTGGCAGATGGCCTTACACACCAGTAATGGAAATAAATTAAGAACTGTTTAAAACTCGCTGCAACTGACGCATTACAGGAAGAAATAATAAAGGCAAGTCGCCACAAACACAGCAGAAGGCATGAGACGCCACGAATGGCAGTAAATAAGATTTTAAGGCTTGCTGCTAAAATGCATATACCAAATTAGAATACTAAGGCAAATTAATACGATCACGGCTGAAGGCCTTACACGCCAGGAACGGCAACAGTATATAAAAAAAATAGAAACCTGCTGTAAAACAATAAATACAATATCACAGGTTAATTTTAAAAAAATAAAAAAACAAGCAACTGAACACCAAACGGGTTAAATAAGATGATGGTAAGCTTTTTAACACAACCCTTAACATCCACTGAACACTACACTGCTACATTTATTCCAGAAGGCGACCAGCACTATTAACTAGACATATATAACCTTTAATGTAGGCATTACTAGGTATTGTAATAAATGTTTCAAATGGCTCTGAGCACTATGGTACTTAACATCTATGGTCATCAGTTCCCTAGAACTTAGAACTACTTAAACCTAAGGACGTCACACAACACCCAGTCATCACGAGGCAGAGAAAATCCTTGACCCCGCCGGGAATCGAACCCGGGAACCCGGGCGTGGGAAGCGAGAACGCTACCGCACGACCACGAGCTGCGGACTGTAATAAATAATACAATAATAAAACACAAGGACAAGTACATAAGTTCCTTAAAAGGTAGTGAGCCTTCAGCATCAACAACTTATGTAAATATCAAAGAAGTAGGTATTTGAGCGATTTCTGAAATTGTAGGAAATGACAAAGAATGCGTAAAACAAATTTTGCATAATAAATTTACCATGAGAAAAGTCTATGCGAAACTAACGCCAAAAACTCTTACGGTCAAACAAAAAGAAACTCGTGAAAGTGTTTGTATTGTCACTTTGAATATTATTCAAAACGATCCTAATTTTCTTACAAAGAATGACAACATGCGACGAATCTTGGTTTAACTTATGATCCAGAATCGAAGTTCCAGACCATATACTGGAAGAGCCCAGCATCACCGAGAGCGAAAGAAAGCTTGAATAAGCAAATCAAGTTTGAAAGCGATGATTTTTTTACGATATTCATGGAATTGTATTCTTGAAGGTCAAACTATTAATTAACTTTACTACCTTGAGATTCTTGCTCAATTACGTGGGACGATAAGAGTGACTCGACCCGATTCTGGAAGAACAAGTCGCGACTCCTGCATCAGGACAATGCACCAGATCATACCGTATTGTCTGTTAAGAGGTTTCTAGCAAAGTACAGCAGCTCAGTGTTAGGCCACCCACCTCATTCGAACGACCACTCATCATGTGACTTTCATCTGTTCCCCAAGCTCAGATCTGCATTAAAAGGAACAAGATTTCACTCCGTTGAAGAAATGAACGTACACAGGAGCTGATATAGACCCAGACCACGATGTAGTAGCGATAAAGAGTAGCGTGAAGAGATTAATCCGGAAGAATCAATACGCAAAGAAGTGAGATAAAGAAGTACTAAGGAATAACGAGATACGCTTGAAGTTCTCTAAGGCTGTATATACAGCAATAAGGAATAGGTCTTTGGGCAGTACAATTGAAGAGGAATAGATGACTTTAAAAAGGGCAATCACATAAGTTGGAAAGAAAAACATGGGTACAAAAAAGTTAACTGCGAAGAAAGCATGGGTAACAGAAGAAAACTTCAGTTGATCGATGAAAGAAGGAGGCACAAACATGTCTAGGGAAATTCAGGAATACAAAAATACAAGTCGCTGAGGAATGAAATAAACAGGATATACAGGGAAGCTAGGACGAAATGTCGGCATGAAAAATGCGAAGAAGTCGAAAAATAAACGATTGTTGGAAGGACTGACTGGGAATATAGGAATGTCAAAACAACCTTTGGTGAAATTAAAAGCAAGGGTGGTAACATTAAGAGTGGAATGGGAATTCTACTGTCAAATACAGTGGATAGGCGTATAGGAGGAAGATGTACAACGAAGCCCTCTATGAGGGGGAAGATTTGTCCGATGTGATAGGAGAAGAAACAGGAGTCTGTTTAGAAGAGATAGGGGATCCAATATTATAATCAGAATGTAAGAGAGCTTTGGAGGACTTAAGATCAAGTAAGACAACATTCCATCGGAATTTCTAAAATTGGGGACGTCGCAACAAAACGACGATTCACGTTGGTGTGTAAAATGTATGAGTCTAACGATAGACTTTTGGAGAAGTATCATCCACACAATTCCAAAGACTGCAAGAGGTGACAATTGAAGGATTATCGCACATTCAAGTCGCTGATAAGAATAGTATATAGAAGATTAGAAAAGATAATTGGGGATATGTTGGATGACGAACAGTTTGGCTTTAGGAAAGGTAAAGGAACCTGAGAGGCAGTGCTGACGCGGTTGATAATGGAAGCAAGACTAAAGAAAAGGCACGTTCATAGGATTTGCGTCCTATAAAAAGAGTTTTACAATTAAAATGGTGCAAGATGTTCGAAATTCTGAGAAAAATAGGGGCTAACTATAGGCAGAGACGGATAATATACAATATGTACAAGATTCAAGAAGAGTGGACGACCGAGAACGAAGTGCTCGGATTAAAAAGGGTTTGAGACAGAGATGTAGTCTTTCGCCCTGACTGTTCAGTCTGTACATTGAAGAAGTAACGATGGAAATAAAAGAAAGGTTCAGGAGTGGAATTAAAAGTCAATGTGAAATGATATGATAAGATTTGCTGATGACATTGCTATCCTGAATGAACGTGAAGAAGACCTACATGATCTGCGGAACGGAATGAACAGCATAATGAGTACAAAATATGTACTGAGAGTAAACTGAAGAAAAAAGAAAGTAATGAGAAGCAGCAGAAACGAAAACAGCGAGAAACTTAGCATCAGGATTGATGATCACGAAGTAGATGAAGTTAAGAAATTCTACTACTTAGGCAACAAAATAACCAATGTAGCACAGAGCAAGAAGGACGTTACAAATAGATTAGCGTTTGCAAAAAGGGAATTCCTGGCCAAGAGAAGTTGCTAGTATCAAACATAGGCCTTAATTTGAGGAAGAAATTTCTGGGAATGTACGTCTAGAGCACGGCATTGTGTGATAGCGAAACATGGACTGTGGGAAAACTGGAGCAGAAGAGAATAGAAGCATTTGATATGTGGTGTTATGGACGAATGTTGAAAATTAGGTGGACTGATAACGTAAGGAATGAGGACATTCTGCGCAGAATCGGAGAGGAAAGGAATATGTGGAAAACACTGACAAGGCAAAGGGACAGAACGATATGACATCTTTTAAGACATCAGGGAATGACATCCATGGTACTAGAGGGAGCTGTGGAGGGCAAAAACTGTAGAGGAAGACAGAGGTTGGAATACATATAGCAAATAATTGAGCACGTAGGTTGAAAGTGCTACTCTGAGATGAAGAGGTTTTCACAGGACTGGATTCCTGGCGAGCCACATCAAACCAGTCACAAGACTCGTGACTCAAAAAGCAGTGAAAGAAAAAGCGGCACGTGTCATACAAGGAGCTCATAGTGGAAGTTTTCCGGTACTGTTTCCATCAGTGGAAAATTGGCATGGAACGCTGTAGGGTTAGAGGAGGGGAGTGTATTAAGGGTAACTATAACTAAATATGTATGTATAGAGAAAATGTTTTACAGCAATAGTCTCGTTATTTTGTAGCCACAACTCGTAATTATTTGTGAAATAATCCTTGTTTCATCGAAGTTCAGCGTACCAAACACATTACGGCATACGATATTCCGAGAACTTTGTGATGATGGAGATTTTTGTCGAAGACTTGCATTATACTTTGTAGCATTCGCGAAACGTGGTACTTTGATATCTTAAGTTTTTGCTGTGATTCTAAACTTAGCTGCTTTACTGTTAATTTTAATTAAGGTTTACGATTTTCCTAATACTCTTTATTTTCCTTTGTTGTTTGGTTTTGGTTCTTACTGCTTTATATTTTTGTAATTTTTTTCTTTTTTTGTTTTTTGTTTTTTTTAGACGATATGTTGAAGTACGCTTCTTCTTCTGCATTTCCAGGCTTAGGCAACACACCTGTTACGAGTGGTTGGCTCCATCTCTTTCTTGCCATTCCTCCTGAGGGCTTCTACTTGTTCAAAACGACTGGAATTTTGTCTTCATCCATTCACTTGCGGTTTTTTCTCCTTTCTTCCCTGTATTCTTCAATCTTGCCCTTTAAATTATAAATTCCCAATGCTGGCCGGATATCATCGGTTTCTGTGTGTTCTTTCGTTGAGCATCCATCGACAGTTAAAGTCACGTCTCTGATGACTGTATGTTGCTTTTATCTCTTTCTCTCAATTCAGGGTTCGCCGTCACAGATTTTCACAGCCATTACAATTGTTTTATAGAGCATAAATTTTGTGCCGATTTTAAATTTATTTGTTAAAGTTTCGTTTATAATTCCACAGATATGTTGCAATTTGTTGGTTTTCTTTGCTGTGTTTTTGTCTATGTCTAGACTTATACTGCTGCCTAAATAACTGACAAGAGACTTGCTCAGGTACCTTGTTTACGACAAGCTTAGATCGAATTGGAACTTTTCTTTAGTGGGCTATAACTTTTGTTTTTGTAGTGGATGTTTTAAGATTGTAACGTTTTCTTCTCAAGTCATGTAACTTCTGGGCAGAATGTTGTTAATTCTATCTCTGTATTTTGTAATACAATTACATCATCTGCATGCAGCATAGCATTTAAATGGCAGTTCGTTTGCCGCTGTACAGACTTCCGCTTCCAGTTTCTTATGAGGCCTTAAGTACAGATGTTGAAAAGAGTTCGGCGACATGTTAAATCGCTGTCTGACATCTTGATTTATTACGTTATCTGATTTGGAAGTGTCTGTATTTATGATTACTTTGGTGTTTTCATATTTGCTTCTTATTACCTGAATAAGTTGCATGGGATATCCTCGCTGTTCTATTATTGTACACAGTCTGTTCCTAAAATCCGAGTCAAAGGCTTTTCCGAAGTCAATGAAAGCAGCCTGTATCTGATGTTGGCAGGAGACCAGGTGTGAATAGAGAAAGCTGTTTTTTACACGAGCATTGTTTTTTTGAAATCGTGTACATGGTTTTAGAGAGCTCCTTTCCTTCCTGGAATGTCATAGTATCGAACTTATAATACGCTTTTTGGATGCTGTAACACTCGGACGATAGCAAATTCATTCCGTAGGCGACACTGTTTTTCAATCAAGGTTTGTCTGCTGCGCTAGATATTCTATATACAAGGTGATCAAAAAGTCAGTATAAATTTGAAAACTTAATAAACCACGGAATAATGTAGATAGAGAGGTAAAAATTGAAACACATGCTTGGAATGACATGGGTTTTTATTAGAAGCAAAAAAAATTGCTAGACGCGTGAAAGATCTCTTGCGCGCGTCGTTTGGTGATGATCGTGTACTCAGCCGCCACTTTCGTCATGCTTGGCCTCCCAGGTCCCCAGACCTCAGTCCGTGCAATTATTGGCTTTGGGGTTACCTGAAGTCGCAAGTGTATCGTGATCGACCGACATCTCTAGGGATGCTGAAAGACAACATCCCATGGTGGGTTGTAGGCGCTCAGTCCGGAACCGCGCGACTGCTACGGTCGCTGGTTCGAATCCTGCCTCGGGCATGGATGTGTGTGATGTCCTTAGGTTAGTTAGGTTTAAGTAGTTCTAAGTTCTAGGGGACTGATGACCACAGATGTTAAGTCCCATAGTGCTCAGAGCTATTTGAACCATTTTTTTGAGCCAACATCCGGCGCCAATGCCTCACCATAACTCCGGACATGCTTTACAGTGCCGTTCACATCATTATTCCTCGACTACAGCTGTTGTTGAGGAATGATGGTGGACATATTGAGTATTTCCTGTAAAGAACATCATATTTGCATTATCTTACTTTGTTATGCTAATTATTGCTATTCTAATTAGATGAAGCGTCATCTGTCGGACATTTTGTGAACTTTTTTTTTTTTTTTTGTCCTAATAAAACCCCATGTCACTCCAAGCATTTGTGTCAATTTGTACCGCTCTATCTACATTATTTCGTGATTTATTCAGTTTTCAAATTTAAACTGACTTTTTGATCACCCGGTAAAAACGAGTTGGGAATGTGGCTAATTCCACAAGCTGTTAAACGTAAGTACTAATGGGGCTTCAGCCACAGATACCTCATTGTTTGCCTTGAGGTATGTGAGTTGCAGTGTAATATTAGTTCTTTTTCTAGTGTCATCAGTTTGTGAATTTGTATGGTGGAGAAATGTTAATACAGTATAAGGACTATATTTTGTCATTTTGAGCCGCAGAAATTAAAAACTCTGCTCTCTATCCGTTCGGCTTCGACTACAGACTGAGAAGGAACTCTTGCCGTCTGAGGTCGCAAAAGGCCAATGATGTTTGCTGGATTTGACGCCCTGCATGTTGTCTACCATGCAACCACAATGCTGGTTGCTAATGGCAGCAGGGGGCGGAACTGGAGGTATCCAATGGTGAGCACAGCATGAGGCTACGGAGCGTACTTGAAATGCTTAGTCGACGAGTTACTCACAACAGTGCTGCAGTGCCAGTGCTGTTGATACAAATCAGAACAGTGATAGTGATAAAAAAAGCAAACATTGGATCATATTTACAACAACACTTGCCGAAGTCGACATTTTGTTAGAAAGGAACCCAAGGAACTTCGCAGAGTGAGAAAGAAGTGGCAGATGAAATATCAGCGTATCTGCAACATGAGTCAGTGGAATGTGTGGTATCGTATACGCTCGGCTGTGCGGACAATGTGTATGAGGAGTACAACGAAGACGATACGTGCTTAACATGTGAAAGTGATATTGAAACAGATATCCAACCATGTAGTTAATTATCCTTCTCGGACAGGGAGCCACAAACCCCGTCAGTGAAACGCAGTTAAAGGACAATCGCAGTCCACGGAGTGGGTATTTAAAATAATTACGTACATAGATCATCCGCAGCATAGTAAAAAATACAATTACGAACATATTTCGAGTAAGTCCGCTGCAATATGACCGCATAGTGCCTAAGCAAAACTACGGATATCTAAGAGAGGACAAGGCGCAATTGTTGCGCGTTTCAGGGATCCTCGATACGATTTACAGGATGTGTATGATAGTGACCTATCACGTTAAGCACATCGAACTGTGCGCGACATACGTTACAGTGATTCCAATAGAAGCAGTGGATGGTTGCATAACTTCAAACAGTGCTACAAAATTCGAGGACGCAAGATAACGAAATTTCAAACCAAGTGTCAACCTGATGATGCACAGAAAACTGTGAAATCGGCCCAAAAATTTGTAGATGAGGTAAACAATTGTATCCCGTCGTTCAGTAATGAAGAAATTGTTTTAAACTCTGACCAATCCGGACTTGAAGAGAAAATGCGTACCAAAGGAACCCTCGAAATTAGAAGTACCTAGAGACTTGCATCAAGATATATCAATGCCTTAACGCATTGGTACACAATTATTCCGACTGTTAGTCTTGGTGGTAAATTGGCTGGAAAATTATTTATTGTGCTGCGACAAGTTGTAGATGCTCTGTTACCTACCAGTCATTCTCGTGTGCATGATCTTGCAGGGGCGGCAGGGAATATTTACGTCTTAGCAACAAAGAGTGGGAAAATGGGCATAAGAGAATTACAACTATGGTACGAGACAATAGTTGGTCAAAATAACTTGCTTCCACTTTATTCCTGGTCTGCGTGGAAAAAAAAAATACTCCTTTAGAGCAAACTATTTCTCTTCAAGAGAGTGTGACATTGCAGTTCATACCACGTGGAACCAGTGAACAGATTAAGCGTCTGTTTCTTTTCTTTTTCTTTCTTTTTTGTTGTGCGTATAAAACACATTATCGTACTATTTGCAATTAGGCTTTAAAGGATAGCCAGTGTCACGATAAGGTCCACGACAGACAGCACGTATACGGTTGCATGCCATCAGATTCCATCACTTCTCAACGCCCTGTTACACCAGAACGACTTTATATGCATTCTTGAAGACTGGATACCCAGCTGATTGTCCTTCACGGTTTGTTACTCCCAATGACTTCGTCTTCGATACTGATGGTGCGGACCGCTTTGTCATCACTGTGTCATGCCATTTTTCATTCTGTGTTGTGGTGCAAGTTAATGGTTTCTTTTGAACTTTTCTCGAATGTCGCCCAGGTACATTGCATGAACATACATCGCATAGAAGGTTGATCTCCGCACCTTCAGGACGTTCATTTTCTGCCGCACTCCTGATGCAAATAGTGAGTCATTAGTAGCTAATACTTTCCCTGCCATGATAGTTAACACAACACTTGACAGAAAGAAAAACAGTATAAAGAAAGCTAATGCTGTCATCCCCTGCAGGGGGGGAACAGCAGCTATAAATGAAGTCGTGGAGCAGCCGCAGGTCGCATACGACTTCCTTTATTATTTTGTGCAATTTGTATTTTAGTATTTCCATGAACGAACGAAAACTTACTTATGTCAAAACGGAGCCATAGCAACAGAGGCCACCTTTTCAAAGTTAAGAAAAAAATTAAAGTTTTTTAAGTGCTTTATAGCTATTCATGTATAGAATCTAATCATGGCCCCTACAAAACAAGTATGACGTAACCACCTACCTTTCCACATATTGCACCGTATTGAGTCATAAGGTTAGAACGCATAATGTTGCTATGGCTGACTTCTAAATTTAATCCATGTCTAGTTGCAATTATAGGTTAATAATAATGGCATTAATACGCAGTTTAAAGTACGACAGATATAAGTGAAAGCCTCTAAAAGTGGTGATTGTAATTTTTATTTGTGTTTTTTACTCCGTCATTTTAAACGTATTTTAATAGTCTGTGCCAATTTTAGATGCATCTAAATGTCCGCAAAAGCGGCGGTTGTTTGCCAAATTTATGTGCTGTCGTTGTCACTATGAATAATCTTATTATTTTCCATTTTGCTTAAATACGGAAGTTTTAAGCAAAAAAATTTGTATTTCACTTCACCAAAACACATTTCCGTTAAAACGGCATCGTTGTTGCAAAATTATGTGTGTTGCAACAAACTACCTTGCCATACATTGCACCCTCATGAACAACAAACTTAAGATGAATCATTTCACGGTGTAAGACTTGGTGTTTAATTCACTCTTATGTACGGCCAACGATACAGGTCAGTTGTAATGGTATCAAAAAACAAATGGTTCAAATGGTTCTGAGCACTATGGGTCTTAATATCTGTCCGCAGCTCGTGGTCGTGCGGTAGCGTTCTCGCTTCCCGCGCCCGGGTTCCCGGGCTCGATTCCGGGCGGGGTCAGGGATTTTCTCTGCCTCGTGATGACTGGGTGTTGTGTGATGTCCTTACGTTAGTTAGGTTTAAGTAGTTCTAAGTTCTAGGGGACTGATGACCTCAGAAGTTAAGTCCCATAGCGCTCAGAGGCATTTGAACTTAATATCTGAGGTCATCAGTCCCTTAGACTTAGAACTATTTAAATCTACCGAACCTAAGGACATCACACACATCCATGCCCGAAGCAGGATTCAAACCTGCGACCCCAGCAGCAGCGCGGTTCCGGACTGAAGCGCCTAGATCCGCTCGGCCCTGTTGCAAACATGACATACATACGAGGGTACTTAAATAGTGGCAACTATTTATTTAGAGCTCGTACAAAATATATACGTGTTTCAAAGTTTTACTGATCTTCAAAGTAGTCACCAGCATTGGGTGTAACCCGTTGCCAGCATTGTGGAAGTCGTAGAATACTCTCAGCAGTGCCAGTTGTGTTGACAGTCCGAGCTGCGCGGTCTATTGCCCGACGAATTTGTAGCAGTTCTGAAGCGAATGCCGTGAAGAGTTTCCTTCAGCTTCGAAATCGAGTGGAACTTACGAGGGCTTAAGTCAGGGGAGTGCAGTAGGTGGTATACCACTTAGCAGCCCCATCAGTCAAACAAATCAGTAACAGCTTGCACTGTACGTGCTTGGACATTGTCCTGCAAAATGATGGTCAGGTCCTGCAAAAAGTGTCATCACTTCTCTCTAACATAGTCGTAGCATTTTTATTGGAGTTATAATTTCAATTTGTATTTTTACTACGTCATTTTGCACGTATTTTAATAATCGGTTCTGGTTATTAGCAACATGTGCTTTAATTCCAGTACAAGTTGCCAAGTTTAATGATACTGTCTGTTGTATTGCATCAGGCCTAATGAGACAGTTGTCTACCAAACTGTATATCATTTGAACTCTGGCTCGCACAACAAGAAATTATACATGTTGCTGGTTTATCTTTGAACGTACCTGACCGTAGAGTTTACGGTAACTACAACACTGCCAAACTACTTTATTTTATGTCTAACTTCGGTGCTTACACCGTCAGATACATTCAACGAGTGGTCGTTGGCTATCAAAGTGCGCCATTACGTTGTAAGTGTAATCTGTGATTTTGTTGTATGTTTCGTAGTTCTAACGCAATTTTTAACATCATTTCTGACAGTTCTGAAGCTACTCGCGTCTGCCACGCAAAACCGGTAATAAAAGAAAAGTGTATGCGACTCCCATTTGCCTCATCATCATCATCATCATTTAAGACTGATTATGCCTTTCAGCGTTCAGTCTGGAGCATAGCCCCCCTTATACAGTTCCTCCATGATCCCCTATTCAGTGCTAACATTGGTGCCTCTTCTGATGTTAAACCTATTACTTCAAAATCATTCTTAACCGAATCCAGGTACCTTCTCCTCGGTCTGCCCCGACTCCTCCTACCCTCTACTGCCGAATCCATGAGTCTCTTGGGTAACCTTGCTTCTCCCATGCGTGTAACATGACCCCACCATCTAAGCCTGTTCGCCCTGACTGCTACATCTATAGAGTTCATTCCCAGTTTTTCTTTGATTTCCTCATTGTGGACACCCTCCTGCCATTGTTCCCATCTACTAGTACCTGCAATCATCCTAGCTACTTTCATATCCGTAACCTCAACCTTGTTGATAAGGTAACCTGAATCCACCCAGCTTTCGCTCCCATACAACAAAGTTGGTCGAAAGATTGAACGGTGCACAGATAACTTAGTCTTGGTACTGACTTCCTTCTTGCAGAAGAGAGTTACCTCAAAGTTTTATTTTACTTTAATATAACGAATGCCTGGTGATGCTTAATAACATAATCCTACTAAAACTGGGCGTTAATTGACAGACTTCTTTGCGTTAAGGCTTCGGAATTCTTACAACCAATAATCTGTCTCTTAAACAGTACAAAAACTGAAGACAGGTGACGTGATTTCCTGTTTGCAGCATAATGGACACTAAGAAACGCCGGCTTGCTCTCACGGGTCTCGCATTGCTTACCGCAGACCGCACAGCCGCCCGTGTCCTCGCAGAAGGATTCGGTTCGCCTCAGAACTTCAGTCCGCCGACAGCCTTGTAAAAATAGGGCCGTCAGACCGACGAAACGTAACCATGCGAAAGGGGGGGGGGGGAGGGTGGAAGAGGTATATAGTATCGACATGTCTCTCGTACCTTTGTACTGACAAGTGAATCTTTGCTGTTTGTCTCCTTGTGTGGTAGTAAATATTGTAACCCGAAACGTGTGTGTGTACAACACAATGTCTAACTGCGCTCTCAGTGTTCAGGCACCTGAACAGACTCATGCAGCCATTTATAATTGGACCTCCACTTTGAAGTGTAAGTTGAACCAGTGTTAAGGTAGGGACGTTTCAAACGGAAGGTGCATTTTCAGAGGTGAAAGTGTTTAACTGTACCAGGTAACCCGAAGTGGAAAGGTAACCAAACATCACAGCTTTGTTGTTGCGTGCCACACTTTCTACTGAGACACAGTTTCAGCCTTACAACTCTGAAACGAACTATCCAGTAATTTTCGTCTTATGTAAGACTACCTTGTGTTCAAGAGGCACGCCCGGGTTCCCGGGTTCGATTCCCGGCGGGGTCAGGGATTTTCTCTGCCTCGTGATGGCTGGGTGTTGTGTGCTGTCCTCAGGTTAGTTAGGTTTAAGTAGTTCTAAGTTCTAGGGGACTGATGACCGTAGATGTTAAGTCCCATAGTGCTCAGAGCCATTTGAACCATTTGTTCAAGAGGCGATTAAAGCTTTTCCTATTAACATCGCCTCCCTCTCGGCAGATCCCAGCTGTCTAAAGCGAAAGAGTATTTCTTTCATATTATCAGTAACATTATCCATGCTTTCCTCATCCCTGTCCATTTTCATTTTGTCAAAATGGTTCAAATGGCTCTGAGGACTATGGGTCTTAACATCTGAGGTCATCAGTCCCCTAGAACGTAGAACTACTGAAACCTAACTAACCTAAGGACATCACACACATCCATGCCCGAAGCAGGATTCGAACCTGCGACCGCAGCGGTCGCTCGGTTCCAGACTGAAGCGCCCAGAACCGCTCAGCCACTGCGGTCGGCTTTCATTTTGTCCTCCTGTTCATCTGCTAACCGTGCCTTTATTGCTTCTTGCTTCTCTCAAGGCCAGCCAACTTTTCCAGATTTGTTTCCTGTTGTACTGCTTTCATGCATTTGTGCACGATGCTTTACTCAAGTTCGAGAAAAACATTGGCAAATTGTTTAACACAGCATTAATTACACTGACATTTCTTAAAAATATTCGTTGCCTCATCTGTCATTATTATTACATTATTATTATTATTTCGATGGAGCTCTCTATGACCACATTAATACTTATTACATTCTGCGGTGAGTTTTGCTTTCTTTGAAGCCCAAATTTCCTCCATTCGTTGTTAGTGAGCTTGTTTACGCTCCGCAGTCCAAGTTGCACCGCATCTTCTTCTTGGTTGTCAATCTCGGCAAACCCCTCTCGTCGCTATCTACTTATGGAGGAGATCCGTGTCACAGTCGTCTTTGGATGTGAACTGTAGGAGCTGTAGTTCTTCCTTAACATGTCTAAATTAGGGCGCCGTGGAAGTTACAATGTCCACTCTACTCTATAAAGATCAAGTCTTCATCGTCAGAATTGTCCGAATGTATAATAATCTCTAAAACTCTTGTTGGTAAAGGTTGATCTTCGAAACGTATAAATTGGAGTGCTTTTTTTTTGCACTGTATATAGGTGGTTGAGCCGACATCGGCTATAACAATTACAAAATCATGTATACTGAAAATGAAACTCTAAAAGCGTTCTTTCTGTCTGTTTGTCGGTTTGAACAATCTAGGAAATCTCTCCAAAACTGCTAAAAAATTGTCATGGATTTTTCACAGGTATCCTGAGCGTACCTTGGAGCGACATGTAGGCTTTATTTCATCCCACACGGGTCACAAGAAAAAAGCTGTCGTAATTTAACGATTTATCTAAAATCATCACTGCTTAGTACACTAAAGACCCAGTAGATGGTACTGTTAGCATCGTAGTACACCAAAACACCAACAGATGGCGCTGTTGGTTTCGTGTTTTTGTCTTTTTTTTAAATTTGGTAACGGATGTATTTTCGAAGCTTTGCGTCAGTGGCAGCATCTTATCTTTATGAACACAAACTAAAAGCGGATTTGCCTGGCTAGAATACACGGATTTACAGATTTCGCATTGTGTATGAAAGTTCTGACACTGTTTTGCTTCATTCGTTAGGTTTTATTTATATGATTTGATAGAAAAAGCAAATTTATTAAGTTTGCTTCAGGGTTTGGTTGTCCACTCATTACATTCTGATTTGGTTTTGTTTACGAAAAAACTGCCTAGAAAACGGCAGAGTCTTTCTGAATACACCAGAATGCAAAAAGACTGAGAATTATACTGTTTCAAGCAGCGAATGAAGGTAGTGAGACGAGAGTAGCTGCAGATCGAGTACATAAAACTTAAGCTCACTCTCGGGAAACTGCTTCCGAAAGCGAGAGCGTCATGAAGTATCTCAGTCACTCGGAATCCTTCACTCAGAGGCTTAAATTTAGCTCTTTCCAATGTGACATCACAGAAACGGGAAACGTCTGAGGCAAGGGAATGTTTGTACCCCTTTCCTCACCGTTCAACATTTCGTTTTAAAGGTGTACAACTAGTGGTGAGCTTTTGTTATACCGTGACCAAAACGAAGCACAAGGCCAGAGGCTGGATGTGGACCTAAGAGTCAACTGCTTTTTGCGCTGCCAGCTCTACGTGGTGCTCTCCCGTATTGATCAAGCAAACAAGCTCTCCGTTCATGGCACCAGTCATAATACTACAGAAGTTTCCGTATTCAAAGAAACTTTATAAGTCAAAAATAAATTACCCACATACGAAATTTCGTGTACAGCTATAACTAAATACCTGGGAAACGACAGGTTTCTCAGCTAGCATCCACGATGGATAAAATCAGGATATTGTGGTTGTGGCGTTTGGATAAAAAACGGGTCTTTTTGTCATTCTGTTCCTCCCGTTTACTCCTCTGAGGTGAACCTAAAATCGTAACCATGTTTTGCGGATTGATTTTGTATTTTTTTCTATTTTGCCACAGACTTCCTTGTTGGATTTTTTTGATGGATTCTATTCTTTTAGTTGTGTTTTCTCTCCAGTCCTTCGAGGAGGTTTTGCATTTAGGAATGGGGTTTCGGCTGCATGCGTAACTACTGACTTCAGAACCGTTTTTTCTATGGAAAAAAAACGACGGACTAGAAAGAAATTATGTACATTGGTTACAAATTGCTATTCATACAGATATCGACGGAATACACAAAACTGTGAACTCTGACGGCCGATGGGATGATGGTGTGACGTTGCAGCGCAATTTCACCATGCATCTGACAGTGATGGTAAACGGGAGACACGTAGATACCAGTTCATAAAATCTTTGCGAATTTCATTATATGTACTCAACTGGAGAGTAATTATGCTTCGCAGACATGCGTGTGAACCGTATACGCAGGTATCAACATTGGTGGGTGGACGTGTAGTTGCGGTCAAGGAAGCCGGTTGTAGCAATCGTCTAGTCGGTCGACATTTTAATAGGAGAGACGCCACTGTTCGACGATGCTCTCAGAAATAGGTGAACCATGGCCGAATACTGCGTCAAGAAGGAAGCGAAAAACGGTTCAAATGGCTCTGAGCACAATGCGACTTAACTTCTGAGGTCATCAGTCGCCTAGAAGTTAGAACTAATTAAACCTAACTAACCTAAGGACATCACACACATCCATTCCCGAGGCAGGATTCGAACCTGCGACCGTAGCGGTCGCTCGGCTCCAGACTGTAGGGCTTAGAACCGCACGGCCACTCCGGCCGGCCAAGAAGGAAGCGGTCAACCTAGAGAAATAACGGAACTAGAGGACCGAGTAATCGTCAGAGAGGTAGTCAGAGCCCCAAATCACTACCATCGATCCGAACGTCCAACTGGTGCTTCATTGTGCAACACTCAAATTACAGAAACCCTCATAAACAACCCTTTGTTGTAAAAGAAGTAGGAAAATCAGTCATCCTGACAGTGACGTCAGCTATTGACGACAAAATTTACACTTGTGATAACTTGATCAACAGGAATGTCATGTGATAAATAATATTTATCATGAAATAGAGACTGAATGAAAGAATATGATAGGAAACGCAACAAAAACATCAAAGAAAGGATTGCTAATTAATTAATAACGAAGGTTAAAGCCGAGATGGTAAATTGGCCAAAGATAACATTTACCATAGAAGAGAGTTGTAGCCCCATCGAAAAGGAAGTTCGATGTGACTACAATGTAACTCGGAAATGGAAATGTTAGCTTCAGTTGCTATCTAGTCGCTCTCTACTATTATTGCGATAGTAGCATGCATGTAAGCGCTGCTAGATTTTTTTAAGCTAATCGGAAGTTTGAAAGTTTTGCGATATAGACTGAAGCATTATTCAGAAGTCATACTAAAGCAAAGTCATCTTTACCGTTAGCGAGATAACGGGATACGGAGATTCGCGACGAAGTTAAATCGTATGAGATGTGTGACGGGACTAAGCCTTCGTGATACTGAATAAGCACGAAAATTCAAGGACACTGAAAAAGAAAGACAGCCAACAGAAAAACATTTATTAGTCTCGAGTAGGTAACATACAAACGCCAACACGAAGAACGTACAATTGCACCGAGTTGTCAGAAGTTGTCGTCAACGACAGGATTACTGATGCAAACGGAAGGAATTCCCTGAGTGAGAAACTGGTGTGCATGCTCAGCGTATGGACAGTTAATTACAAGGAATAATAAAATTGGATTCAAACTTTAATTCTTCGTGTCAACTTTATAATTGGATAGGCATTATCATGTGTATTAGTGAAAATTAATTGACTATTAGAATATTATGAAGTGAAAAGTGAATTCATGATTATTTAACAGTGAACAATCATCGATTTGTCCCAAGATTACGACGCATCCTGAACATTGCTTAAGTATATGTTATATCTGGAATTACGTCGTGAGTTAATGAACACGCGACGTAGCGACGTCTTGACGACGGAATAACAATTCATAAACTTACATCCTCGCAATTCCATAATGTGGCCACGACTCAACATCCATTATCTAACCGGGCATAATAAAAAGAAGAAGCAAGAGCGGCTTACACATTCTGACGCGCTGCTCTATCGAATATTGACATTAATCACGAAAGACGGTATCTGAAAGATGACCAAACGACTCGAGGAGTTTGTGTTTTCTTACTAGTTACAGGGTGGCGTTGTCGTGAGCGACGGACGCCGTTCCACGTCATACCGACAGGAGCAACCATTACCGCTGAGTCGTGTCAACTCTAAGGAGTCGCAGACGCCACAATTGACCGTAAGGGCTATTAACTGGAGGCTAACAGAAAGGAGGCTGGTCTCAAGGTACCACTTGCACCGACTACCATTGACCTCTGTACATCAACAAACCCGTTTGCAATGGTGTCGGGTGGATTCGGCTTGGAATCTCATTAAATGGAGTAGAACTGTCTTCAGTGATGAGTTCCTCTTCGAACTGAGCCCCGATGACCACTGAAGACGCCCCAGAATTCGGTGGGATACCAACTTGACTGTCGCTTGCCACACGGCCCGAGCTACACAAGTGATGGTCCTTGGCACCATTTCTTTAGCAAGATCCCTTTAGTTGTCATCCGACGACATACTAAGCCACGTTTTGTTGCCCTTCATGCCAAGCCATCATGGGCTTACATTTGAGCAAGATAATGACAGCGCTCACATGGCGAGACTTTCAACTGCTTTTCTTCGTGGTTGCCAAAACCTACCTTGGCCAGCAAGGTCTCTGGATCTCTCCCCAAATGAGAACGTTTGGAACTTTATGGGTAGGGCCCTACAACCAGCTCGAAATTCTAACGATCTTCCTCCCCAATTAAACAAAATTTGGCACGATATCACTGACTAGGACATACAAAAACTCTATCAATATTTCAAGTAGAATAACTGCTTGTATAACGACCAGAAATTGTAATCATATATTTGGCTGTACATATACATCTACCAATTTTCTCCCCATTCAGGTAATTTCTTTCATGGTACGTCGTTTTTCTTTTGCCTCGACTCTTTTCTTTTGTCTTGTGTATTCCGTCCAGTCCGTTTTTCACTATGATTTCACCCAGGAGTACTGATTTCTCCACATTTCGTCTGGAGTTTTGCGGGTGCATCTTTCACGTTAGTCATTACTGCCGTTTGTTTTCCCAGATATCTACAGGCCGCACTGATCAGCAGTTTTCTTCAACAGCTCTCTTTCAATCACAGCAGTTGTCCGTCATTTGAAAGAATAGCGATTGTCATTGGCAAAAAGTTGACAGTCTACCATGATTGTCTTGGATTTAGTTCCAATTCTCATCAGTTTATAGTCGGTTTCCATCAGTCTCGTTCACCAGATCCTGACGGTTTTTAAGAACACATTTGAAAAGCATCGGAGATAGCTCTTCGTCTCATCTGACTCCTGTTTCGATCTCAAAGGAATCCGAGACGCAACGATCGTTAAAAATTAGTGACCGAGGGCTGTTTTCTTTTGATTGTAATTATTCACGGTCTCTGAACGTGCAGCCATGCATAAAATTTTGCCTACAACTACAATGTCGCCCTCGTCCGCTAACATGTGTCGCACAGCTGTGGCCTGTGGAAATTAAACATTTTCCACCTGACTGTCCCTGTCTGCCGCTTAATCATTGAGGATGCGTGGGTCCTCTGTCGTTGTCGTCGCCCCACCCACACATCCACCGTGACCTGTTGGTTATCTCGCGCAGAACCGGCTGTACACCAAGACCTCAGGGCTTGGCATGTGAGAACCACGGACTTTTATTACGCAATCCTACGTGACTGCACTTCGATGGCATTTTGTCCCATCCGCCAGGTGAGAGTGCTTCTTGCTAAAGTGCGGATCACCTTACTCACACGACGACGCTTGTAAGGTCCTGTACCCATGACCATATTCCTCATTAAACGCCATTGATGTACCACCTTTTCACAGAACGCCGACGATGTCGTCGAGCTCTCATACACAACCACGCCGATGTGGAAGGACGATGATGCGGCACTGGTCACGCTTTCCATTCCCATTTCACCCAGTTGTGCGTTGCTGGTCCGCATCACCCTATCTTAATTGAGGACATGGCAAATGAACTTTGGAAAGATGTGACCTCCGATGAAGTCCTAGAAGTTATCAAGGATGGGGAGGGGGCGAAGCTGATGGCCTCCACTTCGAATTTTTCGCTATCTGTTGGTCCTACTTCGACGTCCCTCTATCGTGAACTGACGTCCCTAACAAAGGCAATTTGAGCCACCTTCCTTTATGGGGTCACCATACCAGTGCCAAAACCACATGCACGATCGCGGATCTGTGATTATCGGCCTGTTATTCTACTCAGCACCTATATGAAAATGTTCACGCATTTGTTGGCCTCAAGACTCAAGAAGGCAGCAAGATACGTCACGTCCCTTGATCAGACTTCATTGGGTGGTGACAACAATATCCTTACGTCGCTTTGCCATTAACGGGACGTTATCACAGTCACCAGGTCGCGACATCTACCTAGTGCATTGGCATCGCTTGACTTCAGTCAGGCATTCAACCGAGTCAACCGTACCTTTTTGAAGACCGTCCTCCAGTACATGGGTTTTCCGGCTCTTATAGCAACGGTGGTAATGGGGTTCTTGAGCGGCGCTGCTACAAGGATAGTCTGTAATGATCGCCTCACTGTGCCCCTGGTCATAGTGTCCTCTGTCCGACAGGGTTGCCCGTTTTCCACAATACTACGAGTATATGCTTTGGCGCTAGAGCCACTACTTCAGGGACTGCGCCAGTTCCTGGTGGGCCTGACATTGCATGGATACCTCTTATATGGCCTATGCTGACGATCTTGTCCTATACCTACACAGTGAAGATGATATCTGCGCATCTCTGACATCGGTGGTGACATATGGGGAGGCGTCTGGCAGTTCTATTAACGTTTCCAAATCGCGGGTTCTGCTCATAGGTGAGAGCCTACCTGAGAGATGCGTCGCTCCTCTACATGTGGCCACCAACATCTCCTGTTTAGGCATTGTTTTTACGAATGATGTCCATCGTTTCGCTGCAACAAACAGCAGACGTCTCCTCCAAATGATTAGGGCTGACTTCGTGGATCACTAGCTTAGATCGCACGACACTGTACAGCGTGCACAAGACGTGAAGATCTACCACGCCTCTCGCTCCCTCTCACGTGGCACAAATGTTCCCGGTCCCAGTAACCCTCGCCCGTCGTATGCTGATGCTGATGGGATGGGATCCTTTGTCTTTTTTTTTTTTTTTTTTTTTTTGATCATTACTCTTATGATGTGGCCTGCCAGGAATTCCTCTCCTGTGCCAACCTCTTCATCACAAAGTAGCACTTGGAACCTACGTCCTCAATTATTTGCTGGATGAATTCCAATCCCTGTCCTCCTTTACAGTTTTTGCCCTCTACAGCTCCCTCTAGTACCATGGAAGTCACTCCCACATCTCTTAACAGATGTCCTATCATCCTGTGCCTTCTCCTTATCACTGTTTTCCAGATAGTCCTTTCCTCACCGATTCTACACAAAACCTCCTCATTTCTTATCTTATCAGTCCACCTAATTTTCAACATCCGTCTGTAGCATCACATCTCACATGCTTCGATTCCTCTCTGGATCGTAGAATGCTATATCCCAGGTGTCCTATATCACTGAAGCTTGCCTGAATAACAAGTGAAAAGCTTGGTACCCACTTACATTAAGAATTCACTTTAACTAAGAAATGGCTACTAACTTCCGTTCCTGAAAAAAGTTCAGTAGATGTCTAGGTCATTTAAGGTCGAGGACCTTTAAAACAGAAGAAGGAAAGAAAAATTTGGCCATGAGAGTGATTTCTCTTGAGCCCGTCATCCACTAGACTGTAGGGCACAGCTGTTCCTGGTTTTTATTTTGAGAAAAAGAAACGAACTAAGACTGTTTTATTGTGAGGGAAACGTTGATGCGGTAACGAGCTAGGGGATAAGTCTGCGCTTCCAGCCGCCATTAAGTATCTTGGCGCCCGCAACATGGGCGTTTAATTGCTCCCAGAAAGACTCGTGATATAGCTGTTTGGTATGCAGATGGGTCCCCCAACACGGACGAAACGCAATTAGGCTATTGCCGCCCGTGCTATGAATATTCATGGTGTTTTTACTGATGTTGTTATTAAGTGTTTTATTCTTTCTGTCGTAACACCGAGTGTGTGAAGGGACTGTAATTACAGAGATCGTGTGCCGACTGGCTAGAGACGGAAGCGAATTTTTTGCAGTTCTATACGTCTCACAGTTATATGTGGACAACTGAATTCGGTCCGACAGTGCTCATTTCTTGCAGTGCGATAACGTAGTGGGAAAATGAAATCAGTAATTGGCGGCAAGGTTTTACAATCTTCCTGTGTTCAATTGCCCACAAATTCGACTTTCTCTTGATTTATTTTCGTCGAATTCAGCCTCCTATGAAGATCGGAAAGTAACTAATAATTTGTGTTTGTTTTGTGGCGTTCTTCCTTATTTTCAGTATTTCTAGTTTTTTCTTTTATACATGCAGGTGATACTGTTGTTCTCGGGAGATAATTTCTTTAGATAAAATTAAAATTTTTATTACTGGTTCTTCCGTCTTTGTGATGAATTCTCCTTGATTTTTCAACAATTAAAACATTTTGAAAGCCGATTTTCTTGTATTCCTTTTCACGTGCCTCAAGAAAATGTGAGTCGTCTATAACTATTTTCTAGTATCTGAGGCCAACTAGCAGCAGCCTAGATTCCGCAGTGCAAGGAGCATCAGAGGTTCCGGATGGTAAATGTAAAACTGCCGATGCCCAGTCAGTCATTACGTTGCAGCTCTGGTGACACATTCTTAGATGCGATTAAGTGATTCACAGAATGGAAGCTTCATTTTTTTTGTCGTTGTAAGTGTTCTGACTTGTTAATGCAACCCACCGAGAATTTCTCTCCTCTTTGTGTGCGTGTGTGTTTACAACATAATAAAGTGGAAACTAAATCACCACAGTAATGCTTGTAACGCCTTTGTTTTAGCATTGGCTTTGGCTTGTAGTGTTATGGGTGTTGGCATTTGGAAGAAGTATAGTTCATACATACTCTGGCTGCGTTGGGACTCTGTTTCAGAGTTGGATGGTAAAGACAGCAACCCCACCTTGTAATGTAAGCAATAAGGCCATATATACGCTTGTACATTTAGATACAGAATACGTAAAAATGTGATAAATTGGGAAAGTATGGACAAACTATGGAGAAATGGAAAAAAATTTGGAAAATGGTAAACATTGTTAAAAATACGATAAAACCGGAGTAAGATACGGTCAAATAGATGATTTTTAGACAAGGTAGTTGTGTGGAGATAACAGCGATGGTTTACTTATAATCAATTATTCAAAATGGTAGTCACAATCGCATTATTTATTTTGCCGCCAACAGGTTTCAACCCACGATGGGGTCATCTTCAAGGCAATTTACACCGTTTGGTCGCTCGTTGGAGTCGCCACCCTGCCTGTGCACGGTTGGTAACTATAAAAAAAAAAAAAAGGTTCAAATGGCTCTGAGCACTATGGGACTTAACAGCTGTGGTCATCAGTCCCCTAGAACTTAGAACTACTTAAACCTAACTAACCTAAGGACATCACACACATCCATGCCCGAGGCAGGATTCGAACCTGCGACCGTAGCAGTCGCGCGGTTCTGGACTGCGCGCCGAGAACCGCGAGACCACCGCGGCCGGCTGGTAACTATCAACTATCAACTATAGTTACCAACCGTGCACGGGCAGGGTGACGACTCCAGCGAGGGACCAAATGGTGTAAATTGCCCTGAAGATTACCCCATCGCGGGTTGAAACCGGTTGGCGACAAAATAAATAATGCGATTGTGTCTGTCATTTTGAATAATTGATCATAGATGAAATCTATATTTATGTATAGGAAGTAGTCGAAATTTGTGTTACTCAATGTTGGTCTGAGCTCTAGGTTGCGGTGTGCGTGTAAGTTTCCATGGAATCATGACGTCTATCCCTAAACTGTTTTAGAATGCATAGCATACTTCGAAAGTCAGTTGCGGAGTGTACTTAGTGTCAAACGCACAAAAACAGATCGACGGATAGAAACGACTATCTGTATGTCTTTGTACGAGCCCTGATTTCTCTCTTATCCTCACGAAATGTGTGTTTCTTACGAATATCAGTTCTCAATAGAGTTTTCGCGAAAAGAACTTTGTCCAGTTTGAGTTCACATACACTGCCGGAAAAAAATTAGTATACCTGGAAAGATTAGGTCGATTTTGATCCGATGACGCCATATGACACCCGGGGGATAGTAGATATACTGATAATGGTTTCAACGTCGTCCGCCAACAGACAGAGTATTGGCATAGCCACCAGAGCGCCATCTGTGTATACGCTGTAATAGGGAACGCTCACAGCCAGAAGGCTCAGTGTGGTGCAAACGTGTGAAGCAAGCAGGCAACAATTCCACGGAAACGCACTCGTGCTTCGTACAGCCAACTGAGCGAGTTTTATAGGAGTCAAATTGTGGTATTCCAAGTGGCGGGATGGTCCTTTAGGAGAATTGCAGAACAAGTTGGTTGTGCTGCGTCAGTTGTATAACGGAACTAGTATCAGTGTTCACGTGAACATTCTCACAGCCGTGGAGGAGGTTCTGGACGTCCAAGCAGCGCAGACGTGCGCCAGGATCGTCGTATTATAAGGGCAGCAGTAGCTGATCGTACAACAACCGCAGCACGGGTAAGAGGACTTATGGGCCCAAATGCGCCAACACCAACTGTTGCTAATGGGTTTTTAGGAGTGGGACTACAGGCACGCGCACCTCCAGCCCGTCTTCCACTCAAGCTACAGAATGAACGTGGACGGATCTACTGGTGCCGTCAGAGGATCACTTGGGAGATGGAATGGCGTGCCGTGATCTACGGCGATGAAAGCAGATTCTGCCTGCACACAAGTAATGCTCGTTTGCGCGTACGAGGTAGATCTGGTGAAAATCCCTAAAAACAGGATGGTGTACGATAAGGAAAGCATTGAAGGACGAACCCAGAGTAGCAGCTTCAGTGCTACCACCACATAATAGCATACATAAATAAATACAATAATCACAAAGAATCATGGGTGACTGTCCGCCCCTGGTAGCTGAGTGGTCAGGGCGACGGAATGTCATACCTAACGGCTCGGGTTCGATTCCCAGCTGGGTCGGAGATTTACTCCCCTCAGGGACTGGGTGTTGTGTTGTCTTTATCATCATCATTTCATCCCCATCGACACGCAAGTCGCCGAAGTGGTGTCAACTCGAAAGACTTGCACCAGGCGAACGGTCTTGCCGACGGGAGGCCCTAGCCACACGCCATTTTCATTTCCATCATGGGTGACTGGGTAAGGTTAATTACTTGCTTACACAGATAATTGGCTTTAGCAAATGATTTTACGTCGACAAGTCAAAATACTTACTGCCAGAATAAATATAAAACAGTAACATTTTAAAAATATCTTCTTTCCTTATAAACCAGAAGCTGCTCGAAAGGCAAAAGCCAAGATATCTTCAAGACAATTTAAGAAAAGGCCACTTAAGGCCTCTGAAGGATTTTCGGAAAACTAACTATATTTTTTCCAAATCAAACAGGCCCTTAACACTCAAGAGGGAAAATACGCTGCTAAAATCGTCATAAATTCTACTGAAAATTGTATCATGTACCAAAACAGCAAAATAGATTAAGGTTGTCCACATCATGAGTGTAGGTTGTGGACATTTGGGAATGTGGGTCTCACGGGACGCGTGCAAGGGATAAGTCCCTGCAGTCGCGCCATACTCTGTGCCCTTGGTGGCTCAGATGGCCGGCACGGTAGCTCAGCACGTTCGGTCAGAGCGTTAGCTGCCCTCTGTAATAGAAAAACTGAGTGAATGGATCAATAATGAACTTCAATGGGCGTCAGAGAACGTACGCCAAGAACAATTGCAACGAACTAAAACGAGCAAAGCGAGACTAAAAAAAAAAAATGGATAGAGCGTCTGCCATGTAAGCAGGAGATCCCGGGGATCGAGTCCCGTTCATGGCACACATTTTCAACTACCCCATTGAGGTATATCAACAACACCTGTTGGCAGCTGAGGGTTTCAATTAATTGTGATTACAGTTCATACATCTTTGGAATGAAGAACCTTGGCGATATTTACCTTTTATCGACACGGGGAATATGTCGGTCCCTGAAATTCCAAGACTTCCATGAATGTTTTATTTTTTGAAGTCAGATAACAAATGACAAAAGACATTTTTTGTAATGTAATTAATGTAATTTGTTTTCGGGTTTTTTACTTCAGTTTTTACTGTGAAACCTTGCTTCCTGCCAAATTTCATGATTCTAGGTGAATTGGAAGTACCCTATAGGTTTTGATAAGTGAGATTGCCAGTATCAAAAGATGTGAGATAAATGGTCATATCTTTTGGTTCTATTGATTTAGAAGCTTACATTTATTACACCACAAAGGGACCTTAGAGTTTACTGTGTGACATAAATTTCAACTTGATAAGCTTACATTTTCCTGAGAGAAAGGGTATTTGACAGACAGACATTTGTATAACAAATAACAAAAAATACTTTTTCCTGTGATATAATCACGAATTAAATTTTTTTTCTTTAGTTGTAGTGAAGTACACCACCAAGGGATGTCCTTAGTATGTGGTATGAATTTTAACTTGATACGTCGACCCATTCCTGAGAAAAAGGGTTTTTAACAGTCGGACAGACAGAAGGAGAGAGACAGACAGATAACATAGTAACCATATAAAAGTTCCTTTTTTACTGACTGAGGTGCAGAACCCCAAAAATGGATGTATGTATGTATGTACACTGGTGTCCAAAATTAAGGCAACTAACTACTGTTTTCTCGTGTGGTGTCTGATTCAAGATATAATCATATAAACTGTCAGCAGACGTCCATACGATCGTGTGAGAGATTGCAGGGCACTCTCACTTCTGATTCGGTGTAGGGAATACGATCTACAGCGATTTGAGTTCATACATTGTGATGAAATGGTGGGCAGCAGTTTATGGTCTTGTTTGCATGCTCTAGGGAAAGTAATAAGGTAAGCTTTACCTGTGTTCAAAGGAACAGGATGCTGACTTAAACGACTGCAGTAAAAGCATGGCGTTGGTGGGGCGACAAAGCCCGTTTCTTCTGGAGAATGGTGAGGAGAGATTTCCAGACGACCCGTGCCGTGGTCACATCGTGCAGAAACACATTAAGCTTTGGCGCCAGACGTCCAGGTATATGGCCTAGCGCCGAGAAGTCGCAGACAGCGCATTGTAGGCCTTGTTAGCGAGCAAGCCACCAAAAGAAATGTAAACGTTCTGCAAATGTCTGTGGGAGAGGAAAACTGGAGCCCAGACGTGCAGACTCTGTTTCAAAACATGTTTTGTCAATGTGATTTTATGGCCATTCTCTGCAAACTTTGAAATGGACGCAACAGGGGAGATAACAAGCTGTTTATGGAGGGCTGTGCTTCCACCCTGTATTGTGTTAGCAAAAGACACGGCAAATGTGTGGGAAAGAGACCGCAAAGCTGAACTTTTTTCTGTTTTCTGCCAATTAACTTTAAGTCTGTGACTGGTCAAATCGGTTTGCAGTGCAAAGACCATTGACTGAGCTTAGAATGCCGGGCTCCACCTCGTGATTGGCTTGTGCGAAATTGGGGGAAGTCAAAAAAGAGAAATGTGCTTTTGGAACTGAGCTGAGGAGGCAACACAGAGAAAGGGAGATGGACTCTTGTACAAGTCTCTTGTACTGGCACTTCGCTAGTAAAGAACTGCAGGTCTCTATCTTAATGGTGAGACTTGTGTCCTTTGGTAGTGCATGACTTACACCCTGTGCCAGTCACCTTCTGAACTGTCATAGGTACTGCTTGTATCATCACGGTCACAACAAGTGATGCGTGGGTGTACTTATTTGTCTTGAGTCGGCCGTCTAAACATTTGACGTATTCCGACACGCACAGTCGTGGCACAGAGTCAAATTGGTTTGGCAGACCAGCAAATGGATCAACCTGCACACTGGAATCCATCGGAGTTTGTTCAAAATGTGTGTGAAATATTGTGGGACTTGACTGCTAAGGTCATCAGTCCCTAAGCTTACACACTACTTAACCTAAATTATCCTAAGGACAAACACACACACCTATGCCTGAGGGAGGACTCGAACTTCCTCCACGATCAGCTGCACATCAGGGTTTCAGAGGCTCTTAGGGAAGTACCTGCGTTCTGAATTTACCGAACGCGAGACCACGTACTTGCATTTTTTGGGAACGCGCATTTAATAACAGACTGCCACCGTCCATGACTTCAGTCGTCGAATGCATCGTAGTGTGGCGCCTTGACCAGTAGGATGGTAAAGTATTCGTTGCTGCGACGTAGGGCTATAATATCTATTTCTCAGCATCCTGTTCTTTCGAACCATATTTTTCCTTTTTTTTTTGTATGGTAGAACATAGATGCTTGGTGGTGGCGTAGTTTGATGCCATAACCTGGATTCACGTGTATGAAGTGAGATAAAGCGAGTAGTGTTCTGGTTAGTGTGTGTGTCGATCCCCAGCAGATCACTTTGTCCACCATAGATCCCATTTTAGTAAGGCTTTTGTTAAGTAAATATTTTTTTTTGTATGATGATTCTTTAATAATTTTGTTGTCTTGTCTTGCTTAAGATCAATAAAGCGATTGTGAATTTGACCACAACTTCTCCCTGAGTTCTGATTAACAGTTCCTTCGCATTTTTATGGCAGTCTAGATCAGAAACATAAGGAGTAGCTTTTTTCATTTGGTGTCCACTGCGTGGATCTTTACTTCATTAACAGTAATCCTCTTTCACGTGTTCTGAACAGAAGATGGCTTCAGTTCTACATACAACAACGCCAAAGTTGACGTCAGTTCACCTATGAAGGGGGGCATAGTTGTCAGGGTAGTCCTGCATCCTCAGTTGCTTAGTACACAGTCACAGACATAGAGGAGACCCCTACCAGACTCCCTGTGGTGCTGGACCATAGGAAGAATGGAAGCAGGACAGTCGCAAACTGATGTGGCCTCTTGGCTTAATGTGAATCATTCTGTTGTTTCACGAATGTGGTGACAGTTTATGAAGACCGATCTGTATCCCGAAGACCAGAGCAAGGTCGGCCACGTGTGACATCAGAAAGAGAGGACCGTTATTTGGCTGTATGGACACGATGGTACCGCCTTAGTACCGCATGGCAACTGGCATCTGACCTTGCAGCATCCACTGGACGTGTTGTATAGAGACAAACGTTGTACAGAAGGCTTCGGCAGGCAGAGTGATCTTGTTGTCTAAGACCTGTGTAGCTCTGATACGTCCTCATAGAAGGGGACGTCTGGAGTGGAGTCGTCAATATGCCACCTGGAAGGTCGAACAGTGGACCAACGTTCTTTTCACGGATGAGTCCCGATTTGGTCTGGAGAGTGGTTCTCGGCAGATTCGCATCTGGAGGGAGCGTGGAACATTGTGGAAAGAGACTGATATAGGGGAGGGTTCCTAATAGTGTGGACAGGGATTATGGTGAGCACTCGAACACCTCATCATGAAACTGTACAGGTGAATCGGCAAGGTTTAACTGCTGTCAGGTATCGTGACGAGAAATTTGGACCTCATGTGAGGTTTTTGGGAGGTGCTGTGGGCCCAGACGTCGTACTGACGGGCGATAATGCTTGACCTAAAAGAGCGCGGGTGGTTTATGTTTTCTTGCAAACGGAAGATATTGCACGCATGGCGTGGTCTGCTCGCTCTCCCGATTTGAGTCCCATAGAACAAGTTGGGGATGCACTAGGCAGGCAGGTTGCATCACGTCAGCATCCATCAACTAGTCTCCAAGACTTACGAGTAGATCTGCAAGAAGAATGGGCTTTATTGCCTCAATATGAGATTGATGATACCATTCACAGCACGCCCCGTCGTTGTCAGGCCTGTATTGCCGCAGAGATTGTCACGCTCCATACTGAGCACATTAACCAGTTGTCGGAACGTGTGGGCAAATCTGTTAAGCTGAAAAAAAAAACGAATAACATTCTTGTTTATCATTGTTTCTACTTCACTATCAACTGTGTATACTGTTTTGTGGCAAAATAAACGCAACGTTGTAAAATTTCCGACAGCGCCGTATTTACGTATCTTCCACATCTCCTAAACCACTGGACCGATTTCAACCAAACTTGAGACACACATCACTCTGTGTCTGGAATGAATCGTTGTAAGGGTAAGAAACACGTACGTATGAAATGGGAGCGGATAGTGATGACAAATAAGTGTAGCCCAAGACGCGCGAATAACCAGACTTTATTTATCCATTATTTGAGAAGGAGAGCACTTAGCGACTTCCAACAAAGTTTACACATAATTCTAAAGTTTACGAAACTTTTTCTCGCTGACTAGTTCCACAAAATGATGAAAGGAAAAAAAGTTTGTCACTACATTGTCGCTGTTCATGCAGTAAAACAACAGCCTGAGGTATGAAGTTTTAATTTATTGCTTCTTTATTACTAACTCTACTTGCGACCAATTTTGCAGACAATATACACGTACATCGCAGAATGTACTAGCAAAATTATATCATTATGCGGCACACAATTCAGGAGATAAATGTTATAAGCACTTGTAACGTGCGCGTGGGGCACACAGTACTCATTAAAGCCTGTACTATGGTAAGTGTGCGGGGTTCACCTTACGAGACAGGATTTTCGTATAGATATTGACCGCGTGTACCTGAATGGTGGCAAATCAGACTTACACCCACTCTGTAATAACAATGATCCGTCAAGCAAGTTCAAAATGCAATTACACGTCAGTACGTACCAAAAGCAACACTGAAGATGCTACCAATTTGATAATAATACGATCGCCAGCCTAATTAGGCATTAACTGAGTTTCTTCCCTATACAAGTTGATGTATATTCACGCAAAACAACACGTAGTAACACTGCATGATATAGTAAAATTTTAGAACCAGAAAATCTATTGAACTGATAGTTTCACGTTCTGTACTGATATGGAAAAACCATGAATACATAACACTACACTATAATGTATACTACAAAGCTTCGGACTGTCTATTGATCTGATTAAAATCGGGCATAGGTTACCCTAGAAATAGCACTTTCGAGCCACACACTAAATGTCAATTTTGATAAAGATAAAACACTGATAAATTTTGACTTATATATTGACTTTAACTTTTGCTGGTCAAACCAATGTGGAACACTTCAGAATTCAAATGAATAAAGGGGGGGGGGGGGGGCCCTGAAACTGTTATGATCACTATATTAACAAAATTGATTACTGAAATTATCATGCGTTCAAGATTTACAGTATATGAGTTACTACTCTTTTTATCTTATTTACTTCTCATTTAAATACCTTTATATCTGTCTCGAAATAATTAAACTTCATTACTATATCAATATTAAAGTTATCTTTCAACTTCGTTATTCATTTACTGATTCATTAACAAAATAGTTCTTTAAACACCATTCTAACATAACTAGGTCTGCAAGTAATTATTATTAACATAAAATTTAATTTTTCATTTCGGGACACTCGGATTGCACAACATTTGGAAAGGACCCTGTCTAGGTTAGTTGTGAGGATAATTAAATGAGGGGAAAGTTCTGGTAAAATTTAGGTTATTATTGAACAGTTCACTCTATGGTCCATACGCATACAGTGCTAAAAGTTTCTACCTGCTTGTATCGATGCGGCGGTTGGCGAGCGGCGAGATGGCGAGGCACAGAGCACACATACAACCACAGCTATGGCTCTTGACGTATCGGCACTTTAATTCTTCTTAGCGTCGCAATACTTTTCCATTTAGTGCCTATGGAATATTTCCATGCTGTGTGGGCGTTGGAACAGGATACCCGAGGCTCAGTGAAACTACGTCTTCCAGGAGAGCCTCCTCGCTCCAGAAGGTGTTGCTCAGACCAATGCCAAACTCCAACTACTACTGCTGAGCCCGTTGTGCCGTGCAGTGCCCGCGTGCATTTCCCGCGCTCGCCTGCCATCCACCTTTTACCGTTCCCTTACAGACAGGGTATTCACCCGAGGTTTTGCAATCTACATATCCTAACACATTGCCTACGTATGGACCAGACGCACAGTTACAATTTTAAACATCTTACAACAGTTTCAACATTTGTTACATTTCAATTCTATTACAATATTACTTGACGTTTAACATAAACATTAATCTTCACATTCAAACTCGTTTACAGTTTTCTTAATACAGTGGCATGAAACAAAAAAAGAAATGAAAGCAGAACATTAATTACACAAGTTTATCGAAAAATCAGAAGAAAAAGAAATTACTTATTTGTACAATAGTACAGCGTTGTTGTTGTTACACACTGAGCTGTGTGAAACCGAGACTACAGGGTGAAGTTTGCTGGAGTTGAAGGTGAACTATAAGTAAAAATATCTGTGATATATGTTATACAGAAGCTGGCCAGAAAATGTCTGAAACACTTGCTGGGATTTTGCGGGACAGGTTGTACTGAGATGTAAATTTCAAGAAAGAAACTCGATAAGTTGCACCGTTTCCGAGTTGTTTAGCATTGAAATTAGCCACTCGGGTCCTCGCGCTTCACATTCAAGCGACTGCCAGGGGCGGTGATATTCAGCGAGTGTTTTGTTTGGTTACCGTGCGCGACGATCTAATTGGCTAACTTCAGTGCCAAGTAACTTGAAAACAGCTTAACGTATCGAATTTTTTTCTTGACATAAGATGGATAGTTTTTATGAGTCACTCAGTGATGTAGTTGTTAAAGGACAAGGACAGTGTTCTGCTCATGGGTGATTTTAACGCCAGGATTGGAAATCGAACAGAAGGGTATGAAAAGGTTATGGGTAAATTTGGAGAGGATATGGAGGCCAACAGGAACGGGAAACAACTCTTGGATTTCTGTGCCAGTATGGGCTTAGTAATCACAAACTCCTTTTTTAAACATAAGAACATTCCCCGGTATACTTGGGAAGGCAGGGAAACCAGATCTGTCATTGACTATATAATAACAGATCAGGAATTCAGGAAGGCTGTGAGGGACACACGTGTATTCAGGGGATTCTTTGATGACACTGATCATTATTTAATCTGCAGTGAAATTGGGATTGTGAGGCAGAAAATGCAGGAGGTCAGGTCCATATGTAGGAGGATAAGAGTGGGGAAACTTCAGGATAAGGAAATCAGGCACAAGTACGTAACAGCGATCTCAGAAAGGTACCCGTTAGTTGAATGTAGTCAATTACAGTCATTGGAAAAGGAATGGACAAGGTACAGGGACACAGTACTAGAAGTGGCTAAAGAATGTCTTGGAACAGTAGTGTGTAAAAGTAGGATGAAGCAAACACCTTGGTGGAATGACACAGTCAAGGCAGCCTGTAAAAGGAAAAAGAAGGTGTATCAAAAAGGGCTACTTACTAGAACTCAGGTAGACAGAGAAAGTTATGTTGAAGAAAGAAACAAAGCCAAACAGATAATTGCAGCATCCAAGAAGGAATCTTGGGAAGACTTTGGAAACAGGTTGGAGACTATGGGTCAAGCTGCTGGAAAACCATTCTGGAGTGTAATTAGTAGTCTTCGAAAGGGAGGTAAGAAGGAAATGACAAGTATTTTGGACAGGTCAGGAAAACTACTGGTGAATCCTGTGGATGCCTTGGGCAGATGGAGGGAATATTTTGAAGAGTTGCTCAATGTAGGTGAAAATACGATCAGTAATGTTTCAGATTTCGAGGTAGAATGGGATAGGAATGATGATGGAAATAGCACCACATTTGAGGAAGTGGAGAAAATGGCCAATAGATTGCAGTGCGATAAAGCAGCTGGGGTGGATGAAATTAAGTCGGAACTCGTGAAATACAGTGGAATATCAGGTCTTAAATGGCTACACAGGATAACTGAAATGGCCTGGGAGACGGGACAGGTTCCATCAGACTGGACAAAAGCAGTAATCACACCAATCTTTAAACATGGAAACAGAAAAGATTGTAACAACTACAGAGGTATCTCTTTAATCAGCGTTGTGAGTAAAATCTTCTCAGGTATTGTTGAAAGGAAAGTGCGAGTATTAGTTCAGGACCAACTGGATGAAAATCAGTGTGGGTTTAGGCCTCTTAGAGGTTGTCAGGACCAGATCTTTAGCTTACGGCAAATAATGGAGAAGTGTTATGAGTGGAACAGGGAATTGTATCTACGCTTTATAGATTTAGAAAAGGCATATGACCGGGTTCCTAGGAGGAAGTTATTGTCTGTTCTACGAGATTATGGAATAGGAGGCAAACTTTTGCAAGCAATTAAAGGTCTTTACATGAATAGTCAGGCAACAGTTAGAGTTGACGGTAAATTGAGTTCATGGTTCAGAGTAGTTTCAGGGGTAAGACAAGGCTGCAACCTGTCGCCACTGTTGTTCATATTATTTATGGATCATATGTTGAAAACAGTAGAGTGGCTGGGTGAGATTAAGATATGTGAACACAAAATGAGCAGTCTTGCATATGCGGATGACTTAGTTGTGATGGCAGATTCGATTGAAAGTTTGCAAAGTAATATGTCAGAGCTAGATCAGAACTGTAAGGAATATGGTATGAAGATTAGCATCTCCAAAACGAAAGTAATGTCAGTGGGAAAGAAATATAAACGAATTGAATGCCAAATAGGAGGAACAAGGTTAGAACAGGTGGACGGTTTCAAGTACTTAGGATGCATATTCTCACAGGATGGCAACATAGTGAAAGAACTGGAAGCGAGGTGTAGCAAAGCTAATGCAGTGAGCGCTCAGCTACGATATACTCTCTTCAGCGTTCAGTGCATAGTGCTGTGGAATTCTGCAAGAAGGAAGTCAGTACCAAGACTAAGTTATCTGTGCACCGTTCAATCTTTCGACCAACTTTATTGTGTGGGAGCGAAAGCTGGGTGGATTCAGGTTATCTTATCAACAAGGTTGAGGTTACGGATATGAAAGTAGCTAGGATGATTGCAGGTACTAGTAGATGGGAACAATAGCAGGAGGGTGTCCATAATGAGGAAATCAAAGAAAAACTGGGAATGAACTCTATAGATGTAGCAGTCAGGGCGAACAGGCTTAGATGGTGGGGTCATATTACACGCATGGGAGAAGCAAGGTTACCCAAGAGACTCATGGTTCAGCAGTAGAGGGTAGGAGGAGTCGGGGCAGACCAAGGAGAAGGTACCTGGATTCGGTTAAGAATGATTTTGAAGTAATAGGTTTAACATCAGAAGAGGCACCAATGTTAGCACTGAATAGGGGATCATGGAGGAATTTTATAAGGGGACTATGCTCCAGACTGAACGCTGAAAGGCATAATCAGTCTTTGATAATGATGATGACATTTATGTCTCAGTACAACCTGTCCTGCAACATCCCTGCAACCGTTTAAGACATTTTCTGACCACCCCGCATGTGTGAAATATATGTGACAAGTACGTACGCGGGTAAAATGCTACTCCTAAACCCCTGGCTCCATTTCAACCAAATTAAATGCAGTGAGGTTTAACTCTCCTTAATAAGAACTGGGCGAATGAAACTGACGAAAGGTCTATTGATTTAAATATACTCTCGGAATAACGGGCTTGGCTTCGCATTTTCGCAGCTGCTTGAATTTGGAATGTTTAAAGTACGATAATTTAATTCACACTGGGCGATCGGCATTACATTTACGAGGGTTACCCAGAACGCAATGCACCGAATTTTTTCTTCTATAATTCTTTATTGGCCGGCCGTTGTGGTCGAGCGGTTCTAGGCGCTTCAGTCCGGAACCGCGCGACCTCTACGGTCGCAGGTTCGAATCCTGCCTGGGGCATGGATGTGCGTGGTGTCCTTAGGTTAGTTAGGTTTAAGTAGTTCTAAGTTCTAGGGGACTGATGACCTCAGATGTTAAGTCCCATAGTGCTCAGAGCCATTTGAACCAATTCTCTATTGAACATAATGAGACTTACACACACGATAGAATGCACATCTAATTTTTCCACGTAATGTCCATCCCGTTCTATGGCCTTCCTCCTGCGCAAAGCAAGGGCATGTATGCCCTGTCGGTACCAGTTCTTGTCCTGCTGGCGGAGCCAGTGCTTCACTGTGTCAATCACCTCCTCATCGTCCTCAAAATGTCTTCCGTTAACGGCCCAAACAAGTTGTAAGTAGGCTGTTTATGTTTTCTTTATGTAAGTTTGCTGTTTATGTTTTCTTATTGGCAACGTTACGTAGCGCTCTGTATGAAAATCACTGGCTGTGCTGTGTGCAGTCTGTGGCTAGTTTGCATTGTTGTCTGCCATTGTAGTGTTGGGCAGCGGCAGCTGGATGTGAACAGCGCGTAGCGTTGCGCAGTTAGAGGTGAGCCGCCAGCAGTGGTGGATGTGAGGAGAGAGATGGCGGAGTTTTGAAATTACATATATTTTGACTTATGATGATATTAAGGTAAATACATTAATATATTTCATTTGCTAACTATCAGTAGTTAGTGCCTTCCGTAGTTTGAATCTTTTATTTAGCTGGCAGTAGTGGCGCTCGCTGTATTGCAGTAGTTCGAGCAATGAAGATTTTTGTGAGGTAAGTGATTTCTGAAAGGTATAGTTTAATGTTACTCAGGGCCATTCTTTTGCAGGGATCTTTGATAGTCAGATTGCGTTGCGCTAAAAACATTGTGTGTCACTTTAGTGAATGTTTGAGTACGTTCGGTTTTGCTCAGCTGTTTGAAAAGCAAATAGTGTAAGAGGTTTATCAGCACAGGCGTGTATATTTTGTTCAAAGGGGACGTTTCAAAGTGAAGTCCGAGGGGGCTACGTCAGGGTTGTAGGGTGGATGGGGTAACACTGTCCAACCCTGTTTTGCGATGTGTTCAACAGTCTTCAGACTTGTATATGGCCGAGCGTTATCGTGTTGCAGCAAAACATTCCCCTAGGTTGCTGTGGCGCCGAAGTCGCCGGAAGCGCGTCTTAAGTTCTGTTAATGTGTGGACGTATGCTTGTGAATTAATGGTACCGCCTCTTGGTATCACGTCTATGAGAATCACACCTTCACAGTCCCAGAACACAGTGATCATGACCTTACCGGCGGAAGCAGCTGCTTTGAATTTTTTTTTCTGTGGTGAGTGGGAATGGCGCCATTCCATCGACTGTCGTTTTGTTTCTGGCTCAAAATGGTGAACCCAGGTTTCATCTCCTGCCAGAATCCGGGACAAGATGGCCTCCCCCTCAGCTTCAAAACGTTGCAATAAATCAAGACGTTTTTTCTGTGCGATTTGTGGTCTACCGTTAGACACCGCGGAACCCATATTGCACACATTTTTGAATATCCAACAGTGCAGATAATTGCATCCACACTCCCTTTGCTCATTGACAGATACCGCGCCGAGTCGTAATGCGTCTGTCCTCGCGAATGACATCAGCTCGCTGCAACACGTCAGGTGTGACAGCCGTGGATGGCCTCCCCGACCGCTGCAAATAGTGGAGCTCTGCCGAACCACCTTCTGATGACCTCACTCTCCGTGCCCAGCGACTAACTGTACTTCTGTCGACACCAAATGCTCCGTAGAATATTCTCCACTGTTCGTGGATATTCTCCACAGTTTCTTTCTCTACAGCGAGAAATTCAATGAAGGCACTTTGCATTTAACATTCGTCACTTGCAGATGCCATTTTGAAACTGTCCTGCAGCTACGCTACCTGTCGGAAGTGACGGAAACTTTGCGCGCTCACTCAGAAACCTTCAAATAAACGTACGTAACGTTTCGCATTCGTAGCATTGTTTTCGAGTGAAAAAAAAAAGCGATGCATTACTTTCTGGGCAACCCTCGTAATTAGATGTAGAGAAGGTGCTAATGATAAACAGTTAATACAATTTGTAGTTACCTCTCTGAGGCGGCAGCAATGGCGGCCATGCAGACTTCTCCCAAGCCGGTTACTGCGGTTTATGCGACAACACTCACCTAATTTTGCACTTGACAATCTGTTAATAACTTAAGAGAGAGATTAATATTGGTAGATAATGAAATAAGAGTTATTAGGGGTACAAAATAGATAATTATTATCACCAACACATTTACAATGACACATCTTAACACACCAAGCCCATGAGGAGGAAAGGTATCGTGGGAAGTGACATAAGTAGCAAGACTGATAAATAATAAGTATCGGTCAAATATATAAACTCGCCGTCCTGCTTTTGAAACAATATGGATTTATGATATACATATAACACTACTTTCATTGTCAGTGTAGTATCAATTCAGTAAATTTACCAGATTAACCTTATTAGCACAAAAAAGCAAGAAAAATACATACAGGGTGTTACAAAACGGTACGGTCAAACTTTCAGGAAACATTCCTCACACACAAATAAAGAAAAGATGTTATGTGGACATGTGTCCGGAAACGCTTAATTTTCATGTTAAGAGCTGATTTTAGTTTCGTCAGTATGTACTGTATGTACTTCCTCGATTCACCGCCATGATTTCATACGGGATACTCTACCTGTGCTGCTAGAACATGTGCCTTTACAAGTACGACACAACATGTGGTTCATGCACGATGGAGCTGCTGCACATTTCAGTCGAAGTGTTTGTACGCTTCTCAACAACAGATTCAGTGACCGATGGATTGATTGGTAGAGGCGGACCAGTTCCATGGCCTCCACGCTCCCCTGACCTCAACCCTCTTGACTTTCATTTATGGGGGCATTTGAAAGCTCTTGTCTACGCAACCCCGGTACCAAATGTAGAGACTCTTCGTGCTCGTATTGCGGACGGCTGTGATACTCGTACAATACGCCATTCTCCAGGGCTGTATCAGCACATCAGGAATTCCATGCGACTGAGGGTTGATGCGTGTAACTTCGCTAACGGAGGACATTTTGAACATTTCCTGTAACAAAATGTTTGAAGTCACGCTGGTACGTTCTGTTGCTGTGTGTTTCCATTCCATGATTAATGTGACTTGAAGATAAGTAATAAAATGAGCTCTAACATCGAAAGTAAGTGTTTCTGGACGCATGTCCACATAACATATTTTCTTTCTTTGTGTGTTAGGAATGTTTCCTGAAAGTTTGGCCGTACCTTTTTGTAACACCCTGTATATGTTGTTATAAGACGTAAGAACCAGCAAGCTATTGGGGTGTGGATGACAATGTGGAGAGAGAAAGGGGAAGAGGAAATGGACAGGCACAGAGGAGGAAGATGATGACACAGAAGGGCAGGAAGAGTAGGAGGGGGAAGTGGACATAAGGGGAAGTGGAGAAAATGGCCAGACAGAGAGGGTGAAGATGCACAGAGAGGAAAGAGGAGAAGATGGATAGAGAGTGAGAGAGGAGGAAGAGATGGACAGACTGTGAGGGTGGAGGAGATAGGAAAAAGGGGAGGAGAAAATGGACAGAGGAAGTGGGGGAGATCGACAGATAGAGGGGAGAGAAAGAAAGGGAAGAGGTGAGTATCTATAGAAAGAGAGGGAGGAAGAGATGGACAGAGAGGGAAAGAAGGAGGATATGATAGGAAAGAGTAGGAAATAGAGGGGAGGAGTATTTGGACAGATGGAAAAGAAGCAGATGGACAGAGAAGGAACAGAGGAGGAGATGGAGAGATTTAGGGGGATGAGGAGGTGGACAGAATGAGGAGGGAAGGAAAAGATGGACAAAGAGAGAGTGAGGAGGTGGACAGTAGGAGCAGATGAAGGGAGCAGAAGGATAGAGAGGAGAAGGAGATGGACAGACAGAGAGGAAAGAGGAGATATAGCAATAAATATGTATCCAGGCAACACCAGGTACTCATGTTATATCTATACCTTTTCCTCCTCCTCCTCTCTCCATGCATCTGTTCCTCAACCTTGTCTCTCCCCATCTCCTCCTCTTTCCTTTCTCTGTCCATCTACTAGTACTTCCCCATCTGTCCATCTGCTCCCTCTCCCCTTCTAAGTCCATCTCATCCTCCTGCCTCCCTGCCCCTGTCTATTCTCCCCCCTTTTTCTTTTCTCTGTACATCTCCTCCACCTCCTGCTCTCTCTGTCCATCTCCTCTTCCCCCCTCTTTCCTTTCTCTGCCCATCTAGTACTTTCCCATCTGTCCATCTACTCCCCCCTCCTTCTAAGTACATCTCATCCTCCTCTTCCTACCTCCCTGTACCTGCCTATTCTCCTTCTTTTTTCTTTCTCTGTCTGTCTCCTCCACATCCTACTCTCTCTGTCCATCTCCTCTCCCCCCCCCCTCTCTGTCAGTCTCCTCCTCTTTCATCTCTCCATCTCCTATGTGTCAATTTCCCTCTCCCCTTCTCACTGCCCACCTCCTCCTTCCCCCCTCTCTGTATACCTCCTCTTCCCCCCTGGCTCTCAATTTCCTCCTTCCCCTTCGCCCTCCACGCTACGACGCCTACATATAGCCCAATAGAGAGAGAGAGAGAGAGAGAGAGAGAGAGAGAGGGAAGGAGAGAGAGAGGGGGAGGATTAAGGAGAGATACTTGTTGAGCTGAAAGCACGTTGCATCCTAACTCTGAAGTCAGAAGCCACCTTCCAACCTGAACTTTGTCTTAGCAGGGCGGGTATATTACTAATGACGCGCAGCTCAGCACAGAAGCTCACGGTGAGTGCCGCTCTCGGCAGGACTGCCTAGGGGAGTCGTTGGCCCCCCGGGTCGGGCAGGACCCGAGTCCCGCAAGCGGGACTGCTAATTGGCGGCCGTGTAGCTGCCGGTGACGGGCGGACGCCGGCCACCTGTTGCTGTTCGCCGCCTGCTGTCGATATCTGGACGGCGTGGTCCAGCTCGTTTCGTATTCGGCCCGGCTGGACGCATTCCCGCCGCTGGCTTGATAACGGCGGCCGACCTGCCATCGCGGCTCGTTAGCATTCCGCACGTCCGGCTCCCCGCGGTCCACGGGCGGAGCGCCGCCGCCTGTGTTCCCTGCCGCCTGTCCCGGCCACAGAATTTAAATCACTCGCTCCGCGGCTGTCTCGTTAGTGTTCGCTCTGGAATCGGCAGGTAATTTATACTTCGTTATGATGTCGCACACACTCTGTGCAATACGTGGTGAATCGGATGCAATTCGTGCTGTTCACTCCACCGTCCCAAACACCTGATGAAAAATCGCGTGCGGACCAGAGATATTTATTTCTGAAATCGCTAAACTGTAGTGAATCCATGACTGTTTTATGGGCCCAGAGTTTTTCAGTTGGTACCGCGTGAGGAGAGAATTCAGGAAGCATTGTCCGCAGCTAGTGATCTAGTGGTCAAATATCATGGAAAATTAATGGCAGCAGCCCCTTCTGGTACGGGGTGGTCAACGTATGAAATTCACCAACGAGCATCTATATCATATCGGGGCTAGTGTCACAAATACAGGTAGTAGGTGTGCGCCCCTAAATACGATTCATCACCTGTTTACTTTTCGTGGTCATCTACATCTACATCTACATCCATACTCCGCAAGCCACCTGACGGTGTGTGGCGGTTCTCCCTTCTATTCCAGTCTCGTATTTTTCGTGGAAAGGAGGATTGTCGTTATGCTTCTGTGTGGGCTCTAATCTCTCTGAGTCCGCCGCTCGTGGTCTCGCGGTAGCGTTCTCGCTTCCCGAACACGGGGTCCCGGGTTCGATTCCCGGCGGGGTCAGGGATTTTCACCTGCCTCGAGATGACTGGGTGTTTGTGTTGTCCTCATCATTTCATCATCATCCAGGAAAGTGGCGAAATTGGACTAAGCAAAGATTGGGTAATTGTACGGGCGCTGATAACCACGCAGTTGAGCGCCCCACAAACCAAACATCATCATCATCATCAATCTCTCTGACTTTATCCTCATGGTCTCTTCGCGAGATATACGTAGGAGGGAGCAATATACTCCTTGACTCTTCGGTGAAGGTATGTTCTCGAAACTTTAACAAAAGCCCGTACCGAGCTACTGAGCGTCTTTCCTGCAGAGTCTTCCACTGGAGTTTATCTATCATTTCCGTAACGCTTTCGCGATTACTAAATGATCCTGTAACGAAGCGCGCTGTTCTCCGTTGGATCTTCTCTATCTCTTCTATCAACCTTATCTGGTACGGATCCCACACTGCTGAGCAGTATTCAAGCAATGGGCGAACAAGCGTACTGTAACCTACTTCTACATCTACATCTACATTTATACTCCGCAAGCCACCCAACGGTGTGTGGCGGAGGGCACTTTACGTGCCACTGTCATTACCTCCCTTTCCTGTTCCAGTCGCGTATGGTTCGCGGGAAGAACGACTGTCTGAAAGCCTCCGTGCGCGCTCTAATATCTCTAATTTTACATTCGTGATCTCCTCGGGAGGTATAAGTAGGGGGAAGCAATATATTCGATACCTCATCCAGAAACGCACCCTCTCGAAACCTGGCGAGCAAGCTACACCGCGATGCAGAGCGCCTCTCTTGCAGAGTCTGCCACTTGAGTTTGTTTAACATATCCATAACGCTATCACGGTTACCAAATAACCCTGTGACGAAACGCGCCGCTCTTCTTTGGATCTTCTCTATCTCCTCCGTCAACCCGATCTGGTACGGATCCCACACTGATGCGCAATACTCAAGTATAGGTCGAACGAGTGTTTTGTAAGCCACCTCCTTTGTTGATGGACTACATTTTCTAAGGACTCTCCAAATGAATCTCAACCTGGTACCCGCCTTACCAACAATTAATTTTATATGATCATTCCACTTCAAATCGTTCCGCACGCATACTCCCAGATATTTTACAGAAGTAACTGCTACCAGTGTTTGTTCTGCTATCATATAATCATACAATAAAGGATCCTTCTTTCTATGTATTCGCAATACATTACATTTGTCTATGTTAAGGGTCAGTTGCCACTCCCTGCATCAAGTGCCTATCCGCAGCAGATCTTCCTGCATTTCGCTACAATTTTCTAATGCTGCAACTTCTCTGTATATTACAGTATCATCCGCGAAAAGCCGCATGGAACTTCCGACACTATCTACTAGGTCATTTATATATATTGTGAAAAGCAATGGTCCCATAACACTCCCCTGTGGCACGCCAGAGGTTACTTTAACGTCTGTAGACGTCTCTCCATTGATAACAACATGCTGTGTTCTGTTTGCTAAAAACTCTTCAATCCAGCCACACAGCTGGTCTGATATTCCGTAGGCTCTTACTTTGTTTATCAGGCGACAGTGCGGAACTGTATCGAACGCCTTCCGGAAGTCAAGAAAAATAGCATCTACCTGGGAGCCTGTATCTAATATTTTCTGGGTCTCATGAACAAATAAAGCGAGTTGGGTCTCACACGATCGCTGTTTCCGGAATCCATGTTGATTCCTACATAGCAGATTCTGGGTTTCCAAAAACGACATGATATTCGAGCAAAAAACATGTTCTAAAATTCTACAACAGATCGACGTCAGAGATATAGGTCTATAGTTTTGCGCATCTGCTCGACGACCATTCTTGAAGACTGGGACTACCTGTGCTCTTTTCCAATCATTTGGAACCTTTCGTTCCTCGAGAGACTTGCGGTACACGGCTGTTAGAAGGGGGGCAAGTTCTTTCACGTATTCTGTGTAGAATCGAATTGGTATCCCGTCAGGTCCAGTGGACTTTCCTCTGATGAGTGATTCCAGTTGCTTTTCTATTCCTTGGACACTTATTTCGATGTCAGCCATTTGTTCGTTTGTGCGAGGATTTAGAGAAGGAACTGCAGTGAGGTCTTCCTCTGTGAAACAGCTTTGGAAAAAGGTGTTTAGTATTTCAGCTTTACGCTTGTCATCCTCTGTTTCAATGCCTTCATCATCCCGGAGTGTCTGGATATGCTGTTTCGATCCACTTACTGATTTAACGTAAGACCAGAACTTCCTAGGATTTTCTGTCAAGTCGGTACATAGAATTTTACTTTCGAATTCACTGAACGCTTCACGCATAGCCCTCCTTGCGCTAACTTTGACATCGTTTAGCTTCTGTTTGTCTGAGAGGTTTTGGCTGCGTTTAAACTTGGTGTGAAGCTCTCTTTGCTTTCGGATTGCATTTCCGTAGGATTCTTCCAATGAATCTCAGTCTGGCATCTGCTTTACCGACGATCAACTTTATATGATCATTCCATTTTGAATCACTCCTAATGCGTACTCCCAGATAATTTATGGAATTAACTGCTTCCAGTTGCTGACCTGCTATTTTGTAGCTAAATGATAAGGGATCTATCTTTCTATGTATTCACAACACATTACACTTGTCTACACTGAGATTGAATTGCCATTCCCTGCACCACGCGTCAATTCTCTGCAGATCCTCCTGCATTTCAGTACAATTTTCCATTGTTACAACCTCTCGATACACCACAGCATCATATGCAAAAAGCCTCAGTGAACTTCCGATGTCATCCACAAGGTCATTTTTGTATACTGTGAATAGCAACGGTCCTACGACACTCCCCTGCGGCACACCTGAAATCACTCTTACTTCAGAAGACTTCTCTCCATTAGCAAAGTGGTCCGGTCTCAGGAAGCAATTGTCTCACTCGATCTGTTGAAGCTGCATGCGTCACATGATGTAATTCTGAGGCCGGCTACTTCATTGTTTTCCGATGACTAAGAGAATTACGATCATATGGTCACTTTGTACATATTGTCGTTGCTGGTGAGGGTGATGTTCATTTGGCTTTCCATCAGTTCATGTCTATGGCTTACTGGTCGTGCTTGCAACTGCCCCGATTTCGGGAACTCTTTGCCAACATGCTGCCTCTTACCTTACAAAGACAGAGCGTTGGATAGTTCCGAGAGCAGCTGCTGCCTTCATTGTGACTTTGCTTTCTCGTTTCTCTGTTACCTCTGTGCTCCTTCCTTTTGCGCTGTTGGTATTGTTTTGCAAAATTTAAGAAAAATGGGAGAAGAAAATGAAAGAATGAGCGATGCGAGGGAGCAAGCAGCTAATTGTTAGATATGGTGGGGGGAGGGGAGGAGGGGAAACACACCCTAGCCAGGCCTCGGCATTCGACCCTTGCCCACCTTGTTTCCATCAGCCTGAATCTGTGACAATTACTGATTGCTTTTCGCAAAATGTGTTTCATGTTTAAACGAATATTTTTCCTTGTCCATTTCTAATTAATTATACTTTCTATATATCAACTTGTCATACTCATGTTTATCATATTTATTTCAAAGTAAGTTAGCTGTTCCTATGGGCTGCTCAATAAATTACAGTTAAAGAAATGTGTTTAGCGTTGGTGCATCTGGATCGTGGAGTCCCGAGTTCGATTCCAGGCTGGGTCAGAGGTTTTTCTAGCTCGAGATGTGGGTGTTAGCGGTATCCTAGTCATTTCGTCCCACCTTCATCAAAAAGACGATCAAGTCGCCGAAGTTGCACTAAATAGAAAGACTTCTATCACGTGACCGCACAGCCTCAGACGGTGTCATCCGGCCCATAATGCCGTACGATAATTCCCATTATACACAAAGTATTTGTCTTCGTCTACTACCACTCATGCTGTTTTTTCAATGTAGTACCTTGCCACAAGTTTCGAGAATATTTTGATCATCATTATTCGCTGTGCCTACAAGAAAAAATGTTACTCAAACAAAGTAAAATGAATTATGTGTGATATAAATTTGATGTAATCGGTTCTTCTGAGAAAACAGGTTGTGGTGCCGGTAAGGGTGAAAGGCGGAAGAGAGGATGATAAAGTCCACTATTATTTTTATGATGTCCAGTTGCACCTTGTTGATTGTGAAATTGCCTGTTGGGGCTCAAGACAATATTTTGCTTCCAACACAGAAACCTTCCATCGTTGAGTCGGCCCATTTTAAATACACTATTGCATTAGTTTTGAAGGCTGTAGCGTGTCACCTAGCTTATTTAACTAACGTTTCAGTAGAAACGTAATGTATCCAACAGCATAATGCTCGCTCACATACTGCCCACGAAACTCAACGTGGTCTGCAAAACGCGCAGCAACTTCCTTGGCCAGCACGATCTGAGGACTTGGCTCCAGTACAGCAAGTGTGATGTATGATGGGTTGAGAAGTGATCCTGTGACTCATCAACCAACAGGACAGGTGGAGCAGGCGTGGCATGACGCATCCCAGGACAGTATTCGCCATGACACGATCGACTGGATGCCACATGCCAGAGTCAGTGCCTGTATTGCTGCCTGTGGAGGATACACCACATACTATCATGGGTGATTCAGCGTGGGTCGATACTTGGTAATTCAGAACTGCTTGTACTATTGATCTGTAAATGTAATCATTTCATGTATTCCGTATGCACTGTTACGACACTAAGTCTAGAGTGAATTGTACACTTCTAAGAGGGCATGCTATTTTTTTCCGGAGTGTTAAACAAAACATTTCAAAACAAAATACAGAAAGAACCAAAATTAAAATTTTTTACGACCATGGTTACACCTATACTGTTATATGGAAGTGAGTTATGGATCAATATTAATACGTGATAAAAGTAAACTACAGGCAGCAGAAATGAAATTTTTAGGAATGTTAGAGGTATTACCAGTTGTATGAGTGTAAAGAAAATTTCGCGTCAGGCCATGATTTACCGGCCAAGAAGAAGAAGTGACGCAAGAAGATGGAGAACGGGGTTGCAGTGAAAAGTGACTAAAGCATGCAGAGCAGGAAACAAAGGAGAGTCATAGAGTCAATTGACGAACTTTTGGACTGACGGCATCTGAATGCAGTGTCTGGATGGAGAGTAGCGGGCCGGAGTGGCCGAGCGGTTCTAGGCGCTACAGTCTGGAACCGCGCGACGGTACGGTCGCAGGTTCGAATCCTGTCTCGGGCATGGATGTGTGTGATGTCCTTAGGTTAGTTAGGTTTAAGTAGTTCTAAGTTCCAGGGGACTGATGACCTCAGATGTTAAGTCCCATAGTACTCAGAGCCATTTGACCCATTTTTGATTTGGATGGAGAGTGAATGAAACTGAATAACATGGGTGGGAGTACTTTCGGTAAATTAAATAGGATATTCAAAACCAAACTGGTACGTCTGGAATAGAAAGTTTACAGGCCTCTAGTTATTAACTTCGTAATGATTGGTAGGTATTAATAGGCATTGACTTTTAATATTAAAACAATCAAGAAACTGAAAGCTATGAACAAGCGCAGGTTGGGCACTAGTAAGAGATAAGCACGAAAATAAACAATTGCATCAGTGAACAGACTAGAGTGGGAAACGTAATTCTTATTCTTATGAAAATTTAATGGAGATGAGGAGGACATTCTCCGAGTTAACAGATTGTCGACAGGCCAAGGAAGTACTTTGCTGAAATGCAAAAGATAGCAAAAGACAGAAAAGACAAACTAATGGTGATGTGGAAGAAGCGTGGCAGGTGGGGGGGGGGGGGGGGGCAACATGCAGGAGCAACACTGTATATTGATTGCTGAAAATCTGTTAAGTTGCAGATCTGGAGAAGGCCTTTATCCAGAAGTGTACGTCAAATGGCTGATGATGAAGAGGCTTCTGCAGTGTCACTGTCCAGATATATGGATGATTTATGGAATCATTTCGAAATGTGTATTGTGGAACAGTTCCTCTGTTGCAATGACCGGTACTTTTCTGAAGTTACTCTATGAGAATCGACTCTGCCCTACTCGTCCATGGCTCGATTCACTAACAACTTCACTGACCACCATCACTTAAGGTAACGCTGAATGTCTAGCATACGGGATGAGCGAGTTTCAAATTCTCGTCTGGTCATCCTGGTATGCGTTTCCACATATATTTCTTTCCCTACTCTACAACAGCGGAAATAGTGAATCATATCTGATGCACTATATAATGTATATTTCTATATTCTCTTATGTGGCTACATCTGTCCACTGTAGATGGTGCCTAAGAATTACTGCCCTTTTTCCTTAATTATTATTTAGTACTCACAGACCTATTTTCGCTCTGTGTCTTCGATTATGACTGGTGTGACAACCCACGATATCATCAAGCAATCACTCTGTAAGGTGGCAGCTTGAATTAATGTTAGTTTCGCACTTTACATGAGATTTTATATGGTGTAATAAGTGGAAGGATATGTCAGCTGACATACATTAGCCGGCCGTTGTGGCCGAGCGGTTCTAGACACTTCAGTCTGCAACCGCACTGCTGCTACGGCCGTAGGTTAGAATCCTGCCTCAGGCATGGGTGAGTGTGCTGTCATTAGGTTAGTTAGGTTTAAGTAGTTCTAGGTCTAGGGGACTGATGACCTCAGATGTTAAGACCCATAGTGCTTAGAACCATTTGAACCATTTTTGACACACATTGGTGATAGTAAGCAGATTTGCCGATCAAAATGGACAGTACATAATGGAAAGGCATGACACTCGATTCGATGGTATTAACACGCCGAACACAAATCCAGCATGTCAATGAGCAAAAGGTGAAAAAGCTGCCAGAAGAAACGTTTTAGTTTGAGGGCAGACGCAAGTTGCGACGTCATGGCCTGCATACAATGGAAGGCTTCTAACAGGGGTTGGTGACCCACAGCGAGAGAGACAACAAACGCGCTGGGCGATATATCGAGGGGAGCAGGTAGCGGCCCAGTCCTGCTTGCGATGGAGAAGTTCTTTAGAAGACTGTGTCGTGGAATTTCCAGATGGGTAGAAACAGACCAGCGATGCAGTTGATCGCGTGAAAGATCACGTGAAAGAAGGTGGTATACTAGTGATGGACACATGTAACTTTCAGGCCTCAGGAGTGGGCACAAAATGTACGACTGACTGTAATAAACTTGGTAGGAGAAAAATGGGCGATGTTTCGACGCAGCTTAAAGGTAGGCCCTTTGCGATAGGCTGGGGTAGTTTCCATGAAATGAAAGAAACAATCCCATTGGTTTGAAAAAGCGTGACGTGAAGCACGAAAGCACACAGGTGGGGGATAGCGAAAGACACAATACCGAAAACTTTGTGGACTCTCCTCTGAACCAGCGTCAAGTGTAGAACAGGGTGCATCACGCTCTGTACGACGCCAAAAGAGGAATTTTGTGTGGACACTGTGTTCACTTTGGCTGACATTCAGCTAGAAACTAGCTGAAGAGTCGTTGAGCTCCAATAGCAGAGAAACGAAACAGCCATGTAGTTAATTGTTCTTGTGAGAACTGAGAGAGCATTGAAGTATACATGCTGCTCCATCTATGCACATGTACATCGCCACATTTTCCAGACTAGGGATGAATGCATGTTTTCTCACCTAATGAGAAACATAGGACAGTTTCAGCTAATAAAATCAGTAAAGATTTTGATTAGCTTTTTATAGGATTTCCAGAGGGCAAGAGCAGCCATGCAGCCGACAGCACGTTGCAGCTAAAAGTAAATGCCGCTGGCAGAGGCATAAAATTGTTGGATCACCAGCTTGCGTCAACTGTGAATCCGAGCAGCCTTGAGTAATCTTTTGCTCGTCTTGTCACAAAAACTAACCATCCTCTGTAGACTTGATTTCACGCTAAATAGTACCAAAGTTAGAACAGCAGTCGGATGATTTGTCGTAATATTGGCCAATTTCACTGTTTAGAAGTAAGAAAAATCTTGCAGAGAACCTTCTATTTAAATTTGACATTGTTGTGTTCAGTGTTATTTCTGCTAAACAGAACGTAATGTGTTTTCTTGACAACTGTCCTGAAATTGTCATGTCACAATCTATGTAAACCTGTATACTTCTTTAACAACAAAATAGGAATAAACCAATTTTAAAGCTAAACACCGATGTGAACTCTGTCATAAAATAAGGGTCCACTCCTATCTCAAAAAATTTATTCTAGTGACTCTAACGCACTCACAGGGTGTTTTTGCAGATGTCTGACGAACATGAAAAGGAGTGGAGTGTCAGAACTCTTTAGCAAGTGGACCCAGGCCTTACGCTTCCCAATGAACACTCGTACGAGTCACTGTGATAGCTCTTCGCCAGTAGAGTTCTCGAGATCTGTGCACGGGATTTTCGTATTTTACGACGGCTGCCTTGCGTCATCCGCTTTACATTCACCTTCATCAGCACATGTAATGCAACAAATGGCACCCGTGGCAATAATACTGTTTGAACACGCCTAATACCGGTCGAAAGTGCTTATGGTTGTGTCAAAATTAAAAGGAAGTTCGTTAAATGTTAGTCACGGATCTTCTTCGAAAAATGGCATTTTTCCAAAAACATTTTTTTCGATTAGCTTTATTCTTATTTTTTTCTGGCGAAAAAATCTGCAAAGACTTCACCAGATCTGTCCAATCTCTTAACAATTACTGCATATTGTTACTTATCTGCAGTCAGCGATTGCATTATTTCTAGACCTCTTCTTTGAGTGTTACCAAACGCAATTCACAGACTTCCATCATATTAATCGAATCTGGGTTATTGTACTTTAGATGTATCGCATTGTCTTGGGAATATACTAGTGGCTAGTAGTGTGACAAAACGTCTGCATTCAGGAGAATAAGCCAAAGCAAGGAATTTGCAGACATCAGTGTTGTAGGAAATTTATCTATCGGTTAAATTTCCGTTACTGTCTGGTAAAAAAGACTGATATCAATCATGAAATATGGCTGTGTAACAGATTAAAATATGCGAATAAATGGTATACACAATTCTAGTAATGTTACAAAATTCTAGTAACATGGGAACAACGTTGTACAGTTCAGATGAAACAGTGATGGTTGAGAATATTTGCTCTGTACGCTTTGATTAAAATATCGATGATGCAGCTGTGTAGTGTACGACGAAGTTAGAAGCTAGTGTAATCTTGATTGACTTCGTTATGTCCGAAATGTGAAAAAAATCCTTACCCTCCTTCACACGCAACCGGACACAGTTCCGTGAAATGATGTTTGGCTACCTCCTTTTATACGTCATGTTGCTAATTAAGACTCATGAACTTCTGAAATGTAAAGAACTTTTATGGTACAAGAAGAACGGTAATTTGGTGAACTATTCCTTTTAACAGTATAAATTTTTCTTGTGGAATTTTTTATCGTCAAGTTTTTAATTTTTAAGTATTGACGATTGAGGTCATACATTTTTCAGTAACAACAAAGTGACTTGTTAATAATATTCAACTGTACAGGGTGTTCGAAAAGTCCCACTACAACCTTTTAGGAGTAACCGGGAGTGAGTACATAATATTTTGAATAGGAAGCCGTGTACGGAAAAGTACCATTTCCGTGCTACAGCCGTCTGAAGACATGTTTGCTAAGTAGGTAAGCAACATGGTCGTGATGGTGGAAGGTGGTTACGTCAGATCGGGTTATGCCATTTGACGTATGTCGTACCTCTATGACGAGGTTCAAGCCTCATTCATGTGTCTGTGAGTGTTAGAGCAAAATGGTTGCGTACACCTTCAAAGAATGTACCATCGTGATACTTCTGACTGTTGAAGGTCACGGTAATGGAAGAGCTGCACGTCGCCTTTACCTAGATCGTTCTCCACGCGTCCGACTCCATCGCCTACCCTTTCCGCCACAATTACGCAAAGGCTTCGAGAAAGGATACATTCACAGTCAGCAAGCGAGACTGTGGTGCTCCAAGGAGAAGTTGCACGCCCGAATTGGAAGAGTCCGTACTGCATCACATGGAAGAGAGCCCGTCAACGAGTACGCCAGCTGAATGAGATTTTCACTCTGCAGCGGAGTGTGCGCAGATATGAAACTTCCTGGCAGATTTAAACTGTGCGCCGGACCGAGACTAGAACTCGGGATCTCTGCCGTTCATGGGCAAGTGCTCTACCAACTGAGCTACCCAAGCACGACTCACGACCCGCCCTCACAGCTTCAATTCTGCCAGTACCTCATCTCCTAGCTTCCAAACTTCACAGAAGCTCTTCTGCGAACCTTGCAGAACTAGCACTCCTGGTAGAAAGAAGTTACAGTTTCGGTCCGGCACACACTTGTAATCTTCCAGGAAGTTTCAGTACACGAGAAATTTCCTTGGCTATTAATGAGTGGAACTGTACAACAAGTGATGTACTCGGCCACATCTAGTCAGTTACTTGTAAAACTACTCGCGTCATCAAAATATTTTTAAATTGTTGTAGCACAGAAACGGTGTTTCCGATCATGGGTTCCAATTGAAAGTATTACCTATTCACTCCCCTCCACAAGTCCTAGAAGTTTGTAATGATAATTTCCGAACACCCTGTACATTATCCCTCGTCCACAAAACAGAACATACAGCGTGAATTACACGGAAGGTGAAGAAGTAAACGTCATATGTCTAATGCAAGCTAAATGAGCACTGTTTTCTTACACATAACATAACATTCTAATGAAAAAGACGTAATTTGAGAACGAAAACACAATATCTGAATGTCTTAGAATAACATATTTACTAGTCACTTTCCAAGGCCGTTCTCAATAAACACCGTTAGCTAAGGGAACTGATGTGAGTGAAATAGAAAGATAATAAGAGAATGAACGATTGCCGCACTGGTACTTTTTTAGAGTAAAATCTATCGCAGAAGAATCAGTGTAGTCTCGGTGGACCTAGGTTAGTATGATGTAACGATCAGCAATCATACCTATATTGCGTGCAGAACATGTTGACGAATCACTGAAGAAAAAAGGCAAATTTCGAAGAAATCTGAGTTAGCAAACCAGGAAGACATATTAAATATTAATGAAATTTGGGCGTTCTCAATTTATAGGCGCAAGATGAGGACCTCCTTACTCTCCTTCACATAGTTCATAGCCCTACGACGCATGAATTCTTGCTCCGGCCAGAGGACGTTCCAATGTGTGGTGCTTTTGGCGCACAGATCAATGCACACCACATTTTATTAAAATGAGTTTTATGTGAATGCGTCCCAAAGAACAGACAATAGGCATTCATACAACTGATACGCCTCGACAGGCTATGAATCTTCAACCGTCAGTGCAGACACACAGTTACGTTCGACCTCCAGCGGGAATCTGAAATGATCGAGTATGGACGACATGGAGTGGAATGCGGATGAATGGTGGTGGAAGGTGGAAGTGGACGTCGATCGAGGAGCGTTCGATAGGAACTTACCACAAACTTTTTCTACAGCTTTTCGCTCGTCACCGCTGATTCGGGATGAAGTCCCGGTGCAGCTGATATGATTAGATCCTTCCTTTTCTCTCCTCTCCACCTTCAATTTATATAACACTGCGTTTTATTTTCACACCAGAGGGCAGCGGCAGATATGCCGACACTTCTGTCCTCTAATGTATGTGACGTTCAAACGATGTGGTGGGAGTTTCATACGTCCATTTTACTTCATAAAATTTTAGGGAGCTGTTTTTAATGTGTTAAAAGGGTGACTGGCTCACTCAGTTTGTAAGTGGTAAGCCAGCCACATTTCCGTGTACCGTTATTTTAACTCATCTGTCATTTTACTTTAGTTTTAACTCCAGATACAATACCTTTCACCCTTCCCTTCGTTGTTTTACGACGTGTGAGACAGAGCGATTGAAGGTCGACACGAGTGAGGTGAGAATGAGTGAGTGAGTGTCATTTTGTGGGTTTGCTCGTTACGGTGTCATAACCTTTTTAGCTATTTCATCCACATTCATTTGTTTTAATATCAGTAAAGGTGCTGATAACCTCCACACAGACCACGTTAGAAGCCATTGAGCTCTCTCTGCTGTTGCTGCTTCCCTATTGGCAACACTCTTTCTACTCGTACTGTATGACTTTCGGCTTTTCCTTATATGTGGGCCGTGGAGAAGTTTGTTATCCTCACGACATGTACTTCTAACAATTGGTTGGTGTGGAATGGTTGTGGATCGTACACTACTGGCCATTAAAATTGCTGCACCAAGAAGAAATGCAGATGATAAACGGGTATTCATTGGACAAATATGTCATACTAGAACTGACATGTGATTACATTTTCACGCAATTTAGGTGCATAGATCCTGAGAAATCAGTACCCAGAAAAACCACCTCTGGCCGTAATAACGGCCTTGACACGCCTCGGCATTAAGTCAGAGAGAGCTTGGATGGCGTGTACGGGTACAGCTGCCCGTGCAGCTTCAACACGATACCACAGTTCATCAAGAGTAGTGACTGGCGTATTGTGACGAGCCAGTTGCTCGGCCACCATTGACCAAACGTTTTCAATTGGTGAGAGATCTGAAGAATGTGCTAGCCAGGGCAGCAGTCGAATATTTTCTGTATCCAGAAAGGCCCGTACAGGACCTACAACATGCATTATCCTGCTGAAATGTAGGGTTTCGCAGAGATTCAATGAAGGGTAGAGCCACGGGTCCTAACACATTTGAAACGTAACGTCCACTGTTCAAAGTGCCGTCAGTGCGAACAAGAGGTGACCGAGACGTGTAACCAATGGCACTCCTTACCATCTCGCCGGGTGATACGCCAGTATGGCGATGAGGGATACACGCTTCCAATGTGCGTTTACCGCGATGTCGCCAGACACGGATGCGACATCATGATGCTGTAAACAGGACCTGGATTCATCCGAAAAAATGACGTTTTGCCGTTCGTGCACCCAGGTTCGTCGTGGAGTAGACCATCGCAGGCGCTTCTGTCTGTGATGCAGCGTCAAGGGTAACAGCAGCCATGGTCTCCGAGCTGATATTCCATGCTGCAGCAAACGTCGTCGAACTGTTCGTGCACATGGTTGTTGTCTTGCAAACGCCCCCATCTGTTGACTAGGGATCGAGACGTGGCTGCACATTCCGTTACAGCCATGCGGATAAGATGCCTGTCATCTCGACTGCTAGTGATACGAGACCGTTGGGATCCAGCACGGCGTTCCGTATTACCCTCCTGAACCCACTGATTCCATATTCTGCTAACAGTCATTGGATCTCGACCAACGCGTGCATTAGTGTCGCGATACGATAAACCGCAATCGCTATAGGCTACAATCCGACCTTTATCGAAGTCGGAAACGTGATGGTACGCATTTCTCCTCCTTACACGAGGCATCACAACAACATTTCACCAGGCAACGCCGGTGAACTTCTGTTTGTGTATGAGAAATCAGTTGGAAACTTTCCTCATGTCCGCACGTTGTAGGTGTCGCCACCGGCGCCAACCTTGTGTGAATGCTCTGAAAATCTCATCATTTGCATATCACAGCATCTTCTTCCTGTCGGTTTCGCGTCTGTAGCACGTCATGCTCTTGGTGTAGCAATTTTAATGGACAGTAGTGTACCTTCGGTGATATTCTTATTGGTTATGTGTGTTGTGTTACCCTATGGTTAATATACGATTAGAGACTTTGTTACATGTTCCCTAGGGTGTTAATTAATTCATTTGCTGAGCGATTAGTATGGAGGTAAAAGGTTTTGGCGCTGTTTCTGTACCTGACGTTGAGCTCTCCGCCGTTCACGGCGGCGTGCACGTGCGCCGTCGGGATTGTCTGCAGCTTCTTGAGATGGACTTCTGCAGCATATCCCCACGCTGTGGAGTTGTGTTCAAGGATGGAGAGTATCAGGCTAGGTTGCTGCTTCGAAGCAGGTATGTGTAAAACACACGGAGCCTGCGAACTGCCTTAACCATCAGATCACCAACGTGCCTATGCCATGTGAGGCGTTGGTGCATGATCACACCAAGGTATTTCACGGCACGCCAGCCTTTGGAGACGCTGTGTGGGTTGTCCCCGTCGGCTTAGGGGGGTCTCTTTCCCTTTCCTGTGGATTGATACTATAGCGTGAATCTTGCACATGTTTAACGCAATATGCCACTTTTGGCCTATTCTTCCGTATTCTAAAGTACGTTTTGGAACCGCCTTGTTACTAGGCTTCTGGCGCTAAAATAGTATCATTACCGGTTTCTACTTATAACCATGTGATTATAAGCAGTCTGTTTGCAACAAAAATGGGGTATAGTAAATTACTAGGAAGCTGAATTGCGAATTTGGCTACCGTGGTTCAAATCCCCGTCCGACCACCCCGATTTAGGTTTCTCATGATTCCCTAAATTGCAACAGACGAATGCCGGAATAGCTCGTTTCAAAGGGCACGGCCGACTGTCTTTCGCAACCTCGAAAAGAATCCGAGCTTGTGCTCCGTTTTAATGACCTCGTTGCCGACGGGACGATAAACCCTATTCTTCCTTCTTCCTTCTTCCTTTCGTGCAGGGACTGGCAGTTGACGCTCAGTATTAAACAGTGTAATATATTACGCACAAAGAGGCAGAAAGACTCATTATTGTATGATAACTCGATCGCACAACTCTCACTTGAGGGAGAGCGTTCATGAAATTTACCGAAAATGTCAATTTTAAATTTCTTTGTTATTTGCTAGTAAACTCACGGACAATAATTTCCCAAAGTGTCAGTGACGAAATTGTATCCGAAGTGGCCGGAAAATAATTAAACGTGTGACGTGACCTTCCTGTCACAGCCACGTTTTGGAGCAGGACTTCAATACTAGCTCGGTGAACAACGATTCCATGGCTTGCTTTCAAGCAAACTGGCATTGGATACATATAGAAGGCTGTGGTCTATAATCTTTGGTTTTGTAGATCATCACTGACTCTGCTCCGTTGGAATATAGAAAGGGTGTTAGCGACCACAACAGACTCACAAAGAAGACTGTAGACACTCTTCAAGTGTATCACTGCAACGCTACCAGACAGAACCTGTCCAGTGTAAGTGCCATGAAAAGTGCAGTATTTCTTACATCAGTACTCGAACGAGTCTCTAAGTTCACGCATACGGAAACGATGCCCTAAACCGCATTTTTGTCTGCTACAGTTGTCGGAATTGCAACTTACGATGCAGTTCTTGTATTTAATGTTGGGAACGTAGGGAGGGTGAAGATATTAGAGAGAATGGGGCTCTAGAATAGGAAATTACACTCAGGACATCTTAAGAAATATAGATTTACAGCACCTCTCTGCAGCTGGAAAGCGGGCCGGTGTGGCCGGGAGGTTCTAGGCGCTTCAGTCTGGAACCGCACGACCGCTACGGTCGCAGGTTCGAATCCTGCCTCGGGCAGGGATGTGTGTGATGTCCATAGGTTAGTTAGGTTCTAAGTTCTAGGGGACTGATGGCGTCAGATGTTAACTCTCATAGTGCTCAGAGCCATTTTTTTGCAGCTGGAAAGTCAGTTGAAACCCTGGTAAACGGAAGAAGACAGGAGACGAAAAACCGGAAGAGAATCCTTGATGGGAAGAAGGACCCTGAGTACAAATCTGTGACGTTCTGAAAAGGTGACATAAGAATAAAAGTTAGATTTAATTTTAAGTTGCATTTCCCGAAAATTATGTGCTTTAAAGTTTATGTATCTTTTTTTCAAAACCTGTGAAGGCTAAAATTATGAAATTTTGTACACTTATTTCTATGGCTCCAATAAATATATCAAGAGTAAATTTTGAAAATCTGAGTGTAAGCTGTGTTATAGGGCAAAGTTCTTGGAATTTTGCGTGAATTTTGTATTATACTTACACAATGATCGTTAAAAATATTAAAATTCTCCTATTCGATATGTTCAAAAAACTTCATGAGAGAAGCTTACTATAGAAAAGAGATTAAACAGAGAAAATTTTGCAGAAATATCTTCAACAGTTTGTGAGAAAAAGAAGCATATACAAGTTTTTGAAAATAAAATTTTTAAATTCCATAAAACAGGTAAATGGCTAATGGCTCTGAGCACTATGGGACTTGGCTTCAGAGGTCATCAGTCCCCTAGAACTTAGAACCTAACTAACCTAAGGATATCACAAACATCCATGCCCGAGGCAGGATTCGAACCTGCGACCGTAGTGGTCGCGCGGTTCCAGGCTGTAGCGCCTAGAACCGCTCGGCTTATACGGCCGGCAAAACTGCTAAATACTTATAATCCAAGGAACTTAATAATAAATGTGTTACTTTCATTTAAAGCATGGTACAAAATTTCGTTGCCTTATCTTAAAAATTGTGGAATCGGTGGATCTTTAAAATAGTATGTATTTTTCATGAACGTCACCCCTTAAAACAGTCAAATCCGTTAAATAATTGAGAGTAAGCGTAAAGAGCAACTTTAAATGGAACGACAATTAAAAACTAATCGCAGGCTATGTCGCTGCCAGACTAGGATTCATTGGACGTATGCGCAGGAAATGTAGTCCATACCGAAACCCTTGTTCGACGAATATTTCAATATTGCTCGTCAGAACCCAGTCAATACCAGATAGGCCTGAACAACGAAATAGTGAATCCAAAATCGAACACGTTTCTCCACAGATTCATTTAATAAAAACGAAAGCGTCACGGAGACGCTCATCCAAATACAGTGGCAAGTGCTACAAGAGAGGCGTTGTTTATCAGGGTGTGGATGTGTCAAAATTTCGGGAGCCTTCTTTCCTAGAAAAGTTTGCAATGCTTCCTCGTATCTATATGTCGCAAAAAAATCATGGGTGTCAGTTTAGAGATATTCGAGCTCGGACGGAGTTCATCCTCCGAACCATTCGTGACTGGCGCAAGAGACTGCACAAAAGTGCACTTCGTCACAAACAGTAAGGTGGCTTGTGAAATATAGATGAGCATTCAGATGTGGCGCTACCACTGTTGCTTGCTGCTTTTATCTTAAAGGTGCATAATAGACTGAGCATATATGATGCCTTTATAAACAGAAGTGTTTGGCTGCACTACGCTTTCTCACCAGCTTCAGTCGTTTACCAAGCGGGCTCTGCCTCACATGCCGTCAATCCATTAAAACGGCTCCCTGCACACCGAAGAGTTTAAAATAATTTCTCGAACAGGATTTATGTACCCTTTTTTTCATAAAGGTAATCTACTTGGCGGTATCTGGATTTATCGCGCGCGTTAACTGCCGCTGGGATGATTCAGTGGTGGCGTGCGTCGGAAGCTAGATGAATTTTAATTGAAAAGCAACTGTTTTCGGTCTCAATTGCTTAATGTTATTATCTCAGCCATGATCAGTATAAGGCCAGCACTCTGTATACTTTATGCTGCTGATGCATATTCATCCCGATGCTCTGGCACTGAACTGAGGGCACGCCTGGAGCACTCAGTGGGTGAGTCAACCCTCCAAAGTTGATCGAACGGGATGTTCGAACACGCATGCTTACTGTTAGTTTTGCCCTTTCACGCGGTGTTGTTATTTGTCTTTGCACTGTACCGTCCAGAACCGTGTCCTAGCCTTTGCTGTCGGCTAACCACACGTGGGCAAAGGGAAACGTTGCCTTATAACGCAGAGGTCCAAATATTCGTAAATGTTGCATATTGCTTCATTGTCAATACTACACATAGAAGGAAACAAAACTGATTTTGTTCTGACAGTTACAGTACCAACAAAACGACAGTAAGAAGATAAAAAAAGTTCCTCTTGAAAACACAAACAAATGAACAAAAACAAAACTTTGCAAAAGAATCCAGTGTAAAAACAATTTATTCTCTCTGTCACGTTGCATAACACAATTTTTATGAACCAAATGGCCCTCCTTGTAATAGGAGACACTTCTGAATACAGGTAGGCATACTCGTTACCAGAATTGTCCAGATTAACCTGAGGCATATGATCCCATTCCTCCACAGCGGCCTCTATGAGACAGGACGATTGCAAATCGCGAATAATTTTAGCATGGCCCGTACATTCTCAATGAAGTTGAGATCTGGAGGATATGGAGGCCATTTCAGCCGACCGATTCTTGCTTCACTAGGAAGGTGGTGACAGGACTGTGACGATGAGGGCGTCCGTGCATTATCGTCCATCGGCGTGGACTCCGGTCCAATACATTCATCCGATGGAGCCACAGCGCTTGCCAGGATTTCGACCCGATACTTCTCACCAGTTATCCTCCCATGTATTGACACAGGGGTGTCCTGCTGCCATACATGGTTCCATCCCGAAACGTAACTGAGCGACCTTGGTAAGGGCGGCAATCTACGAGTAGATACAGTTAAGGAGTAAACGTTGTCCTGCAGGCAACGACGACAACATTTACACCTTAACTATAACGTATATTGCCAACCTTATCAAGGTGAATATGCGTCAACAGCATGAAGTATATGGAATGTTGGCCTTACACTGATCAAGGCAGCAGAACAGCCTTTGTGTGACAGACTAGCACACGTTGTGGCTCCACTTGCCTTCGTTGCCTCCACCCAATAATATCAGTATTGTGGGAGTGGGGACTGATAAAGGTCTCATTAGAAAAGGGTGTTGTGTCCCACTGCTGCCTAGTCCACAAAGAGTAGTTTCGTGCCTATACGACTCGAGTCCCTCCCGGCACCGATTTAGATGAGGAGCCTTGAGAGGTCTTGCGGCACGTAATCCCTGCTTATGGAATCTGCTCTCCTGTAGCGTTTTGGAACTGTCGCTTTAGACGTATAGCACTGAGTTATCTCAGCTTGCTGTTATACGCAGGTATTGGTCCTGCACACCTCTTTTTCTTCCGTGGCTTCTGTGAGGATCAGCGACTGATCCTATCGCTAGAAAATTGTTCCAGATTCTGGAGACGCCACTTTGGCTCAGAGCGACATCGCTGCGACCGTCACCTAATAACAGACGTCTCATAACGACACAGAGCAGAATTATTACAATGTTTAAAGCTGACACGGTTGCCTTAGACTATACATACTACCCCTTCACGGTGGTAACATGGACTTTTACATTACAAAAGAAACAGGTACACTTGCCTAATACCGTGTAGGGCACGTGCAGAAGTGCCTCAGCTCCACTAATGTCTGGCGTAATGCTGGAGGGAACTGACACTATGAATCCTGCAGGGCTGTCCATAAATCCGTAAGAGTACGACTGGGTGGAGATCTCTTCCGAACAGCACGTTGCAAGGCATCCCAGATATGCTCAATAATGTTCATGTCTGGAGACTTTGGTGACCAGCGGAAGTGTTTAAACTTAGAAGAGTGTTCCTGAAGCCACTCTGTAGCATTTCTGGGCGTGTGGGGTGTCGCATTGTCCTGCTGGAATTGTCCAAGTCAGTCGGAATGCACAGTAGACATGACTGGAAGATGCGATCAGACATGATGCATACGTGCGTTTCACCTGTCAGAGCCGTATCTAGACGTATCAGGGGTCCCATATCATTCCAACTGCACGCGCCCCACACCATTACAGAGCCTCCACCATCTTGAACAGTCGCCTAATGACATGCAGGGTCCATTCGCTCGATACAATATGAAACGACACTCCTCCGAATAGTTAACCTGTTTCCAGTCATTAACAGTCCAGTGTCGGTGTAGACGGGTCCAGGCGAGGCGTAAAGCTTTGTGTCGTGCAGTCATGAAAGTTACAGACCTTCGGCTACTAAAGCCCATTCGATGACGTTTCTTTGAATTTTTCGCACGCTGACACTTGTTGATGGCCCAGCACTGAAATATACAGCAATTTGCGGAAGGGTTGCACTTCTGTCACTTTGAACGATTCTCTTCAGTCGTCGCTGGTCCCGTTCTTGCAGGATCTTTTTTTGGCCGTAGCGATGTCGGAGATTGATGTTTTTCCGGTTTCCTGTTATTCACGGTATACTCGTGAAACGGTCGTACGGGAAAATCTCCACTTCATCGCTACCTCAGAGATACTGTGTCCCATTGCTCATGTGCCGACCATAAAACCGGATTCAAACTCACTTATATCTTGATAACCTGCCATTATACCAGCAGCAACCGATCTAACAAAAAAATGGCTCTGAGCACTATGTGACTTAACTTCTGAGGTCATCAGTCCCCTGGAACTTAGAACTACTTAAACCTAACTAACCTAAGGACGTCATACACACCCATGCCCGAGGCAGGATTCGAACCTGCGACCGTAGCGGTCGCGCGGTTCCAGAGTGTAGCGCCTAGAACCGCTCGGCCACAACGGCCGGCCAACCGATCTAACAAATGCGCCAAAAACTTGTGGTCTCTAATACGTGTTGCTGACCACAGCACCGTCTTCCTCCTGTTTACATCTGTATTTGGTGCTTCAGTTTATATTATAACGTACTTCCGGATTACAACGATCAATATTAAAATTTCAGCAGTATGCAACAGTTACTTTGACCACTGCATGGCTCTGTATGTGGTGTGCAGCTGGAGGACACTGTCCTATTTCAGCGCTCTACCCGTAAGAGAGGACTATAAGGTACTGGCACACTGTCTGATTTCTGCGATTCTTATTGTCATTACACAAAAAAGGTAAACAGAATGGCGAATACTCAACGTATAAAGATTAGTTCTGAGTTACAAACGAGGCCCGAAATTTCACAACATGAGTCACACCCCAAAAGTCAAGAAAAAGTACATGTACAACACGTCCGTATCAGAGCATTAATGCATGAAAATGCTAATTATAAACCGCACAAAAACCGGCGCTGACGAAAGCGCGGCAGACACCTAGAGTCTCGGCCATGCGCTCTCTCAGTGCGCAGTACCTATGAAAAAGGTAGAGGTTACAAAAGTGGCGTGAAGCAGTTACAATGGTGCGCTTCAATCACGTAACTTGAATATGAGTCCTTAATCGATGCTTATGGATTTTTACTTGTCACTCACCAAGGGACTCTGACCATTCCCAAGGTAACGTTTACTACCTGGTTAGAGGAACACTGAAACGTCCCCTTAGAACAATTATACATGACTGTGCTTAAACTGACACACAATATTTTTAGCGCAACGCAATCTGACTTTCAAAAATCCCTACAAAAGAATGGCCCTATACGTTTCACAAATCACTTACCTCACAAAAATCTTGGTTACTCGAACTACTGCAATACAGCGAGCGCCACTACTGCCAGCTAAATAAAAGATTCAAACTACGGAAGGCACTAGCTACTGATAGGCATAGTTAGCAAATGAAAGATTTTTATAGAGAACAAACAATGTATTTACCTTAATAGTCATCAAAAGTCATAATATATATAGCAGTTCATGACATCCAGTCTTACAAATTTCAAAATTCCGCCATTTCTCTCCCCACATCCACCACTGCTGGCGGCTCACCTCCAACTGCGCAACGCTACGCGCTGTTAACATCCATCTGCCCAACACTACAATGGCAGACAACAATGCAAACTAGCCACAGACTGCACACAGCACAGCCAGTGATTTTTCATACAGAGCGCTACGTGGCGTTACCAATAAGAAAAGATAAACAGCCTACTTACAACACAACAAAGCAGCAATTGTGCATGGCATGGGTTGGAATGTTTTGATTAATTGAGTAGTGGTACTTTATTCTTTAATACCAGATTTATGCTTTTACATAACAGTAGCACGTTTATCATAGCTAGGTTTTAATTGCCAACACACGACTCAAAGTATCCAGTTTAGTTATTTTATCATTCCTCATGTTCAATGACAGCACCACTGTTAGCAAGAGCTTTTATTCATTGTTCACAGACACAATACACTGAGGTGACCAAAGTCATGGGCTAGTGATAAGCATATATACAGAAGGCGGTAGTATCGCATACACAAGGTGTAAAAGGGCTGTGCATAGGCAGAGCTGTCACTTGCACCCAGGAGATACATGTGAAAAGGTTTCCGACGTCGCACGACGGGAATTAGCAGACTTCTGAACGCGGAATGGTAGTTGCAACTAGACGTACGGGACATTCCGTTTCGGAAATCGTTAGGAAATTCAGAACTCCGAGATCCACAGCGTCAAGAGTGTGCCGAGAACAGTAAATTTCAGGTATTACCTCTTGTAAGTAGGCTGTTTATGTTTTCTTTATGTAAGTAGGCTGTTTATGTTTTCTTATCGGCAACGTTACGTAGCGCTCGGTATGAAAATCACTGGCTGTGCTGTGTGCAGTCTGTAGCTAGTTTGCATTGTTGTCTGCCATTGTAGTGTTGGGCAGCGGCAGCTGGATGTGAACAGCGCGTAGCGTTGCGCAGTTGGAGGTGAGCCGCCAGCAGTGGTGGATGTGGGGAGAGAGATGGCGGAGTTTTGTAATTTGTCATGAACTGCTACATATATTATGAGTATTAAGGTAAATACATTGTTTGTTCTCTACAAAAATCTTTCATTTTGCTAACTATGCCTTTCAGTAGTTAGTGCCTTCCGTAGTTTGAATCTTTTATTTAGCTGGCAGTAGTGGCGCTAGTTGTATTGCAGTAGTTCGAGTAACCAAGATTTTTGTGAGGTAATTGATTTGTGAAAGGTATAGGTTAATGTTAGTCAGGGCCATTGTTTTGTAGGGATTATTGAAAGTCAGATTGCGTTGCGCTAAAAATATTGTGTGTCAGTTTAAGCACAGTATTGTATAAATTTTTCAAAGTGGACGTTTTACTCGCACCACGAACAACGAGGTGATCGACGACCATCACTTAACGACCGAGAACAGCGTAGAGTTGTCAGTGCTAAAATACAAGCAACAATGAATGATACAACCGCAGAAATGAAAGTCGGACTTATATAACGAACGCATCCGTTAGGACAGTGCTCCGAAATTTCTGGTCAGTGGGCGATGGCAGCACACGATCGACCCGAATGCCTGTGCTACAGCACGACTTTGCCTGCAGCGCCTCTTCTGGGCTCGTGACCATGTCGATTGGAATTAGACGACTGGAAAACCGTGGCCTGGTCAGGTAAGTCCCGACTTCAGTTGGTAAGAACTGATGGTTGGGTTCGAGTGTGGCGCAGACGTCACAAAGCCATGGACCCAAGTTGTCACCAAGGCACTGTGGAAGCTGGTCATGGCTACATAATGGTGTGGACTGTGTTTAAATGGAAAGGATTGGGTCCTCTGGTGGGAATGGTTGTGTACAACTACTTAGAGACCTTTTGCAGCCGCTCATGTACTTCATTTTCCGAAACAACGATGGAATTTTTAGGGATGACTATGCATCATATCACTGGGCCGAGACTGATCGCGGTTAATTTGAAGAACATGTGGGACAATTAGAGAGAATGATTTGACCACACACATCACCCGACATAAATCCCATCGACCATTTGTTGTTGTTGTTGTTGTTGTGGTCTTCAGTCCTGAAACTGGTTTGATGCAGCTCTCCATGCTACTCTATCCTGTGCAAGCTTCTTCCTCTCCCAGTACCTACTGCAGCCTACATCCTTCTGAATCTGCTTAGTGTATTCATCTCTTGGTCATTTATGGGACATAATCGAAAGGTCAGTTCCTGCACAGAATCCTGTTCCGGCAACACTTATGCAATTACAGACAGCTAAACAGGTAGCATGGTTCAATATTTCTGCAGGGAACTTCCAACGTCTTTGGGTTCATACCATGTTGGCATGCTGTAATACGACGGACAAAAGCAGGCCGACACGATATTAGAAGATATCACAAGACTTTTGTCAAAAATGGTTCAAATGGGTCTGAGCACTATGGGACTTAACGTCTGAGGTCATCAGTCTCCTAGAACTTAGAACTACTTAAACCTAACTAACCTAAGGACATCACACACATCAATGACCGAGACAGGATTCGAACCTGCGACCTTAGCGGTCCTGCGGTTCCAGACTGAAGCGCCTAGAATCGCTCGGCCACACAGGCCGGCTGACTTTTGTCGCCTCAGTATATGAGCACATTCACTTTTTTCGTATGTTATATGCCATTACTTCAAAACCATTCGTGTTATCACTTACTGACAGTTTCCTCTATCTAACGTTGGTGCCACCTTGTATAAGTTTTGTCATCTGTTACGCTATTGTACAGATTTATAGAAAGTCCTGAACGCCTTTGTCTTACTATGTTTGCAACAGACAAAAGCTACCTGGTTTAGTCTTTTTATTTTTTGTGAGTTGAATGACAACACGTTGTTTGTTGTAACTGGTTTTATTCTGTAGCCTTGATCACTTTCCATGATTACAGGTACTGGTTATGTTATGTCGTATGTAATGCTCTCACAATCGATCCGATAGTAAGTCGTATGGCTTTATCAACCTAGTGACGATAACCATTGTTTTCCTCCATTTTAATAATTGTAGCAGGTTTATCGCAGCTCACATATCATTTTAATAGCAACATACAATGAAAACCACCAGCTTGGTTTCTTCAGCCCCTTTATACACACATTAAAACAAGTTTTGCATCACCTCTGTTCCCAGGACTCCTGAAGATAGACTTTGACTCTGGATATTGTATCACAGACGCAGTCCCTTTGACTGTTCAGGCATGTCACTAAACCCACCCAAAAATGTAAACAACCATGCATGAGCAGCGCCTATTAGACGGAGGGATTCCAACAGCCGATCAGCTCCAGTCATTACACCAGGACCTAGGAACACTGCTCGTGTTGTCTGTAGTTCAGCCATGCCTAGACGGTCAATACCGCAGATCGATCGCTTCTGCAGTCATTTTCCATAGTTCCTCACAAAAGAAGAACGCCAACAGCTGATCAGTTTCGCCGTTTCCGAAGTGCTCTTTCCCAGAAGTTGGGCCATAACAGTTCGCCCTTTGTCACTTAATTCGGTTGTGAGTTGCCCTTATTCCTCTCAGCTCCACGTCTGTACTTTCAGTACCGCGTCACGCCCCTGCAGCTTCACCAGGCGGCATTTAATCGCTTCATGGACATTGATGAAAATGTTCTTGGGATCTTCAGTGTACAAACAAGGAGGTGCCATTCGAACAAACAAATTTTAGAAATACAACTGAATATTGTGTGATTCAATGGAAAGAACAACATGAAACATGCATTATCCCTATTCATGGTAGTCCTCAGACCCCTACCAAACTCCCGAAAAAGTATCCGGACACCCCCAAAAGCCGGCCGGAGTGGCCGAGCGGTTCTAGGTGATTCAGTCTGGAACCGCGCGACCGCTACGGTCGCAGGTTCGAATCCTGCCTCGGGCATGGATGTGTGTGATGTCTTTAGGTTAGTTACGTTTAAGTAGTTCTAAGTTCCAGGGGAATAATGACCTCAGAAGTTAAGTCCCATAGTGCTCAGAGCCATTTGAACCATTTGAACACCCCCAGAAACATACGTTTTTCATATTAAATGCATTGTGCTGCCACCAACTGCCAGGTAATCCATATCAGCGACCTCAGTAGTCATTAGACATCGTGAGAGAGCAGAATGGGGCATTCCGCGGAACTCGCGGACTTCGAACGTGGTCAGCTGATTGGGTGTCACTTGTGTCATACATCTGTACGCGAGATTTCCGCACACCTTAACATCCCTGGGTTCAGTGTTCCTGATGTGATAGTGAAGTGGAAACGTGAAGGGACACGTACAGCACAATAATGTACAGGCCGTCCTCGTCTGTTGATTGAGACCGCCGACAGTTGAAGATGGTCGTAATGTGTAATATGCAGACCATCACACAGGAATTCCAAACTGCATCAGGTTCCACTGCAAGTACTATTAAAATTAGGCGGGAGGTGAGAAACCTTGTATTTCATGGTCGAGTGGCTGCTCATAAGCCACACAGCACGCCTGTAAATGCCAAACGATGCTCCGCTTGGTGTAAGGAGCGTAAGCATTGAACGCCTGAACGGAGGAAAAACATTGGAAGACTGAACAGTCGGAAAACGGTGTGTAGAGTGACGAATCACGGTACACAATATGGCGATCCGATGGCAGGGTGTGGCTAAAGCGAATACCCTGTGAACGTCATCTGCCAGCGTGTGTAGTGCCACAGTAAAATTCGGAGGCGGTGCTGTTATGGTGTGGTCTTATTTTTCATGGAAGGGGCTTGCACCCATTGTTTTTTTGCGTGGCACTATCACAATACAGGCCTACGTTGATGTTTCAAGCACCTTCCTGCTTCCCACTGTTGAAGAGCAATTCGGGGACGGCTATTGCATCTTTCAACACGATCGAGCACCTGTTCATAAGGCACGGCCTGTGGCGCAGTGGTTACACGACAATAACATCCGTGCAATGGACTGACCTACTTAGAGTCCTGACCTGAGTCCTATAGAGCACCTTTGGGATGTTTTGGAACGCAACTTCGTGCCAGGCCTCACCGACCGACATCGATATCTCTCCTCAGTGCAGCACTCCATGAAGGCTAAGGGTGGGCCAACACCATATTGAATTCCAGCATTACCGATAGAGGGCGCCACGAACTTGTAAGTCATTTTCAGCCAGTTGTTCGGATACTTTTGATCACTTAATGTACGTCCATGTCACGCCTCCCTTTGAATTTACAGCAGAGAAAAAAGCCAAAGATAACCTTACGGAGTCGTGGCGGCTTTCTCCTACCATGCGCACGAGAGAAGTAGTGAATCCGCGCCGCAGAACGCGCCTTCCAAATCGGGGCCGCGTCCCGCATCTCGTGGTCGTGCGGTAGCGTTCTCGCTTCCCACGCCCAGGTTCCCGGGTTCGATTCCCGGCGGGGTCAGGGATTTTCTCTGCCTCGTGATGGCTGGGTGTTGTGTGCTGTCCTTAGGTTAGTTAGGTTTAAGTAGTTCTAAGTTCTAGGGGACTGATGACCTCAGATGTTAAGTCCCATAGTGCTCAGAGCCATTTGAACCATCGGGGGCGCGGCCGTGTCGGCGCGGGCGGCTGAGCTGTTAAAGTCAGCGGCAGTGTGGTATGCGGCATCAAATCCGTTCGGCTCAGCTTGAAGATCTGTGTGGGGCCCAGGTTTGGTCACGTTGGCCATTAGTATTTGGCACGAAGCCTCTTTACACAGAGCTTCTCCGACGTTATTCCCGACTGCTCATTATTGTAAACGATCTCGTCCCTTCGTGTTCCATGAGCGCCAAAATTTATTTCATTTGTACGTTGAAGTCATTTTCCTCTCATTTGGAGATTCAGTTTGTATGAACTAACGTCTGGGTTTTTGGAGATTTATTCATTAGGCACTCGGCCTTTGAATTATGGGATTACTGTTCTGTCTGACTGACTGGTGAGCTTGGAAATTGTTAAGCACAGTAGAAGGGCGAAGTCAGGAGAAGGTGGTGTCTGGGTTTGTTTCCTGTCCCGGAATCTTGCCTCCTGGTGATGGGCAGAATGAAGGGCACGCATTGCCAGAGATGTAGTTCTAGTAATGCTGAACAGTAAATCTGATGAGGTAAAAATATTTAAGATTGTATAAATCACTGGTGACTCCTTATGGCGAGAATTACCGACCTTTACGGAGGTGGTGCCTTCGGAGGGAATCCTTTCCTGACCGAATCAACTGATTAAGGTAGATTGTTAAAGGGGATAATTGAGTCGCAACTTAGACGCTCCCTTAGTTTGTTCCAGTCTCGCGGCTGTTGTGGAACACGCAGAGGACACCGAACCTGATAGGCTCATAGCAGTCTTGTGGATCCACCGCCTGCCGACTTCACCTTCGCTAAGATTGCCGCCTCCTGCATCACCTCACGCCGCAGAGAATGAAGTTACGTAACCTTGTTATTGGTTTCTTTTAAAAAAAAAAAAGATATTTCCCTACTTAGCGTTTCAATTAATGTGAGTTTACGAGTTTCGCTCTGATGGTTAATGTCCTGCAGGACTGTGGACAGCTGTTGTCCAGGTTGTTAAATTTTTTATAAGTTCATTATGTGGCGCTGACCGGGTTTAAATTTTTGGAGAGCCATAATTAGTCGTTTCTTAATTTGTTAAATTTTCTTTAAGGTGTTATTATCTGGCACTGGCCAAGCTTTCTTAATTAAAAGAGCTTTCAGACGCAGAACCTATTTGTTAATTGGATGGATTTATAAGTAATTGTCCTTTATTTCCCATCATGCTCTTGGCTTCAATTAGTCGGGATCCCGTTTGTAGATCTGAACTGTGGAATAAGATTCTAGAAGGCCAGCTGGTCCTATTTACCAGAATAATTACGCCACCTGCTGGCATTGACAGTTTTTCTTTTTTTCCTAAATGCTTAAACTCAAAATTAGAGTAAATTTCATTATCTCTTTTTCAAGTTTTATTTAAGTGTCCTGTGGGCTTGTGCTTATATTGTCAAAGAATTTTTTTTTTATTCAGTCTATTGTAAATTTACTAAGCGGCAATAATCGTTGCGTGTACTCAGAAAGTTTGCCTATTGTAAAATTGGATGTTACCACTTTATAATATTTTATAATAAATGATTTACGAATAGTGAATGATGTTTCCCCGAACACCGGTCCAGTCCATCCACGTAATTTATCCTGAGCGCCTGGACGCCATTTGACTTATTACCTCATAACACTTTTACGTCAAAAAACTTAGACTGCCAACAATGTGTCTGACACACATTTATAGAGGCAGCATATTAACGTGCTTTAATTCATGCGTGAAGAAAGACTGTGACATATGATAAAAGGAGAAAGATGAAACAGTTTCCTTCTTTTGCGTACGTCATGTTCTCTTCTGAATGTGGATAAAGATACAGGCAAGTATGCAGAAGTAGTCCATACTTGCTATAAACTGTCTTCCATTAAAGTCTGTAGGAAAACTGTTGAGATAAGTAAACACGAATATCGATAAGAAAAAACTATTGGCGGTTGATTCAGAACATGGGACTGTGGTACGATGCACAACAGAAGTGGCCACAAATATTCAACTGTTTGCTTAAATTCTTCCATTTTACTTGGAACTGGATGAGATCTACAACTGTACGAGTTCATATCAACAGGTTTTCAGCTGCATTCACAACACATGCAATGACACTTCTAGACATAACTTCACTGTCATTCTCAGCAAAAATTCTTTCTGCTTCACTGGAATGTGTAGTACAACAATTGAGGTATCAATGACAGGTAAGGACCCCTGATGGAGTGTTGCCAGCCAATATTTGAAAATAAACGTGACTGAAGCTGAAAAAGTGATATTTTATAAATACAGCTGTATGATCTAGTACAATTATCATTACACTAGCTGGAAGGGGAGAACGGTGGAAGTGGCAAGTCTCCCATTTGTCAGGAGACTGAAATAACATCTACCTCTGGTTGAACACTACAGATTTGTATTTAAAAAAATTGACATGGTATTCCGATACCACAGAATTATGCTGCTCACTGCATAATCGAAAAATATAATAAGACAAATTAGAAAGTAAATGCTTTATTAAGGACGTTCCAAGTGACATACAGGGAAACAGACTGGTTCGAGGCGCTGATACGAAAGGTTTTACAAGCTGATTTTTTCGAAGAAGAAAATAGCAACCACCCTCTGTTAATAACGCAATCTATTAACAAAAATAGCGCCGTAACAGGATTCTAACCGACAAGTATATCTTCGGACGGCTGTACACGTTTATATCACATTTACGATTGTTTACATTAGTTGTTGGCTGTTCTTTGTTTTCAACAACAGCCGTCTGAAGATGATCCTGTCTATTCGAAACCAGCGACGGCGCTATTTTGTCAGTAAATACTACTATTAACAGTGGCCGGTTGTTACTTTATTCTGTTTCCGCTTGTATTCTGTGAACAGCCACAGTCACAAGAATGTCAGTTTTCTACAAAATAGCGTTGGATTTTTAACTAACGGAACTGTAACTAAAAAAACACTTATTACAGCTTTTAAATTTTGTAATTCCAGAGGGAAGCACAACTTGACACATAGATCATGCGCCATTTTCTGACGCGTGATTTGGCGGCTGGATCATGTTTAGCGACATGCGACAGAGTAACGAGAACACAACAGCACTGAAAACGCGTTTTTTGGAAGAAAAAAGATGGCTTTTAGAACGTTTTCGATTTCCGATCTTGAAGTACATAAATTTAATTATCAAACGCTGAATAAAATAGAACAGGGAGAAAAAATTAGTACTAGATGAATTTCGTCTCCAAAGACAACTGGGTGAAGTTTACGAAGAGCTTAAAATCACGAACTTATGTAGCTATAATATCGCACCCACGCGACTTTGCTACTGAGACCGTAGTTCTGTCAAAGACGGCAAAGAGGGGGCATAGATTGACTGATGCGAATAATGTCTTGACAATAGGTTATAATATGGACATAAAGAAGTTGGTTGGTTTGTTGGTTTTGGGGAAGGAGACCAGACAGCGAGGTCATCGGTCTCATCGGATTAGGGAAGGATGGGGAAGGAAGTCGGCCGTGCCCTTTCAGAGGAACCATCCCGGCATTTGCCTGGAGTGATTTAGGGAAATCACGGAAAACCTAAATCAGGATGGCCGGACGCGGGATTGAACCGTCGTGCTCCCGAATGCGAGTCCAGTGCATAAAGAAGTAAAAAATAAAATAAAGAGTAGATGAAGTATAACGTTTCATACTAGGGAACTGTACAACGCCATGAGGCGTTGAAAGGAACAAATAATTTTAATATTTGATCAGCCAGGTAAGTCACGACGGCGGAAGTGGCAGGATATAAAATATAGACCGGCAATAGTAAGAAAAGCTTTCCCGAAATAAAAAAATTCCTAACACAGTATATGTGTTTAGGTATCGAGAAGTGTTTTCTTCCTCTTTATACTTGTGGAGAAGTGCAACACGGGCGGTAAAAAGTGCAGATAAGAAAAAATCCTGTTGAACATTACATGGATACATGGAGTTGTAAGTAGGCTGTTTAGGTTTTTATGCTGGTAACGCCACGTAGCGCTCTGTATGAAAATCGTTGACTGTGCTGTGTGCAGTGTGTGGCTGGTTGGCATTGTTGGAATATTCGCTAGAGTATTGCTGGGCAGTTGGATGTGAACAGCGCGTAGCGTTGTACAGTTGGAGGTGAGCCGCCAGCAGTGGTGGATGTGGCGAGAGAGATGCCAGAGTTTTGAGAGGCTACTATAAGCGGACGATCTGGACGTGTGTGCGCTAGAAAAAGGAAATTTGAAAATATGGATGTCATATATATGATGACTTTTGAACACTATTAATGTAAATAATTTGTTCGTTCTTTATCAAAATCTTTCATTTGCTAACTATGCCTATCCGTAGTTAGTGCCTTCAGTAGTTAGAATCTTTCATTTAGCTGGCAGTATTGGCGCTCGCTGTATTGCAGTAGTTCGAGTAACGAAGAGTTTGGTGAGGTAAGTGATTCATGAAAGGTATAGGTTATTGTTAGTGAATGCCATTCTTTTGTAGCGATTTTTGAAAGTCAGATTGCGTTGCGCTAAAAATATTGTGTGTCAGTTTGGTGATGATCAAAATAAGTAAAGAGAGAACTATCTGTGTACGTTCAGTTTTACTCAGCTGTCTTTGTATCAAATAACGTAGAAGTTAAGTAGCACAGTCATTCATAATTTTACTAAGGGGACGTTTCAGAGCACGTAGTTAGGAGTCACTGATCTGTATTTGGAAGAAAATATCTCTGTGGAAAAACTTTGCTAAAAGAAGGAATATATAGATCAGAAACACCCTGAGGCGCCAAGTAAAAGTTATTATTTCATCATTTTAAGAAATTTAGCAACCATTCAGTATAACGCACAGCAACGGAGCGCAATCAGCAAACTTACTTTAGGCAACAGTTAATTTCGAAATGAAATCTTTGTGTTTGTGTGTGTGTGTGTGTGTGTGTGTGTGGAGTGGGGGAAAGGATAGGCAAGTCGATAAAAAGTTTTGAAGTATGCCAAAAATGATACAGTAATCAACTTCAAACTGATGTAGGCTGCAGTGGTTATGCAGATATGGAACACATGTACAAGATACGTCAGCGTGAAGGGCTGCATCAGACCAGCCTTCGGACGATGATATCAACAAAACGTTCAAACGTGTGTGAAATCTTATGGGACTTAACCGCTAAGGTCATCAGTCCCTAAGCTTACACACTACTTAACCTAAATTATCCTAAGGACAAACACACACACCCATGCCCGAGGGAGGACTCGAACCTCCGCCGGGACCAGCCGCACAGTCCACGACTGCAGCGCCTCAGACCGCTCGGCTAACCCCGCGTGACGATGATATCAACAACAATGATTTTCAGAAAGAGTTATACAGTCGTAAAGACCAGTTAAGTCGACCAGCTGAGAGATCAGTACAATGAGACTGACAGCGTGTCAGGTCTGTAACTGTTCGTGAGGCCCTGCTACCGCCTCAGTGCCCCGCATCCCATCTCGCAGCGTATCTGGAGCACGGGTTCCGCTCGAGACAAAAATCTGCCTCCCGCTCGGCGTTTGCGCAGCTGTCCCTGCGGCAGTCATTAATTCAGCAGCACGCGCCCACACCACCGGCCGGGATCCCAGCATCACATGAGCAAACACGCTGCTCCGAGGCCCGACACGCGAAAGCACTCAGCGCCGACGCCGTACGGCGACCTGCTCCGCGCCCCGCAAATGGGTTGCTTTTGTTCGCGCACTCTCTTAGCTCTAGCAGTGTTCGGGGACTGCGGCAGACTGTGTAAAATGGAAATCCGTAGGAATATCAAATGATCCGTACGCATAACCACGTTTCGCGAAAATATTCATATTGCTTTTGCGTGGGTGCTACTTCTGTTGACAAGTACGAGTTAATTTTGGGAAACTTCACTAGTACGCACTACCAATCAATTACGCCCTCCTAACTGCATCTTTTCTAACCATCCCTCCTACCTAACATCAACAATATCCAGTTTTCCACCCAGCTGGAGGTGTGACCCGTTTATCCGCCGAATCAGCGCTGTTTTACGAAGGGCATTGAAAAGTTTTTTCTCGATCAGCTTTGATTTGAGAAATGCGTAATTTGCTGTGGGACATCAGACCGTATAGATTCGTGAGGTTCCGGTAGGTGGCGGTGCTATACGAAGCCTTCGAGATGGCGTCTGTTCCGGAGTGCGTTCCAAGCAGAGAGCTGTCATTGAGTTTCTTTTGGCGCAAAACCAAACCATCACAGATATTCATAGGCTCTTATAGAAAGATTTGGCAGTGAACAAAAGCACGGTGAGTAGTTGGGCGAGCCTCCTGTCACCATCGCACTAAGGTATCTCGCGTGTGCCGTGCGGGATTAGCCGAGCGGTCTCAGGCGCTGCAGTCATGGACTGTGCGGCTGGTCCCGGCGGAGGTTCGAGTTCTCCCTCGGGCATGGGTGTGTGCGTTTGTCCTTAGGATAATTTAGGTTAAGTAGTGTGTAAGCGTAGGGACTGATGACCTTAGCAGTTAAGTCCCATAAGATTTCACATACACTTGAAATTTTTTGTGTCTCGCGAGTCCCGGTCGGCTTCACGCAGCTGTAACTCCTGCAGTGTTGGAACGTGCGCACACTCTCATTTGAGGTGGTCGATGGATCACAGCCAAACCTTTCGCTGCTCAATATTGTTGGTGCTAGTCTTCTTCTAAAGAAGGCTCAGAAGAGTGATACAAAGACTAATACTTCTGATGCAATAATAGCCGTCTCTGTTGGCGATGATGACACACTCGTCCACCAGTTGGGGTCCACAAAGATATGAGTTCGATGGGTTCCTCCCACGCCAAACAGAAGACCATATTGACCAACGAAGGACCATTCGTGTCGAACTGCTTGCGCGTTACGAGGCTGATCGCGACAATTTTTTGTCGAACAGGCGATGAAACACGGGATCATCACTCTGAACAGGAAGGTAATCCATAGAGTGGCGCCTCACCAACTCTCCTTGGGAAAAAAAAATGTTCAAAGATGCACCCTGAGCCGATAAGATAAAGAAGACGGTCTTCTGTGACTCTGAAGGGATTATTCTGCTTGATGTCCTCCTTCATGGTGCAACGATCAACTCTATGGTGTACTCTGCTCCCATCAGGAAACTGAAGAAATCACTGCGGTGTGTTGGTCGCCGCAAATGCAAACGCACTTCTACTTCTCCATGAAAAAGCAAGGCCTCACGCAAGTCTTCCCTCCCGAGAGTTTCCTCAACCCCCCTACAGCTCGACTCTCGTACCTTCCGACTTCCATCTGTTTGGCCCAATGAAGGATGCACTCTGCGAGAAGCAGTAAGTACGTGGATGAAGGAGAGGTTATTGATGCAGCAAGACGTGGGCTCCGTTATCGACCAATAGAATGGTATCGTGTGGGCATACCAGCCCTCCCAGTATGGTAGCGCAAGGCCGTCGCATTGAACGATGATTGTGTGAGAAATAGGTTTTTTTTTAGCCAAAAGACTGGGGAATAACACGGTGTATCGAATTTCTGAGTGAAACCAATCTGATTTCAGAGGAAAAGGGTGCTGCGATACTTATTGCATTTCCCTCGTATTTCTTGCACACAGCCATCAACCCCCTCTCTTACGTACCTACCCAAATAAGCTGAGTACACCGACCACGTTGCAGTCTATCCTACACTAGTTTCATCCCAAGAATGCTTCAGCCTCGACAAGTACACCTTCTGCCGTAACCAACGGATCTCCCCATCAATACTGCAAAGTCACAGGTAACATTCAAACGAAAAACCACCCGAGCATTCTGTCGCAGAGTTCTCTGTCTATCCACCTAAGTGCAACACTAAAATGTCGTGGACTGGCACAATAAAAAATAACTTGGAAATGTTATTCATGTAAAGGAAGTATGTAGTATACAGAACAAATATGCATCTACACGCAACCTGTATCGAATGAATGCCTTCTGGAAGTATCTACTCTTCGTATCTACTGCTTTCTGGGTCTCGTGGACGGACAGAGCGAGTTGGGTCTTATACGATCGTTATTTTTGGAACCAATGTTTATTCTTGCAGTGGAAATTTTCGGTCACTAGAAATGTCGTAATACGCAAGCGTAAACCATGTTCCAAAATTCTACAGCTGACCGACGTCAGAGATATAACCTTACAGTTTTGTGCGTGTGTCCGAAGACCCTTTTTGAAACCTGGAGTGAACTTTGCTTCTTTTCCAATCATTAGGAACTATTCTCTCTTCCAGGAACCTACGGTTGACTGCTGCTAGAAGAGGGGCAAGTTCTTTCGCATATTCTACGTGGCCAACTCAGTTCCCAGCAGTCTACTAACATTGGCCAATATCCCGTGCATTCGTACACGATAGGCACAGTCCTGCCCATCTTTGACCCGTTTTTCTCGATATCGTAAATCTAAGAAGTCGCTGAGTGCAATCTAATTTCTGCTGCTGTGTTACCTCTAGTATGGACTACAACAGAAATTCCACTCCATAATTACCTACGCCGATGTCGCATAGACCCGCTCGTAAGTTCTGTCACTGTCTCCAGATCCACTCTCTCCAAATCCACTACGCCTCGCTTTCTTTGGCTGATTGCGTTCCGCCAATCACGATAAACTTCTCACACTTCCATATATACCTAGAACAGACTCACCTCTCTCACGTCGCACACAAACTTGGGTCTCAGGACCCTATAATCTCCTCATCAATGACAAAAACTTAGTTCCTTTGATCTCCGAACACTTCTCGTCCTTTTCCAGCGTAATCACCTTCCCCTTCCAGAACATGAACTCACTTCCTGAAATCTACCCTTTCTCTCCACCATAAGCGATCCTACCCACTCCAGATCCTTCCAACATACCCTCTTCAAGTCCGGCGGGCGTCAAACCCATCTCCTTGAGTCTTACATTGCACTTAACAGTTCCTTCCCATACTTAAATCAAACATGCTTCTCCATACAGCACTTGGTGGCTCTGTAAGCTGGGTAGTACCGAACCCACCGAACTTCGGAGAAGAACTTGACTGGGAGCGAGCCAAGCTATCCTTACCGAAGAAAAGGCCGAAGATAATTTCATAACAGCGAATGACTCTCGCGTCAAAGAATGTAGTGCACTAGTGCCAGAGTAATATAATTGTCACTAGCTGAGAGAAACAGAAATTCACCGAACTGCAATTCATACATAATGGGAGGATATGAGCGACGATTAAAGGAGGCAAGATTTAAGAGAATCCATTCAGTATTACCTTTGTACGTTGTTTAGAGAGACCACATACAGGATGGACCAAAAGTCACGAAGGGGTTATAACAAAGGGGTTACAATTGCGAATAACTTTTTTATCTATCAAAAATTTCCATTGATATTTCATAGGCTTAAGAACCAAAGATGGTCAATCGTCTGCCCTGTCAGAATCTGAAACAAAAGAAAGGAGAAAAGGGTAAGGAACGTTACAACACATAATGAGTTTTAGTATACCCTGTGTAGTACAACTAGTTTTATCTATAAATGTCTAGGGGCTGAAATCAAGCACTATCGGAAGCTATAGTTTTCGAATTATATGTATAGCCCGCTTGCTTCCGTTTCAGGATGTTTATTCGTATCCATTTGCCTATCGACGTCATGGATGTAGTATTATGACGATCTTACTTTTGTAATCCTAAATTTCACGTTCACATGTTTATAATTTAAGTTGTACCTGTAAAAGTGCTGTGATATTTTTTAGAGAGTAAGAAAAGTGAAAAAGGACGCAAAATCTGGAAGATTTCCGGTATCTTGCAATAATAAGTTGCAGGTGAGGCGCAAGTATGATGTTGTTCAGTAACAGCACTGTTCATGTTACGTATGACCATACCATTAGCGTTTTGGATGCTGGCCACAGTCAGTATGAAGTGAGCTGGGGATTGTATGTCGTCTATAGCATCATCACCAAAGCAGCGAAGACGATTTCAGAAATGAGAAATCATTCGATGACAGAACGGGCAAGGTTATACATGTCTTCCATCCCAGGATCATTATCTTAAGGGTTTTTATGTATGGGTCTGCAGCCGCCGATAATTTCTTAATGGAAACTATGTTCTTTTCGAAGCTGTTCGTTTGTCCTGAAATAAACATCTTATTTCATTATTGAGCTGTTATCTAGCTACCTGATGGCCAAAAGATAAAATGCGTTGACGAGGAGCCGTCTTTTAATTCCATTCATATGCGGCAGAGCATGTGTGCCCAAACTGCTCGTACGGTAGCTAGTGAAACAACGACATTCTCTCGTCTAACTGGTCATTGTACCCAAGGGGAGACATCGATGCTGCAAAGCACAACTTGATAGTAAACCAAGTTATCTTTTTATTCTCTAACCAGAAAAGCTGTAGAACAAGGATCTTGTAATCTAACAAAGTTTTTATTTACTCTAAAATTGAGCAAAATATTCAAAAATTATTTGCTTTTAAGGGAATTTTACTTTTTACTTTTAAGTGAAACAGAAGTTAATCACCAATAATCTGCCTTTCTTAGAATGTTATTTCCTCTTAAATGAAGCGAATGTTAAACAAAAGTGAGCAGTGAAATAAAATGAATTGACCTTTGAATTACTTTAGCAAAATGGGTGAGACAAATACTGTTGTAGCAACACTATGGAAGGAAAACTGCATGGAGACTATCGCACCCAGATGTCCCTATCTGTGCAGCTATCCGATTTACGATTAAAGAACCCAGATCCAAAGTGAAGTTAATTGAGCTACTTAGGTTGCACATGCAAAACATAAGAAGCAAACTGTTCAGATTAAGGATCGCATTACCACGGATTACAAAAAGTTGAAAGGAGTCTACTGGTGCACACTTGTATGTGGCACCACAATATGATAAGGATATTAATATTAATTAAAATGAAACTAGTATAATATAAAAGATGTATGTCTCTGATAGGCTTGATAAAGCGGATCGCTGACTGTGCACGACCGCAGAGCCAAAGATACTTTTTCTGGTCTGAGACTGTAGTGTTGGAGTAAGAGAGCCCTGGGCGCACAGCTGTAGGTAGCTGTCTGTGAGCGAAAGACGATGGAATAGGCAGTTTTGTGGTGGGCTGTGTGAAGCCACCAAGTGTTCGATTACTGTAGGTATGTCAATATTGTTGACCATGGAAGCAGAAGTCTTCATGCAAGCAAGGTAAAGATGTTATATAATTATGATTTTTGTTTTGCCAACGCGTTAATAGATGATTTGACTGATAATTTGTAATTGTTGAATAACCCCAGGATATACGTAAACTGATTTGATAAAAACGCCAGTCAGATATTTCACTTTTGTAATGTTGCTAAGATTTGTTAACAGAGCTATGTGTAATTTGATGATTTGTATTTATGCCCTTTTAGTGAGTTTAGATAGTACTTGCTGTATAAATCTCATTGTTTGTGGATCAATTAGTAAAACGTAACTTCAATTGTCAAATTTTACCCAAGGACAAACTTAACTTGCAATATAATGTTGTTAAAAAATAAATCTGAGTTAGTAATTCACAATCAGTACCGCCTCTCTGTCCAAGTCATATGTTTTTAAAAGAAGTTGGATTTTTCTGAAATGTTTTCGTTCATCAGCTAAAAGAATTTCATGTGCATTTCAAAGCATTATGGCCAGCATTGCACACTGCTGAGCGTGTAGCATTCATATTTTTTTAATGAGAGACCAGAATATGTCGCGTTCCACCGTTGCTGCTTTTGCGGTAAGATAATTTAATTTATTTGTTATGAGCACAGGGACCGAAGTTATCATTTTTGAATAGGGCCAGAGGATTCAATGCCTAAGGGGCTGAATGTATTTTGCAGTGACTGTATTTATTTTTTGATATTGGGAGTTGCATTGCCCAATCAATTCGTGTAAAGTTTTGCTACCAATAACACACAGTAAGCACACCTCTTGGAGTTACAACACGCTCCACGACAATTCGAGTTCCGTATGCTTCCACAGATCAGGCATTCATTCAACGTAATCGTAAAGTTTTTCTTTTTTATAGATCGTTACAAACTTACCTCTGCTCCAAGTCAGCAGAGAGTTGCAAACAGTCACAGATGACCATCTGTCGATCACCGACCTCGTCCCTCGAAACTCCGCCACGGACTTCTCGAAAACATTCCTCCCTCATGCCCAAACCCCAGCGTCCCAAAAATCACAGATGGAAGGGCTGGGGCTGACTCTACGCTACTGCCAACGGGATTATTGTAATGTTGCTAAGATTTGTTAACAGAGCTATGTGTAATTTGATGATTTGTATTTATGCCCTTTTAGTGAGTTTAGATAATACTTGCTGTATGAATCTTATTTTCATTTTCGAAAAATTGAGGAAACAGGACTGAAACCGTGTTACTTCGATTGGTCGTTCTGTCTGCAACTTGCGCAAGGTGAGATGACGCAACCTCATTGAGTGAATCAAATTTTTTGGCTGGAAGTAAGGGTCGCTACTCCACGCTCCTACGGCGCCTGGATGTTGGGCAAAGACAGATAGGTCAGAGGGTGGAGAGGCAGCGGGGACGAATGCTACCCACCTTGTTGCCACTTGCCAACATACAAATGCGGTGGTATGGAGCATTCACTTTGATGTCAAGGCCAAATCACCTGTAAGGGGCTACGGTTGATGCAATGAAATTACCGGTGGGGTTTCTGTCGCTACAAGAGGACCCCCAGCCCACTCTGGGTACACCAGCAGGATGCGAAGCATCTCTCCCCCAGCACACAGTCCAACAGACTACCAACGTACATGGAATACGTACTGGCCATGAACTGAATTAATACCGCATAGCGGTATGTCACAACGACGTATCACATCATAGTTCCTCTCAAAAATAAATGAACAAAAGTTTCCAAGTAGCATTCTACGTGCATCAGACATGCTTGGCATCCCAGTAAACTTACCAATCCATCCGGTCACTGAACGTAAAACTGTTTTGCCTCAGTCCTTTATGGCAAGGGGCATGGCAGATGCATAGTGCTCCTTGACTAATAATTACTGGACCTAATGTGCGGAGGTATTGGGTGTAGATTGTATTTTACCAAACCATTCAGACTGAATATCTTCCCATGTGATTTCCACATTTTTTCAGCCCTGAAGTAAACATTCGTGCTCATCGGTTTGCTTCGGACGAAGAGGTTCACGCCTGGGTACAGTCATGGCTCCGTAGACAACTGCAAACGTTTTTCCATGAATACGTTGACCGTCTTTTGTCACAATGCGATAACAGCTAAGGCGATTGCTTTTGAAATAATAAACAATTTACTTACTTCTTTCAGTCTGTCTCATTTTTATTTAACTGCCCCCCATATGTAACAACCCGTACACCGCCTCAAAACTGGCAACTTCTGCGGATAATCCCCACAACAAGAAAACAAGAACACAGTTCAAAGCCAATTGGTAAAAAGTCATACTGTAGCAACACACTCAAATTTCCATTTATCAAAATATAACTTATTGGATTGAATGAAACCTCGTCAAGTCCATCTCGTTTACTAAATGCTATCGTCTAGCTATGCAGAGTCTCTCCATCTTGAACGTCAATAAATGTTCAAATGTGTGTAAATTCCTAACGGGCCAAACTGCTGAGGTCATCGGTCCCTAGGCTTACTCACTATTTAAACTAACTTATGCTAAGAACAACACACACACCCATGTCCGAGGGAGGACTCGAACCTCCGGCGCAAAGGGCCGCGCAATCGGTGACATGGCTCCTCAAACCGCGCGGCCATCCCACGTGGTGAACGTCAACACACTCGCTAAGTGTAGATATTCGCATGTCGTCTTCCCTAGAAAACCAAAAATCCCCATCCAGGAGAGGAACCTATTTTCGGATTCTGCAAGTTCTTCGTACTGCGAGAAATAGCTTGACTCATCACGATGGATCACCTATTTCCATCTCAAGAAATATACCACGAAATGGATCATCTATGCCCTAGCGGGTACAAGATTTCTATAGCCCACGAGAGCTCCTAGCCATTTCCTCCATTTCACGATCTCCGTACCACACCACGTAATTAGGATTTACAGTTTCAGCTAATCAGCCTCGGCAACAGAATTCAGACATTTCCGTTGACCGTTTCCTGCTACAGCCAACAGCACTTGTTGCAAGATGCTGTTTCCTGCAAAGACTTTCCGAGTTTCTTTGCCTCAGGTATTGGATAACATTGGCCATCATGGTAAATCACAAGCCCTCCACTCAGACCACAACCTATTTAGGAAGGTTAAGGAAAGGCTGGCTCATCACTCACATACTGGAGAAATCTTATTCAAACTACACTCCTGGAAATTGAAATAAGAACACCGTGAATTCATTGTCCCAGGAAGGGGAAACTTTATTGACACATTCCTGGGGTCAGATACATCACATGAGCACACTGACAGAACCACAGGCACATAGACACAGGCAACAGAGCATGCACAATGTCGGCACTAGTACAGTGTATATCCACCTTTCGCAGCAATGCAGGCTGCTATTCTCCCATGGAGACGATCGTAGAGATGCTGGATGTAGTCCTGTGGAACGGCTTGCCATGCCATTTCCACCTGGCGCCCCAGTTGGACCAGCGTTCGTGCTGGACGTGCAGACCGCGTGAGACGACGCTTCATCCAGTCCCAAACATGCTCAATGGGGGACAGATCCGGAGATCTTGCTGGCCAGGGTAGTTGACTTACACCTTCTAGAGCACGTAGGTGGCACGGGATACATGCGGACGTGCATTGCCCTGTTGGAACAGCAAGTTCCCTTGCCGGTCTAGGAATGGTAGAACGATGGGTTCGATGACGGTTTGGATGTACCGTGCACTATTCAGTGTCCCCTCGACGATCACCAGTGGTGTACGGCCAGTGTAGGAGAACGCTCCCCACACCATGATGCCGGGTGTTGGCCCTGTGTGCCTCGGTCGTATGCAGTCCTGATTGTGGCGCTCACCTGCACGGCGCCAAACACGCATACGACCATCATTGGCACCAAGGCAGAAGCGACTCTCATCGCTGAAGACGACACGTCTCCATTCGTCCCTCCATTCACGCCTGTCGCGACACCACTGGAGGCGGGCTGCACGATGTTGGGGCGTGAGCGGAAGACGGCCTAACGGTGTGCGGGACCGTAGCCCAGCTTCATGGAGACGGTTGCGAATGGTCCTCGCCGATACCCCAGGAGCAACAGTGTCCCTAATTTGCTGGGAAGTGGCGGTGCGGTCCCCTACGGCACTGCGTAGGATCCTACGGTCTTGGCGTGCATCCGTGCGTCGCTGCGGTCCGGTCCCAGGTCGACGGGCACGTGCACCTTCCGCCGACCACTGGCGACAACATCGATGTACTGTGGAGACCTCACGCCCCACGTGTTGAGCAATTCGGCGGTACGTCCACCCGGCCTCCCGCATGCCCACTATACGCCCTCGCTCAAAGTCCGTCAACTGCACATACGGTTCACGTCCACGCTGTCGCGGCATGCTACCAGTGTTAAAGACTGCGGTGGAGCTCCGTATGCCACGGCAAACTGGCTGACACTGACGGCGGCGGTGCACAAATGCTGCGCAGCTAGCGCCATTCGACGGCCAACACCGCGGTTCCTGGTGTGTCCGCTGTGCCGTGCGTGTGATCATTGCTTGTACAGCCCTCTCGCAGTGTCCGGAGCAAGTATGGTGGGTCTGACACACCGGTGTCAATGTGTTCTTTTTTCCGTTTCCAGGAGTGTAGTTCTGGTGTACACAATGTCCACAAGACGTACACACAAGTGGGGCCAGAAAGTAAGCGGAAGTTTGATAATCCGCCATGCTATGGGATCTGTTAATGGTGGATTATCTGATATGCCATATTATCAAGGTTCTTTTAAACATCTGGTTTAAAAAGCGGATATAAACTGATGAATCAAACTATTATGAACACCTGCTTCGTAGCTAATGTTTCCGTCTTTGGAGCGAATCTGCGTATCAGGGATCCGACAGTTTCTTGGTAGGTTTGTGAAGGTATGTGGCACTAGATGTCTACACACAGATGACGTAATTCGCGGGAAGGACGGGCTCTCTGATTTGCGTATGCGGTGATGGAGCCCGATAGCGACAGAGGTGGGTTCCATAGGATTTACATCAAGCGAAATTGATCGCCGAGACATCAATGTTGGTTCCTTAAATCACTGTAGCAATGTTCCGCTCAGAGACAGGGACCATTAAACTGCTGAAAGATGACACCATTGTCGGGGAAGACATCAAGCATGAATAGACGCAGGTGGTACGCAGCTGTCTGTGTGACTTCAATTACTATAGCAGGTACGATGCAAGTGCAGGAGAACGTCTCCCTTAGCATAATGCTGCTCCCACCAGCCTGCGACCGTAGCGCGCTACATGTTTTGAGCCGAAGTTCACCTCGATGACCGAGTTTGCGGAGACTACCATCGACCTAGTGTAGCAAAACTGTTTCCATTGATCAAATTGCCGAATCCCGTTGGCACAGTGCCCACTGCAGTCGTAACTGACGATGTCGTTGGGTCGACATGTGAGCATCTAGCGGTGGTCTGCTGCTGTACCATGAATGTTGTGCTCCGAAACACTTGTGTGTGCACCAGCATTGTGCTTTTACGGCACAGATGCCACACATCACCACCTATAGAACCCAGTACGTTGTCCTCGATGGTGAGTGTTCATCGGAGGTGAGGGTATCATCTGTAGTGCCCCAGGGAAGTGTGGTAGGTCCGCTGTTGTTTTCTATCTACATAAACGATCTTTTGTATAGGGTGGATAGCAATGTGCGGCTGTTTGCTCATGATGCTGTGATGTACGGGAAGGTGTCGTCGTTGAGTGACTGTAGGAGGATACAAGATGACTTGGTCAGGATTTGTGATTGCTGTAAAAAATGGTTCAAATGGCTCTGAGCACTATGGGACTCAACTTCTGAGGTCATTAGTCCCCTAGAACTTAGAACTAGTTAAACCTAACTAACCTAAGGATATCACACACATCCATGCCCGAGGCAGGATTCGAACCTGCGACCGTAGCGGTCTCGCGGTTCCAAACTGCAGCGCCGAGAACCGCACGGCCACTTCGGCCGGCGATTGCTGTAAAGAATGGCAGCTAACACTAAATATAGTTAAATGTAAATTAATGCAGATGAATAGGAAATAGAATCCCGGAATGTTTGAATACTCCATTAGTAGTGTAGCGCGTGACACAGTCGCGTGGATTAAATATTTGGGCGTAACATTGCAGAGCGATATGAAGTGGGACAAGCATGTAACGGCAGTTGTGGGGAAGGCGGATAGCCGCCTTCGGTTCATTGGTAGAATTTTGGGAAGATGTGGTTTATCTGTAAAGGAGACCGCTTATAAAACACTAATACGACCTATTCTTGAGTACTGCTCGAGCGTTTGGGATCCGTATCAGGTCGGATTGAGGGAGGACATAGAAGTAATTCAGAGGCGGGCTGCTACATTTGTTACTGGTAGATTTGATCATCACGCGAGTGTTACGGAAATGCTTCAGAACTCGGGTGGGAGTCTCTGGAGGAAAGGAGGCGTTCTATTCGTGAATCGCTACTGAGGAAATTTAGAGAACCAGCATTTGAGGTTGACTGCAGTACAATTTTACTGCCGCCAACTTACATTTCGTGGAAAGACCAGAAAGATAGGATAAGAGAGATTAGGGCTCGTACAGAGGCATATAGGCAGTCATTTTTCCCTCGTTCTGTTGGGGAGTTGAACAGGGAGAGAAGATACTAGTTGTGGTACGAGGTACCCTCCGCCACGCACCACATGGTGGATTGCGGAGTATGTATGTAGATGTAGATCTATCCTACTTTACAGAACAAACAAGCCTCTGAACCCCACGTTCTGCTAAGAGTTGTGGACGTCCAACCACTTAGCGCCTAGTGGTGATTTCACTTTCCTTTCGCCCCTTTCCGTAGATGCTCACCACAGTAGCACGTGGATGTTCGCCGTTTTCTAGATAATCGTTCATAGCCTTTGCGTAGAAATAATCTGACGTTAGTTAAAGTCGCTTATCTCGATGCATTTCCTCATTTGCAACCCATGTCTACGCTATGGTGATCGCCCGTCCGTGTCTGCTGAGCTTACATACCGTTGTTACCGCGTCACGTGCCCACAACGCGACCAGGCGGCATCCAACTTGCGGTGGACACTGGTCATAACGTTTTGGATGATCAGTGGATGCAAAACCCATAGTTTTAACGTGAGAAACCAGTAATTATTTATTAAACGTAACAGATATTACAGAATAAAAAATTAAAAGTATGTATTACTTTTCAGTAAACGGAATTAAAAGTCGAATACTGTACTGCTCTATTATATTAGTTTAAAGCTCCAAGTTTTAGGAAATTTCAGTCTCCATAAATAATATTTATGCGCCAGTTATGTAATAAAATAAGCACAATTGATTTGAAAATATCAGCAACATGATAATTACTAAAGAGAATTAATAAGATGGGCTGTGTGTGGCTCGCGTTCATGCCATTTGTTCTTTGCCATTTTGTCACATCGAGTGGCATCTTATTTCTTCCTTACTTATTGGCGTAACAAAGTTGCTGGCTTGCCTCCTTGAGTGGCAGCAGCAGCAGCGCTTATAGATACTAGAACTGTCGTACTATCTTTGGTGTGACCGCTAGTATTTCCGGGTGGTGGTGATGTGTGTGGTGGTCAGTTAGTTGGGACGGAGCAGCGAAAAAGTCTCCGTGACGCGCGGCCAGGCCGGGACCGCTGGCAGCATGCACGCACTGTCGGATCGTGAGGCGCCAGCTGCGAGAGCGACAAAGTTCGTTGCCCACCGAACCTGGACGCTGAAATTGAGTGATCAGTTAACCTGTTATGAAACAACTATAGTGACATCTATTCGTTCATTTGCAGGTTGTTGCACCCTGGGCCGTTCGGGCTAGCAGTAATGTATGATCTGTTGGGGTTGGCGAAAACTTGCAGCCACCTTCCTATATTGTGACTAATTATTAAATTGACTGTTACTTGACAGTGAAGTGCACCTGCGGTATTTTCTGCCCTGTGGCCGTTAACGGCCCAGTTACCTGCCCTGGTCGTTGGCGTAGTTTTCTGGCAAAGTGCCTTTCTTCGTCGTGTTGATGCTGGCTGGCATGGCGTGTAGTTTGACAGCCTTTTAAGTTGTTTGGTTCGTATTTTGCTTAGAGTGGTTATTGTTCCCCAGGCTGATTTTAGAAGCTAATTTATGAAGTAGTAGTGCTGTTCACATCTCGTCCTCGGCTGATATTTTCCGTTGTGGTGCCATTGGTCGGAAAGGGGGAAATTGGTTAAATTGTTGGTCGGTCCTTGGGCCGTCCCTAGTTTGGATTGCCATCCGATTACTTAATTTCAACTCTTGGCTGCCTGTCTCACCTCACCTTACATTTGAGGTACCTTCTCAGGCCGACCCTTGGAACACTTCAGAGCACCACTTCTTCTGTTTGTTTTACGTTGTGATTTTCATTTTAGTTTGAAGTATTGTGCGATGCCTTCGGCCATGTACTAATTCATTTCTTTTTAAATTTTGCTTAAAGACCTCCAGCCGCGTTAAATTTTTGAATATTCATTTTATTTTAAAAAAATATCCTTAAAATTGTTCTATCTGAAATTGTTTGTAATCCAGGCCCTAAGCTGTTAGTTGTTCGATGTTTTATGTATGACCTTCAGCTGAGGATTTACATGAACCCCTTTTAATAAGGCCTTCAGCCTTGTGTATTTCTTAAAGGAAATTTTTTATGAGAAGGAATGGGTTTATTTTAAATTGTTTGTCTGACTTCTTGTTCAGGCCTTCAGCCATTGTTTCAAATTTGCTTGTGGCCTTCAGACGTGCAATAAGTTAATATCTATTTAATTAGGATTTCGGCCACTGTGTTTTAAGTTTAAAAAGAAATATCGTTGTTAGAAAAAAATTGTTTATTAATGTGTTTTAAATATAATTGTTCTTCAGACGTGTAGTGTAGGCTTTCAGCCACTTCTTGTATCCATTCCATGTTTTTTTCAAATTTTACCTTTTATTTTTAATTGCGTTTGATTTCTAAGTCAGTTCTTCAGCCCTTCTTGTTTTTGGTGTGGTTTTGGGCCTTCAGCCCAGAAAGCATCTCAAGTTTTCTTTAACAAGGCCTTGAGCCGTATTGTCTAATTGTAATTTTTTAAAGCAATGTGTAAATAAGTGCTTCTTAGAAAAATAAAGTTGTGTATTTGATTGTGCAACTCACAGTAACTGTTTACGGCACCATCCTCAATCGTAACCTTACCCTGTGCGCTCTCTGAGTACCTACCAATCAGGTTTCACAAGAATTTGTTGGAGTTTAATTAGTAATAGTACAGATATCTGACGTTGTCGAGAGCGAGGAAAATGTCTCACTGGTACCTACTACTTACGGTATAGCTGAAATTTTCTTCTGAGCCTTCTGGAACATTGCAGGAATGCTAACTTGTTTCTTGGATTGAGCTCTGTTTTGACAATAAATTATTTTGTATGCTGTGCGGATTCGTAACTGCAGAAGCGCCTTATTGTTGGGCACTCTCAACAAATTTCACAAAACTACCGAAGCCTCAGACGAAGAGGAGTGACCTGTAGACATTTCTTCTTTGTCACTCCCAGATCCTGGTCCGTCCTGTGGGTTGAAAACACTTTGTAATATCACATTGTTAGTCATCCCTTATTCGATAGCTGCTGCCAACGCACTCAGTTCATTAGTGGATGCAGAATTAATTATCCGTACAATTTCAGAACGATCGGTTTTTGGCTCGTCATCATTTACATAGCTTTCCGCTCTGTTCAGTGAGGCAGACAATTGTTATTGAACAGGCAGGCGCTGCGCCGACCGGTTCTGATGTTTCTCGAAGACTTTCGGCTGTACTGCCAACTGGGCAGAGATAAAAATAGCGGAAAATTTCTGATGCGCGTCGTAGCGGCGGATTTGCTGGATTATCGAGTATTACTGTAAGCTGCTGTGTTTCTCTGCCCGTTCTCGTCGAGGCACAAGATGGCATTTCAGGATCTTCACGTTCATTGAGGTTTTTAGACGCTCTTATTTAATGAAACAGCGTGACAAATTGGACTGTTTCTTGAAGTCGTCGGACACGGGACGAGTTAGTTAACGTTGACGTGGTTACGTTGAAAAGACATTTCATCAGATGAAACACTAAATAAGTGCTGCGATCTTCAACTTTTATAGTCGTGTCTTCCTCAGTTGCGTGTAATATTACGGTATGTTGATAATTTTTACTTATGGACCGTCTGACAGCAATTGAATAAAACATAATTTTAGTGCCATACGCGTTTCGCCTTTATTTTCTGCAAGGCATCATCAGTGGCAGGTTGCGTGGACAATTTCTTACATATTACGCTCCTGTTGCGTTTTTGGTGTTGTTCTTCTTCTTATGAACGCCAATTTGCGGTTTTTTCCACATTTTACAGCGTTCAGTGCATAGTGCTGTGGAATGTGGAAAAAACCGCAAATTGGCGTTCATAAGAAGAAGAACAACACCAAAAACGCAACAGGAGCGTAATATGTAAGAAATTGTCCACGCAACCTGCCACTGATGATGCCTTGCAGAAAATAAAGGCGAAACGTGTATGGCACTAAAATTGTGTTTTATTCAGTTGCTAAGCGAGGTGTAGCAAAGCTAATGCAGTGAGAGCTCAGCTACGATCTACTCTCTTCTGCAAGAACGAAGTCAGTACCAAGACTAAGTTATCTGTGCACCGTTCAATTTTCGGACCAACTTTGTTGTATGGGAGCGAAAGCTGGGTGGATTCAGGTTACCTTATCAACAAGGTTGAGGTTACGGATATGAAAGTAGCTAGGATGATTGCAGGTACTAGTAATGGGAACAATGGCAGGAGGGTGTCCACAATGAGGAAATCAAAGAAAAACTGGGAATGAACTCTATAGATGTAGCAGTCAGGGCAAACAGGCTTAGATGGTGGAGTCATGTTACACGCATGAGAGAAGCAAGATTACCCAAGAGACTCATGGATTCAGCAGTAGAGGTTAGGAGGAGTCGGGGCAGACCGAGGAGAAGGTACCTGGATTCGGTTAAGAATGATTTTGAAGTAATAGGTTTAACATCAGAAGAGGCACCAATGTTAGCACTGAATAGGGGATCATGGAGGAACTGTATAAGGGGGGCTATGCTCCAGACTGAACGCTGAAAGGCATAATCAGTCTTAAATGATGATGATGATGATGATTCAGTTGCTGTCAGACGGTCCATATGTTAAAATTTTCAATATACCGTAAGTGCTGCGATATTTTGGCGACATGTCACCCGAAGTAGAACCAATAGGAAGGGAGAATGCTCCCTAGGCCCGCAGAAAGCAAGACACCGTATCATAATTGTGCTTACTAGAAAGCCCATATCCCGTGTGTTTTCTTATAGATCATATATCATGAATATATGCTGTTTTTAAGCAGCAGCACATCGAATGTATAGAGAAAGTATCGATTTGTTGTAATGAAGCGACGGAAACGTTATATTGTCGCGTTGCAGCTTGCGTGTTATGAGAGTAAGCCGTTTTAAGACAACCATACATTGAAGATTCATAAAAAAGTGTCATTATAGTTAAGATTTATTATAATTAAATGTAAATTAATAATATTTCGACGATTAAAGCCCTTAGAACACTATAATATAAAATACCACTGTTTCCGCGTTCGCTTTTTTAAGAGGTTATGTGACTTTTTTAGAAAATTAAGAGAAATAATATCGGCAATACTTGGTGTTACGTATACAGAAGCGCATTCTCTGTCAGGACTGAGTTCGTTCCATTTGGTGAACTTTTATAAGCTCATGTCCTTACTGAATGGACATCTTTTGTCTTATTACATGTTCAGAGATATTGAAGTTTTTATTCATGTATACCACAGATAGAACAACATGATTAGCACAAGTACAAGGGCGAAAATATGCGTTCTAATAGATCTAACGTGGGAATTTTAGGTGCGCCCATTTTCTTGAACAAACTGTATTCCTGTATTGTTTGCGCGCCAAATAAAACCGACAACTGCAGCAGGAGAGTGTTGAGAGGGCAAAATCGTGCTAACCAGATCGTCCCACATGCTGATGGCCCTGCGTATCTCTGGGGTAGTGGTTATCGCTGAAACAACCAGTTTTCGGTTACATTAATTTTTTTCAACACCTCTTTAACCTCAATGACAAAACTGCTCAAAGTAACCGACTTCGGAAATAACCAGTTTTCGGTTTCTTTATTACTATTCTTTCCTGTAATACGACAGTAATCCCAAAAGTATGGTCTCCTGTTTTTTTTATAAGTACATAGACCTGTTTATTTCTACAATGCTTTACATCAGTTTACAACTTGAACATATAGCTAGTTTTCGACATAATCACCATTTCTGTCGATGCATTTTGTAAACGCTGTGGCAGGTTTTGTATGCCCATGTCATACCATCTCGCCGCCATTCTGTTCAGGAAGCTATGAACCCCTTCTTTCACATCGTCGTCGGAGCTGAATCGCTTTCCGTCCAAATTTTGTTTTAACTTAGGCAACAGGTGATAGTCACTGGGCGCCAAGTCAAGACTATAGGGTGGGTGGGCGATTACGTTCCAGTGAAACTGTTCCAGGAGAGCAACGGTTTGCCGAGCGATGTGTGGGCGAGCGTTGTCATGGAGAAAGTTTACATCCTTTCTCAATATTCCTCTTCTCCGGTTCTGAATTGCCCGTTTGAGTTTTTTCAGAGTCTCACAGTACCTGTCAGCGTTAATTGTGGTCCCAGTGGGCATAAAGTCGACCAAGAATACCCCTTTCCGATCCCAAAAAACGGTAGTGATGACTTTACCGGCACACTGTGTTTGTTTGACTTCCCGCGGCTTTGGCGAAGAAGGATGCCGCCACTGGCGTGATTGTTGCTTGGTCTCAGGTGTAAAGTGGTACGCCCAGGTTTCGTCGCCCCTGACAATTGGGTCCAGAAAGTTGTCCTGTTCGGCTGCAAGGGAAGCATCAATTCGTTGCCGCATGTGGTCCTCAGTCAGCAAGCGTGGCACCCATCTTGCGAACACCTTCCAGTAGTTCAATGTTTCCGTTAAAATTCTGTGAGCGGCACTTCGAGAAGCCTCAGGGACCAATGTGCAGAGATCATACAGGGTGATCCGCCGATCTTCACGCATGCTTTGCTCAACCTTCTACACTGTCTCCTCAGAAATTGACGGTCCCCCGGCATGTTTACACACAACGCGTGAAGCACTCTTCATAACACTGTGACCAACTGCCACACAAACAGAGTTCTGTACATATGATAAAATAGGAGACTTTACTTTTGGGGTTACCCTCGCACACGTAGAAATTGATTTAAGATTGAAAAATTTTGACTCTTTAGATTTCAAGACACTTCGAATCAAAATATTAAATTAAATAGGCAAATAAAAGATAACTTTTCCATCCACCGTTCACCGCTTTTCTCGAATCGTGGTAAGAGGCTGAATACTACAAAAAATCACCGGTATTTTTTCAACTTTTATGAAATCCTGCTAAAAAATCATGTTTTCGAGGATCATGCCAATGTTTAGGCATTACGAATAGTCACGGCTAAAGGGTGAAAACTGAGGTTAATTTGTCCGTCTTCAAATGGTTCAAATGGCTCTAAGCACTATGGGACTTAACATATGAGGTCATCAGTCTCCTAGACTTCGAAAAACTAAAACCTAACTAACCTAAGGACATCAGACACATCTATGCCTGAGGCAGGATTCGAAACTGCGACCGTAGCAGCAGCGCGGTTCCAGATTGAAGCGCCTAGAACCGCTCGGCCAAAAAGGCCGCCTGTCCATTTTCAAAAGCGACAGACAAACAACTTCTTATTTTTACTGTAAAATACGAATTGTTGTCGCAAGTTTTTTTTGGCAGTCTTATAAAGCAAATGGAGCATTGTACTTCACTGGTACCGCACTTCATAAAATACTTTCAGACCATGGATAGTGCCGTTCTCAAATACAACTAATGCTCGACGACAACAGCGGGAAACTACCATGCAGACCAGATGGGGGAAGTCTTGTGCACCACATGTACACGCATACGATAGGCCATGCCAAATCGTAACAGGCACAGTATTCTCTCGGCAATGGTGTACCGATTCTTATGCCATGTTTTTTATGCTCATTTCTGTCAGTATTGTTATTAAAATAGCACTGCCGCTTTTCCTATTTTCTACACTACTGGCCATTAAAATTGCTAGACGAAGAAGAAATGCAGATGCTAAAGGGACATTCATTGGACAAATATATTATACTAGAACTAACATGTGGTTACATTTTCACGTAATTTAGGTGCATAGATTCTGAGAAATCAGTACCCAGAACAACCACCTCTGGCCGTAATAACGGCCTTGATATGCCTGGACATTGAGCCAAACAGAGCTTGGATGGCGTGTACAGGTACAGCTGCCCATGGAACTTCAACACGATACCACAGTTCATCAAGAGTAGTGACTGGCGTATTGTGACGAACCAGTTGCTCGGCCACCATTGACCACACGTTTTCAATTGGTGAGAGATCTGGAGAATGTGCTGGCCAGGGCAGCAGTCGAACGTTTTCTGTATCCAGAAAGGCCCGTACAGGACCTGCAACATGCGGTCGTGGGTTAACCTGCTGAAATGTAGGGTTCCACAGGGATCGAATGAAGGGTAGAGCCATGGGTCGTAACACATTTGAAATGTAACATCCACTGTTCAAAGTGCCGTCAGTGCGAACAAGAGGTGACCGAGACGTGTAACCAATGGCACCCCATACCATCACGCCGGGTGATACGCCAGTATGGCGAGGACGAATACACGCTTCCAGTATGCGTTCACCGCGATGTCGCCAAACACGGATGCGACCATCATGAAGCTGTAAACAGAACCTGGATTCATCCGAAAAAATGACGTTTTGCCATTCGTGCACCCAGGTTCGTCGTTGAGTTCACCATCGCAGGCGCTCCTGTCTGTGATGCAGCGTCAAGGGTAACCGCAGCCATGGTCCCTGAGCTGATAGTCCATGCTGCAGCAAACGTCGTCGAACTGTTCGTGCAGATGGTTGTTGTCTTGTAAACGTCCTCATCTGTTGACTCAGGGATCGAGACGTGGCTGCACGATCCGTTACAGCCATGCGGATTCTTTGCCTGTCATCTCGACCGCTAGTGATATGAGGCCGTTGGGATCCAGCATGGCATTCCGCATTACCCTCCTGAAGCCACCGATTCCATATTGTGCTAACAGTCATTGGATCTCGACCAACGCGAGCAGCAATGTCGCGATACGATAAACCGCAATCGCGATAGGCTACAATCCGCCCTTTATCACAGTCGGAAACGTGATGGTACGCATTTCTCCTCCTTACACGAGGCATCACAGCAACGTTTCACCAGGCAACGCCGGTCAACTTCTGTTTGTGTGTGAGAAATCGGTTGGAAACATTCCTCATGTCAGCACGTTGTAGGTGTCGCCACCGGTACCAACCTTGTGTGAATGCTCTGAAAAGCTGATGATTTGCATATCACAGCATCTTCTTCTTGTCGGTTAAAGTTTGCTTCTGTAGCACGTCATCTTCGTGATGTACAATTTTAATGGCCAGTAGTGTATAATAGAGTAATATTTCAAAGGAAGGAAATCATACAAATAAAAATTTCTAGTTTTTTAAAATAAGGTTTATTTACAAACCAAAAGTGTAGCACTGCTGCTATGGCTAATCGATATTTCGGTTTTTAACCGGTTAAAAATAAAAAATAAGAAATGGGTATTATGACCGATACCAAACAACTACCGAAAAATAACGGTTATATAGAACTAAAGTACTTGTATGGTTGTAACCTGTCGGTTTTTCCCGTCTCGTGACGTTGTCTATCCCGTCCGCATGCACGTACAAGTTAGTTGCCTCGTCCCGTGTGCCGACGCCTTGAAGGCGTTAACCGCAGTAACAGTACTTGTCACGTGAAGTAGGCTAATCCGTGGAGGATTATCGGACACGTTACAAGCAAAGTGGCCGAGAGGCAAAGCGTCAAATTATGAGAACGCTGCCGTCCAGCGCGACTACAGAGAGCACACGTGAAGCGTATGTACGGTAGACTATACGGGAGCGGCTCCCGGTGGTCATTAAAACAAAGAGTCGCTGGGGGCCCGAGCGGCGCGCTCGCTCGCCCGGAACTAACGGCGGCAGACGTCGCTGCATAATTACGCGGACCGGTTATAAATCGCGTCGGGCCGCTGCGCCTTAATCAGGGGTACACAGCGATTACGGCCGCTAAATTGGGGAGGTGTCACAGCAGCCGGCGGCGATAAAGCCGGCTCAGCCCGCCTTACACGGTAGCGAGGCAGGGGACGGAGGTCCCGCTCACATAATGCGGGTTAACGAAGCGAGCTCCGCACATGACACACGCATTTGTGCCACTCGTTAACAAAACTGCCGCCTCGACGATCTGCCCTCTGCCGCCGACTGCCATTTATTTTTCACTTCGGAGCTTATTCGTTAGGCACCTGTGCCCCGTGTTGGTCTGAAACCGGTCTTACCGAAGATTGTAGCAGAAGTTCACGGTATTGGATACAATAAATCCCTTCGCAGTGTTTGTGCTCGTTACGAATATTTTCCCCAGCTGGTGGAGGCACGACACACAATCACTGTTCAGGCATATAACTGTGACCATCTGCCTATATCCGTAGATAGCGGTTTAAATCAAATAGTGCCAGGTCGTCACAGATTTCTACAGCGCCCCTGGCCTACGACCGATGCTAACAGCTAGAAGAAGACCTCGTGAAATCCAATCTAGTGGTAATTAACATACTTCGTAATTCAACAACTTACGAAGGAGGTGTCGCAGCAACTTCACATACAACCGTCATTCTAGTAAGTCAAATACTGGCAGAACGTCCACAAACACTGGCTGTTAGACATATGAATGGTATAAAAGGATCATATTGTAGTAAGTCACGCAGCGGCAGGACATTCCGAAACGCTGGATGGTAGAGACTGGAAGATGGTAGAGACTGGAATAACATAGAATGATCATAATACGAGGGTCACTCCAAAAGAAATGCACGGAAATCCATCTTTTATTCTACATGTTTGAAAGTTTTACATTGTGTAGATACATCCTTTAAGAACAATATTCTCATTTCTCCACATAATTTACATCCCCCTCTACTGCCTTACGCCATCTTGGAACCAGCGCCTGTATACCCGCACGGTAAAATTCTGGACCAACCCGTTGGAACCACTGTTTGGCAGCGTGCACAAGGGAGTCATCATCTTCAAACCTTGTTCCACAAAGAGAGTCTTTCAATTTCCCAAAGAGATGATAGCCACATGGAGCCAGGTCTGAACTGTGAGGCGGGTGTTTCAGTCTCGTCCATCCGAGTTTTGTGATAGCTTCCATGGTTTTTTGACTGACATGTGGCTGTGCATTGTAGTGCAACAGCAAAACATCCTGCTTTTGCCGATGTGGTCGAACACGACTCAGTCGAGCTTGAAGTTTCTTCAGTGTCGTCACATATGCATCAGAATTTATGGTGGTTCCACTTGGCATGATGTCCACAACCAAGAGTCCTTCGGAATCGAAAAACACCGTAGCCATAACTTTTCAAGCAGAAGGTGTGGTTTTGAATTGTTTTTTCTTGGGTGAATTTGATGAATTTGCATGATGCCACTCCATTGATTGTCTCTTCGTCTCTGGTAAAAAATGATGGAGCCATGTTTCATCACCTGTCACAAATGTTCCAAGAAATTCATCTCCACCATTCTCGTACTGTTCCAAAAGTTCGCTGCATACCGCGTTTGTTGTTTCTTTGTGAGCCACTGTCAACATCCTGGGAACCCACCTGGTACAAACCTGTTTTAACGCCAACACTTTCAGTATTCTGCAAACACTTCCTTCCCCTATCCCAACGCAGCGTGACAATTCGTTCACTGTGATGCGTCTGTCAGCAGTCACCAATTCGTTAACTCTGTGCACATTGTCTGGAGTGTGTTCAGTACGAGGCCTGCCGCTGCGAGGACAATCCTCAATATTGCCGTGCCCACTTTAATCACGTAACCTGCTTGCCCACCGACTAACAGTACTGCGATCGACAGCAGAATCTCCCTACACCTTTTTCAACCTCTTGTGGATGTTTCCGACTGTCTCGTTTTCACAGCTCAGGAATTCTATGACAGCACGTTGGTTCTGACGAATGTCAAGTGTAGCAGCCATCTTGAAGACATGCAGTGACGGCGCCACTCACGGTAACAGGTTGAACTAAGTTTGAAAACAAGCGGGAAGGATGTATCTACACACTGTAAAACTTTCACACATGCAGAATGACAAACTGTATTTTTACAAAAATAGTGTGCATTTCTTTTGGAGTGAGCCTCGTATTGTACTGAAACTCTCAAACCCTGTCTGAAAAGGCCTCGGAAGGCCCAACGATACCGACCGACTGCAATGCCATCCTGAGCCGATAGGCGTCGCTGGGTGCCTTATGGAGTTTTCGTGACCGGACCTGCTCCATTGGCCTCACAAGGGCTGAGGGCATCCCGCTTACCAATACCGCTTGGCTGACCCGGACGGTCACCCATTCAAGTGCTAACCAAGGCCGACAGCACTTTGCTGATCTGATGGGAACCATTGTTAGCAGTGCGGCAAGTCCGTTGGCCTTAATATCGTACAATATAGGATAAAACCAAGGTGCAAAAAAAAAAAAAATATTTCAAATGGCTCTGAGTACTATGGGACTTAACATCTGTGGTCATCAGTTCCCTAGAACTTAGAACTACTTAAACCTAACTAAGCTAAGGACAACACACACATCCAAGCCCGAGGCAGGATTCGAACCTGCGACCGTAGCGGTCACGCGGTTCCAGACTGAAGCGCCTAGAACCGCACGGCCACACCGGCCGGCTACAAGGTGCAACAGGAGAGTGCCCAAAAGGACAAAATACAATACGAGGAAGGCAATGTGGAGGGAAAAAAACTAGTATATCTGGAAAATCCATTACTGGAGGACGATGTAGATTAGTAAGTGCAAGACAAACGTCGTATGCAGAGCAATGGAAGTGTCGATACTTATCATCTAACTTACGTCTGGACTGACACACTGCAGAAGGACCTAACGAGGTGGCGCAGTGGTTAGAACACTGCACTCGCATTCGGGATGACGACAGTTCAAACCCGCGTCCGGCCATCTTGATTTAGGTTTTCCGTGATTTCCCTAAATCGCTTTGGGCAAATTCCGGGATGGTTTCTTTAAAAGGGAACGGCCGACTTCGTCCCCAGTCCTTCCCTAATCCAGTGGCACAGATAATCTCACTGTTTAGTCCATTCCCCCAAACCAATCGGCCAACCAACACTGCAGAACTTGAGTTATATGACAAGGAGGGCAAAGAGCTTCTACCACAGCACCTGTGTAGACTTCGCGACTGCACCCCCTCCCCTTTTTTCGTTCATTCTGAACCATAAGGAAAATGTCAAGCCCGTGTAGATATAGATAATCTAAACAAAAATTGAAAGAATATTTATGGAGACTGATCATAAAAATGTACGCCATACCATCACTAGATAAAAAAATGGAGATTTTAATAGAAACTAACCTAGAAACTGATCCCTGGGAAATAGCACATACAGTGTAGAGCGAGGAGATACGATGAGACAGTAACATTAATCTGGTTCAAAAAATGGTTCAAATGGCTCTGAGCACTATGGGAGTCAATTTCTGAGCTCATTAGTCCCCTAGAACTTAGAACTAGTTAAACCTAACTAACCTAAGGACATCACAAACATCCATGCCCGAGGCAGGATTCGAACCTGCGACCGTAGCGGTCTCGCAGTTCCAGACTGCAGCGCCTAGAACCGCACGGCCACTTTGGCCGGCCATTAATCTGGGAACAGCCAACTGCCATGCTAATAGAAACGCGATTACTTGACGATGGTGAAGATGGTAAGGTAGATCAATGTATTAACGAATCATGTTATATAAGGAATAGGCATAAACAGTATGCATCTGTATCATTTTGCGAACGATGATATTGCTCCATATATATATAAAAAAGGAAAAATGCCCAGGACCAGTTCGTATTCATTCAGAAATGATACAAGCCTTTTCAACAAGATTCTTATGTGTTTCTGACTGCATCACGAAAAAAGAATATTAGTACTTTCAACATTGCAGGCCAGACAGCAATCGTGATAATCTAATACGTAAGAAACCATCAGCCTCGACTGCGGTAATGAAACCAACCTTTAACTAGATTTCAGCCCAAGCAATTGAGCCTTCTTCAGAAGATATACTTGATTCTATAGTATGTCTACGAGGGCATGGTCTAGAAATAGGCTGTTTTAGTTTTATTTCTAGACCATGCCTTCGCAGACATACTATACAATCGAGTATATCTTCTGAAGAAGGCTGAAACCTAGGTAAAGGTTGGTTTCACTACCGCAATCGAGGCTGATAGTTTCTTATATATTATAAAATAATAATTTTTTCGCTATTACCTTCATGATCATACAGGTTTATATTGGGCAAATCGGTAGAAGAAGCAATAAATGACGCTATCTTGTTTGCCAGAGACGCTCTGTATGCATATATGTGATAACGCGGGTACATTCAATAACTTATGATTGACATCTTTGATTCCTGACCGGGTTGGAATCGCCAAAGGCTCAGTAAAACTGTTATAGAGTGTTGCCGAAGCAGAGAAGTACTTATAATGCGCCCACGACATGCTTCGCGCAAAGTTGACCTTCTCGGTCTATGTGGGGGAAAAGTTTTATGTTGTAGTTTTGGAGCCCATACTAGAGAAGTTAGATAGCAGTGGTAAATGGCATTTGCAGATGACGTACTATACTGAAACTTCCTACGAGATGGAAACCGTGTGCTGGGCCTGGACTCGATGCCGGAAGCTTGCATTTCACGGGCAATGCTCTCACTTACTGAGCTAATCACGTGTGGATCTTCACAATGAATAGCGCCCTCAAAGAGGTATTTAAGGAACTCGCCACACGCGTATACGGGAACTCGAGATGCTCGAACAATTTTTTCATCCTTATTCTGGGGAACTATGGTCACAACCAAAGGTGGAAGCATAAGCGACCAAATATACCTATGGCGAGCTAACATACACTCACAAGCGACAAGGCAAGGCCCTGCACATCCAGCAGTACTGGCTGGACTGCCAGCTGGTATCGCAGCCGACAAAACAGGCAAAAGAGAGGAAGCGGATAAGATAGCTCATTAACGCACAAACAAACCGCCAACACTACCTTATATTGTGAATCTGAAATATAACCTACGGGCACTAAGCGATAATGAACCCAACTGTTGGAGGTATACTGATGCTGGTCGAGAAGTCAAAGCCGGTACCCAGCTGCAGCCGCCGACTAAAAACGCCTCACAAAGCACAACGTATCATCCTACATGACATCCACTACCAACAAAACCTATCCTTGCATGACCTTTCAAAAATGGCTCTAAGCACTATGGGACTTAACAGGTAAGGTCATCAGTCCTCTAAACTTAGAACTACTTAAACCTAAATAACCTAAGGACATCACACACATCCATGCCCTAGGCAGGATTCGAACCTGCGACCGTAGCAGCCGCGTGGTTCCGGACTGATGTGCCTAGACCCGCCCGGCTACCGCGGCCGGCTATGACCTTTCGTAGACAGCAACAAATCCGCTACTGCTTTTACTATCCGACCCAACTGTCGCACAGGTTTATTGTCCCTTGCCTCTAGCCTTGGCGTATTCCCCTCCTCCTCCCCGTCCCTCCACCCACCACTACTCTTCAAACCGCTACCCTTCGTTCAACTTTCGATCCAATCTGTCTCCAGATGAGCGCGTATTAATGGTTAACGTTAACCAGACATACGCAAACATCACAGTACCCACATCCTGCGAGACCTTGGAAACTAACCAATATGCAGAAATGGCAGTACACCTTTTGTGTTGGCCATCATGCCAGTGTGGGTGTGGCGGGGCTCCACCCCAAACTTAATCGTAGCTCTATGCCTCTTTGCTGGACTACAATTACTGCAAAAAAGGTGCTTCTTGATAGATTACAACAGCAAATATCCGAGCATGGAATCTAGAATTTCGCGGGCAACAGTTTACCGACTGAGCTGTACAGGTGTGCTTGCCAATTAATGGCGAATGCAATAATCTAAGAACGAATCTTGTGCCGTGTCTTGCTCAGTTGGTAAGAGAATAGCTAGCGAAAGCTAAAACTCACAGGTTGAGTCCGCTTTGCATTTCTTTTAATTTCGAAACAGTACACACTGTACTGCAGAACAAAATATTCGCTCTGGAGGTGTAGTGTTTGTTGTAATTTGTGATTAGAAACCAATTGTAGAAGATAAATGTGTTGTGGTTGGCAGGAGAGCCAACACCGTGTTACTAGAGGAGACCGAAAGGCACGCGTTTTAGCTCACGCAGGCTGGCGTGAGATCTGGAACAGGACAAGGAAATTAGAATTTAGAAAAACCGACGTAGCTGGTGGAATACTTTACTTTAATACATTAATGATGAACGTCGGTCTTGACGGTACATGATTCACAATATCAATAGTAACTGATAATGGCGCCTTGCTAGGTCGTAGCAAATGACGTAGCTGAAGGCTACGCTAAACTATCGTCTTGGCAAATGAGAACGTAAAGTAGGCAGTGAACCATCGCTAGCAAAGTCGGCTGTACAACTGGGGCGAGTGCTAGGAAGTCTCTCTAGACCTGCCGTGTGGCGGCGCTCGGTCTGCAATCAATGATAGTGGCGACACGCGGGTCCGACGTATACTACCGGACGGCGGCCGATTTAAAGGCTACCACCTAGCAAGTGTGGTGTCTGGCGATGACACCACATTCCTCCCTCGCAAATCGGCGTACGGTTGTGTTATAAGGCTTCCGCCCGGCGTGGGGAGGACCCCATGTTGACGTATGCGACGAGGTGGGCAGCCTAACAACAGGCGAGGCTGTGCCATCCGCATCCTGCCATTCGGACCGCGGGGAGCTAGGAAACGCCTGAAAACCTGCTCCATGTCGGAGGACAACTGGTCACGGGAAGCGATCGGCGGCGCGTGACCCAGGGAGGCGTCCGGCGGTTGCAGCGACGCGTTCACTGCGGACGTCGCCGGCAGGAGAACAGGCGGCGGCGGCGGTGGCGGCGCGTCGCCATGGGGCAAAATGGAAGGCAGCGTCGGTAACACCTGGGGCTGAGGCGAGCCAGGTCCCCAGGGCGCTGACCGGACGGCACCGTCGCTGAAAGCAGACGGCGAGCGGCAGATCCCGTGCGACGACAGAGGCGCAGCTGGTTGAGATGCCGGCGCACCTCACCAGAGGCCCCCAAAACCAGATACATTGCGCGTCCGAGGTAGCGAAGAATGCGCCCTTCGAGCCAACGCCGTGAACCTCGGTAGTGGCGGTAGTAGACAACGTCGCCTGGGGCAAAAGCAGGTGTCTGCCGCTGCACAGGAACCTGATGCGGCGGATGTAGCAAAGACATCAAGGTTCGATGAGGGCGACTGTGGAGCAACTCAGCCGGCGAGCGACCATCTCGGGGCTGAGAGCAATACGAGGACAAAAAGAGCAATAACGCGTCCTCCCGAGAATGCGACTCTTTCAATTTCAACATCTGTGTCCTGAAAGTCCAGACCAATCGTTCAGCGGCACCGTTTGACTGTGGCGAAAACGGCGCGGACGTCAGATGCTGAATACCATTGGCCTTGCAGAATGACTGAAATTCTGCGGACATGAATTGTGGGCCATTGTCGGAAACAATAGTCTGTGGAAGACCTTCAATGCAAAAGATAGCAGATAACGCTTGGATGGTGGCAGATGACGTCGTGGAAGACATCCAGACATCAAAAGGAAAATTATTGAATGAATCTACCACAACCAACCATCGAGCATTCCAGAATGGACCAGCAAAATCGATGTGCAAGCATTGCCAAGGGGAAGTGGCTTTTGGCCATGCAAAAAATTTCTGCGGTGGTGCTGATTGTTGTTCGGCACGCACCATGCAAGAAGAGCACATATTCGTAATCGCGGCATCGATTCCGAACCAAGTACAGTGCTGACGAGCAAGTTGTTTCGTTGTCACTATACCCTAATGTCCTTGGTGGAGAAGCTGTAAGACAGAGGACTGTAACGAAAGTGGGACCACGACCCTGGACTGATCATTATCAGAACGCAACAGCAAAACACCACGTCGAACAAAAAGTCTCTCCTTGTGAGCAAAAAATTGGCGAACCAACGAGTCCCCGATCCGTGACTTTGACAAGGGCCATTGCGTAGCAACAAAACGCAGAACGGTAGCAAGGACAGGGTCGGCAGCTGTGGCTGTAGCTACACGACAAAAATCAATTGGAAATGATTCGACAACGTCATCGATTTCCGCATCAATGAACATGCAAGCAAGTTAGAAGGAATCGAATGTCCTATCCTCAGCAATAGGCCAACGGGACAACGCATCGGCGTTTCCGTGCTTAGCAGTGGACCAATACAAGATATCGTAGCGGTACTGCGAGAGGAAAATAGACCAGCGAATGAATTTCTGTGCTGTACGTGGAGGTACAGGCTTGTTCGGATGAAAAACCGATGTTAAAGGTTTGTGGTCTGTGATTATGGTAAAGGGACGACTATACAAGAAATCATGAAACTTTGTAACACCAAATGCGAGAGCCAATGCTTCTTTCTCGATCTGTGAATAATTTCTTTGCGCCGACGAGAGTAATTTGGACGCAAAGGCAATAGAGCGATCGTGCGAGCCATCTTTGTGCGCAAGCTCAGCACCGATCCCGAAATCTGATGCATCAGTCATCAACAAAAGGGGCTTCTGGGGATCGAATGGCGTAAGGCAAGTATTGGAAAGCAACGCCGATTTCAACCGACGAAAGGCGCGTTCGCATTCTGTTGTCCAGACGAACGGAACACCTTCACGGCGTAAGCGATGAAGCAGAGCTGAAATGAAAGAGGCATGTGGCACATATCTGTTATAGTAATTTATTTTTCCCAGCACACTCTGTAGCTGCTTCAAATTCTGCGGCGAAGGCAGATCTTGTATGGCACGAAGGTCCGTGGGACTGGGATGTATGCCTTGGGCATTGAGTACATGTCCCAGGTATGGCAAATCACGAGCAAAAACAACACACATTTGTCCTTCCGCAAGCGAAGACCATTTTGTCGTAGGCCCTTAAATAATGTTCTGAGATTGGCCAAATGTTCTTCTTCCATCTTTCTGGAGATCACAATATCGTCCAGATAATTTGCTGCAGTAGGGACCGACGCACAAACAGTGTGTAGATATTGCTGAAGCAGTGCAGGGGCGGATGGACACCCAAATGGCAGGCGTTTGAATTGATACAACCCAAGATGCGTGTTAACCACCAAAACGCACTGGGATTCTTCGACCACCGGTATTTCCAAGTACGCATCTGCGAGGTCCAACTTCGAAAAATATTTACCCGGCCACAGTTTGTCAAAAAGATCTTCCGGGCGGGGTGAAGGAAAAGTTGCAATCACTAGTTGTGGATTCACTGTTGCCTTGAAGTCCACATAAAGTCTCAATTTTCCTGAAGGTTTTGGCAAAATTACTAAGGGTGATGCCCAGAGAGAAGCCTGCACACGTTCAATTACACCTTGAGATTCCAAATCGTCTAATGTTTTTGCGACCTCATCACGCAATGCGTGGAGAACATTGCGCGCTCTGAAAACTTTCGGTTGCGTGTTTACTTTCAGTTCCAAATGTGCTTTATAGTTCTTAGCGCAACCAAGGCCCGGTGCAAAAAGTCTGCAAATTCTTCACATAGATGAGAAACACTGTTGGAAGGCACAGTCTGGTTCACTGATAGGACCTGATTTACTATAGACAAGTCAAACAACTGAAATAAATCGAAACCAAACAAGTTCACTGCAGAAGAAGAACGAAGGACGTAAAATGACACAAGTTTTGTTTGTCCTTTGTATGTTGCAAGAAGGCTGCACTGTCCTAACTCCGGGGTATCTTGACCTGAATAACTAGTTAACTTAACATTTGCGGCACGCAACGGAGGTGTGCCCAGCTGTTTGTACGTGTCGTGATTGAACAGTGAAACTGCAGCTCCGGTATCGAGCTGGAATGTTATCACTTTCCCGTTAATGTCCAAGTCTACAAAAAGTTTATTGTCCTGCTGACGACAAGAGCGACTGTCTCGTGCAATGTGAACTGACACTGGTACATAATCACGTGTGACTTGACGGGATTTCTGGCGACGTCGACGCACACTATTTGTGGGACGAACACAGTCACTGTTAGAGAGAGTGGCACTGAGCAGAGTGGAATGAACCACATGAATTTCCATGGGCAAAGTTTCATGAGCCTGAGTATCGTTGGTTCGAATCCGGCGCAAAACAAAGGGCCTGGAATGGTTTTGAGCTTCCGATCTGAGCTTTTCCTGGCAAACACTCTGAACATGTCCTTTTTTATTACAATAAAAGCAAATAGCTTGGGGTGATGGGCAATTCTCACGCGAATGTATAGTAGCGCACCGCGGGCAGGATTTGAGCACTGCATTCGCTTGCCAGCGTGGCACATGTGGCTGAGAGCCTGGTGGCAGCAGCGCGGCTGGGCGTGAGGGCTGTTTACTGCTCCGTGCAGCTCGCCTGGCGGGCCGGTTAACCTGACACACGGCTGGTGAAGTTTCAAAGATTGCTGAGTAAAGTCAAGTGTGTCCTGCCGATCCAATATGTCCATCACTTGTTGAAGGGAGGGATTGACTAGTTTCAAAATCTGTTCCCTTATACAAACATCAGAAACATTCTGTGCAATTGCATAACGTACCATAGTATCTGAATAAGGGAGTCCACATTGACACTCAAAAGCACAATCCCTAGTAAGGCCTTGCAAGGTTGCAACCCACTCCTGATTAGTCTGACCTGCCGTATGTTTTGTATGAAAGAAGGTATACCTTTTCGCAACTACATTGACTGATTGTTTGAAATATCCATCTAATGCAGACAAAATTGCTTCGTAGGACAGAGTTGCGATGTCGCATCGGGGAAATAATTTGACTATCACGTGGTACATTTGTACACCGACCGATGATACGAGATAAGGCTGCCGCTCGTTACCTTGAATTCTGTAGGCGGCGAGATGGAATCCAAATTGGCGTGACCACTCCGTCCAGCTTTCCAGTGCAGCATCAAAAGGTCGAAAAGTTGGTGCAACAGCGTGTTGTGGCTGCGTTAGCGGTGGAGCGATGGCTGCCGCATCGTTTTGCATTGCACGTTGACTCTGGACGAGCTATCCAACGGCATCCAGTAATGCCTGCGTCTGCTGATTCTGTAAGCGATAAAATTTGGACAGTACATCTGGAGATTGTGGCGAAGCCATTACACAAGTAAATCAGGGCAGTTTAGAGAAGAACGCGGTTTTGCCTCGTCGCCAATGTTGTGGTTGGCAGGAGAGCCAACACCGTGTTACTAGTAGAGATGGGCAAAACTGTTCTTTTCAGAGATTGGATCAGAACTGTTCACTCCCTGAAATGAATTAGCTCTTTTTCATGACTCACCACTCATTTACAATATAAAATAAATGGAAGGCACATTGCCCTTTAAACTTGGTTTATTCCAGTACTATACCTGTATTTTGATCTTATTTGATCCTATTTTGAAGTAACACAGATAATGAGTAAGAATTTTGTATTGTTTATTGAAATTTCCACGATATGACAAAGTTTTTGATTATTGATTTATTTTGCACTATCGTGGTTTTTTGGGTGATCGGAAAATGTTGTAACTTGAGATTTACATTAACAATATATTTGGCTATAATGTATTAAAATTTCATTAACCTCATACAAATACATCGCAAGCCATATATTTTTAAAGTGAACGTTTCCTTTCGAAGACGCCTAAAATCGCAAAATCCGTACCAGAATAAGAAAAAAAAAATATAAATTTGACTGTAAAACGAAAGTGCTGCATATAGCCTTACGCAGAATAAAACAAGGAAAATATTGGTGTATCACATTTTGCGATACGTTTATCGGTTCGCTCGTAATTAAAGCGTAAATTCGAGTGTCTATAATAAAAATCCTATAGTAAGAGGAGTCATCAGGAACCTAATCTAATCAGTTTAAACAAATAAAAATAAAATAAAAACAATTGATGTATACATAACATAATAATGTAATATACATAGCGGCATTACTACGAAGAACAATATCCAGTGGGGACGAACTCTGATGCAGAGGCGCTGAGTCGAGCAGGTCGAGCCGCGAGCTGTATTACTGCATGAGCTGAGACCGCAGAGACCACAGTGACACCTGAGTCGCTTTGCTCGACGCTCTGGCTAGAGTCGAGACGGTCGGGCGAGCGTTGAGCGGGCGAGTTCCGAGGGAGGGGGTAGCGGTGAACTCACCCGCTCCGAGACAAATAGTTCGTTCCCTCGCGAGCGGGTTTTTGCAAGTAGTTCCTATGTTATCCGCTAGGTGGCTCTCTGTCCTGTTGCTCGCATCAACTGCCCAGAGGGCAGGACGTGCGACTGAAACGATCGCCGACAGAGTGCGATGCGAAGTTACGCTGCACTAGACACTGCGCGGCAGACGACGCACATGTGAAACACAAAATCCAATGGGGCACTGCACAATGCAGGCAGCCAAGGTAGAAGCAGGGCAGAGGCCGGCGCTGGCTGTGTTGTGTGGCGTGCACTGTGCTGTGACCAGCAGAGGCGCTGCTGATATGCTCCGTCTCTCTCTCTCTCTCTCTCTCTCTCTCTCTCTCTCTCTCTCTCTCTGCCGTGGGAAACGTTTGGAGCTACCGTTCTTTTTTTCTGAATCACTGATTGTTCACTCCTTTGAAAGATTGAACTCTATGAATTAGTTCAAGAGCGGATCCCCCATCTCTAGTTACTAGAGGAGGCCGAAAGGCACGCGTTTTAGCTCACGCAGGCTGGCATGAGATCTGGAACAGGACAAGGAAATTAGAATTTAGAAAAACTGATGTAGCTTGTGGAATACTTTACTTTAATCCATTAATGATGAACGTCGGTCTTGACGGTACATGATTCACAATATCAATAGTAACTGATAATGGCGCCTTGCTAGGTCGTAGCAAATGACGTAGCTGAAGGCTATGCTAAACTATCGTCTCGGCAAATGAGAACGTAAGTAGGCAGTGAACCATCGCTAACAAAGTCGGCTGTACAACTGGGGCAAGTGCTAGGAAGTCTCTCTAGACCTGACGTGTGGCGGCGCTCAGTCTGCAATCACTGATAGTGGCGACACGCGACACGCCACACGTATACTACCGGACGGCGGCCGATTTAAATGCTACCACCTAGCAAGTGTGGTGTCTGGTGGTGACACCACAAAATGTGCTGAAGTCATGTAAGAACAGAAACGAATGAAGAGGCAATGTGCTATAAACCTAGGTCCTATTGAAAGATGACAAGTGAGGTGGACATGCCTCCTGGCATTCGCAACGATTTGCATTGGTTATATCTCTCGAGAGGCAGATAGCTCTCCTCGAACTCAGATGAGGATATCAAAACTTACTAATAGATTTTGAAAGAAACGACACCTTGGACTTATTTGTTAGGGTCACCCTTTTCATCCTGTTATTCCATTAAGCCACAATTTTAGTTACCACATTTGAGTTAGAGAGGAGTGATTTTCCTCCCAGGAGGGCCAGCTGATGCAGATCATTGTGGTTCTCAGGAGCTGTGTCCAGACCATTTGCAATCTTTCCTCAGTTGGTGACCCTGCCAGGATTCGAATCTATTCCAGAGATAGCCGAAGTACACTCGATTGTTCAGTTTAAACAAAAAAGAGAACAACTAACTCTTCCACAGAAGCAGAAGCAGAAAAATATGGACGTAGTAAGGTGAAAGGTAATGGCACTGACGCTCGTAACTGGATGCCACTGGTACAATATTATGTAAAAAAGGTATAATGGTCCATTAAACAGTGAACAAGAAGGTTCTCCAACCTCTCACTCATATGAGGAGGAACTAATAAGTCACCGAAAGACGAATCTTTGGAATATAAGCACTTTCTTTCTGTAAGATCCAGGTCCTTAGGGATGATGGAAATGCATTGCACCTGAAGGCTTGGATTGAGCAGTTTCACCATTCGTTGCCACATTCTTGGCCACTTAGACATGGCTTGGAATTTAACATCAGATATTTTGAAAGCTGAATTGCACTCCATACAAGGGTGCTTTCCCCAAAAAATAATGGGCCAAGCAGCCCAGGAACATATCAGGCAGGGGACAATAAGGAGGCATAATCTGGTAGAATGTGGCTTCCGGAGACAAGCAAAATTTTTCGAGGCCACGCTGAAGAAGAACCAGTACCTTGATGTTCCAGGTAAGCTGCACATGCCCCTGGCAGCCACAGCGATCTGCATTGGTTGGACCTACTGAGAGGCACGTAGCTCCGCTCGAACTCAGAAGTGACAATCAAAACTGTAACGCAACTGAGTGATGTGATGACAAATGAATCTGAGGTGTTGGTTCTTTCAAAAAAGCAATTCGATTGAAGGGGTTTCATCTACCTATTGAAATAAAATAGCGGCCTAGTTTTACTCCTGTTATAACGTTGTTGCTTTATTTTGTGGTGTAAGCGGTGCTGCTAGACAATAAAAGCGGTTTAAAAGCTGTGAGCTGTCTGCGGAAGTTAACCTTGCATCACTGAGCAACTGTTTCACCAGGTATCCAGTCTAGCTTACCAAATTCCCAACCAGACTAACATTAATTATAATCTTTTAATAGTCATACGACAACCGGTGATATATATATAAAAGAGAATTTAAATAAAAAGAAATAAATCAGTTTATATTTGGAAATTTGTTTTAACATTGATCATTGAAATTTCAGCATATTAAACTCGATTCATAACTAAGCTGGTGCCTTATTTAGGATTGTGAAAATGTGAGATTGTAACCTTACGGAACACATCAAATATGGAGCCAAGATTGGGAGACTGCATACAACACTGCATTCATAAAATAGCACACAAAGAACGTTGAAACATATGCAAGAGGAAATTAACCACAACCAACCGATTCAATTTTCACCCAAAGAAGTTACGTTCGTAGCACAATCCTGTCCGCCATGTAATTACCACACACTGGTATACTAAATACATACTAACTCTCTGTGAAATCTTCCCGAAAAGAATAGCTGAGGGCTACTTTGATGATTACATCACATGCTACACGTGGTCAACTTGGTTTACACAAAGAGTGTAACTCCACAATAATTTTGATAATTAAAATAAATTAGATCGAAAAGCAACTTACAAAAGAAAAACCTCGAACTGGTTACTATCGTCTTACTATTAACCTGATGGGTCAAACAATTATATAAGCACGTGGTACTGATCTCACAAAGTACATCCCACGTGGGTTGAACATAAAGAAAAGTTGCTATATTGAAAAATATTGTCAAGACGAGACGTTATAATCTCACGCACATTCGCATTGAAGATTGATGATGCTAGTTAGAGTTACTGATCAACACGTGGTTCCACTTTACTCACAAAGTAGTGACAAAGCAACTACCGGAATATATTCTGAACTGTACACTTGAATCACACTGCGTTGCAATTTAAGATAACATTAGATATTTTAGAGCTAAACCTGAAATAAAGGTGATTAAATTTTCAGTTAGGCTGAACTTAAGAAATCCATTGTCCTACGGACACGCGCTTAGCCGGAGATCTTACCACTTCAGACGCTCGACACGGACAGACTGACTTGGTCCCTTCCTGAGGGTGGCTCCCTACTACAAACGGAAGTGGACAGAGGGGCAGCTTCCTATACCAACATGACAAGGGACAGACTGGACCATACTAAGGATAGAAACCTCTTTGCTTTTAGAAAGCGTAGCTACCTGTTCCGACGTTGGTCCTACTGTTCTCTAGCAGACAGGCTTGTCTGCTACCCTGAGGCATGCAGCTAGAAATACATTTGCTCATTCATCCTCTCACACAGAAGGGAAGGGGGTTGACAGTATCTTATCATATACAGTATATAAAAGAAAGCGGATGTAGGTTCCGTTTGAGACTGTATGACATGAATTACATATAAACTGTGTTTTAAAGCGTAGTAGTGTGATAGATCGTTCTTATTTATGTGTAAAAGTAACACGTTCCACTACTCAGTCTCCTCCCAGATAGTCAGAAACGCCACAGTAAATTTAGAAGAGGAATTTATGCCGTAAATGACAACAGATTTAAGAAATTAACATGAAAGGAATCCAACAGAGACCTTTCACTGTTTACTAGGACAACTCATTGATAAATACGCAACACTAATTCTTACACAAAAGATAATATATGCCCACTGGCAGCCAGTAAATGAAGTGGGCACCATAATAATTATTCGTTTCCTTGGTAATTGGCCTACAATTCCTTGCGTCAATCTCTGTTGGTCAATCGCGAATGCAGGACTGCGGCCGGTCAGGTATTTACCAAAGAAAAATCACCAAACAGTCATATGTTTTCAGAAATTGTTATTTTATATACAAACCTAATCTGGCATCTCATCAACGACATCTTAACGTCCTTATGTACTCCACCGATAGAGAATCAGACGAATCTATGAATGCATAACTGGATCCATTGTAAGGAGTGTGTCAGAACACTCCATTACATTGATTAAATATTACATTGAGTATTGAAAACAATGTAGCCAACATAAAGCTATTCTTTGCGTTGTGTAGGATTGGAATAAATAAGCACTCAGATAGTAACGATCTGAGGGAAAAACATGGGAGCGCGATTCTAAGCACTGTTGTGAGACGAGGTCTGTCTGTGAGAGTAAAACTTCAGTAGTGTTGATCGAGAGCTCGGAGACAGAAGACGTGTCAAGCTGCCCTCACGTCGTTGATGGCAGATCTTGCCGCACACAAGGCCTGATATCATTTATATGATCAGGAGAGATTTAGATGCCTTAACTACGCTTGAAGATGGATTTCAAGGTAAAGCTAGCGTAGCGTAAAGCGCAATTGTATGGTTAGGTTCGTGATTGTTAGTCCGAGTTCGCAATAATCCCAGGTTTTCATTGTCAGTTAACGAAGCCTCCTTATCCTCCAAATAATAATAATTATTCTCCACATATGATTCATAAATATGATGTGGTTATTAAATGTTAATGTAACTTTCAAATTGAAATAATTTGTTACTCTGGCACTCAGCCATTATTGATACTTATAAGGTCATTGTCAGACATTTCGCCATTATTAATACTTCTCAAATTATTGTTGGTTATGATGATTTCTGAAGTTTTTAAATAGACTTAATTTATGAAATCCCTTCTTACAAGTTATTTAGTAGTTAACAGGACCAAAGCAAACTCCTTTTTATCAAATTCATTCTTAGTAACAATAAGCTTTAGCTGCTGCTGCTACATGCTGCTGCACATTGCTTTAAACCACTTGGAAAAAGGCAGTCATCTGAAGGGATGAGTGCAAAACTTAGGGCCAAAGCAGAGACACTGTCACACCATGACATGTCATGTACTCTGATACGGTAAATTCCATTGCACAATTCAGATTCTGTATTACTTGTGAATTCTTATTCAGATTCGCAGTCGGATAGCTTATCCAAATGTTAGTTTTAAGTTTTTTCTCTCACGATCTGTTGAGGGCTCAAATGACAGTGAAAATGACATTCATACAACACGCACACAGTGTTATGCGGGTTAGATTCCGATTACTGATAGCTCAGGTTGCTTATCGAGTCCATTTTCACAGATGGACATAGGCTTTATTTGTTGTACGTACGTTACACCATTAATATCTAGGTTCTGTGGACTTTTTACAGAATGTGTACTTCAGAGGCTTGACAAAAACTCAGCTATTTATAACTAGTAGCATGCCTCTGCTAGCCAGCAGCCGATGCCTTTTGGCACGGACAACGGTTCCGAGCATCGACTAGATGCATTACCAATAGATATGCACGTGATGTACTTTTATTTTGTAACTACGTTGCTTATTTAATGTTATATAAGATGAGTAGGTGCTTTTTACATATACTACTTTATTCGTGTCCGGGATATATACTGTTCTGATGATGGGCTATCTATGGCTGAAACCACTTACCGAGAAAATAAACACTAGCTGCCATCTAGACTATTTTTTATTACTTCTAAGGTTAAAAGCAACAGCCAAAACAGTTTTAACTGAAGACCAGAATGGATTTAGATCTGGACAACAACAATGGACAATCTATTCACTTTAAGGATATTGATAAATAAAAGAAGAGAATAAAATAACGAGCTTTTATCCACCACGTCAAGCCAATAAGAGCCATAGGAAGCTTACACAATGAAACAAAATTGTAATAAAAACATAGAACAAAATAAGTAAGAACGGCATTATAACTAACGAAGAATTTATACAAGATTGCAGTCTTTAACCAATTTTGTTTGATTAACATTATTAAAAAGTGGAATGAGGGAAAACAACAAAGGAACAAAACTTGGTAAGAATCATTACATAATAACACTGATGCATGGTGACGCTACTCTGGAAGAAAAATTACAGAGAAAAATGTTTAACTTAAACGAAATTGGTCAAAATTATAATTTAAAAGCATCTACAGAAAATACAAAAGTAATGACATTTGGAGGGACAACAGGTGCTATCATAGATAATGATAGGGGAAAAAATAAGAAACAAGTATTTCAAGAAACAAGTAATTCGTTTTAGCTACATGGGCTGCAACATTTCTTTTGATCATGATAGCGATACAAAGTACAAAAAAAGCAAACTTTCATGGTGTGTAGAACAAAAAAAAAAAAGAACACTACACAAAAAGACGACAAAAGAACGCAACAGTAATTCTGTTCCATTGCTACTTTATGGATAGCAAACAAGGAAAACATTAATGGAATACTGACATCTGAAATGAAATTCCTCACATCAGTTAAACCATGAATGGCCAACAGGTAGATTAGTTTGAATCCGGCCCGCGGAAGACATTCATGGGAGATAGAGCGAGCTGCTCGCATTGTACTCTACCCATCATGCATTTTCCGATATTCACCATTCTGCTGTTCGCACTTTTCCAGTTCGGCTTTCGTATAGTAGAGCTAATATATTTTACGTTCAAGCAATTTAGACTTTCAAACTTTTTAAAATAAAAAAAGGAATGATGGCTTAATTTATTTAGTTGTACAGAAACTACTCATTCCTATGCGACCTGTCATCAAAAGTATTTTTGGACACACATTTAAGAAACGCTTGCGAGTAGTGTTTGTGTATATTAACACACTAAATTTCAAAAACTTCAGTGACCTGCGAGTAGCCAAAAATCGCGAAGTTACTCCTAATTGCTCGTCGGCTGGAACGATCTGCCTCATTGCCGCATTTTACCTATTCTTTCTCGCATCAACATTAGCAGATAGTTCTTGTCTTTTGTGGGTGTACTGAAGTACTTCAACTGTTGAAACTAAAGGTAATTTATAATAAATTAGCTGCAACAGTTGCTTTTCTAGGAATCTGTTGTACCATGACGGCGTTTCAAAGTGCTTGGCATCCTGTCTTCAGATGTTTGCATTTATGTATGTTTAGTGAATATTGTTTCTATACTAAAGGCGTTACAGAATTTTGCAAATGTCGTCGTTAGTAAAGAAACAATGTTTGCGACACACAAACAAATGTAAATATCTGAATACGGGAGAAAATGAATGTACCTTCAAAAACGCGACATTCGAGGCACAAATTGTTGGTGCGGAATGTTGGGAAAGTGCTGTCACGCATAAACTTTAACGTCACAGGCTCTATAGTTTTCACTTTATGCGCTAGGAGCGCTGCTGTCGCATCACGTGACGAAGCGTCCCCCTGAGGTTAAGTAGGCATGTAAGTCAGGCCAACGGGTCAGCAAAGGTTATCTGTGCCTGAGTTAATGGACGTAAGGCCGGTACTCCACTATCAAATTTCTTTGTCAAATATCTTTGTCAAAAATCTTTGTCAAAGATATTTGATGGTGTAATAGGAACTTTGTCAAATGTCGTCCAATATTTGATAAAATCTAGGGCCTCGCTGTAGATTTGATCAAAGAAATCGCTTGTCTTCTGTTCACTGCAATGTGACATGTTACCACATGGAGCGCTAGCATCGCTGTAGCGTTCTGTCGTCTGTAGTGTTTTTATAAACATTGGCGGTAAATACAATTGATGTGTGCCGACAACTACAAAATTAATAGAGATGTATGAAGCTGGTGGGGAGCTTTACAACGTGAGGCACCCTGAATACAAAAATAGATTAAGGAGATTGGAGACCCGACCTGACCTAACCTAACCTAACCTAACCAAACATAACCCTCTCCTGTAGCAAGGAATCGGAGTGTTACAGTGAGACTGTCTTCTGAAGATGTAGCAGTTCTTAAGTGAATATTGTGCTTTGTGATATGAGGATACACTTCACTGAGCACATACAGAAATGTATGCTCATCCATTCTTAAGTAATTGATGTACGATTTGACGTCTTCCACTGTAAGCTCACGTAACAAGTTTTGTTGAATGCCGTGTCGTCGTAAAACCCACGGCTTCACCCAGATTAGATTAGTTTTTCGTTCCATATATCCGTGCTGAGTAGATCCTCGTGGATGTGGAACATGTCAATTTTTTTAAGCTGAAATAACAATACTAATAGTATGAATAAATACAATACATCATTTGTTTCTATTAAAAATTTCGTCAATGGAGTAGGAGGAGTTGGCCACTAGTAAGTCTTTCAGGCTCCTTTTGCACTGATCTTTATTTATAACCGAATTTTTTATGTTTGCCGGCAAATTATTGAAGATGAGCGTTCCTGAGTAGTGGACCACTTTTTGAATTAAAGTAAGTGCTTTTAAGTCTTTGTGCAGATCATTTTGTTCGTGGTATTGTATGTATGAACTGAGTTGTTTGTTGGAAAAAGAGATATATTGTTTAGGACAAATTTCATTAAGGAGTAAATATACTGAGAGGCAGTAGTTAGTATACCCAGTTCTTTGAAGAGGCTTCTGTAGGACGTCCGTGAATTTACTCCACAAATAATACGTATTACACGCTTTTGGACTCTGAAAACTTTTGTTTGAGTCAAAGAGTTACCCCAAAATATTATACCATATGACATTATGGAATGAAAGTAGGCAAAGTATGCAAGCTTTTTCATTTTTATGTTGCCTATGTCTGCTAACACTCGAATTGCAAATACAGATTTGTTAAAGCGTTTCTGCAGTTCTGTGGCGTGCTCCTCCCAACAGAATTTATTATCAAGTTGTAATCCCAGGAATTTAGGACTGTCAACCTCGTATGTATGGTTCCTTTTTTCCCCCACTTCTTTTCCGCATGTGCACACAATGCAATTGCGGTACGTGCAACTGCTGAGGTTAATAACAAGTTTTTGTCAGCCATCTTGAACTTTGACGAAAAATTTGATGACAGTGTAATACCCCTTATAGCACTACGTCAAAGATCTTTGTCAAATATATTTGACGGAATATTTGATCACTTCTTTGATCAAATCTTTGACAAAGAAATTTGATAGTGTAATACCGGCCTAACGTAGAAGATAGATTAAAAAACGAAGATATTAGATATGAGCTTAAATTACTTGCAACATGAGAAAAAATCGTCACATCGATCCATGAATATAGATGACGACGATGATCCTCCCACATTCTGCGCCTTCTTAAGTGCGGTAAGGGTAGCACAACATAAATACGAAAAATACCTCTACACCGTAACATAAACTCCTCCATACTTCACTGTTGGCACTGCTCATGGTGACAGGTAACGTGCTCCAGGCATTCGCCAAACAGTGCCACTATATTACCACATGATGTGGCGTGATACATCAAATCTCTCGTTTTATGTCATCAGCTGCCCAGCTGCATAGCTCTTTACTCCACCTCAACCGTCCTTGTTGGCAATGACCACACGTATGTCTGATTTACGAGAAGCTGCAGAACCATGGCACCTCATTATTTTTAACTCCCTACGCTTAGTCACTGTGCTAGCTGGATTGTAGTAGCACTGTAAGTAGCCTGTTTGTATGTTGGCAGCGTTATAGACTGTCTCACTACCGCTGACAGCGCTATACGCCCACGGCAAGAGATTCTGTTGTTGGACGGCGTAGCAGTTAGCGAGAGGATAGGGAAGTGTATGGACATGATATTCTTAGTGGCAGGACACGAAATTTAAGGTGAGATGAAAGTTCTTATAAGGAAATATGTAAGGAAAGGTATGATAATGGATGTATGGAAGATCATGTTTGGGTAGTGGAATTATTGACAACTATACAAGTTTTGGAACTGTATGTCACAAGAATAAGATAAAATTTTGTAAATACATTGTTGTTCTTCAACAAAATCTTTCTTTTGCTAACCATATGCCTCCTAGTAGCTAGGGTCTATAGTAGCTAGAATTTGTTTTTTAGCTGGCCGTTGTAGTAGCTAGAATCTTTTTATTTAGCTGGCCGTTGTTGCTTCTTGCTGTAGTTACTGTAGTTCGTGTTATGAAGATTTTCTGTGAGGTAAGTGACTTATGAAAAAGAATGGGGTTTCCGGCATCGGGATTCGTGATTTAAATGAGTTTAGGCAATTAACAGAGTTGGAGGCAGTTGCATACTTCTTTAATTTCATATTTTTTGGTTTCGTATTATTGTTAGGATTTCTTGCAATTCAGGGTCATTCTTTTGTGTTAATTATTGAAAATCATGTTGTCAATGTATAGTAGTCAGACTGCGTTGGGCTTACATATTATGGGTAAGAAATGAATAGGTTAAGTTTGAGTTGTCTTTGCCAGGGAAAGTTGAAGAGATGGTTCAGCACTTTGGATCTTGGGAGTGATTCCGTCCACCGATTGTTACAACTACCTTGCGCAGTGCTCGGCGGTTCCTGCCCGTCAATGAATCTGGTCTGCCTGATCTTGGTTAAGCTCTGGTTGTTCTTTCGCTTTTCCACTTCAGATTCGCATCACCAGCAGTCGAGATGAGCAGCTTTAGGTGGGCTGAAATGTCTGTTAAACATTTGTTAGATGGTGTAGAGTGACATTCGGGCCGGACGAGCACTCCTGAACGCCCACTCTGCTGTTACTGCTTCCCTACTGACATTGTAAATCTCCCTGACTACTTCTGGAGTGGCAGATCCATCTCTTGTGACATCTAGTTAGCCGTTACATAAGTGAGCCCGGGTATCTTTCATCAGGCAGTTTAGGTAACAACGGGTAATTTGATCAGTTAAATCATTCGAGTCCCCGTTTGAATGGATGTGACAGGATAGGTGACATGATTTTCATATGTTGGTATGAGATGTACTCAGCATCTCTGCTCACATATCAAATCCTATAATCAGTCCATCACTGCTCTAGGAGATTTAATAGGTCTATCATCTTGGCTGTAACTATGCATAACACCAAACCCTCCTTCGTTCAACCACCATAGTGAAAAATGATCCTGTCATAGCACAAAAAGGCGAATATGTCCTGGACAGACGGATGTAAAACTAGGGAACTAGCTTTTCGACTTATCTCGCAGCTTCAAAGACCTTTAACATTTTCACATATTCGACCTTTTCTCCTTGTTAGTAACAGTATCCGTGTTATGTAATATAATCCATCGTATCAAGTAATGTAATATGATACGTCATGTGCCAGCATGTTATACAGTGCATGGCAGTTGTTATGTCGTTCAATATGATAAAAGGTTTCCTTAAAGGTAAAGACGTATGCATAAAAGTTCTGAAATACTTTCTATTTTAAATGCAACCTGCCCTTTAGAAGCACATAAATTTCTGTCTGTTTTTTTCTCACATCTATACTTCTAAAAGGAGGTGGATTTTCGAGAGAGTGGTCGATGGACCCCAGGAGGAAAAAGCCAAACTCCCCTCCCGGAATAATAATAATAATAATATAGTTGTAGCGTCCCCCTAGGAACAAAATCAGCCTCAGAAATTTTATCCTCCCAGGAAAACGATTTTAGCTATTACATGTATGCCATTCAGCCATATGACATTGTGTATTTTTTACTATGCCAAATCTTCTTATTTTGGGCACTGGATCACGGATTTTGACCTATAAATTGCAAGATGCAGGTGTGCCAGCATATTGCGGCTAAGAGAGCTCATTGTGCCGGAGAAGTTGGGTTAAGTCTCAAGGAAACGCGAATACGTCAAAAGCTTTTGTTTAATTGTTTTTGAAGCTGTCAGATAGTCTTACATACCTAACTACCCGCTGGACATATTGGTCTTTTCTGTGCTATCATAGGAGCAATTTTCATTCTCGTTCCCATCATTTACTCTACCATAATTTTGACATTAGATCGCCATAGCTTGCCAACCGAAGCAGATATTTGCGTCTCGGGCGACGACTGAACCTGTATAGATATTTTTTGTCTATCGAACTATGTTGCTTATATTGTGGCAACGCGTAAAGCTTTCGTAAAACAACAGGAAGAGCATTAAATACATATATTTGTCTACCTTCTTACAAAATTTGAACCGATTCGCAGAAGTCTACCTCGACAGTGGATAAGATTACTGGAAAAAAGAAATTTGGTTTTGACTTTTTCCATTTATCTACCTTTGTGCAAAGTTCTAACCGATTCGTACAAGTTTATAGAAGCGGCGCACTTCAAAAACATCCCAGGAAAACGTGTTTTTTGTGCGTAAAATCTAAACGAAACAAGATATTTTCAAACGGTTAAAACTTGTCGTACACTAAGATGAAATACCCCAGTGAACCAAATTTGAAACCAGCAGTCTCGCACCAGTATAGAGTGATTTAAGGGTGACTATTTTTGCACGTAAAACCCGAACGGTGCACATAAAAACGGTATTATTAGCTGAACTTTAATTTCAGACCAAGTAAAATCTTTTGCAAAGAATCGGTTTACACAATTTTCTTGAACGCCAACTGCGATTCGTCGTTCAGACTTTGCTCAATATACCGTAACATAGCTGCTGTAAGACTAGTGTTCGAATGGCTGTACTAATGGTTGCTGGATCAAGCTGAATCAGAAATCTTGTACCCCTACCTCCTAGCTTAAATTGGAACAGAGCACCAAGACCGCGCCTCCCCCGCCCCCCCCCCACCTCCCCACCCCCAAAACCACTATTCTGCGTGTGACCTTTTCAAATATGTTTGTTACAGCGATCCCACGGGTACATCTCTGCAGCCAACTGAGGAATAACCCCCATCTCTTTGAAAACCACGCTGCATTCAAGAGGGGGGTTAGTGATTTACCATCGGCACAGATTTCTTCTCAAATTATTTCTTTCCTTCAGAAAACCAATTCTTGCCAAATTCTCAGCACTAAATGAGCTTTTCTCATTTCTACAAATGTACAAAGAGACGGTCTTCATAACTGTCCATCGGGTTGTGCCAAGAGACTTCAGAAACATGAATTGTAATACGGTACAGTGAAGTGTAGAATAGACTGCTGTTACGAACGTTCTGCGGACGAGTCCTTTTATGTCCAACGAATGCAGCAGACAATGTTTGCTGGCTCTGGTATCATCAGGAGGGATCTAGTTGCAGAAATTATCCTTCAGTAGTTTGACGTTATCATTTCCACAACGAAACGGAGACCAAGATGAGCGAACGAATGAGAAAAGTGTAGAGATAGCAATGATAGTAGTAGTAGTAAATACTGCAGTGATTACTATAATAATGAACGCTCCATACTAACAAACGAAACAACATTAACGCCAGAAGTTAAGCCATCGAAAGCATTTTTGAAAAGGCAGGAAATAGTGTTCCTGTTTATTTTTTCCTTTTTGTATTTTTTTGGGTAGTACTGGTAATTAAAACGTGTCATCGGGCTCAGTGAACCATGCAGTGCCGTCCAGCTACCTTATCATCATGAGGTGCCACTACTTCTCATTTAAGTAGCTCCTCAGTTGATCTATCGAGGCTGAATGAACACCTTTCCAATCCTACCACCAAACAAAAAACCCTGGCACTCGTGGGAATCGAACAACGTCGACAGCTCAGCTACAGAGATGTGCATTACTAACGCGTATGAAGCAATATTATTTATTACATACGTATATTGTACTTATAAATATATGGACTTTACGGTGTATTTTAGCTATGCAGATAACAGTCTGTAAATGTGAAGAGCAAATAAAGTGCGCAATCGCACCCAGAGTTATTGAAAGAGAAGCGACCGAAGATTCATTTAGCGAATACGGCGAATGATGGGATCCGCCAGACGTTTCTACTGAAATACAGTCCGAGCAGTTAGCGTATCAGAATATTCTTGGTATTAATATTTCACATATTTGCATATATGTCCGTGTGTCACTGTCATACTAAATCATTCCAGCAGCACCCACCTAAGGCAGGCGGTCATCACGTAGTGGTTACCGTGATTGTGATTATACTTGTGTAGACAAACCTGTCAGTGCGTTAACCCTTTCAGATCCTCTGCTTACAATTGCGTACATTAACTTCGGTTGTCTCATAGCTGCAGCAGAAGTATTTCCGGCAACTGAAACCTGATGTACACAGTTGTGAATGTCCAGCCTATCATTATGAGCAAGTGCTGCCAACTCTTGGACATCACTATGAAAATATCAGCAAGTCAATGCAGCAGTGCGCAGCAGCTCGTGACCATCAGAATTCATGCATGTGGTTGATTCGCTGTATTCCACTCTATAACTGAATAATGTTTCTTTGAATGTTAATTATTGAATGATAATGTGACTAATTATTACAATAGAGAATTTTTGTAATTAGTTATGTTGTCCATAAAATGAAGCCAAGTGTACAAAGTGTGTTTTGAAAAAGGGTACATATTTTTGTATAAACTTTGCATCTAAAATCATTAAAAAATCAATCTAAAAACATTTAAAAAGTCACCTAAGAGCATTACCACATAAAGAAAAATTTTACTTCCTGCAGAAAAGATTCATGTCTGAAAGGGTTAATTGCATGATGTTATAAAATCCTTCTCCAGACTCTAAGGCTGGCACCGCCTCACAGTGGAGTATTTGTTCCAAAATACTGCCCAAAACTATTTTTGATAGTTTTAAACATTTATAACACTCCAGTTAATTTGTAACTTCATTTTAAGTGTGAATACCCCAAACTACTTCATTACCAACCTTAGAGAGGCGCCTGGGATGTGTCGGTGTGTTTTTGTTAATTTATTTTCCTGTCTTTCAGTTTTTACAATGCTACTTTTCAGAATTTCGGGCGTTTTGACTTTGAAAATTTCAACGTAGACTCATGAGAAAACATTAAATCGCTGTATAGATTTTGGTGGCGATTTAATGACAGGAATGACAATTTCCTCGTCATGTAAATGGTAGTTCCGTATAAGTTGCTGCTGTGCCATATTTTCTCACAGTAATTGTTCTTTAAATATGTTGCCGAACTAATTTAGTAGTTCTAGCTATATGTAAAATGGTATTTATTGTACTTTGTTATATATACATGTACTGAGTTTTGTATATTAATATATGTAGTCTAGGTCGTCGAAACTATTACGTTTCCTTGTCCAATGAACCCGACCACGAGAGGCTATTGTCCAAGCCTTCTGGCCAAGTTTTTTCAACTTCACCTCGTGATTTTGTTATATGTAAGATAGTGACATTTTGCAAGAAAACGTATGAAGAATAGCTGTGAGTATTTACGTAACAGTATTATACCCATATGCTTAGAGTGCGTATACAAATTTTCGGTATACGAATTTGGGTGAGGCTGCTGGTTTGTATATTCACTAGTTTGAACATGAATGAATGAGTTTATTTCTTTCAAAAAATGTAATTCAAATTGTCTTAACTGGCCACAATTTTAATGGGAAAGGAAATGCACTGAAGAGCCAAAGAAACTGATACACCTGCATAATATCATGTAGGGCCGTCGCGAGCACGCAGAAATATCGCAACACGACGTGGCATGGACTCGACTAGCGTCTGAAGTAGTGCTGGAGGAAACTGACACCACGAATCCTGCTGGCGCTGTCAATAAATTTGCAAGAGTACGAGGGTGTGGAGATCTCTTCTGAACAGCACGATGCAAAGCATCCCAGATATACTCAATGACGTTCATGTCTAGGGAGTCTGGTGGGCAGCGGAAGCGTTTAAACTCAGGAGAGTGTTCATGGTGCCACTCTGTAGCAATTCTGGACGTGTGCAGTGTCGCATTGTCTTGCTGAAATTACTCAAGTCCGTTGGATTGCACAACAATCGACATGAATGGATGTAAGTGATCAGTCAGGATGCTTACGTACGTGTCACTTGTCAGAGTCTTATCTAGAAGTATCAGGTGTCCCATGTCACTCCCATTGCACACGTCCCACACCATTACAGAGACACCACCTGCTTGAACATTCCCCTGCTGACATGCAGGGTCCATGGATTCATTAGGTTGTCTCCATACCCGTACATGTCCGTCCGCTCGATACAATTAGAAACGAAACTCGAGCGATCAGGCAACATGTTTCCAGTCATCAACAATCCAGTATCGGTGTTGAGGAGCCAGGCGAGGGGTAAAGCTCAGTGGCGTGCAGTCATCAAGGTTATACGAGTTGGTCATCGGCTCCGAAAGCCCATATCTATGAAGTTACGTTGAACGGTTCACACGCTGACACTTGCTGATGGGCCAGCATTGAAATCTTCAGCAATTTGCGGAAGGGTTGCACTAGTGTCACGTCGAACGATTCTCATCAGTCATCGTTGGTCCCGTTCTTGAAGAATCTTTTTCCGGCCGCAGCGATGTCGGAGGTTTTACGGGATTCCCGATATTCACGCTACACTCGTGAAATTGTCGTGCTGGAAAATCCCCACTTCATCGCTACCTCATAGGCACTGTGTCCTATCGCTCGTGCGCCGACTGTAACACCAAGTTGAAACTCACTTAAATCTTGATAGCCTTCCATTGTAGCAGCAGCAACCGAACTAACAACACTTGTTGCCTTATATAGGCGTTGCCGACTGCAACGCCATATTCTGCCTGTTTATATACCTCTGTATTTGAATATGCTTGCCTACACGCCGCTTCAGTGTATATACTGATTATTACTGATGTGCTGGTTAGTAGCTGAAAAGATCATTAAACGTGATTAAATAAAGTTTCATAAGTCAGCATGAACCATAAAGGTTACAGATTTTGTTCTAAGATCGTTTAAAATCGAAACACACATGAATTTTTCGAGAAGATAAATAACAACAGTACGTTAATTTAAAACATCTTATATGTATGTGGGGGAAATTTGGGAATTTTTTGTCTTTGCAATTGGCTCCCAGTACTGTACCAGTCACGACTATACTTTAGAATAGGTCGTACCAGCACCGACACACATTCAAAACTGCTGAAGATGCTGAAAGGCGATCTAAAACATTGTTTGGTAAAATTTTCAATGTCCTTACTGAGCTATACATTTAAATAATCATACTCGTATTAGATATTATTTTAAAGACAAGCTGTTACAATTGTTTAACATTTAGATCTGCTTGAGTTTGAAACAATCATTTAATGAAGCCATAAAAACTTAGAATTAAGTTATTACCTCAATCAAGGAAGACATACTGGCCACAAAAAGTTCTTCATCATCTGTTACTAAGAGCTAACAGAAAAGTCTCAGGCCCCGGAAATTTGAGTTATGAACCCACAAGTTGGTTAGTTACTGTGAAATAAACTTGCAACAATTGTTAGGGAACTTTAATCATTTCAATTTTGTCCAGGATTTCAGTACAGACACTTCACTGTTCGATGTTTTGTGTTCTCACAACAATATTTGCTTAATACCATGTTCCCTCCGACTGATGATAAGGACGCTATACTTGCTTTCAGGAAAAAAATGGCTCTGAGCACTATGCGACTTAACTTCTGAGGTCATCAGTCGCCTAGAACTTAGAACTAATTAAACCTAACTAACCTAAGGACATCACACACATCCATGCCCGAGGCAGGATTCGAACCTGCGACCGTAGCGATCGCTCGGCTCCAGACTGTAGCGCCCAGAACCGCACGGCCACTCCGGCCGGCTTGCTTTCAGGACGTTCAAGTCCCATTTGTCGTCGCGATTTCGGCGTTCCGTGGTTTCGCTACATACACTGAAAGTGAACACCGGGTTCCCTCCTTTCGCAAAGAACACAGATGGTTTCCTTTCCCCGTCTTTGTCCAGTTCGAACTTGCACTTCGTACATAGGGACCATGTTGTCTACATTGTGCAACAGCGGTATAGTGTTTTCCGCAGAACCACTAGATTTCGCGGAAGGATCGTTACGATTCCACGGCCTAGTTAAATTTACGGTTCGGTTAGAATAATTGTCCACCCAGTGCATTACTAGGTGACACATAGCAGAAGCAACTGCCGATATACTGTAACACACAAGTGCTAATGCCACTGCTGTGCATTAAGGAATTATAAAGCGCAGAAAATTAACATAAAAAACAGCAGAAGATTAATATACCCTCATGTGACTGTTCCAGCAACTGTGAATAACCTCGACACGTTTTCCACATATTTCCAACAGGCTAAGTAAGGCTGGTTTAGGGATATTGAGAGTTCGACTACATTTGACCGATTAGAAATATGTTTCTGCGTATGTTACTTGTTAATATAAATTTTTTTAAAGTTTAGATATGTTTGCTTAATTTCTTTGTTTTTGATTGCAATCTTTTCATCTGCAGTCATCATAACGTGGAGTCAACTTAGCATAACTAATCAGAAATAAGAACTAGACATTGATTTTATACATTAGAGTTGTCGATACAAACGTTTAATGGCGTAGGCGTACCAGCAAATGAAACTGAATTAATAATTACTCTAGGCTCTAATGATTTGGAAACCTCTATTCCTACTCCCATAGGAAATTTAATCTTTAACTTTGTGTTAAAAATTTAGTGCAAAGAGCGGCAAACGAAGGAGTAAAGAATGTAATGAACTGACTCTCAAGAAATAGCTTACTTATGTAGAATGAAAAACAAAAAAAATCTATGAAGAACATAATGAAAGGGGAAGAACTTAAAACAATCTTCTGAACAACAAAATAATCCCAACTGGAGTATCATATCGAGACATACTCATCAGATAAAAGTTTGTTAAAGTACGTAGTTGATAATATGAGATCCTGAAATGTTTCAACTGAAAAAAAAAGTAATATATGAATCTGATCAAGTGGAGCAACAAAGCGGAATCTATGGATTCGGGAGGGCAACACTCACAGCCATGTAGTTGCTGAACGGCACCATGTGACTAGCGCCCGAGAGGATACAGTTGCTCACTTGGCAGTGCAGGGTCCGTAGCCACCTCATGTAATCTCACTCAAAGTCGCGACGACGGTGATGCGCCCAGCATCAACAAATGGGCACAGGAGTGACACCATGTCTCTCACATCTCAGCTGTGTGTACAGCATTAACATCGACAAATGGAGACTCCAAAAAAGAATGAATGCTGCCAGATTGCCATCTTCATAGTCATACGAGCTCAACATGGTCAACACTTGTTCGTACACTCGGTAATTTGTAAAGCAGCCTTACATTACTGGGCGTCGAAGCCACTGGCTGCGCCATACAGTCGAAGTGTATGTGATGATGTTCTTCAACAAAACTGGACGTTCCCTGTGTCGTCCTCACATGCCTCGATAGTCCGGGTGTTCCACAGTTGTCCTAAAAAGCAAATTCTCCAGAACCTTCAGTAACTTAAAACGTTTGCTGATGGGTTGCTGGGATACTGGCTCGTCGCCACCCGCCAGCCGCTACAAATGACTGAATTGAAGCAGCATGGAATGACGTTCTCATATCTGTCATCGATGCTCAGTTTGACTCAATATCCCATATCCAGATGTCTAAGATCTATGTACTAAATTTCGCACACTGAATATCCCCAAACCACCTATAAAAATAATCATGTATGCTTCTTACAATACTTTATACGCACAATAACTAAAATTTCGTTGCCTGCTGTTCTTTCTGGGGTTGCAGTTTTAATGGCCTCAGTGTAAAAATAGTCCGCCTACATCTACATCAATATCTACATTTACATGATTACTTTGCATTTCACAATTTTGTGCAAAGGGCTCCGAGCGGGAAAACAAACACTTAAATCTTTAAGTGCCAGCTCCGATTTCTTTTAATTTATTATGATGATCATTTCTCCATATGTAAGTGGGTGCCAACAAAATATTTTCACACTCTGAGGAGAAAGTTAGTAATTGAAATTTTATGAGAAGATCCTGCTGCAACGAAAAACGCCAGTGTTGTAATGACTGCTGCCCCCCCCCCCCCCCCCCCCCACACTCCAATTCGCCTATCATATCCGTGGCAGGACTTTGACAATATAACGCGTCAGTTCAACAGAATCTGGTACGAAATCCTTCAGGACGACATCCTGTAACTCTGTTAATCAATGCCAAGAAGAATAACTACTTTCATAAGCCCGAGAGATGGACCAACGACTTATTGACTTGGTCAATTTATGAAGCGCTTTCTCTTGAATAAATCATTCAAATTTTCTGAAATTTTAATTATTTGTTTGTCTGTCCACGCACATCACATCTACTGATTTCCGTCCAAGTCGCATAAATCCTTCGTGATGCCCCTTTTTACGTTTTAGAGTGTATTTGTGCTAACATACCGAGGGTAGCTAAGTGATCAGCAAGTCTGACTGCTGCCTGGATTCCGTTTCTGATGTTGACATCGAGTTTTTTTTGCTCAGAAGATTGGAACGAGTTGCACTCAGCCTCGTGATTCCGACTGAGGAACTACTTGAGCGAGAAGTAGCGGTGCCAACGTCTGCCGAAATGGATGGTCGGTTGGTTGGTTGATTTGGGGGATGGGAGCAAACAGCGTGGCCAAAAGTCCCATCGGATTAAGGAAGAATGAGAAGGAAGTCGTCCATGCCCTTTCAAGGGAACGATGCCGGAATTTGCCTGAAGCGATTTAGGGAAATCATGGAAAACCGAAATCAGAGTGTCCAGACGTGGGTTTGAATTGTCGTCCTCCCTAATGCGAGCCCAGTGTGCTAACCATTGCGTCACCTCGCACGGTCTGGCGAACTGGCAGCGGGCGGGTGAGTGTTGAGATGACCCTACTATAAGTCCAATCTGTTAATGAGGCAGTGTACTGTCTTGCCTGCTTTAACATTTTTTTCACTATTCGGTCTTATTTCATCATGCGTTTCAGTGTTCAGAGGCTACGAACGCTTTATCAGTGTGTTTCATGCTGGAGAGGGCCACTCTCTCTTTTTTTTTCAGTATTATTCTAGCAAATCCGTATCAAGAGGCAAGTCCAATCATTTGTTTACACACTCTATATATATATCGCGTTTCGTTTAGATGTCTCATCTAATATGTGCCTATGTCGTAGTGACAGTACCATACAGTAATTAGCGCGGTTGAAAGGTCTCTGTTGGATTCCTTTCATGTTTAATTTCTTAAATCTGTAGCCATTTATGGAATAAATTCCTCTTCTAAATGTACTGTGGCGTTTCTGACTATCTGGGAGGAGACTGAGCAGTGGAACGTGTTACTTTTACACATAAACAAGAACGATCTGTCACACTACTACACTTTAAAGCACAGTTTATATGTAATTACTATATGTAATTCATGTCACACAGTCTCATACGGAACCTACATCCGCTTTCTTTTATATACTGTATATGATAAGATACTGTCATCCCCCTTCCCTTTTGTGTGAGAGGATGAATGAGCATATGTATTTCTAGTTGCATGCTTGAGGGTAGCAGACAAGGCTGTCTGCTAGAGAACAGTAGGACCAACGTCGGAACAGGTAGCTACGCTTCCTAAAAGCAAAGAGGTTTCTATCCTTAGTATGGTCCTGTCCGTCCGTTGTCATGTTGGTATAGGAAGCTGCCCCTCTGGCCACTTCCGTTGGTCTTTGTGAGACCGAGGAAGCACGCTGGGCAGTAGGCAGTTGCAGTGTGGCCGTGGCGAGCGTCTGAAGTGGTAAGATCTCCGGCTAAGCGCGTGTCTGTTAAGTCCGTAGGACAATGGATTTCTTAAGTTCAGCCTAACTGAAAATTTAATCACCTTGATTTCAGGTTTAGCTCTAAAATATCTAATGCTATCTTAAAGTGCAGCGGAGTGTAATTCTCGTGTTAAATTCAGATTATTTTGCGGTAGTTGCTTTGTTACTACTTTGTGAGTAAAGTGGAACCACGTGTTGATCAGTAACTCTAACTAAGTTCATCAATCTTAAATCCGAATGTGCGTGAGATTATAACGTCTCGTCTTGAGAATATTTTTTTAATATAGCAACTTTTCTTTATACTTTTCTTTATGTTCAACCCACGTGGGGTGTACTTTGCGAGACCAGTACCACGTGCTTAGATAACTGTTTGACCCATCAGGTTAATAGTAAGACGTTAGTAACCAGTTCAAGGTTTTTCTTTTGTCAATTGCTTTTCGATCGAATTTATTTTAATGACCAAAATTATTGTGGAGTTATACGCTTTGTGTAAACCAAGTTGACCACGTGGAGCATGTGGTGTAATCATCAAAGTAGCCCTCAGCTATTCTTTTTGCGAAGACTTCACAAAGAGTTAATATGAATTTAGTATACCAGTGTGTGGTAATTACATGACGGACAGGATTGTGGTATGAACGTAATTTCTTTGGGTAAAAACTGAATCTGTTGGTTGTGGTTAATTTCTTCTTGCTTATGTTTCAATGTTCTTCGTGTGTTATTTTATGAATGGAGTGTTGTATGCAGTTTTCCAAATCTTGGCTCCATATTTTATGTGTTCCGTAAAATTACAATCTCACATTTTTTTTAATCGTAAATAAGGCACCAGCTCAGTTATAACTCACGTATAATACGCTGAAATTTCAATGAACAATCTTAAAATAAATTTCCAAATATAAACTGATTTCTTTCTTTTTATTTAAATTATCCTTTATATATATATATATATATATATATATTTTACCGGTTTTGTATGACTATTAAAAGATTATCATTAATGTTAGTCTGCTAAATATCTGATGAAACAGTTGCCCAGTAATCCACAGTTAACGTCCCCAGACAGATCACGGCTTTTAACCCACTTTCATTGTCTATTAGCTCCGATTTCAGTATACCAAAATTAAAGTAACAATATTACATTTCAGCATACCAAATTAAAGTTACAACCTTACACTTCAGCTAACAAAATTAGAGTAACAACGTTACACATGGCGACCCTGTTCTGTGATTCCGCTAGACTCTGGAATCTCTGAAACGTTAGATTGCGAGCGTGTTATAATCTTAATTTTTTTCCCTACAGCGCTCAAACAACTTCTGCGTTGTTTCCGAGCAGACTTTCAAAAGATTCACGGCGTTGTTGATCGGCGTTGCGTTGTTTGTCTTGTTTTGTTTTTTATATTTGTGTGTTTTATATGTCTGTGTGTTTTTTATTCTCGCTTGTAAATTCCACTGTTTCGATCTAAGATAAAAATTTGTATTGCGTGTAAAAAAAGTGCGTACTAGGTTGGGTATCTTTCGTGTGACTGTCGTAATTTTTGTGGGACACATTTATTTTGATTAGTGTGTCGCATACCGGTTATAAATTGCACTAATGCAGACACGTAACCAAACTAAAAGTAAGCGGTCCGACAACCTAACCAACATGGACCAAGGGGAAAATTTAATTTCGAATGTTAACGCGTCGGGCGGTTCCGAAAATGCAATGGGGAATACTTCAGACGAAATGCAAGACAGGACGAACGGGCTCACATCAGAGCCACAAATTAATTTGCCTCCAACTAACCAAATTGATTTGGCATAACTCATGAAAGCCTTATTGCAACAAAATAAAGAATCATTTGAAAAATCGTTCCGAGAACAAAAAGAATCATCAGAAAAATCGTTCCGAGAACAAAAAGAATCATCCGAAAAATCGATCGGCGAGCTAGGCGAACAAATGACGCATAAATCTGAAAAATCGATCCGGGAGCTAGGCGAACAAATAGACGAAAAACTAATCCAGCAGACAAATAAAGTCGACAAGTCGATGCAGAGAGTGTCCGATGATATCTCACAAAGAATAAACAATCTGGCAAGTGAGATAAAAAGTGATATTATGAAAGAATTAGGCCGTACATTTGAACAAATCGATGATCGTCTGCAAGCTTTAGAACAGAGCAAGCGGAGGGGCGATACCGAATCTAAAGAAAGCGAAGAACGGCTACTTAGGAATTTTGAAGAGCTGAGGGAAGAATGCCAAAGGGAACACCAGCAGGTAATCTCGAGGGTCCAGCAGGCGGAAACGCATTGTCCCACGTCCGTTAGCAACACAATAGCGGACAACAGTTTAGCGATCCACGCGTTGGAACAGCAAATAGAACAATTGAAGCAGACTGGGGCGGAGGACAAGAGACAAATTGATGATAAGATTGCGGCATTAGCGGACACTGTAGGCACGATGAAGCTGACGGAAAGCGAGAACAATACTACACCGGTAGCGGCCGCAGAGACCGAAGAAGTGCGTTCGCTTCTTAGATTTCAGAAGGGACAGTTTGAAGTGAACAGACAACACAAAGCTGTAACAGGCGAATTACAAGAACGCGTGGCGCATCTGGAAAACCGCATGGCGTGTGATTCCGAACTCGCCAATAGCACTAAAAATAGCCGGATGAACAGTGCAGAGAGGGACTCCGGCCACGAGGGAGATTTTGACGACAGGGAAGAATGTAATTTAAGGGGCAGACATGAGAGAAACAGAAACATTCAAGGGCCTCGCCAGGAGGAAATGCGGGGATTTGATTTCAAACATTTCCTTACGGTGAGAAAGTTTGAAATATTCCGAAATTCGCAAAAAGGAATACATCCACGAGCATGGCTCGAGCAATTTGAGTTCTGTCTTCCTCCCGACTGGGCAAGTTCACATAAGATAGAATATATGTGTGGCTATTTGGAAGGCGAACCGGCGATTCGCATGAGGTCGGCAGCGCGTCACTGCAACTCCACTCGGGAGTTTCGACAAGCCTTTCTGTCCGCCTATTGGTCGGAAGCGGCACAAGATAGGGTCAAACATGGCATAATTATGCTGCCAAATTTGAACCAGTCTGGTTTCGGCAGCCCTGCACGTCTATTCGACCACATGCTGCAGGCAAATCAATTTTTATACGACCCATACGGGCCTGCGGAACTAATTAGGATATGCATCACCAAATTGCCGATGCACTTGCGGCACGTCATTCTTGCGGGACGATGCAAAGAGGACGTGGAAACGTTTAAAACACTTCTCCAAGAGTTGGAATACAATACAGCAGAATGCCCGCCTAATCAGGCACAAAGTTATTACGGGGCACAGCAGCGCGATCGCAGTCGTGGCCGTAGTACTAATCAACGGCGTGACAGGTCGTCGCGACGCGAACGGAACAATAATCGGGACCGGCCGTACAGAAACTGGGGTAACAGTCGCGAACACAGGTGGAACAACAGAAATGATCGAGGACGTGGACAAGATCGTGAACGCTACAGGTACGACAACCAGAATCGACACTATGATGAATACAGTGGGAATAGGACTGTAGGCGGAGCACCTCATGATGTTGAAATTCGGCCGGCTAATCCTAGACATAATCCAGCAAATGAAAATGAACGAAACCGGCAATGACAAACGATCAGCGCAGAAGGCGCCCAATCGGAACAAATGAGCGACATGGCAAATGAGTAGAAAGGACAGTGAGAAGTAGAGAGGACGGTGAGGAGAAAGAATTGATTAGTTTAAATTTGTGACGTATGCATTTTGAATAATATGTTGATAAAAATTAATGATAAAGATGTTTCTATGTGATGGATTGAAGTGATGTTTTTAGTTATTTTTCTTTCCTTGTGCAATTAGGATTTAGGTTGGTTCAAAGGTGAACATAAAAGGTTTCTTTGTGAACGAGTGAAATGCTGTTTATGTTTTTTTTTTGTGTGTGTAAATTGAAAAGAGCCGCTCCTGAGAGAAGCAATATCTGCGTAGAATTAATGCAAAACTCAGGGGAATATCCGATCTGTGGGTATTATGGGTCTGGCAAACCCAGGTCCCCAGCTGTTAGTAGCCTTGTTTCCGATTTTCTGCTTTCGGTGCTACTATCTATCTATTACTATTCTATATCTGTCAGTATAAATGAGGATCTCTTACTATAGTATGCGTGCTGTATGAATATTTTAAGATAGGAAAACTCAGGGGAATATCCGATCTGTGGGTATTATGGGTCTGGCAAACCCAGGTCCCCAGCTGTTAGTAGCCTTGTTTCCGATTTTCTGCTTTCAGTGCTACTATCTATCTATTACTATTCTATATCTGTCAGTATAAATGAGGATCTCTTACTATAGTATGCGTGCTGTATGAATATTTTAAGATAGGAGAACTCTGAGAAAGGAATGAGTAAGTTTGGAATCTTGAAAACAGGATGCGATAATACGATTGTTGAACCATTGGCTGCCAATATGCGATGATATATTAATATTGATGATATATGTCTTTTTTGTTCTTTATAGCTGAGTACGTAAAGTGCTGTCTGTGGATTTCGTAAGTATATTGATTCCCTTCAAGGTGAAAGAAGAATTGTGGTTTGTGTAATTTACGTGGCTCTGAAATATTATTGTGGTAGTCAAATACGAGCAGCTTTTCAGCAAATGGAGAATGGAACGGAAATATGGATCCTTTTTGTAGTCTTGATTGATGTTGAGCCAAAGCCTAAAAAATTATTCTACGTTAATACTTGTCCTAGAAAAGCGACGTTTATGTGTTTTGCTGATGCTGTGAGCATTACAGCTTACTGTTTTCGCTGGTGCGGGATGCACTGCAGCCTATATGATTTGTACTGAGGAAATTTCCCTCTTGAAGGTAGAGGATGATTAAATAATTTTGATTATGGGAACGAAGGAAAGCTTGGTTTAAGGTAATAAGGATAAAGCAAAACATTTGTCATTTAAACTACAGGAGGATTCGGATCTTTTGTGTCTGTTGTAAGTTCAATATGTTAAGATGATACTGTTTTACAGAATAGAGGTGACCACAATTTTGCCATTCATGAGAAATGAATCCAGAATAACCACCACAGGCGAAATAACTGATTTGGAAGCGAAAGGTAACGTAAAGAATGAACGAAATCGCAGCAAAATGGGTAAGAAAATGTAATATAACCTGTATAATGCAAATATTTTTAACCTTCTCAGAGTCATCTGCGTGATTAATTGTTGTGATAACGTAATTTTAGGTGAAATTTTCTAACTGTTTTATGTGTGAATATATGAGTATGATAAATGTGTAATTGCGAGTCTCTTTTCAGGTGTGCGAACTGGTATAAATGTTTTGGCGTGTAAATAACCATTGTTCTTTTTAATGTGTATGTTTAAGAAAAGTTCTCCATATTTATCATGTGACAAGACGTATGCCGCGAGCGTCAAGAAGAATGTTGTAGTGGTATATACACGGTGTTGAAATAGCATTGAAGTAGCTTATTGGGTTAACTAGTAGTGGATAGAAGTAGAATATTGAGTAATGCATGTTTATGGGTAGTTAGTTTGTAGAATAGACAACAGGTGTGCATGTATGTGTGTGTAAATAACATGTGAACCCTATGCTGTCCTGACCTATACTTGCACAAGGCATAATCCTATTCATTTTAGTGAATTAATAAATAGCATTTGATTTATTAAAACGTAAGTGAACCACATTAGTGATGTGGATTTAAATATTATATTGTCAGTTCATTTAAATTTTTATTTTTATACTGTCAAGTCATTTCACTTTTTTTTTACATTGTCAAGTCATTTAATTTTTATTTTATATTGTCGACTCATCTAATTTTTTTATTAAAAAAAAATTAAGTCTCACTTTGTTCTTAAAAATTAAGAAAGACAATACTAAGTGGTATTATGTATGACATTGTGTAATCACATAAGGATGATGAAAAATTTCTGTGAATGCAGTTGAGAACCTGAAAGCGAACCGGCAAAACTCTTAAGAGACAGCGGGAGCAGCCGGACTAGTTGTAAACTGGCGGGTTTCTCAGCGGGACACGCTGTAATCCGGGCCACTTTGGGAGCGCGGCCGACAACAAAAGGAGAGTAAGCGGCAAACACTTTCCCTTGTACCTGGAGCTAATGGGCGGCCGCCCCGGGCGACCTTTCCTCGAGGCGATGACCTGAGATGGGCGAGCGGTCCACCGCGCGGAAATCCATCTGCTGGCAACGCACCACACGCACGCGACCGTGACGAGACGGCCGCGGTGAAACAACACAAGGGGCGTGGAGCCTTTTGACAGGTACTGCCCAGAGAAACTTGCAGACGTCAACGACGCCTATCGATATTTCCTGATGGATGCCTACTGTCAAGCGACAGTAAATCTTGGTTCAATGTTCTCTGGTCGCTAAGGGTGGCACAAAAGAAGAGCCATTAAGTGTCATCCTTGCCCGAGAATATCAACCTGGCGTGTCAAACGAGGATACCGCACGAATTTGACAATACAAACATGGAACCAAATCGAGATGTACGTGACACGAGAGAAACTTCATGAGAGGGCAGAGACGGCGGGATCGCACGCAACAGATGGACAAAAATCCCTACTGACAGCTGCGGCGACGAACCCCCCCCTCTTTCCCCTATATTGTGCCTCGGAACAATGGAAGTACTGAGTGTGTCAGTGAACAGTGATTATACGGTTCTTAGTCCAGTGCATATACGTGTGTTTCTGTCAGAGAAACTCTGACTCGTGTGTTTTGCAGGAGTTCAATTTATTGGTGTTTATTAGACTGACTCTTGTATTTTGCAGGTGTTCTATTTATCTTTTTTAGACTTTGACTCTTGTATTTTGCAGGTGTTTTATTTATAGGTGTTTTTTTGTTTTAGATGTTGACTATTGTACTGTTTTATTTATCAATGTTTGTTTTTGTGTGATGTATTAGATTTGTGATATTTTATCTCGTAAATTCATTGCTGTGGCATTGCTTCGTTTATCAGTCAGATAGTTTTTTATTCTCATTGAACTGTGATCGATTAGCCTTTGCATGGGGCATATTTACTGTGAGGAACCCCTTAAGGGTAACAATCACATAATTATTGTAATTTTAGTATAATGACACAGTGCTCATTGTTTGCTAGCTAATTGAAATATAGTAGAGTGATTAAATGAGTGCCACATAGTTATTTTAATTCTACAAATTATTAGTTTTACACGATATAGAATTTTTTTGCGATAACCACTTTGTAAAACATGTTTTTCCTCTTATCATTTTGTTGCTTTTGCAGATTGTGCATTGTTATGTTCTGCTTTTTAATACCGATGTTATTTGATGTTCTTTTTTTAATTGCTGTGGCACCTTTGCTATTTTCATAAATTTTGCTTGTAAATAAATAGTCATAAATTTTCCTGTGATCAGTTGGCTCTTGCAATGAGCAAATACTGGTGAACTCCATAAGGGTAACAACCAGAAATTGTTTTCATATTAATGACACGGGAACCATTGTTTTTACTTGCTGACCGAATTAGGTCTACACTACCTTTTAAATAGGTGTCACAGATTGTGTTCTTTTTTTTCTGTTTGAAATTGGTAGATTCTAAAGATGTGTTGAAATTATTGTGTTTTAGCAAGTAGCTGGTGTCCTTTTGCCTTTTCTTTTACACTTTTGGTTTAAGTAGGGTGTGAGAAGCCTGCTTGGGAATGTCCTAGCATGGCCAGAAAATTCCCTGCACAGTCTTTTCCCGGAGCGTTGGGGTTATGAAAGGTCTCTGTTGGATTCCTTTCATGTTTAATTTCTTAAATCTGTAGCCATTTATGGAATAAATTCTTCTTCTAAATGTACTGTGGCGTTTCTGACTATCTGGGAGGAGACTGAGCAGTGGAACGTGTTACTTTTACACATAAACAAGAACGATCTGTCACACTACTACACTTTAAAGCACAGTTTATATGTAATTACTATATGTAATTCATGTCACACAGTCTCATACGGAACCTACATCCGCTTTCTTTTATATACTGTATATGATAAGATACTGTCATCCCCCTTCCCTTTTGTGTGAGAGGATGAATGAGCATATGTATTTCTAGTTGCATGCTTGAGGGTAGCAGACAAGGCTGTCTGCTAGAGAACAGTAGGACCAACGTCGGAACAGGTAGCTACGCTTCCTAAAAGCAAAGAGGTTTCTATCCTTAGTATGGTCCTGTCCGTCCGTTGTCATGTTGGTATAGGAAGCTGCCCCTCTGGCCACTTCCGTTGGTCTTTGTGAGACCGAGGAAGCACGCTGGGCAGTAGGCAGTTGCAGTGTGGCCGTGGCGAGCGTCTGAAGTGGTAAGATCTCCGGCTAAGCGCGTGTCTGTTAAGTCCGTAGGACAATGGATTTCTTAAGTTCAGCCTAACTGAAAATTTAATCACCTTGATTTCAGGTTTAGCTCTAAAATATCTAATGCTATCTTAAAGTGCAGCGGAGTGTAATTCTCGTGTTAAATTCAGATTATTTTGCGGTAGTTGCTTTGTTACTACTTTGTGAGTAAAGTGGAACCACGTGTTGATCAGTAACTCTAACTAAGTTCATCAATCTTAAATCCGAATGTGCGTGAGATTATAACGTCTCGTCTTGAGAATATTTTTTTAATATAGCAACTTTTCTTTATACTTTTCTTTATGTTCAACCCACGTGGGGTGTACTTTGCGAGACCAGTACCACGTGCTTAGATAACTGTTTGACCCATCAGGTTAATAGTAAGACGTTAGTAACCAGTTCAAGGTTTTTCTTTTGTCAATTGCTTTTCGATCGAATTTATTTTAATGACCAAAATTATTGTGGAGTTATACGCTTTGTGTAAACCAAGTTGACCACGTGGAGCATGTGGTGTAATCATCAAAGTAGCCCTCAGCTATTCTTTTTGCGAAGACTTCACAAAGAGTTAATATGAATTTAGTATACCAGTGTGTGGTAATTACATGACGGACAGGATTGTGGTATGAACGTAATTTCTTTGGGTAAAAACTGAATCTGTTGGTTGTGGTTAATTTCTTCTTGCTTATGTTTCAATGTTCTTCGTGTGTTATTTTATGAATGGAGTGTTGTATGCAGTTTTCCAAATCTTGGCTCCATATTTTATGTGTTCCGTAAAATTACAATCTCACATTTTTTTTAATCGTAAATAAGGCACCAGCTCAGTTATAACTCACGTATAATACGCTGAAATTTCAATGAACAATCTTAAAATAAATTTCCAAATATAAACTGATTTCTTTCTTTTTATTTAAATTATCCTTTATATATATATATATTTTACCGGTTTTGTATGACTATTAAAAGATTATCATTAATGTTAGTCTGCTAAATATCTGATGAAACAGTTGCCCAGTAATCCACGGTTAACGTCCCCAGACAGATCACGGCTTTTAACCCACTTTCATTGTCTATTAGCTCCGATTTCAGTATACCAAAATTAAAGTAACAATATTACATTTCAGCATACCAAATTAAAGTTACAACCTTACACTTCAGCTAACAAAATTAGAGTAACAACGTTACACGGTTTATTCATAAAAGTTTTGCAGTTCTGCGATGCAACTTCCGATTCCTATTCGATGCTGCATGTTGTTGTACTGTGTCTTCGCGTGTAGGGTCTACCAGGCATACAAACTGTTTGTGCTGTGCGGTCCTCTGTGATTTCAGCAACCATTGAGCACCTTCCGTAGGGGGGGGGGGGGGGGGGTGAAACACACGAAACAGGTAAAGAGTAGTGGCTGGTTACTGCAAATCCTTGTTCGATAATAATTATTTAATATTCACAGAATCTGAAACACGTAACTACACTTTTTCAATATTGTCAATCATATCCCGTGTATATGATTGACAATATTGAAAGGCTAATTAACATTTATTTATGGTGACAGTTGCCAAACTTGTTTCTTATGTAAAGCAGAATACTTTGCAAGACATTTCCGGTTTGCATGGTCAGGTCCCCTAAGTTAATATCTGCACAAAGCTGGAAAATAAATGTACCTTCCTTGTAAGCGACAGTAACAAATGGCGGAACTTAAGTTTTAAGCACGCCATTCGTCCTTTATCTGCCGTTAAGATGTCTGCCATTTTCGCTGGAGTGTACCACCTGCAGAGAAACTTATTGGCTGCAGCGAATACCTGAGTGTGGCGCAAAAATCTCAGACGAATACGACGTTTCTGACGTAAATCTAATTACTCACATCACGGAGTTTTTTATTCTTCGCCATTTTAAAGCGTGTTTAATGGGATGGGTTTATAGCCTCATACTAATTCCATGAAGATAAATATGTGGGTACTTACAACACACACGGGATTAATCCTTTGCCAATATGAATGTGAATGACTTGTTTATGAAACACACACAAAAAAGTTCATTTATTTCGCGTTTCTCGAACTTCTAATGTTAAAAATTCTCACGCAATTAAGTAAATTTAAACGAGTCGTCGTGGATATCAAGGAAGTTGTGTGCTACTTCCTGGTGATAGGGAGGGATTACTTACACAATATGCAACGAACTGGAAATAAAAGAAAGAAACGCTGATTTAATCGAATGAATTTGTTTCTACTGGGTGTTTCGAGCTTGATCGCGAAATGTAAATCACGGCGAAAATCAAAAATGATTTATTTTCAACAGTTTGCTACAACTTCCAGCTTCTTCCCTACATAGTTGCCGCTCCGTCTTAGACTTTTGTCGTAGCTTTGTACCAACTCCAATATCCTCTTAATAGGCTGCAACCGCTTGTGCTTTCCGCCACTTCTCTACACTGGTCTGCAGTTCGTTGTCTGTACCAAAATGCTGCCTTCATAATATGTAAATTGTACGTGGAGAGGGGAAGAAAGGAAAGGAAGGGGATCATTGCTGTCAGCTGCATCGGGACACTACACGCAATAAGCGGTGGCGAATAAAAATATGCCGGCCGGTGTGGCCGTGCGGTTCTAGGCGCTTCAGTCTGGAACCGCGTGACCGCTACGGTCGCAGGTTCGAATCCTGCCTCGGGCATGGATGTGTGTGATGTCCTTAGGTTGGTTAGGTTTAAGCAGTTCTAAGTTCTAGGAGACTGATGACCACAGATGTTAAGTCCCATAGTGCTCAGAGCCATTTGAACCATTTGATTAAAAACGTGAACAGCACCGGGAGATCTCCTGCTTACTGGGCAGGTACGTTAACACAGCGTCATCCGGGACACAGTGTTATCGCGACCGTGCAGACTATCTCAGCACGCCTCACGGTCGACCCTCATTCCCATCGGGCGCCACCTGTCCTCAGTTCCTGTCCATTTACTACACATTCGCTCTCTCAGATTCCCACAGGAGGTCGGACGTATTTGTGCATCCATGTGGGTCCACTGCCCAGCTAGGACCATCAAATTATATGAATGCGTCGTGTCTGTTCTTTCGGACATGTTCATATAATGTTGTATTCATAGCCAGCGGTTCATGTGGACAAAAAAGAACGTCTTAGGGAGCCAAGCCCGAGCTGTCCGGTGGATGATCAAACACCTCCCATCGAAAACGCTGCAGGGACCTACTCATTGCCAAGAATTGTCATGCAGAAGGAAATTATTTAAACAATGACATCCCGAACCGCAGAATAGCGTTCTTGTTATCTTATTTAAAGAATGGAATTTCTGAGAAAAATAAACATACTATATTTACGATACTGCAGTGCCTGTGTTGTTGTGAAGAACGATGCAATCTTCCTTGGGACACGCCTGTATGTTAGCTTGTTTGTTCAAGTAGCTTCTTTTTTTTATGGTCTGCTCTTCAGCTCACAGGAACCTCGGCTAGGCCTTCTGATTCGGGGTATTTCTTGGATGGACACATTCAGCCCACTTGCCAACATTTCTACATCTACATACATACTCCGCAATCCACCATACGGTGCGTGGCGGAGGGTACCTCGTACCACAACTATCATTTTCTCTCCCTGTTCCACTCCCAAAGAGAACGAGGGAAAAATGACTGCCTATATGCCTCTGTACGAGCCCTATCTCTCTTATCTTATCTTTGTGGTCTTTCCACGAAATATAAGTTGGCGGCAGTAAAATTGTACTGCAGTCAGCCTCAAATGCTGGTTCTCTAAATTTCCTCAGTAGCGATTCACGAAGAGAACACCTCCTTTTCTCCAGAGACTCCCACCCGAGTTCCTGAAGCACTTCAGTAACACTCGCGTGATGATCAACCCTACCAGTAACAAATCTAGCAACCCGCCTCTGATTGTTTCTCTGTCCTCCCTCAATCCGACCTGATAGGGATCCCAAACGCTCGAGCAGTACCCAAGAATAGGTCGTATTAGTGTTTTATAAGCGGTCTCCTTTACAGATGAACCTCATCTTCCCAAAATTCTACCAATGAACCGAAGACGACTATCCGCCTTCCCCACAACTGCCATTACATGCTTGTCCCACTTCATATCGCTCTGCAATGTTACGCCCAAATATTTACTCGACGTGACTGTGTCAAGCGCTACATTAGTAATGGAGTATTCAAACATTACAGGATTCTTTTTCCTATCCATCTGCATTAATTTACATTTATCTATATTTAGAGTTAGCTGCCATTCTTTACAGCAATCACAAATCCTGTCCAAGTCATCTTGTATCCTCCTACAGTCACTCAACTACGACACCTTCCCGTACACCACAGCATCATCAGCAAACAGCAGCACATTGCTATCCACCCTATCCAAAAGATCATTTAAGTAGATAGAAAACAACAGCGTACCTACCACACTTCCCTGGGGCTCTCCAGATGATACCCTCACCTCCGATGAACACTCACCATCGAGTTCTGCATTACACGGAAATCGTTTCGTACTACAGTGTCTAACGCAAGTTTTCTTGTGTCTGACATGCTTAAACGAATATCATTCAATTTCGTTCGAAAACACTTTAATACGGCCAGTCCTCAAGTGTAATTTTGTTTATAATTCCAGCAAGTCTCTAAATAGCTGGCTTCGACACATTGTATATTCGTGGACATTCACTTACCTCATGATCCCCATTTACATATAGACAGCTAAATGCAGTAGGCCTGTACTTTCTTTGAGGCCTTTCTGTTGCCATGCTGCAAAATAAAATAATTATTTAATTGATAATTTATGATATAGAATGCTTTAGAAAATTCGTCGTATCATTTCTAAACATCATGTTACACCAATAGTGATAAAAGCATTCTTAAAGCTCATTATAGGAGAAAGTTCAATAAATTTGCAGCACTTATAGTGGTACGTCATAGGCAACGTCGCCATTTTCTCTTAGTTTCATACGAGCTAACCACCACGAAAGCAGTATCATGACTGTCTAAAAACAACGAGTTATTTAGTGTATATTCGTTGATAAATGAAACATCGTGTCGGTCTTTATCTTATAACAATAACTCTCTTCCGGCACATAGACAAAAAGTTAGGTGAAAATTACAACAAAATCAACGCTGTCATCAGACGATCTGTTCGTCAACACACAGAAATGATAAAATGTTCAAATGTGTGTGAATTTCTAAGGGACCAAACTGCTGAGATCATCGGTCCCTAGACTTACACACTACTGAAACTAACTTATGCTAAGAACAACACACACAACAATGGCCGAGAGAGGACTCGAAACTTCGGCGGGAGGGGCCGGGCAATCCGTGACATGACGCCTTAAACCTCGCAGCCACTCTGCGCGGCCAGAAGTGATAGCTGACAACACAAATGGTTCAAATGGCTCTGAGCACTATGGGACTTAACTTCTCAGGTCATCAGTCCCCTAGAACTTAGAACTACTTAAACCTAATTAACCTAAGGACATCACACACATCCATGCCCGAGGCAGGATTCGAACCTGCGACCGTAGCGGTCACGCGGCTCCAGACTGTAGCGCCTAGAACCTCTCGGCCACTCCGGCCGGCACGACATTTACATTTTAGTGGTATCTTCCTCTGCACGCACCACATATCCAAAGCATCCTAGGGGGATTTCTCGCATTTTATTCTGGATCGGTGTGATACCGACTGCGCCTAGAACCACTTGGCCATCCTGGTCGGCGGCTGACAACACAGATGGCTCCAAGAAGCAAATAGTTCACCCTTATGTCAATAAGCATCAGATAGTACAAGTGGCGTGAATTTCATAATAGTTCCACAAATTACGAACTGGTACAATGTAGGCAACTTTCACCTAATTCTGGAGAAACGGGACCTACAGTTTAACTTGGAATTCGAACAACGTGTGGTTCAAAGTGAATCTTTACATAACTGAGATTGGAAGAATAAGATAAAGGCAGAGAGAAATATTCTGCGGTCCGACCGTGATTCGCTCGCACAACCTCTCGGTTACGAAGAAAGCGTTTCACCACTACACCATATAATTCCTCCTCCCTCTTGGGCAAATCATTAAATGTTATTTGTTCCATATGATTAGCAGAAAAAGTATAGAACATAGAATTATCTTTGGCAATGAACTTGCTTTGGATCGCCGCAGTATCGAATTGTTGGTCCGCTACTAATAAACTGATGCATGGCAATGGAAAGAAATGAAAGTATTTCAAGGGAAGTATTAGCTTAGAAGAACATAATATTTCTTTAAATGAATCAGACTTCCACAAGCAAATTCTGGAAAAGGCGGGGATTCTTTTTTTATTGATCATGCAGTATGCATTTATAGCCGCAGCAATGTCTGCCGATAAATAGCATCATGGTATTTGTTACATCACAATCGTTCTCGCCTCCCGATTACAGCTCTGAAAGACACATTAAAAAACAACGTTTGGAAAGGAAATAATGGTTAAATCACAATTAAATCAAAGGGAGATACGTTCAGAGGACTTGTCGCCCTGGAAAAAGTGTTCGACTATGTCAAATGGTGCAAGATGTTCGAAATTCTGAGGAAAATAGGAGTAAGCTGTAGGGAGAGACACGTAATATACAACATGTACACGAGTCAAGAGGGAATAATAGAAGTGGAATATCAAGTACGAAGAGCTCGGATTAAAAAGGGGGTAAGACAGGAATGTAGTTTTCCTTTCGCCTCTACTGATAAATCTATACATCGAAGAAGCACTGTTGGAAATAAAAGAAAGGTTCAGGGGTGGAATTAAAATTCAAGGTAGAAGGACATAAATAATACGATTCGCTGATGACATTGCTATCCTGAGTGAAAGTGAAGAAGAATTACGTGATATGCTGAACGGAATGAAGAGTCTAATTAGCGTATGGACTGGGATTAAATCGATGAAAGACGAAAGTAATGAGAAGTAGCAGAAATGAGAACAGTAACTTGAACATCAGGATTGATTGTCACGAAGTAGATAGGAAATTCGACAATCTAGGCGGCATAATAACCAATGACGGACGGAGCAAGAAAGCAAACTGGCACTGGCAAAAAGGGAATTCCTCCAAGAGAAGTCTACTAGTATCAAACATAGGTCTTAATGTGAGGAAGAAATTCCTGAGAATGTACGTTTGGAGTTCAAGATTGTATGGTAGAGAAATATGGATTGTGGAAAAACAGGAATAGAAGAGAATCGAAGCATTTGAGATGTGGTGCTACGACAAATGTTGAAAATTAGTTGGGCTTATAAGGTAAGGAATGAGGTTCTGCGTAGAATCGGAAAGGAAAGAAATATGTGGAAAGTACTGACAAGAAGAATGGACAGGATAGTAGGACACGTATTAACTTCCATAGCACTAGATGGAGCTGTAGAGGTTAAAAGCTGTAGGGGAAGACAGAGATTGGAACACATCCAGCTTATAATTGAGAATGTAGTTGCCAAGTGTTACTCCTACTGTTAGATGAAGAGGTTAGCACAGGAGAGGAATTCGCAGCGGGCCGCGTCAAACCAGTTAGAAGACTGAAGACTCAAAAACGGCGAAAAAAGTCTAAATGGCATAATAGCATCACCTTCTACTACTCGTGATACAGGAAGAACTAACTCTGGAGAATCAAACGTTTTCAGACAAAAACATAACGAAAAATTACATAGAATGTAGTGTCTTAATGTTAATAGTATCCGAGGTTTTGAGAGGCATTGGACTCATTTTACTCAATTGTAATGTCCTATTATAAACACCAGACCTGGCGTTAGGACAAATAAAGGCGCCTAGGTCAACCGTACACAACATGACGCTTATGACCACCACCCAAAATACAATGTCGTGAAGATGAAAGGGGGGGGGGGAGTAGATCCAGTACGTTCATGTCTGCCTAGATACACAGCGCCAAACATTGCACGGACGTGAGGACAGAGGCGAAATGTAACTCAGAGCTGCCAGGGCTACCAAGAAAAAATATTTTTGAGAAAAAGAACCACAAAGGATAAAGTAAAAGGCGCTGTGTATTACCTTGCAAATACGGTTTAATGTGTTAGTTTTATAATATTTTCTGATGAAAATAAACGTTATAGTCCCAAACCTTTTTACGATACCGTTCCTATTTTTCCAGTTCTCACAATGTGAAGAGTTTACCGTACGAGTTTTGTCTAGAACTTTATTGTCATGGCTTTCTACATAATTCTGTTACTATATTTCGAGTTTATGTAAGCTAGACGGTCCCACACAACTCCAGTTTCATCGCTTAGGTGCCAAATTCCACAGCAGACTGCAGTCTAAATACATACAGTTTTGATGCCGAAAAGTAAACAAAAACGGTGACAGGTGAGCATCAATACGCGTGTAGTATTCCAGGGCCGCTGCTGCTAGCTCACTTGTCACGAAAGTAAAGGTAATTTCAGAAATACCCCGAGGAGCGGTAAGTGGGCCGTCACAGTTTACAATATACCGATGTGAGAAACAGTCTGAAAAGCTTCTAAGGGTGTTGCATCGTAGGTTGTACTGAGAAATAATTGTTAAGAAAAAAATTCGATATGTTGAGTCGTTACTGAGTTAATTAGCATCACAGTTACCCAATAAGACCGTTGCGCACCCTAATTCAAGCGGGCCGCCGAGACGTTGTCGCCAAATGCGTTCTTCGTCCGGTTCCCTAAAATCAAACGAGAGAGCGTTAAAAATACTGAACATGGGACTGTAGTGAGTATCGGACCCCAGCCAAAGGTTGAGCACTCTATCATTTACGCTACGAGAACGACTGAAACTAGTTGTAACTGGCGAGTCATTTGGAGTTGCACACGTAACGATGCTAATTTACTCAGAATGGCGCGACGTACCGAATTTTTTTCTTAACAATTATTTCCCAGTACACCCTATCCTGTAACACCCTTATAAGTATTTCGGATTTTTTTTTGTGACCACCCTGTATTGTTCCGTTGCTTAATAGTGCTGCGTCTGATCAAATGAAACTGTGTGGTTCCAGAGACCTTTTCAAGTTCCAAACATCTATGATGCGTACAGGGTGAATCATGATTCCTATTACAGGCTGATATGGGTTGTAGACGGGCTTTGTTAGATGAAGTTTTGATAAGGAACGCACATCCAGAAGTGTACCGTTTGGGTCTAAAAGTAGTTTTAAGATCAGATAACTTTAAAATCTTTGACTTCACACAAGATGAAAAAAGGGCGCCACCGTCAGTCAGCGTTTTAATTACGATATCTCGTGACACCTTCGTCCGACTACAGACGAAAAACTGGTACGTTCTAAACTAGGAGGGTTGGATATGGTGCTCCACAGACGCACTGCTCTCTCAACTTTGGAGAGGACGTCTTTCATCACATACTAGAAACACCGAAGGCGAGAACTCGAGATGTTGCCCTTACCACAAGCTCCTACGGTGCACAGTCCCCGCTGATTGCGTACTGTGCAGCGGAATATTTGAATGTGAGCCGATCTTCAAATAGATTTTTCATGCAAAAGGCACATTTCCAGGCGTGGATTCCTTATCAAAACGTCATCTTCTAAGTCCCCTGTACAACACCTAGAAGGCTGTAATAAGAATTCTGAATGACCCTGTATATGCACACTGAAGCTACGAATGAATCTCAAGACCGGAATTTGAACTCGCGTCTCTTGCTCAGTACACAGATGTGCCAACCACTACGCCACTCTGGCTCAGTGGTTTCGCACCACTGCACGGACTGTCCTAGCCATCTCCCTCTTCGCTCGAATACCCATTCACGCCTCAGCCTACTTGGCGTTTCCTCTAAACTAGAACAGCTTTACAGAGACTCTTCAGTTGTACTCGATCAGCACTTCAGCACTGAACGAAATGGGTGATCCTGCCTGCATGCTCTAGTGCGTAATACTGCAGGCTCTGTGACATGGTGCTATTCGTGAACTACGCTGTTGTCTGTAGGATGACTGCAACGACAGAAGACCGTAGTGAATTGGAAGATGACCTGCAGAGGACAGAAGATTGATTCAGTGAGGAGGATAAATAGGTGAGGAAAGGCACATTCGTTCTGTTACACTAATGGCAGTAAATAAACGCAAACAGTAAGTACTGTAAAATATCCCTAGGAGTCACCACGTGGAAGACCTAAAGTAAATTAAAATAAAACAAGTCGTAGGAAAATCTGAGATTTATTGGGATAATATTAAGGAAATGCAGCTCATTCACGAAACAAGTGGCTTATAAAATACCTCCAAATTCGACAGTCTTGGGCCGTTATTAGGTCACAGACAAGGTCCAACGAAGAGTGACGCATTTCGTTGTCGGCACGAGAGCGTTACAGAGATTTAACAAATTCCATTGGCAGATGCTGCAAGAGAGACGTTGTGTCTCAAGGAGAGGTTTTCTATTGAAATTCCGAAAGTGCATAATACAGAAGGAGTGAGAACCTCTTGGTGGTAAGTTTCTATGGGACCAAACTGCTGAGGTCATGGGTCCCTAAGCTTACACACTACTTAATCTAACTTAAACTAAGGACAACACAAACACCCATGCCCGAGGGAAGGAATGAGGCAACAAATTACTTTCTCCCACGTACGTTTGCGAAATTAATACGACAAAAATCGGAGAAATTCAAGTACACACTGAGATTTACCAATAATGATTCTTCCTTGCCATTCGCGTGTGGAAGAGGAAAGGAGAGAAAAACGTAGCAGTAACACAAATATCCTCCGGCACGTACTATAAGGCAATTTGCGGAGTATAGATATGGGTCCAGGTGTAGTTGATTGACATAATAAAATCACGCATATGGAAGGGGCTTAAAACATAGATCTTTTATTGTACTTATTTGATCTCTAGCTGCTAGCTATTTAACTAACTACATTGCATAATGCCTGCAGTTTGATACGTTTAGTTTACTCATTTTGAGCGACAAGGGGCTATCTGTGATGATGATTAGACGAAATAAACATCTTTGCCAAAATCGCTAATGATCAGCATTGTTATCGATAACCGGTTTCTTCAGATCTCAACGGAGGGGCTACTGTAAATTTCTGCTGTTTTAAGAAATATGCAACGACCTATTTATCGAGACCTGAAGAAGGTAACTTCGATTACCAAGACCGGTTATCGTGAATAATGGTCATTATTAGCGATCTTGGCAGAGAAGTTTACCTTCTCTATAAATATGATATACACTCCTGGAAATAGAAAAAAGAACACATTGACACCGGTGTGTCAGACCCACCATACTTGCTCCGGACACTGCGAGAGGGCTGTACAAGCAATGATCACACGCACGGCACAGCGGACACACCAGGAACCGCGGTGTTGGCCGTCGAATGGCGCTAGCTGCGCAGCATTTGTGCACCGCCGCCGTCAGTGTCAGCCAGTTTGCCGTGGCATACGGAGCTCCATCGCAGTCTTTAACACTGGTAGCATGCCGCGACAGCGTTGACGTGAACCGTATGTGCAGTTGACGGACTTTGAGCGAGGGCGTATAGTGGGCATGCGGGAGGCCGGGTGGACGTACCGCCGAATTGCTCAACACGTGGGGCGTGAGGTCTCCACAGTACATCGATGTTGTCGCCAGTGGTCGGCGGAAGGTGCACGTGCCCGTCGACCTGGGACCGGACCGCAGCGACGCACGGATGCACGCCAAGACCGTAGGATCCTACGCAGTGCCGTAGGGGACCGCACCGCCAATTCCCAGCAAATTAGGGACACTGTTGCTCCTGGGGTATCGGCGAGGACCATTCGCAACCGTCTCCGTGAAGCTGGGCTACGGTCCCGCACACCGTTAGGCCGTCTTCCGCTCACGCCCCAACATCGTGCAGCCCGCCTCCAGTGGTGTCGCGACAGGCGTGAATGGAGGGACGAATGGAGACGTGTCGTCTTCAGCGATGAGTGTCGCTTCTGCCTTGGTGCCAATGATGGTCGTATGCGTGTTTGGCGCCGTGCAGGTGAGCGCCACAATCAGGACTGCATACGACCGAGGCACACAGGGCCAACACCCGGCATCACGGTGTGGGGAGCGATCTCCTACACTGGCCGTACACCACTGGTGATCGTCGAGGGGACACTGAATAGTGCACGGTACATCCAAACCGTCATCGAACCCATCGTTCTACCATTCCTAGACCGGCAAGGGAACTTGCTGTTCCAACAGGACAATGCACGTCCGCATGTATCCCGTGCCACCCAACGTGCTCTAGAAGGTGTAAGTCAACTACCCTGGCCAGCAAGATCTCCGGATCTGTCCCCCATTGAGCATGTTTGGGACTGGATGAAGCGTCGTCTCACGCGGTCTGTACGTCCAGCACGAACGCTGGTCCAACTGAGGCGCCAGGTGGAAATGGCATGGCAAGCCGTTCCACAGGACTACATCCAGCATCTCTACGATCGTCTCCATGGGAGAATAGCAGCCTGCATTGCTGCGAAAGGTGGATATACACTGTACTAGTGCCGACATTGTGCATGCTCTGTTGCCTGTGTCTATGTGCCTGTGGTTCTGTCAGTGTGATCATGTGATGTATCTGACCCCAGGAATGTGTCAATAAAGTTTCCCCTTCCTGGGACAATGAATTCACGGTGTTCTTATTTCAATTTCCAGGAGTGTAGTTAAAGTCAATTTTAAGTACTTCTCACTCTCTTTATCAATTTTATTATTATCAAACCAAGCCTCTTGTCTTTCTTCTTCTTGTTATTATTACCGGTATTATTATTATTTTTTATCATTCGATGTAAGAGTCTAATAGTGAGGTTGTTAATACTGGCATCGTATTTGAGTCGTACGTGATTCATGATTGGAGATAAACTGCTAACTGGGCTAGGGATAACACGGTGAACAAATAATCAGTTATCAGCGCTGAAAGTTAATGCAATCTGTTTCTTCTTAAGGCATCTGTTGGCTGGGTGCTAAATTTGAATCACAAATAATGTGGTGGCCGTCGTTCGGTATCTTCGTATCTTGGAATTTACAAATGAATGTCCGTCTCTTGAAAGTGTCTTGTGGTGTGGACACACATTTTTGGCTGTCGGGCGAGGTTTGTGACAATTGCAGATAGTGGAATTTCCAGTTCGACGACTGCCCTATTTGGTCTTGTCTACCAACTGGCGTAGTGGGAACGGCCGAGCAATTTGCCAGTCCTGTGAAGACGCGGGCGATAATAGCCATGAGCATTTCGCAATCTCTTTATTGATGTTGTAAGACATTGTGGAAGTTTCAACTTTGCGTACCGTGTTCTTTTATGGATGAATGATTACGTCGTTGCCTAGTTTCGTCCTCTTATCTGAGAAGATTCCTGGAATCGGTACCATCACGGAATGCTCTTTTTTTACTGTAGCTACGAAATCTGCATAAAGTAGGTATACAAAGAAAAATATGCCTTCGTGATACTACTCTTCACTAATTACTCTAAGATTCTAGATTCCACTTTAACTCATAAAAGTTGAATGGTGGCTGTATGTTCACAACCTTTCATCATTCTAATATCTGCTCCGAAATAATATTAACACGCCGAGGGGAAAGAAGCATGGAAACACCAAAATCACAACACATTACCTTGCCTAATTCGGTGTAGGAAAATCTTTGTCATTCAAAGCAGCTTCCAGTCGTCGCGGAATGGATAAATGCAGGTATTTTATGGTTTGCAAGGGAGTCTTATATCATTCTTCCCGCAGAACTGTGGCAAATTCAGGAAACGATCATGGTGGATAGCCATGATGCATTCTTTCCTCCAAACTAGACCACGTATTTCCTGGCATATTAAAACTGTGGGCCGGACCGAAACTCGAATTCGGGATCCAGGCTATGGCTAAGCCATGTCTCCGCAGTATCCTTTCTTCCAGGAGTACTAGTCTTGCAGGGTTTGCAGGAGAGCTTCTGTGTTCGGAAGGTAGGAGATGGGGTACTGGAGAAGTAAAGCTGTGAGGGAGGGTCGTGAGAACTGAATGCGGGCATCCCTTCGCCCAGAGTCAAAGGCATGACTCCCCGTATGAGTGAAAGAACTAAGCAGAGGCCTATGCAGGGTTCACGACAATATGGAAAAACAGCGACAAACATTTCTTGATCATAAACACAGATAATAGCCAAGTCTGCAGGTTTCGCTCTTGTGTTCGAACGGCACCTGTGGAATGTCCTCAACAAGTAGCAAGTGTCAATCGTGGTTAGAACAGTGTTTGGGGTTCTTGTGAGTGCATTATATCGGAGCTAAGTGAAGTCAAAAGTTGGAAAATTGTTGGTGCTTGTATGGTGGGAGCTTCCATAACCAAGGTAGCGGATGTGTTTTGTATTTCAGGAGGTACCGTATCGAAGAGTTATACCGCATACAGCAACTATGGCGGACGGTCTTTGATAAGATTTTCGTGAGAAATTGGAGGGCGACAGCTGGAAAAGTAAGTGCAGAAATCAGTGTAGCACTCGCAAACGTCGTCAGCGCCAAAACAATATGTTCAAATGTGTATGAATTCCTAAGGCACCAAATGTCCTACCAAGTGATCTCTTCTTCTAGTCAAGTTGTGCTACGAAATACTCTTCTCATCAATTCTATTCAGTACTTCCTCATTAGTTACGTGATCTACCCATCTAATTTTCAGCATTCTTCTGTAGCGCCACTTTTCGAAAGTTTCTATTCTTCTTGTCTAAAGTAAATATCGTCCATGTTTCACTTCTATAGATGTCTGCACTCCATGCAAATACTTTCAGAAAAGACTCCCCAACACTTAAATCTATACTCGATGTTAAAAGATTTCTCTTCTTCTGAAACGCTTTCCTTGCCATTCCTAGTCATCATTTTATAACCTCTCTACTTTGACCATCATCAGTTAGTTTGCTCCCCAAATAGCAAAACTCATCTGCTACTTTAAGAGTCTCATTTCCTAATCTAATTCCCTCGGCATCACCTGAGTTAATTAGACTTTCCATTGTCATCGTTTTCCTCTTGTTGATGTTCATCTTATATCCTCTTTTCAAGACACTCTCCATTCCGCTCAACTGCTCTTCCAGGTCCTTCGCTGTTTCTGCCAGAATTACAATGTGATCGGCACATCTCAAAGTTTTTATTTCGTCTCCATGGGTTTAATTCCTACTTCAAAGTTTTCTTTTCCTTCCTCTACTGCTTGCTCAATATACAGATTAAATAACATTGGGGATAGCCTACAATGCCCCTGGATTCATATAACTGCCGTCTTTCGCCCCCCATATTTGATCCCTGCCACCTTCAGAATTTCAAAGAGAATATTCCAGTCAACATTGTCAAAAGCTTTCTCTAAGTCTACAAATGCTATAATCTATCTGAAATTGGCAGTGTCTCCAGGCCTCTTCCCCGTATACAATCTTCTTTCATGTTTGTTAAACCAAGCGTTGGCTATGATTAAGTTACGCTCGACCAGGTGGCTTCCTCTTTCATTCCTCATTGAATATTCTATACTTTTCCTTCTCGTCCCCGATGACTATTCAATTATCTCCTTTCTTCACTATTTGAATAATTTCTTTTTCCGCATCATATATTTCCTCAATCTCTTCATCATCTATGGCATAAAAACTTGTATTACTGTGGTAGGAGTGGACTTCGTGTCTATACTGGCTACAATAATGCGTTCACTATGCTGTTCGTAGTAGTTTACCTGCGCTCTTATTTTTTTATTCATTATTAAAACTCCTCCTACATTACCCCTATTTGATTTTGTATTTATAAGCCTGTATTCACCCGACCGTTTTCTCAGTAACGGGTAGAGGTATCCAGTAAAATCTATATATATATTTAATATTAGAACTTATATTTTAATATTAGAACTACTGACAGCCTTGGGAGAGCCAGTCCTGACAAAACTCTACCATCTGGTGAGCAAGATGTATGAGACAGGCAAAATACCCTCAGACTTCAAGAAGAATATAATAATTCCAATCCCAAAGAAAGCAGGTGTTGACAGATGTGAAAATTACCGAAGTCACGGCTGCAGAATACTAACGGGAATTCTTTACAGACGAATGGAAAAATTAGTAGAAGCCGACCTCGGGGAAGATCAGTTTGGATTCCATAGAAATATCGGAACACGTGAGGCAATACTGACCCTACGACTTATCTTAGAAGCTAGATTAAGGAAAGGGAAACCTACGTTTCTAGCATTTGTAGACTTAGAGAAAGCTTTTGACAATGTTGACTGGAATACTCTCTTTGAAATTCTGAAGTTGGCAGGGGTAAAAGAAAGGGACCGAAAGGCTATGTACAATTTGTACAGAAACCAGATGGCAGTTACAAGAGTCGAGGGGCACGAAAGGGAAGCAGTGGTTGGGAAGGAGTGAGACAGGGTTGTAATCTCTCCCTGATGTTATTCAATCTGTATATTGAGCAAGCAGTGAAGGAAACAAAAGAAAAATTCGGAGTAGGTATTAAAATCTATGGAGAAGAAATAAAAACTTTGAGGTTCACCGACGACATTGTAATTCTGTCAGAGACAGCAAAGGACTTGGAAGAGCAGTTGAACGGAATGGATAGTGTCTTGAAAGGAGGACACAAGATGAACATCAACAAAAGCAAAACGAGGATAATGGAATGTAGTCGAATTAAATCGGGTGATGCTGAGGGAATTAGATTAGGAAATGAGACACTTAAAGTAGTAAAGGAGTTTTGCTATTTGGGGAGCAAACTAAGTGATGATGGTCGAAGTAGAGAGGATATAAAATGTAAACTGTCAATGGCAAGGAAAGCGTTTCTGAAGAAGAGAAATTTGTTAACATCGAGTATAGATTTAAGTGTCAGGAAGTCATTTCTGAAAGTATTTGTATGGAGTATAGCCATGTATGGAAGTGAAACATGGACGATAAATAGTTTGGACGAGAAGAGAATAGAAGCTTTTGAAATGTGGTGCTACAGAAGAATGCTGAAGATTAGATGGGTAGATCACATAACTAATGAGGAAGTATTGAATTGGATTGGGGAGAAGAGAAGTTTGTGGCACCACTTGACTAGAAGAAGTGATCGGTTGGTAGGACATGTTCTGAGGCATCAAGGGATCACCAATTTGGTATTGGAGGGCAGCGTGGAGGGTAAAAATCGTAGAGGGAGACCAAGGGATGAATACACTAAGCAGATTCAGAAGAATGTAGATTGCGGTAGATACTGGGAGATGAAGAAGCTTGCACAGGATAGAGTAGCGTGGAGAGCTGCATCAAACCAGTCTCAGGACAGCTCACTTATGGAAACCTATAGATGAGATACCTACATGTGTAATTAAGTTAGTACGGAACACTCAGAGCACGAGTAATGATCACACTTGCGCCATTTTTCTTTATTATTGGCTGTTGGCTGGGAAGGAACGGGACGTAGATGGGTGCCCCTGCAGTTCTGGCATCCCGCACTACTGAGTGAGCTGCTACTCCCCGCTGTAGGGTGGGGCGCGCCCCGCGCATGCGCGTGTGCTGGGCACGCACTGCGCGCGGGCCACGCACGCGCTGCCGCGGCTACCTGCCCGTCGCCTGCCGCCTGCCCTGCCTTTCCTCTCCTCTCCTTCTCGGCCTCTTCAGCCCCCTCCTCCCTCCAGCCCACTCTCCTTTGAGAGGCGTGCGCGGGCCAGCTGGGGTGGATCCCACCGTGGGAACGATCTCTCGGGCCAGATACCCCGGCGACAGCTGCGTCTTTCGTGCACTCCTGCCAGGGGGGCAGCGGGCGGCCGCAGCCGCTGTTCCCTTTCCAATTCTCCTCGGGATTGGTTTGCAAAAGAATGGCGGTTTAGCGTTTCCTGCCCTCACTAACAGCAGATGTACGTGCCTCAACACGCGAACACTGATCCTGGTGCGAACATTGTAACACCGAATACTCTGTTCTTCGACTTAATACAAGGAGTGTCTGCGAAGTTCGATGATTGAATCGTCTTTCATAACTTAAGATATGACACCAGTAACCGCTAGTTTAACGTTGCAGCCCCACCAGTTCGGAGGCTGTGAGTTTACTAGCACTAGTTTCGGATCTGGAAATGGCCTGCCCACCTGGTTCCAAACTGATAAACAAAATAAAAAATATTTTTCCTGCCAGGATTTTTTTCCTTGACTGTGACATCAGTAGCAGCAGGAGCCAGTTGGCTCTCCCGGATTTTGCTGTGGTTTGTCTTCAGCTGTACTCATCCATACTGCTTCTGCCGTTTCTGTATAACATCTACTCACCCCCACTAGGTCATCGTCGCAGTTTTACCTTTCGGAATCCACTAAATAATATCCTCGGTCTCTCTCTTATCCAAAATAGTTCAAAACCTGTAAGAGCTGTTAACAAGTAATTATTTGTGTATTTCCAACATTGCTTAGGCATAATGTACCAGTAACTACATATCATTATTTGTTGAAATGGCTCTGCGCACTATGGGACCTAACATCTGAGGTCATCAGTCCCCTAGACTTTGAAACTAACCTAAGGACACCACACACATACACGCCCGAGGCAGGATTCGAACCTGCGGCCGTAGCAGCAGCGCGGTTCCGGACTGAAGCGCCTAGAACCGCTCGGCCACAGCGGCCGGCTATTATGTGCATTAAGTGAATTGGAGGAGGGGGAGAAAAGAAAGGGAAGGAACTACTGATATCAGCTGCATCGGCATTTAATTGGGAATCAGCGACGACGCGTGAAAATGTATGTCGGACGAGGATTCGAAACTAGGTTCTACTGCTCACTTTTTTTATTTTATTTATTTATTTATTTTTTGTTCGCTGTATTTAGTCGTAGTGGACGTCACATGACATACGTTGAAGTTTGTTGTCGATCCCTTCACACAGTTTTTTTTATTACAGAAACCAACCAGCTCTCTGACCGATCACGCTGACCTACTGTGCTGGCCTCACTAACCACTTGCGTTAACCACTGCACCATCCGGACATCGTATTTGCCGCCCCTGCGCGGACTACCTCGGCACACTTCTCGGCCATTCCCATTTAATGTCTTCCATCTACAGTCTTCGTCCATGTCCTCCACGCTCGCTTCTTTGATATTACCACAGGAGGTCGAACGTAATGTGCATCCACACTGAAGGTGGTGGAATCATTGCCCATCGAGGCGAATCGGTTATATGAAAGCGTGGTGTGTGTTTAAGAAGCGGACTTGTGTTACTAGCGGGCAAAAAGCTTTTAAGAAGGACGTGCTGAGTATTCATGGGCTCAGGCGTCCAGTGGGTCTTTACATGGCAAGTTAAACTAATTACTGGAAGACACAGGATAACAGCTGGATCAGGGAACAGACCGGACTAGAAAATGTGATTGTAACACATAAAAATGAAATGAATGTTGTCGGAACATCCAACCAAGCAAGGGATAATAGACGTGTTTTGTGTACTTAGCGCCCAAGACACTAAGTGAAAAATGTGACGTTTCTAAACCGTAATGAAGTGCTGCTAAGTAAATATTTGTTTATTAATGGTTTCGAGCTTGTGATAATTTTACGTATCAGACGCAGTAAATAATTATCTGTACCTGAAGACGATTGGAAGAATGAATCCGTAAGTAAATGAATGATTATTTATTTATTTAGTTTTATGTCAACACTGCTTACATTGTCATTAATGGTAACTGGTTTCCAAAACGTCTGTTAGGTTTCTAATCATTACCTGTTTCAGAAGTTCATTTGCACATGCAAGATGCTTGAGAACTTTTATACATTTTAACGTGTTGGATTTACATTTTTCACTACTTATGTACTTTATGCATTGGCATATGAACTCACTGGAAACTAGTCACCACTGTTGCTTACATAGTCCTTAATGGTGACTAGTTTCCAGTGAGTTCATGAGTCTCACTGAATCCTTTTTTTTTTTTTATTAGCCTTCGCGTTTTCTATTAAGTTCTGATTCTTCCTTATCAGTTTAATAGCAGTGTGTTATATAATAATCGATGTTATACAAATATAAGTATGCTCATTTTGAGGAGTGAGTTTCTTCAATTGGTTTCATCTACATGACAGCTTGCACTATTTGCAGTAGAATTTTTTGCTCTTTTTTGTTTTTAATTTGTGTAATTCTAATGTTGAAAACTATGAAACAGTTCTTACTTTCTTTTTCCGTTAGAACATGTTAATGGGTTTTATAGTTTTTGTATATTACACTACAGACAGAACAACGTGACTATCGTATGGACAAGGGAAGAAAAGTGCGTTTCAATAACGCTAACCGTAGGAATTTTACGTCCGACCATTTCGTAAACCGTGTGATTTGCGAGCCAGATACAGCGGACATCCGCCGCTGGAGGCTGAGTCACACCTACCGTACGTACAAGTAGCACCGATTCTGAGCGTTCAGAAGCTCGTTGAACTCTGTGTGCTCAACGTTGACGTTCGAAAGCGTGATCCGTCTGCCGACGGTTTAATTATTCCGTCCGCCGTGGCTACATGAGTGCTTTTCTGCAATACCGCAGCGCCAACTAATTAAGAAATGCAAATATACCCTCACTGTTGTAATTTTATTTTTTTATTTCCAATCGCTATTGTGGCGTTGTCTGTTAACTGCTCACTATGAAGGGCGTCAATCCAAATTCACTCTTCTTAACAGGATTTCGTCCCCGTGACAACCATTTTGCTCGTTTCATATGCATGATAAAAAAGGATTCTTGTCGAATTAACGTCTATTCTTTTGCACTCTTACTTATTGTCAGGCGCAACATTTGACATTTTGTTTATTTTATTATCCATGTGACATGAAATATATAAATATGATTGGCACAAGCAAGGTGTCCTCTTAAGAGAAATAAATACGCAGTGATGGATTTCATAGTGAGCTGCTACTTGAGAAGTATGAGTACTTTTATCATATTACATTATTCTCAGTTTTTGCATTAGTATTAACTCCGACAGGCGATAACAAATACATTGTCATTTGTACATCTATAATTAGCGGACAGTTAAAGAATACATGAGAGTTTTCCGGAGATAATAGCTTCACATAACTGGTTGCAACGTGTAACATTACTTGGAAAAAGTTTAGCGTGTATTTTTAAATATTCTGAGCTGATTGTTCTATTCTCATCGAACACCTCACACGCTCGTGGTAAGTTTGTCAAGGCGCTGTGTGCTGTCGCTCCATCTTGCTGAAAATACTCATTCATCTCCTGTAAGATGATACGCGCATGGGTTAAACTGTTTCCGGATTTACCGTTTAGGATTATCAGTTTGATGAAAGAATCGTCGCGGACACCAGACATTGCGTGACAAACACTACCGAAATAGAAACCTGCAGCGATTAGTAATTTTGGGTTGCCTAGTGTCAGGGGCACGCTCATCGAGATTAGCTCGACGAGCAGGGCATTGCAGTAGATTTATATCCACACTGACACACCTGTAATGCTGCAGGCAGTTAGGATTACTTACAGGTAGGTAGTAGTGTGTATAACTCAACATAAATCCTAAGTTTGCCCGTTAACCTGTACTGTCTATATTGTCTGTAGTTTACAAGTTAAATGTAAAAAGCTGCAAATTACAACATTGTATCACTTAGGACCCACTAATCATTAAGGTGGTGGGTTATATTTGTATAATTAAAAAAAAACACTAACCTTGAGGTTACACAACAACTCTTCAAATTATTGATGAGTATTTTCTGCTGCATGAAGGTGCATGTTCTGTGAGTTCACGTACCCTGACAGGATGAACCAGGATTCACCTGAAGAAATGGAAAACTGAAGATTGAGAAGCACTAACTCCACTCATAAGCCATCAGCAGAACTCAACACGAGAACTATCATCTGGTCGCCTTAAGTGAAGCTCAGTAGTGAATTGGTAGGGACACAGATACAGGTCCTTTTTGATCAAGTTTCGACACAAGTCTCTTAATTGCCACGTACACAAATAAACAGCGCTGTGATTTCGTCGGACTTTGTTCCAGGCTTACCTTCCTTCGAGCAATGTTTTCTGGCGTTCGAACTCTTTCTGGATTATTACGGTCATTTTCTCCCTGACTTCCGCATTGCAGGATTTTACTGGAGGATTTCTCAAAACAGTCTTAAACTCTTGCAAAAACAGTGCTGCAGTCGTTTGCCACGAATTATGCTTCACAAAACACTCAACATGACTGGAAGCTGTTTTATCTTGTGCGCCATTTTGTGTTGAATTTAGCCGATCACTGATCACACCTACTGCTCCCATGCGCTCAAATGTAATACCACAGCAAAATACACCAGAGAGAGCATATGTGAGATGGGCATGTGCATACACCAACTGGTGCCTTGAAATCATGGTTTCCAACAAACAAACACACACACAAACCCACCCACCCACCCACCCACCCACCCACCCACACCCACCCACCCACACACACACACACACACACACACACACACACACACACACACACTAAAGGGTGTAAATGCAGATATTTTTATTTGTGAGTGGGAACAACATTATACCAGTACTTACTTAATTCTCATAGTTACAATTACAACTATTAGGAGCAGTATGTTTTTAGGTTGGTTAGTACCCCCAAGTGCATATGGCAAGAGCAAGCCATTAGCGCTTATTTTTCTGTAGGCAGCAGATCAGGTGTTGAGGTGTGAATGCATAGATGCAAAACGGTCAGCCTACAGTGACAGGTGTAGTCCACCTAGTGGTATCATAAAAAATATGTGCACTTATACCCATTATGTACATGATTAAGTCAACAGAGTTTAATGCGTGACTGAGATGCTTAAATGACATTTTACCCAATAAATACCTATCAACACGTATTCAATGAATTATAAGAAGTTTTATTAATTTTTTATAGTTTGATATCTGTTTTGTTTCTAATCATCTGGTGCCAGAAGAAGGTCCATGTAGACTGCAACAAGCAGTTTATAAAACAGCTAATGGCATACATAAACACCTGATTCCTGAAACGTAATAAAACTCTGATATCTCAGGTTTTCTTAGCGTGATTGATTAATGCCACACTTCCAGGTGTTCAGCAGATATGTTCCCATTTTATGCACAGCCGTTCAAGGACTGACCCACTTCAGGCGCTGCAAGTTCTGCTGTTATGTGTACTTTTGCCTGCACTCCAGCCAGACTTCGTCCATCCTCGAAATATTCTTCACAAAATGGAAACAGCTCAGCTTAACACCCAGAAGCACGCCATAAATCTTATTACAGTTAAGGAGTACCACCTTTCAAAAATATATATAATCTGTGTTGACAAACTATACAAACAAGTCGATGTGGCAGTGGCTGCCCTTCAGGAGATAACACCACTGCAGAAATCTAAAAAAATCATTTTTAGTGGTTTAAAAGAAGCTTTGAACCTTCTAAAATGTTAGACAAAAAGTCAAATCCCTGAAAAGAAAATGTGTTTTGGAAATCCGAGCTCCTCCTCTAGCACCTGGTATGACGAGAAACTGTCTACCTGTGCCAACTCGATACCCCCGTATTATGGGGGTATAGTTACAAGCATTTCAAAACAATAATACGTTAGCTTGGCATCAGCAAGCGTTAGTATGTATAGGAAAAAGACAATTCTTTCGCTTCGGATCTTGATTTTTTTTTCTTTTTTCAGTATTGACTTGTGATAGTTTATTTGTGATCTTAGCATACAGTTTTGTCTTTCAAGTAAGAATAAGTGGTAAGAAAGTGTACTCAGGCAGAAAAGATACGAAAACATCGTATCCAACGTGGCGTCAAAGTACTGTGTCATCATCATCATCATCATCCAATATTCTAAAGAAGAGAATGAGACTGGAACAGTTCGAAAGGAATAAATTCCTCTGCCAAGAAACTGAAAGACAGTGAGCAGGATTTTGATGTGAGTTACGCATTAGGCTTTAGGATTATTAATTTTCTTGCCGTTTTCTCTGTTATTTCTCAACACGTGAAATGTAAAGCGTTCAATTTAGACATCACTTTGCAAGAATGAAGCCCTCGAAGCTTTGGCTTCACAATAATTATTACTTCTCCATACTGCCCAGAAGTTGTTACATGAAGTAGTAAGTGATGCGGAACTCAAGCGAAATCAGTCGTCGAATTGTCCTAGCAATGTGCCTATTCGGAGTCGTGCTTGTAAGCTTTCGTATTTTCATGGAAGTGCCACGACCGATATTTAAATCGTTCTAGGACGGCAGGCCAGTCCTAGAATAGCAGATTAGTGGTAAGAGTTTTCTAAAACCAGAATTTTTTTCATTTGTTCACCGCTGTAACCCAATTCAGAACTTCAAATGCGCTTTTTTATCGGAATATTATATTTCAAAATGGCACGCGGTATAACTCCAACAATTTCTACATCTACATCTACATCTACATCTACATCCATACTCCGCAAGCCACCTGACGGTTTGTGGCGGAGGGTACCCTGAGTACCTCTATCGGTTCTCCCTTCTATTCCAGTCTCGTATTGTTCGTGGAAAGAAGGATTGTCTGTATGCTTCTGTGTGGGCACTAATCTCTCAGATTTTATCCTCATGATCTCTTCGCGAGATATACGTAGGAGGGAGCAATATACTGCTGGACTCTTCGGTGAAGGTATGTTCTCGAAACTTTAACAAAAGCCCGTACCGAGCTACTGAGCGTCTCTCCTGCAGAGTCTTCCACTGGAGTTTATCTATCATCTCCGTAACGCTTTCGCGATTACTAAATGATCCTGTAACGAAGCGCGCTGCTCTCCGTTGGATCTTCTCTATCTCTTCTATCAACCCTATCTGGTACGGATCCCACACCGCTGAGCAGTAGTCAAGCAGTGGGCGAACGAGTGTACTGTAACCTACTTCCTTTGTTTTCGGATTGCATTTCCTTAGGATTCTTCCGATGAATCTCAGTCTGGCATCTGTTTTACCGACGATCAACTTTATATGATCATTCCATTTTAAATCACTCCTAATGCGTACTCCCAGATAATTTATGGAATTAACTGCTTCCAGTTGCTGACCTGCTATTTTGTAGCTAAATGATAAGGGATCTATCTTTCTATGTATTCATAGCACATTACACTTTTCAGTCTTTTTATCTGAAAGTTTAAGCACAGTTTTTAAATAACGTTTAAAAATGTACCACATAGGAGATTTTCGTTTAGTTAATTTGCTCAATATTTATTGACATATGGCTTCCTTTTTTTGGTGAAAACTCAACGACCTTATTCAGACACTTTTCAATTACACAAAAATTAATATTTCTATAATCCTTCGCGTGGATTACTAGCTCCACTCATGTAGATTACATAGATAAGACCTGAGTTTCTCCTGGTATATACAACTTCCGGGAATTCAGCCAGGTAACACTTTCAGCGACCGCCGATATTTCGGCAGGAGAACACCCCGCCATTTACAAGGCAAACTGCAACTGACAGGCGGCGTACATGCAAATTTAAAACCTCGGTTCTCGGACTGAAGCAGGAAGATAACACACACACTGAACACTAGTGCCATCAAAGATGACCAGAGTCAGAGCTATCGATAGTGAGACTACGAATTTGCAGTCTGAGCATAAACGGCACACACGATTACAGCAGCCAAGTAGATCTGCTATTGCCTAACATTGCTTGAATACTGGTCACCCCATGTTATATAATAACACTGAGATATTGGCATGCACGTCCGGCTATTGGGACAGTGTTATTAAGGAGTCAATTGAGATTAAATTAGCTACCAATTTCGTTAACAAGGATGGAGGTTTCTGTTTAAACTTTGTTTGGAATCCGGCTCTCTCCCTTGCCAAAAACACAGAGGGGCAGACTCAATGTTACCTCACCTGCGAATTAGTAGTCTCACTATCGATAGCTCTGACTCTGGTCATCTTTGGTGGCACTAGTGTTCAGTGTTATCTTTCCTGCTTCAGTCCGAGAACCGAGGTTTTAAATTATGCATGTACCTCGCCTGTCCGTTGCAGTTTGCCTTGAAAATGGCGGGGTGTTCTCCCACCGAAATATCGGCGGTCGCTGAAAGTGTTACTTGGTTGAATTCCCTGAAGTTATTTGAGATTACATAGATTTTTTTTTTCTCTTTTCTAGATTCAGATTGCCGTCGGTTATAGCGCTTGTCGCAGATCGCCTAGAATTCGACATGCCCCGGGAGAATTGCTGCAGCGTCGCCATTTAGTAATATTTTCCGACAAAAAAATTTTAATGCACTCGAATATATACTCAGTAACTACCCCAAGTACTGAAACTTCCTGGCAGATTAAAACTGTGTGCCGGACCGAGACTCGAACTCGGGACCTTTGCCTTCCGAAGACAAAGGTCCCGAGTTCGAGTCTCGATCCGGCACACAGTTTTAATCTGCCAGGAAGTTTCATATCAGCGCACACTCCGCTGCAGAGTGAAAATCTCATTCTGGAAATATCCCCAAGGCTGTGGCTAAGCCATGTTTCCGCATATCCCTTCTTTCAGGAGTGTTAGTCCTGCAAGTTGCGCAGGAGAGCTTCTGTAAAGTTTGGAAGGTAGGAGACGAGGTACTGGCAGAAGTAAAGCTGTGAGGAGGAGGCGTGAGTCGTGCTTGGGTAGCTCAGTAAAGCACTTGTCCGCGAAAGGCAAAGGTCCAGAGTTCGAGTCTCGGTCCGGCACACAGTTTTAATCTGCCAGGAAGTTTCATATCAGTGCACACTCCGCTGCAGAGTGAAAATCTCATTCTGGACCCCAAGTACTATTTCTGTATCACCTTTCCTACAGCCCAAGAAAAGAAAGTGAAGGAAACGGTTTTTTTTTCCGGCCCTTACAGTGGTGCTACGTCTTAAAAGTACCGTCCTCAAAGGAATATCCACCGTCACCGATAGCTGCTCAGAGTAATGCAACTTGACTCTTTTTTGGAAGCAGCGTTGCCCAGAGGGGGAAACAGCTGCGGTAGATTTCCTGAATGACCGCTTACCAGAGTCGTGCCGAACCGTGGCTAGAAAGAGGAGAAGTAAGAGGGGGAAACGGAGAAGGAAGAGAACAGTGTGTGTGTGTGTGTGTGTGTGTGTGGAGATTAGCGTGCGGGCCGGCCGCAGGTAGGCTCCCGCTACAGCACCTGCCGCCACGTTCCCACAGTCGCCGGAAGTGACGCACGCTGATTGCACGCCCGTGTCGCTGCCGGCTCTCCTCTCGCCACAAAAACTCGGCGCGCGGATGGCTCTGGGGGGGGGGGGGGGGGAGTAACAGCGCGCGCCTGGCCTGCTGCCGCCCCCTCCCACCAGTCCACGCGTGATTCGTCTTCCTGCTTTTGTTTCCGCGTCTGCAGTAAACTATCTGAACATCTTCTGTCCTCTGGAAAACATCGACTTTTTTACGAAATTAAGCGAACATGTTGTAAGTTTTCTTCTTTATAACTCTGAGTGTTTGTAGTGTAGAGTGTAAGTGCACGAAACCAATTACTGAAAAATGTGATTACTTAAGGGGGGTAGGACGAGAAACGGGCCGACTTGGAGCAGGAGAGGCACCACAGGACATTTTAATTTGCACTGTCTATACTTTTACAAATAAATTCATTAAACTTTGTCAACATGACCAGGAAGGATTCATGATTCACGCTCATAGCAGAGGAAGTTCAAAAACGTAACAAAATAATTTTTTTTACATGTGAAATTGCATCATTTTCTCACTTACTATTGGCTGCGTTTGTTGCCGTAGGTACACTTTTCTTCATAAGTAAGAGCGATTCTTCGATGCATTTTTCACAGCATACAAACCATACTTACAGGTGAATGAAACTCTAGAATTTCCCACATCTGTTGAAAACTGTGGTATAAATTGAGATAATTAACTATAAAATTCGAGTTTTCTCTAAACACGAAGTTTAAAACGCAACAGCCCATTCATTTTTCCATAGATTCAATAAATTCTAGAGTTTCGTACACCAGTGAGTATGGTTTGTAAGCTGTGCAAAATTCATCGAAGAATCTCTCTTACTTATGAAGAAAAGTGTACCTATAGCAACAAATGCAGCCAACAGTAAGTGAAAAAAATCATGAAATTTCACATTTAAAAAATATTATTTTTTCGTGTTTTTGAACTTCCACTGCTATGAGTGTGAATCCTGAATCCTTCCTGGTCATGCTGACAAAGTTTTATGAATTTATTTGTAAAAGTATGCACAGTGCAAATTAAAATGTCCTGTGGTGCCTCTTCTTCTCGAAGTCGGCCCGTTTGACGTCCTACCCCCCTTAAGCCCTGAATTGCTCAGCCGAGTGAACAGTGACGTGTTGCCTGACGTCACTGTGGACAGCTTTCAACATCTCAAAAATACGCCAGAATAAAACCAATTACACATCAGTTGTTCTAAATTTTGTTTGAATAAAGTATCCAAAATACTTTAATAAAAGTCCTCTCCAGATTTACGTAGCTAACTTGTGAAACAAAACTCCGGACACGAAAACTGATTCACACACGGATACATGACGATATTCTCTGAAATGAACTTTGTAAAACAAGAAAATAGCTTCCAAAGTTAATGCAGGCTATCTGACGTAATCACTGATTCACTGTGTAATGGCATTCTTCTGTATATATCGTGTAATTGTATGACTACGGCCATGAAATATTCTTGCATTTACCTCAGTACAGTAAAACTTTTCACTCGAAAGTGGAGGAAAGTAGCACCACAGGAAAGCTAAATTAAATGGTAAACTAAAATCATATTCAAAAGAATATGGAGTGCGGATACTAACAACACCGATTTTCTTGATGGGAATAATATTCGGTGCTAATCTTCTACAAACTGTTTTCTCAAAACAATTTCATAGAAAAGAATTACTTTATAACTTCGCTTTCAAGGTCGTTAGCTATATCGACTTTACACAAAATGACTGGGTTTAGAAACAATTCTAAATGACTGATTATTCAAAAATTTACTTTACACTAAAGATTAACATACCCAAAATAATTTATTTTTCTTTATGGTATGTATATATGGGGGAGAAGAATTAACTTCGGTAACTGTGAGCAACCCATGAGATAAATGTTTCAACCAAATCTCTGTACGACAGTTAACTTCACAACAAAGTGCTAACAACGCAAAGGTACGCAAAGCTGTGGATTTACTTTGAATCACAGTTCTTCTCAAAACTCTTTTCAAAATCCAAAAATTCTCTCATCATCATTTACAGCAAATCTGTATTCTATATATGATAGGCCAATTCCAGATAAAAATTTCCGGTCCATTCAGTTGCACGTCTTCTTCGCAACATACCTGTCTAATAATCTCTCAGCGCCTTCAGCCACAAACGGTATAACGCAACCAAAGATCGCGGATCAACATGGCTTGCACCCAGATATTTGCATATCCATTTATGTAAGGAAGAAGTGTACAATTCTGCAATAGCAAAGATGACATGCACACCTCATAATTTTTCGGCACTTTTGTGCCATCATTCATAACTTTTATTTAGTATTGGCGTCTGCTATTTTACACAAAGACAGTATTACCGTTACGTCGGTTTTATTGCCCAAACATGTTTCAGCTCATTCTGCAAACTTGGAAGGGTTGTTATTTTATTGAAATCTGAGTAGTCCTACTGGTCCGAGAGAAAAATTTTTCGTACTCGTGTTGTTTGCTTGCTTGTGACTCCGTCTGTGGTAGGACAGTAATGCTGCTAATCATGGAAACTGGAGCTGAACTTACGACGAATGATAATTCTCAGTGTCTTGACTTAAATAAATTATGAGATCAATGACGGTGGTGACGTTATAGGAAATTTTTATTTTTTGTATGGCTCATGCACCACTTCCGGGCAGCAAGGTCTCCAAATTTTTAATAATAAAACTCTGAATTGTTTTTCATTTAGCGTGAAAAACGAACGAAGAATCCTTGCATAGGTAAATATTACCAGAAACGCTGCTTTATTAGCTTCCATTGCCAACAGGGTGTCCAACGAAATCATCAACCAGCGCAAGGGCGCATTCGTAAATGAAAATCTTCCTGATAAAAATACTAGGGGCGTTGACGAAGTAATGCAATGCACTTTTTTTAAAAAAGAAAGATATTGATATTTTGATCAAATTATTATTCTCTTGTGAAGATTCAGAAATCTGTTGTGAGTTTAAAGGTTTTCAGAAATTACTGCAACCAGTCGCCTTTTATGTAGATGTATTTTATTTAACCATGACCGGTTTCGAGCTGCCTAGCAACTCATCATCAGATGGTATATACATTTAGTGCTTTTTTGTACCCATTGCACTAAATGTATATACCATCTGATGATGAGTTGCTAGGCATTGCACTAAATTGCACTAAATGTATATACCATCTGATGATGAGTTGCTAGGCAGCTCGAAACCGGTCATGGTTAAATAAAATACATCTACATAAAAGGCGACTGGTTGCAGTAATTTCTGAAAACCTTTTCACACCACAGTCGCAGTGTTCCACATCCACAATGGATAAAAGTCTTGTTGTGAGTTTTACATAACTTCTTGGCGGGAAGAGCAAATGGCTCTGAGCACTATGGGACTCAACTGCTGAGGTCATTAGTCCCCTAGAACTTAGAACTAGTTAAACCTAACTAACCTAAAGACATCACAAACATCCATGCCCGAGGCAGGATTTGAACCTGCGACCGTAGCGGTCTTGCGGCTCCAGACTGCAGCGCCTTTAACCGCACGGCTACTTCGGCCGGCGAAGAGAAAATACTTTTCAAAACACTTAAGTACTGTAAGTGACAGTTTATATTTCACCTGAAATCGTTTGCAGAAGGCGTAGCGTTCTCAAAATCAAGAACAGAGTTCGCATTGCCACTTAATTTATTTGTGTCTGGATCATGTTCAATCACGACCGGATATGAGACATAGCAACTACGAACAGAGAAACCTAAGGGACCAGACAGAGCTGTAAATTTTCTTTGCTATACTACACCACACTTTAAAGAAGTTGGATTAAATCACAAACAAGGTCAACAGCAATGCGCCTTCTGCCTTAACTATGACGTTTGCCGACATATAGTCGGTCCCTGGTAGCTGTATTAAAACTATAAAAAAACCGTTGTTTCTGTTGCTATTAATAGGAGATGGCTAGCACAGAAATACTTTAAATAATAAGCAGGCAGTACGTCATTTGAGAGCACAATAACTTATTTAATTACCTTAGTCAGTATTGCTAACAATAGGCTCCGTACAATTTCAGTTTTCTTTCTGGCTGTTTCCTTAAATAAAGTCCTTTAACATCTTCGATATTTCATTTTAGATGCATACATAAATTCTTACATATCACTGAACAATAGTAATATTTTATAATAACTAATTAGTGATTACGGACCACGCCATATACGCGTCCGCATTGAAAAAATATCACGACTGTGTTAACAGAAGAGGATTACAATTCTTCAGCTGTCAAAAAATAAGGAAATACAAAATATCTCCATCGACACAATTTATGAAAAATTCGTATTCCGCGCCGTGGCTCGTAAGGTATTCTTTGAAATATCAGGTGGTCGCTGCTCAGCGACGATCTAAGAAATTTTTACACAAATTGTATGGCTTTTATGAGCCTGCATGGTTAGATTATCGAATGTAAGTTTATTAAAGCTATCGAAACAGATACTAATATTACATCAGGGAGTTTCAGTGTGGGCTCTAATAATCGTATGGCTATGAAACTTGATAATGTGTTAATGTGAAGCCCATTTTTCTCGAGAAAAAAGATAGTTCCAATTTTGGCCGTCAGGTGCAAATCTGGCACTATAAACTACAAGACGGTGTGACATTCACGCCGTCGTTTGACAAGACACAACGTGAGTGAACAGTGAGGCTGCGGAAAGCTTTGGCTATTTCACACTGGTATCTGTACAAGATCCAGACGGTGCAGCACCTGAAACCACCTGAACTGGAGCAACGTTCTGAATTTACTCTTCAGTTTCTGGCACGGATCGAAGTTGATGACACGGGGCCGGGCAATATTCTATGAACTGATGAAGCACATTTTGCATTACAGAGTGCAGAGCTACTGAATTTGGTGTACTGTTAAACCGCGTGTTGTGCAAAAAGAGCCATTACATTCGCCATGTGTGTATCTTTGTTGTGCATTTACGAATACCTTTATCCTCAGTCCGTTGTACTTTGGAGAGAATACAACCAGAGGACCTGTCAGGTGTTCCGTGACGTCTGTACATTACGTAGACGTCCTTCACCAGCAGGTGACTGCTGCTCTGAAAGAGCGTAGCTAGTGTGGAGACCACTGTTTTCGTGCAAGATGGGGAAACACCTAACGTCGCTCCCCCAGTGAAAGATCTGCTTAGTGCAACCCTCCACGAAGGTGTTATCCTTTGAGGTTTTCTAGAGGCATGGTCTGCAAGATCACCTGAACTGAATGGATGTGCCTTTCGGATCCGGGGTTATCTAAAAGAACGCGTTCACCAGGGACACGTACAGTCTAGTCGCAATCTGAACACGTTGCTCAAATTCCACCGGAACTGTTGCGAGCAACTGTTAGTCACGTCGTTTTACGGATGCAGCATCTCGTCGACATTCATACTGTACAAACTGAGTAAGCGGCGGTTTATAATAAAACCAGTATCATGTCTTTCTCACTTGTTTGACCTTTTCTGCCTACTCGTCTTCCCAATCGATTAGGTATTGTCACATTTCTATACGCCCTTCTTGTATTCAAGCGCCAGATTTGCGCCTGGTGGCGAAAATTCGAACTAGAGTTTTTCCAGTGTAAGGCATTAGTATATATGCCAAGTTTCTCTGCTATAGAATAATTACAGTCGACGATGGACTACCGTGAGTAGCTGCACTTTAATTATAACCTCAGAAGGGAGAACAATAGAGGAAATAGAGGTAAAGTTAGAGAATACCCTAGAAGCTGTGGCACCATATTGCGATGACAATTTTATCAAACCAAATCTCACTAAAACGGAGGTTTGCGCTTTTCACTGCACACACACACACCTAGCAAGTAGAAAGATGCAAGTTAACTGGAGTGGGTCTACCTTGAGCGCACAGAACAACCGTCATGCCCCAGAGGGATGCTTGAAGATCCTTCACACGCAAACATCAATGCGAAGAAACCCGAATTAAGGCAGCTGCTAGGAACAATACACTTAGAAAGCTAAGCGGCAGTAAGTGGGGCGCCAAAGCTATTGTACTTAGATCCACCGCTTTTTGCACTTGGCGTTTCCGCAGTTGAGTACGTGTACCCTCTCTGGCCTTGACAGGCGCATGCAAAGAATGTGGACGTAAGCCTCAACGAAACCTGTAGGCTAGTCACAGGATGCATGAAGCCCACTCCACTGGGAAAGTTCTACCAAGCTTCAGGTTTCAGTAATCCTAAGTCTTGTCCGGAAGCTCACAAACATTACAAACAGTTCAAAAAGACATTTTATGAGCGACACCTACTGTGGGGTAGCCTTTTGGGATTAAACAGACTAAAATGAATATAATAGTTCCTCATTATTGAATGGACTCCCTGTCGCCTAACCTATTTCAGAACGTCCACCAGGTGGTGTTGAATGAAACTACAGGTCACGGAAAATGGTAAACCATATCAGAACTGCTGTAACCCCTGTCAAAACCTATCTGAAAAAAAAATTGGAGCCTATTAGAACCTGATGACAAAAAGTACGACTGTGGATAAATAGGCCGGCCGGGGTGCCCATGCGGTTAAGGGCGCTACAGTCTGGAACCGCGCGACTGCTACGGTCGCAGGTTCGAATCCTGCCTCGGGCATGGATGTGTGTGATGTCCTTAGGTTAGTTAGGTTTAAGTAGTTCTAAGTTCTAGGGGACTGATGACCTTTGAAGTTAAGTCCCATAGTGCTCAGAGCCATTTTTTTGATAAATACAAAACATGGATCATCTTCTAACATGCCGAAATGGCCTTGCACTTTGTTCCCTAGACGACCTCTGCAAGCTCAAGCTTCTGACGTAGCCCAGTACTGGGCTGGAAAATTACAGCTCCGGACACGAGAAAGTAAGAAAAATAAAGTAGTTATAACCTCCCGGTACAAAGAGTTAAAAAAGCCGATTTCTCATTCAGTGATCGCATTTGAATGTTAGTTACTTGTGAGGAGATCGTCTTATTTCTTGTATAATAAAGAGAAAAGTTCAGCAGTACGTATCGGAATTGGACACCAGCAGAATCGTCACCCATCGAGACTGTAATTTAGCTTTCCACGACATTCTTGCTAGCGTTGTTCAGGATCTCAAGTGTCTCTGGCGAATTCGGAATTAATGGACTCAAGAGGGCCGTCACCGCGATGCAGGACGTCAATTGTACGCAGGATCCCAAGTGTACCACGCGACTAGCACCTGAGGGGACACAAATTGTTCGCCCAGCCGTGCACGACTCATAGCCACGCCACGTACCAGGAAATGGTGTTATCTGCAGCAAGAGAAACATGCACAATATGCGACAATGGCTGAAGAATCATGGACTGTCAGAATGGCGACCATTACTGTGGCTTTCCTTGACACGACAGCAAAGAGTGTCGCGTCGACAATGGTGCACTCAGCGACAACACTAGACACAGAAATGGTGCCATGTCATCTATTTAGGTAAATCCGGGTTCTGTGTAAAGCAACACAATGGTCTGATCCATGTCTGAAGAATCCGACATCGAATGTTTCAAGATTTTATTGTCATCGTCGTATGGGCTCAACACCTGGGTGCCTGAGGATACACTGTCGAACACCTCTGGCTGGCGTATTCGGTAATTTCGACAGTAATCACTCCATTTCTGACGTGTCAAAGCGGGTTAGTGATTCTATCTTCGAGGACTTCGCCAAAAGATAACGCAAGTATGGCATCATATAGAGATCGCATTGCCGCACCAAAGCTGGCAAAATGATCCATACCACAGACTGATCAGATCAATCAGTGAAGAATCAGAGGCGCTCCTGGGACCACACCTCCCCTCTATTAAGTCCATGAAAGTTGTAGGTTACCTAGTACTCCAGAGGCAAAGAAGTGTGTCAAAGTTGAGTAAATCCTTTATTGATTTATGTAATAACGTGAACTAATATTGCGCTTGTGGCACCATTACCCCGCTACTCATGTGTTATATGGTGCGATAAGACTTCTCCCAGAACAATCAAAGAACCCACAATTGTGGCCGGACGATTATAGCTTCTGAAACGTCCCCTTAGAACAATTGTACACGACTGTGCTTAAACTGACACACAATATTTTTAGCGCAACGCAATCTGACTTTCAAAAATCCCTACAAAAGAATGGCCCTGACTAACATTAACCTATACGTTTCACAAATCACTTACCTCACAAAAATCTTCGTTACTCGAACTACTGCAATACAGCGAGCGCCACTACTGCCAGCTAAATAAAAGATTCAAACTACGGAAGGCACTAACTACTGATAGGCATAGTTAGCAAATGAAAGATTTTAATAGAGAACAAACAATGTATTTACCTTAATAGTGTTGAAAAATCATAATATACATAGCAATTCATGACATCCATTCTGTTCTCAAAAATCCGCCATCTCATTTCCCACATCCACCACTGCTGGCGGCTCACCTCCAACTGCGCAACGCTACGCGCTGTTCACATCCAGCTGCCGCTGCCCAACACTACAATGGCAGACAACAATGCAAACCAGCCACAGACTGCACACAGCACAGCCAGTGATTTTCATACCGAGCGCTACGTAACGTTGCCGATAAGAAAACATAAACAGCCTACTTACACTTCGTCCGGTCACAACAACAAGATCGTATGTTGGGTGTGCTGTCTGACCTATCGCGATACAGAGGGCATTCGACGAGATGCTCTCAACAAAACATTTTCCAGACCTCTCATCCACTGAAAACATGGATTGTGGAGAGACTGGAACACCACAACTCGCCAGCCACTAAGACTAATACACTGTGTCACACAGTTGAGTAGCATGGACCTTTACCTGTCATCTAAGCTTATCTAGACTCGACGACTCGCCAGATTAGTGATTCTTGCTGTCAGAAGTGGCTGCTGTGTGTAGGGAACGTCAGGGCAGGGCGGAACCACGGGACAGAACGCAACTAGCGATGTACTTTGGCTGATAAGTGGTGCACTCTAGAATCACTTTCAGGAAGTATTATCCAAGCGACAGGAATGGTAGGAAGCTATTATAGGTGTGGGGTGCGTACTGTAAGACCTTCGGTACACACATCATCAGATTATTTGACTTGTCGCTCTAACGAAGTAGGCGAGTGTCAGCAATATGTGTCGTGGTCTTATCGTGGCGTGTTTATCTTCTGCCGTTAGGTCAGATGATAGAAATGCCACTTGCACGCTTAGAGTAGCAGATTGATGGTGACCAACTTTAAACAGAACTTGATTAATTTTCACACACATTTATTAAAATAATAACCAGCATAAAAATTACTTAACTTGGTTCTGGCTGCTATTTACAACTGACAATCTGAAGTTCCTTTGGTCTTGGTACGTTAATCTTATTCTCACATATCTCTGATACTTGACAAAGTGTCTATTCATTTATCTTCATGGCTACGTACAGGAATATGATAATCTTATTAGGCGCAGACTGAAACTTGACTACAGACTAATGCAGATTAATGCAGACTAATCGGAGGTCTGTACACTCGTTATAATACCTCGAGCGTTCAGGTATCACTGCGCGAGTGTGATCCGCTAGGAGAAAAGGTTCTACTTTAGCAGCAATCTCATTGCGTTACATATTAATACACGGATCGGCGGAAGCAGAATTTGGTCCGTCTCTAAGAAAGCGCCATCTCGTAGTGCGGAGACGGACGAGCACTGTTGTGCTTAGCGGGGCGCACTCTAGTGTACGCGTTGACTACGCGGAACTATGTACACAACAATAGGATAGTTTTCCTTTGATTGTTGTGCCAGTACCGTGTCTGCACTCGTTTTTCGCTTCCTTATTGCAGTATTAGTAACTCCTAAGCTGCAGTGTAAGAGAAAAGAATTTATCTACTAGTTTTCTCTTTTTAAACTCTCAAACCGCCGGATCTTAATTTTAGTGAATTTAGAGGATTCTTTTTTCAAAGTGCTTTCTGGGTTTTGAACTGTACCTAATCGTAGGTCTGGACGGTGCGGATCGGCGAGTAAACGATCGTGGTTCATTTCTGCCTCAGACAGCATAGAGTCCTATAAAAGTACTTGACGATTGGCGTCTGTCACATACCGATACAGTGTTGTCCCATCGGCTGCCATCTGTTAAAAGCAACGTGGTGTCACGGCGAGTCACTTCACCTTTCGCAAGAGCTGTTAATGAAGTGCAGAACAGTGCAGACGCGGCTACCGTCGGGTGTGACGGGAACGCTAGGAACTCTGCCCACAGCTAATTTTAAGCGATCAGTGACTCAACTGCGGCAGACGACGCGGTTATAGCTCTGAATTTGCACGCATGTCTTAACCTAAGCACAACCTTATGATGTGCAACGTACCCGAGAAAGCAGTGGTCAAAAAGCTGCAGCAGAACCATTAATCACACTCGTTTTGTTCGTGGCAACTGTTTAAAGCGGACCTCTACAACCAAACAAAAGAAAAATTTCAGTTTCAGCACCAAAAGAGAACTGTAACGTCCCACTTTCGTCGGTTATCTGAAAATACCGTCATAGTGGCTACAGGAACTGACGCGATAGCCACAAGTGAGCAATACCGTTTGGCACACTCTTACAGGTTACAGGCGACGCAGGCAGATTCCAGACGTAAACAGAATGACGGGAAAAAAAAATAAGACGAAATAAAAAAGTCAATGCAATGATGTAAATGGTGCAACAAAAGGTGAAAAATAAAAAAAAATTACATTTGAACCAATAAATAGAAAGCAGTAAGAATCAATATGATAAAGATTTACAAGGAAAACATTGCATCATCTGACGACCTTCTGTACGTGAGGAGGAGTCCATGGGCCGGCCGAAGTGGCCATGCGGTTAAAGGCGCTGCAATCTGGAACCGCAAGACCGCTACGGTCGCAGGTTCGAATCCTGCCTCGGGCATGGATGTTTGTGATGTCCTTAGGTTAGTTAGGTTTAACTAGTTCTAAGTTCTAGGGGACTAATGACCTCAGCAGTTGAGTCCCATAGTGCTCAGAGCCATTTGAACCATTTTTGAAGCGTCCATGGCTTCGTGGGGTTTGCGGCACAGTCGAACTAATACCGTGTATCTTACCAAGTGAAATCGGGACTCATCTGAACAGGTCACTGTTTTCCTTACGTCTAGGGTCCAAATTATATTTCAAAATGAACATAAACAGCCACAAGCGCAAGAAACGTTTTCTTTTTTGTTTGAGATTATCGGTGTCAGTCTGTTTTAGACCATCTTCAGACCTCATACAATGATGGTGGGCGGCGATAGTGAACGGAGCAGGCGCTTTGAGTGTTTATGTTCATTTTAAGGTAGTAAAAAAAAACTTAAATATCTTCAAAATTTCGCGGCCTTGTCAGCAACTGTATACATATTAATTTTAATTTTAATAATCAACAGCCTCAGTCGCATCGTTTACTAGAATTTACCTAGGTTTCAGTCGGGATCACCGAACCGTCTTCAGAATAACAGTAACTACCGCTTGTCCATAGTGGACATCGTCAAGCTAAAACTACAAATCCATAAATTATCGTCAGACTGTAAAACTTATCTGGAGCTGCCTCGACCCCACTTCGCGACCGCGATGTGTCAGCCACGAGTGCTGTACTGGAACTGCTGTACAGCACTCGTGGCTGCCGCATCGCGGTCGCGAAGTGGGGTCGAGGCAGTTCCAGATAAGTTTTACAGTCTGACGATAATTTATGGATTTGTAGTTTTAGCTTGACGATGTCCACTATGGACAAGCGGTAGTTACTGTTATTCTGAAGACGGTTGGGTGATCCCGACTGTAACCTAGGTAAATTCTAGGTAAACGATGCGACTGAGGCTGTTGATTATTAAAATTAAAATTAATAGTAAAAAAGCGCTGTTTTCCAAGAGAAATGTTCTCAAAAGTTCCAAATGTTATGTTGACGAGCCCAGGAGAGGCGCTGGAGCCGATGTCGGGCTGTTACCAAAGCCACTCGCTTCGGTCGGCTGGTGCCACAGCCCGTAAACGCCACATTGCGCCGCACTGTCCTAACGGATGCGTTCATCGTATGTCCAACATTGACTTCTGCGGTTATAGTACGCAGTGTTGCTTTTCAGTTAGCACTGACAACTCTGAGGAAACGACGCTGTTCTCGTCGTTAATAGGAGGCCACTGATCCGTGGTGAGAGCTAATGCCTGAAATTTGGTATTCTCGACACACAGTCGAGGCATTGGATCTCGGATTATTGAATTTCCTAACGACTTCCGAAATGGAATATCCCATGCTCCTAGTTCCAACTACCATTCCGCGTTCAAAGTCTGTTAATTCCCGTCGAGGGACAATAATCACGTCGTAAATTTTTCACAGAATAGAAGCTTTCGAAATGTGGTGCTACAGAAGAATGCTGAAGATTAGATGGGTAGATCACATAACTAATGAGGAAGTATTGAATAGGATTGGGGAGAAGAGAAGTTTGTGGCACAACTTGACCAGAAGAAGGGATCGGTTGGTAGGACATGTTCTGAGGCATCAAGGGATCACCAATTTAGTATTGGAGGGCAGCGTGGAGGGTAAAAATCGTAGGGGGAGACCAAGAGATGAATACACTAAGCAGATTCAGAAGGATGTAGGTTGCAGTAGGTACTGGGAGATGAAGAAGCTTGCACAGGATAGAGTAGCATGGAAAGCTGCATCAAACCAGTCTCAGGACTGAAGACCACAACAACAACACCTGAGTACAAATGACAGCTACATGAACGCACAACCCTTTTATATCCTGTGTATGCGATACTACTGCCATCTGTATACATGAATATCGCTATCCCATGACTTTCCTCCCTTCAGTGCACTACAGTCATGAATTTGTTTCCGGTCTGCCCGAGACCAGAGGCACAACAGACCAACTGTCAGCCTTTTTAGATTATTTTGTAGTGTTCGCTAGTGAGCCTCAACATCTGATTTCTTTATTTCGCTGTTTCAGTTGTATATGAAATATCACACAGACATTTTTTAGCATTCTCTTTCCCATTTTAATTGACCTATGGTCATTTTAATGTTAGCGTTACCGTTCCGCATCGGTTTCCCCTACTTCATTTCGCACGAAATTTTCCTCCAAGTCACTTAAAATTTAATCGTATTTATTTCTTCCTATAACGCATACGCAGAATAAGTTCTTCATTTGCTACCATCATTTGCTACCTTTCCTGGTGCTGTAATTTTAAGTGCCAAAAGTGTAGTTTCCTGACTCCAAAATGTCCTTGAAAATTCAATTTGCCCTCCGAAGGTCCGGCCCGACCATCCACTGCAGGTTATTAATCCTGAGTCCAGTGCCCTTTATCAGCTGCAGATAGCTTGGCTGCATGTATCAAAATGAACGTGTCAGCACCTGCTGGCCTCACTTTTTGTGGCTCATTTAGCAGTTTCGTCCATCGCGAAACGCTATTACTATGGAGCGCAGCAGGTGGCCCTAACGTTTACGCCACGTCGGACTTCATTATCCGATGAGAAATTTTAGTAACTCACGAACAATATTTCCTTATTTACGAGATTGTATTTTAATTGTAAATTAGGAGGGAAAAAACTGCATTATGATTCTTTCAAATAGCGAAAAATTCACTTTTTACGCCGACTGCCACTAATCGCTCTCTAGTTTTTTGCCACAGCAGGTGCACACTGGCTCACAAGATTGATTGGACGTTTCATTATGCTGCTGACATCCTCGTCTGAATCACTGTTAATCAGCCGCCGTCGACGTTCTTTTGTAAGTCGCGATTAATCAGGCCCAACAGGCGGGCCGAGTAAAAAAGACGCCAGCCGGCAACGGCTTGCGCGAAGCGATTTTCTGCGAAATTTTAGAGTAACCGTCGTCCATATAGGAGAGTCATTTAGTATCTGAATTATCGCACACGCCTGAGATGACAATCTTCGTTCTTACGATACGATGCGTAGCAGATGCGAATGGACGCCGTAAGTGGCTGAATCCGGAAAATAATACACGACACCCGTTGTTTCTCCGCGTTCAGCCACCTTACCTACAAGTGCAACAAAATACACTGTCGGGGGAAAAAAACCAAAACCAAGAAGTAGTTGTGGGACATAAACTAAAGTTGGTAGACATGTTTCCAGGTCTTGAAGATGATTTCTACTCAAATTTCGAGCCAGACGCATAAGTGGCGCTAGTAGTGCCACTAAACTAAACTAAATCTAAACTCCTCCCGAACAGACCATGAAGGCCCAACGGTACCGACCGGCCGCCGTGTCATCCCAGCCCACAGGCGTCACTGGATGCGGATATGGAGGGGCAGGTGGTCACCACACCGCCCTCCCGGCCGTATGTCAGTTTCCGAGACCGGAGCCGCTACTTCTTAATCAAGTAGCTGCTCAGTTTGCCTCACAAGGGCTGAGTGCACCCCGCTTGCCAACAGCGCTCGGCAGACCGGATGGTCACCCATCCAAGTGCTAGCCCAGCCCGACAGCGATGAACTTTGGTGATACGACGGGAACCGGTGTTACCACTGCGGCAAGGCCGTTGGCAGCTAGTAGTGCCACTATGAGGATGCAAATCAGGTTTGCAAATCAGGTTTGCTTTCACTACACACAGTAACTGTCGCGAGCCTTAGTTACCTTCGAAACTGGACGTGGTGAGCTAACGTCAGTCAAGAATGCCTTTAAGGCGACGAAGACGAGCCATTATCAACAACTCACGAACGAGTTTGCGTAATAGGGCTATGTTCCTTTTGCTTCCGGTAGGAATTTGTACATGATTGTTGGCAGCGGTGGTCACGAGAATGTACGGTCGCAAGAAGACTTCACTAACAGAACGCAGCATGTTATTCTCAATGGAGAGAAGTCTTCCGAACTAAGAGTGATTTCAGGTGTGCCGCAGGGGAGTGTCGTAGGACCGTTGCTATTCACAATATACAGGGTTATTACAAATGATTGAAGCGATTTCACAGCTCTACAATAACTATACTATTTGAGATATTTTCACAATGCTTTGCACACACATACAAAAACTCAAAAAGTTTTTTTAGGCATTCACAAATGTTCGATATGTGCCCCTTTAGTGATTCGGCAGACATCAAGCCGATAATCAAGTTCCTCCCACACTCGGCGCAGCATGTCCCCATCAATGAGTTCGAAAGCATCGTTGATGCGAGCTCGCAGTTCTGGCACGTTTCTTGGTAGAGGAGGTTTAAACACTGAATCTTTCACATAACCCCACACTGAAAACAAGTTTCGCACTGAACGCATCCTCTTCCATGAGCTGTTGCAACCGCGCCGAAAATTCAAGGCGTTTGACTTTGTCATTGGGTGTCAGGGCTTGTAGCAATTGTAAACGGTAAGGCTTCTGCTTTAGCCTTTTCCGTAAGATTTTCCAAACCGTCGGGTGTGGTACGTTTAGCTCCCTGTTTGCTTTATTCGTCGACTTCCGCGGGCTACGCGTGAAAACTTGCCCGCACGCGTTCAACCGTTTCTTCGCTCACTGCAGGCCGACCCGTTGATTCCCCTTACAGAGGCATCCAGAAGCTTTAAGCTGCGCATACCATCGCCGAATGGAGTTAGCAGTTGGTGGATCTTTGTTGAACTTCGTCCTGAAGTGTCGTTGCACTGTTATGACTGACTGATGTGAGTGCATTTCAAGCACGACATACGCTTTCTCGGCTCCTGTCGCCATTTTGTTTCACTGCGCTCTCGAGCGCTCTGGCGGCAGAAACCTGATGTGCGCCTTCAGCCGAACAAAACTTTATGAGTTTTTCTACGTATCTGTAGTGTGTCGTGACCATATGTCAATGAATGGAGCTACAGTGAATTTATGAAATCGCTTCAATCATTTGTAATAGCCCTGTATATAAATGACCTTGTGGATAACATCGGAAGTTCACTGAGGCTTTTTGCGGGTGATGCTGTACTATATCGAGAGGTTGTAACAATGGAAAATTGTGCTGAAATGTAGGAGGATCTGCAGCGAATTGACGCATGGTGGAGGGAATGGCAATTGAATCTCAATGTAGACAAGTGTAATGTGCTGCGAATACATAGAAAGAAAGATCCCTTATCATTTAGCTACAATATAGCAGGTCAGCAACTGGAAGCAGTTAATTTCATAAATTATCGGGGAGTAGATATTAGGAGTGATTTAAAATGGAATCATCATATAAATTTGATCGTCGGTAAAGCAGATGCCAGAATGAGATTCATTGGAAGAATCCTAAGGAAATGCAATCCGAAAACAAAGGAAGTAGGTTACAGTACACTTGTTCGCTCACTGCTTGAATATTGCTCAGCAGTGTGGGATCCGTACCAGAAACGGTTGTTAGAACAGATAGAGAAGATCCAACGCAGAGCAGCGCGCTTCGTTAAAGGATCATTTAGTAATCACGAAAGCGTTGCGGAGATAGTATATGAACTCCAGTGGAAACCTGCAAAACAACGCATGCACGTTTTCACGCTTGCATTTCAACATTCTGGGAACCACACCGGTTATTAATGTACCAGGATTTCACATTTGCAATGGATTGTTTCGCACTTATAACCTGTGATCTTTCAGTATTAATCACTTTAATAGAGGTAGAAGTATTCCCGAAATTTCGTCACTCTACATTATTTTCGTGTTTTGCTATTTTTTATCCGTCAGTGTATCTGTAGCCTCGTAGTATCACGGCGTTACTCGCTTCGTTTGTTGTTCCATCTTTGAAAGCAGCGTCGAGAAAACACAACCGCATATAGTTCGTTCATGCCCTAATGTCTTTTTAACAGTTTTATTCACCTTGTCAAGTGGAAATTACATTGTGGGCATCATCATCGTTTACAGTATCGCGAGTATGAATTGTTTAATTTCACCTTAGTCATCCATGAACGGGTTGTTGCCTTCCTTTCAAGGATTTTCGTTCGGCTTGGCTGGGCATCTCGGAAGCACTGTCCTATCAACTGAGCCAACAGTTCGCACTCCTAATGTGCCCGTCTTATGAGCGTCTTATGAGCGAACCCACATACGTATAAAGGGAGAGTGGAATTTTTTTACCGGTACGAGGAGTTTATAACACTCGGAATAAAAGCTGTAACTGTAGCTGATTGCTGTAGTGGGTTTGTTACTGAAATGCACTTTATTACGTCCGAAGGAAGTGTATCCTACGTTGTACATCTGCAGAAGCTAAAACTGTACATCATGCCCTTTATTTTGACGCCTTTGAAACGAAATGAGTAGCAGTCTAATCGTGTTTCCACAAGACGCTGGGTTCAATTATTTGCTCATTTCGCTTGAAAGTTCCTTCTATGTTCCCACACAGTTTAGCTCATTTGAGGAGGTCTCAAAAACTCATAAGAAAAATAGACTTGAACGACAAACAATAACAAAGGCGTGAGCTTTACTTTTGCACAACAGAGAAGCCTCCTAATGTTTTATGCAAAAAGATATTGGGTGTTGGAGAGAAAGAGGTCACTTTCTTTTTCAACAAAGTACTCGTTTGGGAAGATCACAATCACCTTTTTGGGATTATCGTGATAGGTTCGTTTATCTTCAGATCTCAAGACAGACAATAGCCAGTCTCCTCAGGAAGTATAATTCATGATATGCCATATCAATGTTTGAGCACACCCACTAATTAACTTCTCGTAGCTATGGTTCACAGTCATGTAAAATTTTGTAATTGACATCTTTTACAGTGAAACTGTTTCTATATAAAGCCCTCTATTGTAATTTGGCCGTGTGGACATTACCTAATAGAACTATGCAAGAAAGACATGTATATGGTACCAATTTATAATGGACACAACAGCTAGTATCACGAGATTTGTTTGCCTTAAAAGTGTTACTTGATAAGAGAGGAACAAGATTTTGAATCATCGTAAAATTAAATTTGTGTTGTTCAATTTAAAGTAAAATTTACCTGAAAGTTAAAGTCGAACTATCAGCGTTGTGATGACGTTGAAGTGTTTACATTGTCAGTGATGTGTGGAGTTTGTAGTCTTACGTGTCTCCCCTCGGGAAAAGGAGAAATCCCAAGCCCATTTACTACCTGTAGATGCGTTTTATACTGGCTTGGGCGTAACATGAGGCAGAATTAGTGACGTAATCGCAGTTTCCAGACCAGACGAAACATACACTTCTGTTGTATTCAGAGACTGTAAAAGGACCTGGCTGCCTGTCTTGCTCTACAAGAATCCATACATATTATAAGTGTGTGTGTGTGTGTGTGTGTGTGTGTGTGTGTGTGTGTGTGTGTGTTCTGCGTTTCCTCCTAAACCACTGGACCGATGTCCACCAAACTTGGTACACATGTCACTTACTGTCTGAAATTAATCGCTTTGGGTATAAGAACCACTTACCTGTCTCAAGGGGGGAGGGGGGGGAGGGAGAATGGGGTTGAAACTAACCTGTAGCCCGTGAAGCGCGAATACCAGGACATTACTCCTCCAGTATTTGAGAAGAGAACACTTAGTAACTTGCGACATACTTTACACATAGCCGGCCGCTGTGACCGAACGGTTCTAGACGCTTCAGTCCATCACCGAGCTGCTGCTTACGGTCGCAGGTTCGAGCCCTGCCTCAGGCATGGATGTGTGTGATGTCCTTAGGTTAGTTAGGTTCAAGTAGTTCTAAGTTCTAGGAAACTGATGACCTCAGAAGTTAAGTCCCATAGTGCTCAGAGCCATTTGAACCATTTTACACATAATTTCAAACTATTAAAAAATCTTTTTCTTGCTAAACACCCACACAAAATCATGAAAGGAAAAAGAAGCTTTACCGCTGTTCATGAAGTAGGACTGCCACATCAGGCATGACGTTTTAATTTATTACTTATTTACTACTAACTGTAATCGCGACTCATTTTTCAGCCAGTATTCACACTTATCACTGGGTGTACCTGTACAATTATATCATTGTGTGACTCACGGTTAAAGAGATAAAGAGGTATGACTTCACGAACACTCATAAGCATGAAAAACTGCCGCATCATGCATTTCGTTTAAATGGATTACTTTTGTGCTAATAACTCTATTAATAATACATATTAGGGACAGTATCGACATATGCTACTAAGTGTACCTACAAAATTATAGTTCGGGAGATATGACGTCATAAATATTGAGCTGCGTGTAAACGAAACCGTAGGTCAAACTTCAGTAGACATGCGGCTGAACTGTGTGTAGGAATGCTTGTGAAATATTTTAAATATATGCGACAGGTTGTAACCTCCCCACAGAAAAATTTATGTAATTTTTAATGTGATTCTTATTTAGTGTAACCTCTCTACAGAAATTCTTTTTCATTTAACCTTCTCACAAAGTTTGTTTCCCATTTAATGTAAGCTCGAAACAGAAAAATTCCTAAACCTCGTAATAAAAAATAAATTCAGTAACCTGGTAAAATTTGGACGACAGCAGTGCTGCGTCATGGCCCTGTAAGATCATTCTGAATAAAAAGCAAAAATTCTCACCTCGATAAAGTCGGCAACTATCTGCTCTTACAATAGCTCTTTTCCGGCACAGCTCTGTGCAATGCTGGCCTATACATTTGTTATATATGAAAGGAAGCAAATGATTTTTCTTTTGCAACAATCGGAATGATCATGCATTAAAAAAATATTAAGTTCTTTAAATTGAAATGAATGCTTGTTAGAAATTAGACAAAGATTATTATTAGGTCATTTTTAAAAGATTTACATGTGAGTTTACATAATGTTACTAGATATGGGCGAGGCTGCTTTTTTTTTTACCTTATACAATAACGCTCAGGCTCCGGCATCGCTGCACCGCGACCGGCCCAGCCAACATGACACACCACACAGGACTGACAAGCGCAGACACGCGACTGCTCGCTAGCAACAACTTACTGCTACTGCTACACAGTTCGTACAGCAGTCAACAACACTGCTCTTTGGTCTCAGATTCTCTTATAGCTTACATATCTCAGGCAGCGCATACCTCTTACATAACCCTCCACGAGGGGCGGGGGGGGGGGGGGGGGCAAAAACTTGGCAGCGATGGTGAGTCAATTGGACTTGCTATGAGCAACAAATTTTTCTAAAATGTACTTAATTAACTAAGTTGACAGTCACGGAGTATATACATATGTATAAGTACAGAACATAAAATGAAATAGAGTGCACATGCACTGAGTACAGAACATATCAAGCAATGACAAAATGTATACGCAATGAGTACAAAACATATTAACAAATGACATAAAGTGCATACGCACTGTAGTACAGAACATATCAAGCAATGACAAAATGTATACGCAATGAGTACAAAACATATTAACAAATGACACAAATGGCATATACACTGTAGTATTTTTTGTTACCATTTTACTAGAACTAGGATAGGAAAGGGAAGGATTGCATCAAGGTTGTAGCACATTAGGTTGCACGTAGCTGCACTGAAAGTCCATATCTTTCTACAGAAGCACAACACCAAGTGAGACAATCTGAAGTTCTCCTCCCTGAAGTATTAATCAGTGTAGCCAACACGCTGAAATGTCGTATTAATATTCCATGTTATGATTTTGGTAGTACATTATGTACACCAAATAGTGGAACCATAGTAACGTCTCCATTGTTCAAGGTAGTGGACACCATGATGTGTCAACACCACACTCATTCACCAACGTAGAATTAGTGCAGAAACCAAATATAGTGCTCCATGATCATAAGGATAGACAGGACAAACGTATATTGCAGTAATTTCCGGTAATTAGGTCAAAAGGTGAAGGACATTAAGTCTCATGCTAGTCATCATTGAGAATTACACTAGTCTATCAACCGATCTGACTAATTGTTGGCACTCATCGCCTAGTTACTGAACACTTTTGTACTATGTATGAAGTATTACAGAATAATGTTCATAAATCATCTGATTACAGTGAACATTGGCACTCATTGGCCAGTTACAAACCATCAGAAGTCATCATTCAAAACAGGAGCTAATGAATGGCATAGTATTAACATAATTCACCTAGTTATAGTAATCATTGGCACTCATTGGCCAGTTACAAACCATCAGAAGTCATCATTCAAAACAGGAGCTAATAAATGTAGCATCAAGCTACTGGTATTCATACACTCCTGGAAATGGAAAAAAGAACACATTGACACCGGTGTGTCAGACCCACCATACTTGCTCCGGACACTGCGAGAGGGCTGTACAAGCAATGATCATACGCACGGCACAGCGGACACACCAGGAACCGCGGTGTTGGCCGTCGAATGGCGCTAGCTGCGCAGCATTTGTGCACCGCCGCCGTCAGTGTCAGCCAGTTTGCCGTGGCATACGGAGCTCCATCGCAGTCTTTAACACTGGTAGCATGCCGCGACAGCGTGGACGTGAACCGTATGTGCAGTTGACGGACTTTGAGCGAGGGCGTATAGTGGGCATGCGGGAGACCGGGTGGACGTACCGCCGAATTGCTCAACACGTGGGGCGTGAGGTCTCCACAGTACATCGATGTTGTCGCCAGTGGTCGGCGGAAGGTGCACGTGCCCGTCGACCTGGGACCGGACCGCAGCGACGCACGGATGCACGCCAAGACCGTAGGATCCTACGCAGTGCCGTAGGGGACCGCACCGCCACTTCCCAGCAAATTAGGGACACTGTTGCTCCTGGGGTATCGGCGAGGACCATTCGCAACCGTCTCCATGAAGCTGGGCTACGGTCCCGCACACCGTTAGGCCGTCTTCCGCTCACGCCCCAACATCGTGCAGCCCGCCTCCAGTGGTGTCGCGACAGGCGTGAATGGAGGGACGAATGGAGACGTGTCGTCTTCAGCGATGAGAGTCGCTTCTGCCTTGGTGCCAATGATGGTCGTATGCGTGTTTGGCGCCGTGCAGGTGAGCGCCACAATCAGGACTGCATACGACCGAGGCACACAGGGCCAACACCCGGCATCATGGTGTGGGGAGCGATCTCCTACACTGGCCGTACACCACTGGTGATCGTCGATGGGACACTGAATAGTGCACCGTACATCCAAACCGTCATCAAACCTATCGTTCTACCATTCCTAGACCGGCAAGGGAACTTGCTGTTCCAACAGGACAATGCACGTCCGCATGTATCCCGTGCCACCCAACGTGCTCTAGAAGGTGTAAGTCAACTACCCTGGCCAGCAAGATATCCGGATCTGTCCCCCATTGAGCATGTTTGGGACTGGATGAAGCGTCGTGTCACGCGGTCTGCACGTCCAGCACGAACGCTGGTCCAACTGAGGCGCCAGGTGGAAATGGCATGGCAAGCCGTTCCACAGGACTACATCCAGCATCTCTACGATCGTCTCCATGGGAGAATAGCAGCCTGCATTGCTGCGAAAGGTGGATATACACTGTACTAGTGCCGACATTGTGCATGCTCTGTTGCCTGTGTCTTTGTGCCTGTGGTTCTGTCAGTGTGATCATGTGATGTATCTGACCCCAGGAATGTGTCAATAAAGTTTCCCCTTCCTGGGACAATGAATTCACGGTGTTCTTATTTCAATTTCCAGGAGTGTATATAATAGCATGTAGGTGACAAAATACAAAATTAAAATAAGAAACAGGGCATTCATTGGCCAGTTACTAAACATATAGCAAGTATTGAATAGTACAAAACATTTTTCATCATTCAAGTGACATACGACATATTTAAAATAATTATTGGCACTCATTGGCCAGTTACAAAATATTCTTATATTTTTATAAAACCTTATTCAGTATTATTCAGAAGTTATCATTCAAAATGTGAGTTAATTATTGGCATAGCATTTATAGAGTATAACAAAAATATTATTTACAGAAATTATTGGCACAGAATTTATGCACTATTACAAAGCATCATTCAGTATTACTTAAAACTCATCATTCAAGTGACATAGGACATATTGAAAATGTAACACACTGTAACTATTACTCAAGGTCTGTGATTAGAAAACATCATTCAGTATTACTCAGAACTTCTTAAACTGGTAGCATTATTTGGGACTGGTAATACATTTTTTTGTGCTAGCAATGCATTGCGTTGGGATCGATAATTAATTGCTGGGGCATGAAAATATTTGCATTTGACTTATTGCTGCAAATGAGGATATATAACGTCATTCGTCATGAGTCAGCTGTAGCAAGGTTATGAAACAAGTAGAGTATATGTGATCACATTCATGAATGACACACACAAATGGGTAAAAAAAAAATGCAAGTACTAGAACAGGTTTAATGATTAACTGCTTATAGCATATTAATTTCGTGAATAGCTTCTCCTAGAAAAAATACAAAATAGATTATTAAGCTGAAAGAAGAAATGCATATTATGCTGAAAAGTAGTGAACTTCGAATTAACAGGTAAAGAAATGTGTATTCAATATATATGTACTCCAGCTGTCCTTTCCAAAACCTTCAGTCATTATACCATGAGACATAAGACATACTGTCAAAACGAACTGCAACAAATACTTAAATAACTACATAGCATTTCTTAACTAACAATAAATATATAAACTTCATCATTATTCTCATCTGCAAAGAAAAACTTAAAAGTGGTGCGTTTAGTGGCCATATAAAATTTATCACTATCGTCGCCTGTAAAGAAAAACTTCATTATTCATACTACCATATTCTTCATCACTATTCATCATCATTCATTATCATCTCCAAAAAGACACTTCATTATTCATTATTCATATTATCATTTACTTCATATAACTATTCATAGTATAGAGTTTCTTATTTCTAGCATATTTCATCACTAAAACTAAGATGTGTAGTTCTGTCTGACAGCCTGCATCAATCGCCTCGTATTCTGAAAGAAAAAATTAGTTAAGACTGCTATCATACGATGTGTATAGTATATTCATGTTAATGTCTGTTAATTCTGATCCATTTACTCTTCGTGACGAGGTATTGCATCTTCTTTCGTTCATTCCGAAGGTGAAATTCCCATTTCATAGTAATCCACTGTGGTTTGTTTCATTTATTTCTTTTACACGTTATTGCTTTCTGAAAACGATGAACAATGATTAATGTCTTGCATTTAAATCATACCCATTAAATAAAAACTGGTTTCTAGTGATATAATTAAGCATACAGCATAGCATGACAGAAAACGTAATATGTCAAAAACACAGACAGTGTGCAGGTGCAAAAATGTACAGAGAGTATCATAATGTAGTAGCAAAAAATGTAAAATAGTCACGATGTTGAGATATCATAAGGCAAAAATGTCAAAGTCAACTGGTGTTTGTTATATCTTAAAGATTTCATAGTGTATACAAAGAAACAGGAAAACAATCATACATACATAAAACATGGAAAATATGCACGGTCTGATATATAACGACAAGAAATGACTTTCTTTATGTTCAGCTTGTATGTTGTGTAGTTGATAGAGGCGAGAGTTGAAGACTTTAATGGAGAGAGAATTTGATAAAATTAATATGTCACTAGACAGAATTGCATAGTTGTTCATAAAATATGTAAGTTTTTCTGGATAAATGTGCACGGTCTGATGTGTAACGACAAGAAAAGCGACCTGCTAACCTTACCTTGCCGGGCACTTGCCAAGAAAAAATATGATAATCATCAGTAAGTGTTCATATAAATATAATTGTATAAGTGGTCATATAAAAATCAGGAAATGGCATTACAGTGTAATAAATCATAAAGTATGTTCATTCAATGAAGGGTTTAATATTCGAGATATGGTGATTGCCTTTACTTTTTCTGGTTCTCAGAGTTTCGACGTGTACTACATGGGGGTGAGGAATGCTGCGAATTCTATATGGACCTGCGTATAGAAGCTCAAATTTACTACATCTACTCTTTCCTCTGTTAGATAAATAGTGTGTACGCACTAATATCTTCTGTCCAATGTCAAAGTCACGGCGTGTACAAACCTGTTTTTGTTGTCTTCTCCGGCGCTCTGCGGCACGTTTGATGTTGTTCAGCGCAATGTCAATTATTTCATGGTGTCGTAGTCGACGAGATGTAGGAAAGTTTACTAATTCTTTAATTTTGTTAGGTGGTTCAACATTTTTCAGTATAACAGTCGGAGATAGCATAGTAGATTCATTTGGTATGGAATTAATTACATCCTGGAATGAGAGCATTTGTGTGTCCCAGTCAATATGTCCTTTATGGCAGTATATTCTACACAGTTTACCAATTTCTTTCATTAATCGTTCACAAGGGTTCGAAGAAGCATTATACTTGGATATATAAGTAGATCTGAGAAATGTTTCTTGTTCGTAACATACGTGTCCATATAGCTGATCGAAATTTTGGACGATTGTCGGAAATTACTTTTAATACATGCCCTACATGAAATAAAAAATGTTTTACAAATGCTTTCGAAACAGATTTAGCAGTAGCTTTGCGTAACGGAGTGAAGGTAACAAATTTTGAAGTGAGTTCAACAGCGACAAAGATGTAGCAAAAACCTCTATTAGTTTTGGGAATCGGACCAAAAATGTCTACAGCGGCCATGTGTCTCAATTTAACAGGTACAATGGGATGTAACGGAGGAATATGTGAGGCAGCGTCTGACTTAGCTTTCTGGCAGATTTTACATGACGCTAAAACTCGTCGAATACGTTTCTCCATGTTGGTAAAATAACAGTTTTGTCTCAGTATTAGAAAACATTTTCTGGCTCCATAATGTGCGTAACTTAAATGAGTATACCAAATTAATTTGTTAACAAGCTCGTCAGGAATGGATAGTAACCAGTCGTTGCAGTCAGGGTGAGAGCGGCGAAACAGAATATTATTGCGTACAGTGTAATGGTTTCTAATGGTAACATTATTCCTATCTTGCCAAAGGTGTTTTATTTCTTTCCATACGTTGTCTTTACTTTGCTCTTGTGCTATGTCTGGTAATGACGACGAAATGAAATTTTCAAATGCAACTTGTTGAATATACATGACGCTGAAATTTTCTTTGCTGAAGTTGGTTGCGATGTCTTGCTGATTGTTGCTGAGAGAACGGGATAGTGCGTCTGCTACAATATTTTGTGTACCGGGAATGTGAACAATTGCAAATTAAATTCCTGCAAATAAAGTTTCCATCTGCTTAATCTGTCGTGTGTAAATTTTGCGGAAGGTAAAATCTGTATAGCCCTATGATCTGTGTAAACGGTAGTGTGTCTTCCATAAAGAAAATGCCGAAATCTCGTAAATGCCCATACAACACATAATATTTCAAGTTCTGTAACAGAATAATTGCGTTCAGCAGGTGACAGAATGCGACTCGCAAAGGCGATGTTTTTAATTACTGTAGTACCATCTTCTCCAATTTCCTGAAAAATGTGTACGCCTAAAGCGGTGTTATAATTGTCGGTAGCAATGGAAAAATTTCTAGTAAGATCTGGATGTGATAAAAGTGGTGCATTCAACAAAGCTTGTTTCAGATTGACAAATTCAGAATGTGCTTGGCTATCCCAGGACCAAATAGTGTTTTTACCCGTCAATTGACATAATCTAGGGGTGTCTAAAGCAGAGTAATGAATACATTTACGAAAAAAGTTAATTAAACCCAAAAAACTGCATAGTTGTTTCTTCGTCGTAGGAACAGTAATGTCACGTAAAGCTTGAAGTTTTTCCGAGTCAGGCGCAATGCCTTCTGCTGAAATTACATGTCCAAGAAATGTTATAGAAGTTTTGCCAAAGTGCGATTTGCTAAGATTAACTGTGAGTCCTTGTGCACGAAAAGTTTGTAACAGTTGTTCTAAATCAGATTGTATTCAGACCAGTTAGCTTCTGCAATAAGAATGCCGTCTACATACGTTGTGATTCTGTCTTTAAGTTCTGTCGGAAGTATACTATTCAAACCGCGAATAAATGCTACTGAAGAAATAGTTAAACCGAATGGTAGTTTACAAAACTGATAACAGTCACCAAAACAGAGAAAAGCCGTGTACTTTCTGCAGTTCGGATGGAGCTGAATTTGCCAAAATCCCGATTTCAAGTCTAACGTGGAATAAATAGCAGTACCATGAAATTTATGTAGAAGTTCTTCTAGTGTCTGTGGGCGATCTGTTTCATTAATAATAATGTCGTTGATGTAACGCGAATCAAGTACGAGACGAAGTGAACCATCCTTTTTCTTAACAATATGGAGTGGGTTTATGTATGGACTAACTGCCGGTTCAATAATTCCTTGGTCAAGCATAGCATGCAATTCTTTCTTAACTTGTTCTCTGTGAATATACGGAATGGGATAATGTTTGGCTTTAAATGTGTCGTGCTGTTTAACTTGAAATTCATACATAAAACCGTACATAGTACCAGGGACGTTGTCAAAAACTGGAGCTTGCTGTAAAAGAATTTTGCGTAGTTGCGTGCGTTCGTCGTCTGTATTTGCACTGCTCTGTTTAACTTTATCAGAAATCATTTGTATAACGTCATCGTCGGCTTCGTCTGGAGTATTATAGTTGTGTACGTACGTATCTGTGAACAATGTGGAATGACAGTCTATGTTACGTGATGCGGAAATGACCTCTGTATGATTAATTGTTTGTTCTTCTGCAGATAAAGAGTGCTGAAATTCTAAAGCCAGTTGAACATTTTCATCCTTTAACATTAAATAGGAGTTTTGAAAGTCAATAATTGCGTCGTGTTGTACCAGAAAATTCGTACCTAAAATAACGTCTGTAGTCGATAAGGGAACAATCCAAAAATTTGAGTGAAATGTATGACCTGCAATACAAAATGATAAAAGTGTCTGTAATTTTACATCTACTCCTTTACCAGATACTGCTCCTTTTACTTTAGTTTTGCCTAATGGTAACGTGGGATAGGTATTCTCTTTGATACATTCGTTGAAAGTTCCTTCATTTATAACTGACATAGGTGATCCAGAATCGATTCCTGCTGAAAATTTAGATGATCCTATCTTTACTTCAATGACAGGGTGGGAAATGGTTTATTGAATAACTGGTCTTTCCTGCAAGAGAGTGTCTCGGACGTCGTCAAAAGTAGTAACATTTTCGTGAACGAGATTCTGCGTGTCAAAAGTATTGCTTGCGTCGCTGGAAGATGCAACCTTTACTATATCTAGTCAAATTCTATCTGACGTGCTATCATTTGCGGGAGGATGCTGTGGCATTTCCATTATTTGTACTGTTCTGTTATTTCTTCCTGACGTATTACGTTCGGGATGATATCTACTGTCTGGTTCATTCATGATAATATGTTGTTGCGGATGATTTTGCTGCTGATAAGACCGACCGTTATTAAACGTACGTTGAAAATTGTGACCATTATTTTTACGTCCGTCATGATAGCCATAGCTATATGGCGCGTTGCGACAGGAATTGAAATGATGTGTTTTCTGTACATACTGGTTTCCTTGTTGCGGTGCGTTACTGTTTGGTGGAGCCGATGCTATAAGTGCAGGCGGCGAAACATTAAAGCTTGGTTGACCTTGCAGACTACATTGTTGGTTAAGTATGCTAACCCGCTGGTTTTGATGCTGTTGTTAGGAAAAACCTCTATTGTTACCAAAATGTGTTTGCTGTTGCTGATAATTTTACACACACTGATGATTAAATTTTTGTCTGGTATTAAAGTCCTCGTGGTTCAAATGGCTCAAATGGCTCTGAGCACTATAGGACTAAACATCTTAGGTCATAAGTCCCCTAGAACTTAGAACTACTTAAACTTAACTAACCTAAGGACATCACACACATCCATGCCCGAGGCAGGATTCGAACCTGCGACCGTAGCAGTCCTGCGGTTCCGGACTGCAGCGCCAGAACCGCTAGACCACCGCGGCCGGCTAAAGTCCTCGTGGTTGTCATTTCTGGAGCGTCTAATGAAAACTGTCACTTTCGGTAAAATTTGTCATATCGGGTTTTCTTTACACGTTTCTAATCCTAGATAGATCGATAGTTGAAGAGCTGTTTTGATAGATATAAAGGATAGTAGAAGAGAAGGCAGCAGTGCAGAAAACTAAAGATGAAATAGCACTACTACGGCTCGGGGCCATGTGCACGCTAAGGCACATATTCATCGAAGTGTAATGAATCCTCTGAGGTCAATTACGCGCTGCAAATAAATTTTAGTTTCTGCTTTACAGGCAAGGCCGGTGAAAATTCAAAAGCAAGTTGTTGTATCCAATCCAATTCTAGTTTCTGCATTACAGGCCAAGCTAATGAAAATACAAAAGCTGGATACGACATCCAGTCCAAAGCGTGAATCTGTGTTCTGCCATTTTTAAATACTTTAAATTTTCTCACGGATAGAAAATGCTTGTAATCAAAATTATCGTCTCTGTATGTCTGAACAGTTTCAGGATTGTATGAGAATCTATTTGTCTGTGACTGTTCGGAATCTAACTCACGTACTCTCTGTAAATTACCTGAATTACACTGGCTGTGTGAGTCTGACAAATGTTCGCAAAGTGGCGTATGCTGTGATGTGTTAAAGGCTGGAACATTTTTCATTTCTGTCACTTCTTGCTGTAAAGTTGACAATTTTCTACGTAATGTATTATTGGACGAAACTATCTCACTGATTGTCTGCTGTAAATTTTGGAATTCAGGTGTTTGATTGAACGAAAATGGTGACGTATCGTCTGAATTGGTGTCATTATTACTTTCGATAACGTCAACACGACTGGCCAATTCATCATATTTTTCAGTCATTATTTTTACCTGATCATCGTTTTTATTATCACAAGCATTAATTTGTTTTTGTATTTTACGTGTGGTTTCGTACAATTTTTTAACGTCTGCTTTGATGGCACCGGGATCCTATATTAGTTCTAATTGTTCAAGTCTGTCGGTCACTGTCTGAAAGTCTACTGTGTGTGTGTCTGTTTTTGTTTTAAGATCAGAGGTTTCATCATGTAATTCGGTGTTCAACCGTTTGATAGTATTAATTTCATCTGATACTGTAGCAATATTGTTGTCTACGTATGTTTTTGCTTTCGTAAACAATTTACGCCTATCTTCCTGTCTCTGTGCAGTAATTGTTTCCATGACTTGTCGCTTTACTTTATTCTGTTCCTGTATAAATCTACGGCAACGCGTTTCACTGTTTTGTAGGTGGTGATTAAAACGTTCGTCAATTTGTCTGTTCTGTTGGTCAAATTTCTTGTCGACTTTCGCATCCAGTGTGCGTGAAAGTTCTGCTGACATTAATTTAAACTCGTCGCGTAACTGTGTTGCGTTTTCAGAGCGTTGTTTAGCGACTGCACTAATTTCGTCTCTAAGTAATTTAATAGTGGCTGCATGTGTATTACTTAATTCTTGTGCCACAGATCTAATTTCTTCACTACTGTTCCTAGCACAAGCCTTAATTTCCTCACGTAATTGTTCTTTAGTATCATGACATTGCGCGGCAACGGCTGTAATCTGTTCACTAAGCTGTTTGGAACTGTTGTCTAGTTTTTCATTAAGTTGTTTGTGACTTTCATTAATTTGTTGTTTGAGATTTTCATTCAATTGTTTGTTCGATTCATTGAGTCGTTTGTAATTGTCGTCTTGTTCTTTCTTAGACTGTAGCTATACTGCCATAATTTGATCCAAGCCAAAATTAGCGACTCTATTTTCTGTGCTGTGTGGTGGCGTACCTGCAATTGTCACGTTTTGTGTAATCATTTGGTCATTCTGTGATTCTTGAAAAGGTTTGCTAATCAGATGTGCACTATTGGTCGCTAAATCGGAATCAAATAAATTTGACGTACTTTGAGTACATTGTTCACCTTCGTTAGGAACAATTATTTGCTCGCTACGTAAATTTTGCAAATTAGGCGTGTCAAACTGGACAGCGTTCATTGTAATGGAACGTGCTGCGTCATCAATTGTCGTTAAATTAACAGTGGTCACAATTGAATTTGTTTGCTGATTATTAGGATTAAAATCATTACTAGTAATCGGCACACACTGATTGTCTGTAAATAGGGGGTTATCATTATTACACTGAGTGTCGCAAGTATTATCGGTCAAATTAATCGAGTCGGCAATATCACTCATTGCACATCGCGATGTACTGTTAACAGTTTTTCGCGGCATTTTTCACAAATCAGAATTAAGCACAAAATGAAACAAAGACAAAGCAAAAATGGAACAAACACAGTTACAACAAACAGCAATAAATTGCCGATGATCTGTGAAAGAAAAAGTGACAAATTAGTAAATGCGTTGCGCCAGATGCAAACTACATTTAGGTAAATAAGAGGAGATATATGACTACTTCTCGGAGATTCACAAAGGAAATCCGATCCTGGCCGGTTGTCGCCAAGTGTAACCTCCCCACAGAAAAATTTATGTAATTTTTAATGTGATTCTTATTTAGTGTAACCTCTCTACAGAAATTCTTTTTCATTTAACCTTCTCACAAAGTTTGTTTCCCATTTAATGTAAGCTCGAAACAGAAAAATTCCTAAACCTCGTAATAAAAAATAAATTCAGTAACCTGGTAAAATTTGGACGACAGCAGTGCTGCGTCATGGCCCTGTAAGATCATTCTGAATAAAAAGCAAAAATTCTCACCTCGATAAAGTCGGCAACTATCTGCTCTTACAATAGCTCTTTTCCGGCACAGCTCTGTGCAATGCTGGCCTATACATTTGTTATTTATGAAAGGAAGCAAATGATTTTTTGTTTTGCAACAATCGGAATGATCATGGATTAAAAAAAATATTAAATTATTTAAATTGAAATGAATGCTTGTTAGAAATTAGACAAAGATTATTATTAGGTCATTTTTAAAAGATTTACATGTGAGTTTACATAATGTTACTAGATATGCGAGAGGCTGCTTTTTTTTTACCTTATACAATAACGCTCAGGCTCCGGCATCGCTGCACCCCGACCGGCCCAGCCAACATGATACACCACACAGGACTGACAAGCGCAGACACGCGACTGCTCGCTAGCAACAACTTACTGCTACTGCTACACAGCTCGTACTGCAGTCAGCACTACTCTTTGGTCTCAGATTCTCTTATAGCTTACATATCTCAGGCAGCGCATACCTCTTACAACGTGCGTACGTAGGCAAGGCAACAGGTAAAAAGCTTCTACTAAACCTAATTTCATCCAAACTTGGTAAAATTATTGCTTATATATGGAAAGAAATACTGATATTAGGATAGTAGTGTTAACGTGGAGCCGGCCGGACTGGCCGTGCGGTTCGAGGCGCTACAGTCTGGAGCCGAGCGACCGCTACGGTCGTAGGTTCCAGTCCTGCCTCGGGCATGGATGTGTGTGATGTCCTTAGGTTGGTTAGGTTTAATTAGTTCTAAGTTCTAGGCGACTGATGACCTCAGAAGTTAAGTCGCATAGTGCTCAGAGCCACATGAACAATTTTTTTGTTAACGTGGAGAGATAAGGGGGTGGTCACAGATTGTGATGAGAAGGAGACTGATAGAGGGGAGAGGAGGTGATGCACATAGAGAACGTGGAGATGGAAATGAGCGGGGAGAGGGGGAGGAGGAGGAGGCGGACAGAGAGAGGAGGAGATGGACAGAGAGAGAGGGGAAGGGGGAAGTAGAGGTGGTAAGGGAGAGATGGAGAGGGTGGAGGAGACTGATTTGGAGAAGGAGAGGAGGACACGAACAAATAGCGGGGGCAAGGAGCAGATGGGCAGGTGGTGAGGAGCAAATGGAGAGAGAGGGGGGGGGAGGGGGGAGATGGATAGAGAGGGCGAGAAGACGATGAACAGAGAGAGGGGGACTGGTCTAATAGAAGACGGAATAAATAGGTACCTGGGCAAAGTCGGGTTCTCAACTAGCTTTTTTTTTTTTTTTTTTTTTTGGTTATCAGTCTACTGACTGGTTTGATGCGGCCCGCCACGAATTCCTTTCCTGTGCTAACCTCTTCATCTCAGAGTAGCAGTTGCAACCTACGTCCTCATATATTTGCTTGACGTATTCCAATCTCTGTCTTCCTCTACAGTTTTTGCCCTCTACCGCTCCCTCTAGTACCATGGAAGTCATTCCCTCATGTCTTAGCAGATGTCCTATCGTCCTGTCCCTTCTCCTTATCAGTGTTTTCCACATATTCCTTTCATCTCCGATTCTGCGTAGAACCTCCTCATTCCTTACCTTATCAGTCCACCTAATTTTCAACATTCGTCTGTAGCACCACATCTCAAATGCTTCGATTCTCTTCTGTTCCGGTTTTCCCACAGTCCATGTTTCACTACCATACAATGCTGTACTCCAGACGTACATCCTCAGAAATTTCTTCCTCAAATTAAGGCCGGTATTTGATATTAGTAGACTTCTCTTGGCCAGAAATGCCTTTTTTGCCATAGCGAGTCTGCTTTTGAAGTCCTCCTTGCTCTGTCCGTCATTGGTTATTTTACTGCCTAGGTAGCAGAATTCCTTAACTTCATTGACTTCGTGACTATCAATCCTGATGTTAAGTTTCTCGCTGTTCTCATTTCTACTACTTCTCATTACCTTCGTCTTTCTCCGATTTACTCTCAAACCATACTGTGTACTCATTAGGCTGTTCATTCCGTTCAGCAGATCATTTAATTGTTCTTCACTTTCACTCAGGATAGCAATCTCATCAGCGAATTGTATCATTGATATCCTTTCACCTTGTATTTTAATTCCACTCCTGAACCTTTATTTTATTTCCGTCATTGTTTCCTCGATGTAAAGATTGAAGAGTAGGGGCAAAAGGTTACAGCCTTGTCTTACACCCTTCTTAATACGAGCACTTCGTTCTTGATCGTCCACTCTTATTATTCCCTCTTGGTTGTTGTACATATTGTATATGACCCGTCTCTCCCTATAGCTTACCCCTACTTTTTTCAGCATCTCGAACAGCTTGCACCATTTTATGTTGTCGAACGCTTTTTCCAGGTCGATAAATTCTATGAAAGTGTCTTGATTTTTCTTTAGCCTTGCTTCCATTATTAGCCGTAACGTCAGAATTGCCTCTCTCGTCCCTTTACTTTTCCTAAAGCCAAACTGATCGTCACCTAGCGCATTCTCAATTTTCTTTTCCATTCTTCTGTATAATATTCTTGTAAGCAGCTTCGATGCATGAGCTGTTAAGCTGATTGTGCGATAATTCTCGCACTTGTCAGCTCTTGCCGTCTTCGGAATTGTGTGGATGATGCTTTTCCGAAAGTCAGATGGTATATCGTCAGACTCATATATTCTACACACCAACGTGAATAGTCGTTTTGTTGCCACTTCCCCCAATGATTTTAGAAATTCTGATGGAATGTTATCTATCCCTCCTGCCATATTTGACCGTAAGCCCTCCAAAGCTCTTTTAAATTCCGATTCTAATACTGGATCCCCTATCTCTTCTAAATCGACTCCTGTTTCTTCTTCTATCACATCAGACAAATCTCATAGAGGCTTTCAATGTATTCTTTCCACCTATCTGCTCTCTCCTCTGCATTTAACAATGGAATTCCCGTTACACTCTTAATGTTACCACCATTGTTTTAATGTCACCAAAGGTTGTTTTGACTTTCTTGTATGCTGAGTCTGTCCTTCCGACAATCATATCTTTTTCGATGTCTTCACATTTTTCCTGCAGCCATTTCGTCTTAGCTTCCCTGCACTTCCTATTTATTTAATTCCTCAGCGACTTGTATTTCTGTATTCCTGATTTTCCCGGAACATGTTGTAACCTCCCCGGAGAATTTTGAAAGACAATATTTAAATGTTAACGAGAATAGAACCTTGTCTAACCTACCAGCAAAAAATGTAAAGTCAATTCAATAAAAAAATGAAATCTCAGTGACACTGAAAACGCAAATAGACCGAAATGTCGATCTTAGGCCCTTTTCTTACCTCAGTAAAATTGCATGTGCTCTTATTTTTTCGCCATAGCTTGGAGGAAATGCATCGCAAAAATTCTTTGAACTTAAGTAAATTTTTTCTTTACGGAAATGCAAGGGAAATTTTCTTTCAATAAAATGTTTGTTTTATTAAAATGCTTGGTTTGAAAACAAAATTATTATTGGAGCGATTCTTGAACAAATTAATTACACTTAAGATCCATTACATTATCAGATGAGCGCAATGCTGTTTCATTACCTTATTGAACAATATACCTCGTCCTGAATCCTGACCATAGAGCCATGTCGACGCCCGCCGACTCATCACACACAACTGCGACTGTCTCTCGCGCGCTACTAGCACTGACTGCCTCGCAACAGAACTACATACTCCCTACATGCAACTGAACTCTCGCGCGGTCAAGCGCAGACTAGCAACGATAAGTAACTCTCTGGTCAGAGATTCTCTCATGTCTTGCCATCGCTGTACTGTATACCCTGCATAGATACGTGTTTCATAACCCTCCACTGGGGGGGGGGGGGGGGGGGGAAGGGGGGGAAAAAATTTGGCAGCGATGGTGAGTCATTTGGACTTGCCATGAGCAAAAAATTTTTTTATAATTAATTAACTTCACAATTGCAGCATATATACAGATATAGAACATGAAATAAATGTGGTGCACATGCACCGAGTACAAAATATATCAGATAAAGGCAAAATATCTACAATGAGTACAAAACATATTTACAAATGGCAAAGGTGCACAGGCACAGTAGTACAGAATATATCAGCAAATGACGACATATATATACAATGAGTAACAAATGACAGAAGTGCATACGCACTGAAGTACTGAACATATCAGGAAATCACAAAATGTATACAGAATGAGTACAAATTGAAAAATGAGAAAAGTGCACAGGCACTGAAGTTCAGTAGAAAACATATTAACTCATGACACAAGTGCACATGCACTGAAAAATTCTTCAAAATTTTCACAACAAATAAACGCAATGGTAAAAAATCATGTTGACAAGTGACATAAGTGCACATGCACTGCAGTTTAGAACATATCAGCAAATCAACAAAAAATATATAGCTCAGGAATACAAATCATGTTAGCAAAAAATGATTTTTTACTACGTTACAAGAACTAGGATAAGAAGGGAAGGATTGTATCATGGTTGTAGCACTTTAGGTTGCACCCAGCTGCACTGAAAGTCCATACCTTTCCACAGAAGTACAACACCAGGTGAGACAATCTGAAGTTCTTTTCCCATAAGTGTTTATCAGCGTAGCCAAGACACTGAAATGTCGTAGTAATATTCAATGTTATCATTCTGGCAGAACATCCGGTACACCAAACAGTGGGACCATAATAACGTTTTCATCGCTCACGGTGGTGGACAGCACGTCGTGTCAACACCACGCTCTTACAAGGCACACAAACGTAGAATTAGTGCAAAAACGAAATATAGTGCTCCATGATCATGAGGATGGACAGGACAAATGGATATTGCAATAATTCAGGGTAGTTAGGTGAGTAGGTGAAGGATATTAAGTCACATACCAGTCTTCATTGGGAATTACATTAGTAGTTTGCGGCATTTATAGCCCAGTTATTGAACATTTCTGTACCATGTATTTAGTATTACAGAATAATGTTCATAAAATTGTTTTACATAGAATATTTGCACAGATTCTCTAATTACAAATCATCAGGAGTCATTACTTAAAACAGGAGGTAGTCCATAATAATGTTGATACTCAATCATTGGACATCCCAATACAGTCATCATTTCTCAGTTACAAAGCATTATTAATTAGTAGTATTCATTTTCCAGTTACAAAACATTATTAATTAATCATTTGTTATTTCAATATAGTAATAATCAGTAGTGTTCATTTTTCAGGTGACATATTATTCATAGCTGATCAGCATTACTCAGAACTCTCTTAAACTGGTATCATTATTTGGGACTGGTAATACATTTCTTTTTGTTAGCAATGCATTGCGTTGGGTAATTATAGGGGAAAGCAAGAGAGAAAGATTTGCTTCTGGGTTGTTGGTGTAAATGAAAATGTGTAACGTCATTCGTCATGAGTCAGCTGTGGCAAGATTATGAAACAAGTAGAGTATATGTAATCACATTCATAGATGACATAGATTTAATGAACAACTGATTATAGCACATTAATTTCATAAATAATTTCTCCTGCAAAAATATATAAAAAAATAGATTATTAAGCTGAAAGAAGAAATGCATTTTATGCTGAAAAGTAGTGAACTTCGAATTAACAGGTAGTGAAATGTATATAAAAATGTGTTCCATAGCTGTCCTTTCCAAAACCTTCCATCATTATACTATGCAATATAACACCTGCTGTCAAAGCGAACTGCAACATATACTTAAATAACTACAAAGCATAAATACATAACTTCAACAATATCCCCATCTGTAAAGAAAAAGAAACTTCATTATCCATCACTTCATTATCATAACTCCATCATTATCATCACCTGTAAAGAAAAAACTTCATTATTCATAGTAGCATATTCTTCATCATTATTTATCACCACTCATTATCATCTACAAAAGAAATCACTTCATTATTCATTACCCAATTATTCCTTATTTCTAGCATATTTCATCACTAAGACTAAGATGTGAAGTTCTGTCTGACAGCCTGCATCAATCGCCTCGTATTCTGAAAGAAAAGTTAAGACTGCTATTCTGCGATGTGTATAGCATATTCTTGTAAATGCTTGTTAATCCTGATCCAGTTACTCTTCATCACGAAGTACTGCATTCTCTTTCGTTCATTCCGTAGGTGAAATTCCATTTCCGTTTAATTTATTTCCTTTACACGCCTCATTTCTTTCTGAAATTGATGAACAAAGATTAATGTCTTGCATTTACATCATATACTCACTAAATAATGACTGGTTTATGGTGACATAATTAAGCATACAGCATAACATGACAGAAAACGTAATATGTCAAAAGCATAGACAGTGTTCAAAGGCAAAAATGTACACAGAATATCACAATGCAGCAGCAAAAAAAAAGATTAAAGTAGTCACGATGTTGAGATATCATAAAGCAAAAAATGTCAAAGTCAACTGGTGTTTGCTATATCTTAACTAATTCATAGTGCATACAAACAAAACAGGAAAACAATCATACACACAAAAAAATGAAAAATGTGCACGGTCTGATGTGTAACGACAAGAAAAGCGACCTGCTAACCTTACCTTTCCGGGCACTTGCCAAGAAAAATACGATAATCATCAGTAAGTAGTCACATAAATATAATTGCATAAGTCATCATAAAAATTAGTAAATGGCATTACAGCATGTCAAATCATAAAGTATGTTCACTCAATAAAAGGTTTAATGATTGAGACATGGTGATTGCCTTTACTTTTTCTCGTCCTCAAAGTTTCGACGTGTACAACATTGGGGTGAGGAATGCTGCGTATCCGATATGGACCAGCGTATAGAAGTTCAAATTTACTGCACCTACCTTTTATTTTGTTGGATAAAAGGTGTACGTTCTAATATCTTCTGTCCAACGTGAAAGTCACGGCGTGTACAAACCTGTTTTTGTTGTCTTCTCCGGCGCTCTGCGGCACGTTTGATGTTGTTCAGCGCAATGTCAATTATTTCATGGTGTCGTAGTCGACGAGATGTAGGAAAGTTTACTAATTCTTTAATTTTGTTAGGTGGTTCAACATTTTTCAGTATAACATACGGAGATAGCATAGTGGATTCATTTGGTATGGAGTTAATTACATCCTGGAATGAGAGCACTTGTGTGTCCCAATCAATATGTCTTTTATGGCAGTAAATTCTACACAGTTTACCAATTTCTTTCATCAATCGTTCACAAGGGTTCGAAGAAGCATGATACTTGGATATATATGTAGATCTGAGAAATGTTTCTTGTTCGTAACATACGTGTCCATATAGCTGATCGAAATTTTGGACGATTGTCGGAAATTACTTTTAATACATGCCCTACATGAAATAAAAAATGTTTTACAAATGCTTTCGAAACAGATTTAGCAGTAGCTTTGCGTAACGGAGTGAAGGTAACAAATTTTGAAGTGAGTTCAACAGCGACAAAGATGTAGCAAAAACCTGTATTAGTTTTGGGAATCGGACCAAAATTGTCTACAGCGGCCATGTGTCTCAATTTAACAGGTACAATGGGATATAATGGAGAAATATGTGAAGTAGTGTCTGACTTAGCTTTCTGGCAGATTTTACATGACGCTAAAACTCGTCGAATACGTTTCTCCATGTTGGCAAAATAACAGTTCTGTCTCAGTATAAGAAAACATTTTCTTACTCCGTAATGTGCGTAACTTAAATGAGTGTACCAGATTAATTTGTTAACAAGTTCATCAGGAATGCATAATAACCAGTTGTTGCTGTCAGGATGAGAGTGGCGAAACAGAATGTCATTGCGTACAGTGTAATGGTTTCTAATCGTAACATTATTCTTATCTTGCCAAAGGTATTTTAATTTCCTTCCACACGTTGTCTTTACTTTGCTCTTGTGCTATGTCCTGTAATGACGACGAAATAAAATTTTCAAATGCAACTTTTTGAATGTACATGACGCTGAAATTTGCTTTGCAGAAGTTAGTTGCGATGTCTTGCTGATTGTTGCCGAGAGAACGAGATAGTGCGTCTGCTACAACATTTTGTGTTCCGGGAATGTGAACAATTGTGAAATTAAATTCCTGTAAATAAAGTTTCCATCTACTTAATCTATCGTGAGTGAATTTAGCTGAAAGTAAAAATTGTATTGCTCTATGGTCTGTGTAAACGGTGGTATGTCTGCCATAAAGAAAATGCCTAAATCTCGTGAAAGCCCATACAACACATAATGTTTCTAGTTCTGTAACGGAATAATTTCGTTCAGCAGGTGACAAAATGCGGCTTGCAAATGCGATGTTTTTAATTACTGTAGAACCATCTTCTTCAATGTCTTGAAAAATGTGTACGCCTAAAGCGGTGTTGGAACTGTCGGTGGCAATGGAAAAATTTCTGGAAAGATCTGGGTGCGATAAAAGTGGAGCATTCAACAAAGCCTGTTTCAGGTTCGTAAATTCAGAATGTGCTTGCTTATCCCAAGACCAAATCGTGTTTTTACCTGTCAATTGGCATAATCTAGGTGTGTCTAAAGCAGAGTGATGAATAAATTTACGAAAAAAGTTAATTAAACCCAAAAAGCTGCGTAATTGTTTCTTCGTCGTAGGAACAGTAATGTCACGTAAAGCTTGAAGTTTTTCCGGATCAGGCGCAATGCCTTCTGCTGAAATTACGTGTCCAAGAAATTTTATAGAAGTTTTGCCAAAGTGCGATTTACTGAGGTTAACTGTGAGTCCTTGTGCATGAAAAATTTGCAACAGTCGTTCTAAAATCACATTGTGTTCAGACCAGTTAGCTTCTGCGGTAAGAATGTGGTCTACGTACGTCGTGATTCTGTCTTTAAGTTCTGTCGGAAGTATTGTGTTCAAACCACGAATAAAAGCAGCAGAAGAAATAGTTAAGCCGAATGTTAATTTGCAAAATTGATAACAGTCGCCAAAACAGAGAAAAGCTGTATACTTCCTGCAATTCGGATGAAGCTGAATTTGCCAAAATCCCGATTTCAAATCTAATGTAGAATAAATAGCAGTACCATGAAATTTCAGTAGCAGTTCCTCTAATGTCTGTGGTCGATCTGTTTCATTAATAATTATGTCATTGATGTGACGTGAATCAAGTACGAGGCGAAGTGAGCCATCTTTTTTCTTAACAATGTGTAGCGGATTTATGTACGGACTAACTGCTGGTTCAATAATTCCTTGGTCAAGCATATCCTGCAATTCTTTCTTAACCTGTTCTCTGTGAATATACGGAATGGGATAATGCTTGGCTTTAAATGTGTCGTGCTGTTTGACTTGAAATTCATACATAAAACCGGACATAGTACCAGGAATGTTGTCAAAAACTGGAGCTTTCTGTAAAAGAACTTTGTGTAGTTGCGTGCGTTCGTCATCTGTATTTGCACTGCTTTGTTTAACTTTATCAGAGATCATCTGTATTACGTCGTAGTCAGCTTCGTCTGGAGTGTTATAGTTATGTACGTACGTATCTGTGAACAATGTGGAATTACAGGCTATGTTACGCGTTACGGAAATGACCTCAGTACAATTAATTGTTTGTTCTTCCGCAGATAAAGAGTGCTGAAATTCTAAAGCCAATTGCACATTTTCATCCTTCAACATTAAATAGGAATTTTGAAAATCAATAACAGCGTCGTGTTGTACCAGAAAATTATTACCTAAAATAACATCTGTTGTCAATAAAGGAAAAATTCAAAAATTTGAGTGAAATGTATGACCTGCAATACAAAATGATAAATGCGTCTGTAATTTAACGTCTACTCCTTTACTCGATACTGCTCCTTTTACTTTCGTTTTGCCTAGTGGTAATGTAGGATAGGTATTCTCTTTGTTACACACGTTGAAAGTTTCTTCATTTATTACTGACATAGGTGATCCGGAATCGAATACTGCTGAAAATTTCGATGAACCAATTTTAATTTCGATGACAGGATGTGAAATGGTTTTCTGAACAATTGGTCTTTCCTGCAAAAGAGTGTCTCTGATATCGTCAAAAGTAATTACATTTTCGTGAACAACATTCTGTGTGTCTAAAGTTGTGCTTGTGTTATTGGAAGATGTGACCTGTACAGTATCTAGTCAGATTCTATCTGACGTGTTCCTATTTTCAGGAGGATGTTGTGGTATTTCTACTATTTCAACTGTTCTATGACTTCTTCCAGACGTATTACGCTCTGGATGATACCTACTGCCGGGTTCATTCATGAGAAAATGTTCTTGCGGATTATTTTGCTGTTGGTATGACCGACTGTTGTTAGTTGTACGCTGAAAATTGTCCTCGTTATTTTTACGTCTGTCGTAATAGTCATTCCTATACGGTGCATTGCGATAGGAATTGAAATACTGTGTTTTCTGTACATAGTTGTTCCTTTGCTGCCGTGCGTTACTATTTGTTGTACCCTGGACTATACGTGCACGCGGCGTAACATTAAAGCTAGGTTGACCTTGTGTATTACATTGTTGGTTAGGTATGCTAACCGGCTGGTTTTGTTGCTGTTGATGTGAAAAACCTCTATTGTTACTAAAGTGTGGTTCCTGTTGCTGAAAATTTTGACGATATTGATAATCAAAATTTTGTCTGCTATTAAAGTTCTGGTGGTTGTCGTTCCTAAAGCGTCTGTTACCTTTCCTACTGAAATTACGTGTCTGATCATAATTGCTGTATGTTTGTTGGCCTTGGTTGTTATATGAAAAATTTTTGTTTACGAAGGAATAATCTGATTGCTGCACTTCTAAAAGCTGCAGCAGATCCCTGAATGCCGAAATATTTTCTTTTTGCTGACCCGTTAAAAGTGACACTCTTAATGATCGTGGCAATTTAGAAATACATAATTGAATGAGTGCAGATTCACTATATGGCTCACTTAAGTACTGGTTTTGTTGGACCATATGCTCAAAAAATTGCGTGACACTGGGAAAATTTGTATTCTCATAATTTGGTAAACTGATTAGTTGATCTTTAATTCCGCGCTGTGTCGTTTTCGACCAATACGCTGATAGAAAAGCATTCTGAAACTCTTCTACCGAATAGCATTGTCTCGCGATCGGTCTCATAAGAGTTGCCGGTTCGCCTTCCAAAAAACTGCAAATAAATTCAAGTTTATGCGTTACGGGCCAAGTCGGTGGAAAAGCAAAGCTAAATTGTTGTATCCAATCTAGTGGGTGAATCTGTGTTCTGTCATTTCTAAACACTTTAAATTTTCTCACTGATAGAAAATGTTTGTAATCAAAATTATCATCTCTGTATGACGGAACAGGTTCAGGATTGTATGGGAATCTGTTTGACTGTGGCTGTTCTGATTCTAAGTCCCGTACTCTCTGTAAATTACCCAAATTATATGCGCTGCGTGAGTCTGAAAAATGTTCGTAAAGTGGCGTCTGCTGTGATGTGTTATTGACTGAAATATTTTTTATCTCTGTTACCTCTTGCTGTAAACTTGACAATTTTCTACGCAACGTGTTATTAGACGAATCGATCTCATTAATTGTCTGCTGTAAATTTTGAAATTCTGGTGTTTGGTTAAATGAAACCGGTGCAGTATCGTCTGATTTATTGTCATTAGTACTTTCGATAACATCAATACGACTGGCCAATTCATCACATTTTTCAGTCAGTATTTTTACCTGATCATCTGTTTTATAATCAGACGCATTAATCTGTTTTTGCAACTTACGTGTAGTTTCGTTCAGTTTTTTAACATCAGCTTTGACGACGTCGGAATCCTGTGTTAGTTCTACTTGTTCGAGTCTGTCGGTCACTGTTTGAAAATCTGTTGTGTATGTGTCTGTTTTCGATTTAAGATCGGAAATTTCGTCACGTAATTCTGTGTTCGACTGTTTGATGGAATTAATTTCGTCGGACACTGTAGCAATATTGTTGTCTACATATGTTTTTGCCTTCGCAAACATTTTACGTTTATCTTCTTGTCTCTGTGCTGTGATTGTTTCCATGACTTGACGTTTTACTTTATTTTGACCCTGTATAAATTTACGGAAACGCGTATCACTGTTTTGTAGGTGATGATTAAACCGCTCGTCAATTTGAGTGTTCTGTTGTTCGAATTTTGCGTCTATCTTTGCGTCCATTGTGCACGAAAGTTCTGCTGTCATTAATTTAAACTCGTCGCGTAATTGTGTAGCTTTTTCAGAGCATTGTTTACCGACTGCACTTATTTCGTCTCTTAGTGTTTCTGTTGTGGCTGTTTGCATATCCCTTAATTCCTGAGCAACAGATTTAATTTCTTCGCTACTTTTCTTTGAACAAGCCTCAATTTCCTCGCGTAACTGTTCCTTAGTATCATGACACTGCTCGGCAACAGCTCTAATCTGCTCGCTAAGGTGTCTGGACTTGTTGTGTAACTTTTCATTAAGGCTGTCATGTTTTTCATTAAGCTGTTTGATCTGTTCACAAAGCTGTCTGGAATCTTCACTCTGTTGCCTGAAATTTTCTTTAAATTGTTTGTTATCTTCGCTATTTTCATTAAGTTGTTTACTCATTTGTAGCAACAATGCTATAATTGGATCCGACACAGAATTAGCATTTCTATTCTCTGTGCTATTTAATGGTGGATCTAGAATTGTCTCGCTTTCTGTAACCATTTGGTTATTCTGAGATTTACAAAAAGGTTTGCCAGTCGAATGTACACTGTCAGTCACTATTTCGGAATTAAATAAATCCGTCGTACTTTCAGTACACTGTCCATTTTCATTAGAAAAATTTGTCTGTACGTTACTTGAATTTTCCAAACCGGGTGTGTTAAGCTGGGCAGCGCTCATTACAATAGAGCGCCCCGCGTCATCAATTGTCGTTAAGTTAACAGACGACACAATTGAATTCGTCTGTTCATCACTAGGATGATTGTCAGTAAACGGTGGATTGTCATCATTATATTGCGTGTCGCAAGTACTATCGGTGAAGTTGTTTAATTCGGTTACTTCATTCATTATACCTCGCGTTACACTATTAATAGTCTTTCGCGGCATTTTTACACTAATCACAATTATTCACAATGAAACAAAGACAATACAAAATGCAACAAACAAATACAACAAAGAGCAACGAATTGCCGATGATCTGAGGAATGAAAGTCACACAATTAGTAAAAGCGTTGCGCCAAATGCTAATTATATTCAAGCAAATAATAGCAGATATCTGACTGTTTCTTAGAAGATTCTCAAAGAAATACGATCCTGGACCGGATGTCGCCAAGTGTAACCTCCCCGGAGAATTTTGAAAAGACAATTAAAATGTTAATGGGAATAGGGCCAAGTGTAACCTCCGCACAAAAATGTTAGATAAAAATTGTTTTTTTAAATGTTAATGGGAATCGTGCTCAACGTAACCTCCCAGCAAAAATAAAAGAAAAGTCTATGATAATGAAAAAAATGAAATCTCAGTGACACTGAAAACGCAAATAGACCGAAATGTCGATCTTAGGCCCTGTTCTTACCTCAGGAAAATTGCATGTGCTCTTATTTTTTCGCCATAGCTTGGAGGAAATGCATCGCAAAAATTCTTTGAACTTAAGTAAATTTTTTCTTTACGGGAATGCAAGGGAAATTTTCTTTCAATAAAATGTTTGTTTTATTAAAATGCTTGGTTTGAAAACAAAATTATTATTGGGGCGATTCTTGAACAAATTAATTATACTTAAGATCCATTACATTATCAGATGAGCGCAATGCTGTTTCATTACCTTATTTAACAATATACCTCGTCCTGAATCCCGACCATAGAGCCATGTCGACGCCCGCCGACTCATCACACACAACTGCGACTGTCTCTCGCGCGCTAGTAGCACTGACTGCCTCGCAACTGAACTCTCGCGCGGTCAAGCGCAGACTAGCAACGATAAGTAACTCTCTGGTCAGAGATTCTCTCATGGCTCACCATCGCTGTACTGTATAACCTGCATACATACGTGTTTCAATGTTTGTACTTCCTCCTTTCATCAATCAACTGAAGTATTTCTTCTGTTACCCATGGTTTCTTCGCAGCTACCTTCTTTGTACCTATGTTTCCTTCCCAACTTCTGTGATGACACTTTTTAGAGATGTCCATTCCTCTTCAACTGTACTGCGTACTGCGCTATTCCTTATTGCTGTATCTATAGCGTTAGAGAACTTCAAACGTATCTCGTCATTCCTTAGTACTTCCGTATCCCACTTCTTTGCCTATTGATTCTTCCTGACTAATGTCTTGAACTTCAGCCTACTGTACATAACTACTATATTGTGATCTGAGTCTATATCTGCTCCTGGGTACGCCTTACAATCCAGTATCTGATTTCGGAATCTCTGTCTGACCATGATGTAATCTAATTGAAATCTTCCCGTATCTCCCGGCCCTTTCCAAGTATACCCCTCCTCTTGTGATTCTTGAACAGGGTATTCGCTATTGCTAGCTGAAACTTGTTACAGAACTCAATTAGTCTTTCTCCTCTTTCATTCCTTGTCCCAAGCCCATATTCTCCTGTAACCTTTTCTTCTACTCCTTCCCCTACAACTGCATTCCAGTCGCCCATGTATTAGATTTTCGTCCCCCTTTACATACTGCATTACCCTTTCAGTATCCTCATACACTTTCTCTGTCTGTTCATCTTCAACTAGTTATAAAATGTTAATAGTCATCATCAAAAAATAAAGTTACATAATTAATTTTTTGTTTGTCCTCAGAAAGGCGTCTACACTACTGGCAAAATCCCTGCGGAACAGTACCAATAGCACATCGCTAGAGGAATCAAAACAAAATAGGTAAGCTTATTGATAGTGGGCTATCACGCTGTAAAGCGTTTTTAAGGAGAACAACGCTGCAACGTGAGCTGTTTGGAAGTTTACCAATGCACCGACTTATGACAGAGCGGGTAGCCGCCATAGACGTTTCCAGTGTGGTCAAGCAAGTATACATGACGAACAGCGAAGTGGTGAGTCAACTTTCTGTGAAGGACCAGGAATAGCAAGAAAAGTGGAGGCCCTGGTGTTCGAAGACAAGCGTATCGTAATGCAAGTGATAATGGAAGAAGAGAAAAACAGTCATGAATCAGTTTTCAACATCTTGCACTACGTTTTGTGGGTGACAATGGTCGCTCATCGCTGCTTGCGCAACTACCGAACTGAGGCAGGATCAGAAATGTTGGAGCTGTCTCAGTCCAATCCAGGAGACTTCTTTAGCCACCTAATCACCAAGGACGAGTGCTAGCAGCAGAAAGCTCCTGACGAAGTACATAAAAGGCGAATATGTTCCTCTTTAAGAGACTCTGACAGAAAAGTAAGGAATCAGCTGTCTCATTACGCCTTTCTCGCCAAAACGTTTGGCATCCGAACATATTCACGTTGTTTTAACACAGGACACTCTAAATCCATTTACGCAGTCTCGCTTTATAATGAAGCCTTCGTACTCAGAATCTCCCACTCACTGCCACTGTCTATATATGTCTCTCTCTCTCTTCTTTTTCTTCCATTGATTTACAGCACATCCCACTACTACAGTCTCCTCTCTCACGTTCACCGTTGGCTTTTGTCTTTCTTTCTCACTGCCAGTGTCTCCACCACACCTAGACCCTTCAGAAATTGGGGGAGGGGGGGGGGGGAAGCGGGGAGGGGTAGAACTTATACTTTCCCCTATACCCACGTATTTAAAATTTCGGTAGAAAATGCACTATCCCCCATAAATACGCCAGTCTGGATGGATCCAGACTTCCCCGAACTTCATCTGTATTTTTCGTTTCCACTGTCTCCTCTCCCTTTTGCTCCCACTGTTTCTGTCTTCTACAAGGGCGATTCTGGTTGCGGCAGGATCTTCTCACAAAATTTCAGTGACCATCTTTCTCCTCCGAATGTGAAAATATTATTCTGACGCCGACATACATAGTGAAAAACGATCATCATAATAAAATAAGGGAAATCAGAGCTCGCACGGAAAGATATAGATATTCATTTTTCTGCGCTCTTCACGAGAGTGCAGTGACAGAGAATTATGGTGATAGATGTAGATGTGAACATAAATACTCGCAAGGAGCCAACCGTCATCAGCAGTGTACAACCGAAATCTCCTGCCGAGGTCAGGGAAAGCTCTCAGGGCGAAGCGTTGCTGGAAGCTGGAAGTTGTCCAAGCGGGCGTTTCCAACACACAACGGCCCGCCGTTCAGTCTGCAAATGGCACTATCACACACGTTACCGCTTTGCGCTCTCAGATTTTGTCTCGCTCCCCGTATTCTCCAGGCAAGCTTTCCCATAATGCCGGCTAGATGATTTTCGAGAAAGAGTATTTGCGCAGCAAGGTCTCCGCCAAGCCATCTATAGGTAGATAAAACTGTGTTGCATTGAAAGTAAATGCGTAAAGGAGGGCCGGCCGTGGTGGCCGAGCGATTCTAGGCACTTCATTCCGGAACCGCGCGACTGATACTGTCGCAGGTTCGAATCCTGGCTCGGGCATGGATGTGTGTGACGTCCTTAGGTTAATTAGATTTAAGTAGTTCTAAGTTCTAGGGGACTGATGACCTCAGATGTTAAGCCCATAATGCTCAGAGCCATTTGAATTTGTAAAGGAGGATGAAAGACATCAAGTTTCATGGTGTCAGCTTGATCTTTCCAGTGTAAGGATTGAAACACAAGGCGTGTGACCACTAGCAAGTAAACTTCCGCAAGTCGCTTGAAGAAGCTGCTTCTGCAAGTTTCTGGAAGTTGAAATACCCTCAAGTTCTGTCAACTTGCAGAAGTAGCTTACGCAAGTTAGAGGAAACACTACCTAGCATCTTTCAGCAAGCACTTGCGAATTGTCCAATTGTTGGAAGCTTTTCTCAAACGTACAGAAGTTTTACGTGACGAACGCCGATAAGAAAATGTAAGTGTCGAAAAAGAGAATGACGCAAAGAAAATTGGACAGAAACAAATGTGTCATTGGAACCTCTAAACATAACTAACTGGCCACCGTCAGCTTCGAAAGTGCAAAATAAATAGGAGGTACACAATGTGATCAAAAGCATCCGGAAACCTGTCTGAAAATGACTTACAAGTTCGTGGTGCCCTCCATCGGTAATGCTGGAATTATGATGTTGGCCCACCCTTTGCCTTGATGACAGCTTCCACTCTCGCAGGTGCTTGAAGGTTTCTTGGGGAATGGCAGCCCATTCTTCACGGATTGCTGCACTGAGGAGAGGTATCGATGTCGATTGTCGTTGAGGCCTGGCACGAAGTCTTCGTTCCAAAATATCCCAAAGGTGCTCAGTAGGATTCAGGTAAGGACTCTGTGCAGGCCGGTCCATTACAGGAATGTTATTGTCGTGTAGCCACTCCGCCACAGGCCGTGCCTTATGAACAGGTGCTCGATCATGTTGAAAGATGCAATCGCCATTGCCGAATTGCTCTTCAAGAGTGGGAAGCAAGAAGGTGCTTAAAACATCAGTGTAGGACTGTGCTGTGATAGTGCGGCGCCAAACAACAAGGGGTGCAAGCCCCCCTCCATGAAAAACACGACCACACCATAACATCACCGCCACCGAATTTTACTGTTGGCACTACACACCTGGCAGATGACGTTCACCGGTCATTCACCATACCTACACCCTGACCACGGATCACCTCATTGTGTATCGTGATTCAACACTCCACACAATGTTCCACCGTTCAGTCGTCCAATGTTTACGCTCCAAGCGAGGCATCGTTTGGCATTTACCGGCGTGACGTGTGGGTTATGGGCAGCTGCTCGACCATGAAATCCATGTTTTCTCACCTCCCGCCTAGCTGTCATAGTACTTGCAGTGAATCCTGATGCAGTTTGGAATTACTTTGTGACGGTCTGGATAGATGGTTGCCTATTACACATTACGACCTTCTTCAACTGTCGGCGGTCTCTGTCAGTCAACAGACGAGGTAGACCTGTACGCTTTTGTGCTGTACGTGTCCCTTCACGTTTCCACTTCACTATCACATCGGGAACAGTGAACTACGGATGTTTAGGAGTGTGGAAATATCGCGTACAGACGTGTGATTCAAGTGACACCCAATCACCTGACCACGTTCGAAGTCCGTGAGTTCCGCGGAGCGCCTCGTTCTGCTCTCTCACGATGTCTAATGACTACTGAGGTCGCTGATATGGAGTACCTGGCAGTAGGTGGCAGCACAATGCACCTAATATGAAAAAGGTATGTTTATGGTGGTGTCCGGATACTTTTGATCACACAGTGAAGATTGACTGCAGAGACGTTTTTAATTTTTAGTGAAAACATAAACGTTTGTGATAAGTACTATTTGCGAAAATAGAACAATATTTAAAAGCGATCTCTTGGTGATATAGCTTGCTGCACTTTTGTTCCTTGTTTTTGAATGCATTAAATTTGCAATAAAAGTAATAAACGTTGATGGCAAAGGTCGAGGATAGTAAAAAGGCGAGCTTTTCGTGATACAGACTACAACATTTTTGTGCCCTGTTTTCGACTATTTTATTGTACAAGAGACATGAGATTCTTGAAACTTGCTTACGAAATTCTCAGGTAGTTTTTAATCTGGGTAGAGTCTTCTGATTTTTGTTCATTTCATAGCGTTTCTTAATAAGTTACTCGTCTGTTTCCATTTCTTCAGATTTTTCTTTTCTCAGCTTTTTGTTTTCCTCAACCACTTTTCTTCAATAATAATAATAATAATAATAATAATGTTTGGTTGGTTGATTTGATAGAGGGGACCAGACAGCGGGGTCATCGGTCCCATCGGATGAGGGAAGGATGGGGAAGTAGGTCGGCCGTGCCATATCAAAGGAACAAGCCCCGCATTTGCCTGAAACGATTTAGGGAAACCACGGAAAGCCTGAATCAGGATGGCCGGACGCTGGCTTGAACCGTCGTCTTCCCAAATTAGAGTCCAGTGTAATAGCGACAATGCAACAATGATGGTGGCTGCTCTGGTTTCTAACGACAATAGTGTAAAGATCCACATGTCGAACTCTAGTAAAACACTTCTACAAGTACTTACATTAAGTTTGCCGGCCGAAGTGGCCGTGCGGTTAAAGGCGCTGCAGTCTGGAACCGCAAGACCGCTACGGTCGCAGGTTCGAATCCTGCCTCGGGCATGGATGTTTGTGCTGTCCTTAGGTTAGTTAGGTTTAACTAGTTCTAAGTTCTAGGGGACTAATGACCTCAGCAGTTGAGTCCCATAGTGCTCAGAGCCATTTGAACCTTGCATTAAGTTCCTGAGATTAGCTGCCCAAGCGACTTGTGGAAGTAAACCTGTTATAGTCTTTGTTCTACTATAAACACTTTAGCAAGTGCTTGCGGAAGTTACCTGTTGAAGTTACTTGCTTGTGGACACACTTCTTTAGACTACCCGTCGTACAACACTCCGTTTAAAACTGATGATGCAGCTTGGGGTAGCTGTGCGGTCTGAGGCGCCTTGTCACGGATCGCACGGCTCCCCCCCGTCGGAGGTTCGAGTCCTCCCTCGGGCGTGGGTGTGTGTGTTGTTCTTATCGAAAGTTAGTTTAAGTTACATTAAAGTGTGTAAGTCTGGGGACCGATGACCTCAGCAGTTTGGTCCCATGGAACCTTACCACAAATTTCCAAATTAAAAAAAAGAAAGAAAAAGAACTGATGAAGCCTGCCCGGCCAGTTGGTGAATGATTGTTCCTTAAAACTTAGTTGTTAAGTATTTCAACATTTTAACATCTTCGTTTATAAATAATTTATCATTTTTATTGTCAATGCAATCTTGCGCACATTGTTTCACTTTTATACAATTGACCGTATTGGTTATTAGTACATCAGAAGTAAACAAGTGTTAGCGTTCTGCTTACAGGGTCCAGGATGTTACCTTACTTATGTAATCACTGACTTTAAGTGCAGAGGTATACATAAGCTATCAAAAGCAACACTTAACTTGCGAATATCACTTCCTCCTAACAGCACAGTAATGTGTGAGTCCACTCCAAACGATATCCAGCAAGCAGCAGTCGTCGAAAAAACACATATCGATCTACCTTGCCTGCATCTGTAACCTGATAGCACGCAAGGGTAAATTACTCATATGCTGTAATGGCAAGTCATTATGTGGTTTCCGATGCACCAGAATATTCACGGGCCGTGAGTCGAGTCGACGATATATAAGGACCGATCAAAAAGTTCTCGTTCGAAGGCGGCACGGTGCAGAATCGGTACGTCATTCAGGCAAAATCAGCGTCAGCAATGCGACAATTATCCCACAGACGCACCAGAATGAAAATACCCGTTTGATAAAACAACATGTTCCGCTGCGTGAAGAAATGCGCAACCTACTGCTGCACATCCTTCTATCCTTCAAGACCTTTTTTAAGGGATGGAAGGTGTGATAATCGCATGGGAAAAGATCAGAATTATAGGGCAGGTGTTCGAGTGGCTCCCACGTGAGTTGGGCTAACTTCTGCGTTACGACGTTTGTGACATAGGGACGTGCGTCATCACGAAGCAGCATGGAACTTCGCGCACGGTTCCACAACAGCCGTTTTCGACAGACATGCTACCCCATACACATTCTTCTTCCACCGATGGATGTCTACCAGTGTTTATCCTTTGATAGTCAAGGAAGACATAAAAGAACGTTGGTCCTGTTTGGACGCATTTGGTAATAATGTCGCCATTGCTGAAGTGGCCGCATTTACCGCACACACGTCGGAAAGACACGAAAGCCACATTAATCCGTTGCTCACACGTCGCTCCTCCGTACCCGCATGCTACGTTGTATATACTCTGTAGTAACATCCTGAAAAGGAACTTTTTGATCACACCTTATGCAAAAAGATGGCAGCCATGCAACGTGGTACTGTATTATTCATAAGTAATAAAGAATGATCTGGTTGGGACAAGTTGGTTAATACGCATATATATTGTTAGGAAACACAAAAAACTGATTTAAAAACCTACAACACTCCTCGTAACAGCAGGTACGAATTTCAATTTCACAATAAGTAACTGGCATACTACGTTCCCAGTACACAAGTCCAAACAAAGCAATAACTGTTTCATAATTTAGGGGAGGATGATAACGTTGAATTAGCACACCACGGTCTGAAAAGATGGAAAACGTCGCTATTATAAGCTTCACTTCAATCAAGTTTGAGCAGCCTTCGAAGAAGGATGATATCGCATTCCTAATAGCTAAGTAACGGCGAGGAAGCAATGCCGAAATAACCTAACCTCTCCACCTAAACCTCACCACGGCAAGTAACAAATGATCTCGCCCGCTTCTTTCATTACTTTAAAATCTCCACCCCAGCACGGATCGCTACCAGGTGGTCTTGCTCCCAACTCGGAATCTTCAGCATTAGAACACAGAATCGCAAATGCGGTCTCAAACAAAGACGAAGTCGTTGCTTATAAAACTCACAAAGGCTTCCCACTGGTCGAAGCTGACTCCTCAAAGATGTTTAATAGTCTCAGTGGCTGCCCGGAGAGTTTATATCGATCGATCGAAGTTGGGTAAAGGTAAATGCCGAGCAAACTGGAAAGTATAATGCGAATAAATGAAATTACCGAATGAACAGGCAAATTTCAGACAGAAAATTGAGGAAAAACAGAAAATTCACAGTTATTCCCCGAAAGTGAACTGAAAGCAAATTGTACCAGATACAGTGTGTTTGAAGTGAAGTTTTGTATGTTGTCAGTTTCTGGCGAGTAGCGCATTGGCTTTCGAAATGTGACATGCAGCATGTTTTCTAAATGCGGCAAATAACAGTTCACGATAAAAGACGTGTGTTCGAAAGGACACATTTCTGTCGAGCTGAAGACCGCAGTGAATTAATGCCTTGAAAATAAATTGTTTCCGACACAGTCGCATTTATTTCAAACAAAATTATCCTTACATCTGTCGCCGGCCATACTCACGTTATAAAATACAGGAGGTGGTTAAGTATTACCAATGTGGAAACAACGTTATTAATTTCACTGACGAGATTGGATCCGCAACTGTGGGTTTGAAACACGACCTTTATTTTAAACGTTTTTATTGGGTCGCTTTCTTGTCTGCTGGGTGCAAATTTTGCAGTCGATTTTAAACCAACTTCTCGATGAGCTAGAGGTTTGAAACATTCCACATAGTTCAGAAGGGAACTGGATGACAACGCAAAATCAACTAGCTTTCGTGTCTGGTGTGTGGTGGGCGGAACTTCGTTTTTTCTGTCTGTCTGTTCTGTAAAATTTTTACAATGATCTGAAACTAACTTCCCGATGAGCTACAGACTGGAAAGTTTCGATACTGCTCACAACTCGATGACAATACTGTATTAACTCGCTTTCCTGTCTGGTGTGTGGCAGAGGATGCTTCGTGCACAACTGCTATATTCTCCCTTTTCCTGTTGGAGTCGCTAATGTTTCGCGGTAAGAACGCTTTTGTAGTAAGCCCTCTAATGATCTCAATTCCCTCTCATTTTTACTTTCATGCTGTTTTCGTGATACTTACATCCGTAGGATGAAGCAATATACTGGGTGACTCAGGTGACGAAAAATTGAAGTAACCCTGAAATTTATCACATGTCTCTGTTTCGTATAATAATGTTTGAAATCGTCACAAACGCAAGACTAAAAAGCAGAAAATAATTATTTACATTCTCCATCTTCTTCTTTTCTTTCTTGGCTCTACAGCTCGTGATGAGCCTGGGGCTCTCCTACAATTTCCTTCCATCTCTCTCGGTCCTTTGCCAATACTCTCCAGTTTCTGTAGCCCATCTTCCTAAGATCTTCGATTACTCCATCTTCCCATCTGGCTCTTGGTCGGCCACTTCCTCTCTGCCCTCCTGGCTTTCCTTGTAATATTCTTTTTGGATAGTTCTGTATTATTCTTGCGAGCCACATGTCCCACCCACCTCAGTCTGGATGATTTCACTATCCTTCTAATGGGTTGTTCTTTGTATATGGTATACAACTCATGGTTGTATATCCTCCTCCATCTTCCTCTTTCACAGATTGGGCCGATAATTCGTCTAATTACCTTTCTTTTAACTGCATCCAGTGTTTCAATATCTTTAGTTGTTGATGTCCAGGCTTCAGAGGCATATGTAAGCACTGGTCGTATAAGTGATTTATACTTAGTTAATTTCGTGGTACGAGTCAGGAGCCTTGGGGATAGAAGTCTTGTTAGCGCAAAATAGGCTCTGTTGGATATTATTAATCTCTGCTTATAACTGTCGAGCCCAGGTACTTGAAATGTTCAACTCTCTCAAATGTATAATTGCCCATTGTTATTGCATTTGGCATATTTTCTCTATGTGCCTTTCCAGCTGCCATATATTTTGTTTTTTGTTCATTAAGAATTAACCCCATGTCCTAGTGGCCTGTTCAAGAGCTGTAAATGTCTCTTCCATCGCTTTTTGGTTTCTTGCTATTATATTATGAAACGTCCCCTTAGAACAATTATACAAGACTGTGCTTAAACTGACACACAATATTTTTAGCGCAACGCAATCTGACTTTCAAAAATCCCTACAAAAGAATGGCCCTGACTAACATTAACCTATACCTTTCACAAATCACTTACCTCACAAAAATCTCCATTACTCGAACAACTGCAATACAGCGAGCGCCCCTACTGCCAGCTAAATAAAAGATTCAAACTACGGAAGGCACTAACTACTGATAGGCATAGTTAGAAAATGAAAGATTTTAATAGAGAACAAACAATGTATTTACCTCAATAGTGTTCAAAAGTCATAATGTATATAGCGGTTCACGATATCCAGTATTACAAATTTCAAAACTCCGCCATCTCTCTCCTCACATCCACCACTGCTGGCGGCTCACCTCCAACTGCGCAACGCTACGCGCTGTTCACGTCCAGCTGCCCAACACTACAATGGCAGACAACAATGCAAACTAGCCACAGACTGCACACAGCACAGCCAGTGATTTTCATACAGAGAGCGCTACGTGGCGGCGGCGTTACCAATATAAGAACCTAAACAGCCTACATATAAGAACCTAAACAGCCTACTTACAATATCTATGTCATCCGCGTAGGCCAGTATCTGCACTTATTTATAGAAGATCGTTTCTCTGTTCAGAAGGTTTGCGTTTCTCATCACCTTCTCCAGGGCGGCATTAAAGAGAAGGCATGCCAATGCATCGCCTTGTCGCACTCCATTTTTAATACTCAATGTATTGGACATCATTCCTCTTATTCGTACACTACCTTGTGTTTCGCTCATTGTCATCCTCATCAGCCTTACCAACTTTCTCGAGATTCCCAGTTCATCTAGAGCTTGATATAACTGCTCTCTATTTATGCTATCATAAGCTGCTTTGAAATCTATAAAGAGGTGATGCGTGCGTTCGTTTGTTTTTCCCAGGATTTGTCTTAAGATGAATATTTGATCTATAATTGACTTCCCAGGAAGAAATCCGCATTGGTTCGGCCCCGTCTCCCTCTGTATTTGCATAAACGGACTAAAAAGTATAAAATACTCGTAATTTCTCGAAGCCCCATACGTAACCGCATGCAGACAGTGGTGTAAATGTATCCTTGCGAATTTTTGTTAGCTATGACAATACTTGCAAAATTTAAGAGGAAGACCGTGGTGGGGATGCAATAGATAATTCTAAGGGGTGTAGACAGTAACTTCGGTTATCAGTCCAGTCTCGAGTCCACGTTAGCACCAATTCCACGAAGAAGCGACCAAAAAATCCATTAACACCTCTGACTAGGGGTGGATTACGAATCGTATTTTGGTTCCTTATTCACTACTAGACGCCTCAGCTGTTCAAATTCCGTGGAACTCGTCTCTGCCGTAATTTTGAGCCATCAGTCACCCTTCTGGGTGGCGCGACGTGGGACGAACACTCGGGGTGTTCCGCCGCAAGACAATTAGCGTCACCTCGGATGGTGGGAGACAGACTGTGGCTTTGTCTCACGCAGGAATCTCGCGTCTGCGCTTCCCGGAAACCATTTGCGCCAGACGCACTCTCCCGGTGAGCACAAAATGAGTTCCGCCGCCTCCCTCGTGCCCTCCTACGCAGTTAATCAGGGTGGTCGTAACTGTCGCCGCCCCCAGGGCCGACTCGCCTATTCAGGAGAATCAAGTCGTTGAAGCAGCAGAGGGGAACACACAGACAGCACGGGACCGGGAGGTCACTGGGACACCGAGACTCGGGGTGGCCCCAGGCGGATCGGCTTTCTGGCCGACTGGGACGCGCGCGCGGTCGTCCCACTGCCGTGTCTTATAAACGCGCCCTCACCCAGAACCCCCCCGCCCCCTTCCTCCGATATTTTTTGTGACATTTTGGGAAGGTCGGCGTTTCCCGGACGTTGCGCCGCGGCGTCGCTCCGACACTTTTACTGCCGGGAGTATAATAATTTCTGATAGTTACACCGCCTCCGGATGACGGGTATTAAAATTGTTTTCATGCGAGGCGGGCTCGTAAAATTATATAGATATCACGGCCTTAATTCCCGCGGCAGCACGGCCCGGGGGCCGGACCAGTCGCCGTTGCGTGGGTGCCGGCCGGCGCTGCCGACGGGTTCTCATCGCTGCTCTAGGGCTGTTGTTAAGGCTAACTAGGGAAGTTTTCATAAACAATGCACTTTCTGTTTCTGGGTACGTGGATGATATGTGCGTGCCACGAGTGCGTACGAAGTGTGTTCGAAATGCGATGGGAATTTTGTATTTCCGCCTGTTGCATTGGTCCGATTCGAGGGATTTGTTGTTGTTGCTGTCTTAGTGAACAAGTCTGAAAATTATTTTTAAAGTGTTATCCGTATCGAATATTTAGTCTGTTGTCAGATGCAAGTTACAAGGGCTGTTCGGAAAGTAGGGTCCGATCGGTCGCGAAATGGAAACCACAGTGAAAATCAAAAACTTTTTATTCGCAACAGTTAGCCAGACCTTCCAGCTACCCCTCTAAATAGTCGCCCCTCCGACCTAGACACTTGTCGTAGTTTTGTACAAACTTTCCAGTATCCTCGTGACAGAAAGCAACCTCCCATGCTTTCCGCCAATTCTCTACGCTGAGCTGCGTTTCGTTGTTTGTGCCAAAATGTCGTTCATGTGAGCAGAGATGAACGACAGAGGGAGCCAATTAAGGACTGTATGACGGGTATTCAAACACTTCCCATCGGAAACGATGCAGGAGTATCTTCATTACCCCTGCAGAATGCGGCTGAAAATTATCTTGTAGAAAGAAGCGCATTACATTTGTGTTACGTGGGCGGTATAGCTTCAGACGCAATCCCTCACCAGATCCACATACTTCGTGGTAGACCCTGTATTTTTATGAATTTTTACGTGATCACTTTGCGCTCTGAAATGAAAAGAGCGACGTCAAGCGATCGACAGACACACTAAAGACACTACCCAACACATCTGTCCAAAGTTTCTTCGGATTTTCACAGTGGTTTCCATTTGGCGTCGAATCGGACCTTACTTTCCAAATAAGCCTCGTACATGTATTTGGTAGTATTAGCGACTGTTTATTTACTATAAAAATGGATCACAGAACTTATGTACTTTAAAGTATTAGAAATGTTTAATATTGCTTTCGATGTGTTCACCACGAGTAAAACAAACATTTACTGATGTTATTAACATTTCGAAGAAGGCCATCAAGATACTGAAGCTGACAAACGCCTGGTCTCCTTAATACACCAAGCGATGAAATCGTGTAAAAAGTCAAAGAAATGTTTTCGAAAAAAAATCGAAGTCGCGGATGACGCTGCTATAACAGCTGGCTGATGCCAGATAAGTCTGGCACAAAACGTGTCGCAGTAAAATTGTTGACTTTAGAACAAAAACAATGGCGATTGTAAGTCGCTCTGGAGTCGCTAGATAAATGATCAGCCATTGGAAACTATGTTATAAATGGATGTTCCATTATTTGAAGATTTGGAGTGGGGTCTGGCTGCTGGTGAACAGGATAAGTACAAAATGCGTAAAAAAATTTCATAGGTTTTTCCACCGTAACTGGACTTCAAGGCCAGCAATGATATGGAAAATATTGTTCTAGGTGATTTCATCGTAAATGTTTCGAAAATAAACGACTCGTCATATGCTATAGATACAGTATAGATCCAAAAAGCGATATTTAATTAGTTTTTTACGGGAAATGAAGTACTGCAATGAAATCGGCCAGTTGTTTACTCACGTAAAACATGGAATTATAGGTAATAAATAATAAGAGTAATAAATTAAAACGTAATGCCTGATGCTGAAGACTTATTGCATGACCAGTGAAAATTTCGTAAGTGGTAAACTTCTTTCCATTCGTTATTTTGTGGTGGGTGTCAGTGAGGAAAAATTCCGACAGGGTTTGAAAATATATGTAATGTTAACCTGAAGTCGCCATGTGTTCTCACACTCATATAATGAAGGAATATAGTATCGATCATTTGCGCGGCCTCAGTTACGCTGCCTCAAGACACATACACAATTCCTAACTTTGATACTCGACTCACTGTTTTCAAACTTTAACTAAAGATTACACCTATTAATGAGCAGATTATGTGAGCACCTGAAACTTTTAAATTCAGTCAACATTTGTATGACATACTGGTAATAAAATTTCTATTGCCACTAGAATAGGCGAGCTGCAACTGGATTTGGATGAAAGTTTCAGTGGTTAGTAATATGGTCGAAATTCCAGAATGAAATTTTCACTCTGCAGCAGAGTATGCGCTGATATGAACAGATTGAAATTGTGTGCCGCATTGAGACTCGACCTCGGGACCTTTGCCTTTCGCGGGCAAGTGCTCTACCGAAAGCGCTACATCATCACGAATCACGACCCGTCCTCCCAGTTGTAGTTCCACCATACCCTATCTCCTACTTTCCAACTTCAAAACTCCTGTGAAAGTTGTAGGACTAGCACTCCTAGAAAAATGAGATGGGGGACACCTGGCTTAGCCACAGCCTAGGGGATGTTTGTGGTCCCAAGTTCGAGTCTCGGCTCGGCACACAGCTTTAATCAGACAGGAAATGTCATGGTAGAAACTCCTACTTAATAACACGTTTACCTATGTTGTCGATGACCCATTTTTCTTTGTTTCCTCTTCTATGAGGTAGATTCTCGAAGCTCACACCATTCCGCATCGTGCCACTACAGCCATAAGTTGCATAACTTTTGATTTTAACGTTTTGACTTACCGTTCTGTCACATTTTCCTTTGGCACTGTCGCTGTCACAGCCAATAAATTTACTGTTGTTAATAGTAAGCCATCGTGGCTGCCAATATTCACAAGGCATAGGCGTTTCCATGAAGTTTCGAATGCAGTTAGAAAAGGACGTCGTCCCATTTGTTGCAATATCTCAGCTGACGCAAGAGTTGAGAGTATTACCTAAGAAACAAAATTAAGTGCCCGTCTGCCTACTATTATCTGCGGAAAACTCTTTTTCGATATTTAGAATCGCTCTCGTACAAAAGGGGTACAAGTATTTCGATGATTTTCAATTGCAACTACGTGCTCCATGTGGCACAACCGTTCTGTGTTTTAGGTAACTTGACACTTTTGCCTGTCTATTTCTTTCACGTAATTTACCACTACAAATAAATTAGATGATACGGAGTAATTGATAGGTTTGGTTTTCGTTATTCTGCTTTTAGATGAAAAGAAGGCCTTTTGTGACTGAATTGGACAATTGTAGTAAAATAAAAAATAAGTCTTTCTAGACTGTAACTTACTGTGCTTGTAACATTTTTATATCTGTCTTTTGTTGGCGGTGGCCCATACACTAATGGTAGTCCTTGACTAGTAGTCAAAAAGTCTCACGCCCCGGGTTCGAACCGAGCCCCTGCTTAAATTTTCAATAAAGTTCGTCAGTTATGTCGACCAAAGACTCCCAGTTTAAGGCTACTGTCAACGGCCTTATCAAAGGGGGCAGAAGAGCGGACAATTTAATGGCAATCTCTTACCCCTGAGGTGGGAAAAAAGTCGCCAGTGATCAACCTCCGTGAGGCTTCAGAAGGCAAAGGGAACCGCTGCATTCAAAACACATTATATGTATTCACAGAAAAAGTCGCCTGTAATTGAAAAAATGTCATGATAACCTCTTCATTGGTAAAAGATTTCAGTTTAGTCCCCCCACTCGTATCTCTGGTCAGAGACTGCGAAGGGGAGGTGACCAAGAGAAAGAAATAAGAGGAAGCAAAGAAACGATAGCATTCTAGAAGTTGAAGCGTGGAAGGTCATAAATTCGAATGTGGTAGGGAAGCTAGAAAATCTGGAAAGGGAAACGCAAAGACTCAAAGTAGAGATAGTGAAGCCCAGTGAAGTGAAATGGAAAGGTGATAAGGGTCTGGTCAAACGATTATACAGCAAATTCAACAACAGTAGAAAACGGTTTAGTGAGAGCAAGATGCGTTATGAGTAACAAGGTAGGGAAGAGGATAAGTAATTCTGAGTAGTTCAGTGACAGGGTTGCTCTTTTACCAGAATCGACAGTATACCAATGCCAACAACAATAGTTCAAATACACATGTCAATGTCACAACCAGAAGATGAAGAGGTAACAAAAATATGTGAGGACATTGTAAAGTATGTAAATAAAGGTGAAAATTAATAAAAATAGGGGATTCGAACGCGGTAGTAGCGGAAAGAAGAGAAGAAAGAATTAGGGGAGAAAATAGGATAGTTACTAGGAATGAGAGAGAAGAAAGGCTAATAGAGACCTGCGATAAACTAATAACAGCGAATATACTGTTTAAAAGCCGTCAGAGGAAGGGTTATTACTTGGAAAAGGCTCAGAGACACGAGAAGATTCCAGCTGTATTAAACGAGTCAGACAGAGATTCCGAAATCAGATACTGAATTACAATGCGTATCCTGGAGCAGATATAGACTCAGATCACAATTTAGTTACGATGAAGAGTAGGCTGCAGTTTAAGAGAACCGTTGGAAAGAATCAATGTGGAAAGAAGTAGGACACTAAGGAATGATTAGATGCGTTTGAAGATCTCTAAGGCTGTAGAAATTACGTTAATGAATACTACTGTAGGCATTTCAGCTGAAGAAGAATGACATATCTAAAAAGGGCTGTTACAGAAAGTGGACAGACAAACCTAGATAAAAAGGAGGCAACGGCAAGGAGGGAATGTCAAATTGCAAATTTCCTTTTTCCGATATTGTTTCACTTTCAGTCATCACACGAATGTTAAAATATCAGTAACGAAATAAGTGACCGTGGGGCCGAATATAAATTAAAATGTCTCAACAGAGGACAAACCGCTGAAAATGGTTGGGGACCTAGGGTATGCGGAAGATCTTGTTCATCTTCTAGCAGCAATGTAGCCTACCTCAGGTCTCTGGAGGATCAAAGTGTTCCTACAGATTGTAGAAACACGCAGGTCATTTCGGTTTTCAAGAATAGTGGTCGAACAGACGCACACAGCTAGAAACCTGTATCGTTGAAGTAAACCTGTTGTAGAATTTTAGGGCAGATTTTATGCTTGTCTATCATGACCTATCTTTAGGCCGAATATCTTCTACGTAATGAACGTGGACTCTGCAACAACGATCTTGTGGAGCTCAGCTCAAATATATTCGTCCACGAAACCCAGAAGGCACTAGATACCGGCGCCTACGTTGATGTGATGTTCCTTTGGCTACATTCAGTACTGTTCAGCACTACTGCACAATGAACAAGATACGAGAGCAGACCAACTCTGTGATTAAATTGAGATATTTCTAGTAAGCACAACATAGGAGAGAAATATTCAGACGTAAGAACTTCTTTGGCAACATACCAAGGGAGTGCAATAGCATCATTACTTTTCACAATATGTATAAATAACAAAAAGCATAACATGAAAGTAGAAGTAACAAACTTCAAAATGCCACGATCGTTGCAGTAGGGTATTAATTCAGGTTACCGGTTTCGCAAACTATGTTGCCTCTTCGGATCTTGTGCACTAAATTTCAAAGCATCTCGTCGATGTGTACAGTAATTCGTATCACATAGTAAACAAACTTTCCCAGAACATGCATGGCACAGTATATCGGCATGTCAGAAGTAAAACAGAGAGAATCCGTATTTGACTTTTAAGCGAGCGTGAACATGTATATTCGGTGCATTTTGTACGATATTTTATGTGGTTGTTTTACTTTTGACATGCCGACATACTATGCCATGCAAGTTCTGGGAATGTCTGTTTATTATGTGACACAAATTGTTGAACTCATGGATGAGATTCTTTGAAATATAATGCAGAAGATCCGAAGATGGCAACTTAATTTGACGAAATCGGTAATCTGAATAAATGTTCTAGTAAAGCAATCGTGGAATTTTGAAGTTTGTTACTCCTATTTCCACATCAGTCTAGACCGCCCCCAGAGTGGAACAGCATCAAGCTTATACGAAGTGCATAACGTTGGAAGTTCCGTGACATAATTCGTGGATGAAGCTGGTGTTTGCAGATAATAAATCGCAATGGTAGAAGATCAGTGCTTGGCCCAGATAAAGATGCAGGGTACTGAGCACAGATAAGCAGAAAGGCCCTTCATTGTATAATTTTACAACTGATGAAGAATCGGCCAAACGATGTAAACGTGCGAGGTGCCGGGGCTAGCAGTGTATTTAACACTAAATTCTTCTAGAATCTACATATGTAAATGATGCTCTAAGCCCCCGTATTCTAACTCCGACTTTTGCTGTTGCACATGGATTAAAAAGAAACGCGAACTGACTGTAATCGACCCTGAAAGTGGAGTAGAAGAGTTTGGCACCTGCAATAATTTAATTTGATAAATAAGTTAAATAAAGGAAAGTTTCATTAACATAGTGAGAAATGATAGGGTTGCTCTACCGATTAACAGAATGAACATTTTGTCCAAAATAACAATATGATTTATTATGACTAAACTCAAAATAATAAACAAAAACACATGAAACATTTACAATACATCAAATTGGCTCAAATTGGATACTCAAATAAATGCTGTGAAGGTGAAGTTGTCCCTAAACTAGATTGTGACATTTATGACGAAGTGGTATGTTACTTAAAATCCGTCCTGATTGCAAATTTTTTTATTCATATGACCGGTTTTGGTTCATTCAGAACCATCTTCAGATCTGATATTTCAGTTACAGGAGTAACCCGTCCAAATCCAGCAACTTATGTGACGTAGCACGTGAAAGTTGCTGGATTTGGACGGGTTACTCCTGTAACTGAAATATCAGATCTGAAGATGGTTCTGAATTAACCGAAACCGGTCATATGAATAAAAAATTTGCAATCAAGACGGATTTTAAGTAACATTATAAAATCACTGATTGCTGTTATCCCATAAGACATTATGTCTGTTTTTGCGAAGTGGTATGTGGAGCCAATTCCTTGCAACTCAAATCTTAAGAGAGATATACAGCCAACCCAACATTAATTGCTGCTACATTAGTGAGAACTCAGCCAATGAACACCCAAGACAGAACAAAGTTAGAAAAGACAAACGGGCGCGCTCTGCTGAGCTCTGATTATCGCCTAGCAAAATTGCCTGCTTTGCCGGTGCTGCGGACGTACATTACCAAGCTGTCTTCTTAACTGCACGGACACGATCTGGCATACCGGAGGCGATGGCTGGTTGCTTCGACGTCCCGTCGTGGTGATGATAATGTCGCGAGTATAGCCCGAAACAAATTATCCTGGTCTGGTTGTTCCAGACTAAAGACTTCCTAGCAATACAAATGCGCCTCTGAGGGAAACTAAGAAGGCTCGCCACACAATCACTGACGGTACAGTGATTGATTTTAACAAGCGAAGTCACACAGTAACTCCGATACAGTCAACTTTAACCAAAACTGCTCAAGACAAACAACATAGGCCTCTTGTACGCAGAACGCTCAATTGCCAACTGTACTCGGAAAGTTACATTGAAGTCGAGACTTCAGCAACTTTGTCAAACAGTTACAATTAAATATAAGTATATAAGACAGCCAACGGAAGACAGGCTGTCCAGAGCAGCGAGAGCTCAGTCTTGTAACCTACTCCAACTGAAAGGCGAGAGCCGACCACCACAAGAGCACCCATACAAACCGAACACAGAACATTCCTACCCCCACGACAGTGACCGTGGTTAACCGTTCCAATCATGAACTCGAAAACCGGCGGAAAATTCCACTCTATTGCCGAAGCACTACCATTCCACCAATGGAGATTCTTGGCGCCAATTTCTGCGCCGATTTTGCTACGTCACGGAGCTATTCCCGGAGCAAGCCAATCACAGTTACGATTTCGCAGAAAACGCGGGAATTTGCCCGCCAAGACTGCCTGGGTACACAAGCAATTCCCACGCCTCGCTGGTAGCCCGCCAGAAAGTGTTTTCGCTAAGTTTCTGCGAAGTAACGGAACCTCTAGCCCAGCCGCTCCTTCAGGCCCCTGCGGGCGTGTCTCCACCGCTATTATGACAATGTTGGCGTCTGGAATGCATTCACTCGACTCCCGTCGGCTTAACCCTCTCAAGATCAGCACAGTCCGCCTGTCACCGGACCACCCGGGTGATGAGAGACACTGCGTGGGAAGTCCGCGTGTGAAGGAATAGCAACTTTTCACCACATGCAATTAGAGAGGAAAATCGAATTACCCAGAGTAAGCTACAAATATGAGAGGGGGCTTCTGCCACCTCTCAAACGTATAGGAACGTCATTAATTGATTTCTGCAGGAAATTCACAGGTACATTTCCGAGGACAATTGTGATTCTCTCCTGTAGTTTATTCAGTGGGTTTGTTTGATTCACCTCTTTTTTTGGTCCATCCTCACAAGAAGAAGTCACAAGGGGTGACACAGTTTCTCGGAGGCCATTCACGGGGTCCTCGCCGTTCCAGCCAACCTCCAGGAAAGTGTTCGTCCAGCCATGAACTATGCCGGCAAAATCAGATGGTGCTCCGCCTTGCGGGAAAAGGATATCCGCAACAATGTTTCATTGTGATAATAGTGGCCACACATATTCATTCATCATCTGACGATACCGGTCGCTGTTCATGGAGTCACGCAATACGAATGGCCCAACGGGACGATCTGCGGTCATACTGCACCAGACTGTCAATTTTCGTTGAATATGTGAATTTTAAAACGTCATTCCTGGATTTATTTTTGCCCAATAGTGGCAGTTGTATCAACTGACGAATCCCCAAACGGGAAACACTGCCTCATCGCTCCAAAGCATGGTCTTGATCATATCCGGCCAAGCGTTCTGCCATGACAACATAGCTTCCCCATGTTCCATCCGACTATCACAATCCTCCAGTGATAACTCCTGTACCTAATAAGGGTTCGAGAGTTTCCAGATCAGATCTTCGTTTAATACAGCACGCTTCGTGTGATTTACCAGGAGTGCCACTACATTTTCTGGAGATCGCGCCACGGAATGTCGTCGTCCTCGTAGTTTATTCACGGCTTTAGCGTCAAGTAGGGCATGTCCATGAAAACCCTGCCACTATCACTGAACAAGGGCTGCAGATCGCCACACTACGAACCGCGAAGCGATCTGCGCGCTCTTATAAAATGAACTTCCCTGCCATCTCGTCGTTCACCGTAAGAAGATGCTACAGACGGTCAACATATTCGCTGAGATCCTGTAACAAAACACAATAACGATCATTAATAAATATCAGGGATCACGAAACGTACGGATATTTAAAACTAGGCAGCAACTTCACACCCACCCTGCATTACTTCATCCTATGTTATCTCACGAAAAGACTATAAAGGAAACATTAGATAACTTCATACATACACGGAAGCTTATCGACAATCGTTCTTTCCACGGAACTGACAGCCCTTAAAATTCTCGTGACTGTTAAAGTCTCGTTGCGTCACCATGAGTGAGCAAGATAGAGGTGCGTTTCATCCTCACGATAAATTAACCAATACAAGAACACGGCGAATTGTAAAAAAGGCATGTGAGAAGACGAACAGAGAATACGTGTACTGCCATACGTTCTTGTATCAATGCGAAGTCTCTTACATCGGTTCATCCCTACGTTGGAAGGCTGGAGGGAGTATTTTGGCAGCGCTGCCTGCCATCTATATATAAAGGACAACATAAAACGGTTGCAATATAACTTAAATAGCATTGTTAAAGAACTTGACTCCTGAGGAGGATCAGTTGGTCCTCCATTCGTTGTTAATTGGATGACGCGTTCTACAGGGGGAGGGCGCAACGTCGCAAAAAGGTACCCTTATTACCTCCGTACAAGTTTCCGACGGACGAGGTCGATGCTGAACAATACAGCCGCAGTGGCAGGATCCGACATTTCGTTTTACTCGTCACGTCTGAAGCAATTAAGCTTTGTGAGACAGGGGCTGTATACCGCTGCAGATGTGTGTGTCCGATTGGGAACATTACTTTCCCAGGTCTCGTCGCTGTTCGCACCGTGTTAAAAGCGAGAGTAATTGGACCGAACAAAGCTTGTTCCTTAAGTACCTGCAATATATCTTCTTTTCTTATGCTGAAGTCTCATGGCCCTCCTTGCTTTCCCGCCTGGTGCACGGACGAAGGACTTCTGTTCGATCACAAGGGAGTCTATTATTTTCTTTCCCGCCGAGTTCCTTAGGACACGCCGTACGGTGCTCTTTTTGAAACCCGTCGAGATAGTGTTTGTAGCAGTCACGGTCGATCTATCTTTCTGCGTCCTGCAGACAATTCCCAGTCTGGAAACGGTTTCGTGTCCGTTAGAATAAGTCGCTTTTATCTGTATATATGCTAGCCGTAAAAATGAAATACATTTCCTCTTTAACTGCATGTATGTGATAGTTAATAATTTCTAGAAGCTGTGTCAGATGAGATGAGTAAAGCTATTTGAGGCGAGTTCGAAACGAAATGCATCAGAAGATGATTCTGTTTTACTAGACATGTTTAGAACTGGAGGCAAAGTTGTACGAAAGGAACTTTCTGGAATTCTTTACTGAATTTTGTGCAGAAGAAACGGTTCCCCAGAATGGAAAGCCCTCTGATTATTCAGCTTCATACAAAAGGAGATGGACAAGATTCGAAGAACTGTAGAGTGGCAGAGGAGACATCCCCAGCACCATTCGTACTTCGCTTTCCTGCTCCATTATGGATAGACAATGGACAGTAAGCCTCCATTCCGTAATGTACAAAATAGCACGAACCATACAGAAAAATTCTGGATTTTAATTAATAAATGGACGAGTAGGTTCGAGAAGCTTATATGTAGGGTGAACCTTTGAGTACAGATTTATTAGATTTTGAGGATGCTTCTGACTCAGTTTCAGCAACAACTGTACTAAGAGTCTTTGAGAAGTAGGGTTATATTAGATTAGATTTACTTTCATTCTATTTGATCCGTAGTGAGAAGGTCCTCCAGAATGTAGAACATGTCAGAAAAACAACAATACATGAAAAATATTTACAAGTCAAACAAATAAGGTAATGTACCATTCCACAGGTCCCAAGTGGAATGATTGTCATTTTTTAATGAACAACATATGAAAGAATCATTATACAAATACTAATGCAATGAATTTAAAATAAAAAAGTTTTATTTATTTATTTATAAGGTAATAAACGTGTAATACAACTACTATAATACTTATTTACAATGAACACATTACTGCTCTGATATATATATATATATATATATATATATATATATATATATATATATATATCAGTTGGTTCTACTGAGAAATTCATCAATGGAGTAGAAGGAGTTGGCCACCAATAAATCCTTTAGGCTCGTCTTAAACTGAATTTCATTGGTTGTTAAGCTTTTTATGGTTGCTGGCAAGTTATTGAAAATGTGTGTTCCTGAATAATGCACACTTTTTGTACGAGACTAATTGACTTTAAATCCTTGTGAAGCTTATTCTTATTTCTAGTATTGATTCCATGAATTGAGCTGTTGGTTTGAAAAAGTGATATATTGTGAATTACAAACTTCATTAAAGAATAAATATATTGGGGAGCAGTAATTAGCATCCGTAGTTCCCTAAACAGGCTTCTGCAGGATGTTCTTGAGTTCACACCACAGATAACTCATATTGCACGTCTTTGTGTCCGGAAAACTTTAGCTTGGCTTGATGAATTACCCCAAAAAACAATCCCATATGACATTATGGAAAGAAAGTAAGCATAGTATGCCAGCTTTTTCATTTTTATATCCGTTATGTCTGACACAATTCGCATTGCAAATAGAGGTTTGTTAAGACGCTTCTGCAGTTCTGTCGTGTGATTTTCCCAGTTTAATTTATTGTCAAGCTGTAATCCCAAGAATTTAACACTGTCCACTTCTTCTATCTGCTTGGCATCATATGTTAGGCATATTATCGTGGAACAGCCCTTACATTGATTCAACGTCTAATTCTCACTTAATATGATATCCTTCCCATTTGAAAAATAGTTGCACCCAAGATGGCGGCTTCCAAAATGGCCACTACGTTGCTAACAGAGCCCAAGAGGTGACCTGCAGGTGATGCCATGCCTTTGATATCGACTGAGTTTTGTCGCGAGTGTGGCAATTCGATCTTGAAGCAAATCAAACATCGACAACACGCTAAATCTAAGTTTTCAAACCACAACTACGCAGAGAATAGAGGAAGGCGTGTTTTAAGATGAGCATCTGGCACAGAAAAGGATGGAAGTTACGTGTGCTCTACACTGATGAATTCTGCAGTTCTCGTCCATGACATTGGCAAGAGGCATAGTTAACTGCTCTCCCCCCCCCCCCCCTCCCACCCGCGCCTCTTCACCCGTGTACATTTTTTGCGGTGGGAAGGGAAAATCAAGTTAGAATCAATCGGCGCCCGGCTGCCGTATCGAGAGGTAATTTTGAATTCGGCGGGTGGCTCCTATCCGGAGGGAATCTTGCTGTACGCGTTCTAGCGCCCTTCTTGTGCTTTCCGGCACACGTTGCTGTACCTGGTAAGTTCGCAGTCTGTAGTAGCGCGATCCACATTCATGGCAGCGCCCTTACTTGTGTGTTTTCTTTATTCATTCTTAATATATAGCGTGTATCATATTGATCTCACGTTTGTGAAACAAAATTGGTGCAGCAAACATGGGCCCTGAAAGTAGCTGTCTACGACATAATTGTGAATGCGTGGTTACGAACTGCTACCGCCTTCTATACTAAATGTTGCCTAGTTAGTACAAATGTGTTTTAGGCGTAAACTATTTCATTTTAGTCTTCATGTAATTGGGCTCAAATTTCTCACGTGACGTATTCTTTGGGAATGTGAGAGACGCATAATGCGACAAAGCCAAATGTAAGACGGCTAATGTAAGACGACCAATGTGCCGATATGGTCCGAGATCTACTTGCAGAGCAGAGCTGTACCCTAGTCTCCAGGATCTCCAGAACTCTGTCTTTGGTCATCTCGAAAGTGAAGTGCACAACACTCCAGCTGATGAGGTTGGAGAACTGGGACAGCAAGTTGTACACTCCTGTCAAACTTTTGAGATGGCAGGGCTGTTTGAAAGAATTCGTAAATCACTGAAGACTCGAGTGCAGCATTGTATCCAGATGCGAGAAAGACAAGTGGAATATCATTAACATACGAGTACACAAGAGCACAGTGAACTCTAACGTGCAACGTGCTGAAGTAGTAATTTGACATTTGTTAAGGTAGGGCAGGAAGAGCTAAAAGATAGAGACTTAATCAAAAAGTTTTCTTTTCAAATACACTGTCGGAAAAAAATACTACCCCATTTTAGAAGTTTCCAATTCACTCAGGTTTGTTATTGCAAAAGTGCATATTCAAAAAAATGGTTCAAATGGCTCTGAGCACTATGGGACTTAACTTCTGAGGTCATCAGTCCCATAAAACGTAGAACTACTTAAATCTAACTAACCTTAGGACCACGAATGAGATTTTCACTCTGCAGCGGAGTGTGCGCTGATATGAAACTTCCTGGCAGATTAAAACTGTGTGCCCGACCGAGACTCGAACTCGGGACCTTTGCCTTTCGCGGGCAAGTTCTCTACCATCTGAGCTACCGAAGCACAACTCACGCCCGGCACTCACAGCTTTACTTCTGCCAGTATCTCGTCTCCTACCTTCCAAACTTTACAGAAGCTCTCCTGCGAACCTTGCAGATCTAGCACTCCTGAAAGAAAGGATATTGCGGAGACATGGCTTAGCCACAGCCTGGGGGAGGTTTCCAGAGTGAGATTTTCACTCTGCAGCGGAGTGTGCGTTGATATGAAACTTCCTGGCAGATTAAAACTGTGTGCCCGACCGAGACTCGAACTCGGGACCTTTGCCTTTCGCGGGCAAGTTCTCTACCATCTGAGCTACCGAAGCACGACTCACGCCCGGTTCTCACAGCTTCGGTAGCTCCCGAGTTCGAGTCTCTGTCGGGCACACAGTTTTAATCTGCCAGGAAGTTTCATAACCTTAGGACATCACACACATCCATGCCGGAGGCAGGATTCGAACCTTCGACCGTAGCGGTTCCAGACTGTAGCGCCTAGAACAGCTCGGCCATCCCGGCCGGCAAAAATGCATATTGACCACATGCAATGATTACATTTACACATCAATAGTACAAGAGCTTCTTATGTACCAGGTATCGATCGATTCTGAAACACTCATATTAGAATGTGCTGTAGCCTCCATGGGCGGCAACGTAGGCAAGTTATGTCGTGGGATACGTTATGCCACGCCTGTTCGACCTGTTCACGGAGTTCTGTAAGAGTTGTTAGCTGACAAGTCGCACGAGTCACTTCTCGTCTCATCAAACTCTACACGTGTTCAATTGGAAACAGATTCGGAGATAATGGATCGTAATGGCCAGGGAAGTTACTGCACGTCTTCCAGAAAACATAGAGGCTAACAAAAAAATGGCTCTGAGCACTATGGGACTTAACATCTATGGTCGTCAGTCCCCTAGAACTTAGAACTACTTAAACCTAACTAACCTAAGGACAGCACACAACACCCAGCCATCACGAGGCAGAGAAAATCCCTGATCCCGCCGGGAATCGAACCCGGGAACCCGGGCGTGGGAAGCGAGAACTCCACCGCACGACCACGAGATGCGGGCAGAGGCTAACAGACAGTGTGGGCGAGCATTCTCCTGCTGGAACAAGACATCATCTTCCAGTTGTAAGAACTGCAAAAGAACAGGACTGACAACAACCTGCACGTGCCTAGGGCTGGTTAGTGTCCCGTCCAGAAAAACTAAAAGTGAACGAGAGTTGTAGCTTATCGTAGTCAGACCATAAGGCCTAGGGTGGGACCAGTGAGTCTTGGACGAATGCAATCTACGGGATAGCACTCATCAGGTTCGTCAAAGTGATCGTGTGAAGGCACCAGTCGAGCCGCACATCTTGTGGCATGAGTGGAAGACGGGTTAGAGGTGTGTGTGCTCGTAGTCTCACTGCTAACATCCGGTTCGCAACAGATCGTGTTGACACATTTGGGCTCAGAAGCTCCCATACCTGTGCTGTGGTGAAGGGTATCAGGCGGATGCCATATTCCTTGACTTCCGGAAAGCGTTTGACTCGGTGCCCCACTGCAGACTCCTAACTAAGGTACGAGTATATGGGATTGGTTCCCAAGTATGTGAGTCGCTCGACGACTTCTTAAGTAATAGAACCCAGTAGGTTGTCCTCGATGGTGAGTGTTCATCGGAGATGAGGGTATCCTCCGGAGTGCCCCAGGGAAGTGTGGTAGGTCCGCTGTTGTTTTCTATCTACATAAGTGATCTTTTGGATAGGGTGGATAGCAATGTGCGGCTGTTTGCTGATGATGCTGTGGTGTTCGGGAAGGTGTCGTCGTTGAGTGACTGTAGGAGGATACAAGTTGACTTGGACAGGATTTGTGATTGGTGTAAAGAATGGCAGCTAACTCTAAATATAGATAAATGTAAATTAATGCAGATGAATAGGAAAAAGAATCCTGTAATGTTTGAATACTCCATTAGTAATGTAGTGCTTGACACAGTCACGTCGATTAAATATTTGGGCGTAACATTGCAGAGCGATATGAAGTGGGAGAAGCATGTAATGGCAGTTGTGGGGAAGGCGGATAGTCGTCTTCGGTTCATTGGCAGAATTTTGGGAAGATGTGGTTCATCTGTAAAGGAGACGGCTAATAAAACACTAATACGACCTATTCTTGAGTACTGCTCGAGCGTTTGGGATCCCTATCAGGTCGGATTGAGGGAGGACATAGAAGCAATTCGGAGGCGGGCTGCTAGATTTGTTAATGGTAGGTTTGATCATCACGCGAGTGTTACGGAAATGCTTCAGGAACTCGCTTGGAAGTCTCTGGAGGAAAGGAGGCGTTTTTTTCGTGAATCGCTACTGAGGAAATTTAGAATACCAGCATTTGAGGCTGACTGCAGTACAATTTTACTGCCGCCAACTTACGTTTCGCGGAAAGACCACAGAGATAAGAGAGATTAGGGCTTGTACAGAGTCGTATAGACAGTCATTTTTCCATCGTTCTATTTGGGAGTAGAACAGGGAGAGAAGATGCTAGTTGTGGTACGAGGTACCCTCCGCCACGCACCGTATGGTGGATTGCGGAGTATGTTTGTAGATGTAGATGTAAATGTGGTAGCTGTACGATCTGCTTCTGCTGCCTGTACGACAAGACGATCCTGGCGGTCGTCTTTGATGCGTGGATGTCCAGTATCTCTACTCAATATTGGAAGAAATGGCTCTGAGCACTATGGGACTTAACACCTGTGGTCATCAGTCCCCTAGAACTTAGAACTACTTAAACCTAACTAACCTAAGGACATCACACACATCCATGCCCGAGGCAGGATTCGAACCTGCGACCGTAGCAGTCTCGCGGTTCCGGACTGAGCGCCTAGAACCGCTAGACCACCGCGGCCGGCGAACATTAGAAGACAACGGTATAATAACTGGGCAAAACGTGAGCACTTTTACACAGCTAGAGCATGTTCCGACTACCAGGATTACTGATCCTGATTAGGAACACAGGCCAAAACAGCGGCCATTACCGATAGCTACACAAATTTAAAGGAAAGAACCAAAAGAATCTCAGTGATATGGGCGCACTAAAACAAAAGGGCTTTCGCGAATCACTTAATCACAGACAAGACAAAGTGGTCCCCATTTATTTCGGCGCCGTGGCTCCGTGGATAATATCCACGAATTGTGTGCCGACTCAGAACAGCAATCCATAGTTCGTCAGACGGTGTCCGCGCGCTATACAATGTAATACAGTGACTGGTCCTCCTCTGGAGCAGCCTACAAGACAACACCACGCAGATAACCGTGCGTGCCATTAAATGCCTTCAAAGAGTAGCTAAATTGTCTACTCACAAGACGTCAAGGAAGCTGTCACCAAGAAAAAAGACCAGAAAAGTCCAGCGAACGGACAGAATCGGTATAAGCGCACGCACAGCTCATTGAGGTCAAGTGGATGCAAACGGAAATATAGGGAAAGAGACAGGAAGCATAAATTTAATCCAAAATAAAACCTACTGCAAGACAAGGAACGTAAAATATAGATCCGCAGCTGAAAGGAACTAATTTACAATAGAAGAAGACAATAATGACTTACCAAAATTAAAAATATTCTACTTTAAATATGCCACTTACTCCTTGAACGTAAAGGTAAATAAATTCTCGTATGGCATTTTTGGCTGGAATATCCGATGGAGAGTGTTTAGCTTCTTGTCGGAAATAGGGCTGAGAGATTATTCGACGAAGAAAAGAACGAAGCATTTTCGAAGGTAATCCATTTTTGGAGGAAAAAACCGAAGTATTTTAGAATGTTCTAGATTTTTTGAGAGTTAAAAATGAGTACGTAATAAATGGTTCCACATATTACAATAATGGTATAAATGTACAAATACGAAAAACATTTATGCATATTCATCTAACTTTTATTGATACTTTGTTGATGTTTTCGCATCTTTCGATAATGCAAGGCTTTGTCTTACACATTCAACAAGTTCCTAACACGTCTGATTAAAATTCACAATTATTTGGAGCTCTGCCTCGATCAGCTCAGTCTACATCTATTTCTTGTCCTCATTCCACTTGTCATTCGTCACATCTTTCCACAAAAGCATTAGATCCTGGTACACTGAACAGGAATCCCATTATCTTATAAATATTAGCCACTTTGTGTGCTGGAACAGCTGGAGAGAAACGTAATCGCTTCGATACATTACTACCGTCCTTGTTCACACTTACAAGCAACTTAGTCTTGAAGTCAGAGAATTCTTCATACAAGCTATCAATACAAACGTGATTTCTCAGGTTAAGAATTTCCACTACAGTTTCAAAGTCTTTAGATTCAGTTTCATTCTCCAAGGAAAAACCACTCTGGAAATAGCTCTTGATGGTATCCCAGTGCAGAGGAATCCTGTAGTCAAAGAAAGCAATCCTATGGGAACATGTCTAAGTACCTCTGTCCATCCCAGTTCCGCGTACGGGAAAAAATATTTTGGTTCCTTTCTTATTTTTGCAGAGACCGTGAAATGATTATATATTTTTAGAAGTATGCTTTCCACGTCGATATCTGACTTATGTCACATTCTTAATTGCGTTGTGGAGTATATGATTAGTGCAATTCGCTTTTATAATATTTCTGCTCTCATCAAGAACTGATTGAAATACTGATTTATTCGTGGCAAAATTAGCACTTGCGGTATCAGCAGTGTATGAAGAAACCTCATTTACACTCAACTTATTGATATATAAACTCTGCAGTAGCAGAGTAGTCACTCCAAAAGAGGTCTCATCAGCATTTTCAATGAAACTCAAAATTTTGTTTGTACTGCTTTTAGTGGTCAAAAATAGCGTATGCAAACAGGAAACGTCTTTCTGTTGCCCTTGTTTGAAGCGTCTGTTGCCAACCAAAAAATTGAAGTTTTTCTGAGCTACCTAAAATGCCTAAAAATTCATTCATGTTTTTAGGAGCCAGCACATTCTTCACCAACATTTCCACCCACTAGACTGTTTACTTACGAAATAATTCTACAGTTCCTTTAAGTCAATACCGCATTTTTCTATTAATGCATGCTCCTTACATTCTGCGTATTGGCGCGTTTTGTCCGACTTGAGGAATGCTGATATGCTTTCTGCATAAAATACAAAACGCCCGATATCTGTTCGGTCCCAGTTTACCCAAGAAAACGTATTTTCCGAAATTTTCAGATACAGTTGAGTGCGTTTAGATTTCAGTTTTGCTTTGGGGGAGTCTCGTGGAAATCTTCAATTCCACACTCACTCATTCTAAAACAACATTTTACTACACTGGTATGCAAATTGCCGTGTTTAATAGTGATGGTGAAAATACGAGAATGTGAACTTACCAGTTGGTCTTGCAAGAAAATCAGTCAATTGGAAATGCATTTGGCTCTGTCTAAAGGCGAACAGAAACTGGTAATACTGATAATAGCGCTTAATAAACGTAACAGGCTATGCGGCAGTGGTTTGTGAGCGTTGCAGTCTGTGCGCGTAGTTCCGGGATAGGAATTGTTGCTGTGAAGCGACTGGAATGAAAAAGAGGAAGCATTTCTCTCTCTCTCTCTCTCTCTCTCTCTGTTGTGCACAGCTCCCAGCGCCTACCCCACATAACCGACCATATCCTACGGTAGAAATGACACACTGACAAAATGGTTCAAAAGGCTCTGAACACTATGGTACTTAACATTTGAGGTCATCAGTCCCATAGAACTTAGAACTACTTAAACCTAACTAACCTAAGGACATCACACACATACATGCTTGAGGCAGGATTCAAACCTACAACCGTAGCAATCCCGTGGTTCCAGACTGAAGCACCTACAACCGCTCGGCCACAGCGGCCGGCAACACACGGACATGACAACGTTTTCCGAAAGTGTATTATAGGGACGTTTATGTTCATATGTGGTACTAACGTGTGGTAACGACTATGATTAAATAAAACATTTTGTAATTCAATAAATGTTAGACCGCTCCGGATGTCAGGAGTTGAAAACAATACGTTGTAGTCTCGAAGCATACCCAATCGTACCGACAAGTTTCAGTCTGAATAAGGATAAAACGCCTGCTCTGAGCGTACAGACTGTAGTCTGACGCTAGCCTCAGTGCATTTATTTATTTCTTATACGACAACGTTATGGTTCCCTTGCGTTTGAAGTTCTTTTGAAATTCAAGAAAGTATTTGCATGAACATGAACTTAAAAAAATAATTTTTTAGGGAAGAGGAACCGGAGTACCAAACTTAAACGAAGAAATGGAGTATCTGGCAACCCTACTCGGAAAGGTTGTTGTTACTCCAACCACATTCGCCCCTTTGCTTGTGGATAAGATCATATTTATACTTGTAGAATGTAGTGAGTGTAATGGATGGTGTGTAAGGTAACGTTTGAGTTGCGTAATGACGGTGAGAAAAGGGAGAGGGTGAAACCAGATGCCGACATATAGTCCACTTTTCTCGAATACGAACCAATGGGACTGCTGATCTAAACGTCCCCATTTGATAGACGGATCACCATCATTAGTGTCACATGCCCTCACTTCGTGAAACACTGCAGAGAGGTTTGAAATTTAATTTAGGACTGGTAATCAGGAACTTTACGTCACTATCTCTCCTCCCTTTCTTGGTCAAACATTGGCAGTGAAAATTTCGTACACCATCGGGATCGGGGTCCGAACTATTTACCTCTGAATCGAGCGCCGTCACATAGGAGTGCGTTAGCGACTTTGGCTATGGAGAGGGTGTACGTTGGTAGCTTGAATGAATGGTAATTTTGCACCATACCTGAGATTTTGTAAGTCGTAACGAGTAGATTGATATGTCACACGACATACTTCGGAGATAGTGAGCAGATTAGCCTATCAAAATGTAATGTATGTAATACAAAGAGGTATGACACTCGATTCGACGGTATTAACACACCTCGCCCAAATGCTGCATTTCAGTGAGCTAAAGGCAAAGCGTCCTGAGATGCAACCGATCGTTCCAGTTGAGGAAGGGGCCACGCTTGTAGATGCCATCCGTGACACGGGAAGCGAAATGACAGCGATTTCGGAAGAACTTTTTGAGAAATGTAATGCTCAACGCGCCTTACCAATGTTGCTGAACGTGCCCTACCACTGTTGCGGACGAAACGTTATAAAGTTCAAGGACCGATCATGGGTTCATTGACGGTAGTTACTAGACAGACGCGTGTACTTTTAGGCGTTAGGAGCGGGCACAAAATGTCCGATTGGCTGAAATAAACTCGGAAGGATTAGAAGTGGCGAGTATGGCGCAGTTTGGAGGTAGTCAATTTGCGACTGGTGGAGTAGTTTCCACGAGATGAAAGGAACGCACCCATTGGTCTAAAAAAGCCGTGACGAGAAGAACGAAACGACACAGGTGGGGGGGCAGTTTGCTACGAAATACAGAGTACCGAAACCTTCGAGGACTCTCCTCTGAACCAGTGCCAAGGGTAGGACAGGGCGGATCACGCCCTGCACGACGCCAAAAGAGGAATTTTGTGTGAACAATGCATTTACTTTGTCTGAAATTAGCTGAAGAGTCGTTGAGCTCCGATAGCGTAGACAGGAGAAACGAAACAGACACCATATCCATATACGTATATACACTCCTGGAAATGGAAAAAAGAACACATTGACACCGGTGTGTCAGACCCACCATACTTGCTCCGGACACTGCGAGAGGGCTTTACAAGCAATGATCACACGCACGGCACAGCGGACACACCAGGAACCGCGGTGTTGGCCGTCGAATGGCGCTAGCTGCGCAGCATTTGTGCACCGCCGCCGTCAGTGTCAGCCAGTTTGCCGTGGCATACGGAGCTCCATCGCAGTCTTTAACACTGGTAGCATGCCGCGACAGCGTGGACGTGAACCGTATGTGCAGTTGACGGACTTTGAGCGAGGGCGTATAGTGGGCATGCGGGAGGCCGGGTGAACGTACCGCCGAATTGCTCAACACGTGGGGCGTGAGGTCTCCACAGTACATCGATGTTGTCGCCAGTGGTCGGCGGAAGGTGCACGTGCCCGTCGACCTGGGACCGGACCGCAGCGACGCACGTATGCACGCCAAGACCGTAGGATCCTATGCAGTGCCGTAGGGGACCGCACCGCCACTTCCCAGCAAATTAGGGACACTGTTGCTCCTGGGGTATCGGCGAGGACCATTCGCAACCGTCTCCATGAAGCTGGGCTACGGTCCCGCACACCGTTAGGCCGTCTTCCGCTAACGCCCCAACATTGTGCAGCCCGCCTCCAGTGGTGTCGCGACAGGCGTGAATGGAGGGACGAATGGAGACGTGTCGTCTTCAGCGATGAGAGTCGCTTCTGCCTTGGTGCCAATGATGGTCGTATGCGTGTTTGGCGCCGTGCAGGTGAGCGCCACAATCAGGACTGCATACGACCGAGGCACACAGGGCCAACACCCGGCATCATGGTGTGGGGAGCGATCTCCTACACTGGCCGTACACCACTGGTGATCGTCGAGGGGACACTGAATAGTGCACGGTACATCCAAACCGTCATCGAACCCATCGTTCTACCATTCCTAGACGGGCAAGGGAACTTGCTGTTCCAACAGGACAATGCACGTCCGTATGTATCCCGTGCCACCCAACGTGCTCTAGAAGGTGTAAGTCGACTACCCTGGCCAGCAAGATCTCCGGATCTGTCCCCCATTGAGCATGTTTGGGACTGGATGAAGCGTCGTCTCACGCGGTCTGCACGTCCAGCACGAACGCTGGTCCAACTGAGGCGCCAGGTGGAAATGGCATGGCAAGCCGTTCCACAGGACTACATCCAGCATCTCTACGATCGTCTCCATGGGAGAATAGCAGCCTGCATTGCTGCGAAAGGTGGATATACACTGTACTAGTGCCGACATTGTGCATGCTCTGTTGCCTGTGTCTATGTGCCTGTGGTTCTGTCAGTGTGATCATGTGATGTATCTGACCCCAGGAATGTGTCAATAAAGTTTCCCCTTCCTGGGACAATGAATTCACGGTGTTCTTATTTCAATTTCCAGGAGTGTAGTTCTGGCAACAGCGGCCATGACCTTCTTTTCCCGCGCGGATGATCTCATATTCCCCGAACTCTTACGGGTCTTGGTAAGAATGTCTTCCACGAGTAATGAGTGTGTTGGGGTGGGACACTACGAATCTAGTGTGTGGACATACAAGGTGAGAATGTGGGTCTCACGGGAGGCGTGCGTGAGATAGTCCCTGCAATCGCGCTATCCTCGGTGGCTCATTCTGCCCATCACTGCGACAATGGCGGCCAGATTACAGGCGGCTTTCGGCTATTTTATTTGTTCTGGACACATCTTCAAAATCCAGTATGAAGCTCTCACCTTACCGAAGCGGGACGGTGGCCTCGATCTGGTTAATGTGAGAGCCAGGACTACGACACTTTACACCAATACTATGCTCCGGTTATGGAAAAGCCAAAATGCTACTTTTACTGGAATGTTGACCACTGAGCTCGCACCTGTTTCGAGACGCCCACCGACGTCTCTGGCACACATCCCACCTCCGATGTCACATATCGGCCGTTTCTTTTTGGAGTATAGCTACATTTGCCCCGAGCTCCCCAGGACCAGGCAGACGACCACCCGCGACATCTATTGCCTTCTCCGAAAGTCTCCACCCCGCAACCTCGTCGAAACACGTCACCCTCAGGTTTCATGGCCTACAGTTTGGAAAGCGATCCACCAACCATATCACACCACTGACACCACCTCTATGTGGTACCTTCTCGTCAACGGCAAGTATACTACAAGACAGAAACTGCACCGCATCACACTGGTGGACTCACCCCTGTGCCTCAAGTGCAATGTCGAAGATACAGATTTACATCGTTTTGAGTGTGGGCCAGCAGCAGCTGTCTGGACCCTCGCACAGAAGATTGTGGCTTTCTACCTCCGAGTACCACCACATCACGTTTCTCCCACCATGATTATATATCCCGACTCGACCTACTTTCCATCGGCTAAGTGGCACGCCATCACATGGATCAGTGGCATGGCTGTCAACTACCTCTTCCGCGACGACATCGTCGAACCGGCTGACTTTTGGACACTCCTCCAAGTACACCACCACACCCTTCGCCGACATCGACACTACCGGGCCACTTTCGCGAACTATTTACAGAGTATTTTCACCAACCCGCCTCAAAGCTGGAATCTCAACGAACTGTGCCAGCCAAGACTGGACGATCCCACGTTCCCCTTTAATGGTCAATGGTAGAATGCGCGCCAAAGTGGAGCATGGCGCGGAAAGTATTCCCATTTTATTTCACTTCTCTTTTCTCCTCCTCTTCTAAGTTTTTTTTCCTTACACATGTAACAAAAAAATAAATAAATAAATAAAAAAAAAGAAGGCCGTTGCGGACATATAGCTACGTTTTCAAAGGATATTGTGTTATTTTATGAAGAATGCCGTCTTTTATTTTTATACGCAAGAGGTTTTTATTTGTTTTCTCCTTACCTGCAAAAGAAAAAAAAAAATGGTAGAGCACTTGCCCGAGAAAGGCAAAGGTCCCTTTATAACAAAAAAAAAAAAGATGAATAGAGCGTCTGCCATGTGAGTAGGAGATCACAGGTTCGAGTCCCGGTCGGGGCACACATTTTCACCTGTCTCCGTTGATATATATCAACGCTCGTTAGCAGCTGAAGGTATTAATATAATTCTAATTTCGTTCTAGACGGCTGCAGGTCATCAGTGGTGTCTGCTCTTTCGGACATGTCCGTGTTAATAACCCAAAGTAAACTTCGAAATATGAAAAATAATTCGTGGTTAAATCCCTCGACGCGTCCATAAATTTACTCTCGATATTCTTAGCTCATTTTCGACAATCGGTAAGGCCGTCCTCTCACGAGACGTGAAGATGCACGTGAACGAGAACCTGGTGATGTCACAGCGTGGAATTCCACTACCCATTACACTGAGAAGGGTGAAATAAGGAATCTGGCAAGTCAGAATTTTAGCTCGTGGAGAGGAATATTTTATTTAGTTGAACTATATGTTTGGTGAGTTTTCCTTACCACAGAGTACGTAGTACGATAAAATCTCTTTCAAAACACCAGCAAATTTAGAATCTCCCGAAAAATCGTCATATTAGCTACGATTTGTTATAATAAAATGACAGTAAACTACGTATAGGTAGATACAGTCTCTCTCTGTATTTGAAGTTTTTATTGATGTAACTTGTGGGCTGTATTGTTGTGCAGTATCGAACACCACACCAGGGAGAACGCATCTCGAGGCTAGCAGTAAACCACGTGAGTTGCTTCGCCAGTCAGCGTTCGTCTTGAAGCCCCATTTCTGGTTGTACGCGCACATGGCGCCAACACCCAACCGGCATAAGAAAACGCCGCAACGTGGCCAGCCCACTAGCAGTCTATGAACGGATTCAGCCGAAACCTCAGCAATTGATAGTACCGTTTCTACGACTAGGCTCTGATTAACGGACTTTGTCTTGGACTTGCTACCTAAAGTAAAGACAGTTCTGTTCAGATTACATAAGCTTCTAATCATTTATGCAAAATCCACCTGTTCCTCGTTGCTCACCTCTGGCGGATAGAACATGTGCTATGAAAATATACCGCATTAGTGCGACGGCACAATGATGATCAATCAAAAGCGCCTGGTTTTGATACAATGTGTCGTAGTTAAATATCAAACAATGACTTTTGTAGATCTAGTCTTGAAACAGTGAAGGGTAAGCTCGGTTAAATCGAGACAGTGGCTGAATACGAACAATTTCAGAATATTCATTCCCTGTTAGAAATGTACTGCTGCCATGTTCAGACGATATTTTGTATTGGAGGTATCAGAAAACCCTTTCCTGATTGCCATCTAGTGTCGAGTTCTGCACTTCACTAACACAATTTGTTAAAGATAAGAGGAACAGAAAATTTTCATTTATTATATTTCACTTATTTAAATTTGGTACGATTAGTTAACCATTACTCTGATTATGTATTCTTTTGTGGTAGAAGTCGGAAATCTGAAATGAGGTTATGGTACTTCTCTTGTTCATCGAAAATGGTCTAAATGTTACCACCCTCTACAGATTAAATCACTACTTCCTGGGTGAACAGGGCCACTAAATTAAGGCTGAACAGGGACAAAACATTTTCCTGACTTTTTTTTTTTTATTATCCTGTCGCAGATGGATAATGATAAAGGTGGTTGAAGATGGTACACAAACAGCCATTCTGCGTTCCGCTGCGTTATGCTGCAGAACTACACTCCTGGAAATTGAAATAAGAACACCGTGAATTCATTGTCCCAGGAAGGGGAAACTTTATTGACACATTCCTGGGGTCAGATACATCACATGATCACACTGACAGAACCACAGGCACATAGACACAGGCAACAGAGCATGCACAATGTCGGCACTAGTACAGTGTATATCCACCTTTCGCAGCAATGCAGGCTGCTATTCTCCCATGGAGACGATCGTAGAGATGCTGGATGTAGTCCTGTGGAACGGCTTGCCATGCCATTTCCACCTGGCGCCTCAGTTGGACCAGCGTTCGTGCTGGACGTGCAGACCGCGTGAGACGACGCTTCATCCAGTCCCAAACATGCTCAATGGGGGACAGATACGGAGATCTAGCTGGCCAGGGTAGTTCACTTACATCTTCTAGAGCACGTTGGGTGGCACGGGATACATGCGGACGTGCATTGTCCTGTTGGAACAGCAAGTTCCCTTGCCGGTCTAGGAATGGTAGAACGATGGGTTCGATGACGGTTTGGATGTACCGTGCACTATTCAGTGTCCCCTCGACGATCACCAGTGGTGTACGGCCAGTGTAGGAGATCGCTCCCCACACCATGATGCCGGGTGTTGGCCCTGTGTGCCTCGGTCGTATGTAGTCCTGATTGTGGCGCTCACCTGCACGGCGCCAAACACGCATACGACCATCATTGGCACCAAGCCAGAAGCGACTCTCATCGCTGAAGACGACACGTCTCCATTCGTCCCTCCATTCACGCCTGTCGCGACACCACTGGAGGCGGGCTGCACGATGTTGGGGCGTGAGCGGAAGACGGCCTAACGGTGTGCGGGACCGTAGCCCAGCTTCATGGAGACGGTTGCGAATGGTCCTCGCCGATACCCCAGGAGCAACAGTGTCCCTAATTTGCTGGGAAGTGGCGGTGCGGTCCCCTACGGCACTGCGTAGGATCCTACGGTCTTGGCGTGCATCCGTGCGTCGCTGCGGTCCGGTCCCAGGTCGACGGGCACGTGCACCTTCCGCCGACCACTGGCGACAACATCGATGTACTGTGGAGACTTCACGCCCCACGTGTTGAGCAATTCGGCGGTACGTCCACCCGGCCTCCCGCATGTCCACTATACGCCCTCGCTCGTTCACGTCCACGGTGTCGCGGCATGCTGCTACCAGTGTTAAAGACTGCGATGGAGCTCCGTATGCCACGGAAAACTGGCTGACACTGACGGCGGCGGTGCACAAATGCTGCGCAGCTAGCGCCATTCGACGGCCAACACCGCGGTTCCTGGTGTGTCCGCTGTGCCGTGCTTGTGATCATTGCTTGTACAGCCCTCTCGCAGTGTCCGGAGCAAGTATGGTGGTTCTGACACACCGGTGTCAATGTGTTCTTTTTTCCATTTCCAGGAGTGTATTTGGGTGCCTTGTTCATATATTCACTACCGCCTATAGAGTGGTAATGATAATCAGTTGAAGAAGAATGGCGGAGAAACTACGTTTACTGTCGTAAAAGAACATAAACTAGAGGAACGGATGCTTAGGTTATCGGTTTGTGGATCGGACTGGCTTCTGACGTTGTAAGAAACGCATTTTTTTCTTCGCACAGCAAAATTGAATTGAACGTGAGTTTTCGAAGCAACATGAAATGGCAGGAATTGATTGGCTTATTGCTTTTCGTAAGCGCAATCCTCAAGTAACATTTAGGAACGCTGAACGGCTCTCCTCATATCGTTACAAGGATACAAGCATGGCACTGAGCAATATTTTACTATATTGGGTAAAACCATGGAATAACTTAATTTTTTTGATGAACAACAAATGATTTATAACTGTGATGAACCAGGCTGCCAAATTAATAGTAAACCAAAGAAAAAAATATTAGCAGCAAAATGTTGCAAAGCTACCTGTTCGAAGTTTTGTGCAGAGGGGAGTGAACTTCCCAACGTTCTTGCTTGCACGAATGCTGAAATTTCTTTCCACCGACGGCAATATGTTAACGCAAAAAGTTTCATTCTGAATTTTCTGACGGTTCCCCTAGTGGTTCATTGGTAACAATGGCGCACTCAAGTCGTATAAATAAAGATGCCATTTTGAAATGGTTCCATCATTTTCAGGCTTATAGGGTGCATGGAAGATGTCCCTTACTTCTGGATGGAAACATTTCCCGTGAAAGATTACGGGAATTGGATTTTTGTGAGGAAAATTAGGTGCATATGATTTGTTTACAACTCATCGACTTCAGCCATTTTTCAAGCCGCTGCAACCATATTACTACATTGTATGTAATAGTTTCATGAAAAACGAACAGGGGGTAAGGAAAATTGACAAGTTTACTTTTGGAAAGATATTCAAAGCGGCTTGGTTGAAAGCGGCGAGGGCTACTGTTTGCCGAGAGTGGATTCAAACTAGCTGCGGTTTATCCACTGCAAATGTTATCGCCGAACATGATTTTCTCTCTGGTTGCATGAAACAGATGAAGCTGCTGAACATGTTGGTGTGCCCAATCATCATCGTTCTGTTTCTACAACATTAGAAACCTTCCGTATCTTTCCATTATCTTCACCCATCCACGAAGAAACAAATAGTCCATAATCCCTCGAGAAGGAAGCAACAGGCAGTTCTCTTAACGTTTCCCGAAAGTATTACTGTAGAAACGAGCAAAAGTGAAGAACGGTAACGAAAGCTGGCGACAAAAGAGGGAAAAGGCTGCTTCCAGAATCATGATGCTCAGAATCAGAGGAAAAAGGATAAATATATGGATATTGTTATGTGAAATACAGTGACCTCGCATCATCAAAATAGCAAGGCTGGATTCAGAGCCAAGGAAGTGGAAAGGAGTGGTATCATGGAAAGTGTGTAGGGGGCTGAGGGAAAAAAAGAAGTTTATTTTTGTTAGATGAGTATTTAAAACGTGACGTTCAGAAGTACGAAAGTTGTCCTGAGACACTCATTATACCTCCTTAATAAATTCGTACAACATGTGACAGTTAAATGAAAAAGAAATATTAGTGTAACACTCTCCAGATTCGCAAAAAGTGACTGTCCCAATTCATCCTAAGCGGCAACGGTAAGTAGGGACAGGTGTTACCTAACTTTTTCATGAATTCATTCTCTATGTATTTGATTACAAAAACAATATGCTCTTTACTTTGTTCTTTAAATATTGTGGGAAAGAATGAACTAGAAATTTTACGCTTTCTACTAAGAATTTTCAGGCTTTTGTCCCGATTCAAGCAATCTTACCCTGTGCCTTATACGGAAGTCAGGTTGCAGTTGTTGCTAAGTTGATAGTGGCGTGAGCCGTGAAATGCTGGATAGCAGGTCTGCGTCCACTTTCTGCATATTCTTTTTTTCACCTTTTGTTCCCTGATAGATTCTGCGTCTTTCTTATTAATTTAATGGAAGTATTATCCGCAGGAGCCGATGTTGTTTATTGTAAATAATACATTCGCCGCAATACTTACTGGAAAGACCAACGACTTGAATGTTTCCCCAGCAGCCAGAAACCTAAACATAACTGCCAGTCAGTGTGAGAGGGTAAACAGAAATTACACGCTGGAAGTTTTTGCTCTTATGAAAAGTTACGTAAAATATGTGTACCTATGTCTTGGTTTTATTGAATGTATCATGTTTGTACTTTGTCGCTAAACATCCTTTTCAGTTATGGTGAGCGCTTCGAAAAAAATCTTCTCTTCCATTCAAATAAAATTACGAAACGAATACCGATCATGAAATGTGATGGAGTACTTTACGTCCGCGTGACAGTAGTCAATGCAACATCGAAAATATAGATATTATGCATACGCACACTGCATTAGATACTATAACTATAATTTAAAGCCGAAAATGGGATGAAGATTCAGTTGAGTTAACGAATAACGTACGCATGTCTGATCGTTGCACAGCGTTATTCGTTTTTCAAGCCATCGACGGGTCGAGAATCTTCCTCGCGATTTCCTCCGCGTTTTTTCGACAGTTGCTGATGGAGTTAGTATAGCTGTTTTACGGGCGTCCATTTCGTACAGAAGCTGTGATTCAGGCACTTGATACAGCGTCGGATGCCACAGATTGTCGCTGGCGAGCGTTGAGGTAGCAAATCCCGATGAGGAGGACGTTCTGTGAGATGTAGGGGTTCGTTTCAGGGAATGCAGCAATTACGATCGACATCACGTCTAGCGTGCTTCGTGATGAGAAACACGTCTCGTGTGAGAACGGCTTAGCAGAATTACTGTAGCTATTTTACGCTAGTCCGTTCTCTTAAATAAACTTAATGGTTTGTAGCTGATGCAGAGTGCTGCAAACCGTTGAGGAGCTCGTTCCGTATGATGTATCGACTCGTTTTTTAGTGTGCACCAGCAACGTTGAAAATCGCGTTTAAGGTGCTTCACGATGAGAAACGAGTCTATTGTGAGGATAGCTTAGTAGGAGTGTCCCACAGCTCCGTCCTATCTCCTCTCTTTCATCTTTTCAATACCAATGATATGCTCAAATCGCTCCCACCAGTACACCTTCTTCTTCACGCTGATGAAACTGCTCTCTTCGCCCTCTACCCTATACTCCAGAAATCTCAACGATCCGTCCAAATCTACCTCAATCAGTTTACCTCCTGGTGTAACGAATGGCTCCTCAAGATCCCCCCAAAACCCAGGCAATAGTTATAGCGATTCGTCCGATAATTCCGTCTCCATGACTTGTGCATTATCATTTGCGGCTGTCCTTTCAGTTAACTAAAACGCTAAAATATCGGGGACCAACGTTCGACCGGCAACTGACATAGAAACCTTACCTGCTATCCATCCAGTAGAATGCCCAAAGCAACAGGCCGAAGTTGGGGAGTACACCCCTCCACTATTCTCCATACCTATAAAACCCTGGTCCAACCCATCCTCTGCTATGCAAATGTTGCAAGGATCTTCACCCCACTAAAGTTCTCAAACGCCATGCACTCTGTCTCGCATTCTGCATATATTTACCTTCCCCCACGTGGACTCTCTACCATTTTATCAAATTAACACCCCTCCTGATCAACACTGAACACCTCCGCATCGCCTATACTATCCGCAAACTAGATTCCAGTAACCCTACTGTCTCCCTTCTGATTACCAACCCTGATAGACTGCTGCCCCTTCACAGACACATGCCTCCATCCCTGCACCTACACTCATTCCCTATCCCATCCCAACACAACTTCAACCAACTGTCACCTACCAGCTTTAACTCTTCCTCACCTGTCCCATTCCACGCCAAAGCGCCTCTTTCCTTTCAACTTTCCATCCATCCCAATCCCTTTCCTCTGGTCACCACTACTCTACCCATGCAACACACTAGTCCCGCCCCTCTGTCTGTCCCACCGTCTGCATTCCCTCAATCTGCCTCAATTCCTACCCATCATTTCCATAGTTTCCCTACATAAAGGACCCACGACCCCTCACCCTATGGAACATATTCTCTTTCCTCCTAGCCCTTCCCCCCAGTATTACTTACCAGTGCAGGTCCTTCTGATTTTAAGTGAAAGTGCAGTGTTCTATTGTTTTTTATAGAAGAATATCTTGCAGTATTTTTAAACTGTGTCAGTTTTTCTTTCTTTTAGGTGTCCTCGTTTCTTTCTGATCTTCGTTGTATTTTTAAATTTTTAACAATGTTCTTGGGTGAAGAGCGGAGTTTTTGACTCTGACGGTCGCCCTCCTCGCCCCCCTCCCCCCTCCCCCCCCCCCACACACACCACAATCGGGCAAGGGATATGAAATAACAGTAAGAAATAAAAGGACGATTTAAGGCAATGAGCTATCAGTCTTAAAAACTACATACAGTTAAATTGGTACGTGGTTATTTCATTTATTTTGCTGGCGGTGATAGCTATCGTAAAGGTACCGCAAACGGCAAGTGGAGATTAGCAGCGGCTGCGACTGCAGCAGGAAGCGGCGGCCAATTGGCCATCAGTCAGCGTCGGCGTGGAGTGATGTGCGCTCCGGCTGCCGGAAGCGGCCGCGCAGAGGCTGCGGGGGCGGCGGCCACAGGATGCGGGCGCTCCGCAGGCACGCGTGTGGGAGGAGCTGGGAGGGGAGACAATGCGGCGTGGCGCGTGCGGGCGTGCGCCGTGCGTGAGCGCATGCCGCCGTGCCGTCCGCTCCCACGGTGCGCCGTCGCCCGCACTGCAATTGCCCGCTGCCGTCCCGGAGTTGCAGATACACGTGGGCAACGCAAATCCACTGCCCCGCAAAAAAAATGAATCACTTACGAAACGTGGTCGGATGTACATATGCAGACTGAAGAGCGAACTAGGAGTTTGTACCAAGGCCGGGATTCGAACCCAGGTCTCCTTCACACTAGGCAGATGCGCTAACCACCACGCCACTCTGGCACAGTGGTTTTGCACAGCTGCATGTGTTGCCCCACCAGGCAACCCTCTTCAATGTAATTCCCATTCACGGCTCAGCGCAACTGGTATTCTCCCCAGACTCGAACAGCATTGCAGAGGCTCTCCAGCTGTATTGGAATAACACCTCAGTTGGAAAAATGAAATGATCTTACGACGTTGATGACTGAGAGTCTTCGCCTTAAGGGGCTCCGGAACGCCCTATACTTGCAATGTTAAAATAACGCTTATAAATTACATCTTTCCTCACAAAGTATTTGAGGTAGGAAGTTGAACTTTTTACATACTATTTATTGGAATATGGGCTACAACTTAACACAGGGATTTTACAAAATTTTAGTTCAGTTATTAAAGATGATTTTTTTTCAATTATAATGAAAATTCACAACATTTTTTGCAATTTTTTATTTATATATTCAAAAATATACAGTTTTTTGGAAAAAGGCTGTGTTAAATTATGCAGAAGGTATTGTGTAACATTTACTGAAAGTTTGAAACAAATATGTTTGGGAGATCCTTAGAAAACATGTAATTAGTATGAGAAAATAAAAGTTTTGGGAATCGAGCGACAAAGATTGGATTAACTTTTTAGTGCATTCCAGGTCCATAGGATGGATTATCTTCGTCCTCTGCAAACTCCTCCTCCAGCTTCCTCTTGTTCCTCCTCCTGTTTACTCTTGCTTGTATTTCTAGACTCTTTACAGCCCTGTCTGCAGCCCGAAGGCGTTCCTTGTCTAAAGCAAGCATCGCTCGTACCATGTTAGAACCTATCTTCATTCCCATATTTCTAAATACCTTGCACCTTACAATGTTGCCATCATTGAAAATCGCAACAGCATCATACACACCAAAGTGAAGTGTTTCTATTCCAACAAATACAGTCTTGGGGATTCTCGACCATATAACACTATTTACACTTTCATTGGGGTTTTGAGTTTTTCCGTGAATACACTTTTTCAACAGTTCAGGTGCTGCTAAGTCTCTGAAAATAGGTTTTATCATCTCCATTATTGCATGAGGCAGACTATGCTTATGAGTGTACACTTCACGAGTTAGCAATCCTTTGTTATATTTACACCAACAGCAGTTTAACAGCGCCACAGTGGGTCACGCCCATGTAGAACACATTTCAAAAAAAATTTAAAAATAGTTGTAGTCTTCGGAATTGAATAAATTATATATCTATTAAAAGGTAATAGTCTGCATATTCAGAAAACGCAAAAAAGTAAAAATTGAACTTTTCATGATTTTGAGCCTTTCCGGAGCCCCTTAAGTAGTTCGGCCGCCGAGTCACAAGTCTTTTCAGGTTACGCCAGGATGGGCGACTTGCGTTTCGGTGATGATGAAATGACCTAATACCCGAGCGGAGAAAATTTCCGACCCGCCCAGGAACCGAAACCGGGGCCCATTGCAGGGCAGTCAGATATTGCTGGCCATTGAGCTTAGGAGGTGGGCACGTCAGTTGGAGAGCCTTGTAATACTGTTCGAATGTAGGAGGGAATATTAAGTGGGCTGTAGCGTCAGTGTGAATTTGGAAAAACGATGGAGACGTTCTAGGGAAGTACATGCAGTTGTGCAAAATCAGTGAGCACAGGTGGCGCAGTGGTTAGCGCTTCTGTCTAGTGAGCGGGATGCTTGGTTTCGAATCCCAGAAAGTTACAAATTTTCATTCGTAGCTACTGTCTGCATATACACATCATAGATGATTTACATTTGAAAAGGTTTCATTTTACTGTCGGATGTCACGTACTTATCATCGGTGGGTATGTGCATCAGTAGAGCGCTTTCTGTGATAGGTAAAATGGCCTCCAGAGTGCATAACTGTTGTTCGTCTTTGCTGTTGTCACCAGGTCTGACGAGACGGCTCTGAGCACTATGGGACTTAACATCGGAGGTCATCAGTCCCCAAGACCTTAGAACTACTTAAACCTAACTAACCTAAGGACATCACACACATCCATACCCGAGGCAGGATCCGAACCTGCGACCGTAGCGATCGCGCGGTTCCAGACTGAAGCGCCTAGAACCGCTCGGCCACAACGGCCGGCTCACCAGGTCTGAGACGCTGTACAAGGGCATTTAACAGCACCAGGTGTGGAGTGATCACTATGAAGGACACAGAGTCATAGCGATGCCCTGTGAGTCGGGATTATCGTCATCGGTTATTTGCAATGGGCCTCACTGTGGACCCCCATTTGACTGGCTGATCGAGTCGTGCAATATTCAGATTCTCAGAGCATTCAGATGTGATAGTAGCAGGATGTAAGACTACATGGGAACACATTGGTGGGCACACTCTTCGTCCAGTTTCTGGACGACCGCTTCTGACCACCAAGGGGGGATCTCCTTAACACGTACCAAGCACATCCTAACCCTTTCACATCTGCACTTGCCGTCCGAGAATACGTAATGGTTTCTAGGGGGTTAAAAAACCTCTTCGGTTCTATTCAATCTTTTTATTACCAGATTGCAGCCGGTTTCGTGGCACTGAAAACCCCATCCTCAGTACCACGAAACCGGTTGTGATCTAATAATACAGATATTAAATACAGCTGAAGCCGCTTCCTATTCCCCAAGAGAGCTGAGATTGCCCTGTCTGCAATGGATTCCCTGCGACATTCTGCGTCATCCTGTGCCACTGGTCGGTGACTTGCAGCAGCCGCCCTGGAAATTACTCTGCGGGCTGCTGTTGACACCACAAGGACAATGGCTGCTTTTGGAGTGCTGCCTTGACTGGGAAGCACGATGATGAGCGGCGTCGCACTGAGTTTAGCGATGAATCGCCGTACCGCACTACGGCCTGTGCAGAGATCCTATTCCTACGATGTTTTAGAGAGGCATATTGGTGTTACCCCTGGTGTCAAGGCGTGGGCAGGCTTCGGGTTTGATTTTAGGCTGTGGCAGGTAGAGGCTGGGGGAACTTTGACTCCACAGTGTTACGTCACGAACCTCCTACGTCCTCACGTACACTACTGGCCATTAAAATTGCTAATCCAAGAAGAAATGCAGATGATAAACGGGTATTCATTGGACAAATATATTATGCTAGAACTGACATGTGATTACATTTTCTCGCAGTTTGGGTGCATAGATGCTGAGAAATCAGTACCCAGAACAACCACGTCTGGCCGTAATAACGGCCTTGACACGCCTGGGCATTGAGTCAAACAGAGCTTGGATGGCGTGTACAGCTGTAGCTGCCCATGCAGCTTCAACACGATACCACAGTTCATCAAGAGTAGTGACAGGCGTATTGTGAAGAGCCAGTTGCACGTCCACCATTGATCACACGTTTTCAATTGGTGAGATACCTGGAGAATGTGCTGGCCAGGGCAGCAGTCGATCATTTTCTGTATCCAGAAAGGCCCGTACAGGGCCTGCAACATACGGTCGTGCATTATCCTGCTGAAATGTATGGTTTCGCAGGGATCGAATGAAGGGTAGAGTCACGGGTCGTAACACATCTGAAATGTAACGTCCACTGTTCAAAGTGCCGTCAGTGCCAAAAAGAGGTGACCGAGACGAGTAACCAGTGGCATCCCATACCATCACGCCGAGTGATACTCCAGTATGGCGATGACGAATAAACGCTTCCAATGTGGGTTCACCACGATGTGCCAAAAACTGATGCGACCACATGATGCTGTAAACAGAACCTGGATTCATCCGAAAAAATGACGTTTTGCCATTCGTGCACCCAGGTTCGTCGTTGAGTACACCATCGCAGGCGCTCCTGTCTGTGATGCAGCGTCAAGGGTAACCACAGCCATGGTCTCCCAGCTGATAGTCCATGCAGCTGCAAACGTCGTCGAACTGTTCGTGCAGATGGTTGTTGTATTGCAAACGTCCCCATCTGTTGACTCAGGGATCGAGACGTGGCTGCACGATCCGTTACAGCCATGCGGATAAGATGCCTGTCATCTCGACTGCTAGTGATACAAGACCGTTGGGATCCAGCACGGCGTTCCGTATTACCCTCCTGAACCCATCGATTCCATATTCTGCTAACAGTCATTGGATCTCGACCAACGCGAGCAGCAATGTCGCGATACGATGAACCGGAATCACGATAGGCTACAATCCGACCTTTATCAAAGTCGGACACTTGATGGTGCGCATTTTTCCTCCTTACGCGAGGCATCACAACAACGTTTCACCAGGCAACGCAGGTCAACTGCTGTCTGTGTATGAGAAATCGGTTGGAAACTTTCCTCATGTCAGCACGTTGTAGGTGTCGCCATCGGCGCCAACCATGTGTGACTGCCCTGAAAAGCTAATCATTTGCGTATCAAAGCATCTTCTTCCTGTCGGTTAAATTTCGCGTCTGTAGCACGTCATCTTCCTGTTGTAGTAATTTTAATGGCCAGTAGTGCATTACGTCTAATGCGACACTATCGTGGTACCATTTTTCAACAAGATAATGTTCATCCACACATGTCACGTTTCCCTTCCATCTTCCACCCTGATATTGATGTATTCCGGTGACCAACAATATCGCCCTATCTGTTGCCGACGGAACGTTTGTGGAAGCATCTCGGTCGTCAGCTCTTCCTCGTGCCGTTATCCAAGATATTAAGGACCAGTGACAATAGTTGTTGACCAGCTTTCCTCTGGAGAGGGTACAACGGTTTTACGACACCCTACCTAACGGACCTACCCCCATGAACCATGGACCTTGCCGTTGGTGGGGAGGCTTGCGTGCCTCAGCGATACAGATAGCCGTATCGTAGGTGCAACCACAACGGAGGGTTATATGTCGAGAGGCCAGACAAACGTGTGGTTCCTGAAGAGGGGCAGCAGCCTTTTCAGTAGTTGCAGGGGCAACAGTCTGGATGAGTGACTGATCTGGCCTTGCAACACTAACCAAAACGGCCTTGCTGTGCTGGTACTGCGAACGGCTGAAAGCAAGAGGAAACTACAGCCGTAATTTTTCCCGAGGGCATGCAGCTTTACTGTATGGTTAAATGATGATGGCGTCCTCTTGGTAAAATATTCCGGAGGTAAAATAGTCCCCCATTCGGATCTCCGGGCGGGGAGTACTCAGGAAGAGTCGTTATCAGGAGAAAGAAAACTGGCGTTCTACGGATCGGAGCGTGAAATGTCAGATTCCTTAATCGGGCAGGTGTTGACAGATGTGAAAATTACCGAAGTCACAGCTGCAAAATACTAACGCGAATTCTTTACAGACGAATGGAAAAACTGGTAGAAGCCGACCTCGGCGAAGATCAGTTTGATTTCCGCAGAAATGTTGGAACACGTGAGGCAATACTGACCCTACGACTTATCTCAGAAAATAGATTAAGGAAAGGCAAACCTACGTTTCTAGCATTTGTGGCCTTAGAGAAAGCTTTTGACAATGTTGACTGGAATACACTCTTTCAAATTCTGAAGGTCGCAGGGGTAAAACACAGGGAGCGAAAGGCTTTTTACAATTTGTATAGAAACCAGATGGCAGTTATAAGAGTCGAGGGGCATGAAAGGGAAGCAGCGATTGGGAAGGGAGTGAGACAGGGTTGTAGCCTGTCCCCGATGTTATTCAATCTGTATATTGAGCAAGCAGTAAAGGAAACGAAAGAAAAATTCGGAGTAGGTATTAAAGTCCATGGAGAAGAAATAAAAACTTTGAGGTTCGCCGATGACATTGTAATTCTGTCAGAGACAGCAAAGGACTTGGAAGAGCAGTTGAATGGAATGGACAGTGTCTTGAAAGGAGGATATAAGATGAACATCAACAAAAGCAAAACGAGGATAATGGAATGTAGTCGAATAAAGTCGGGTGATGCTGAGGGAATTACATTAGGAAATGAGACACTTAAAGTAGTAAAGGAGTTTTGCTATTTGGGGAGCAAAATAACTGATGATGGTCGAAGTAGAGAGGATATAAAATGTAGACTGGCAATGGCAAAGAAAGCGTTTCTGAAGAAGAGAAATTTGTTAACATCAAGTATAGATTTAAGTGTCAGGAAGCCTTTTCTGAAAGTATTTGTATGGAGTGTAGCCATGTATGGAAGTGAAACATGGACGATAACTAGTTTGGACAAGAAGAGAATAGAAGCTTTCGAAATTTGGTGCTACAGAAGAATGCTGAAGATTAGATGGGTAGATCACATAACTAATGAGGAGGTATTGAACAGAATTGGGGAGAAGAGGAGTTTGTGGCACAACTTGACAAGAAGAAGGGACAGGTTGGTAGGACATGTTCTGAGACATCAAGGGATCACAAATTTAGCATTGGAGGGCAGCGTGGGGGCTAAAAATCGTAGAGGGAGACCAAGAGATGAATACACTAAGCAGATTCAGAAGGATGTAGGTTGCAGTAGATACTGGGAGATGAAGAAGCTTGCACAGGATAGAGTAGCATGGAGAGCTGCATCAAACCAGTCCCAGGACTGCAGACAACAACAACAACAACAACCTAACAGAATCAACCCATGCTTCTGGGCCAGAGGGGGGGGGGGGGGGGCAACGTCATACCTCAAAGCCCTTTGAAAATTTGATTTTTGGGTCAATGAAACACATTACATATCCTCTCAATATGTGAAGTTTCATTTAATTTCCTCCTCCGCTTCTTGGTAGTTCACTTTTTTGGTCAAGCATTGTATTGTACGCACCAGCAATGCATCCACGTCCCCACGTCACTCATCCGTTTCCGATTCCACAGATACTAAAATTTTGTGAAACAATGCTCTGACAGTAAGATTCTGCCTGTCCTGAAGTTTCGCCTGCTGTATTCAGACCTACTAATTTGCATTCCATAGTCTACGAACGTAGAGGACACATTTAAATACAACCTTGCCTGTCATATGCTAGACACGTTTCGTAAGTCAGAACTAGTTTTCGTAGTTACTGAAACTGGTTTTGTGTAATTTTATGCAGAGCATTTTGCAACATTCGGAAGTCAATATTGTAAGCAGCCTGTTTGTATGTTGGCAGCCCCATAGACTGTGCAAATATCGCTGACAGCGCTCTGCATCCTCGGCAAGAGATTCTATGATTGGACGGACTGGCAGTAAGCGAGTGGATAGGGAAGTGTATGGACATGATTTTCTTAATGAAGACTCTATGTTGGTAGGACATACATTGTAGACTGAGATGGAATGATGTGTTTATAAGAAAATACGCAAGGAAATGGATGATGTTTAGTTCATAATGTTTGGGCAGTGAACTTATTGACAACTATGTAATTTTTGGAACTGGATGTCACATGAATAAGGTAAAATTTTCTAAATACATTGTTTGCTCTTCAACAAAATATTTCTTTTGCTAACCACATGCCTCCTAGTAATTAGAGTCTATAATAGTTCGAATCTTTTTATTTAGCAGTCCGTTGTTGCTACTTGTTTTAATGGCTGCAGTTCGTGTTATGACGATTTTCTGTGGGGTAAGTGACTTACGAAAAAGAATGTGGTTTCCACTATCGGGATTCGTGAGTGAAAGTAGTTCAGGCAATTAACACAGATAGAGGTGGTTTCATATTTCTTTAATTTCATATTTTTTGGATTTATATTAATAATAGGATTTCTTGTATTTCAGGGCCATTCTTTTGCGTTAATTTTTGGAAGTCATTTTGTCGATATATAGCAGTCACACTGCGTTGGGCTTGTATATTCTGGGTAATAAATGAATAGATTAAGTTTGAGTTGTCTTTGCCAGAGAAAATTCTGTAGGTCAGTGTTCAATTGAAAAAAAAATTAAAGGCGTAGTTTCAATGTCTCTTTGTTTTTTCTTAAATTTTTGATCCACATTAGATGTATATCGTTAACTACGGAAACATCTACAGCTCGCACTGTTCACTTGCGTTTATCATCTATCCTAGCAGTTAATCTCTTATGTAATTAAACGAATCTTATGTCAAAGGTCACGAGATGATATAGAGTGATATCTAAAATTTTTACGCTTCTTGTACCTGAGCGTTAATGACTGGGTGGTCTGTAATTGCAAAAGTGTCATGATGACCTCTTCTTTAGTAAAAGATTTCGGATAATCCTACATTCGGGTCTCCGGGAGGAGACTGCCAAGGTGGAGGTGGCCATGAGAAAGAGACTGAACAATCAACGAAAGGATAACTTTCTACAAGTCATACGTGGCATGTCAGAAGTCTTAACGTGGTGGGGAAACTACCGAATCTGGAAAGGGAGATACAAAGGCTCAGGCTAAGTATAGTTGGGGTCAGTGAAGTGAAATGGAAAGAAGATAAGGATTTCTGGTCACATGAGTATAAGATAATATCAACAACAGCAGGAAATGGTGTAATAGGAGTAAGATTCGTTATGAATAGGAAGGTAGGACAGAGAGTGAGTTCCTGTGAACAGTTCAGTGATACGGTTGATTTCATCAGAATCAACAACAAACCAACGTCGAAAACGATACTTCAGATATAAACGCCGATGTCACAAGCTGAAGATGAAGGGAAAGCTAAAGTATATAAGGATATCGAACGGGTAATTCAGTACGTAATGTGAAATAAAAATCCAGAAGTCATTGGGTTTGGAACGTGGTTGTAGGTGACAGAGTAGAAGAAAGGGTTACAGGGGAATATGGGCTTGGGAAGGAGTGAGAGAGGAGAAAGACTAATTGAGTTCTGCAATAAATGTCAGGTAGTAATTACGAATACTCTGTCTAAGAACCAGAAGAGGAAGAGCTCAGCATCAAAAAGGCAGGGAGATAGGAGAAGATTTCAGTTAAATTACATCAATTTCAGACAGTGATTCCGAAATCAGGTATTGGATTTTAAGACGTACCCAGGAGCAGATATAGACTCATATCACAGTTTAGTAGTAATGAACAGTATTCTAAAGTTTAAAAGACTAGTCAAGAAGAATAAATGCACAAAGAAATGAGATACACAAGTACTAAGAAATGAAGAGATATACTTGATGTTCTCCAAAGCTATAGATACTGCGATAAGGAGTAGCTCAGTAGTCTGTTCAGTTGAAGAGGAATGGACACCTCTAAAGAGGGCATTTACCAGTGTTGGAAAGAAAAAAAACATAGGTACAAAGAAGGTAACTGCAGTAAACCATGGGTAACAAAAGAAATACTTCAGCTAATAGATGAAAGAAGGAAGCACAAAAAGTTTAGGGAAATTCAGTTCAAATGGTTGAAATGGCTCTGAGCACTATGGGACTTAACATCTGAGGTCATCAGTCCCCTAGAACGTAGAACTACTTAAACCTAACTAAGGACATCACACACATCCATGCCCGAGGCAGGATTCGAATCCGCGATCGTAGCGGTTGCGCGGTTCCAGACTGAAGCGCCTAGAACCGCACGGCCCCACCGGCTGGCGAATTTCAGTAATACACAAATAAAAATCGCTTAGTAATGAAATAAATAGAAAGTAGAAGGAAGCTAAGGTGAAATGGCTGCACGAAAAATGTGGAGAAATCGAGAAAGAACTGATTATCGGGATGAATGACGCAGCATATAAAAAAGTCAAAACAACCCCTTTTGTGAAACAGGGAGGTGGAGTCATTACAATAAGAATGCAATGAGGATTCCACTGTTAAGTGCAAGGGAGAGAGCGGATAGGTGGAAGGAGTACACTGAAGGCCTCTATGAGTCGGAAGACTTGTCCGATGTGACAGAAGAAGAAACAGGAATTGATATAGAAGGGATAGGGGATTCAGTGTTAGAATCAGAATTTAAAAGAGCTTTGGAAGACTTCAGATCGAGTATGGTAAAAGCGGTAGATAACATGTCATTAGCATTCCAAAACCATTGGAGGAAGTGGCAAAAAAAACTACTATTCACATTGGTCTGGAGAATGTATGAGTCTAGCGATATACCCTCTGACTTTCGGAGTAATATCATACAAAAAGTTCAGAAGACTGCAAGAGTGATAAGTGCGAGAATTATCGCACAATCAGCTTAACAGCTCTTTGATTCAAGTTGCTGGCACGAATAATATACAAAAGAACGGAAAAGAAAAGCCTCTGTTAGATTACGATCAAGCCCTAGAGAGAAAGTTCTGAAGAATTGCAGGATCTACCGAATGGAATGCACCATCTAATGAGTACAGGAAATAGACTGACAGTAAATAGAAAAATGACGGACGTAATGAGAAGTACTAGAACAGCGAAAAATTTAACACTGGGAATGGTGATCCCGAAGTAGATGAATTTAAGAAATTCTGCTACCTAAACAGCAAAATAACCCATGACAGACAGAGCAAGGATGACATAAAGAGCAGACTAGCAATGACGAAAGGGGCATTCTTGGTCAAGACAAGTATTCTAATATCACACGTAGGTCTTAATTTGCGGCAGAAATTTCTGAGAATGTACGTCTGGAGTACAGCATTGTATGTTAGTGAAGCATGGACCGTGGGAAAACCAGAACAGAAGAGAATCGAGATATGTGCGGAAGTGTGGGCTGATAAGGTAAGGAATGGAGAGGTCCTGCGCAGAACCGGCGAAAATACTGACCAGAAGAAGGTACAGGATGACAGGGCATCTGTTATGGTACCAGTGAATAACTTCCATGGTACTACTACTACAGGGAGCCGCGCGGGGTAGCCGCGCGGTCTAGGGCGCCTTGCCACGGTTCGCGGAGCTCCCCCGTCGGAGGTTCAAGTTCTCTCTCGGGCCTGGGTATATGTGTTGTCATTAGTGTAAGGTAAAGGTAGATTAAGTAGAGTGTAAGCCTAGGAACCGATGATTCAGCAGATTGGTGCCATAGGAACCTACCACAAATTTCCAAAATTTACTGTGGGGAGCTTTATAGGATAAAAAATGTAGAGGAAGACAGAGATTGGAATACATCCAACAAATAACTGAGTATGTAGGTTCCAAGTACTACTTCGAGATGAAGAGAATGATACAGAGTAGGAATTCGTGACGGACTGCATTAAACCTGTAGAGAATTGCAAGGAAGCGAAGGACAGAATGCTATTACGGGTGGCCAGTATCCTCTTTCTAAACACAAATACATAAGTGGATTGATACAGTTCTTTATTTACATGGACTGAAAACTTTACTCAACTTGAATAGAGCCCATATGTTTTGGCACAAGTTCATCAGTAATAGCGTTCTTGCAGATTGATGTAAAGCACAGTTCTGGTTGAGGTAAACTAGTCCTTCTATAGTCACTAATCTGGTCGCTATGTGCTGTCGTAGTCTGTGACTAACTAAACCTGGGCCGGCCGGTGTGGCCGTGCGGTCTAGGCGCTTCAGTCTGGAACCGCGTGACCGCTCCGGTCGCAGGTTCGAATCCTGCCTCGGGCATGGATGTGTATGATGTCCTTAGGTTAGTTAGGTTTAAGCAGTTCTAAGTTCTAGGGGACTAATGACCACATATGTTAAGTCCCATAGTGCTCAGAACCATTTGAACCATTTGAACTAAATCTGCTCTGCGAGTAAACAGACATCAAACTGGATGATTGAGCGAACGAGTGAGTAAAACCCTCCCGTCAGCGGCGGGGGCCGAAGTAGATGATGTCGAGAGAGCTTTGTGGCATTTTGCTTGTGAGTATGTCTCTGGTCTCTTTTGTCATAGGATCGACTGATCCAGCGTCTGTTAATCGATCTTCGCTTCATCTTTACCGACCGGTATACTGGCGACAGCTTTCGCCAGCGCAGTCGGAAGACTTATGACTTAAAAAAGGCTTTAATATTTTTTCTCGTTTTTGTAATTATTTTTTTGGTTTAGGTTGGTCCATAATCGCCTTGTGGTTATGAAATGTAAACTTTTTACCAGACTACTCTAGAGATACGATTTCGATTTCTGGTCGTTGTCAAAAAATGGCTCTAAGCACTATGGGACTTAACATCTTAGGTCATCAGTCTCCTAGAACTTAGAACTACTTAAACCTAACTAACCTAAGGACATCACACACATCCATGCCCGAGGCAGGATTCGAACCTGCGACCGTAGCAGTCCCGCGGTTCCGGACTGCAGCGCCTAGAACCGCACGGCCACCGCGGCCGTCTGGTCGTTATCGTCATGCAAAATATTTTCAAGAGATTTTTCCCTTGTCCTAGCAGACGGCACAGTCTAATGTCAGACCACAATCTCCCCACTATCACCACAACGACCTCTTTAAACTGTACACAAAAGATAATACATTGTTCCTTATAAAACAAAATACATATAAAGCCAGAAGCTAACTCCACTAAGATACACGTTATATATATATATATATATATATATATATATATATAGTATTCCTCAGCAAGAGAAAGTATGAAAATGAAATGAACACAGTCACACGAATAACTAAGAACAATGGATATAAATGCACAAAGTACATACATTTCATCAAAAAACTAAAACACAGTTACAAATTAAACATATCATATCTGGGATAGGGAATAATTCACAAGGCTCACTGCACGAATGTACGTAATACATTAACACAGTCGCAACATCGTACCGAAATGAAGTACATGGTATTCTAAAAGTTATATACATAAACTAGTCCATGCAGTGGCAAGCATACTGCAGGAACAGGGCCTCCTGTAGCGTGTAAGACTGTACAAACTCTCCAAACTGAAGCCAATCAACAATAAAGTGGGACACATTCCCTGGAGCAGGAATTCATAGCCTCCAGTGCTGAAGGTGTGATGCACTATACGTAGGAATGACATCTGGGAATTCTGAAATACGTTACCCAGAACACATCTAACGTTGAAAGTATGAAATAAATCATTCCACATTCGCAGAACACTTAAAACATCACTACCGCCATCCCGCCAAGATAGAACAATTCCTGCAAATCAGGATAATAAACCACAACGGGTGCCTTATCCTAATGTAGGAAAACTATCACTTCCAGGAATCTATTGCAGACAACGGAAATATGATCAACAACCACACAGATAATTATAGACACCAACTCTTTGATAAAAGAAACGAAATACTTTGAATAATGAACCTGATGGTTTTATCTTTGAGCTGAACGTTTGGTCTGTTTTTGACCATGCTACTGTTTCATCGTGAATTCTTCTTCTGATAGTCGCTATCTTGTCTTTGCAACGGCTGGAAAGCTTTCGATTAAAATAACGGAGATAGGGTTAATGATGATCCCGGTGCATACCCAAAAACTTATGTGGCAGACGACGCGTGTCCTAACAGAGAAAAATAATGCGATGTTTTACTTTTTTTGGCGTGTTTGATGGTGTGTATTGGAGTTTCCAGCCGAGTTGACGATTCCATTTCAACGACCAATATTTAAATGGCAGATCTTTTCGTATTCTCTCACCATGTCCCTGCCTGTATTATATGAACGGTACTTCTCGACATTTTTTGGGATTTAACAGATGCGATGACTGCCAAGGCGTCTTGATAAATCGAGTGTCGGATTCCTGGCTTGTTGAAAATGAAACCTCCATCGGTGTTTTTAAGTTTTTTTACAAATTCTTATTACGTTATTACGATGTTTCAGAAGTTACAACACTTGCCTGTTACTCTGGCAACCTGGAGGATACAGTCGTCGAAACGTTGTGTGCAAAACTGACTCCTCACTTTGCCTATAAGCCCACAAAATAATTGAATATTTCTTATGTCCATCGATGTTGAATACTATAACATGAACACCTTTAATATTTCATAAACTTTATGTGATATTAAAACAATATCTTCAGTAAATGATTTTATACAAAGACTCCATATTTCCGAAAAGGTACGCTCAAATTGCGATCTAATGCAGCGAGAGACCCATGGAGATATTACTGCATTGACAAGTGGAGAAAACCTTCATAAAGACACATTTTAGGTTTTCAAACTCTCGAGGCAATAAAGCTCTCTCTCTCTTTCGTTGTGTTTGTACCGCCGTAAGGGGCAGCTTCTTGCATGGTGTAACAAATTTATTTTATTTTAACTTAGTGTTCGAGTTCCCTTCCTGCCACCACAATATTCGTTTTTTTAATCCCACTAATAAAGGTATCAATTTTTTTACATAGCAGTCCAGAACATGCCGAAACACCGTGAGGATGGGTTGAGTAGTATATTTATTTTTTGGCACAGTTAACTTAGTTGATACCGTTCAATCTTTCCGTGTTTCTTACCAACAATATTAAGTTCGCATTTTCGGAAAATAGCGTAAATCTTAAGTTGTTTGATTTAGAAAACTTCGCACTTGTGGCTTGTTTACATAAAGATTGCCTAGATAAAGTTACATTAAAAGTAGCATCATATTGTGTTTAAGTTAATTAATAGATAGTGTAGTTAAGTGAGTGCTGAGTTCTCGTAGTAAGCAGAAAGAATTAACTTTTTACTTTGTATACCTGAAACGCTGAACTGTAGGCATGACTTTTGTGGTTTGTAAGTAACGATAATTCGTTTAGTATAAAGTGATTTAATGCTATTTTTAAGCGTCTCTTCTGTGTTGCAATAGGTGTGGATGTTTCTGTAGGATAGTCAAAGAGGGAGTGATATGTGTAGACTGTGATATGGAATTTCAGTGGGGTAACTGTAGTGGGGAGCTGAAGCTCGAACTCGAAGAGGCTCTCTCATGGAACTATAGGCTTTGCAAGAAAGCCAACAGAATCGCTGAGCAGGAGGCAAAGGTTTATGCCCCTTAGGCTGAATTCGAACACGCGTTATTTGAGCTATGTAGGTTGAAGAGGGAAAAAGATCATGGGACGGGGTAAACTCAGCAAGCAATGAGCAAAAGGGGAACAGCTCTTCAACTTCACCTACGTCTGAGCTTACAGTATGGAAAAAATTTGAGTTGTTACCTGAGATTGGAGAGGAAAGGTCTCGTTAAGCTGTAGGGCACAGTAGGGTGCAGCAGACTGCTAGCAAAGAAACTCAATGGGAGTCGGTACCAAAAGAGAAAAGGAAGAAATGTAACTTGCTGCTAGGTAGCAGCCATGGGAGGGGTGTAGGACAGATGGTGCAGGACAAATTAGGAACAGGTTACCAGGTCACAAGTATTGGTGAAACCAAGCGCAAGCCCTAGCCAGGTAACAGAGGACGCAGGGAATTTGCACAAAGGCTTTGGCAAAGAGGATCAGGTTACTGCAGTAGCTGGAGTAGGGAATAGCCAGGCTATGTACAATAACTGCAGCATTAAGGGTGAGCTGGATGAAATAGGAGTAGCAGGTGAGTTTTGTGAAGGTCCTGCAGGGCCATGATCAGCCGTGGGTTAACACTGCTGTGAGCTGTGTGAATAGTGAGTTGAGCGGGCTGCTGCTGCCTGATTAATGAAATCTCGTATGAGTGCAGACCAGTTGCCACATTTGGGAGATGGGGATATACAAGACGTGGCCTACACCTGAATAGGAGAGGAAAAGATAGTTTGGCTTAGCTTCTTCCAGATAATACACGGCGGCCACCTTCACACAAAGCAAGATGTAAGTAGGCTGTTTAGATTTTTGTTTTGGTAATGCCACATAGCGCTCTGTATGAAAATCACTGGCTGTGCTGTGTGCAGTCTGTGGCTAGTTTGCATTGTTGTCTGCCATTGTAGTGTTGGGCAGCGGCAGCTGGATGTGAACAGCGCGTAGCGTTGCGCAGTTAGAGGTGAGCTGCCAGCAGTGGTGGATGTGTGGAAGGAAATGGCGGAGTTTTGAAATTACATATATTATGACTTTTGATGATATTAAGGTAAATACAGTGTTTGTTCTCTGATTTTGTTCCATTGTGTCTAACTTTTGAAGATTTTGTCCCATTTGTTGCATTAATTGTAATAACAATGCATTAGTGTCTGGAATCTGTTCCTCTACGCTTTTCGGCAGTGCATTTGCACCAGCAACATTCACATTTTGACAAGCAGAAAATGTGTCTTGACTCATTTGAGAAAACGGTGAGGACCCAAAACCTAAGTCTACAGTATTTGCAATATTGTGTTCTGTCATTTCAGATTCCTGAGGGGAGCTGTTGCCGACCGATCGATCGATAATGCTTCCCTGTTCACTAATTGTTTCACTGTCTACACCATTGTTTGCAGCCCGCTCCATTTCCCTATGTACAATTACCAAATTACTACTTTCAACATTAGTTAATTCATTACTCGGTGGCGCTAACACACTGCTTTCGTCTTCACTGTCATTTCTCAGTTTACTTTGGAGCCTAGTATTACGTTTTTCACACGCCATTATTGTCACAATATTTCACACGACAACACAAAAAAAATTTGAAGAGCAAATATAAGAGAACACATTAACATAGAACTGAAAATAATATCTAGTTAATTGCAAGCGCAGCTGCGAAATACTTGGTGCAAATCTACATGCATGCCACAACTGTTTTACTGTGTAACAATGAAAAACCACAACTACCAAGGAAATTCTCTCTATAATTACGCGCTAGCAATAAACAAAAGCTACACTAAATACACAAACTACAAGAAAAAATCAGAAGATTCCAATGAGGTATCCTAGGCTAAGGGTCGACATATGAAACGTCCCCTTAGAACAATTTATACACGACTGTGCTCAACCTGACACACAATATTATTTAGCGCAACGCAATCTGACTTTCAAAAATCTTTACAAAAGAATGGCCCTGACTAACATTAACCTATACCTTTCACAAATCACTTACCTCACAAAAATCTTCGTTACTGGAACTACTGCAATACAGCGAGCGCCACTACTGCCAGCTAAATAAAAGATTCAAACTACCGAAGGCACTAACTACTGATAGGGATAGTTAGCAAATGAAAGATTCTAATAGAGAACAAACACTGTATTTACCTTAATATCATCAAAAGTCATAATGTCTCGTATGTAATTTCAAAACTCCGCCATTTCCTTCCACACATCCACCACTGCTGGCGGCTCACCTCTAACTGCGCAACGCTACGCGCTGTTCACATCCAGCTGCCGCTGCCCAACACTACAAAGGCAGACAACAATGCAAACTAGCCACAGACTGCACACAGCACAGCCAGTGATTTTCATACAGAGCGCTACGTGGCATTACCAATATAAAAATCTAAACAGCCTACTTACAACGATTCCTGTGGTTAGTGGTGTCAGAGATGCACGTTGTTCAGGCTGGAATCAGGATTCAGTCACTCTGTCCTGGAAGAAGTCAAAATAACACAAGAGCGCCACAAAATGCTTAAGAATGCACAGAAATGTAAGGTTAGCTTATTTCGTCAAAATATTAGAGCATTGGGTAATAAGGTGAAAGAGCTTCTCCTCAGTTTGGAAAATTTAGAGAGCTCTGAAAAAATTGGTATTCTGTACCTGTCTAAGCGCCACGTAACCACAGGTTTAGATAAATTACGTACAAAAGATTGCACTCTAGCAGCTAACTTACGCAGAACTAATATGAGAAAAGGAGGAATTGTTACATGTATTAAGACAGAACACAATTACAAAAACACTGAGACAACTAGTTTTTCTAGTCACCAGCACATATAAGTGTCTGTCTGTGAATTAATACTGAAAAATAGTTCACTTTTAATTTCAACTGTTAGATACCCACTGAAAAACATTTTAACTGTTTATGAGGAATCTGCATTACTTACTGTGCTACCGGTCAGACATCAGCAAGCAGTAAACAGTCTGCGGCGACTTAAAAGCAGATCTTCTAAGGGATTCTAATAGGGAAAATGAATTTGAAACCCCATTTAGATCCTAGAATTTAATATTAATAATTATTTTTCCAGCGTGGGTGGATAGAGACAGTGGGACCCCAGCCGAAAACGTTTTCTTTGGTGAAGCTCAAAGCAAGAAAATAACTATTTATACAGTAACAAAATGCTCTCTCTAATCATGAAGCACCGTTAGTTAGAATAAATAACACTGCCTTACAAAATGGATAATCCTCAGTGGAAAGCAGTTAAAATAATTGATGACTCTAGGACAATTGTTTTTAAGAAGAGTTTGAAGAGATGGCCTGCGATGAAATTTAAAAGAACCAAAAGATAACGTAAAATTTAATCTATTCCATGAAAAATTCATAAATTATTTGAAACTAGCTTTCTGCATAAGCTAGTCAGAAAGGACATTAAATAACCATATAGAAAATCGTGAGTAACTAGAGGGATTAAAGTGTCTTGTGAAAGGAAAAGGGTAATGTGCTAGTTGGTAAGAAGAAGTAGAGGTCATGTAGTAGATGTAAACTACAAAAACCACTCAAAAGTAGTAAGAAAAGTTATTAAAAAAGGAAGGAACATGCGCATAATCTCATAAATCAGTAATTACGACAGCAGACTTATCATAAATATATCTCCGGGTGATAGTACATGTTATTGTCTTTGCGTAAAAAAAGTATTATGTTCTCTATACCCTTCACGTCGAGATCTCCATCCAAAATTTTTGATCTACATAATTAGTGAATTCAGTCATAGCACTTTTGGCTGCGGTCACTTTTAGAACTCAAATTAACGGCCGGCCGCGGTGGTCTTGCGGTTCTCGGCGCTGCAGTCCGGAACGGCGGGACTGCTACGGTCGCAGGTTCGAATCCTGCCTCGGGCATGGATGTGTGTGATGTCTTTAGTTTAGTTAGGTTTAAGTAGTTCTAAGTTCTAGGGGACTAAGATGTTAAGTCCCATAGTGCTCAGAGCCATTTGAACCATTTTTTGAACTCAAATTAAAGATCAAATTAACTGTTTTAATAAGATTGAACCTTGAGTTGCTGGTGTACGCATGTATTACAAAAAAAATAATAATAACGGTGAATGAGGGAGAATATGAATGAGAATAGTGGCGTGTTTAAGTTTACAAAGATAATGGCAAATTTTTATTCATCCTTTATAACTACACAATTTGATGAAACCTTACAAAAAAAAAAAGCATAAACGAATCAAAAGAGGGATGGTGTTTGATTGGCAAAGCCTTCATTGGAGTGGGAACTATACAGATTCCCTCCTGAATTAAACCCTTTTACAACGCACTATGACTCTGTTTACATGACTCGACTGTGAGGCCCAATTCTGTTCAAATGTATCAACTACGACCAAGTACACCACAAACTATGGTTCACGGAGAAACGTCGTCGAACTGTTCGTGCAGATGGTTGTTGTCTTGCAAACGTCCCCATCTGTTGACTCAGGGATCGAGACGTGGCTGCACGATCCGTTACAGCCATGCGGAAAAGATGCCTGTCATCTCGACTGCTAGTGATACGAGGCTGTTGGGATCCAGCACGGCGTTCCGTATTACCCTCCTGAACCCACCGAATCCATATTCTGCTAACGGTCATTGGATCTCGACCAACGCGAGCAGCAATGTCGCGATACGATAAACCGCAACCGCGATAAGCTAAAATCCGACCTTTATCAAAGTCGGAAATGTGATGGTACGCATTTCTCCTCCTTACACGAGGCATAGCAACAATGTTTCACCAGGCAACGCCAGTCAACTGCTGTTTGTGTATGAGAAATCGGTTGGAAACTTTCCTCATGTCAGCACGTTGAAGGTGTCGCCACCGGAGCCAACCTTGTGTGAATGCGCTGAAAAGCTAATCATTTGCATATCACAGCATCTACTTCCTGTCGATTAAATTTCTCGTCTGTAGCGCGTCATCTTCGTGGTGTAGCAATTTTGATGGCCAGTAGTGTATATTCACTGACCAAATTTTACACGCATTAAATAATACAATAGCGTCGACTGGTATATTCTGCGACATATGTAAAGCATTTGACTGTGAGAGTCACAGTATTCTTGCAAATGGGATGGACCGTATAGTCAACCAATCCATAATGTCTTATCCGACCAAAATAAAGCAGAATGTTGTATTTAGCAATGCAACCAATATAGTATGGGGACGTAATTCTGAGTGGGGAGAAATCACAAATGGGGTTCCCGGAGGCTCTAGGTCCACTATTGTTCCTCATATATTGCAGACGATCGTACATCTAATATACAACAAGCAGAATTAGTTCTTTTTGCAGGTAAAACTAGTATTGCAATTAATCCAAGCATATATACAGAAACAGAACAAATGATAAAAAATGCTATTATGGTAAACAATTTTTTAAAAGTATGATTGATTTTCTGCGAGTGGTCTCACACTCAATTCAATATTCAGGTCTGCATATGTAGAGGTATTACACTAGTTGTAAGTGTAGCGCATAATGAGCAAATGAAAAGTAGGGTGGAAACTTCAAAATTCTTAGGTGTGCATATTAATGAGAAATTAAACTGGATGAAGCACATTTTGGAATCCCTAAAACAACTTAACTCAAACACATTTGCGCTTAGAATTATTTCAAATTTTGTGGAGAGATGAATCAGTAAGTTGACGCATTTTGCATATTTTCATTCAGTAATGTCGTATGGAATAATGTTCTGAGGTAAATCATCTTCAAGAAAGTATTCGCTGCTTTAAAAACCAGCAGTAAAAACAATATGTGGTGCCCATCCACGATCATCTAGTAGACATTTGTTTAGGGAGTTGGACGTTTTGACTACTGCTTCACAGTATGTTTCTTCCCTGATCAAGTTTATTGTAAATAAGCCGCTACAGTTGAAACGAAATAATGATATATATATATATATATATATATATATATATATATATATATATATAAGCATTATGACATTACGGACGAGTTTAACTTTTTTGCAAATAAATATGCTTCTGTAATTATTAATAAGATCGTAACACATGTCTATAGGATTAATGTAAGAGTAGAGAGACTAACACTTGATGACAGAGCAAATAAGAAAATATTCGAGGATCAAGGTGCATTGGAGAAAGTAAGGCTTGCTTGTAGTAATAAGTTAGGTCCATTTAGTTTAAGGCCTGAAAGTTCTGCAGGCGTTCCTTGGCGGAAGTACAGTAGAAGGAATCGTTTTAAATTTGTTACATATTCGAAGCCTGAGACGAGTGCGGATATAACTAAAGTAAAGTCAGGGACTAATTTGGAGAACCAATGTAAATGTAAGAACAAATTGTTTCAAGGTGTTAATCCATTTTATTTTGGATTGGAGATAGCTATATATATATATATAGTTCTTTATCTTTACGATTTATCCAGCGACCATTTTGAAATGCTCGTTAATTTCATTAGCTAGTTTTGCAACCTTATCTGGTGCACATGGAAGTTCCGTGTTTATTACCATAGCGCGATCCTGGACACTTTGCAATTGCTATCCACTCGGTAACTTCCTTTGCGCTTGCCAAATGGCCACAGATAAATCTCTTTTTTTCTATGAATGTAAATACAAACCGATTGTTTCGACAAATCGCCAGCATCGAGCGTGTGCTGTGCATCTGGTGAATGTTGCAAAAATCTTCACTCACCGCTCAGTGGCTATTACACTGCTTTTTGTGGATGCCATACACTCAATGTGCTAATCTGAACTAGTGTCAATATCAGTGCCGACAAATAATGTTACAACAGCTAAAACTGAAGCCACACCTGGGCGATTAAACCAAGAATCATTCACAATAAATCGACCTGGTTTATTTTTCGGTCAATGTTCAGAAATTTGTGGAGCAAATTATTATTTATACCAACTGTTATTGAAATATATATATATATATATATATATATATATATATATATATATATATATATATATATATATATATATATATGAAATTTTACAAGCATTATTCATTGAGATACATTAAAGCCTTTTTACCTACGTTTTTGTCACAGGACCGGTACCCAGCAACGCGCTACGAAAATGAACATATAACTTCAAGTGCTCCAAGTGAAGAAAAGCTTGAAAAAGTTCGGAAACTAGGTTTAGGGAATAAACAAGTTTTTCAAAAAACTGACTGGTGCAGTTTTCTTCATTTGTGTACTTTGTTCTGCATTTTATTGTACTCTAATTGTCTATGTGTCGTATTGTCTGAGATGAAGATCGGGAACCAGCAGTTGGCTAAAAGAGCGTGAAAAACGTTTAGAAGCAACATTCAGGCTGGGAGGTGTACCACATCAACGGTCGTTAATCCACCGCACATAGTCGTTCCTCGGGTGGCAAAAGTTCTTGTTTAGCAAGCTGGCGTGCTACGTTTTACTAACGTGTGCCTCCAATAAATAGTAACTGTTCGTCCTTCATCTCTTATGTAATTAGAAGTTAGAAAATACTGGAATGAGAACACAATATCTCAAAAAATGTTGCCCAAGTTTACTATAACTCTCCAATATGTGCTACAGTATAAGTTGCAAACAAAGCAAAAAATCTGTGTGTTACAGACATGTCAGAAAGCGATGGCTACGAATGAGATTTATACTAGGATGATCAACTTATTTTCCAGTTCTGTACGTGTCGTTCGTGATAAATGAGATTCACAGTGAGGAAGAGACAAATGGTGGATATTAACGACTTGTCTTTGTACTCGACCAAAAACTTCTTTTTTCCACTAACAGAGGGCGGGAGTCTGGGAAACACGGAGAGATATAAAAGCGAGAAGCCCAGTACGCACCTGCTACGGAACTGGGCGCACGGAGTGTGAATGGAGCGGCCAGCGCCCTGGGGCGCCAGTGAAGGATGCCAGCCTTTCATTTGCTCAACTCGCGTCTGTAATTCGGAGGTCCGGTCCTCTTTGTCAAGGCTTAACCGGTTCCATCCATTCATGCGCTCCACCGATGGAAAAAAAGAAATAAAGAGACTGAAAGAAGTGAGGCAAATGTTTCGTGAGAGAAGTGGCCCCACTCTTGGCGTGACTCGTCGTTTTAAGAAAGGAGCTTCTTAGACAAATGCAAATGTTGTCAGCCCAAAATGTGTGTAGTTACTGTATTTTACATGTTGTATCAGGGCACTGTGCATTTACTTCGCCAGCCACCACATTAATAGACGCCCCGGAGCATGAACAATTTAAGTTCCACAAATCACAATACTCTGCTGTCAAGTGGAACAAACGTTTCTGCAAGCGGACACATTTGTTATACGTATTACACGCTCGACTACGAATTTCGCAGTGTTCATCATACCTCGATAGTTGAATTCACACTGGTAAGCCATAACATTAGGACCACTACCCACTGCATCGTTGGATGTGCCTGGTGGCGTTGTGGGCTCGTGGCGCTGAAACGAAGGTATGTAAAAGGAGCAGACACGGAGGGCAGATCACTGTAGCGAAGATATGGGCTGCAAATGGGAAGAGCTATGGAGAAAAGCTACTTTGACAAAGGGCAGATTATTATTATGCAGAACCTGTGAACGAGTATCTCGGAAACGGCGAAGCTGGTCGAATGTTCACAAGCCGCTGTCGTGAGCATCCGTGGAAGGAGGTAGGAAAGGAGAGTCAAATTACCATTATGCAGTAAATGGGTGGACGTCCACGACGCTTCACAGTACGTGGGGTTTGGAGGCTTGTCTGCTCTCTAAAGTAGGATAGAGGGTGATCCGTGGCATCTCTGTCGAAAGAGCACAATGCTGGTGCACATACAGCTGTTTCCGACCACACCATTCATCGTACATTGTTGAACATGGAGCTCTGCAGCAGACTACCCAACGTGTTCACATGCTGACCCAATGAAATCGTCAGTTACGACTGCAGTAGGCATGAGACTATCGGAATTCAACCGTCGATGTATGGAAACGTGTCTACTTTTCGGTACACAAACGCATTCATCGAGGTCAGCGGCCGCTCAAAACATGCAGAGCGCCACGGACTCAGGCTGGTGGGAATAGTTTCATGCTTTGGGAGACATTCTTCTGCGCTTGCGTGGGACATGTGGTAGTAATTGAAGACACGCTGACAGTTGCGTACCAGCATCCCTTCATGCTTGACGTCTTGTCCGACGGCGATTTCATCTTCCAGCAGTATAACTGTCAGTGTCTCGGAACCAGAACAGTGCCACGGTGAACCCACATTGTTGTCTTGGCGACCAAATTCACCTGATGTATGTCCTATGGAAACCATCTGGGTCGCTACCGGGCGTCATCACCGTGTGGCCAATTATTTACGTGAATTACATGACCACCACGTACCCATCTAATGCCACATACCAATGTGGTCAAAACATCTAAATTTCACGCAGCTTCTCTGTGAAATCATGTGGCATATGGACTATACGCAATGTCACGTCCAACCTTAGTGAAATAGTGCCAATATTTCGACCAAGGCCGTACTAACGTGGGTGATGATAACTGGGAAGGAAGGCCATCGGCATCGACCACAGACGATTATGTCCAGGCAATAGAGGAACTGATTCGCAGCAGTCACAGAGTGAATTTCACGGACATTGCCCAGCAGATGCGCATCTCAGGAGGCAAAGAGCGCACCAACGTCTGAGATCATCTACAGTATCGGCAACTGTGCTCACCGTGGGTTCCACGATATCAAGTGGCACAAGTTTTATTGCGTCTCTGAACTTCCTTGAGCGTTACTCGGCGGAAGACTTCCCTAAGCAGCAGCATTACAGCCTGTGAGACAAGGGTCCATCTTTTCACACTTGCAACTAAGAGAGCGTGTATGGAATGTGGAACAGAAACACGCCCTCGCCACCATGGAACATATGACAAGTTACGCCATGAGCAGGGAGCGTCATCACCACAGATTTCTTCCACTCTGGAGGAGATGTGTACACAGAGTTTATGATGCGGTATAATACTGTCACTGCTGCGCTACACTATGAAAAACAAAAGAGAAACCCCACACGGTGCGTACAACACAAGTTCTGCTTCAATGTTTGTAACGGGAGGCTTGGATACACCCAACACACAGTCCAAATCTTGCGCCATGCGATTTCCATCTTTCGCCTTACGCCCTGCGTGGTTTCGCAGCGAGTTTATCTACATCTACATATATACTCCGTTAGCCACCAAGCGGTGTGTGGCGGAGGGCACAATTTGCACCAAAGCAGTTAGTGTATTTTTTTCAGGCATTCGGCAACTTGTTTTTTGCTCCTTTGCTAGTGTGTCCGAAATGTCGTGTACTTGTGAGTTATAACAGAGATGTTTGTTTCGTATGCGAACCGTGTGCAGGGTACAGGGTCAGTGACGTTGTCCACCAGTCGAAGTGTGTGTTCCGGTTGGTTTACGCACGACGTCTCGAGAAATTGCTTTTGGTTCGCTTTGCGAGGTTTCCTCAGTCAGGTGCCTTAGCTAATGGAACAGTGAAGCTGTCTATATGTGCCTCCAAACTTGAGCGTCGATGCTTCGTACGGTCAGCTGTACTTACCGATTTTTTCGTCCGCGCAATCGTTGTGTGATGAACTACTGCTTTCTGTAACAGTGACTGCACGTTGTTCTAGCCAACCGAGTGATGTGCAATGATATCTGCTCTGAGTTCGGTATTATGTGGTAAGTTCCTTAAAGGGAAAGCGCGCTTGAACTGAATTGTTCTCTCGGCTGTCACATGGCTTGCTAGCGTTCTTACTGAAACCTGGTTGGTGGGTACTCAAGAGAGCGCACAGGAAATGATGACGATTGTGGATGGGGCCGTAAGAAAGTACTGTGAGTTGCACAATCAAACATACAACTTCGTTTTTATAAGAACCACTTATTTACACATTGCTTTAAAAGATCACAATTAGACAATACGGCTGAAGGCCTAGTTAAAGAAACTTGAGATGCTTTCTGGGCTGAAGGCCCAAAATCACACCAAAAACAAGAATGGCTGAAGGCCTGGCTGAAATCAAAAGCAATTAAAAATAGAAGGTAAAAAATTTAAAAAACATGCATTTGAAAACAATTACGGCTGAAGGCCTACGCTACACGTCTGAACGACAACTATCATTAAAATACACTAATAAACAGCTTTTCCAACCACGATATTTCTTTTTAAACTTACAACAGAATGGACGAAAGCCTAATTAAAGAAAAATTAACTTATTGCACTGCTGAAGGCCACAAACAGATTTGAAACAACGGATGAAGGCCTGAACAAGTCAGACAACCAATTTAAAATAAACCCCTTCCTTCATACAAAAATTTTCCTTTAAAGAATACATCCTCGGCTGCGGGCCACACATAACACATTGAATAACTATCAGCTTAGGGCCTGGATTACAAACAATTTCAGATAGAACAAATTTTAAGGAAATATCTTTTTAAAATAAAATCAATCTTCAAAATTTTAATTTAAGACGGCTGAAGGCTTTTATGTAAAATTTAAGAAGAACTGAATTAATACACGGCTGAAGGCCTCGCACAATCCTTGAAACTAAAACGAAAGTTGTGGTGTCACCGCCAGACACCACACTTGCTAGGTGGTAGCTTTAAATCGGCCGCGGTCCATTAGTACATGTCGGACCCGCGTGTCGCCACTGTCACTACTTGCAGACCTAGCGCCACCACATGGCAGGTCTAGAAAGACGGACTCGCACTCGCCCCAGTTGTACGACGACTTTGCTAGCGACTACACTGACGAAGCCTTTCTCTCATTTGCCGGGAGACAGTTAGAATAGCCTTCAGCTAAGTCCATGACTACGACCTAGCAAGGCGCCATTAACCCTATCTGGAGAGAGTCTAATTTGTATCGCCAATAGCGATGTACCACAATGATGGAATAAAGATAAGTATTATACAAGCTACGTACTTTTCTTATTAGCATTCATTACTTATCCTGTTCCAGACTTCACGCCAGTCGGTGTGAGTTGACGCGTGCCCTTTCGGTAACCTCACCCTGTGTCTAGACTGTCTTGTCTAGACACAACAAAAATCATGATCTAAAACAAACAGAACAAGTGGCGCTCAGAAGTGTTGCAAGGGTCGGCCTGAGAAGGTAGCTCAAACGCAAGGTGAGGTGAGACAGGTAGCCAAAAGATGAAGTTAAATAAACGGATGGCAGCCCTAGCTAGGGACGGTCCTAGGACCGACCAACAATTTAACCAATTCCCTTCTATGCTACCAACGACACAACGTTGGAAAATATCAGCCGAGGTCGAGGATACAAACAGCACTACATCTTGAGAAATCGACGTTTAAAAACAGGCTGGAGAACAATAATCACTCTAAGCAAATATGAACCAAACAACATAAAAGGCTGTCGAATTACACGTCTTGCCGGACAGCATCAACACAATGAGGCAAGGCGCACTGCTGGAAAAGTACGCTATCAACAGGGCAGGTAACTGGGACGTAAACGGCCACAGGGCAGAAAATACCATTGGTGCACTTCACTGGCAAGTAACAGTCAGTTTAATAATTAATCACAATATAGGAAGACAGCTGCAAGATTTTGCCGACCCCAACACATCATACGTTGCTGCTAGCCCGAACAGCCCAGGTAGCAACAACCCGCAAATGAATGAAGAGATGTCACAATAGTTGAGGTTTCATAACAGGTTTACCGATCACTCAACTTCAGCCTCCAGGTTCGGTGGGCATCGAACTTTGTCGCTCTCACAGCTAGCGCCTCACGATCCGGCAGCGAGTGCATGCTGCCAGCAGTCCCTGCCTGGCCTCGCTCCACAGAGACTTCCTCGCTGCTCCATACGAACCGAATGACTCAGTCCAGCATGTAGGTAGCATTGAAATAACTGCTCAGTCAGAACCACACAAGCTACACACGGTTCCGCGAAACACTTCCGCCGAGTGGGATTAGCCGAGCGGTCTAAGGCGCTGCAGTCATGGAGTGTGCGGCTGATCCCGGCGGAGGTTCGAGTCCTCCCTCGGGCCTGGGTGTGTGTGTTTGTCCTTAGCATAATTTAGGTTGTGTGTAAGCTTAGGGACTGATGACCTTAGCAGTTAAGTCCCATAAGATTTCACACACATTTGAACATTTGAAACACTTCCACAAACAACAATACTAAAACCAGTCACTGTGGAACAACTTGGAGGAATCAGAAGTCGACACACACAGAGAACCTGGAAGCGCTTGGCAACCAAATACACGTCGTCCGATGAGACGACCGACCGAACGACCAACCAAGGTTGTCCCCACCGAAGTCATGTGTGCCGGCAACGGTCGGACGAGTCATGGCTGTCCGGACCTCACTGCTGCTCCATCACCCACTGGACTACCGACACAAGACGACCCGGAAATACTAGCGGTCACTCCAAAGATAGTACGACAGTGCTCTTACCGATAAGCGCTGCTGCTGCCATTCACGGGCAGGTAAGCCAGCAACCTAGTGACGCCAGAATATCGAATAAGAAACGAGTGGGAGTACCGCCAAGACAAGATGTCCAGCAACAACGGCACGAACACGAACCGCACATGCCTCACTTACAGGGGCTTTTCGAGGAACGGTGACCGGTAGGGAATTAAAGGCCGCTGGCCATGCGGTATTATAATGTCTATTTGGTTAACTCCTGGTTTATCCGGTGAATGAGTGTTCATCTAGTTATCTTGTCGTTTTGTGGTATTCTATCCTGCCTTCAGGATTAACATGGTGTTTCTGTGTCACTTGCATATGGAACACATGGTCTCGCACTTACTTTAAAGCACCATCGTATGTTGATTAGTTGCCCAGAATTTCATGTTCTGTTTGGTTGTAAGCAACGACGTGAATGTTAGCGGCGTCATGTGAAGTTTTCGTAAGCTTGGTTCCGTATACTGTGTGCACTTCCCTGTATTTTACGATGTTGTTTACATGTGGAGTGTGTGCAACAACTGACGTGCGCTCGTTGTCAAGCTGTGTGCTGTCGTCATCGGCTATCCTGAGGTCTCCAGTAAAAATCATACCGTGGGCGGTTTTAAAACTCTTAGCGATGAATTCGTTTGATTAAGGCTCTGACTGGTATGAAGTGTATAGCCGTATGCTTGTGATATGACAGTGGTTGTGCCTGTTTAGTAATAGGTTTACTCCGTGCTACGATATGCAAATTTAGATTAAGATACGCCTAGAGCCGATTAGTATAAGAAGGTTACCACCCTGTAGTATTGTCCTGGCATAATGTAAGAGACGCTATTATGACCGCTTTAGTTAAGTACATTTGGGTTTAGCTTAGAGTGGTTGCTACGTTTAATGCATGGCAAACTGTAGTACTAACTGCACATGTGACTGCTATATATGTGACTGATGTGTGCAGTGTGCTTTCGTAATCGTCGTGTCTCTCCGAAGGCCTGAGATTTCGAAGTCTCAAAAAAATGTGTGTGAAATCTTATGGGACTTAACTGCTAAGGTCATCAGTCCCCAAGCTTACACACTACTTAAGCTAAATTATCGTAAGGACAAACACACACAGCCATGCCCGAGGGAGGACTCAAGCCTCCACCGGGACTAGCCGCACAATTTTCGAAGTGTCGATTAAACGATTTTTCAGTGTATTTGTTCAAGTTGAGTATATTTCTATGGGAGCCCGCCCGGTTAGCCGTGCGGTCTGAGGCACGGTTTTCCGGATTGGGAAAGAGCGCCTGGTCCCCGGCACGAATCCGCACGGCGGACTTGTGTCGAGGTCCGGTGAGCCGGCCAGTCTAAGGATGGTTTTTAGGCGGTTTTCCATCTGTCTCGGCGAAAGCGGGCTGGTTCCCCTTATTCCGCCTCAGCCACACTATGTCGACGATTGCTGAACAAACAAGTTCTCCACGTGCGCGTAGCCGGCCGGGGTGGCCGAGCGGTTCTAGGCGCTACAGTCTGGAACCGCGCGACCGCTAGGGTCGCAGGTTCGAATCCTGCCGCGGGCATGGATGTGCGTGATGTCCTTAGGTTAGTTAGGCTTAAGTAGTTCTAAGTTCTAGGGGACTGATGACCTCAGATGTTAAGTCCCGTAGTGCTCAGAGCCATTCGATCCAATTCATTCGAACGTACGCGTACACCACCATTACTCTAAGAAGCAAACATAGGGCTTACACTCGTCTGGTGTGAGACGTTCCCTGGGGGAGGGGGGCGGGGGTCTACCGGGGCCCGAACCGCACAATAACCCTGAAAGAGTGGTTCGGAGTAGGGCAGCGGAGGGGTGAAGTGGACTGCAGTGGTCGTCGTGGGATTGTGGACCACTGCGGCTGCGGCAGGGACGGAGCCTCTCCGTCGTTTCTAGGCCCCCAGTTAACATACAATACCATACTTGTATGGGGTGTTTTTGGCCGATTATCAGAATGTGCTCAACCAGCCGTGTTAGTTGGTCTGAGACCAGTTACACAGTTGTCTATTCAGATACGTCCATTTTACGTTGGTCATGCGCTCTCAGTGCGTGAAGGACGTACTCCGTTCTGCCTACCTATGTTGCACTGGTCGAGACTGGTGGGTGTTATCATCTGGCGCCTGGCACACAATTGCGTCGGGTAGTCTAGTTTGCCATCGGATCACAAGACTTGTTAATGAAGTTTGAGTCGAATTGAGAAAAATTAATAAAAAAAAAATAAACTGATAAAATAAAAGAATTTTCAGCTCTATCACCATCAGATGCAAAAATCCCAGTGCTCCGCTCCCAAACCACGTTGACCAGGTACACTTTCCAGATGTATTCAGTACCCCCTCATTAGTTACATGATCTACCTGCGTAATCTTTGGTATACTCCCGTGGTACCACATTTCAGATGCTTCTGCTCTCTTGTCTGAACTTGTTGGCTTCCACATTTCACTTCCGTACAAGGCTGAAATCCTTACAAGTAATTTCAGAAAAGACTTCCTGATACTTAAATTTATATTCGATGTTAACGAATGTATTTTCTTCAGAAACTCTTTTCTTACAATTGACAGTCTACATTTTATATGGTCTCTACTTCGGCCATAGTAAGTTATTTTACTTCCCAAACAGCAAACCTCACCCAATACTTTAATTGTCTCATTTCCTAGCCTAATTGCCTCATCGTGACATGATTTAATTCGACTATATTCCATTATCTTTGTTTTGATTTCGATACGGTCGCAGGTACGAATCCTGCCTAGGCCATGGATGTGTGTGATGTCCTTAGGTTAGTTCGGTTTAAGTAGTTCTAAGTTCGAGGGGACAGATGACCGCAGATGTTAAGTCCCATAGTGCTCAGAGCCATTTGAACCATTTTTCTGTATTGATTTTTTGATGTTCGTCTCGTACTTTTCTTTCAAGAAATTACCCATTCCGTTCAACTGCTCTTCCAAGTCCTTTGCTTTTTCTGACAGAATTACATTGCCACATGCAAACCTCGTAGTTTTTATTTCTTCTCCCTAGACTTTAGTTCCTAATCTAGATTTTCCTTAGGTTTCCTTTCAAATGGTTCAAATGGCTCTGAGCACTATGGGACTCAACTGCTGTGGTCATCAGTCCCCTAGAACTTAGAACTACTTAAACCTAACTAACCTAAGGACATCACACACACTCATGCCCGAGGCAGGATTCGAACCTGCGACCGTAGCAGCAGCACGGCTCCGGACTGGAGCGCCTAGAACCGCACGGCCACCGCGGCCGGTTAGGTTTCCTTTACTGCTTGCTTAGCGTACATACTGAATTGAATTACATCGGGTATAGGAGTATTGTATCGCTGTTTTCGTTTGATATATGTTTAGAGTTTTTTTCCGAAGTCCATAGATTTTATGTTTCCATGTACAAATAATTTAGATCCGACGCCGCGTAGGTAACTTGTAGCCTCGCTCAAGAAGCAGCTTACCTCTACTTACATTTTATTCAGTCTTAACGAACTTCTCTCAAAAGTTAGCAATGTATCGAGCAGAGAGCGGTAAGGTGCTAGGGTACAGCATATAAGTTCCTTCACAACTGTTAATGTGCAGAGGTATTGCCAAAGGAAATTTCGAACAATTTGGACATCTTCAGTATGAGGTTAAGAGAATCAAATCAGTTTTCAAATTTAATCTTAAGATTTTTTTGAAATTAACAATTAGAAGAGAAATTGATATTAACAAACAGCTTTCTTGTAGTAAACGCGCCGCTCCAGTAGCTTAATACAGTACATAATTCACAACTGACTTTTCAAACAAGAGAGTATGACTTACTAATTCATTTACGAAATCAACCAACAACACATAATTGCGGAGTTACATGAAGCAGTCCAAATAATTACGCAAAAGATATTACATACAACTTGTTAGCAATGAAAATGGAAATTCGTGCAAAAAATTACAACCTAAACAGAATTGGACACGTAGTAGGATGCGTATATCATTGTGCAAATTAAAAGATAAATGTTCACAAGATTCATGTCATATCATAGCAAGACTTAATCTGTAGTCTTTAAAGGAAACTTAATAGCTCCTGCAGAAGTACGTAGTTTATATAAAATAGCAGGACAGTTCTCAGCATGTAAAAACACCTATAGTAAACGCGTTGATGGTCTCTACAGCTTTTACTTTCTGTTTACTTCCTCAAGGCCCGGCCGCGAGCATTACAAGGCAATAGCGAATCACTCAAGACTATTTCAAGATCAGCTGCTGAGCTGCTGCTCCAGAACTGAGAGCCAGCAAGCACTACCGAGAGTATGGACCGTGACAGACTCCAGCACACGTGCTCGGCGTTTGCTCCTCCGCCTCTTCCAGTGTTCTCTGTCTGGACGCGGGGAAACCCGTCATCCCAGACGGAACAGCAAAGTGAAATGGAACAGCAAGGTCTCTGCAGCTCTCGCCACACATCGGTACTACCCAAACAGAAAAAATCATTACCACTTTTACAGTCTCATTTCCTAATCTAATTCCCTCACCATTGCCTGACGTTTTTCGCCTACATTCCATTACCTTTCAAGACACTATCCATTCCCTACAACTGCTCTTTCAAGTCTTTGCAGTCTCTGACAGAATTACGGTTTTACCAGCAAACCTCAGCGCTATTATTTCTTCTGCCTAAACTTCGTGATGATATAGCTATAATACGTCGAATCGAGTAGTGGAAAGGGCAACGTAATAAATGAGACAGATTACAGCCGTTTTTCTTTTCAACTGACATTCATAACGGTCAGTCAAGCCTGACCTAAAATTATGGCATACGTAGCGCACTGCATTAGGCACTAGCTGAAAAGGATCCACTTTGTACATCTTTTTAAATTTGTTTCCTCAATTAGAAAAAAGTGCCAAAGGTGTAGCTCTAATTTACTGTTATAAATTTTTCTTTTAATGCAAATACGAATAAGTTTTGCGATTGCCCATATGCGAACACGCTACATATATTTGTTCATACAGGAAAGATGATTCTTTTAAATTCACTCTACAACATGGGAATGGCTGCATCTGTAATTTATTGATAGTCTGTAATCCTACTGGAAACTGTAGTCTTTTAAAGCTGAATGATATCTTAGTTAAAACGAATGAAATTCATGGTATGAAATCTGTCTTGCCTTTTCCCAGTTAAAATTTCCTCTTGTACAAAGTTAGCTACAGGCCTTCTTGCGAGAGCTTAACGGAGAACACTGGGAGAATTTAGGAATTCTGTTGGAAATTTTACCCTTTCATCTTTGTTCATCATTGTATCAATGGATTCAAATATTTTTTCTTCTTCTGATACCATATTCCGTATTCTCTGATTTGCTTGTTAAACTGCAAAGTTTGTTGTTGCTAATAAAAACATTGTTTGGTTGAGTAGTTTCCCTGTTTCAGCCGATACATTTATTCGACGAGTGAACTTGAACTGTCTCTGCGGTTTTCCAGAATTAATTTTGACTTATGTCGGTATGGTTCCTCCAAATAGCATGAGACCAGTTTGTTACCCTATTCATCTGCAGCAACATATGATTTGTACACTGACACTAATAACAACGAACTGGTTATGTTGCCTAACCTACACCTTAGAAGTTAATGCAGATGAGTCGGAGAAATAACCCTGTAAGTTCCAGAATGAGATTTTCACTCTGCAGCGGAGTGTGCGCTGATATGAAACTTCCTGGCAGATTAAAACTGTGTGCCGGACCGAGACTCGAACTCTGGACCTTTGCCTTTCGCGGGCAAGTGCTCTACGGACTGAGCTACCCAAGCACGACTCACGCCCCCGCCTCACAGCTTTAATCGGCCAGGAAATTTCATATCAGCGCACACTTCGCTGCAGAGTGAAAATCTCACTCTGGAAACATCCCCCATGCTGTGGCTAAAGCCATGTCTCCGCAATATCCTTTCTTTCAGGAGTTCTAGTTCTGCAAGTTTCGCAGTAGAGCTTCTGTGAAGTTTGGAAGGTAGGAGACGAGTTACTGGCAAAAGTAAAGCTGTGAAGACCGGGCGTGAGTCGTGCTTGGGTAGCTCAGATGGTAGAGCACTTGCCCGCGAAAGGCAAAGGTCCCGAGTTCGAGTCTCGGTCTGGCACACAATTTTAATCTGCCAGGAAGTTTCAGGATAGTACGTTAATAGCGTTGTTCTACCTGAGCTTCTACTAGCGTACACAAAAAATGTTCAAACGTCTGTGAATTTCTAAGGGACCAAGCTGCTTAGGACATCGGTTTATAGACTTACACACTACTTAAACAAACTTATACTAAGAACAACACACACACCCATGTCCGAGGGAGGACTCGAACCTCCGGCGGGAGGGGCCGTCGGCGTATACAAGGTATACTTACGGGAATCCAGTCGGGAGAGGTCGTTGACATCCGACGATATTTCGATATTTCGACAAGAGTACTCCCTGCCATTTTCAAGGTAAAACTGCAGCAAGTGACCACTGTGCAAGTGACTTTAAAAAATCTGTTTGAAGAGAAACTCCGGAAGGACAACATTCACATACATATACACATACACACACACACACACACACACACACACAGACAGACACACACACACACACACACACACACACACACACACACACAACGATGGCCGATGTCATAAGTTATCGATAGTGAAATTAATAACAAAAAAAAAAAAATGGCTCTGAGCACTATGGGACTCAACATCTTAGGTCATAAGTCCCCTAGAACTTAGAACTACTTAAACCTAACTAACCTAAGGACAACACACACACCCATGCCCGAGGCAGGATTCGAACCTGCGACCGTAGTAGTCCCGCGGTTCCGGACTGCAGCGCCAGAACCGCTAGACCACCGCGGCCGGCGAAATTAATAACATTGTCTTGGTACAGGTCATCCTATGGAATGTAACAACTCGGAGATTTTGGAATGCACTTCCAACTATTGGGATAGTGTTATTAAACGGGATTGAAATTTAATTAGCAAGTAACCTTATGAAGGGAGAGTGTGGTTTTTGCGTAAATTCTGCATCGAATACTTGATGCTACTTCGTCCTTCGAATATTAATTTCACTATCGATAAGTTCTGACGTTGGTTTGTGGTGGCGCAAGTGTTTATAGTCTGTGTGTGTGTTTGCGTGTTTGTGTGTTATCTCTCCGAATTTTCTCTGGAAACACAAGTTTTAAATTTCCTTGTAGAGCGCTTACTTGCTGCTGTTCTGTCTTGAAAATTGCACGGTGTGCTCCTGTTGAAATATCGGCCGTTTTCGATGACGTCATTCCCTTAAGTTATCTGTAAAGTGCTGTGCTGCTTGACATAGTCACGTTGATTAAACATCTAAGAGTAACGTTCCAAAACGGTATGAAACTGAATGAGCACGTAAGGTCGACAGTAGGAGAGTCGAATGGTCGACTTCGGTTTAATGGGAGGATTTTAGGTAAATGTAGCTCATCTATAAGCAAAATAGCGTATAGAACACTAGTGCGACCCATATTTCAGTACTGCTCTGTTTGGCATCCCGACGAGGTCGGATTGAAGGAAGACATCGAAGACAATCAGAGACGTGCTGCTAGATTTTTTACTACTAAGCCGGCCCTTGTGGCCGAGCGGTTCTAGGCGCTTCAGTCCGGAACCGCGCTGGTGGCCGAGCGGTTCTAGGCGCTACAGTCTGGAACCGCGCGACCGCTACGGTCGCAGGTGCGAATCCTACCTCGGGCATGGATGTGTGTGATGTCCTTAGGTTAGTTAGGTTTAAGTAGTTCTACGTTCTAGGGGACTGATGACCTTAGAAGTTAAGTCCCATAGTGCTCAGAGCAATTTGAACCATTTTTTGTTACTATTAGGTTCGATCAACGTGCGCGTATTACGAAGATACTTCGTGAACCTAAATGGGAATACCTGGAAAGGAGACGACAAACTTTTCGTGAAACGTTATTGAGAAAATTTAGTGAACTTGAATTGGCCGGTGACTACGGAACTGTTCTACTGCCACTAATGTACATCTTGCGTGAGGAAAGCGAAGTATGAGAATTTAGTGCTCATACAGAGGCATGCAGGCAGTCGTTCTTCTGTCGTTTCATCTGCAAGTAGAATAAATTGGGGATTGACTAGTAGTGGTACAAGGTGCCTTCTACACTCCTGGAAATTGAAATAAGAACACCGTGAATTCATCGTCCCAGGAAGGGGAAACTTTATTGACACATTCCTGGGGTCAGATACATCACATGATCACACTGACAGAACCACAGGCACATAGACACAGGTAACAGAGCATGCACAATGTCGGCACTAGTACAGTGTATATCCACCTTTCGCAGCAATGCAGGCTGCTATTCTCCCATGGAGACGATCGTAGAGATGCTGGATGTAGTCCTGTGGAACGGCTTGCCATGTCATTTCCACCTGGCGCCTCAGTTGGACCAGCGTTCGTGCTGGACGTGCAGACCGCGTGAGACGACGCTTCATCCAGTCCCAAACATGCTCAATGGGGGACAGATCCGGAGATCTTGCTGGCCAGGGTAGTTGACTTACACCTTCTAGAGCACGTTGGGTGGCACGGGATACATGCGGACGTGCATTGTCCTGTTGGAACAGCAAGTTCCCTTGCCGGTCTAGGAATGGTAGAACGATGGGTTCGATGACGGTTTGGATGTACCGTGCACTATTCAGTGTCCCCTCGACGATCACCAGTGGTGTACGGCCAGTGTAGGAGATCGCTCCCCACACCATGATGCCGGGTGTTGGCCTTGTGTGCCTCGGTCGTATGCAGTCCTGATTGTGGTGCTCACCTGCACGGCGCCAAACACGCATACGACCATCATTGGCACCAAGGCAGAAGCGACTCTCATCGCTGAAGACGACACGTCTCCATTCGTCCCTCCATTCACGCCTGTCGCGACACCACTGGAGGCGGGCTGCACGATGTTGGGGCGTGAGCAGAAGACGGCCTAACGGTGTGCGGGACCGTAGCCCAGCTTCATGGAGACGGTTGCGAATGGTCCTCGCCGATACCCCAGGAGCAACAGTGTCCCTAATTTGCTGGGAAGTGGCGGTGCGGTCCCCTACGGCACTGCGTAGGATCCTACGGTCTTGGCGTGCATCCGTGCGTGGCTGCGGTCCGGTCCCAGGTCGACGGGCACGTGCACCTTCCGCCGACCACTGGCGACAACATCGATGTACTGTGGAGACCTCAGGCCCCACGTGTTGAGCAATTCGGCGGTACGTCCACCCGGCTTCCCGCATGCCCACTATACGCCCTCGCTCAAAGTCCGTCAACTGCACATACGGTTCACGTCCACGCTGTCGCGGCATGCTACCAGTGTTAAAGACTGCGGTGGAGCTCCGTATGCCACGGCAAACTGGCTGACACTGACGGCGGCGGTGCACAAATGCTGCGCCGCTAGCGACATTCGACGGCCAACACCGCGGTTCCTGGTGTGTCCGCTGTGCCGTGTGTGTGATCATTGCTTGTACAGCCCTCTCGCAGTCTCCGGAGCAAGTATGGTGGGTCTGACACACCGGTGTCAATGTGTTCTTTTTTCCATTTCCAGGAGTGTATTATGCGCCGTATGGTGGCTTTCAGAGTATGTGTTTGGATGTACAGATAAATCTGACAGTAAACCAAGAAAGACAGAAGGAAGGAGAAAGGGCAGGACTGTTGCGATTTGTGGGTTCCTTAAAAACTTTAATTTCTGGAAGGACTTTTAATGAAATATATATATATATATATATATATATATATATATATATATATATATATATATATATATTATTCTTTAAGGATCAAGTTCGCCAAGATCGTTAGCAATTCTTGTATAACTATGAGCGGTTACTAAAGATCTACGCTGTCATCATCGGATCTTGCAACACTGCATGCTTGTTACAATACTGAAAATCACATAGTATTGTAACAAGCATGTATATCTAATAAGTTACAAGATCCGATGATGACATTGCAGATCTGTCGTAACCGGTGATAATAGTGACAAAAGAACTACTAGCGATCTTGGAAAACTTGATTCTTCAAGAATAACTTCCAGATTGCCCCCAAACTATATAAAATAAAAAATAAAAAAGGACGGTAGGGAATGGTCCTCGGTTCTTAACTATTTAGATTGTTTTTCTTTCTTTGGTTTACTCTCAGTCCAAATTGTATACTCACTAGGCTATTCACTCCATTCGAGAGATCCTGTGATTCTTCTTCACTTTACTGGGGATAGCATTGTCATCGGTTAATCTTTTTATTGATATCCTTTCACCATGAAATTTAATCCTACTCATTTGCAGTCCTCCAAAGCAGTGGCAGAGATTAAGGAAGCAACAAGCGACAGAGAAATTCGTAGGACCGACTGCGGACTGAAGCCTAAACCTTTGATTTTGTGCGTTGACACTTATTCAGTTCCTAATGAAAGGATACCTCACATTATTTACAAATCTGCATGTATCGTAGATAAAAAAATCCCTGCAGTTTGATGATGGAACGAAAGTGAATCACTCAGGTAGCTTTCTTTCCTCGCACGGAACCGCACCGCCAGCCAATTTTCTGCACGCTGCACAAAGACCGTTTTCACGCTCTCTGCTCTTAGTTGCTACCCCTATCGTTGGAAGAAACCCTGTGTTTTGCTGTACATCGGGCATCGTCCCCGAGCCTTAGAAGTAGTGCGGCGTGCCCCACTGTTGACGGAGTGTGACCAGCATAGCAAATGTATATATTCCGGATATAATGTTCTAACGAATGTTTTATAAATAAGATACAGAAACGGCGCTTTCTGGGCTTATTAAAGGCTTGTTCTAAGGTAGTAATAACTTTCCTTCGTTATGTCAAGAAACATTCTTGTGCTGATAGTAATTATGTAGCCGAAACGGTAAGGGACGAAAGAGATGATAATTTTGGTTAACAATTAGGTACCGACTACGATCAATAGAAACTGTCGATGGCAAAATTAAACAGATCACGCTTAAGATGAGAGTGGGTGAAACTACTTACCATTTACTTCGTAAATGGTCAGGTGAATCTCCTAAAACTTGCACCGCAAATATTGCGGAAATGGAAAGTGCTATTGATGTGCGGTTTTCACAGAATGGATTGTTAAATCAGTGGCTTATATTGTTAGCCAATAAACAGATTGTAATAGTACTTAGAAAGTTTACTTTTCGTGCAAGCATACACATTTTTAAATGGAACAATGCCTATTGACATTAACTGACTAAAAGTAGGGTACGTTTCAATCTCAGTGGTGTTTGTTGGAGGGTTCTAATGCCAATCGTTTACGAGATATCGTATTTTGAAAAGTTTCCACATCGGCACTTGTTTGTACCACTCAATCTGAGTAGTTGCTAGGTACGACATTGTTATGTTCGGTTACAGTGTCCATTTTTGCTGGCCCCATGCACTTTCCAAGACCTGTGGTTGGCCAACGACGCTGCAGTGAAGCGTGCCGAACACTGGAGAGAGATATGAGCCTTTCTATAGACAATAATGACGACTTACTATATGTAAAGATTGTGAATGTGTATGTGAATGTATTACTATTATTTAGGTGTATTTGTAGCCTAGTATATACAGCCTATTAATTAATTACAGATGTAGCTCAGACATGATAAAATAAATAAACAGTGCGCTTGTGTGTTGTACACTTGTCTGTGCCACTAAACCTGCGTATTTGTTAGGTACGATACTGCTATGTTTGCCTATAGTACGCTTGTGTGTTCCTTGAGTGCATTTCGACCTGCTAGTCAGGTAGTGTGTGACAGACTAGCCAGTAGGTCGCGAATAGACGATGGGATTTCCCAACGCAGAAAAATCCGGCATGCGTATGGTGTGTGAAGAGTGTAGTAAGAATTTAGTTCTTTCTTATACGGTGTATGCGACAAGATATCAAAACAGACGTCAACCACCTCTGCAATTATTTATCAACCTCATCAACCAGTTACTTGAAAGTGGTTGTGCAATACCTAGACAGCGTAACAGAAAGAAGCAAATGACGGCAGAAGAGAGGGAAATTAACGTTCTTGCTGCTGTTGCAATTGATCCGCACATTAGCTCGCACGCATCACACGATGAACTGGTGTGAGTCAGGCAAGCGTCCTAGTCATCTTCCATTGACATAGGTTCCATCATTATCTCATGAGATCACATCTCTCTCCATCAAGAACTGCGTAGAAACGATTATGAGAATCGTGTGCCGGTCGGTGTGGCCGAGCGGTTCGAGGCGCTTCAGTCTGAAACTGCGCTGCTGCTACGGTGGCAAGTTCGAATCCTGCCTCGGGCGTGGATGTGTGTGATGTCCTTAGGTTAGCTAGGTTTAAGTAGTTCTAAGTTCTAGGGGACTGATGACCTCAGATGCTAAGTTCCATAGTGCACAGAGCCATTTCAATCCTTTTTCTTTTTTTTTTTTTTTTTTTTTTTTGACTCGTATCAAGATCTGAAGATCTGTACATGGATATTAGGACAGGACACTCCAGATGTATCATGTATCTTGTTTATTGATGAAGCCACATTTACCAATGAGTGCCATGTAAATCGCCCAGACATGAGCTATTGGTCTACTGACAATCCCCATCGTCTTAGTCAGGTGGATCGTCAGCATCCTTGGAGTGTAAACGTGTGATGTGACGTAGTGAACGGCTCGGTTATCATGGATGGAACACTGAATGCGCACAAGTATCGTGGCCTCCTATCAGACAGTCTTCCATGGATGCTAGAAGACGTTCCTCTGTCAATCAGGAGAAAGTGTGGTACCAACATGATGGCTGTCCAGCCCATAGCGGGCGAAGTACTACAGGATATCTTCACGAATTGTTTCCATATCGTTCAATTGGACGCCGAGGACCTGTACCTTGGTCAACACATTCCCCGGATTTGATGCCTGTAGATATTTTACTGGGACGAAAGCTGAAAGACGCTGTTTACAAGCACATAACCAACTACACCCGATGATATGCAACGACGTCTTACTGCAGCCTTCTCGGACCTCTCCGCTTCCATACCAGACTGGAAGCGTTCATTGCCACTGCCGGTGGTCATTTTGAACACAATCTGTGATGGTCAATTGTTCGTTACTGCTCAGAATCTTCGTAACTACTGTATGCACTTGTGTTGTTCTTTAGTGTGTGCTACCAAAGGTTTGGTACAAGTGTCAGTGTAGGAACTTTTCAAAATATATAATCTAAACGACTCGCTGTAGAATCCTGCAACAAACACAACTAACATTCTAATCTACCCAACCTTTAGTTTGTTAATATCAATGACCATCGTTGCATTTAAAAAGGTGTACATCTACACAAAAAATACACTTTCTAGGTGTAATTAAACTCTATTGATTGGCTAATGATACGAGTTCCTGACTACCAATCTCGTTTGTGAAAACCGCACATGAATAACACTTTCATTTCCATAATATTTGCGGTTCAAGTTTTAGGTGATTGACACTATATGTGTAGAAGGAGTTCATTTTAACTGAAGACATCGAAACATTTTGAAAACTACACATCGGATTAAAAAAAATAATATTCCAATTTGTTTGTCTCAGAGGGGGGACACCCAACAATACCACAATTGACTCGCCATCCCACCACGTGCGTGGGTGGCGGGAGACGACTTTGAAATCTTCAATATAAAGCCCCAATTTTCATTGCAGATTAAGATTCTACGGGAAAATCTACATACATTTTGTCTGAAGCTTTTTTTTCGTATCGCCACAGACGGCGCTGTAATCGGAGGAATAGAAATGGGTACACAATCGTAATTTACGACATCCTACTCAAAGGCCTTTGAATATCTAGTGACACGTGGGACCACACCTGCATGCAGCGAGTATAAGACAAGCCAGTATTTCATGACTTCTCATTGGAAAGCCCATTCGCAACGTTATATTCCTCTGACATGTTAAACACGGGACTACTCGACGCTCAACCGTGGCCGTGTAGCGATTATAACAGGTAGTACACTGCAACCGGAGCTCACATATCGTGTGGACGTAGAATAGATAGCGGCTCTGAATATTATAATACTTGACTAGTGCTTAATATCTGCATACCTACATACCTACAATGCTCCTGTAATACTGATTTCCGATACTTCCGAAGATACTTTTACGTCTGAAGATTTCTGAATTAGTGTTTAACGTCCCATCGACAAAGAGGTCGTTAGAGACGGAGCACAAGCTCGGATTAGGGAAGGATGGGGAAGGAAATTGGCCGTGCGTTTTCTAAGGAACCATCCCGGCATTTGCCTGAAGTAATTTAGAGAAATCACGGAAAACCTAAATCAGAGAGCCGGACGTGTGTTTGAACCGTCGTCCTCCCGAATGCGAAGCCAGTGTGCTAACCACTGCGCCATCCGCTATGTCTGAAGACTTCTCTCCGTTGAGAATCACATATTGTGCCCTGTCTGCTAGAAACTTTTCACTCTAATCACACAGTTTCATGATATTGCGTACACTCTTATTTTATTCATTAGGTACCAATGCAGAACTGTATCGAACACGGCATCAGCTTGATTTCTGAGTCTCGATCGTTGTTTTTGGAAACCGTGTTGCTTCCTATACAAGAGACTTTCGGTCTCAAAAAGTGTTATAATACATCATAAAACATTTTTAAATTTCTAAAATAGACCGCCCTCAGAGATACAGAGTTCTGTGCGTCTGTTCGACGCCAGTTTTTGATGTCTCAAAAGATAAAGATCATATACTTACGTCCGATTACCAGCTATGCTATCCAATTTCCTGCGAGGTTTTTCTTGAGATACCGACAAACTGTAATTGGGAAGTAGTTGTCGCTCCATCACGCAACATGTGCACGACCTATGACACGACTAGTAAAACATTTTCAAGAGCAGTATTCTATATAGGAATTCATGATGCGTTGAAAATCTTGTATCTCAGCCACCTTTCATGAAAGTATTGTTTGTAATAATTTGGCTGCGCCTAGTCTAGCGGATTGCTTTTCTGCTATTTGCTTATCATATGACCAGGCCTGGGAAAGGATTGTACTGAATACCAACTTTATCATTACTATTATTATTATTATTATTAGTAGTAGTAGTAGTAATAATGCTATTCATCCGTGAATCTCTTTTACAATGACATTGGAAATGTCTTGCTATTACAGTATAAGAATAACAAAAATAATGTAATTCACATATAAAACATTTACGGACTTACACGCCCAGTATGTCAAGAATGATACAGGCTATCGACCGCGGCCTTATAGTAAGAACCATTCCGGTATTTGCCTGAAATAATTTAGGGTAACCACGGAAAACCTAAATCATCACGGCTTGATGAAGTCTGGAGTTTCTGCCTCCCCGAATACAAGGCAAATCTGACTAAAACAGTGCAACATCATTCAGTTTACATCCAGTGTACAATACTGTTCAACAAATAATTTGTTTCATAATGAAAATGCTGATGCTACTAACAGGTACTTTTAAACTCTCTGTTTAAATAAGTTTGTTTTAGCAGTTTGTCTAGCCTGCTTTGGTAATTTACTGTACAGTTTTATAACTTGATAGGAAATATTGTTTTGAGTTTTATGTTTATTCTTTCTTGGTAAATGTAATTTGTTTAATGGCCATGGACAGAGCTGTTTGTGCAGTAGTTATCAATGTTATTCTTGATGTGTGTATCTAACTGGTAAATGTACTTATGCATTGAAAATATATTTAAATGAGCTCTACTACTTACAGCCTTTTCTGCAGTTTGAAAATTGCGTTGATATTTTGTGCATTTGCTCCCCAGAAAAGCTAGGAAATGAGTTTATACATGAATAGTACGAAACTAAAGGACACTGGCTGTTACACACAGATGACAGGTCTCTAAGGGCATAACATGCTGACGACATTCTGTTTGCACGTATCTTTGTGTATTCACACCATTTCAACAGAGAATCAGTATTCATTCCCAGAAATTTTGCATTTGTTGCACAGTCTGTAGAGGTGCCATCTAGATTTAATTAAGAGTGTCATTTTCCCTCTTCAAACTTAAATTCATGACAATTGTTTTTCTTATGTTCAGCGTTACATATAAATAGTATGACTATTATTGACTAGTTGTACACTTCCCTGAGCATTTCATTTCCTTTTTCTTCGAGAGGTATTCTTGTTTTCTCAGTGACTATAATATTGCTTTCATCAACAGAGAGAATTTTTTACCCATGATAAAAGTCATTGCTGTATATCAGGAACAGTTCTGGTCCCAAAATACTACTGGTACACTGAGGAACTCCTATATTAATGTATCTTGACTCTGAAAAGTACTTTCCTAAAACTTTAGACATATCCGAGGTATGTGTTATCTCTACTCCTTGTACCCGAAGTGCTAGATATGATCAGAACCTCACATTAACTACCCCTCTTATTCCTAATGCCTCTAGCTTATATAGCAGAATCTTATGATCGTCAGAAACAAAAGCGTAGAAAGATCTAAAAATATAGCTGTTACACACTGATCTTTGTCGCGAGCATCAAGTACTACTTTTTGTGAATTCTATTATTGCTGATTTCGTTCTTCCACCACTTCAGAAACCAAATTGTGATTATTAAAAAAAAAAAAACTAGAATGTATTCAAGTAAACCAATAAGCCGTTTCATAAATGATTCTATTATTTTTGGGAATATTGAAGCAAGGAAATGGGGCGTCGACTTCTTCTGTACAACCTTACTTTAGCAGAAGTAGAAGTCTTGCCTGTATTATCTACTCTGGAAATTTCCCTGATGTAAGGGAGTCTTTCATTATGTTTGTTAAGGGAGCTTGTAATCTCTCAGTGCATTCTTCCGGTATACGTGATGGTACTTTATCTAAGCCTAGTGACTTTTTATTTTTACTTATTTTTTGTACGGTTTTACTGACTTCACGACCTGTGCTTGGTAGCAACATCATTGTACTTAGTGCATAACTATTTTCAGCTATTGTATTTGTTTTTGGGATTTTTTGCTGTAGGTGCAGTGCAGTGCTTGAAAAACACTCAATCACGTAGTTTGCTAGGTGGTAAGGATAATTTATTCCTTCATACCTCTCCCTTATCAGTATAGTATTATGTCTTTGTTTGTCTCTCCCTGTTTCCTTTTTTTTATGACTTACCAGCTGCTTTGCTTTTGTTATCTGCGTTTTATATTACTTCGTCACTGAACGACTTTTTGGCAGCAACCAGAACGTTACGAGAAAACTTTTTGTACCTATGATAGAATTTGGCTCAATATGACTCTCTTTATTTGAACGGAGGTACTTAAGGCATTGGGATACCTTAATAATACCAGATGTTATCCATTTGTTGTTGTGAAATGTTTATACTGATGTAGATAATTTTGGAAATGTCCTTGCAAAGTACAATTGAAACAATGTTGAGAATGTAGAGAATTTCACATTTACATTGTTTTTTCTATACACTTCATACAAGCTTTGGTTTACTAGGTCTTTTGCGTTTTGATTTCTGATAAATGTATTTTGTACCCTTGAAGTTTGCCGGCCGGGGTGGCCGAGCGGTACTAGGCGCTACAGTCTGGAACCGCATGACCGCTACGGTCGCAGGTTCGAATCCTGCCTCGGGCATGGATGTGTGTGATGTCCTTAGGTTAGTTAGTTCTAAGTTCTAGGGGACTGATGACCACTGCAGTTGAGTCCCATAGTGCTCAGAGCCATTTGAACCCTTGAAGTTTATGGAAAATTTCCATGCTCGATTTAACTGTTATTTTTTGGCAGAAATGGTCTGACAGTCCAAGACCTTCAACAGCTACGTCATACATCTCCCTGTCCATATTTGTGGCACATGCTCAATTTCTGATGCAGTCCTTATAGTAGCCTTTTTGCGCTGTTGACTGTCAGGGACATATCAAAACTCTGATGGATATTTATGACAGTGTTACTAGTTTCTTTTGTGATAGTTGTGGTTATGTTTATATCTGCACACAAAATTATGTTGATGTTTGTACTTGAGACTTTATCTAGAACTTGAGTTTATTGAGAAATGTATCAACAGTACCACTGAGAGATCAAACACACATAGAAAATTATTAAGTTCTTGTTTTTATCAAGCGCTATTAATTCGACAGCTAATATTTCAAAGTATTTGTCTTCACTTATTGTACTAAGATCATGTCCTAATTTGAAGTGTGTTCCTTTGCTAATAGAAAAGCATGATTCTCCGTCCTTTGAAGTAGGCCTACAGTAAGAGACTGTCTTTTCATACAAAGGTAATACTGCATAGTGATTTCGGTGTCTCTGCACGAGTGCTCAGTGACGTAGAAACTACGTGCAGTTCGAAGATTGGGGCTCAACTTCACACCATTGTATTTTATTTTTCATTGATTACATACCTAGATGAAAGAGTGTTAAGTATGTGAAATGTACTAAGTACTTTTTGCAATGATTTCTTCTTCGTTATATAACATATTACGTGTATCATATAGTGAATTAGAGTCTATCCTGAAAGTTATTGTTCCAGAATATTGTTAAAATATTGTTAAGATATCCCTGAGGGAAGAAAACCTGTTGTCTCAATTTTTCCTGAAAAAGACCTCCTAATTGTGGCAAAAGGTATTTGACCACGCATGGCCCGATATCTATCTCCTTTAGCTATACCTAATCTACGTCGTGTTTAGACGTAGCTCATGCCTAGTTAAACCTCACATATTGATGGTCCCGACAGGCACCATAACAGCTTAGCCAAAGTCATCAGCGCTGTCTCTAACCCCACATTAATCCGCCTTGTGTGGCTCATCATGACGCTGGAACAGCTCATTAAAGTGTACATTGGTTCTCCGAGTCCGGGAAGCTATCTTGCCCAGGTCAACATGTATGTCATAGGCCCTGTCCGTATCCAAACTGTTTCCCGCCCCACCCACTATCACTACCACTTTATCACATGTCAGTGTCCTAAGTTACCCTTTGTCCATATTATAATCACAGTAAGCTCTGCGATATGTGAATGAGTGGTTAATTGGGAGTTCATGTGGAATTGTAGAATTAATATAGCTTTCTTGGTTCTTGTTGCGGAAGCGTGTAAGTCACTGCTGAATTTTAGCTTCCGAAACTAGTTCATGGTGTGATCAGATCAGAGACTGTTTGACCCACTCATTTTGAAAGTACGTGTTGCGATCGATCAGTCAGGCCAAGGTGTAGACTGTGGAAATTTTGTTCGGTAAATTGGTAGAGGCTAAGTAACAGGCACTGGCATTTTTAGTTTCCACTTGATCGGACAAAGCATTTGGAGCCGAGAGATCATTTCTTGTGACGATTGGGATGTGGCCACTCTACACTGGGATGCTGCACCGGAGCAGAGCGTCTGGGATTATCTGGAAAGTAGCTGGTCACAATAAAATGAGACCTGACGATGTGGTGATTACCACGTGCTGCTTCCGCGTACATTTAGGGTTAAACATTTTTGCTGGGAATCTGGTTAGTCGTTTCTCTTCCGTAATGTAGTTAACCTGTGCAGTAATTAAATTCAATTTTCAAGGGAGTTACGTATCTGAATTTCACGTGTGTAAATTTTTATCGGTTTCGATTTACTTTTTAGAAATGGTTGGTTTTATCATCATTCGGAAACTGTATTAGGATTTCATGATTTGGAGCAGAACAGATGGTCACAAGCCATATTTGATGGCAACCACACGCAATTCTTAAGAAATACTGATGAACTGAACTTCTACTGTATTCCCTACACTGCTGTTGCGAGTGCTTCAATTTTTGATATATTCATTAGCGCAACTGCGTCCGTTATCTCCGACAGCGGGTCCTTTACTGACAGAACAACAACTACAAAATTTATTAAGGAACCAACTTAACATGTGAAGTCATCAATCCCCTAGACTTAGAACTACTTAAACTTAACCATCCTAAGGACATTACACACATCCATGCCCGAGGCAGGATTCGACCCTGCGACCGTATCAGTCACGCGGTTCCAGACTGTAGCGCCTAGAACCGCTCGGCCACAGCGGCCAGCTATTAAGAAACTAAAACACATAAACTATCATAATGATAAGGTGAATCCTCCTTGTTAAATGATTCATAAGCTTCGAGGAGAGAGTTCCTGTTTTAATAAATGTCTTTTTCATGAAGTATGATTCCCTATCTCTTCGTCTATGTGCATCCTACCGCTTCATCCCACCTCCAGCGATTAAAGAGAATATCTGTCCTTGTTTGAGTAATGTTGTTTTAAATCATCGACGAACTTTGTTCCCTGATTACTCATACTACAGTCATTTAGTGATATTACATTTCGCCTTTTTACATAAATCATAGGGTCAGATACCATTATGCTCTCTTGCTGACTTCAGACGACAATGTACTCAATAGAATTTGCTAATAGACACGCACTATCTGCTCTTGACAGGAAACACAATAGCTCCACCATGTCCTCTTGGTATGACGAAAGTTGTATTCACATTATAATACTGCAAAGGTTCAGGAATGAAGTTAAAACCAATCACACAGTTAATAAAGACGCAAGTAAATCATCTTTTAGCGTTTATCCGTTCAAAAGTGGTTCAAATGGGTCTGAGCACAATGGGACTTAACTGCCGAGGTCATCAGTCCTAGAACTACTTAAACCTAACTAACCTAAGGAAATCACACACATCCATGCCCGAGGCAGGATTCGAACCTGCGACCGTAGCGGTCGCGCGGTTCCAGACTGTAGCGCCTAGAACCGCTCGGCCACTCCGGCCGGCCGTTTATCCGTTAAGACGAATATATGACCTAGGTAGATAGCCATTGATAATACCCGCCCAAACCGTGGGGTGAATCACTGCTGATATGATAATTTAGTCATCGTATGATGATTCGCAGCTCGGTGGTACCATACCTGTCGAAGGTGATAATGAACTGAATGGTGAAAGGCACCTTGCAGTTACTTTGAGTTTCCGATGGTCTTCATTGCAATTACCCAGTATGGTGGCGCAATGGTAAGACACAGAGCTTGTGTTCTGGAGGATGACGCCTGAAATTCCTGCCCTGTTATCCAAATATAGGTTTATTGTTGTTTCTCTAAATCGCTTAAGGTGAAATCCGGGATTCTTACTTGGACGAGGCTCTGACGATTTCTTTTCCCATCTTTCGCTAATTCAAACTTAAGTTCCGTTTCTAGTGGCCTCGGTGTCATCTGGACTTTAAACGGTAACCATTCTTTCTTTTTTTTTTAATGGAGTCTGTGTCAATATGCCTGCCTGCTTAAAAACGCGCATCCTGTGTAAATTGCTTACTAATTAGGTTTGCCGACATGTAAATAATTTTCGGTGGTGCTTTGCAGTTGACATTCTGCACGTTTGTCCTTAAGCTGTTGTAATCGCGAGACAGCAGCTTCACTGAGCACTGCCATGACTATCTAAAAAGCTGTGCACAACTAACAGCCGGGCCCTCAGAAGCCCGTAGAAGATTCCTAGCAACCGCGTAATCAACGAAAAGTCTGGTACATTGTCCCTCCTTCTCTCCTAACATCGACCAGTAGATTCTAATAAATGTAGTGTCGATGGTGTATTGAGGCAAGCACTCCCTAGCTAATTTACATCCTGAGGCAGACTACTGTATCACACCCTAAACGGAAGTTATTTCACTATTTTAGTGTTTTAAGTATTATGTTAAAACCATTATTAGCATTTTATATATTTTATCCTGTGGAGAAGCCACGCAAACGTATGGTTCCCGAAGAGGGCAGCAGTCTTTTCAGTAGTTATTTGGGCAGCATGGCTGAATGACTTTTCTGCCTTTGTAACATTAACCATCATGTCCATGTTATTTAGATGCTGACTACGGTTTAAGCAATGAGAAGCTACAGCCTTATTATTTGCCGGAAATATGCAACTCTACTGCATGGCTTAATGATGATGGAAACTTCCGGAGCAAAATATTCCGAAGGAAAAATAATTCACCATTTGCATCTACGGGCAGGAACGTCCCAGGAGGATGCACTCGTCAAGAAGAACAAAACTTACTTTATGGATCTGTGTGTGAAATGTTAGCTCCCTTAATCGCAAAAGTAGTGTAGAGAGCTTAAAAAGCGAAGTGCTGAGGGTGAAGTTAGATATAATGGAAATTAGTTAAGTGCGGTGCTGTGAAGAATAGGGCTTCCGGTCACGTGAGTACAGGTTTATACCTATATAATCAAATAACTTTTTCATATGATAGAGCACAGCAATCAGTCATCATTTTCTAGAAGGTTTCTAGATTTGAGCTAGCCATTATCAGTGCAACATTTTTAGTATCAGCGCATGTTCTACTACGTCAGTCCCTTGTTGCTCGGGCTTCTGGCACATTTCCTTCAAAACTTGAGTACACCCACTTTCCTAATGGAAGGTACCCCGATAATCAAATAAGGTTATCAGGGGAAACAAAACTGGCGTTCTACGGATCGGAGTGTGGACTGTCAGCTCCCTTAATCGGACAGATACGCTAGAAAATTTAAAAAAGGGAAATGGATAGATTAAAGTTAGACATAGTGGGAATTAGTGAAGTTCGCTGGTAGAAGGGCGACGTCTTCTGGTTAGGTGCATACAGGGTTATAATACAATATCAAAGAGGCGTAACGTATTAGTAGGTTTAATAATGAATAAAGAAATAGAAACAAGGATAAACTACTATGAATAGCATAGTGAATGCATTATTGTAGCCAGGATAACACGAAACCCACACGCGCCACCATAGTTCAAGTTTATATACCAGCTGGCTCCGAAGATAATGAAGAGACTGAAGAAATATATGATGAGATAAAAGAAATTATTCAGGTAGTTTAGGGAGGTGAAAATTTAATAGTCATGAGGGGCTGGAATTCAATTGTAGGAAAAGGAAGACAAGGAAAAGTAGTAGGTGAATGTGGACAGGGGGTAGGGAATTAAAGGGGACGCCGCCTGGTAGAATTTGGGACAGAGCATAATTTAGTCGTAGCTAACACTTGATTTAAGTATCATGAAAGAAGGTTGTATACGTGAAAGAGACCTGGAGACACCGGAAGGTTTCAGATTGATTATGTAATGGTAAGTCAGAGATTTCGGAACCAGGTTTTAAATTGTAAGACATTTCTAGGTCCAGATATAGACTCTGACCACATTTCATTGGTTATGAACTGTAGATTAAAATTGAGTAAACTGCAAAAAGGTAGGAATTTAAGGAGATTTTAGATGGATAAACTGAAAGAACCAGAGGTTGTTGGGAGTTTCAGAGAGAGCATTAGGGAACGATTGACAAGAACAGGGGAAAGGAATACCGTAGACGAAGAGTGGTTAGAGATAAAACAGTGAAGGCAGCAGACGATCAAGTAGGTAAAAAGACGACTGCTAGTGGAAATCTTTAACGCAAGAAATATTGAATTTAATGGATGAAAGGAGAAAATATTAAAATACAGTAAATAAAGCAGGCATAAGGGAATACAGATGCCTAAAAAATGAAGTCGACAGGAAGTGTAAAATGGGAAGCAGGAATGGCTAAAGGACAAATGTAAGGATGTAGAACATATATCACCAGGGGTAAGATAGATGCCACCTACAGGAAAATTAAAGAGCCCTTTGAAGAAAAAAGAACCACCTCTATGAATATCAAAAACTCAGATGGAAAACCAGTCCTAAGCAAGGACGGGAAAGCAAAAGTGGAAGGAGTATATAGAGGATATATACAAGGGAGATATACTTGAGGGCAATATTGCGGAAATGGAAGAGGACGTAAATGATGATGAGATGGGAGATATGATACCGCATGAAGAATTTGACATAGCACTGAAAGATCTAAGTAGAAAGAAGGCCCCGGGAGTATACAACATTCCGTTAGAACCAGCCATGGCAAAACTCTTCCATCTGGTGAGTAAGATGGATGAGACTGGCGAAATACCCTCAGACTTAAAGGAGAGTATAATAATTCCAGTTTCAAAGAAAGCAGGTGCTGACAGGTGTAGATATTACCGAACAATCAGTTTAATAAGTCACGGTTGCAAAATACTAACACGAATTCGTTACAAAAGAATGGTAGAAGATCCTGGAGAAATTTAGGAACTCACGAGGCAATACTGACCCGATGACTTCTCATAGAAGACATGTAGAGGACAGGCAAATCTACGTTTATAGCAGTTGCAGACTTAGAGGAAGCTACTGACAATGTTGACTAGAGTAATCCTCAGAAACACTAAGATGTTCGGGAGAACCAGTCATGACAGAACTATTCCAGCCCGTATGTTAAGTGTATCAGACAGGCAAAAAAACCCTCAGACTTCAATAAGAATGAAGCAATTCCTGTTGCAAAGAAAGCAGGTGCAGACAGGTATGAATACTACTGAACCATCAGTGTAATAATTCATGGTTGGAGAACACAGACACAAATTATTTGCAGAAGAAGGGAAAAAGTGGTAGCTGCCGACCTCGGGAAAGACCAGTTTGGATTCTAGAGAAATGTAGGAACACTCGAGGCCATAGGCCTTGCGATTTATCGTAGAACACAGACTGAAGGAAGGCAACCTTATTTTATAGTAGATTAAAAGAAAGGTTTCGACGTTGCTGACAGGAATACGCTCTTTAAAATTCTAAAGATAGCAGACGTAAAATACAGGAAACGAAAAGTTATCTACAACTCGTATAAAAAAATGCAAATATAAAATTTTTAATATATTAATAAAAAGAAGTCCAGATCGCAATACATTTTAAAATCTGGTTTCCGATTTCGGTGTATAAGTCCATCCTAAGAACAAGTTCTTGAGAGGTAGCTGTTGTCACTAAACAGCGACTCCGTGCACTGGTCTCTCTCATCATCTGAAACTACAGTCTGAAGATGGACCTACAGAGCGAAACAGGTTCCAGAATTGAAAATTAAAACTGATACAAAATTGTGTCAAAAATTGTTAGCAATTGTAAGAGTCGAAGATCATGAAAGAGAAGCAGCAGTTCGGAGTGAACAGAAGTGTAGCATTTCCCCGACGTTACCCCGTCTGTACACTGAGGAAACTGTAAAGGTAGCCAACTAGAAATTTGGAAAGGGAATAAGTAAAAACTTTGCAGTGTTCCGGTGAAGTAACTCTTTTAGAGGCGGCAAAGGAATTTCAAACATAGTTGAACGAAATTGATAGTGTCTTACAAGAGTCATGGAACGTAGCCAGACTAAATCAGATCATGTTGATTGGATTACGGAATGATCCATTGAAAGTAACAGATGCGTTTCGCTATTTGGACAGCAAAATAACTGACGATCGACGAAGTAAACAGGATATAGAATATGTAGCGGCAAAAGAAATGAAAGTACTTCTGAAATGAAATTTGTCAATATTGTACATACATTTAAATGTCGGAAAATATTTTCTGAAGGTATTTGCGTGGAGTATATTAGCCCTGTACGGAAGTAAAACGTGGAAGGTACACAATTCAGACAAGAGGAGAAAATGAGGTTTTGAAATGTGTTGTTAGAGAAGAATGTTGTAAATTAGATGGTTAGATCGATTAACTGGTTAGGAATGGGAAGAAAGAAATTTATTGGCTTTCAGAGGGTATTCTCACACAGGGAGCCGCATCAGAACAGTTTTTGGATTGAAAAACCACAACAATGAGCAGAAGCATTTTATAAGATGATGTTTCAGTACAGCAGCCGCTTTCTCGTGAATTTTGTCACAATGCTTTTGATCAAAGTCGATACATCGTAGAAGTTCATTGTATTTCTTCGCTCATGACAGTGGTGAATGTAATGTATTTGTTGGATAATATGTTGATGTCTTTAACAGGCCCAAATAATTAGAAACATTAAGAGATGTTCGCCAGGTTATCTCCAATGGTAAGTTATGTAGCGAGAGATGTCATATACATTTAATATTTTTAAGTAGATAGTACATGCAAATCAGTAGTGAGGCTTCATAATAAGCTGCCCAGTGTTAAACGTAAGTCCTACAGGTAAGACTTTAATAATAATGAGGTAATACTAAACAGAGACACTCTATTTATCTCAGGTATCTTCAGTCTGCGCAACTGTGTTTTACGACGTGACCTTTGATTAATTCCTGTATTTCTTTGGTAGGTATTCTAATTCTTATTATGAACTGTAGATTAAAATTAGGTAACTGCAAAAAGGTAGGAATTTAAGGAGATTTGAGCTTTATAATGCCCAAGAAGTCTAGTTTTGGATTGGGTTTCTCTAATACTAACCCATTGTTTCATAGTAGGTCTTTATCAAGTACACTGTTGTAATGTGCATTTTTAGAGCAGAATGGTACGTTCTTCACACGTTTCTTTCTAGAACTACTGATGGAATTAAGAAGTGGACTTTACAGAAGCTCTCCTGCTGCAGAGTGAAAATCTCATTCTGGAAACATCCCCCAGGCTGTGGCTAAGCCATGTCTCCGCAGTATCCTTTCTTTCCGGAGTGCTAGTTGTGCAAGGTTCGCAGGGGAGCTTCTGTAAAGTTTGGAAGGTAGGAGACGAGATACTGGCAGAAGTAAAGCTGTGAGGACCGGGCGTGAGTCGTGCTTCGGTAGCTCAGTTGGTAGAGCACTTGCCCGCGAAAGGCAAAGGTCCCGAGTTCGAGTCTCGGTCGGGCACACAGTTGTAATCCGTCAGGAAGTTTCATATCAGCGCACACTCCGCTGCAAAGTGAAAATCCCATACTGACCTTAAAAGTTGTTGGTGCATGTGTTTATCTTAAAGATTGTTTTAATACCGTATGTTATTATCAGCCCCCTTTTAGAGTGAAAATTTTACGGGGTTAGAGAATTTTATTTATATATTTGCCTATATGAACAGTGACGATTGAGCTGGTGGCTTTTACGCCAGTTTGTGAAATGTAGCAGCTTTAAGCTGCGGTTCAATGATTTGTAATTGGAGCGCATCATTTAATTCCTCTTTGGGGCTCGCCTTGTATTTTTCCTGTTTCGTGCTACCTGAAGACTGTAAATCATAAATCATGATATTGGGGCACGATGACTGATTGGTAGCCTTGCAGCTGTTCGTATTTCATATTCAGCAATTGTGGTTAAACTTTTGTAAATTTGCTGGCCATGTTGGTGTGCGATTGTTTGCATTTTAAATTTAGATTTTATACAAGTTTACCTTTTAGAAGTATATGCATGTATTGTTGTCCCTAGGTTTTAAGCTGGATAGTATCAATTGATTTATTTAAGGTTGCTAAGTTTTAGGGAATTGCTTCGCTGTATGATAGTTCTTAATGTTTAATGTGGATTCTAAATGTACTGTGGCCCTTAAGGCTCGATTACTGATAAATCTGTTGATTTGTCTTCTATTTTTGAGAACTTGCCTAACCTTAACCATCGGCAGCCCTTCAGGCTGAGCTGTTTATTAAGTACCTTGCTGAATTGGTCCTTCAGGCCCCAATTCTGGAAGCTCTACAGCCCTTAAGGCTTTGATATCCAGTTTTAATACTTAACCTCCCTTGTTAGTGTACTGGGGCCCTTAAGGCCGGCTTACTGATAAATTCCTGGCCATTACTTACTTATTGCAGAATTTGTTTGACTAATGTCATTTATTACCTGCCTCTTAAGGTCGAGTTGTTAATAAGCACTTGTTATTTTCCAGTTGATATTTTTAAGATTTTCTTATCTTGTTAATTTGGCCCTTCAGGTCCCTCACTTGGAAGTTGCACGGCCCTTCAGGCCTCTTTAGTGTTTCACACTGCCTTGCCTGAACTGTTGGAAAACCTGGTCTTTAACTAAAGTCTAGTTAACTATTTTGGTGGCCCTTCAGGCTCAAACCTTCTGTTCATAAGTTATATTTGAATATTTTCTTTGTCTGTGGTATTGGCCTTTTGTATCTTAAATTTGAAGTGAAGTGAATTTTGGTTTGCAAATTTACTAGCCCTTCAGGCTGAACACGTTATATGTATTCTTGCTAAATTGTCCCTTCAGGCTTTCTTTGCGATTGCAGCCCTTAAGGCATACGCAGTACTATGTTGCGTGGTGCTATGTTAAATTGTTGATGAACTAGTTTCTTAAGGTTTGATTATCCCTATATTCATTATCTTGGCAGATTGTATATTGTATTTTAGCTAGTTTTAATAAATGCATTAGAAGTAAGATGTTGTGTTACTTCTACCAGCCCTGCTTCCTCGCCCGATCCTAGTGGCTCCTTACTTCCTTAATTGTTAAAATTTTGCCCGTTAGCCACTATTAAACGGTTTCATAGCCTATCAGCAAACATTACACCCCCTCCTCCTCCCCCCCCCCCATCTGGTCTGGACGCAGGCACTGATTCGGTTGGGAAGGGTACCACAAGGCCGTTGAGGCAAACTGGCCCACAAATGTCATAAATGGTCCTTGGTATTCCAGATACTGGCACTAGGACGGAGTTGACTTCCAACTTGGTCCCACACATGTTCTATCAGGGACAGAACTATGGATCTCACTGGCAACGTAAATACCTCATCATCCTGCAGACAGTTCGTAGAGAAGGTGTCGTGTGTGTACGAGTATTGTCATGTTGAAAACTGACACGACGATACCGTTGCGTGAATGGTCCATGAAGCATCGTTGTGCTGCCATATTTCTCTCGATTACTACCAGCCGTGACATGAAATCATACCCGATGGCTCCCCAAGCCAGGGTATCATCGTTGCGCCTCTCCAAAACATAGGTCGCACCGTATTCGCCGACTGTGATTATCCGGTGTAGTGCAGAACCGCAATTAATCACTGAACGCAGTACGACGCCATCCACCAGCAGTCCATGCTTCCCCGTTAAGGCAAAACTCCGAATGCAGCCGTTTGTTTCGTGGCGTTAACGGCAGCCTTGTTCGGCTACTTCTAGCCTCCGACCAATGGTGTGTGACGAAACAGGATGGTGCAGAGACTCCATTCATTACTTTTTCCCCAATTACAGGCGCCGATGTCTTCCTTGGGAAGGTCAATTGTGGTAGAATGGATGCTTGCCACTGCTATGCTTGCTCCCATGTTCTCATGCAGTCCAAAATTTGGTCGCGCAGTCCAAAATTTGGGCATGTCACCCGAATGTTCCGAAAATCTGGTTACTTCACGATTCTACCAGGCGGCCAAATGAAGATCCACAGTGAGAACCGTGTCGAATTGTGTCGGGAGCTGATAATGCTACCTCTCAAGAGATCTCGGCGTCTCCGTGTCATTCACAGAGATCACCCAACATCTGAAACTGATCACGCACCAAGTCTGGTAGGATTGGTAGGATATACACGAAGGACAGTGATGCATTCTGTTAGCCGTTCTACCCAGCATAGAGAATTACAGCTCTAATCTTTTACCCACCAGCCGATGGTGTGTATGTGTACAAAGTTGCACTGATATCAGGCCATGTTATGTGGGTGCTTCACTTTTTTGTCAGGCAATTCTTTATGTGCGGCGTGACAGTGAATTTCTAAATTCAAGCACTTATAGTAGAGATGTTGGCAAGTCAGTGTTCAATGCAAATTAGTAATCGTATCGGTTGTTTGATGATTAGGCGCCAGACTGCAAGTCCCAAGCTTTTAGGTTCAATTGGGTATCTGTGACTCACGGCTTGTGCCACCTATGACGATCCCTGTTAATGTGAAAAATGCCGAATTGGATCGTAGTTCTGAATTCACATCAAGTTGTAGGTCCCCTGTAACAGGCTGGGTAAGTCAGTTCAGAGGCCGACGGAAGGTAACACCATGTCCAGTAACGCATATTATGTTCAAACCAGGGTTCTTGCCTATGAAAGTTTTACGTTTAACACTCTGCAGAAATAACAAGAAGATAATACGAGGGTTGAATGAAAAATAATGCTTCCATCTTCGTTAATTGGGTTTGCATGGGAATATTTTAATAAATCAAATGCAGAAATAATCCTTAGAACGTGATCTTTAATTACCAATATTGACTTTTCCACATAATCACCATCCAATTGGATACATTTCTGCCAACTATGAATAAGTTTTCTGAAGCCGTCACGGAAGAAGTTGACACTCTCTTTCTGCAACCACTGTCTCATAGTTCTCTTAACGTCTTCATCAGAAGCATAATGATGTCCCCGCTGATCGTCTTTCATTATTTGGGAACACCTTCATTTTAGTAACGCGAGAGGAATTCCTCGTGAATTTCTGTGCGCTTTCACTTCGGGAGTCAGCATCCATGTTACCCATCGTGCACAGATTTTCCGTTAGTCGAACAAAGAAATAGTGCGACCCACACGTTCTTGTGACATGCCGATTGTGCTTGCAATTTCTCTCTGAGGAATATGACGATCGTCGTGAATCAATATATCAACATTTTGCTCGTAAAACTTGTTGGTTTCTGCCACAGTACACCAACACTTTGTTTGCAATACAGGTCAGATGTTCCCGCTTCAACATCTTTAAACTTACCCGCCTAACAACTCCCAGTACTCGCATCAACACAATCACCATAAACTGCTTTCATTATCTGATGAATCTCCTTTGGGGCGAAACCTTCTGCTATCAAGAATTAAATGACTGCACGTTGCTTAAATCGCATTGACCGACCATCTGCGCAGTGTTCCATACTTTACACTGTAGCAACACAACCGTTCAATGCTAAGGCTTCCCGCAAACTGGAGCTGTAGAGAAGAGGCCACGGAACAAGCCAGTGCCTGCCACACACCAATGCTGCCGACTGTTGAAGAGTTACGAAGGTGGAGGCATTACTTTTCAGTCAACCCCCGTGTAAGAAAGAAAGCGTTTCTGGCGTTTCCTTTGTGGCACTCTGGTCTGATGAATTGTAGAAGTGATTACATTATCAAGCAGCTGAAACGATTACCCAATCCTAATCAAAGGTGGTCTATCCAACGGCCTCTAGGGGCAACAGCAATTGGGTTTTCAGTATTTCATATAATTATTAATCGAATTCCAAAACTTAATATAATGTCAAAATCTATTCATTGGGACGCATAACCTCTACAGGTTTAACTCAGTAAGTACTAACGTTAGAAACTGCGTAGACGGATACGTCTTTAGGCAGCGTAACTCATGTGGCGAAAACTGTTGAGAATAAGAACACTTAGCGACTTCCAACAAAAAAAGAACATATGGCCTGTTATATTTTCGTTGTTCAGCGTTAGTAATGGCACTCTTTTGTACTTTATTTGTTCTTCAATTATACCTCTAATCGGAACTCATTTTATAGGCATTATCTACTGCGTATAGCTGTCATTCAGTTTTTGATAAAGAGATCACTTAAAGACTTCCAAGAAACGTTAAACATAGGCTTCTCGGGTTTTCTGCCGGATCATACAATCGACGGGAGTCGATATTTCGGCGATCCATCTGTCTACCATCTTCAGAAGAGACACTGCTGCTGCTGCTAAGGCTGTAAACCATCTTCCAGTACAGTCGGCGTAGTGCACACGACACATGCACTATCCACCACAGGTGCTGGCCCCAAGAATGAGGAGAATGAGTTCACATAGGACCGCAGTAGAACACCGGCGCAAACGTTACATCAAACTCAAAGATTATTCTCAAAACTCGGGCCGGTCTCACTAAGCTCGTTGTGTTTTGATGTGAGAAAGGATGCAAGATTATAGCCTTGACACAGTTTTCAATGGGACTCTGCAAAAGAAGCGTCTCTCCTCAAGATGGATGAAATAGTAGGCACTGTAAGATGCTGGGTGTACAAAACTGACAACATTTCATCCCTTTACTTTTTATTTTCAATTTTTAGCAAATGTGAATTCTTAAATCTGTCAGACATTTAAATTTTTGCCTCAGGGGCACTCAGAAGTATCTTTACAATGATTTAGAATAACGTTTTAGATTGACACTATAAAAATTTTAAAAATTCAGAAAGCATTTAACTCACTCATTTTCATTGCGTAAACAGTAATAAAATACTTGTTTATGCCTTCCTGACATAATAATTCTTGGTAGATTTCTCAGATGTGCGTGTCAACTGTAAACGTAAGTTCTACCTTTCCTATACTGATAAAATCAACTGTAAGTAGGCTGTTTATGCTTTCTTATTGGCAACGTTACGAAAACGTTATGAAAATCACTGGCTGTGCTGTGTGCAGTCTGTGGCTAGTTTTCATTGTTGTCTGCCATTGTAGCGTTGGGCAGCGGCAGCTGGATGTGAACCGCGCGTAGCGTTGGGCAGTTGGAGGTGAGCCGCCAGCAGAGGTGGATGTGGGGAGAGAGATGGCGGAGTTTTGTAATTTGTCATGAACTGATATACACTCCTGGAAATTGAAATAAGAACACCGTGAATTCATTGTCCCAGGAAGGGGAAACTTTATTGACACATTCCTGGGGTCAGATACATCACATGATCACACTGACAGAACCACAGGCACATAGACACAGGCAACAGAGCATGCACAATGTCGGCACTAGTACAGTGTATATCCACCTTTCGCAGCAATGCAGGCTGCTATTCTCCCATGGAGACGATCGTAGAGATGCTGGATGTAGTCCTGTGGAACGGTTTGCCATGCCATTTCCACCTGGCGCCTCAGCTGGACCAGCGTTCGTGCTGGACGTGCAGACCGCGTGAGACGACTCTTCATCCAGTCCCAAACATGCTCAATGGGGGACAGATCCGGAGATCTTGCTGGCCAGGGTAGTTGACTTACACCTTCTAGAGCACGTTGGGTGGCACGGGATACATGCGGACGTGCATTGTCCTGTTGGAACAGCAAGTTCCCTTGCCGGTCTAGGAATGGTAGAAAGATGGGTTCGATGACGGTTTGGATGTACCGTGCACTATTCAGTGTCCCCTCGACGATCACCAGTGGTGTACGGCCAGTGTAGGAGATCGCTCCCCACACCATGATGCCGGGTGTTGGCCCTGTGTGCCTCGGTCGTATGCAGTCCTGATTGTGGCGCTCACCTGCACGACGCCAAACACGCACACGACCATCATTGGCACCAAGGCAGAAGCGACTCTCATCGCTGAAGACGACACGTCTCCATTCGTCCCTCCATTCACGCCTGTCGCGACACCACTGGAGGCGGGCTGCACGATGTTGGGGCGTGAGCGGAAGACGGCCTAACGGTGTGCGGGACCGTAGCCCAGCTTCATGGAGACGGTTGCGAATGGTCCTCGCCGATACCCCAGGAGCAACAGTGTCCTTAATTTGCTGGGAAGTGGCGGTGCGGTCCCCTACGGCACTGCGTAGGATCCTACGGTCTTGGCGTGCAGCCGTGCGTCGCTGCGGTCCGGTCCCAGGTCGACGGGCACATGCACCTTCCGCCGACCACTGACGACAACATCGATGTACTGTGGAGACCTCACGCCCCACGTGTTGAGCAATTCGGCGGTACGTCCACCCGGCCTCCCGCATGCCCACTATACGCCCTCGCTCAAAGTCCGTCAACTGCACATACGGTTCACGTCCACGCTGTCGCGGCATGCTACCAGTGTTAAAGACTGCGATGGAGCTCCGTATGCCACGGCAAACTGGCTGACACTGACGGCGGCGGTGCACAAATGCTGCGCAGCTAGCGCCATTCGACGGCCAACACCGCGGTTCCTGGAGTGTCCGCTGTGCCGTGCGTGTGATCATTGCTTGTACAGCTCTCTCGCAGTGTCCGGAGCAAGTATGGTGGGTCTGACACACCGGTGTCAATGTGTTCTTTTTTCCATTTCCAGGAGTATATATATATATATATATATATATATATATATATATATATATATATATATATATATATATATATATAATGACTATTAAGGTAAATACATTGTTTGTTCTCTATTAATATCTTTCATTTGCTAACTATCCCTATCAGTAGTTAGTGCCTTCTGTAGTTTGAATCTTTTATTTAGCTGGCAATAGTGGCGCTCGCTGTATTGCAGTAGTTCGAGTAACGAAGATTTTTCTGAGGTAAGTGATTTGTGAAAGGTATAGGTTAAAGTTAGTCAGGGCCATTGTTTTGTAGGGATTATTGAAAGTCAGACTGCGTTGCGCTAAAAAATATTGTGTCAGTTTAAGCACAGTCGTGTACAATTGTTCTAAGGGGACGTTTCATATGTCGACCCTTAGCCGAGGATACTTCACTGGAATCTTCTGATTTTTTCTTGTAGTTTGTGTAATTAGTGTAGATTTTGTTTATTGCTATTGCGTAATTGTAGAGAGAATCTCCTTTGTAATTGCAGTCTTTCATTGTTGTACAGTAAAACAGTTGTGGCATGCATGTAGATTTGCACCAAGTATTTCGCAGCTGCAATTAACTAGATATTATTTTCAGTACTATATTAATGTGTTCTCTTATTTTTGCTCTTCAAATTGTGCTTTTCTGTGTTATCGTGTGAAATATTGTGACAATAATGGCGTGTGAAAATCGTAAAACTAGGCTCCAAAGTAAACTGAGAAATGACAGTGAAGACGAAAGCAGTGTGTTAGCGCCACCGTGTAATGAATTAACTAATGTTTAACATAGTAATTTGGTAATTGTGCATAGGGAAATGGAGCGGGCGGCAAACAATGGCGTAGGCAGTGAAACAATTAGTGAACAGGGAAGCATTATCGATCGATCGCTCGGCAACAGCTCGCCTCAGGAGTCCGAAATGACAGGACACAATTTTACAAATACTGTAGATTCAGGTTTTGCGTCCTCACCGTTTTCTCAAATAAGTCAAGACACATTTCCTGCTTGTCAAAATGTGAATGTTGCTGGTGCAAATGCACTGCCGAAAAGTGTAGAGGAACAGATTCCAGACACTAATGCATTGTTATTACAATTAATGCAACAAATGGGACAAAATCTTCAAAAGTTAGTCAGGGCCATTGTTTTGTAGGGATTATTGAAAGTCAGATTGCGTTGCGCTAAAAAAAAATGTGTGTCAGTTTAAGCACAGTCATGTATAATTGTTGAAAGGGGACGTTTCACAACTTATAATTGTGACAAATTCTGTATAGGTCAGTCTGCCAGGGCAATGTGCTCCCGCTTGAAGGATCACCACCGAGGTTGGAAACTTAGCCAGAAGACCCTACTTTTGCAGATAACCTGCATAAAGAAGGCCATATTTACAAGATGAAAAACGACGTATTCCACCACATCCATAAATAAAGGAAGATGAACTATCTTGAAATAATGGCAATTAATAAACACATATCAGTCAACCCAATGACCAGACACAGTTCCCCTACTCACTTACCACTTATAACTGCACATGATGAAATAAAAGAAATTATTCAGATACTGAAGGGAGACGAAAATTTAATAGTCATGGGTGAATGGAATTCGGTAGCAGGGAAAGGGAGAGAAGGAAACATAGTAGGTGAATATGGATTGGGTGGAAGAAATGAAAGACGAAGCCGCCTGGTAGAATTTTGCACAGAGAACAACTTAATCATAACTAACACTTGGTTCAAGAATCATAAAAGAAGGTTGTATACATGGAAGAAGACTGGAGATACTGACAGATTTCAGATAGATTATATAATGGTAGGACAGAGATTTAGGAACCAGGTTTTAAATTGTAAGACATTTCCAGGGGCAGATGTGGACTCTGACCACAATCTATTGGTTATGAACTGTAGATTAAAACTGAAGAAACTGCAAAAAGGTGGGAACTTAAGGAGATGGGACCTGGATAAACTGAAAGAACCAGAGGTTGTAAAGAGTTTCAAGGAGAACATAAGGGAACAATTGACAGGAATGGGGGAAAGAAATACAGTAGAAGAAGATTGGGTAGCTTTGAGGAATGAGGATAAAGTAGGTAAAAAGGCAAGGGCTGCTAGAAATCCTTTGGTAACAGAAGAAATATGCAACTTAATTGATGAAAGGAGAAAATGTAAAAATGCAGTAAATGAAGCAGGCAGAAAGGAATACAAATGTTTCAAAAATGAGATCGACAGGAAGTGCCAAATGGCTAAGCAGGCATCGCTAGAGGACAAATGTAAGGATGTAGAGGCTTGTCTCACTAGGGCTAAGATAGATACTGCCTACAGGAAAATTAAAGAGACCTTTGGAGAAAAGCGAACCACTTGTATGAATATCAAGAGCTCAGATGGAGACCCAATTCTACACAAAGAAGGGAAAGCAGAAAGGTGGAAGGAGTATATAGAGGGTCTATACAAGGGCGATGTACTAGAGGACAATATTATGGAAATGGAAGAGGATGTAGATGAAGATGAAATGGGAGATATGATACTGCGTGAAGAGTTTGACAGAGCACTGAAAGACCTGAGTCGAAACAAGGCCCCGGGAGTAGACAACATTCCATTAGAACTACTGACAGCCTTGGGAGAGCCAGTCCTGACAAAACTATACCATCTGGTGAGCGTGATATATGAGACAGGCGAAATACCATCAGACTTTGAGAATAATATAATAATTCCAATCCCAAAGAAAGCAGGTGTTGACAGGTGTGAAAATTACCGAACAATCAGTTTAATAAGTCACGGCTGCAAAATACTATCGCGAATTCTTCACAGACGAATGAAAAAACTGGTAGAAGCCGACCTCGGGGAAGATCAGCTTGGATTCCGTAGAAATATTGGAACGCGTGAGGCAATACTGACCCCACGACTTATTTTAGGACCTAGATTAAGGAAAGGAAAATCTACGTTTGTAGCATTTGTAGAGAAAGCTTTTGACAATGTTGACTGGAATACTCTCTTTCAAATTCTGATGGTGGCAGGGGTAAAATACTGGGAGCGAAAGGCTATTTATCATGTGTACAGAAACCAGATGGTACTTATAAAATGGTTCAAATGGCTCTGATCACTATGCGACTTAACTTCTGAGGTCATCAGTCGCCTAGAACTTAGAACTAATTAAACCTAACTAACCTATGGACATCACAAACATCCATGCCCGAGGCAGGATTCGAACCTGCGACCGTAGCGGTCGCTCGGTTCCAGACTGTAGCGCCTAGAACCGCACGGCCATGGTAGTTATAAGAGTCGAGGAGCACGAAAGGGAAGCACTGGTTGGAAAGGGAGTGAGACAAGGTTGTAGCCTCTTCTCGATGTTATTCAATCTGTATATTGAGCAAGCAATGAAGGAAACAAAAGAAAAATTCGGAGTAGCTATTAAAATCCACGGAGAAGAAATAAAAACTTTGAGGTTCGCCGATGACATTGTAATTCTGTCAGAGACAGCAAAGGACTTCGAAGAGCAGTTGAATGGAATGAAAAGCGTCTTGAAAGGAGGATATAAGATGAACATCAACAAAAGCAAAACGAGGATAATGGAATGTAATCGAATTAAGTCGGGTGATGTTGAGGGAATTAGATTAGGAAATGAGACACTTAAAGTAGTAAAGGAGTTTTGCTATTTGGGGAGCAAAATAACTGATGGTGGTCGAAGTAGACAGGATATAAAATGTAGACTAGCAATGGCAAGGAAAGCGTTTCTGAAGAAGAGAGATTTGTTAACATCGAATATAGATTTAAGTGTCAGGAAGTCGTTTCTGAAAGTATTTGTACTGAGTGTAGCCATGTATGGAAGTGAAGCATGGACGATAAACCGTTTGGACAAGAAGAGAATAGGAGCTTTTGAAATGTGGTGCTACAGAAGAATGCTGAAGATTAGAAGGGTGGATCACATAACTAATGAAGAAGTATTGAATAGGACTGGGGAGAAGAGAAATTTGTGGCACAACTTGACTAGAAGAAGGGATCGGTTGGTAGGACATGTTCTGAGGCATCAAGGAATTTAATATTGGAAGGCAGCGTGGAAGGTAAAAATCGTAGAGGGAGACCAAGAGATGAATACACTAAGCAGATTCAGAAGGATGTAGGTTGCAGTAGTCACTGGGAGATGAAGATGTTTCAACAGGATAGGGTAGCACGGAGAGCTGCATCAAACCAATCTCAGGACTGAAGACCACAACAACAACAACAACCACTTATAATTCCATGTAGGCCATGTTGCAAATTACCCTGTCACTCATATGCACTATTTTCCTTTATTTCAGTCACCATAAGTTTTCCAGCTGTCTTAAAAGAAATTCCCTTGTATAATCGCAGCTGCTTCACTCAACTGCTTAATATCACTATTATTACTTATCTGTTTGCAATTTAATGCGTATTAAAGACAATATTATCTTGTTCAGCCATATCTTTGGAATAAGTCACCATAGTTTATTGTTCAGTTACTTTATTCTATGTCCAATTGTTGTAACTTGTCTGTTTTATTAGTTAAAGTGTCACATATTTTGCCTTATTAAATAATCTAACATCACATCCACATTGATATAATTCCTCTTGTCTTATTCCTGATTCCAATATTAACGTTTTCATCTCTGGAAATGGAGATACTCTGTAGATCTATTAGTTTAAAATCTTTGATTCAACCAAATTTCTCTGCACGATATGCTTATTTTTGGACCTGATGATGGCGTAAGAGAAAAAAAAATATGGTTCAAATAGCTCTGAGCACTATGGGGCTTAACTTCTGAGGTCATCAGTCCCCTAGAGCTTTGAACTAATTAAACCTAACTAACCTAAGGACATCACACACATAGATGCCCGAGGCAGGATTCGAACCTGCGACCGTAGCGGTCGTGCGGTTCCACACTGTAGCGCTCAGAACCGCTCGGCCACCCCGGCCGGCGATGGCGTAACAGCCGAAACCGGTTCGTGTAACAAATAATAAATACTTTAGGATGTTACATCAACGTTGTGGGTGTTTCATTCATAAAATAAATAACATCACCGTTTTGTGCCTTGAGCCGTAAATGTTTTACATGCTTAACGTCAAAGTTATGACTCATTTGTAAAGCAACCAGACGTCTGGCGCTTTTTTGTAGGGATGGATGTAATTAAACTCACGGTGTTCCGAATGGTGCAATGGGGACTGTATTAATCGCAGGAGGCTGAAACATCGTAGGTATATTTATTAGCACCTTCTGATCTCAAAATTGGTAATAACAACATCTCTCGAGTAAAAGAATTTAAATATGTAGGTGAATGGATTGCAGAAAATTGTAATGAAAAGAAATCTGTCAGATAAAGAGTCCAGAAAATGGAGACGGCGTTTCAGTTAACAAAAAACATTTACAAGAGTCTCTCGTGGAACTGCAAAATACGACACTACACAACAGTAATTAAACCCGAAGCTCTCTACGCATCTGAGACACTAAACTTTCAACACAGAACACTAAAAGAGGAATTAGAAGTGAAAGAACTAAAATAACGAGGAAAACCAAGAAGTAAAGATGGTGTACATTATCCAAAACCCAATGCAGATACATATAAAAATATCTCCAAAATAACAGACACAATACGCATGAGAAGAATCTAATTCATGGAGCATTTAGAAAGAATGGACCCAAACAGGTTAACGCATAAAATCCATACTTTTTTAAAGAACAAAACTACGAGACCCAACTGGTACAAACAGAGGGAAAAAGACCTGAGAGAATTAGGGTCTCCAAATCTACATGGCAGAAATGAAATTAGAAAAATCACAAACATACGGGGTTTTGAGGAATAAGAGAGAAAAATTAACCGACATACGTGGTCTGCGCAACGAAAGCTAGCCCATTAGATTGCTTATGAAGGAATACTGGGCGAAAAGGAAGGCAACAAATGTTGATTACGCGTGGTGCTAAGTCATCCATCCGCAAGGAAATAAATAAATTATAGCAGAGAGTGCTAAAATCATAACAGTTCCACTTTCTGACACCCGGTGAAAATATGGCACTGTAAGCAATCAGAATGTGGTATGGATGCAGGAAAAGGGGAGAAACAACCAAGCACATGATAACTGTGGTTCTGGCACGTTTATTAGGATGGGATCACTAGTCAGGAAACGTGTTCAACATGATAGCCCGAGTCAGGAACATCCTATGTCCACAAGACGGCTTGGTCAACAGTCGTTCGCAACATAGCGAGTGTAATCAGAACAGTATGTCTTCGTATACTATCCTTCAAATCAGGAAGAACCCAGAAACATCGCTGATAGACACGATCTTTCAGATACTCCCATAGCCAGAATTCACATGGAATTATGTCTTGGGATCCGGAAGGCCACACATTTTGAAATTGCCTGTAGATGAGGCGGTCGTTATCGTAGGTTTCTCGAAGTAAATCTTTCAACCGCTAAATGACATGTGGTGTCGCCCATTCTCGAGTGAAAATAGTGGTGAGGTCACAGCTGCGTTCGTACAAAGCTGGAATCACGTGTTGCATTAGGAGTTCCTTATAATGAGCAGATGTCACTCTACACCTAACAAGCCCATATAGTGTCATCTCCCAGAAGACAATTGGACCAAGAATGAAGGAGCTTGTGAAACCACGCTAGACAGTCACATAAGATGAGAGCATTAGATGCTCCTGCACAGCATGTGGCGGAATGTAACCTCGATGCGACAGTTCTGTGCATTCACGCTATCGTGCGGAGTAATATGCTCCTCGTCCGTCCAAAGAATATTCTCCGACCACATGTCATTCTTTTCCATGCCTGCCAAAAAACGACTTTGTGGCCTATCTTAGGGCTTCATGTGGTGTATGTTCTGAATATCGTAGGGATACCGGTGTAAAACCGCCCCGAACCCTTGTGCACCGTTGACCAGGTGAGAGAGAATTTCTGTACCATAGTTGGAGCACTGCCTGTAGAATTTGAGGCATGTGCTGTGCGGTCAGCTATAGCTACAACAACATCGAGAACTGCCATGGGAATGAGCAGCCTTGCTCTTCCTGCAGCACCACCTAATCCACCCGTTTCTTCAAATTTGTTGATCGCATTTCTTAGGCCATTTACTGATATGGTCCTGTTCACAGCTGTTTCTATCGGTGATATTCCCACAATGCAGCGTGCTATTGCTGCCGTTCTGATAAAAGAACTTTACCAGCAATGCACGGTCTTTCTTCCCAATAGCCACAGCGTTACGTACGTAGAATTTCATCCGTCTTAACCCTTTGCACCAATAGTCATTTCACAAATGAAATTAACACATGTCGCCAAGTGACAAACAGCATACTGACATCAAAACACGAGACATTTCACACTCTTACGAACATACAGCATGCTGCAGCTAGAAAATAAGCCCACAGCTTGTCTTGTAATCGAAATCAATGGTTGTAGCTCCGACGTAAGTTGCATTTGCGAAGTATCTTTTTTATTTCTTAATGGTAACTAGTTTAGGACACGAGTATGCATTTTCAGACCACCCGTATCGTATGTGTGACAAACACAGGTGATAGCCTGTGTACAAAAACTGACTCTTCAGTGATGATCAAAAACGACACTATGGGCTATTCAAAAACAGCAGATTTACGACATAGGTCGGACATTAGAGGCGGCAGTTTTTGTAGGCATGCTATCGCCTGCATTTGTCATACTTAAGATACGGATGGTTCGAAAACAGACACAAATATCCCTAACTAGTCAGTGCAACTTATGACGCGGTTATAACCATATATTTCAGTTTCACATTCTGACTGCCTTCAGCGCCATATTTTCACGTGATAGCATAAAGTGGAACTGTTATTTTTTTCAGCTTACTCCACGAGTGTACTGATTAATGAACATACCCACCACTGACGTATATAGCTCGCACTGCAGCGGGCGCTGATAACCTCGCTGTTGTGCGCCCTAAAACACTAATCATCACCATCATCGCACTGCAGCACTCGAAATACGAGGGTCACTGCTAAAGAAATGCACAGTATTTTTTTTATCCGTCTTTTATTCTACATGTTTGAAAGTTTTGCAGTATGTAGATACATCCTTTAGCAACAATATTTTCATTTCTCCACATAATTTCCATCCCTCTCAACTGCCTTACGCCATCTTGGAACCAGCACCTGTATACCCGCACGGTAAAATTCTGGACCAACCTGTTGGAGCCACTGTTTGGCAGCGTGCACAAGGGAGTCACCATCTTCAAACCTTGTTCCATGAAGAAAGTCTTTCAGTTTCCCAAAGAGATGACAGTCACATGGAGCCAGGTCAGGTCTGTAAGGCACGTGTTTCAGTGTTGTCCATCCGCGTTTTGTGATCGCTTCCATGGTTTTTTGACTGACATGTGGCGTGAATTGTCGTGCAACAACAAAACACCCTGCTTTTGGCGATGTGGTCGAACACGACTCAGTCGAGCTTGAAGTTCCTTCAGTATCGTCACATATGCATCAGAATTTATGGTGGTTCCACTTGGCATGATGTCCACAAGCAAGAGTCATTCGGAATCGAAAAACACCGTAGCAGTAACTTTTCCAACAGAAGGTGTGGTTTTGAATTTTTTTTTTTTTTCCTTGGGTGAATTTGCATGATGCCATTCCATTGATTGCCTCTTCGTCTCTGGTGAAAAATGATGGAGCCATGTTTCATCACGTGTCACAATTCTTCCAAGAAATTCATCTCCACCATTCTCGTACTGTTCCAAAAGTTCGCTGCATACCGCGTTTGTTGTTTCTTTGTGAGCCACTGTCAACATCCTGGGAACCCACCTGGTACAAACCTTTTTTAACGCCAACACTTTGAGTATTCTGCAAACATTTCCTTCCCCTAACCCAACGTAGCGTGACAATTTTTTCACTGTGACGCGTCTGTCAGCAGTCACCAATTCGATAACTCTCTGCACATTGTCTGCAGTGTGTGCAGTACGAGGCCTGCCGCTGCGAGGACAATCCTCAATACTGCCGTGGCCGCTTTCATCAGTAACCTGCTTGCCCACTGACTAACTGCACTGCGATCGACAGCAGCATCTCCATACATCTTTTTCAACCTCTTGTGTATGTTTCCCACTGTCTCGTTATCACAGCACGTTCTCTCCCTGGAGGCACCACCTTATCGCAGCACTGTCCGTGCAGGTGGGAGAGTTTGCGTGTTCCTGTAATGCTGAGAGCTATACCGGTGATAGCGTAGCTACTGGCAGGTTCAACCTAGCCGGTCAGGTCTCAGCAGAGGAGCCAGACGAAGTGTGCCTCACAACGATCTACCGTCCTTTCCTCCCTTTCCCTTCCAGTCCCTTCCCTTTCCTTCTTCCCTTCTGTCAGTCTCTTCATCGGTGTAGGAGGCGGGTAATATCGATAGGTAAACACTCACGGCTTCTGTACCGACGAAGCAAGGCACCTGTGATGCGCCTTAAGGGCGTATGTCAGGATACTTCCAGTGGCATATGGCCATTCACTGCATCCCCTGCCTCATGCCAGTCGTATCGGCCCTACGATCCACTGCCAACCAGAGGCAGAGGACGAGAGAGTGGATCTGCATCTGCGCAACTGCTTGTCCACTTTAAATACCTTCACGCGCAGGTGACTCCGGCAAAGTTTCAATGGACTATGAGCTTTGAAAGTCCTGCGGCGATGGTGAGGCAATGGTTTGGTGTACCTGAACCTTATTTGGTGCTCTGCACGTTAGGCGGTCAGACGGTGATGGTCGTTCTGGTACTCGTGAGAGACGGGAGGACTGGTTCGGCAGCTCGTCAGACGACAAAGCAGCCCTATTTAGGATCGCTCTGCTTTCCCTAATCCAGGGAGGAGCCTAGAAAAAGTGGCCTAAACATAGCCCGTCTCAACCCAGCACAAGTGACAAACTGCGGTCACTTGTTCACTAACATATGCGGTCAAAAAAATAATAAAATAAACAGTTACCTTAGATATCTAATGATTGGAGTCTGGAACGTCCGTACTTTGCAGGATAACGACCATAATCAGTGCCCAGAGAGAAAGACAGGACTTATCGCAAGGGAATTGGCTAGATATAACATCGACATTACCGCCATAAGTGAAACACATCTTAGTGACTCTGGACAGTTATGTGAACCGCTCGGAGGTTATACCTACTACTGGAGTGGAAAATCACCCACTGAAAGGGCGGAAAGTGAGGCAGGCTTTGCCATACGCAATAAATTGTCATGCTCACTAACAGAACTCCCAAAAGGTATCAGTGACAGAATAATAACACTCAGACTTCACCTGGCATCCAAGAAATATCTTCACTTGATCAATGTATACGCACCTACATTGCCATCTCCGGATGAAGAGAAGAACAAGTTCTACCAAGACCTCCGACATGTCCTTAGTGATATTCCTTCTGCAGATAAACTTCTGTTACTTGGTGATTTTAATGCTCGTGTTGGGAATGATTTCAGTGCTTGGAATGGAGTCTCGGTCGCCATGGGATTGGAAGATGCAACTCGAATGGTTTGGATCTTCTAACTCTATGTGCCGAGTTTGAACTCTGTCTGACAAATACATATTTTCGTCTGCCTGAAAAATATAAAATGACATGGATGCATCCGCGATCTAAACACTGGCACCTTCTGGATTATGTGATAGTACGGAAAAAAGATCTTGGTGACGTACTGATCACACGTGCAATGAGAGACGCTCAAGGATGGACAGACCATCGACTCGTGAGGTCCAAATTAAAGATAACTTTGAAGGCACCACGCCGAGCTTCACACAAAATACCAACAAAATTGTCCTGCAAAATCTTGGCCAATGATCAGACTATGAGAGCAAAACTGGATGAAAAATTTGGTGTCGATGGCCTTTTGATATCTGAATCTGCCCCTGTGGATGAACAGTGGAGTGCATACGCTAGCAGACTGCGTGGCTGTGCTTCAGAAGTCTTGGGAAAGCCTCAGAAGAAGCACCAGTACTGGTTTGACGACTCAGATCCAGAGATCAGAAAGCTAATTAATGATTTCAGAACCTCTCTTCGCACCCCTGATGATAACAAGCGTAGAGCAGCGCATTACAATCTGAAAGTGAAGGTACGTGCTCTCAAAGACAGTTGGTGGGCAAATAAAGCAAATGAAATACAGTTGTATGCCGACACACACCAAACGGACAGATTCTTTGAGTCCCTGAAAACTATCTTTGGTCCAAGAGTTGGGAAGATAGCACCAGTCTACAACAAAGATAAAAGTTGTCGGCTGACGCAACAGAGTGACATCCTGTCTCGGTGGGCGGAACATTTTAATGACGTTCTTAATCCCGACCATCAGACAACCGATATTCCATACATAGAAGCACTTGACCTGCCAGTTGAGGAACAACTTGCGGATGCCCCTTCCTACGATGAATTCATTTCAGCACTGGCTAAGCTGAAAAATGACAAAACAGCAGGATTAGATAACTTGCCATCAGAGCTATATAAATATGGGGGGCCAAACATCAAGAAACCATTGTTTGCTCTGATCTTAAGGATTTGGGAGTATGAAATGATTCCACAAGACTGGAAAGATGCTTGTATTTCCAAGATCTATAAAGGCAAGGGTGACATATCAGACTGCAGCTCCCACAAGGGCATTTCTCTTCTCTCAGCAGCGGGAAAAGTCCTTGCCCACATAATTAACACCCGGTTAACACACTTTGCAGAAAAACTGCTACCAGAGACCCAGTGTGGCTTTCGCCCAAACAGAGGCACAGTGGATGCCATATTTGTTGTCAAACAAATGCAAGAGAAAACCTTAGAGCAACATCGGCGTTTGTTCATGTGCTTTGTAGACCTGGAAAAAGCTTTTGATCGTGTCCCACGGGAAGCTCTCTGGATCATACTAAGGAAAACTGGGTGCCCTGACAAAATTGTCAGTTTGATTCGGCAGTTTCATGAAAACATGATGGCAAAAATCCGCCATGAGGACAAGCTCTCAGAACAGTTTCCCGTGACATGTGGTGTAAAACAAGGCTGTGTTCTGGCTCCCACACTCTTCTCACTTTACTTCGCAGTTGTTATGAGAGACGCGACCAAAGCCTGTAGTAATCAAATTAGTCTCGACACAAGGACAGACAAAAGTGTCTTCAACATCTCTCGCCTCAGAACAAAAAGTCGCGTAACCAAACTATCCATCTTAGAGATTCTCTACGCAGATGATGTATGCATGATGGCTAATTCTTGCGAAACTCTTCAGACTTACATAAATCTGCTAAATGCCTCCTGCAGAAGATTTGGCTTAGCCATTAGCATCACTAAGACGCAAGTTCTCAAACAGCCACTTAGAGGTCTTAATGCAGATGACTCCAATATTGAGATAAATAACAAACCCTTGCAAAATGTGTCGAACTTCAAATACCTGGGAAGCCAAATTAGACGTGACAACAGCCTGACAACGGAAATCGCAGCGCGTATAGCCAGCGCAGCCTCAGCCTTCGGTAAGCTTAATGACCGAGTATGGAAATCACATGATCTCAAACTACAAACAAAAATTGCAGTCTACAAAATGGTTCAAATGGCTCTGAGCACTATGGGACTCAACTTCTGAGGTCATTAGTCCCCTAGAACTTAGAACTAGTTAAACCTAACTAACCTAAGGACATCACACACATCCATGCCCGAGGCAGGATTCGAACCTGCGACCGTAGTGGTCTCGCGGTTCCAGACTGCAGCGCCTAGAACCGCACGGCCACTTCGGCCGGCGCAGTCTACAAAGCAGTAGTATTATCCACCTTACTCTATGCCTCGGAAACCTGGTACTGTTACAAAACTGACATTAAGAAGCTAGATAAATTTCATCTTCGATGTCTGAGATCAATTCTGCGCATAAAATGGAAAGACCGTGTCCCAAACACGGAGATTTTGCGCCGCGTGAAACTGGCTGGTATTGAAGCTTTAATAATGAAACATCAACTGAGATGGAGTGGTCACATAGTACGCATGGATGACAGGAGGCTAACTAAAGCGGTGTTCTACTCACAGCTCTCGTGCGGGAAGAGGAGGAAAGGTGGTCAACACCTGCGATATAAAGACACCATTAAACGCCACCTTGCAGCCTGTGGCATTCCAAGCAACCGTTGGGAGGAGCTAGCATTGCGCCGATCGGAGTGGCGATCAACTGTACATAAGAGCATCGAACAATTCGAGCAAACGCGTCTAATGAACCTGGATGCTAAAAGAGAGCTCCGAAAATCTCAGCTCAAGCCTGTCTACACGTATACTTACAACTCTGCTGGTCAACTTCACTGTGCTCCATGCAACAGGATATTCAAAGCGAAATTCGGATTCGCGAGCCACATCCGAGCCTACCACAACAAGGACAGAGAAGACTGACGGAGTCGCTGTCGCCGGACACGGCGAGGAGGACATCATATCATCATCATCACAGCACGTTGCTTCTGATGAACGTCAAGTGTAGCAGCCATCTTGAAGACATGCTGCAACGACGCCACCCACGGGAACAGGTTGAACTAATTTTGAAAACAAGCGGGAAGGAAGCATCTACACACTGTAAAACTTTCACACATGCAGAATGGAAACTGTTTTTTTACAAAAATAGCGTGCATTTCTTTTGGAGTGACCCTCGTACGTTAAGTTTATGTATAACCATCCGGTACATAGTACAGGGTTGGTGCTTATGTTCGTACTGTTTTTCACAAGTTTAAGAAACATAACAGATACACTTGACAGAGACTTAAGTCATGAATAATATATGCTCCTTCACTGTTTACAAGAGTCTGGCAAGCCTGGGGTAACTTTTAAATCCCGCAACTGTAGAAACTACGTGGTTTTATGGCGAATAATTTGTCGAGCCACGTTCGGAGTGCATTTTCATCCGGAAAGGAAGTTACTAGAAAGTTGTTCGATAGAGAGCGGAAAAGGCGAAAACCTGAGACCATAAGATCAGGTGAACGAGGTAGGCGTAGAATGACTTCCCAACCCAATTTCTGTACAATGTTTTTCGTCTGTCTAGCAGAATGTGCGCCGTGTAGCATCACTTCACACAATCTTCCTGGTCGTTGTTCTTGGTCCGCGTCTGCAGGACGTCTCAGTTGTTGACAAGAAATGTCAGCAGTGATGGTCATGCCTCAGGGAAGTAGTTCGCAGTAAACCACACAGTCACTGTTCCACCAGTTGCAAAACATTATTTTTGCGGATGCGCGCAGTCTTTGTATGGGGAGATGCTGCTTAGCTTGTGCTCAGCCATTCCTTTCTTTTCCTTATGACAGCATAAAGAAACCATTTCTCGTCACCATTAGCAATACAGGCGGGCCGTTGTGGCCGAGCGGTTCTAGGCGCTTCAGTCCGGAACCGCGCTGCTGCTACGGTCGCAGGTTCGAATCTTGCCTCAGACATGGATGTGTGTGATGTCTTTTGGTTAGTTAGGTTTAAGTAGTTCTAAGTCTAGGGGACTCATGATCTCAGATGTTAAGTCCCATTGTGCATAGAGCCATTTGAACCATTTTTTAGTAGCAATATAGGACAGGACTGGTAGAAGTTGTTCATGAGCCAACCGATGACGAGCAAGCAGAGATGCACAGACGGCCATCCGCTGATTCGTGTGATTTTGTCTTAGAGCTTGCTGTATCCACACATCCGATTTTTGCACCTTCCCAATTGCATGCAAACTTCGTACAATGGTGGAATGATCACTGTTCATCACATTTTCCAAGTCGCGAGTACAGTGACGTGGCTCATTGTTGATTGATGCGCTTAAACGATTTCATTAAATCGCTAGGGTCTTCTTGAACATGGAGAGTCACTAACGTCAAAACGATCCTCCTTAAAACAACTAAAAATTTCTTTTCCTACTGTGTCCAATGGCATTATCCCCTCGTGGTATTCCTGTTAGTCCTAGGAAGTGTTGAGGGAAAAATGTCAAGTTTACTCCGCTGAACATAATCACGCATGCGGAAATGTTTCTGGCAGCCTCTGCTGCTGTCAGTCCTCTACTGAACTCAAACAGAAGAATATGTAGGAAATATTTCAATTTCTCCGGTTGGCACTCCATTTTCCAGCGTCCGCAGCTCCATTCACATTTTCTAAATGACAAAATGTCAAGTAGCAACAATGAATGACAAATAAAAAATGACAATCGAGAAGTAAAGCCACAGCAACCTTAACAGCAACGTGCAAAACAAGAACGCTACGAACTTGTACACCATCTACGTCTAAATGTACATGGACATTCTGCAAATCATGTTTTTAAGTGCCTGGGAGAAGATTCATCGGATCACCTTCACAATAATTCTGTTATTCCAATCTTGTACAGAACACAGAAAAAAAAACCGAACAGGTATATCTTTCCGTGCGATCTCTGATTTCTCTTACACTCCTGGAAATTCAAATAAGAACACCGAGAATTCATTGTCCCAGGAAGGGGAAACTTTATTGACACATTCCTGGGGTCAGATACATCACATGATCACACTGACAGAACCACAGGCACATAGACACAGGCAACAGAGCATGCACAATGTCGGCACTAGTACAGTGTATATCCACCTTTCGCAGCAATGCAGGCTGCTATTCTCCCATGGAGACGATCGTAGAGATGCTGGATGTAGTCCTGTGGAACGGCTTGCCATGCCATTTCCACCTGGCGCCTCAGTTGGACCAGCGTTCGTACTGGACGTGCAGACCGCGTGCGACGACGCTTCATCCAGTCCCAAACATGCTCAATGGGGGACAGATCCGGAGATCTTGCTGGCCAGGGTAGTTGACTTACACCTTCTAGAGCACGTTGGGTGGCACGGGATACATGCGGACGTGCATTGTCCTGTTGGAACAGCAAGTTCCCTTGCCGGTCTAGGAATGGTAGAACGATGGGTTCGATGACAGTTTGGATGTACCGTGCACTATTCAGTGTCCCCTCGACGATCACCAGTGGTGTACGGCCAGTGTAGGAGATCGCTCCCCACACCATGATGCCGGGTGTTGGCCCTGTGTGCATCGGTCGTATGCAGTCCTGATTGTGGCGCTCACCTGCACGGCGCCAAACACGCATACGACCATCATTGGCACCAATGCAGAAGCGACTCTCATCGCTGAAGACGACACGTCTCCATTCGTCCCTCCATTCACGCCTGTCGCGACACCACTGGAGGCGGGCTGCACGATGTTGGGGCGTGAGCGGAAGACGGCCTAACGGTGTGCGGGACCGTAGCCCAGCTTCATGGAGACGGTTGCGAATGGTCCTCGCCGATACCCCAGGAGCAACAGTGTCCCTAATTTGCTGGGAAGTGGCGGTGCGGTCCCCTACGGCACTGCGTAGGATCCTACGGTCTTGGCGTGCATCCGTGCGTCGCTGCGGTCCGGTCCCAGGTCGACGGGCACGTGCACCTTCCGCCGACCACTGGCGACAACATCGATGTACTGTGGAGACCTCACGCCTCACGTGTTGAGCAATTCGGCGGTACGTCCACCCGGCCTCCCGCATGCCCACTATACGCCCTCGCTCAAAGTCCGTCAACTGCACATACGGTTCACGTCCACGCTGTCGCGGCATGCTACCAGTGTTAAAGACTGCGATGGAGCTCCGTATGCCACGGCAAACTGGCTGCCACTGACGGCGGCGGTGCACAAATGCTGCGCAGCTAGCGCCATTCGACGGCCAACACCGCGGTTCCTGGTGTGTCCGCTGTGCCGTGCGTGTGATCATTGCTTGTACAGCCCTCTCGCAGTGTCCGGAGCAAGTATGGTGGGTCTGACACACCGGTGTCAATGTGTTCTTTTTTCCTTTTCCAGGAGTGTATTTATTATGGTGATTGTTCTTCTCGTGTAAGTCGGCGTCAACAAAATATTTTAACATTCGAAGGAGTAAGTTTCGTGAGAGGATTCCGCCACAACGAAAAACGTCTTTGCTTTAATGATGTCCACCTCAAATCCTGTATCATTTCAGTGACACTCTCTCCCCTACTTCACGATAATACAAAACTTTGTGCCCTTCTTTGAACTTTCTCGACGTACTCCGTCAATCCTATCTGGTAAGAATCCCACACCGCGCAGTAGCACTCCAAAAGAGGACGGACAAGCGTAGGGTAGGCATTCTCTTTAGTAGATCGGTTATATTTCGTAAGTGTTCCGCCAATAAAACGCAGTCTTCGATTAGCCTTCCCCACGATATTTTCTATTTGTTCTTTCCTATTTGAGTTGTTCGTAACTGTAATACCTAGGTATTTAGTTGAATTTACGGCCTTTAGATGTGACTGATTTAGCGTGTAACCGAAGTTTAACGGATTCCTTTTAGCACTCATCACATCTTTTCGTTATTTAGGGTCAATCGCCAATTTTTGTACCATACAGGTAGATTAGATTAGATTAGATTTACTTTCATTCCAACTGATCCGTAGTGAGGAGGTCCTCCAGGATGTAGAACATGTCAGAAAAACAACAATACATGACAAATATTTACAACTAAAACAAATAAGCTAATGTACCATTCCACAGCTCCCAAGTGGAATGATCGTCATTTGTTAACGAACACTATATGAAAGAGTCATTTTACAAATACTAATGCACTGAATTTAAAATAAAAAAGGTTTTTTTATTTATCTATAAGGTAATAAACGTGTAATACAACTACTATAAAACTTATTTACAATGAACACATTACTGCACTGAAATGGTGCAGAAGTTAGATTGTACTTACACACACACACACACACACACACACACACACACACACACATACACACACATTTACAAAGAACACATTACTGCACTGAAATTGTGCAGAAGTTATATTGTACTTATACACACACACAAATCAGTTGGTTTTACTGATAAATTCATCAATGGAGTAGAAGGAGTTGGCCACCAATAAATCCTTTAGGCTTCTCTTAAACAGAATTTCATTGGTTGTTAAGCATTTTATGGCTGCTGGCAACTTACTGAAAATGTGTGTTCCTGAATAATGCACACCCTTTTGTACAAGACTAAGTGACTTTAAATCTTTGTGAAGACTATTCTTATTTCTAGTATTGATTCCATGAATTGAGCTGTTGGTTTGAAAAAGTGATATATTTTCAATGACAAATTTCATTAAGGAGTGAATATATTGGCAAGCAGTAGTTAGTATCCCTAGTTCCCTAAACAGGCTTCAGCAGGATGTTCTTGAGTTCACACCACATATAACTCTTACTGCTCGTTTTTGTGCCCGGGAAACTATAGCTTGGCTTGATGAATTACCCCAAAAAACAATCCCATATGACATTATGGAATGAAAGTAAGCACAGTACGCCAGCTTTTTCATTTTTATATCCCCTATGTCTGTAAAAATTCGCATTGCAAATAGAGATTTGTTAAGGCGCTTCAGCAGTTCAGTGGTGTGCTCCTCCCAGTCGAATTTATTATCAAGCTGTAATCCCAAGAATTTAACACTGCCCACTTCTTCTATCTGCTTGTCATCGTATGTTAGGCATATACTCATGGGTCACCTCTTACAAGTTCTGAACTGTATGTAGTGTGTTTTTTCAAAGTTTAGTGACATAGATTTGGCTAGGAACCAGTGATTCATGTCAACAAATATTTTATTAGCTGATCTTTCTAAGACCACACTTGATTTGCTATTTATTGCAATGTTAGTATCATCGGCAAACAAAACGAACTTGGTATCTAGTAATGTTAGTGATGACAGGTCATTGATACACACAAGAAAAAGTAAGGGCCCCAAAATGGAACTTTGTGGGACCCCACATGTAATTATTTCCCAGTTGGATGATGCCTGATTGCTTCATACGTGTCTCTTTCCTAATAACAACCTATGTTTCCTGCCAGAGGTATAAGATTTGAACCATTTTGCAGCATTTCCTGTTACACTATAATATTGTAATTTACTTAAAAGGTATCTTTTCTAAATCATTTTGCAATTTGTTTTGATCTTCTGATGACAGCGTTTTCTGCACTAAACAGCAGCGGCTGCTCACATTGTCTCCCAAATCGTTTATATAGGTAAGGAACAGCAAAGGGCCTATAACAATAGCTTGGGGAAGGCCAGATATCACTTCTGTTTTTCTCGATGTCTCTCCGTCAGTTATTATAAACTGGGGCCTCTCTGACAGGAAATCACGAATTGTCACATAAATGAGACGATATTCCATAAGCACGCAATTTCACTACACATCGCTTGTGTGGTATAGTGTCAAAAATCTTCTAGAAATCTAGAAATATGGTATATAATAGGTGCCTGCCCAAAGAATTTTTCTTTATCTGTTGGTTGGCTGGCTGGCTGGCTGGTTGGTTGGTTGGTTGGTTGATTGGGACCAAACAGCGAGGGCCAACCGGTTCTAGACGCTTTAGTCTGGAACCGCGCGATAGCTACGGTCGCAGGTTCGAATCCTGCCTCGGGTATGGATGTGTGTGATGTCCTTAGGTTAGTTAGGTCTAAGAAGTTCTAAGTTCTAGGGGACTGATGACCTCAGATGTCAAGTCCCATAGTGCTCAGAGCCATTTGAACCAAACAGCGAGGTCATCGGCACCATCGATTAGGAAAGCGTGGGGAAGGAAATCGGCCGTGCCCATTCAAAGGAACCGTCCCGGCATTTGCCCGATGCGATTTAGAGAAGTCACAGAAAACTTAAATTAGGTTGGCTGAATGCGGATTTGAACCGTCGTCCTCCCGAATGTGATGAGTGAGTGTACTAACCAATGTGCCACCTCATGTGATTCTGTAAAAAATCCAGCGTAGCAGTGCACGGATACTGGTTTGTCTCAGGCCTTTGAAAATATCTTCCATTGCGTCGTCGTTTCTGGAAATTAAAACTCTGCTCCGTTATGTTCCTTTCGGCACGCCTGTAAGATTCCGACAGTATGTGGAAATGACCTGCAACAGTCACTCGTGCGTAACAACTGTTGACACGTGTCACATGAATTGAGAAACTAGGGGGGGCGAACGGTAAATTGGAGGCAGTGACGGGATAGTGCAGAAGCCGTCCGCTCGCGCAACCGGGCGCCATTAGGTGGTAGGTGGCGCGACCGGAGGCTCCCGTGACGAGCAGCCGTGTAAGAGCCGTCCCGAATGTAATGCCAGCAAATGAGCGCATTACGTAAGCCGGGCCGGGCCGGCTGCGATCGGCCGGCACAGAGCCGGGCTGGCCGCCTGGGCGCGTGGCGTGGGAAAGCCGCCTTTTTGCGGCCGCTCCGTGCCACAGTAGCCGCCTCTCATCCGACGGGGCTGGACGCGCACGCTAAGTGTCCGCCGCTCTGCAGGTGCTAACACGCGGCCAGTCCCGCCGCAGCAGGCTGTTATACGCACGGCTGAGCGGCGCTTAAGTTCTTATTAAGAAGTTTGAGGTGGCACTGGCATCCAAAAGTTCCCGTAATTGATTTTTTAGCGCAGGCGGTTGCGACTATACTGACACACCGCCAGGTGTCACCCCATACATTCTTCTAGAGCAGTGGTTCCCAATATTTCTTAGACCACTACGCCTGAATAAAATCAGGCATTAGCCAGTACTCCTTCCTTCCACCCGCCCTCCCCCACCACCATCTGTTGGCCTCCTCCCCCACATTATCACCAACTTTAGCAAGCAACTAAGCTGTAGAATGAAAGACTTTTCTTGGAACATTTAGTTTTAAAATGATGAAAAATGAACGATATTTAGTGTGTTTGTGTGTATGTGTATGTGTGTGTGTGTGTGTGTGTGTGTGTGTGTGTGTGTTTTAGAATGAATGACGAAGAAATTCGTGGTGCATCGTAGGTGCTGCCGACAAGTCCTTCTCAGAAAAGAAAGCTAAAGATCCACAGTGAGGGTACACACTTCCTACAAAACACACTTCCCCTGCATTACTCCTCTCCACTGCAGCACTTGCTTCACCAGCACACTGCAACCTCATTTAAAATCGAACAAGTTCGGATGTGTGCACTATACTTGCTGTTCATAAATCACTTCACTGATAGCTCCTTACTTCTGAACTGGCAGAAACTGGACAGCTTAAGGCTGTTAATGTCTTGTGTATGACCACTCTAATAATAATAATAATAATAATAATAATAATAATCCAGAATGAGATTTTCACTCTGCAGCGGAGTGTGCGCTGATATGAAACTTCCTGGCAGATTAAAACTGTGTGCCCGACCGAGACTCGAACTCGGGACCTTTGCCTTTCGCGGGAAAGTGCTCCACCGTCTTTTTAAATCTAATGAACCGCTGCAGGAGCAGGACGACGGGTAGGGCAGGGGTCGACACCCGATGCCTGGCCATCCCGCCACCACGTCCAAGCAACGTGTTCGAGTTCGAGTTCGAGGATCGAAGGATCAGGAAGAGGATGTAGTGGGTTTGTCGATGTTGTTCTATTTATTTATTTCTTTAATTTTTATAACATTTTTTTTTTCATTACAAAGAAAGATTCTACAACTGCCGTAGCCGAGCGTCCGAGTCGTCTTCTCGTCTGTTGGGAGGGGTTACCCTACTATTCCGTCCGTAGAGGATCAATATGCTCCAGGATTCTTCTTCATTTTCAGCGTCTCATATCCGGAACGCCCCAGCGAGCAGGAGGATCCGCAAATAATGAACCTAAATAATTTGCGAAACGAGTTCTGTACTTCGGGTGGCGGCTGAAAGCTGCATGTGTCGTCATCAATAGGGACCAAAAGTCGAGTAGTAAACGGCCATGCCTTTTAGCCAGTTAACGGCGTTCGTTCTGGTTGATGGAAAGCATACGCCGTCGGGGCGCAATACTTCATCAGGGGAGATAGACTCCGGCAATCGCCGCAAGAGTAACGCGAGCAAGCGCTGCGCCAGTAGCCAGCAGTCGCTGGTCGCGGCACACGTCAGACGGTGTGCGTCCGAGTCAGCGACTGAGCATGTCGGACACAAGGGGTCGTCCGTCAGATGTATGGAATGTAGCCTCTGACGAGTAGCGAACTTCCCATTCACAACCACGTACCACAATGAACGCACCGTCATAGGTAGAAAAGGCGTGTGTACCGCTCGCCACACCGTGTTCCAGGCAACTTCAGGATGTCTGTGGATGACCGTATTTACAGGTTGCTGCTGTTTATAGAGGCGATAATAGTCTTTTGTGCTGGGCTTCCGTGTCGTCGGAAGTTCTGACCGTAAGTAGCTGAAGTCAATCAAGAACTCTCTGATGTGGGTGAGTGCCGATGAAATGTGTCCTACAGAAACCGGGGGATGCAGAGAGTGTGGTGCCACTTCCGCTATCAGGGTGCCCGTCAGAGTGGCGTGGGCAGATGTCCACTTGCGACGCATATATGTTGAGATAAAGCGATCGCGCACGGTTATATACATGAATTAAACCGATACCGCCCGCCCGTTGCGGCAGTGTCAGGCTGGCGTATCGGACTTTAAAAACCAGACCGGTGCTTACGAAATGTCCATATGCTGCTTGAAATCTGTCGGCCATCGTAGCCGTCAAGGGAAGGATATGCGCAAAATAGTTCAGTTTTGAGACAAGATAGGTGTTGACATAACCTGTTCTGAGAAGCATATCCAAGCGACGCAGTTTATTGTCCTGCAGCAGAGCACGTGTCTGGTGTAGGAGCCGGCGGTACGTAGCCGCCGCCGTGCGGCGGACATTGCTATAGAATTGCACTCCTAAACACTTGAGTACGGGCACCTTGTCAAAGGGCACCGCCGTTGTGTGGGAAAGCCCTCCTCCGACATCCATATATTTTGTCTTCTTCACGTTGATGACGCTCCCAGCGACCGCCCCGTACTGGCGTAGCCACTGTAGCACCATATGCATTTCATCCTCTGATCTGGCCAGGAACACCACGTCATCGGCGAATGCACCACAACGAAAGGTCACGTCCCGCAAGGAGATGTTAATCGCTGTCGTAGACCATGTAAAGCTGGTTCAAGCGCTGCAGCAAATAATATACCCGACAGGGGGCACCCTTGTCGCACTTACCGTCCAACAACAATGTGACCAGACTGATAACCGTTGACCATCATGCGGGAGCGCGCTCCGTGGACCAGTCGAAGGACGACCTGTGCAGACTCCGGAGAGAGGCCCATGTGTTGCAAAACTGCGCGTAAGAAGCCGTGGTCGACGCGGTCGAATGCGTGGTCAAAATCTACGGCGACAAGGGCGCCTCGTATTTTGCAGGCCGCCGTCAAAGCAATTACGTCGCGGTATGCTCCTAACGCCGTATGAATGTTGCTGACACCACCTAAACATGTCTGATCGGTGTGGATGGCTTGTGGTGTGGAGACGCGCGCGGAGGATATGGGCGAAGATCTTGTAGTCGTTGTTGAGGAGTGTGAGTGGGCGAAAGTCCTGCCACCTACAATCACCATTCGGTTTCGGTACTGGGATCAAGATGCCTTCTGTGAATTCTGTGGGGACAGTGAAATCAGGGCGGATCAGGTCTTGAAACATTTGGAGCCTCTTGTCACCCATAAGGTGGTAAAAAGTGCGGTAGAATTCCAGGGGTAAACCGTCCGGTCCAGGCGACTTAAACGGTGCTCCACGTACCAAGGCCGATGTCAGCTCGTCGGGTGTAATGGGCAACAGCAGACTATGATCGGGTGCCACGTCCCGAGGGGCGGGAAAATCGTGCAACAGTTCGTCATAATCACGTACATTTCGCGGATCTTCCATGTACAAGGTCCCATAGTGTCTGGCGAACGTGTGCGCGATGTCCGTTTGTGTCACTGCGCGGCCGCCCTCCTCGTGTTTACCGCCGTAATGAGCTGACGTTTGCGGTGGCACCTCTCGAGCACAATGTGATACACTGACGCTGTTTCGTTGGGGATACAGTCTTGCACTCGCGCACGAATGCGGACACCTTCGAGCTGCTCTGTCCTGATGCGAAGTAGACGAGCTTTGATGCGTTGTACGGACATCTGACGTTCGGGAGACGGCGGTTGCGTCGCCAGCTCACGTAACGCTGTGTAGTAAAATTCCGATGTTGCCCTTTGCCAGTTCGATCTGTCACGCCCGTAGGCCATCAAGATCTTTCGGAGTGCAGGTTTGACACATCCCAGCCACCACAGCAACGTGAAAGCATACATGGGCAGGCGCCTGATACATCGACGCCACGTGTCAGTGACTGCTCACCGACACGCTTCCTCGTGATGGAGGGAGACGTTCAGCGTCCACGGACCCCTGCTGCGTCTTGTGAGTTGTCGGGGTAAGGTGACAGTGCAGATGTACGCAAGATGGTCCGTGAAGGCCGTCGGCCAGAATTCTGCATCTCGGGTTGCTGTGCGGAGGACACGCGAGACGTATATCCGGTCCAGACGACTGGCAGAATGGCTGGTAAAGTGCGTATATCCACTCTGGGTCCCATGATGTAAGAGCCATGTGTCGTGGAGCGCGAGGTCACGTTTGATACGTTGTAGAGCCGGGCATGGGACGTAATGCGGGATCTGGTCCTCGGGCCGCAGAACACTGTTAAAATCGCCGCCCACTATGTAATGGTCCATATTTCCTTGCAAAAGTGGGGCTACCTCCTCCGAATAGAAGACATGCCTGTCACCACGATGCGAATTACCGGAGGGAGCGTAGACGTTAATGAGGCGGACTGCGCCAAGTATGAGTGCGATGCCTCGCCCGTTCGGCAAGTACGTCGCGTCCGTCGCGTCTATGCCATCTCGGAGAAGGATGGCCGTTCCTCCTGCGCCATCACCTACGGGTAGGCTGTAGGTGGTGTAGCCATATAGGTCTAAACGCAGCTCGGGACGGACCTCCTGGAGAAGGGCAATGTCCAGGTCTGCCGCTCTGATCATGTCGTGTAACATGCGGGTCTTGACAGTGGAGTGGACACCATTTACATTGACTGTTCCCACACGGTATGACTGAGACATATCAAGTGGCGGAGGCAGTATGCCGGTGCAAGCCCACAGTGATCTCACACACCACACAGCCATCCATCTGCATGCTGTGCATTACTGTGCCGTATGAGTCCCTGACTGGCAGAGCCCTCCGGGCTCAGTGTCAGCCATGGGCTCTGGTGGAGATATCGATGTTTGCTGTGCATCATCTGCCTCCATATCGTCTGCCCAATCACCAAGAGACGATTGTGATGTCATTGGGGGCTGGTCGCTTTCACAGGAGCCCACATTTTGGGAGTCGACGCAATGCGCCTCGTTTTCTGGGCCACCAGATTTAGAAGAGTGTTTCTTGTCTTCAGGCACCTTCTGGTGAATGATGCCACTGGAGTCCGTTGCAATTGTGGACGAGTCAACGAAGTCGATGTCTTCCGCCGGCTTCACATCCCTGTCCTGTTCTTCAGCTGACAATCGCCTCTTCTTGTGTCGCTTGGGTGATTTTTGCTTTCGGGTCCAAGATTCGACATCCACCGGAGGGCGGGGCTCGACACAGTCTCGGTCGCTAGGAACCCCTGTGTCCGATCCCGACAGTGACGGTGGCTGGGTGCCCACGACGCTGCGGTGGGCAGAGGCTGTAGGAACCTCTGCACCGTTGGGCTGCGGCGTCATCGACGGCGCAGACTCTCCAACGGAGCTGGCAGCGGCTTGAGGAGGTAGCAGGTTTTGATCATCCATCACATCATGTCGTGCCGCCTCCACATATGTTAGCGGGAGAGAGGTCATAGTGGATCGTTGGGGAACTTCATTGCGGGGCACCTGAACGAGGCGGCGCTGCAGACACTCAGTTCTAACGTGGCCCTCCTGGCCGCAGCCCGAGCAGGTTGGCTCAAAAATAGCTCTGAGCACTATGGGACTCAACTGCTGAGGTCATCAGTCCCCTAGAACTTAGAACTAGTTAAACCTAATGACATCACACACATCCATGCCCGAGGCAGGATTCGAACCTGCGACCGAGGCGGTCTCGCGGTTCCAGACTGCAGCGCCAGAACCGCGCGGCCACTTCGGCCGGCCCGAGCAGGTCCTCGGTTGTCCACCAACGCGGCAGCCACCAACGAAAACATATGATGGAACGTGCTTCTTAAGTTCTATGCGCACTTGTCGTACCCCGTTAAGGACAGGGTACGTTTCGAATGTGTTCCATTTCTCCTCTGTGTGGCTCAGAACTGTGCCGTATGGCCACAACGCATCAACGACTAGGTTGGCAGGAACTTCGAACGGTAGTTCAAAGATGCGCACGGTACGCACCCCCATACCAGCATGGTCAACTCCTACCACGCTCACGTTACCGTCTGCGTGACAGAAGCAAAAGCCGTTTGCAGATCGTTGGAGTAATCTGTCGCAGGCCGCTTCGTCAATCAGTTTGAGGTACACTGTGCTGGTTACAATAGAGAGATGAATTCCTATCAGTTCTTGTGGTTCTATGTGCATGATGTCTCGTAGAAACCGTTCAATTTCATGGGCCTTCGGTCTCGTGTACGATTCGTTGAACGTTAGTTTGATTGTAGCTTTTCGATATGAGACCGCCATGTCGGGTCGGTACAGGTACTATACGGCAATACAACGACACGACCGCGCGCTAGCGGGTAAACAACAACACCTGCGGAGCACTGCCCGGCGTGCCGAGCCCGTCCGCACGGTATCACGGCTGAAAGCCGACTGCCTTCTGAGCTACCGAAGCACGACTCATGGCCGGTCCTCACAGCTTTACTTCAGCCAGTATTTCGTCTCCTACCTTCCAAACTTTACAGAAGCTCTCCTGCGAAACTTCTTCCCTAGCTCTGTGGAAACATGCTAACGTGAGAGACGACGTCTGTTATGCCGGCACGGTAGCTCAGCGTGTTCGGTCAGAGGGTTAGCTGCCCTCTGTAATAAAAAAAGACTGAGTTACTCTATTAACAACGAACCTAAACGGATGCAACGAACAAAAATTAAAAAAAAACAAAAAACAAAATGTTAGAGCACTTGCCCACGAAAGGCTAAGGTCCCGAGTTCGAATCTCGGTCGGGCACACAGTTTTTGTGGTGTCACCGCCAGACACCACACTTGCTAGGTGGTAGCCTTTAAATCGGCCGCGGTCCGCTAGTATACGTCGGACACGCGTGTCGCCACTGTCAGTGATTGCAGACCGAGCGCCGCCACACGGCAGGTCTAGAGAGACGTCCTATCACTCGCCCCAGTTGTACAGCCGACTTTGCTAGCGAAGCTACACTGACAAATACGCTCTCATTTGCCGAGACGCTAGTTAGCATAGCCTTCAGCTACGTCATTTGCTACGACCTAGCAAGGCGCCATTACCAGTTTATATTGAGATTGTAAAACATGTACCGTCAAGAGTGATGCACACCAATTATGGATTAAAGTTAAGTATTCCAGAAGCTATGTACTATTTTTGGCTACTATAATTCCTTGTCATTTTCCAGACCTCACGCCAGCCCGCGTGAGCTTAAATGCGTGCCTTTCGGCTTCCTCCAAACTCCGTGAATTGGCTCCTGCCAATTCACAACATTGGCGACGAGCTAAATCGCGTTTGTACCAATTGAATTTTATCGCTTGCAGAATCAGCAGACGCAGGCCTTATTGGATGCCCTTGGACGGCTCGTCCAGGGTCAACGTGCAATGCAAAATGCAAATGCAAATTGCTCTCGTCTGCGCAAAGAAATTATTCACAGATAGAGAAAGAAGCTTTGGCTCTCGTATTTGGTGTTACTAAGTTTCATGATTATTTGTATGGTCGTCACTTTACCATCATCACAGACCACAAACCTTTGACATCGCTTTTTCATCCGACCAAGCCTGTACCTCCACGTACAGCGAAGAAATTCATTCGCTGGTCTCTTTTCCTGTCGCAGTACCGCTACGATATCTTGTATCGGTCCACTGCTCAGCACGGAAACGCCGATGCGTTGTCCCGTTTGCCTGTTGCTGAGGATAGAGCATTCGATTCCTCCGAACTTGCTTGCATGTTCATCGATGCGGAAACTGATGACGTGGTCGAATCGTTTCCGATTGATTTTCGTCGTGTAACTACAGCCACAGCTGCCGACCCTGTCCTTGCTACCGTTTTGCGTTTTGTTGCTACGCAATGGCCCTTGTCAAAGTCACGGATCGAGGATCCGTTGGTTCGCCGATTTTTTGCTCACAAGGAGAGACTTTTTGTTGACGTGGTGTTTTGCTGTTGCGTTCTGATAATGATCAGTCCAGGGTCGTGGTCCCACGTTCGTTACAGTCCTCTGTCTTACAGCTTCTCCACCAAGGACATTGGGGTATAGTGCGGACGAAACAACTTGCTCGTCAGCACTGTACTTGGTTCGGAATCGATGCCGCGATTACGAATTTGTGCTCTTCTTGCATGGCGTGTGCCGATCAACAATCCGCACCACCGCGGAAATTCTTTGCATGGCCGAAAGCCACTTCCCCTTGGCAACGCTTACACATCGATTTTGCTGGTCCATTCTGGAGTGCTCGGTGGTTGGTTGTTGTCGATTCATTCAGTAATTTTCCTTTTGTTGTCCGGATGTCTTCCACGACGTCATCTGCCACCACCCAAGCGTTATACGCTATCTTTTGCATTGAAGGTCTTCCACAGACTATTGTTTCCGACAATGGCCCACAATTCATGTCCGCAGAATTTCAGTCATTCTGCAAGGCCAATGGTATTCAACATCTGACGTCCGCGCCGTTTTCGCCACAGTCCAACGGTGCCGCTGAACGTTTCGTCAGGACTTTCAAGTCACAGATGTTGAAGTTGAAAGAGTCGCATTCTCGGGAGGACGCGTTGTTGCTCTTTTCGTCCACGTATCGCTCTCAGCCCCGCGATGGTCGCTCGCCGGCTGAGTTGCTTCACGGTCGCCCTCATCGCACCTTGATGTCTTTGCTACATCCGCCGCATCAGGTTCCTGTGCAGCGGCAGACACCTGCTTTTGCCCTAGGCGACGTTGTGTACTTTCGCCACTATCGAGGTTCACGGCGTTGGCTCGCGGGGCGCATTCTTCGCTGCCTCGGCAGCGCGATGTATCTGGTTTTGGGGGCCTCTGGTGAGGTGCGTCGGCATGTCAATCAGCTGCGCCTCTGTCGTCGCACGGGTTCTTCCGCTCCCCGTCTGCTTTCAGCGACGGAGCCGTCCGGTCAGCGCCCTGGGGACCCATCTACTGGCTCGCCTCAGCCCTACGTGTTACCGACGCTGCCTTCCATTTTGCCCCATGGCGACGCGCCGCCGCCGCCGCCTGTTATCCCGCCAGTGACGCCCGCAGTGGACGCGTCGCTGCAACCGCCGGGCGCCTCCCTGGGTCACGCGCCGCCGATCGCTTCCCGTGACCAGTTGTCCTCCGCCATGGAACTCTTGCCCGCTCCGGACCATCTGTCGTCTTCGCCCGTCGGGTGCTCCGACTCGATGGAGGTCGACCCTTCGGCCGCTCCTGACTATCTTAGGGCGCATACCCCGCATGTTGGCGTGCACCCTGGACTAGGTTTTCAGGCGTTTCCTAGCTCCCCTCGGACCGAATGGCCGGGTGCGGGTGGCACAGCCTCGCCTGTTGTTAGGCTCCCCACCTCGTCCCATACGTCTACATGGCGTCCTCCCCACGGCGGGCGGAAGCCTTATAACACAACCGTTCGCCGATTTGCGGGGGAGGAATGTGGTGTCACCGCCAGACACCACACTTGCTAGGTGGTAGCCTTTAAATCGGCCGCGGTCCGCTAGTATACGTCGGACCCGCGTGTCGCCACTGTCAGTGATTGCAGACCGAGCGCCGCCACATGGCAGGTCTAGAGAGACGTCCTAGCACTCGCCCCAGTTGTACAGCCGACTTTGCTAGCGAAGCTACACTGACAAATACGCTCTCATTTGCCGAGACGCTAGTTAGCATAGCCTTCAGCTACGTCATTTGCTACGACCTAGCAAGGCGCCATTACCGGTTTATATTGAGATTGTAAAACATGTACCGTCAAGAGTGATGTACACCAATTATGGATTAAAGTTAAGTATTCCAGAAGCTATGTACTATTTTTGGCTACTATAATTCCTTGTCATTTTCCAGACCTCACGCCAGCCTGCGTGAGCTTAAACGCGTGCCTTTCGGCTTCCTCCAAACTCCGTGAATTGGCTCCTGCCAATTCACAACAGTTTTAATCTGCCAGGAAGTTTCAATATTAATAATAATAAAACAAAGTCCGCCGCGGCCGGTCCCAAGCCCGGGGGCTCATCCCGCAAGCGATGAGGAAGGAGGAGGGGGAGAAGTAACACCTTGTAAAAAAACCTGGGTCCATCTGGCTCCGGATGGTAGCACCCTGTGAGGGCCCCTGCCTAGGATTACAGGTGAAGCCCGGTCAACGGTCTCAAAGGCGGAAGAGGAGTAATAACTCCCAACGGCAGGAAGAGCGGAGGAACCTAATGGAGAAAACCATGAAATATAATCATTTCGGACTAACAATCCGATCTCACCTTGAAATTTATTTCCTACAATGTACAACGTACAATTTCAATTGCAAAATGGAAAGTCCGCTAGAAGAAAGCACTAGCCCAGGTGGTAACTCGAAAGAGGAATCGACCATTGCTTTATGCAAGGAATCGGGACCTAGGGTTCTGGGGAGACCCAACATCTGCATTAAGGATCGGTCGGAGCATCCTTGGTATCCTTGTAAACTCAAGTTCAAAAGGAAATACTTTGCAGGCAACTTGAACGTAAACTCATTACTAAAAATTGGTAAACAGAAAGAACTTGAAATTATCTTAAATAAGCATGAAATACAAAATTTAGCAGTTCAACAAACAAGATTTTTGGATGAAAATGTTACACAAACCAAAAACCATAGAATTTTGAAGGGTAAACCAGCAGTAAAAATCATAAAAGCCATGCCAATACTTGGTTCCGTTTTCTATGTTCATAAAAATTTAATAGATAACATTACAAAATTGAAACCCAGTTCAGAAAGACTGTCTCATCTCGCAGGTAAATTAAAAAATAAACAGTATACCTTTGTTAATTGTAGTGCTCCAATCAATGATGACAATAAAAAAGTAAAGTAGAAGCATTCTGGTAACTTCTAGAAGAAGAAATATCAAAAATTTCAAAATCAAATGTTGTTATACTAATGGGGGATTTTAATGCACAAATAGGGAGGGAAAAATTGTTTCGAAAAATAATAGGATATTATCCAGCTCATAAAAGAACAAACAAAAATGGCACAAGACTAATCAGTCTTTATAGAACATTTTAGTTGAAGGTAATGTCAACCTTCTTCAAAAAATTACCAAAAAAGGCAAAAACATGGGTCTCTCCGAATCCAATGCTAGGGGAGTTCCAGTTAGATCAGGTGGCTATTCCTAAATGCAGTTTTAAAGAAATCATGAACGTAAAAGTTGCAAGAAACAGGGAATTTGATTCCGATCATTACATGACTAAGATTAAACTGAAACTTCTCCCCAATACAAACCAAAAGAGACAGCAAAAATTAGTTAAATGTAATACAGATAGGCTCAACATCACCAAAGAGGTAATAAAAAAATTTCAGGAAGAAATTAAAGGAACTAAATCAGAAAAACGGGAAGAAATATCGAAAGAAATCAACAAGGTAGCGAAAAATATATTTGGAACAACAAAAATGTAGAAGAAAGTCTGATGGAATGAAAATTGTGAAGAAGCACTTACAGAAAGAACAAAGCAGCGGAAGAAAAATACTTAGACCACCAAAAAATACAGAGGTATGGAAATGAAGAAGCAATGAAGAAGTTTATCGCAACGTAGAAAACATAAATGAAACACTGCGAAAGAGGCGACTGCTATTTTTTGGACACTTATACAGAATGAACAGCAACAGGTTAACCAAACAGATTTTTAAATATCTTTGGGACAAGAAGTCAACAATAGCCTTGATACAAGAAGTTAGGCAAGATTGGGAAAGGAACAACATAAATGAAAAAGATGCAACAGAAAGAGAGAGTTTCAAGAGGAAAGTGTTACAAATGGAAGCGTTCCAAGGCAACAGGGAGAAGACGACAGGGTCGTCCGAGGAGAGAAAAAGGGTACATAGTGAAAAGATAAAAGAATACTGGAGGAAAAAGAAAGAAGGAAGCATTGAAATTGGTGCGTGGTCCTTAGATGACCCAAACGAAAAAAGAAGAAAGAATAATAATAAAACAGTGTACAGCACTATAATAACTCTTACCTAGTTACTGCTGTGTCATGCTCTGAATTAATTCATTTATTTCTTTCGAATCGAGGAATGAAGCAATTGCTGTGCCGAGCGGTCTAAGGGGCTGCAGTCATAGACCGTGCGGCTGGTCCCGGCGGCGGTTCGAGTCCACCCTCAGGCATGGGTGTGTGTGTTTGTCCTTAGGATAATTTAGGTTAAGTAGTGTGTAAGCTTAGAGACTAATGACTTTAGCAGTTAAGTCCCATAAGATTTCACACACATTTGAACATTTTGAATGAAGCAATTTCTGAACTACTGAAGGTAATATCTATAACATGGAAAATACATTTTTGTGATATATTTAGCATTTGTTACGTATACGTCCCACTTTTATCACCAACCATGTAGTGGACATATCACAGTATATGTGTGTAGTGGGTGGACTATGTGAGGAACCTGTAACCTCCCCCGCATTTATGTTACTAAGTGAGAAAAAGTAATTATTGATAACTTATATGATTAATATTATAGTCTTACAAAATTGTGATAACAGTAACGATCTTTTGAAAATAATTTAGTTTCGTGACTGAAATAGAATCGAATCGTTTAGTTTTTACCTCTCAGTTTTCGGTGAACGTACGAGGTGTGATCAAAAAGTAACGGGAATTTTTTAATTTCGCGAGCTTTATACATCCAGTTTACAAAAAAATCATTTTCAGCTGATTTCAACATTTAGTTTATTGTTAAGATTCGAAAAGGATTATACGTGTTTTCGAGTGCTCGGCCAATTTTTACTTCCGAGAAAAATAATTCAAGGAATTTGCATTAAATTTTGCTTGAAAAATAGAGTGAAGTTCAGCACCGTATTCGAAAAGCCGACAGTAGCACCTTGTCAATCGGCTATAAGTAAGACGAGAGTTTACGAGTGGTATAAAAGTTTCAAGGAGGGTCGAGAAGACGTTGAAGACGAGGACCACGCTGGACGCCGTAATAAATCATTTACTGACAACAATATCGAAAGAGGTAAAGAAAATAGTTCTGGAAAATCACTGTATTACCACCAGAGAGATTGCTGATGATGCAGGCATATCCTTTGGCTCATGCCAAGCAATTTTTTCGGATATTTTGAATATGAAACGTGTGCAGTAAAGTTTATTCTGAAATTGTTGAATTTCGACTAAAATCGACGTCGCGTAGACATCGCTTAGGGATTGCTGAATGAAGTCGAGCCGCGCGGGTTAGCCGCGCCGTCTGACGGGCGCCTTGCCATGGTCTACGCGACTCCCTCCGTCGGAGGTTCGAGTTCTCCCTTGGGCATTGGTGTGTGTGTTGTCTGTAGCGTAAGTTAGTTTAAGTTAGATTAAATAGTGCGTAAGCCTACGGACCGATGAGTCAGCAGTTTGGTCCCTTAGGAACTTACCACAAATTTCAAACAAGAACAAAAAAATGGGTCGACAACGATCCAGAACTTGTAAAGAACGTTATAGGAGGTAATGAAACATGGGTATGCGGTTATGACGTGGAAACCATGGCCCAGTCGTCCCAATTGAAACCACCTGAAGAGACAAAAAAAAAGTTTGTTTCAATATGGAGGTTCTTCTCGCTGTTTTCTTCCATTACAATCGGATAGAGCGTCGTGAGTTCCTGTCATATGACCGTATGGTCAATTATGAACACAGCCTGGAAGTTACAGGCCGTTTTCATGAAGCAATCCAAAGAAAACGACCAGAATTGTGGAAAACCACTTGTGAAAATTGCATGATGATAGTGCTCCCATTCACATCTCAATGCTTGTTCCTGTTTTTTGGTAAGAAACGAAACCTTTACGTTGATTCAGCCATCATTTTCGCCGGGCAAGTCTCCCTGAGACTTCTTTCTATTCCCGAGAATGGAGATAACCATGAAAGGATGTCGGAAAACTGGAAATTTGTGGTAACAAACTGCTGAGGTCATCGGTCCCTAAGCTTACACACTACTTAATCTAACTTAAATTAACTTACACTAAGGACAACACACACACCCATGCCCGAGGGAGGACTAGAACCTCCGACGGGGGAGCAAAGGATGTCGTTTCAACCATTGATGACATAAAAATCTAATCACCGAAGGACCTTAACTCTTAGTAATCACGCACCCTTCTCTCCAAAGTAGAGCACAAAAGCTCAACAAAACTTAAATCTGGCGGTGATGGTTGCCAGGGACATGCGACAATTCACGCTAGTGCTAATAAAACCATTCCTGGACGATGCGAGCTGTGTGAAAAGGGACCCTGTAGTCTTGGAACTAGGCATCATAATTGGAAACAAACATACCATGGGAGAGACTCGACCAACCAAAATGGTCACGCAATCTTTGGTAGTAATGCGACGATGCAAAGTAACCGTGAGGCCCAGAGAATACCACGATACGGCTGACCAAATCATCTCCGAACTCGCGCCATGTTTCACTCTTGAGACGTAAACTCAGCCAGAAGTTGGAAACAGTGTGAAACAAGACTCATCCGACAAAATGACATTCTTTCACTGCCCAAATGTATAGCTTTTATGGGTTGGAGACTACGTTTCCCCGTTGTGGACATTTGTATCACACATGAGTGTCTGGAATTCCATCTCACCCTGAAATTCTCAGCTTCTGGAGCTACCTTCCCGTTACTTTAGTGCTGACTGGGATCTGGAGTGTGACATTCAGCTCTGCACTGACTTTTACAACCGTCGTTCTTATATTTTTCGTCACAATCCTCTTCAATGACGGTCCGTCACGATCACTCAACGCCGACCGTGGTGGCCACGCGGTTCTAGGCGCTGCAGTCCGGAACCGCGCGACTACTACGGTCGCAGGCTCGAATCCTGCCTCGGGCATGGATGTGTGTGATGTCCTTAGGTTAGTTAGGTTTAAGTCGTTCTAAGTTCTAGGGGACTGATGACCTCAGATGTTAAGTCCCATAGTGCCCAGAGCTATTTGAACCATTTTTTTTTTTATCACTCAACTTCCGTCTGCATAATGACTTAGCAAATGCTGTTACTCCACTTCCCCTGTGTGCGGTGTGAATCTTTGACACCGTGCATCTTGAAATATCAAACAATTCGGCTACCATTGTTACGGAAGCTCTCACCAACAATTTGCCAATGGTCAAATGAACTGAACCCCGACTTCATGCACTCATAACTACGAGGGTTGCCCGGCTAGTAAGGCACCGTATTTTTTTTTCTTCAACTCTTTATTGAACATAATGAGAATTACACACATGAAAGAATGGTGTTTTATCTACAAACTCTATTTTTCCACGTTATCTCCATCCCGTTCTTTGACCGTCCTCCAGCGCGAAACAAGGGCGTGTATGCCCGTCGGTACCAACCCTTGCCCTGTTGGCGGAGCCAGGGCTTCAGTGTGTGAATCACCCCCTTATCGTCCGCAAAATGTCTTCCACCAATAGCATCCTTTAATGGGTCAAACAGGTGGAAGTCCGAGGGGCGTAGGTAAGATGTGTCAGGTTTGACAGCCGTGGATGGTCTCCCCGACCGCTGCAAATCGTGGAGCACCGCCGAACCGCCTTCTGATGACCTCACCCTCCGTGCCCAGCGACTAACTGTACTTCTATCGACAGCAGATGCTCCATAGACTTTGCACAAGCGTTGGTCAAAATTCCCAACTGTTTCTTTCTCTGCCGTGAGAAATTCAATGACGGCGCGTTGCTTGTAACGTTCATCACCTACAGAAGCTATTTTGAAACTGTTCTACAGCTACGCTATCTGTCGACAGACGGAAACTTGGCGCGTTCGCTCAGGAGACTTCAAAGAATTCACAGGTAAAGTTTCGCATTCGTAGCATTGTTTTCGGCTGAGAAAAAAAAAAAATGCGATGCATTACTTTCCGGGCAATCCTCGTACACAACACAATGTCCTGGCCACGACTGACGTGTCTCGAACATTGCAGAGGTGCCGTTCGTGAACGAATACAAAAGCTCAACCTGCAAGCTTGCACCATCTGCATCTGTGTTCAAATACGCGTTTCTCGCGGTGTGTCCATATTTTTGTGCAGCCACTGTGCTTCCTTCCACGTCCAGCTGACTGATGTCGCGATAGAGAGTACCCTATGGCAAAATAAGGTCCGCAGCAGCGATACTGTACGGTTATAATATAACGGTGCAAATGGCTCTCAGCACCATGGGACTTAACATCTGAGGTCATCAGTCCCCTAGAACGTAGAACTATTTAAACCTAACTAACCTAAGGACATCACACACATTCATACCCGAGGCAGGATTCGGACCTGCGACCATAGTGGTCGCGCGGTTCCAGACTGAAGCGCCTAGATCCGCTCGGCCACATCGGCCGGCCTGTACGGTTAAAAGAACACATCACGCCACTTTTCACAACTCCAGACGGCGCTGCCAGCGTTCAGCCTCCTGACGCGTTTTTTTCGCCGTGTTTATCGCAGCCGAGCTCTGAGAGGAGAGAAAGTGGAGTGCTTCTGCCCTGGCAGTGGCAACAAGTAGTTTTTGCTGTTGGGTTAGGGGGGCGGGGGGCGGGGGGCTTTGCGCGCAGTCGCAGAGTCGGCCACGGGACGGGCGGCAGGTAGGCAGCGGCTGCGTGTCGTGTGTCGGGCACGCACGGCGGTTCCCACGCGCCTGGCTTCGTCCGGTCCCTGGGGCACGCACGCCAAGCACGCGCACGCACGCAGCACGCCACGCCGCGCCACCTGGACGCCGCCCACTCCGGCCGCTCGCAAAAAACACAGACGTCTCTCCCCGCACCGCATCCGCTTGCCACCTCTTTGTCCACAGAGAGCGCCTCTCGCTTGCAGTTTTTCGTTAATAACTTGTATGGAAGACTCTGAAGGAACTTCACATTGCAAACAGTAGTTGACAGAATGGTGGAAAGGAGATTGGTATTTCGATATGCACATGACCACACCGTGAATGGAGTTGCTCGATACGTTGGTGTATCAATGTGAGCGGTCCAGCGTAGTAAGTTAGCGAACGTGTCGTCTACATCCTCTAGCCGACAACTACAGATTCGTTATCTGGCCACAGGGTGAAGTGGACTTGAGAAACTTCCTTGACAAATTAAATAACCTGTATAAGCGCATACAGTTCACTCACGAAACCAACACACACACACACACACACACACACACACACACACCTGTGCCTGCACGCGGAAAGCCACCATCACTTAACTCTGGCGTATTCTGTCCTGCTCACGCTGAATGCCTTTGCCCTCTGGATAAGCCATAATAATAACATCAAAGAACTGATGGAGCTATACACCACACGTTTCGTGCCAACGTGTACGAAGAGAATTGTATAAGAAGACAACTAAGGCGAAGTGGAATAAAACAAAAGAAGAAGACGAGGAAGAGAAGCTTGCGCTAGTACAGTTAACGCATGTGAAGGGCGTCGGTGGATGGTTAGGCCAAGTCTTCCTCCGTAATTGATTTTCCGCAGCAGCCACACCATGCACGACCAGATAGGCTCCACCAAGATTTCAGCAAATAACACCAGTGTAGTAGGAATATACTCTGAAGCGTCAAAGAAACTGGTATAGGCATGCGTATTCAAATACAGAGAGCCGGCTGCTGTGGCCAAGCGGTGCTAGGGTTCTAGGCGCTTCAGTCCAGAACCGCGCTGCTGCTACGGTCACAGGTTCGAATCCTGCTTCGGGCATGGATATGTGTGATGTCCTTAGGTATACTTGAAAAAAGAGACAGCATTGGTCGTAAATTTTTTACTATCGCAAAATCGATTTTCTGTCACTGAGTGACCATCTTCAGTGCTATATTGTATTACTTAAATTAGGATGCACTGTTGTCAAAAGCTTACGGCAATAACATAGATGTGATGGTCACTAAGTGACAGAAAATTGATTTTGCGGTAGTAAAAAATATACGACCAATGCTGACTCTTTTTTCTGGTCGTAGTGCACAGGACAACATGGAGTCGCCAATCAATGATGTCCTTAGGTTAGTTAGGTTTAAGTAAAGTCTAGGGGACTGATGACCTCAGATGTTAAGTCCCATAGTGCTTAGAGCCATTTGAACCATTTGAAAAACAGAAATACGTAAACAGGCACAACACAGCACTGCAGTCGGCAACGCCTGTTTAAGACAACAAGCGTCTGGCGCTTACATCGGTTATTGCTGCTATAAGGGCAGTTTATCAAGATCTAAGTGAGTTTGAACGTGGTGTTACAGTCGGCGCACGAGCAGTAGGATACAGCATCTCCGAGGTAGCGATGAAGTGGGGATTTTCCCATACCACCATTTCACAAGTGTACCGTGAATATCAGGAATCTGTAAAACATCAAATCTCGGACACCTCTGGGGACTGAAAAAGATCCTGCTAGAATGGGATCAACGACGACTGAAAAGAATCGTTCAGTGTGACAGAAGTGCAACCCCTGCACAAATTGCCGCATATTTAAATGCTGAGCCATCGACAATTGTCAGCGTGTGAAACATGTAACGAAACATCAGCGATATGGGCTTTCAGAGCCGAAGGCCCACTCTTGTACCCTTGATGACTGCACGACACAAAGCTTTACGCCTCGCCTGTGGCTGTCAACTCCGACATTCGACTGTTGATGACTGGAAACAAATTGCGCGGTCGGACTAATCTCGTTTCAAATTATATAGAGCGGATGGACGTGTACGGGTATGCAGACAACCTCATGAATCCACGGACCCTGCATGTCAGCAGGGGACTGTTCAAGCTGGTGGAGGCTCTGTCATGGTGAGGGGCGTGTGCAGCTGGAGTGATATGGAGCCGCTGATAATCTAGATACGACTCTGATAGACGACACGTACATAAGCATCCTGTCTGATCACCTGCATCCATTAATATCCATTGTGCATTCCGACGGACTTGAGCAATTCCAGCAGGACAATTCGACAGCCCACACGTCCAGAATTGCTACAGTGTGCCTCCAGGAACAATCTTCTGAGTTCCGCTGGCCATCAAACTCTCCAGAAATGAACATTATTGAGCATATCTGTGCTGCCTTGCAACGTGCTCTTCAGAAGAGATCTCCACTCACTCGTACTCTTACGGATTTATGAACACCCCTGTAGGATTCATGGTGTCGATTCCCTCCAGCAGTACTTCAGACTTTAGTAGAGTCCATACCACGTCGTGCTGTGGCACTTCTGCGTGCTCGCGGGGGCCCTACACGATATTAGGCAGATGTACCAGTTTCTTTGGCTCTTCGGGGTATGAGCTACGTTGTGGGTTCAGATCTACCTATGTACGTGAGAGAGGTAGGCCAGTCACCACTACTGTGGCAGAAAGCGAACGCTATGTGCGATTAGAGCAGCACCATAAATCGACCACAATGTAACTCCACCCAAATTGTGCACAAGATATCACGTTACAGGAAGTTCGCATTCTGGCAAAAGTCTCGTGGAGGCGCCAACGCAGAATATGAGAGATGATTGACATTATTTATTAGGCTGCCAACATTAATACAGAGAATGGTTACAAATGTGCTACAACCTGCCTGTTAGCCATGCTAGTCTGACTGGATGCGAGCGGTCGCTGGACAGAAGTCTTACTCTGCACGGACGCGGCAGCCTAAACAAAGAGCTCTTGAGGCAGTGTTAGTGTAATCCGCGCTCACCAGGAATAAAACCAGTCCTCCAGAAGCGTGCGCTGATATGTAGACTGTCACAAAGACAAGACGGATATAATACATAAACTGAAGACGGAGGGGAGGAGAAATGGAAGAAAAGGGATTGCTGATGTCAGCTGCATCAGGAGATTACTGGGAAGCAGCGGCGACGAGTGAAAATGTGTACCGCACCAGGATTCCAACCCTGGGTCTCAAGCTTACAATGCAGGTGCGTTAACCACTGTACCATACAGAAAATTGGAATATTGATTGACATAAACATTATTCCACACTTTTTATTGCTCATGAAAACCACACATTACATGTTGTACCACCTTACAGCGCGACCTTCAGAGGTGGTGGTCCAGGTTACTGTTCACACCGGTACCTCTAATACCCAGTAGCACGTCCTCTTACATTGATGCATGCCTGTATTCGTTGTGGCATACTATCGACAAGTTCATCAAGCCACTGTTGGTCCAGATTGTCACAGTCCTCAACGGCGATACGGCGTAGATCCCTCAGAGTGGTTGGTGGGTCACGTCTTCCATAAAAAGCCCCTTTCAATCTATCCCAGGCATGTTCGATAGGGTTCAAGTCTGGAGAAAATGCTGGCCACGCTAGTCGAGCGTTGTCGTTCTCCTGAAGGAAGTCATTCACAAGATGTACACGATGGTGGCGCGAATTGTCGTCCATGAAGACGAATGCCTCGCTAATATGCTGCCGATATGGTTGCACTATCGGTCGGAGGATGGCATTCACGTATCGTCAGCCGTTACGGCGCCTTCCATGACCACCAGCGGCGAACGTCAACCCCACATAATGCCACCCCAAAACAGCAGGGAACCTCCCCCTTGCTGCACTCGCTGGACAGTGTGTCTAAGGCGTTCAGCTTGACCGAGTGCCTCCAAACTCGGATCTGACGATTGTCTGGTTGAAGGTGTATGCGACACTCATCGGTGAAGAAAAAGTGATACCCATCCTGAGCGGTCCATTCGGCATGTTGTTGGACCTAGCTGTACCGCACTGCATGATGTCGTGGTTGCAAAGATGGACCTCGCCATTGACGTCGGGAGTGACGTTGCGCATCATGCAGCCTATTGCGCACAGTTTGAGTCGTAACACGACGTCCTGTGGCTACACGAAAAGCATTATTCAACATGGTGGCGTTGCTTTTAGGGTTCCTCTGAGCCACAATCCGTTGGTAGCGGTCATCCACTGCAGTAGTAGCCCTTGGGTGGCCTGAGCGAGGCATGTGATCGACAACTCCTGTCTCTCTGTATCTCCTCCATGTCTGAAAAACATCGCTTTGGTTCACTCCGAGACGCCTGGTCACTTCCCTTGTTGAGAGCCCTTCCTTAACAATGCGGACGCGATGGAACCGCTGTACTGACCGTCTGGGTATTGTTGAACTACTGGCAACGCGAGCCGTGTACCTCCTTCCTGGTGGAATGATTGGAACTGATCGACTGTCGAACCCCCTCCGTCTAATAGGCGCTGCTCATGCATGGTTGCTCACATCTTTGGGCGAGTTTAGTGACATCTCTGAACAGTCAGAGGGACTGTGTCTGTGGTACAATATACACAGTCAACATCTATTTTCAGGAGTTCTGGGAACCGGGATGAGGCCAAACGCTTTTTGATGTATGTAGTAACGCAACTGTGGGGACTATCTCGGCACGCCTCATCGCCGATCCACATTCCTATCGAGCGAGACCTATCCGCAATCCCGGTCCATTTCGTCTATGTTCGCTCTCTGAGATTCCCACAGGAGATCGGACGTATTTGTGCATCCGCACAGAAGATGGTGGATCCATTGCGCAGCTAGGCCTATCAAATTACAGGAATGCGTTATGGTTTACGAACAGCCTCCTTCCTACCCTCTGCTTCTCGTCTTGACTAGCTTTTTATATTCTAGAGCCAATAATGCTCTAGAATTATGACATACTGACACTGACTGTTTGCAATAAATGGGAGTACCTTTCCTCCAGTAAAACCAGTTTTCTCCTGAGGGAGGTCGTTATAATACTGTAATACTGTTGCGGAACAAGACCCAGAAGAATTTCATTCATCTTGACACCGACAGCGGAAATCTACGTAGTTATGTCCAATATATCTTCAAGGAATGACATACAATTTGCAGCCTTGTAACACGTAGTTATGTTCAGTATATCTTCAATGAATGACGTACCACTCGCAGCGTTGTAACACGGCCCAACTACTGTGGTCGTGAAAAAGATCGAAACTGATAGGTGCGGGAGACGAGAATCACGCCTTGTCAGTGGCAGTGCTTTCACACCCGACAGGGATTGCTGCTCTCTGTGAACGCAGGTCCATCTCAACCAGTTTCCGAGCGAGAACTGCACTCAAAGGACATTTGAAGTCTGGCACTTAGCAAAAGGCCCTTGCTCACGGCAGCACATTAAGCTCTATTAATTCCACAGCCCACACAACACAGAATCTGGACGGTAACATTAAGCTTTAACGAGTCGTGATGATGCGTCTTTCAAATGATGCAAGGCGTCAAATAAACAGATGGTAAAATGACGTGTTTATCCCGCAGTGTGTGGAGGGTGTAATTAAGGTCGGAGGGCGATGGGCATGTGCCTGTGTAGGTATCATCATCTCTCCTATTCTCATGATTCCTGCGCGAGGTATGCGATGCTGCCAGCAGAAATCTCGCAGTGTTCCAAGAAAACCCAATATGATGCTAACAGCACGTCTCTGAATTCCTTTGATATCTGTAATGCTAACCTCACAAGACTTCAAACGCTGAAAGGATACCCCACAACTGATGACGCTAGGGGCTTGGTAAGCTATCTTCTTTACAAATGTACTGCACCTTTCCAGAATCCTCGCAGCAAATCTAAATCTTCCGTGCACCATCCGTAAAACTGCTCTGACTTATCATCCAGTTCTGTATCGCTTATATCGCTTGTTACTCTTATCACTACGTAAATTATAAAGTCGCGGCACATACTGCTGTGAAAATCGTTACCGTCTCACAGTTCTAACAACACCAGCGACCCTATCGGCGAAAAAGTCAGATGTAAGAGTAATATTTGTTTTTAATTATTTTACTACTTAATTAACGAAGTAGTTATTACATTTTTGTGTTCCAACCATTAACAGTTAATCAAGAGGCACGAATGATCGTTAAGTGAATGTAACAATTGTCGAATATCTCTGATTAACTGCATGTAACAATTGTCGAATATCTCTGATTCATCGCCATAAACTACAACTTATTTATGAAGAAATACTTTCGACTATGTGTACAGTTGCAGCTTACTCCTTTGTAATCAAGAAAACATACACACATTTTGCATGCATCAGAAATATATACTTCTGTTGTTTATTCATGTTTGATGGGCCCTTTCCTTGACATGTAGCAAGTCTGTGTGGAGTGTAATGATTCGTACATTCTTACTCGTCGCTCGACTTTCTAATACGGGAATAATTTTGTAAATTTAATTACCTTTGCTTCAAAAGCGAATATGTTAAAGATTCTTCCTGTTTGTGATCATATGTAACGTTTATTGTGAAACCGGGTTCTTCTTTCTCGGGGAACATTTTTACTGTTTTAATAACACATCTGTGTCGTTTTCCGTACAGCCACAGTTATAGTGGCATATGTAGTACGTTAAATAATACAGGTATTGCATTCCACACAAGTTTGCTACATTTCAAATTCACAGATATGACTAAAAGTGTAGGAAGTATACTTCACGTTGTTGAGCAAATATAAGGATGTCTTTCTGAAAAACGTCAGTTCTTCTGCCATTTACTAACTGTTTCATTCTTCTTAACAGAAAACGACAGTCTTTATTAAATAAATCATTGTAAGCACCAATATACGCATTCATCCGATACCGTACCCATATGCGTAGTTTTCGGTCCGCTTGGAACGCTGCTGTCACAGTAAATAACAAAAGCAGGCGGGAGAGTCGTGACTGTATGTGCTAGACTGTGCTGTTACCCTTAAGTACACTACTGGCCATTAAAATTGCAGATGATAAAAGGGGTATTCATTGGACAAATATATGATAGTTGAACTGACATTTGATTACATTTTCACGGAATTTGGGTGCATAGATCCTGAGAAATCAGTACACAGAACAACCACCTCTGGCCGTAATAACGGCCTTGATACGCCTGGGCATTCAGTCAAACAGAGCTTGGATGGCGTGTACAGGTACAGCTGACCATGCAGCTTCAACACGATACCACAGTTTTTCAAGAGTAGTGACTGGAGTATTGTGACGAGTCAGTTACTCGGCCACCATTGACCAGACGTTTTCAATTGGTGAGAGATCTGGAGAATGTGCTGGCCAGGGCAGCAGTCGAACATTTTCTGTATCCAGAAAGGCCCGTACAGTATCTGCAACATGCGGTCGTGCATTATCCTGCTGAAATGTAGGGTTTGGCAAGGATCGAATGAAGGATAGAGCCACGGGTCGTAACACATCCGAAATGTAACGTCCATTGTTCAAACTGCCGTCAATGCGAACAAGAGGTGACCGAGACGTGTAACCAATGGCACCCCATACCATCACGCCGGGTGATACGCCAGTATGGCGATACGAATACACGCTTACAATGTGCGTTCACCGCGATGTCGCCAAACAAGGATGCGACCAACATGATGCTGTAAACAGAACCTGGATTCATCCGAAAAACTGACGCTTTGCCATTCGTGCACCCAGGTTCGTCGTTGAGTACACTATCGCAGATGCTTCTGTCTGTGATGCAGCTTCAAGGGTAAAGCCATGGTCTCCGAGCTGATAGTCCATGCGGCTGCAAACGTCGTCGAACTGTTCGTGCCGATGGTTGTTGTCTTGCAAACGTCCCCATCTGTTGAGTCAGGGATCGAGACGTGGCTGCACGATCCGTTACAGCCATGCGGATAAGATGCCTGTTATCTCGACTGCTAGTGATACGAGGCCGTTGGGATCCAGCAACGCGTTCCGTATTACCCTCCTGAACTCATAGATTCCATATTCTGCTAACAGTCATTGGATCTCGAACAACGCGAGCAGCAATGTCGCGATACGATAAACCGCAATCGCGATAGGCTACAATCCGACCTTTATCAAAGTCGGAAACGTGATGGTACGCATTTCTCCTCCTTACACGAGGCTTCACAACGACGTCTCACCAGGCAACGCCGGTCAACTGCTGTTTGTGTATGAGAAATAGGTTGGGAACTTTCCTCATGTCAGCACGTTGTAGGTGACGCCACCGGCGCCAACCTTGTGTGAATGCTCTGAAGAACTAATCATTTGCATATCACAGCATCTTCTACCTCTCGGTTAAATTTCGCGTCTGTAACACGTCATCTTCGTGGTGTAGCAATTTTAATGGCCTGTAGTGTACTTACATATTTGCTGAAGACGTTTACCCTTAATATGGTAATTACATAGTTTTGGGTTTTTGCTCTTTGTTATACCCGTAATATTTATCTACATTTGAAACGATCCACCATTTAATACATCATATGGAAATGTTGCACGCGTCTTTCTGAAGATTCAAAGTAAATGGGGCACTCCCAGAAAACATAATGCTAATAGCGTGCAGCATCGTCCCTACCCTCGATAACGGCCTGAAGCCACTCATTGATGATTACAGACCGCAGAGCTACCAAACAGTCATAGCCATTTTCTGTGGCGTGAATACCGGTTATTTAGCAAGCCCGTCGAGGTAAGACAGCGTGCCTGACTGTTAGTCAAATCAGAAACGTATGTGTGCAGCCTGATGCAATGGTTGTTGTCGTTTTGTAAAATGGCGCGAAGATGAAGATGTAGCAGAAAGGTCGACGTTTGTTGCCAAGAATGTTGAATAAACATTCACGTTTAGTGGCAAGTGCTCTACCAGCTGAGGTCCACAAATCTGCTTTCAGTAGTTTGGAAGGAAGGAGACGATGCACTGGCTGAGAGAACTGGTCGTGAGTCATGCTTAGGTAGCTCAATTGATAGAGCATCTGCTCACGAAAAGCGAAGGTTCCGAGTTCAGGTCTCGGTCCAGCCCATAATTTTAATCTGCTAGAAAGTTTCATATCGTTTCACACTCCGCTGCAGAGTGAAATATTCATTCTGGATCTTGGTTCAGCTTAGTGAGGGAACCTAAGCCAACGTTTGAGGATGCAATAGTTATTACAGAATTTAAGATAATACAGTGGAAGTTGGAATAGTACAAAGCTATAATTAATATGGCACAACTTTACTTCATAATGAAATCACGTAATCGCTAAGCATTGTCAGTGAGTGCAACTTCATTTCACGAGTGACTACGGTCTACGGAGACACGTGTTGTTCATTGTCTCTGTGAAAATGTTTAAATTGGATGGTGTAGATTCTACCCAGTGTAAAAATAGGTAAATAGTGGCGTCATACGAGATGCATAATGTTTTTTACTGGTGTGGAAGTACTGTAAATATGAAGTAAAAGTTACGATCGTGACACGTAATTCTGTAGTTTAGTGATTGGCGATAAAAGAGATAAAGAAACTAACATCCCTCCTCATCCACTACGTGAACTCCACCGCCATGGAGGAGACGGTGAGAAGCTGAAAACAGTACCAAAAGCACAACCGGAAAGTGACAGAAGATGCAGAATCAAGTTGCTCAAGACATTCGCCACCAGTCCTGCAATCAGAGACGGTGAGATTATTTACCTTCGTTATAGGCATTATCTTACAGTTACCTGTATTTAAGGAGAACCGACATTCACTTCACGAAGCGAAAATTTTTCCCGTTGTCCACCAACGATACTTACCTGCAGACAACAGTATCGACAGCAGGAGAACTGTTGTGCTGTTACCACCTGCTAAATGATTTGTGAGTATCGTAAACGGTAGTGCTCCTATTGCGCCTCCTAGGAGCACAACTGATGTATTCGTTTCTGCGGGACATTATTGCTTAGTAAAAGGAAAAGATAACATTGTACGAGTCCGAGCGTGAAATATCAGATGTTTGAATGTGGGAGGGAAGCCGAATCTACATACAGTGGAGATAAGTGAAGGATTTCTGGTCTGACAAATATTATCTATCAACAGCTGCAGGAAAAGAAATGAAGGGAATTGGATTCGCTACAAATAAGGAGGTAGGGCAGAGAGTGAGTTCTGTGAGCATTTCAACGTCAGCATTCTCATTAAAATCGACAACAAACCAACACCGACAACAACAATTTAGGTATACGACTATTTGCAACGTCAGAAGCAGAAGATGAATAGAAAGAGGAAGTATATGACCATATCGAACGGGTAATTTAGTTCGAAGAGATGATAAATTATAAACAATAGGGATTGGGAATGTGGTACTAGGTGAACGAAGACGGAGTTGCGCGAAAATATGGACTTGATAGAAGATATGAAACAGGAGAGACATATTGAGTTGGCCGGCCGTAGTGGCCGAGGGGTTCTAGGCGCTTCAGTCTGGAACCGCGCGACCGCTACGGTCGCAGGTTCGAATCCTGCCTCGGACATGTATGTGTGTGATGTCCTTAGGTTAGTTAGGTTTAAGTAGTTCTAATTTCTAGGGGACTGATGACCTCAGCTGTTAAGTCCCATAGTGCTCAGAGCCACTTGAACATATTGAGTTGTGCAAGATATTTCAGTTAGTAACAACGAATACACTGTTCCAAAGTTTGAAAACGGCCCTGCGACACAAAAAGATTCCAGCTGGTTTAGGCCATGATCAGACACTGATTTCGAAATGAGGTACTGGGTTGTAAGTTGTACCCAGAAGGAGATAAAGAGTCGGAGCACAAATTAGCAATGATCAGGGCTTAAGGTTAACAGAATAATCTGAAAAAATTAATGTGGAAAAAAAGAGTGATGCGGAAGTGCTGAGGTATGATGAGATGCGTTTGAAACACTGTAAGGTTGTAGACACTGCGATAATAAATACCATACCATGTAGCTCAGTTGATGAGCAACGCACATTGAAAAGTGCAATCACAGATGTTCGACAGACAAACAGATGTGCAAGGAAGATAGTTACGAAGAACTCTTGGCTAGCAGACGCAATGCTTCAGTTGATTTACGAAAGAAGGAAGCACTAAAACTTTCAGGGAACTTCAGGAATACAGATGTACAATTCACTTAGGAACTACATAAATAGGAAGTACAGAGAGCCAAGGAAAAATGGATGCAGGAAAAATGTGAAGAAATCCCAAAAAGACGTCGGAAGGACTGATTCAGCCAGTAGAAAAGTGGAAACAAACCTTCGGTGACACTAAGGGCAAGGGCGTCAACGGGAGTTACACTGTTAAATAGAGAGGAAAAAGAGCATAGGTGGGACTAGTACAATGAAAACTTCTACGAGTCGAGTGGGGGGGGGGGGAGGGGGGACTTCTCTGAAGGAATGAAAACCGGTATAGAAGGCACAGTGTGTCCAATAATTAGTATAGGAATTTAACAGAACTTTGGAAGACGTGCGATCAAATAAGGCTAAAGCGACAGATAATATTCCGTCGGAATTTCTAAAGTTATTCAGGGAAGTGATAGTCACACGACTATTCAAGTTGATGTGTAGGACATACCATCACGCTTTCAGAAACAAGGTCACATAAGTGCGAGAACTATCGCACAAAATTTAATTAATGTCTCACGCATCCAAGTGGCTGACAGTAGCAATGCACAGGCGAGTCGTAAAGGATATCAAGAAGCTGCTAGACAACTATCAGTATGGCATTCGTAAAGGTGAAGGTATCAGAGAGCCAGTTCTGCTCTTGCGTTTGGTAATGGAAACAAAATTTAAGAAAAATCGAGATACGTTCATTGGAATTATCGGCCCAGAAAAGTCGTCGGCGCTGTAAAATTGTGTAAGATGTTCGAAATTCCCAGAAAAATGGAAAAATGTGGATAGTATACAATACTTAGCGAGCACGAACAGGGAACTGTAAGAATGGCAGAGCATGTGCAAAGTGCTCGAATTAAGAAGGGTATATGACAAGAATACAATCTTTCGCCCCTATACATCGTATCTATACATCTAAGAAACAATGACGGAAACAGAAGGAAGGTTCAAGAGTAGGACTGATAAACAGGGTAAAGGATACCAATGATAATATTGGCTGATGATGTCGCTATCCTCTGTGAAAGTGAAGAAGATCACAGGAATTGTTGACTGGAATTAACAGTCTTATGGCTACAAATGGTTCAAATGGCTCTAAGCGCTATGGGACTTAACATCTGAGGTCATCATTCCCCTAGTCTTAGAACTACTGAAACCTAACTACTCTAAGGACATCACACACATCCATGCCCGAGGCAGGATTCGAATCTGCGCACGGTTCCGAACTGAAGCGCCTAGAACCGCTCGGCCAAAGAGGCCAGCTTATGGCTACAGAGAGTATACCGACAGTAGATTGAAAGAAGCCAGAAGTAATGAAGACTAACAGAGATGAGATTAGCGATGTCTTAACATCAAAACTGCTGACATCGTACTGGACGAAGTAAGGCATTCTGCTATCTTGGAAGCTAAATAACCTATGACGGACGAGGCAAGGAAGACATAAAAAGCAGACTAGCACAGCCAGAGTGGGCATTTCTGGCCAACAGAAGTCTAATAGCATCAAACATAAACATTTCTGAGAACGTGCGTCTGGAGCACAGACTGTGTGTTAGTGAAATATGGACTGTGGGAAAAATCTAAAAAAAAGAGAACAGGAACGTTTGAAATGTGAGATTAGAAAGGATCTTGAAACTTAGGTGACAGATAAGATAAGGAATGAGGAATTTATCTCCAGAATCGGCAAAGAAAGGAATGTATGGAAAAATGCATTAGAAGACAGACTGGAATATATCCAACAGATAATTCAGAACGTAGTGTGCAAGCTCTACTGTGTGATGAGAAAGACACAGGGAATTCGTAGGGAGCAACACCAACCCAGTGAGGCGACTAATGGACCGAAAATAATCACGTTCTGAATCCTTTTAGTAAGTTACTTCTCGTGTCAATCATATATTTGCGAAGATACTCCGTATGGTCGTGTTTCCATTAGTATTAGCAAAGAAAGGAAGCTATGTTTCACGGAAGTGTTTCTTTTCAACCGAGTTGAATATTAAGGGAAGCTCGTTTGTCTCCAAGAACCATGTTCGAGTATAGAATATGTTCTAGGACCCTTCAACAAACAGACATGTGTGGCCTCGCATTATCGGCAGTCTTTCACTGTAACTTCAGTCAGCAATCTGTTCGCAACAATAAAATTAATAGCGATATACAGGAAGACCCGAACTTCACCGACAACATTTGGGCGGTTGTTCAGGTACGTTTTCTGAGCAGTTTGGAATGAGTGATCAGTAAGCTCCGGTAGGTCATCACAGTACTTGCATTTCATTTGATTTTTGACGCCCATCTGTCGTTGTATCTGCATTGCACTGAAAATATCCCCACAACAATAGAAAAGTCGACAGTATTATGGTTTTTACGGGCTTTTTCATAGTTATTAAAGTTATTACACAGAAACTATGCTGTCTGGGAAACATTATTACTCTGTAACGAGCCGCCGGAGATCACGTATCACTTAAACCAAAATATTCCGAAATTTTGTTCATCCCGTAAACCCTTCGTACCTACCAACTAGACATAGACAACAACGCCCATCCTAGACTTGTCTTTTCGTACATTTCATTCCTCCGTCTTCCAATATGGGTATAAGTGCGAATATTTTTATATGTGGTACCTTAATATATACACAAATCAGTGTGTTCGTTGTTCTCGTTCTGCTCCGAAGAGTCTTCTCACAAACACGTCACATAATTTAATTCTGATGTTTTCAGCGCAGTCGTAACTGCATCAGACAGTTGACTATACCTGTCAGTATAGGCTAACTGCATCCACGGTTCAACACCTGACCTGCCCCCCAGGGAAAAGAAGCGTTAATGACACGGTTTTGCACAGAAGTTGGAGGTACTAACCAACCTAAAAACATACTGCTCCTAATGGCTATAATTATTAGTCTGGAAATGAAGTAAATACTGATATAATGTCGTTCGTACACCGTTCTCAGTCAGCAATAAAAGTATCTGTACTTATACCCATTACACCCTGTATACAGGGCGTCTCTGCCATGGGTAGTCAGGTGCCTTTTCTCTGGAGTTTCGGCACGTGCTCCAGTTTAGTTTTTAAAATATGTAGCTGGAGTCAGCCCAAACAGATCTTTAAATGGGCGCCCAGTGTAGATCTAAAGTATACCAGTTACGAGCAAAACGATTTTAAAAGCGAGATTCTACATGCCCGTTCGATAGAGCTGTGCCAGATTTATTTAGAGCGATATTCGTTTTATCGATATACACTAATATGGAGAGTAAAAAACGAAATATAACCGGCACTCTAGTAGCGACGGCAGCGAGCAGGCCTGTACTGGCTGCTGCTGCTATGCAGCACCGCTGTTCAGTCGCTACTGGAGTACCGGTTATTCATTGTGGTTTACTGTCCATGTTAATGCACATCGGTAAAAGAAATGTCACACTATACTAATTTTTGACCGCTCTATAGACTGGGTACGTAAAATTCCGCTTCAGAAACATTTTGTTTGTGACGGGGAACAAACCGACGCTTTTTGTCGGCACTGGACGCCGACTGCAGCTACACATTGTAAATATGAAATCAGTTGTATCTTGTGGAGTTGTTTACATTGCTGTGTTCCTATGGTCAACATTATCATTTCAATACATCATATCTGAATATCGCCGCGCGGGATTGGCCGAACGGGCTAGGGTGCTGCAGTCATGGAATGTGAGGCTGGTCCCGGCGGTGGTTCGAGTCCTCCCTCGGGCATGGGTGTGTGTGTGTGTTTGTCCTTAGGACAATTTAGGTTAAGTAGTGTGTAAGCCTAGGGACTGATGACCTTAGCAGTTAAGTCCCATAAGATTTCACACACAGTTGAACATTTTTCTCTGAATATCGTGTTCTCTATGTACTTTTAAATGTAGTTTAAAATCTGCGACCAGCCAGGAAAAGTTCGCCGAATTGTCGTCTACATATACACTCCTGGAAATTGAAATATGAACACCGTGAATTCATTGTCCCAGGAAGGGGAAACTTTATTGACACATTCCTGGGGTCTGATACATCACATGATCACACTGACAGAACCACAGGCACATAGACACAGGCAACAGAGCATGCACAATGTCAGCACTAGTACAGTGTATATCCACCTTTCGCAGCAATGCAGGCTGCTATTCTCCCATGGAGACGATCGTAGAGATGCTGGATGTAGTCCTGTGGAACGGCTTGCCATGCCATTTCCACCTGCGCCTCAGTTGGACCAGCGTTCGTGCTGGACGTGCAGACTGCGTGAGACGACGCTTCATCCAGTCCCAAACATGCTCAATGGGGGACAGATCTGGAGATCTTGCTGGCCAGGGTAGTTGACTTACACCTTCTAGAGCACGTTGGGTGGCACGGGATACATACGGACGTGCATTGTCCTGTTGGAACAGCAAGTTCCCTTGCCGGTCTAGGAATGGTAGAACGATGGGTTCGATAACGGTTTGGATGTACCGTGCACTATTCAGTGTCCCCTCGACGATCACCAGTGGCGTACGGCCAGTGTAGGAGATCGCTCCCCACACCATGATGCCGGGTGTTGGCCCTGTGTGCCTCGGTCGTATGCAGTCCTGATTGTGGCGCTCACCTGCACGGCGCCAAACACGCATACGACCATCATTGGCACCAAGGCAGAAGCGACTCTCATCGCTGAAGACACGTCTCCATTCGTCCCTCCATTCACGCCTGTCGCGACACCACTGGTGGCGGGCTGCACGATGTTGGGGCGTGAGCGGAAGACGGCCTAACGGTGTGCGGGACCGTAGCCCAGCTTCATGGAGACGGTTGCGAATGGTCCTCGCCGATACCCCAGGAGCAACAGTGTCCCTAATTTGCTGGGAAGTGGCGGTGCGGTCCCCTACGGCACTGCGTAGGATCCTACGGTCTTGGCGTGCATCCGTGCGTCGCTGCGGTCCAGTCCCAGGTCGACGGGCACGTGCACCTTCCGCCGACCACCGGCGACAACATCGATGTAGTGTGGAGACCTCACGCCCCACGTGTTGAGCAATTCGGCGGTACGTCCACCCGGCCTCCCGCATGCCCTCTATACGCCCTCGCTCAAAGTCCGTCAACTGCACATACGGTTCACGTCCACGCTGTCGCGGCTTGCTACCAGTGTTAAAGACTGCGATGGAGCTCCGTATGCCACGGCAAACTGGCTGACACTGACGGCGGCGGTGCACAAATGCTGCGCAGCTAGCGCCATTCGACGGCCAACAGCGCGGTTCCTGGTGTGTCCGCTGTGCCGTGCGTGTGATCATTGCTTGTACAGCCCTCTCGCAGTGTCCGGAGCAAGTATGGTGGGTCTGACACACCGGTGTCAATGTGTTCTTTTTTCCATTTCCAGGAGTGCAGTTTTAAAGCAACAGTTATCACTTCAGTTTTTTATTTTTTACAACGCGGGAAATTGAAATTTAAATAGAGGAAAAAAAGCGTAAAACCCCTACAAGGTGTCGTATTTTGGTTTCTAACCCAATAATCAAACATACAGTGTCGCAGAATTTCTCTGGGTTAACAAAAATGTTGAAATGTGTGTGAAATCTTATGGGACTTTTTAACTGCTAAGGTCATTAGTCCCTAAGCTTTACACTACGTAACCTAAATTATCAAGGACAACACACACACCTATGCCCGAGAGAGTATTCGAACCTCCGCGGGGATCAGCTGCACAGTCCATGACCGCAGCACCTAAGATCGCTCGGCTAATCCCGCGCGGCTCTGGGTTAACAAATGCTATGTAAATGCCCTGGTTCTATTCTTATCCTTCCTGACATTACTGAGGGCAGTGAGAAGCTATAGGCTGATTCTTTCAAAGAGGGAAACAGCAATCAGCCATTTTCGCAAATAAAAGTATTATCAACATTCGCTGGCTGTTGTCTTCTTCTTCGAAAGAATTAATGTATGTTTTGTACACAGCCACGGTGTCAAAATATCAGTCTTCTACAAAATAGCAATATCAGACTTTTCAGTCTGGTACCTCCATCTTTTCTGAATCAATACTTATCTTCAGTTTTTATCTCTCTATCCTTATACTTGTTGTAAACACAATTATCGAGTTTACACTGTGTAATACTCGTAGTTTTTCTTACGAGCAGATGCTCGGCACTGCTGCTGGTATTCGGGTGGCGGCGTCCAAATTTATCGAGGCCACGATCAGATATTACACATAAGCACAAAAACAAGACTCAGACATCTGCGGAAATGCTGGACGGAAATAGCGTTCACAACGCTCGCTGTCAGTAGCCGAAGAGAGGCATTTCGCGCGTGTAGGGTGGGCCGTAAGTACCGTAGCAACTTGAAGATTCACACAATTGCTCCGAAGAAAGATTGGAGGGCTTACACGCTGGTATCCGGCGGTAATCCCGAGAAGGGTATTGGAGGAGATCTCCCGTGAAAGCTTGAAAACTCACTTCTGTGTATTGTTGTTACCTGCAGCTAGCAAACGTCAGTGACTGACAGTTTTCACGATGAACGGCTAATGGTTTCTTCATTGTAGTGTGATTACACAGTTACGTGCGTTTAGCTTCCGGTGTTTTTCGTCCACATACCTTCCACTGCGCTTGTGGCAAGTACCTAGCAGAATCACAGGCAATCAGGAGCGTCTGCGGACGACGGGGAGATGCGGGCCCAAGCGACACGCGCGCGGCTTTACGACAGACGGCGAAGGCGACGTCACTTCCTGGCGGAAGCGGCTCTGCGCGGTCACGTTCCCACACACACACACACACACACATTGGCGGCCTTCCAGAGGACGCGCAGCCTCTTTGCCCTGCCGCAGGCCATCTGCCACTCAGCGTGGGAGCGCCCGCACACCCGCTGTGTCATCCGCCCGCATCTCACCTGCGCGCCTACGCTTCGGCGACTGACTCTACATCTGCACTCGCTCTCCTCCTCCTCACTCTGGAACACACACTGCACCAAACTGGTCTACATTCGTCCGACATGAGCCTATGCTAACTACACTGCTGGTTATTGAACTGCACCACTCTGAAAACGTCTTGCAACAAACGTCATATTGGCAATATCGGTATTACATGTTTGGCACTGAAAATGATTAGCATTTCACCTCATCGTTACAAAGGAGGTAACAGAAAATGCATTTGCGAATTGGTAAGTTGAGAGGCGATCGTTTTGTGCCAATGAATGAAGGAGAAACGTGTCGGAATGCGACAGCGATAGGACACTGTCGTACCGAGGCTATCAACCTCATGCAGGCCCCACGCGACTAGCACGCGAGAGTAAGGACATAATGTTCTTTCGGCTATGTAGATTCGCAAAGCCACGACACATGGCTTGAGTCAAACAACAGGCTCCTTTGCAGTAAGAAACAGGCAGTACGACGATTTACAAATCGCATACTTTCTCTTGGCACGTTGAGCGAAGAAAGCTGCGAGAGGAAGCTTGCGATCGTCTCGTAGTGCGTTGGCTGCTGGGACAAGCCTCGAATCCTTCTCCCACGTGGCACTTTAGCAAAACAACTAACGTGGTCTGCGAAACCTTTCAGACGCTGTATACAGGTGAACAGGTAGACTCTGGTATCCAAGAATTCCTAAAAGGGTTATACGCTGTAACATATCGTCGAATGTATCTACGTCTACATCTACACTCTGCAAGTCACCTTGTGGGGTGTGGTGAAGAGTAAATATGCAGCGTACCACTGTGACTTTCCCCCTTTTGCTGTCCCAGTCGCGAATGGTCCTTGAGAAAAACGATCGTTCGTAAACCTCCTTGTGAGCTCGAATCTGATTTTACCTTCATGATCTTTTCACAAGATATATACAGAAGGAAGCAAGATATCGGTTGACCCTTCCAGGAACGTACACTCTCGAAGTCTTAAATGTAAACCCCACAGTCATGCTCAACGCCTTTCCTTTAGCGTCGCTCACTTGGGTTGGTTGCTAAACGAACCTGTAACGGAACGTATTCCTCTTATTTGGAGCGTCTCTACCTCCTCTACCAATCCTATCTGGCACAGATCCCAGAATGACGAGCAATTTTCAAATATTGGTTGAAAGAGGATTTTGTAAGATACCTCTGTCGTGAGTGAGTTACTCTTCCTGAGGGTCCTTCGAATGTATCTCTGTCTGGCATCTTCCTTACCTGTGAATAATTTTATGTGATTGTTCCACATTAAACTTCTCCATACCCGCGTTTCTAGATATCGGCTTCCTCTGATTGTCCTCCGATCGTGTCTGTCATGCAATAAATGGCCTTTATAGTTGTTTAACGCAAATCGCAGTAGTATACATTTGCCTATCCTTGTATCAAGCATCAGTTCTCTGATAGCATAAAGGATCTAGCATGTTCATTAAATGATTCAAATAGGTGTTAAATAAGAATGACTACTAATAACTCAACCAGTAAAATAACTTACAGAAAAGCTAATATTAGAACAGGGTGGCCTCGCTTAACTAATGGACATAATGACTCAGAATGATTCCCAAATTGCACTTAACTTTAGAGAACAGCGTCAAGGCCCATAACAGTGTTTGAAAGCAATAAAGCTACGGCCGGCAGACAATACAAGCGTTCACTGCCCACGGCTTGGGCACAGGATCACACAGCAGGCAGTATATATTTATATATAATCCGACCGGTACCACAATGAGCGGTCCTGATAATCCATAACCGCACCGACGCCAGGGAACAAGCACTCTTAACAAATGGCCTGCAGCACGAATAGATTGCAATTAAAACAAAGTCAAATCACAGTCACACTGGAATAAATAAGCACACCTCCAAATTCTTATGGAGCAATACTGTAACATTACTCGTCTCCCAGTAAATTAGCGGGAAACTTTAGAGATTACTTCCAGTAGCCTTAAGGCAGTTTTAACATTAAATAAACATACCAAATTCTGCCGTGATAAATGATTAAACCATCAACTCTACTGTTCCCGGGCACGTACACAACCGCAGCCAGTCACAAAGATGGCAATATGCGCTAAAACAAGTAAAAATTTGCAGGAAAACCACTTAAAACCCACACTCCACGGATAAACAGAAACGGAATGTGGAACATAAGTCTCCTTAAAATAGCCACTGTGGAACTAAGTTCAGAACCATCTCCGACAGCTACCTATGCCACCGTTTCATGACTGGAAATGAAGGAAAAAAGGTCCTATGAACATGTGTCCGGAAATGCATCGTTACCACAGTAGATGGCGCTGACGAATTACAGTTTCCCTGACCACGTGTCGTGTGTTCCTTGTGTGTTGCAGGCTGAGTGATTGACGCACCGTACGGTAAGCAGCAGAATGGCCCGGTACTCATGTCGGGAACAAGCCGAGATGGTGTTTGTGTACGGTCAAGCAGATGGAAACGTCTTTACCAAACGAAGTACACTCACAGACACCGCATAACACAACATTTCAAACTCTTTTTTGGGTGTCGGTGTGATCACGGGTCGTTTCAGATAGACGAACGTGCAGGGAGGCGGCGGACTTTGCGTAAACCAGATCTGGAGGACCAAGTTTACAGCCGACCGTCGTGGCCGAGCGGTTCTATGCGCTTCAGTCTGGAACCGCGCGACTGCTACGGTCGCGGGTTCGAATCCTGCCTCGGGCATGGATGTGTGTGATGTCCTTAGGTTAGTTAGGTTTAAGTAGTTCTACGTTCTAGGGGACTGATGACCTCAGATGTTAAGTCCCATAGTGCTCAGAGCCATTGGAACCATTTGAACCAGGTTTACACGATAATAGGACTACTCCTAGTACAAGGTCCAGGCAAGCGGCGCGCCAACGTGGCGTAACAAAATGTACGATTATGTTTATCCAGCATGACAATCGCTACTACCCCTGTCACGTGCAATACCATGGAGGCCACTCTGAACATCTATTGTAACATGGATGCGATGCAGATATGTACTTTTCTCCGGAACGATTTGTTGTCGTTGCACGCACACCGTCCGTTTCCGGACGCATCTTGAACAATCTACCACACTTATTTATTCACTCAAGGGAAGAGATTCTATCCATATATCATATACTCATACACACAGTATAAAATGCCAGTTGCTTCACCTCTTTAAAAAAAAATTACAAAACGGAGATCCGCCGCAGGTTTTCGGGAGAAGAGACGTGGCAGAAGCAGATGGAAAACACACCAAAATATAAATCCAGACGCAAAATATTGACAATTTTTCTTAATCTACGGGGATGAAATATCCTGAAAACATTTTATATGATTGTTAAACTTGTCGTTATGCGTTAATTCTGTTTGTTCATTACGGGCGCTCTCTCGATAGTCAATTTAGCACTTTATGGTTTAAATTTCTTCAAACATGTTAATCGTTTGACATTTAGGTTGTAAATTCAAGGTATCTAAATATTTTCTGATATCCTGTAAGCTATGGTTATTAAGCGTCGTGTGCAGAGATAACGCTGACTTCGGGTTATTAACTGCACCTTGTTCTTTACATGTTATGGAAGTTTTTCTCGTTTGGCACTCGTATTGTAAGTAGGCTGTTTAGGTTCTTATATTGGTAACGCCGCCGCCACGTAGCACTCTCTGTATGAAAATCACTGGCTGTGCTGTGTGCAGTCTGTGGCTAGTTTGCATTGTTGTCTGCCATTGTAGTGTTGGGCAGCTGGACGTGAACAGCGCGTAGCGTTGCGCAGTTGGAGGTGAGCCGCCAGCAGTGGTGGATGTGGGGAGAGAAGTGGCGGAGTTTTGAAATTTGTAATACTGGATATTATGAATTGCTATGTATATTATGATTTTTCAACACTGTTAAGGTAAATACATTGTTTGTTCTCTATCAAAATCTTTCATTTTGCTAACTATGCCTATCAGTAGTTAGTGCCTTCGGTAGTTTGAATCTTTTATTTAGCTGGCAGTAGTGGCGCTCGCTGTATTGCAGTAGTTCCAGTAACGAAGATTTTTGTGAGGTAAGTGATTTGTGAAAGGTATAGGTTAATGTTAGTCAGGGCCATTCTTTTGTAGGGATTATTGGAAGTCAGATAGCGTTGCGCTAAAAATATTGTGTGTCAGGTTGAGCAAAGTCATGTACAGTTCTTCTAAGGGGACGTTTCAGTATCTGCAGTCACACTGTAGGCACTTAATCTCCTAAACGCCTGTATTACCATAGCGCTGAATCTGTCGTTCTTCGTGGTGTATAAACCATCGTCTATCGTTTTTGGACATAAAATGTACAGGTAGGACCGACTGTCAGATATCTACCTACCTTATCCCAGATAACTCCACAATAAGGTATTCTACAGTGTATTTCCTTCTCATCATCCACATCCTTCCTAAGGTGGGTACTTCCCTTCAGTCCCTTTTTACTAATATCCTGGGTTAATTCTCCATTTAAATAGTTGATCATCACCACGGGATAACCGTTAACGTGGGCCAAATATCTTTTTATACCGTGTGTATGATGTATGTTTACAGAGCGTTCTCTTGAGGGGGAACCCCCTCCCCTCACCAAAGGGGGGAGGGGGTTCTGGTCTATTCTACCTCAGCACAGCTCATGCCTCCTTATATTATGCACTCACTGGGGTTTGTTGGTTACAGACATTCCTGTTGATGATTCATATTCCATCAGTGCACTCTATAGTTTTGCATTGATTCCTAACACGTGGTTTTTAGCTCTGTTTTTATTGACATTGCTGTTGTGTCAGTGATCTACGTAAGATTGCTTTTCATAATTTCTTTTATAGCTTGGGTCTAAGAGGAATTATTTTACTGAGAGCCCAGATTGGGCACAGCTTAGAGACAGTTTTTGTGTATGCTGCTTTGTGGTGGTATCCAATTAATCAGTGGCATTATAGGAGGTGCACGTACTTAATTTTGGTTATCCCCGTTAGTGTTGTAATCGGTATACTGCAGGCATTATAATAATGCGTCTTTCGTCCATGAGCAGAGTTACCTTTTAGATACGACAATAGCGGAGGTAATAGGTTAGAACTTAGCCGTGAAATGGCGCCCGTGGTGTATTCGCTTACGTGGTGGCGTCACGTGTCGTCACCTGGCATTTTAACGTCGATGGGTGGTGGCTTCAGTCCTTGATGGGTGTGTATGCGGTATTGGTAAGTCTGAATCTCCACATAACGGGGACGTATCACGTATGCACTGACGCTGGCAGGTGTAGAGACTTTATATCGTCTCTTTCCCTAGTTTCGGTGTTCGAAAATCCGGTTCCTCCTCTTACGCAGGCGCTTGTTTATGGTAAGCATAAGCCAGCACATTTGTAAGTTTGCTTTGGTGTAATTGGCTGTTCGGTCGTTATTAGTTTATGTTCTGATTTCATTCGTAGTGGTTACGCTCTTTTATATGTGAGGATCTGTTCTGTTGTATGTTCTGTCTTCTGTATGTTTTTCGAGTGGTTTCCCATGCGGCCTTGGAATATATGAGATAAATCTGGTGCTTACATGCATATAGCAGAGAATCACTATGTTATGACCTGACAAAACTATAATCGTACAGTCACAGCTGTGGGTTCTTCGATTATTCTGGGTGATGGTTGATCGCAATTACAACATATGAAACATAAGTTCAATTTATTACAAAAATGACAAAAAGATTTACTTAACTTTATACAGTCCATTCCGCAGGAGAGTGTCGGATATTTACAACTGTCTTTGAATAGTAAAGCATCACTTGACATACACACTAACAAACTCTTCTCTTGAAGAACAAGTTCAAGCCGCGCGGGATTAGCCAAGCTGTCTCAGGCGCTGCAGTCATGGACTGTACGGCTGCACCCGGCGGAGGTTCGAGTCCTGGTTCAAATGGCTCTGAGCACTATGGGACTTAACAACTGTGGTCATCAGTCCCCTAGAACTTAGAACTACTTAAACCTAACTAACCTAAGGACATCACACACATCCATACCCAAAGCAGGATTCGAACCTGTGACCGTAGCGGTCACGCGGTTCCAGACTGAAGCGCCTAGAACCGCACGGCCACGCCGACCGGTGTTCGAGTCCTCCCTCGGGCATGGGGCTGTGTGTTTGTCCTTAGAATAATTTAGGTTAAGTAGTGCGTAAGCGTAGTAGTGTGAAAAGCGTTCGACAATATAAAATGGTGCAAGCTGTTCGAGATTCTGAAAAAAGTAGGGGTAAGCTATAGGGAGAGATGTGTCATATACAATATGTACAACAACCAAGAGGGAATAATAAGAGTGGACGATCAAGAACGAAGTGTTCGTATTAAGAAGGGTGTAAGACAAGGCTGTAGCCTTTCGCCCCTACTCTTCAATCTGTACATCGAGGAAGCAATGATGGAAATAAACGAAAGGTTCAGGAGTGGAATTAAAATACAAGGTGAAAGGATATCAATGATACGATTCGCTGATGACATTGCTATCCTGAGTGAAAGTGAAGAAGAATTAAATGATCTGCTGAACGGAATAACAGTCTAATGAGTACACAGTATGGTTTGAGAGTAAATCGGAGAAAGACGAAGGTAATGAGAAGTAGTGGAAATGAGAACAGCGAGAAACTTAACATCAGGATTGATGGTCACGAAGTCAATGAAGTTAAGGAATTCTGTTACCTAGACAATAAAATAACCAATGACGGACGGAGCAAGAAGGACATCAAAAGCAGACTCGCTATGGCAAAAAAGGCATTTCTGGCCAAAAGAAGTCTACGAATATCAAATACCGGCCTTAATTTGAGGAAGAAATTTCTGAGGATGTACGTCTGGAGTACAGCATTGTATGGTAGTGAAACATGGACTGTGGGAAAACCGGAACAGAAGAGAATCGAAGCATTTGTGATGTGGTGCTATAGACGAATGTTGAAAATTAGGTGGACTGATAAGGTAAGGAATGAGGAGGTTCTACGCAGAATCGGAGAGAAAAGGAATATGTGGAAAACACTGATAAGGAGAAGGGACAGGATGATAGGACATCTACTAGGACATGAGGGAATGACTTCCATGGTACTAGAGGGAGCTGTAGAGGGCAAAAACTGTAGAGGAAGACAGAGATTGGAATACGTCAAGCAAATAATTGAGGACGTAGGTTGCAAGTGCTACTCTGAGATGAAGAGGTTAGCACAGGAAAGGAATTCGTGGCGGGCCGCATCAAACCAGTCAGTAGACTGATGACCAAAAAAAAAGTGTAAATGTGTAACCTTAGGGACTGATGACTTTAGCAGTTCAGTCACATTAGATTTCACGCACACATTTGAACAAGTTCAATATTTACAGAAGTACAGTTCCATCTGAGGTGTGAAAACCACTGCTGTCCTAACTAGATGATGCTGACTGCTCCATCGGACGTCACCAAGTGGGCAAGAGTGAGTCCACGATCGGCTCTATATCGACCTCCGTGTGAGGGCGCTGTGGTGCTGAGATAGATGGAGTATCTTTAGGAGTGCCTCCCTTTCGTCACTACGGACTGCAGCGAGATATCGCTAATGTCTGTAGTATCGCTGTGCGTTGCCGTCTGTGGTGTGGCACCGCAACCTCTCGATGATACCGCACATATTTTATCTTTTCTAGTTGACTCGTACAGATATTCTGTATGTGAGGTGGTATCCCTTTTGAAAAAGTTTGTTTCAAGTGCTGTTGAGTTTCTTAGATTACGATAATACGTACAGTCGTAATATTTACTTGTAATTTTTCAGATGAACCTGAAGATGGGACTTTTTCCTGAAACTTGATTGTGCTCTCCTTTTATTGAAAAATAAAATTTAGTGCAATTGCATGTGGATGTTATCAGTCATGAAATATATTGTGAAAACATGTGGCCATATTACACTCCCTCGGGGTATTCTCGAAGTTACTTTTACTTCTGAAGATTTATCTCCGTTGGAAATAACGTGCAATGTCCTGGTTACTAGGCACTCTTGAATGCAATCATTTTGTTGGATTGATATTCCGTACAGTCGTGTTTTGCTCACAAGGCACACTGTGGAAATGTATCAGCCTCCTTCCAGAGGTCAAGCAGTACGGCATCAATCTGATGCTTCCTGGGTGTCGTCAACTTACATATGGAGTTGGTTTCAGACGATCATTGTTTGTGGAATTCAAGTTATTCTCTACAGCGGGGATATTCAGTTTACAGAAATATCGTTATACCCTACCATGTAACGTGTTCCAAGATTCTGCAACAAACAGACGTCAGCAAAAGAGGTCTTCAGGTTTTCTGCGTTTATTCGACGACCCTTTTTTAAAATCAGGAATGAAGTGCGTTTTTTAATCATTGGGAACGCTTCGCTCCTCCAGTGACTTACAGTGCACTACAATTAGGGCATAAACGAGTTCTTTCACGTACTCTATGTAGAATCGTATAGATCCCGTCACCTTTGCTCTATTGTACGACTGCAGTTGACTTTCTATCGCCTGTCACTACTTAGATATATGCCATTTAGATGTTGATTTAAAGAAGCAGCCGCAGTACCATTTTCTTCAAAGCAACATTTTTCTTTTTTAAAAAAGAATTCATTATTTCCGACTTCTGTCTATCCTCATCCGCCTCGATCTTATTATTGCAACAGAGTGATCAGATAGCTTTGATCCGTTTACTGATATAAAATAAGTCAAAATAATTTTAAACCTTTGTCAGATACATAGATACAATTTTACTTTCGAATTCGTTGAACTCTTTACACTTGACTTTCCTTACACTAATTTTAGCATCGTCCAGTTTCTGTTTGTGTATGTGGCTGGATTTAAATCTCATTGCTTTCGGAGATCCTCACCAACATGGATGTCAAACCATGGCTGGTCTTTTCCATACCTCACAACTCTGCCTGGCACATACCTGGCCAAGTCATGTATTAGAAAACTCCTGAATTTTATCCATTTACGCCCAACGTTTTCAGTCTTGGAGATGAGTGTTACATTTTGACCACTGAGGCAATCTGAAACTCAGATTTTGTCGCACTTGCTAAGCAAATATATCTTCCTACCATTCTTTACATTCCTATTTACCGCGATATTCCGTGATGCTGTAACGGCCCTATGACCCCAGCTTCCATGTTCTACGTCCACTGGGCCGAAAACTCAGGAAGGAAGGAAGATTAAAGTTAAGGGTGCTGTCCACTGCGCGCTCTTTAGATACTGAGCACAAGCTCGGATTGCTAAAGGATAGGGAAGGAAAGCGACAGGGCCCTTTTCGGAGGAAACAATCCGCGCATTGGCCTGGAGCGATTTAGGAAAATCGCGGAGACACCTAAATCTGAATGGCCATATGCGGATTTTAAGCATCGTCGTCACAAAAGCGAATCAGCATGCTAATCCCTGCACCACCTCGCTCATTTCGAAAAGTTGGGACCTTTTTTGTTACCAGGAGATGTAAGATGTTTCTTTCACGAGTCGATTATCTGATTAACAGCTCAAGGTAATGTTAAAATAAAGCATTTAGAACAATTTTAATCTGTTGCCTGTCTCTACTACCCACTCTAATTACTTGAGCACCGGTCTACAGCTGTTAAGTCTCTTCCTAATACTGTAATATAACCAGGATACTAAGGCGCTATTTTTCCTTCAGTTGCTCCGATATTACTGTTCCTGATGCAAGAGGTCTATAAATGAATCATTCGATCCACATTTATCATACCATTTACGGCTATAAAAGCGACTCCTCCGACGGCTATACATACTTCAGTTGGAATTTACAATGTCACTGCTTTAACAACTAATTTCAGCCAGATTTCAATCGCTAGTACTTCTTTTTAGTCGTAGTCTGACGGGTCTGGTGCAGCTCATCGGGAATTCCTGTCCTGTGACATCCTCTTCATCCCAGAACAGTATTTGCAAACAGCAACTGCACCCTAAGTTCTCACTTTTTTTATCAATGTATTCCAATCTCTGTCTTCCCCTACAATATGTTTCAGTTTGTTTTTGCACTCCGTAGCTCCCTATAGTACACCCAAGCAAGTTATTACCTGATGTCTTAAGGTATGGCCAGTCATCCTGTCCCTTCTTCTTCTCAGTATTTTCTGTGTGTTCCTTTCTTCGGTGATTCTCAGGAGAATCTTCTCATTCCTTTCAGCACCCTTCTACAGAACCACAGCTCAAAGGTTTCGAATCGCCTCTTTTCAGGTTTTACTGTAGTCCATGATTCAAAGCCATGCATTAATGTGCTCCATTTGTCTATTCTCAGATATTTATTTCTCAAATTAATTTGATACTTATAGACTTGCTTTAGCCAGGAATGACCACTTTGCCTGTGCTAGTATAATTAAAAAAACGCACTGATTCGTACGTCCTGTGCTCTTTCGGTTCCAAGACAACAGGGGCCAGTGCTTCGTCAGTCATGTGTTCTTTCGATTCCAAGATAGCAGAATTCCTTCACTTCGTCCCCAGTTTTGATATTAAGTTCATCACTAATCCCATTTCTGCTACTCCTCCTTCTTTGATTTCCTCTCAGTCCATTCTATTTGTCATTTGGTTGTTCATTCCATCAAAATGCATTGTAACTCTTCCTCAATTTCGCCGAGGACTGCAATGTCATCTGTGAATCTTATCGTTGATATCCTTTCACGGTGAATTTTAATCCCGCTCTTGAAAGTTTCATTTATTTCCATTATTGTTTCTTCTACATGCGGATTGAACACTAGGGGGAAGACTACATCCGTGTCCAACAACCTTTTTAATCTGAGCAGTTCGTTCTTGGTCCTCCATTATTGTTTCCTCTTTTTGTACATATTGTATCTCATGCGTCTCTCCCTGTAGCTTACTCCTATTTTTGTCGGAATTTTGAACATGTTTCACCATTTCACACTGCCGAACGCTGTTTCCAGATCGACAAACCCTATGAGCGTTAATAAAATTCTTCTGGGTTTGGGGCTGCATTGTCATCTGTAAAATTCCGACGTTACGGTGACTGTTGCAAGGCGCCTTCCTCAGGGTGTATTGCTAACAGCAGTTGTCATCTGTAAAATTCCGACATTTCGGTGACTGTTGAAAGGCGCCTTCCTCAGGGTGTCTTGCTAACAGCAAGTGGAATTAAGCCTTATGGAAAATCAAAACACGCTCATAGATAAACGTGGGCGGGCTTCCGCGGCCGTTGTCACAGTCAATAAAATTCTTCTGGGTTTGAGGCCGCATTGTCATCTGTAAAATTCCGACGTTTCGGCGACTGTTGCAAGGCGCCTTCCTCAGGGTGTACTGCTAACTGCAAGGCGCCTTTCTCAGGATGTATTGTTAACAGCAATACACCCTGCAGTTAGCAATACACCCTGAGGAAGGCGCCTTGCAACAGTCGCCGAAACGTCGGAATTTTACAGATGGCAATGCGGCCTCAAACCCAGAAGAATTTTATTGACTGTGACAACGGCCGCGGAAGCCCGCCCACGTTTATCTATGAGCGTGTATTGATTTTCCATAAGCCTTACTTCCACTACCGTTCGCAACGTCGGGAGTGGCTCTCTTTTGCCCTTACTTTTCCGAAAGCCAAACAGGTCGTTGTCTAACACATTCTCGGTCTTCATTTCCATACTTCTGTAGATTGATCTTGTCAGCAAGATGGATGCATGGGTCGTGCAGATTATTCAATAGTTCCCGTACTTATTTGCTCTTACTGTCTTCGGGATTTTGTGAACGATCTACGGAGGCTACTCGGAAAGTAAGGTACGATCTGTTGCGAAACGGGAACCACAGTAAAAATCAAAGTTGTTTTATTTACAACAGTGACCTACTGTGGCGTTTTATTTGTGTCGGCTCGATGTCCCAGTCTAGTTGATGTGGAACAGCATCCGTCGATCGCGACGACTGCGATCTGTAACTGTTAAAAACAAACTCCTCGCTTGGTTGATTAGTTTCGTACACTATCTCCCTTAGACTGATATCAGCGTATCGATGGAGCAGCACGGCGGAATGTGTAAGCAGCCCTTGTTTAAAATTGAAGCAATGGTGTTCGATATCTGTCGGTCTTCTTTACTTCGAACCCATAGCGACTACACCACTCGGTACCGCAACAACTCCCTTGATCCGAAACAATTAACCAAATATGCTTCACGTGTTCGCGACAGGCTGATAAGCTAACGCGAACTTGATAACTGTAGTTCTTTGCCTGGTTTGGGAATGAGTGTTCAAACGCAGGTAATTGGATATAAGTCCATCACTCAAGCCGATGCCACATCATAGTTTTTGCGAGGATGCTTATTTATTAATTAATTTAGCGTTGTTAAGGCATCGCTACTGTGTTAATTCAACAACTAATTCCAGAGATAAAATACTCTTCGGACAACGTACAGAAAGCATCGTATTTCGGTTCACTGTTAAAAAAGCGTCGTATTTCGGTTCACTGTTAAAAAAATCACTAAATGACCTTTAACTCCTGCATTCTCTCAAGAAATAGTTAATTTCACAATTACATAGTAAATTTCCATGAAATGACGTAGCCGACACGAAGCATTAAGGTTATATTGAAGTTTATTAAACTTCGTAATTATTTAAACCTGCACTGAAAACACACCGCTATGTCATTCAGGGTCTTGAATCTGTTTGCATCAGCAATTCTGGCACTGACCATAGCTTCCGACAACACGGCTTAACTGTAAGTTCTTCGTGATCGCGTGTATCTGATTCCTACTCAAGGAATATATTGCTGAGTCCTTTGATGTTCGTGACAATCACAGATCACGAAGGCTAAGTCCTGGCAATCACAGATTACGAAGGCTAAGTCCTGACGTTAATCAGGTATCACACGATTTACTTTTGTTTCACATGTAATGACTGCTCCGTTGTCTGGCTAAACCGTAAATGTTATTTTACTTCAGTTCGAAATTCTGACGTATGTCAAGTCGATATTGACAACTTGTAAAACTTCAGATCGCTTTGAAACAATGTAGTAGCATTAAGTACAATTACTTGTATTGCGACGTCTACAAGAGAGCCTGAATTAACATCTCCACTGCAATGTTACATTGTAGTCGCAGCGGATGCGGCTACAACTCTCTTCTTGGATAAATGTTATCTCTGATCTATTTATGGTCTGCGCTTTAACGTTCGTAAAGAATATATTTTGAATTATTTATTTAAAGTTTAAGGCTTTGTATCATCTGATAGTCTTTCATTTACTCTTTTCTTTATAACAAACGTTATTAGTTACATAGTATTCCTCTTAGTCAAACTTGCAATAGTGTTAATTTAGTTGTCAGTAGCTCCCGTCAATGTCAGGATAAGTAATTTTGCTATTTCTTTTACTACCAAAGGGCTCTCATTAGGGGGTCCATTTTTGGGGTGTTACACTACACCTTCCAGCTACTTCTCTACATAGTCGCCCCTCCGACTTAGACGTCTTTTGCAGCATTGTACCAATTTTCCAATACCCTCGTCGTAGAAGGCGGCCTCTTGTGCTTTCCGACAATTTTCTGCCCTGGACTGGAGCTCGTTGTCTGCGCCAAAAATGTTGACTTCGTAACCAGAAGTTCATACAAGTAGAGATTTAAATCAGACGGTGCCAAGTCCGGGCTGTAGGTGGGTGACCAAATACTTCCCATCGGAAACGCTATAGAAGAGTCCCCACTGCACTCTGCAGTGTGCGGCCGAGAACTGTCATGAAGGAGGAAATGCATGACAGTTACACTGTGCTGGTGTTGCATGAAATCAGGCGAAAACTCTCGGCAGGCAGCCATAATTTTCAGAATACAATATTTTTTACGCGTTTTACGCTCTCACTGTGCACTAGTCCGCAGCTCGTGGTCTAGCGGCCAGCGTTGCTACCTCTGAATCACGGGGTCCCGGGCTCGATTCCCGGCCGGGTTGGGGATTTTCTCTGCCCGTGGACTGGGTGTTGGTGTTGTCCTTATCATTTCATCATCATACTCATCATTCGTGACAATGGCTGGATTGGACAGTGAAAACAACTGGACTGTGAAAATATTAGGGCTTTGTACAGGTGCTGATGACCGAGAAGTTGAGCGCCCCACAAACCAAACATCATCATCATCATCATCACTGTGCACTCAGAACTGAGAAGAATGGCGTGACGCTATCTGCGCGCATACTAGATACACTGCCGCAGCACATGTGTACAAAACTTCATAGGATTTTCACTGTGGGTGCATTTCACGACCGATCGTCCCTTACTTTCCGAATATCCTTCGTATTTACGAAACTTCTATACTATGTCTCCAGACTCATAAATTTTACACACGAACTTAAATAGTTGCTAGGTTACAACTTACTCCAATGAGCCAGTTAGAGACATTTTTATTCTAAAACCTTATACGTGTTACGTGACGTAGGCGACCTCTAAGGAAATCAGTCGTAAATGGCCTGAACCGACAATTAGCCTTGACTGTGATGGGAAGACGTCCTTCCATGTCTCGCGTGCGCAGGGTTAGCAAAGACTTAAGGCTCAAATTTAATCTAGTGGTCCAAGAAGGTTGCTATATTCCGCTCCCAAGAAACTTGCAGAGAAACACCTGACTAACCAGTTGCAGCGGAAGTGCTACACGTGTTAACATTTAGGCTGACTGATTACTTCCTTCTCTAGAAGCATTAACCAGTGTTACCAGTGTCTGGACATATTTAAGAGCAGCAAAACCTTTTACTTTATTTTGAGACTCGTTCGATTTATCTTTTGGTCACGTATATGTGCGGCGGATATGGAACTAGCAGCTGCCTCGAAATATCTCAGGGGCACGCGCTCCATTATGAACTTTCCAGTGAAAAACATTTTGTTCTCCTTCTTCTTACGCTGCTGCGTTACATCCCTTGCTAGAATAAGTATGTCTTTGTCTGCAGTCGTTGTGATAAATGAGAGTGCTCTACTTATTTGTAATCTGTGCACGTTATTTTTTCAGACAGTGGTGCGGCTTATCAGATAAAAGCACTCAAGTAGCTGTCTCTTTATTTAATTTCCAGGATGAAACGTAAAGCTAGAAATACAATTAGTTTAAATAATGTGTCTCATTTTATTGATCAGTTTACTGATAATGACAAGATCAGGACCTTCAGGTCCTGTCTTACGTCCAGACAGTCTTCCTCATTCTACATGTTTTACATTAGTTTCATAACGACACGACGTTTCAAATATATCTGCATTTTTATAAGGATGCTACACTTAGAAATAATTATAACAGAAATAATAGAAAACAATGGTACCTCAGTAGAAAAAATGCAGAGATTATATTAGTTCATGAAAAGTAGAACAACAAAGACGTATTACAGTGAGACAGATTCAGAATGAGGATGCCGGCAGCAGTGAACGTGTGAGAATTTGTGCGAGAAGGTAGGAGAGAACACTAACGATGGACCTGTTATCTGGATCTGTCAAATCAATATTGAAGGTGTAAATAAAATGTCAAGTCTAGCAGCAGATTTGATCAAAATACAACAACAAGTTTGACACTATACAGAAAACTGGTGCTGAAAATCAAAATAAAATAAATCAGGGAAAAATTCCTGGTTTTTACCTAGTAGTACTTATGGAATTGAAACTTACGTACGATCGTCAGTTAAGAATGAATGTCTAAGCCCCGTATCGGATCTCAATGACATCCACAAAGTTACACTAAAAATTGACGAACTAATAGTAACTGATATAAACAAACATCCCACTATCTCCTGGCCTCCACATCATCCTGCCAAGCATCTTGGAGATTTTAACAGGCCCCATACTCATTGGAAGTATGATAGAAATGATGAAAACGGTGAAACTCTCAGTTGGGTAGAAGCCAATAACTCATATTTGGTGTTTTTGATGCAAAGAATAGAGGAACTTTTGTGTCAGCAGCAAGCAGACAGGCGTATAATCCCGATCTACGCTTGGTATTGCAATACTTCTCACACAGGGACAGATACTCCATTCGTTTCATCATTTCCACGATCCACGACCTAGGTGGAACTTAAGAAAACCAAAGTTGGATGTATTTGGTAAAAATGTGGACTACCGTCTTCGATGGGTTTGCTCAAAAAAAAAACAAACTGTGAGAGGCTTGTTGGAGCCATGATAAGTGGTGCAAATAAGGCAGCCTCAAGACACTGCCGCAAGCAATACATCCCAGGTTGTAAGGAATTAATGAGAAACAGTATGACGAATTTCCAACGGATAGCTCACTTCATAACATCGATACAAACAGACGTACTAGGTGGATAGAAGCTGTTGAGTCGCTGAAATAAATTAAAATAAGAGACAACACCCATATTTCAACGCAAACACAAACCGAAATTTTCAATAGAGAAAATAGGACTGAGCTACAAAAAGCATACAGACTTGTGTGGAATCACTGCAGCTAAAGAAGCACCTCCATTGACACGAAATTAAGACACTGTAATACAGTGCCAGAGGCCTTTTTAAGTTTCAGAAGGAACAGAAGGAGAGAACGAAAATCAAACTAAAAACAAGAGAGGGAGAAACTGAGAAAGATCTATGGGCTGATTCAGAAACAGGGGATCTGGATAAAGAGACCGACAAAAGAACTGTACGAACAGACAGAGACTATTACAAACACCATCAGGGGAAGGACGTTCCAAGTTCCATTGACACATATACAGGAAGACCGAAGATAGACTGATTAAGAAGATTTTTAACAGAGTGATGACTAATACACTGAAGATCAAATGGGCAAAGGGAACCGAGGAGTATCTTAAGAACTAAACATCTCCACAGGCGATGTGCTAGGCAGGAAAAAAATGCAGGGAAAAAACCACAAAACAGAAATAACGGTAAACACCCAAAGAGAAGAAAACAGAAAAGAAGCGAGCAGAAGAGAGGGAGAAGAAATACGAGTAAATATCTAAGAGGATTTTGGGAAGAAATAAGAAGCAAGCAGTAAAAGAAGACCATGAAAATAAGTTGTGATTTAGTTTCCTCCTGAAGGGGGAATTATAGATAGTAGTAGCATTAATAATAATAATAATAGAATAATAGTATGGTATGATCAAGACAGAATCGCATACAGATTTATGTCTCCAACTGATGCGTATCTCCGTTACTTGCCGAGAAATTCTCACTTTCTGAATGTTTTTCGCATTAAAATTTCATGTCTCACAGACGCGAGTGAAATGTGGTGATACACACTGATCGCACTCTTCTCTCTCTGAGTTTACCCCTTTGTTCATTTATTGTAGTTCATCCAGTCGTTGTATTTGCCGTATCCTAAATTCAGATACTCGTAAACTCTATGATTCATTATTAATTTTATCCATCGTCTCTTATTCTTATCGCTGTTAATTATTAGACCTATTGTACCTTCAGATTTACTCATAATTATTAGACCTATTGTACCTTCAGACTTACTGTATTAGACTTTTCCTTTGTGAGAAAGTGGGTAGGCATATAGCAGCAGACTTTCCAGTTTTTAGGCGTCTGAGATGTATTTCGCTATACCCTATTCATAATTTGAAACTTTGCTTTGAATCTGTCAACAGTGACCAATATCCCGAGTAAAAGTGGATAACTGTAGTGACAGTCTGCTTTTGCTCTCTCTCTCTCTCTCTCTCTCTCTCTCTCTCTCTCTATATATATATATATATATATATATATATATATATATATATATTCGGACGCAGAGACAGTATTGATCTGCTTAAACTGAATTTTATTCGGGATAAGCTTCTGTAGTCCTCCTTTGGAAGTACGGGGATTCGTCTCCCAGTACACAGACGTCTAGTGAAGAAATTTCTGGAACAGACTTAAGTCTCGTGAGAGCAACTGAACAGGCGTTTGAGTGAATAAATGATGTCGTCAGTGCTCAGTCGTCAAAATGATGCCCGTGGAGAAAGGTCGCGAAGTACTGCCGTCGGTGGTATCGTAATGTAATCGTGGATCTAGGCAACATGCAAGACATTCTGACCCGATGTGTTGCATAAGTCTTGAAGCTCCCCAGTTTTAATGCGAGATTTTTCGTTGGAATGTAGGAAGTCCACAGTACCAAGGTTTTCTTGAATACCACTTGGAAGTTTGTTAAACTGAAAGCAAATTATGGAACTTTCTTTATTCTGTCTTTGGAGCTCGCCTGCGACGTCATGCAGCGTTCCACTTACGCCAGCAGTCGGAACCACCGCACTCTTAAACCGTCCTCACACTCAACGCCAGACTTGATTTACATTGTGGCTGGTGCATGCGCAGACACGAGCTGGCGCATCAGACAGAACGTAATACTAAGCGTGATTTGCTACCACAGGGCACTCCAACGGCAGCTACGGCTATATCTCACGAGCAGACCGTACAGTTTGTTTACGAAAACACATGCGCTTATTACTGGTTCGTTAGCTCTAATAAAACACACATTCTATAGCACGACGACCTTCACACTCATCCTAAAAGTCCATTGGGTTGAGGGTGGGGCTCTGGGAACACCAGTCCATTTAAGGAATATTACTTGTTAACATACCGTTGACTCACAGGCGCTGCTTAATGCCAGGGTTCATTGACATGTTGATAAAAACAGTCATCACCTCCAAACTGCTCCTTTACTGTACGCAGTATACAATGTTGTAAAATGAGTTCACATCGTTCCGCATTTAGGGTTTTCTTAAGGGAGATGAAGGGATACGACCTATCCCCAAAAAGACACCCTCATTCTGTAACATCACTTCCTCTGTACGTTACTGTTGGCACTATACGTAATGGGAGGCAAAGTTCGCCACACATTCCCGAACCCAATCAAATGGTTCAAATGGCTCTGAGCACTATGGGACTTCACTGCTGTGGTCATCTATCCCCTAGAACTTAGAACTACTTAAACCTAACTAACCTAAGGACATCACACACATCAATGCCCGAGGCAGGATTCGAACCTGCGACCGTAGCGGTCGCGTGGTTCCAGACTGTAGCGCCTAGAACCGCGAACCCAATCCTTCTATTTGGTTGTCACAGGGTATAACGTGGTTCATCACTCCAAACCACTCCTTTCCAATCATCCACGGTCCAGTTGCGTCGCTCTTTCACCACTTCAAGGGCCGCTCAGCGCTGACTACCGAAATGTGATCTGTGAGAATGTTAGACCACTACACAGCCACTATGGTAGCTGCACTGCTCGTAGCAATTTGGAACTCGAGAGTGATCCCTCTCTCTGGTTTCATGTGTTTTATTTTTATTATTATTATTTTACAACCAATTTTCTTGGTGTGCGACGATTGTAAGAGGTCCATGACTAAGGAATTTATTGCTAGCGCACTCGAACAGATATAACTTCGATGGATTGCTCACGCGCTGCCTGCGATATGTATGCCACAATAGAACCGCAGACCAGAGAGCAGTGTCGGCAGCAGTAGTAGTAGTAGCTCGCGGTCGGGCGCTTGGTTCAGGTCGTGGAGAAAGATAGTGGTGCCTGAGCGATGTAGTATAAGGTAAAAGCAAAAATGTTATAGTTCTTTATTGCCGCGCGCATATGTTAATTGCTACAACTGATTTTTGTACTATTGTTGTATCAAAGTCCTATGTAAATGTTTTCAAAAATATCTTTCAATAATAATGTTTCTTATAAAAATAACTTTGACAGTCACTCATCTGAATTTAAAGGTTTTACTAATTTCTCCTATCAATAGTCGTGCCGATTATCGTAAGCAAAATCAGTTGTTTTTCATGCATAACAAAATCTAGTGGCCAGAATTGCACTGGGCAGTGCCAGAAAAATTTCTTATAGGAGCAGATATATATGCGTTATCCGGCGACATCATTCTGGTAAGAATTTTCAAATAGAATCGCAGGCAGCGCTTGAGCAATCTATCGAAGTTATATCTGCTCGAGTGCGCTAGCAATAAATACCTCAGTCATGGACCTCTTACACGGTCTCTGTCCATCAGCACATGAGGTCTACCTGTTCTTTATTCAGCTGTGGATATTCCTTTGTGTTTCCATTTTACAGTCACATCACCAGCAGTCGACTGCAAGCACTGGAATGTGCTTGATGGATTTGCACTCAGGTGACATCCAGTGACTAGTTCACGTTCGTAGTTACTGTACTTACCTGACCGACCCGTAATCTGCTGTTACTGCTTCTCTGCTGGCAATGCTCCCCGACTCCTTTAAACCGGTGGATTCGTCTCTCACGACATACAGTAGTCAGTTACATAGAAGAGTCCGGATTTCTTTGAACTGACGTATTGCACATAAATAAAAAAAAGAGATGTACCTGAGTTAGATTACACTATTGACGGCGAACTACTGGCAACAGTAACTACTGTAAAATAGCAAGGAGCATCCATCTAGAGCGATGATGGAATGACCACACAAAACAAAGCCAGGCTGAACATTCATCGGTAGAGCCTCAAGGAATCATACAGTGAAGAGCCAAAGAAACTGGTACACCTGCCTAATATCGTATAGGGCCCTCCGAGCACGCAGAAGTGCCACTACACGACAAGGCATAGATTCGATTAATGTCCGAAGTAGTGCTGGAGGGAAGTGACACCATGAATCCTCCAGGGATGTCCATAAAACCCAAGACTACGAGCTGGCGGAGATCTCTTCTGAACAGCACGTTGCAAGACATCCCGCATATGCTCAATAATGTTCATGTCTGGGGAGACTGGTGACCAGCGGAAATGTTTAACTCAGGAGAGTGTTCCTGGAACCACGTTGTAACAATTCTGGACATGTGTGTGTCCCATTGTCCTGCAGCAATTGTGAAAATCCGTCGGAATGCACAATGGACGTGAATAGCTGCAGGTGACCAGACAGGATACTTACGTACGAGTCACCTGTAATAGTCGTATCTAGACGTATCAGAGGTCCCACACGACTCCAGCTGTTCACGGTCCACACCACTGACAGGGAGTAGAATTGTCGTCAATGATGACCATCGCTTCGAACTGAGCCCGGATGACCAGTGCAGATGTCTGGAGAAGCCCCAGACAACGGCGGGATACCAGCCTGGCTGTCTGTCGCCCACAATACGGCCGAATAACCAGGAGTAATCATCAGGGTGTGGCATTGTAGGATACTTTTGGTTGTCACCCGTGGCCCCATTGCAGCACAGCGGTACGTCGACGATATTCTACGCACTGTTGTGTTGCCCTTTATGGCAAGCCATCCCGGGCTTACATTTCAGTTAGATAATGTCCATCCGCATAGGCGAGAGTTTCTACTGCTTGTCTTCACGATGGCCATTCCTGCCTTGGCCGACAAGGTCGCCACATTACTTCACATTTGAGAACGATTGGAGAATTATGGGCAGGGCTCTCTAACCAGGAGATAACGCGACACGTGGGCAGAATTTGGCACGATATCCCACAGGAGAACATACAACTACTGTATCAGTCAATGCATGCCGGATAACTGCTTGCATAAGGGCCAGAGGTGGACCTACGTATGACTGACTTGCTGAATTTGTGAAACTCTTTTTCTTGAATAAATCATAAAATTTTTCTGAACATCACATCTACCAGTTTGCATCCCATTTTGATCCCATTTAGTTAATTCCTTCGTGGTGCGCCGTTTTTTTCTCTTAAGAGGAACGATTCATTAATTCCTACTAGCACATCTGTGACAAGTATGGAGTTTTTCAGAAAGTGCGTGATTCCCTTAAACGTCGAGCATAAGCATGCCTTACTATGAACGGACGCCATGTCGAGCACCTTCTTTAGCGATGTCTCAGAAATGAAGGCCGTATCTAATAGCAAGCAGATTACATCGGAAGCTCAGCTGTTTCAAAGAATCGAAATGATTTGCTCTCATGTTTTTACTCATTTCTTAACAGCTTTCTGTAGGTTGTTGACAATCGCAAAGAGCTTGCAGTGGAAGAGATGTTAATGACCTTGCCGAGGTGGCTACACCGAAGTTAAGCAACATAAGGCGTGGCCAGCACTTTGATGTGTGACAGTCCGGGTAAGCCGCGTGTTGTTTACAATTTTCCCTTTCCCTTTACGGCCGAGGGACAGAAGAGAATGAGGTGTAACTTTTTGCGCCGATTTCCTACTTTAAATTCCATACCCCTCCGCAGTGTCTCCCGAAGTGAGGGCATGCGGCACTGTTAACAGTGAACTGTCTGTTGAATGAGGACGTAAAGCTCGGCGACCCTCTTGGTGCTCCTCGAGAGGATTAGGTTATGTGAGGTACCAACACAGCACTACACTATATACACGTCATTAGTGACCTTTACGTAGCAGATCCGCTTACACACACACGGCTCTTATACTACTCGAAATATAGGTGCCTGCGGGCGCGAAGACTAGGTGGCTGAACCTGCTTGTTGTTGCTTCAGGGTGCAAAACAACTGAGGTCATAAGCGCCCATACTTAAAATGGTCAGTTATCGAATGAATCTGAAGTCGATAATACTGAGAACCTAATCGACTGGAATAGAGGGATAGCTATAAACGATCACTTCCACTTTGACAGGTTGAATAGATAATCAACTGCGGAGTGGTACTTACGAAAACCACATTGTGCATTTGTTAGCAAATTCTTAGACTCAAGCCACCATACTAGCCGACCATTCGTGAGACCTTCCATCGCCTTGCAGACACTGCTGAAATATATGTGAGTGGCTTCACGACAACGTCTGGGAATCGCGCCATCCGTCCAGACGCGGTTATATGTACGAAGGAGAAAGTGCTCGCCGTGAAGAGACAGCTGCTGCTGCATCTGAATGTGAATATCGTTAAGTTCTGAAGCAGAGGATCATGAGGATGTGAGAGAATGTTCGAGCTGCCTTATAGTAAAAAGGGTATTGTAGCATTCGCCATTCTGAGAGGGGAAAGATATCTCCCGAGCCTCCTCCGCTCGTTTCCCAGGTAGGAATGGTAATGGGCGGAGTTGATTTCTGAAAAGTATCGTCCCGAGGTGTTGGAAATAATCGGCAGCGTCCACAATGACATCTTTCGCTGCAGTCAGACGAGGAATCGGGAGATGTAGTGTTTTCAGAAATCCGAAGTAGGCTACCCCAAACAGAAGAGGAAGTAAACCGGTTAAATTAGTAAGAGATCGGTTACCCCAAACAGAAGAGGAAGTAAATCGGTTGAATTAGTAAGAGATCGAACTAGCTTTTCTGCTATCTCTGATAATGCGTCGACAGTTTTCACGCAACTGTAACGGATACAGTTCTGCTTTGTGGGATGGCGTTCAAAGACACTAAGAGCACATCTCCACGAGTGAACCGCGTCGCCGCTCTCAAATGGTTCAAATGGCTCTGAGCACTATGGGACATAACTTCTGAGGTCATCAGTCCCCTAGAACTTAGAACTACTTAAACCTAACCAACCTAAGGGCATCACACACATCCATGCCTGAGGCAGGATTCGAACCTGCGACCGTAGCGGTCGCGCGGTTCCAGACTGTAGCGCCTAGAACCGCTCCCCCACTGCGACCGGCTCGGGGCATTCCTCAGTCCATCAGAGAACAGGGACGCGTCGCAGTTGGGAAGACGTTCGAGGGATGGAACACACTACGGCGGTAAGGACCGTATTTGTAAGGTACCGTACGTACTCTACCTGATCACTGCTGTTGGTCGTCGATGGTTGCCAGCGATGGGTAGAGCCTACCGACTTGAGTGGTCTGTCGGCTTGCTCATAGTCGAACCACCTTTCCTCATGCGTAATTCCTCTGCTAACTCATGTCCGAACTGTGCGCAAGACCTACTTTCTGGGGTCGTCCAGCCATTCATGCCGTACTTTAACTTTAGTAGATCAGATTCGTTTCTCAGTAGCGATCTCAGTTCTGATCTCTTACGGAGCATTTTACAGCGTTTTTACTGGACCTTGTTTTTGGTCCATACTACGCCCACCTCTCAAAATACGAAATATATACCTGAAATCTAGAACTTATTGCCTCATCTAATGCTTTACCTCTTCTCGTATTTCGGTTATTGCTTTACCTCAGTATCTTGTTTCAATTATGTTAAAGGATTTTTTTCAGTATCTTGTTTCAACTGAGTGATATTTTTAAGCATATTTTTATCCTTCCATGCTTATTTCTGAATGTTCCGTTCCATATCTTTTAAATTACACACAGAATAGTGAGTACCAGGAACGATAATTAAATGAAAACTCGAGTTATCGGGTTGAAAGTTTTATTGAGCTGGACAAATTTGCACACGCAGTGAGTCGGTGGAGAACCGCGCCTGCCAGGGTCCACGGCTAGTCCGCCTGCGCCTTCTGCACCAGCCCGCCGGCGTCCTGGCCGCCCCCGGCGTTCGCCGCGCCGCCGTCCGCCGTCTTGCTGGCCAGCGACGCCGCCTCCGACCAGTCGTCTTCACTGGCGCAGCGCCGACGCCTCCTGCAGCGCCTCCTCCTCCTGGGTGGGCAGCAGGGCGGGCAGCAGATGGGACGGCGACGGCGGCGGCGCCTGCACGACCTGCCGAATGTCGACGGTGCGTCGGTCACAAATTCTGCCGAGAGGTTGCGCCCGAAAGTCGCTACGTCATCGAGTCTCCGCCAACTTACCTGCGCCTCTTGCGCCTGCAGCTGCGGCGGCGCCTGCGACAGCTGCGGCGGCGGCGTCGCCTCCGGCAGCTGCGGCGACGCCTGCGGCAACTGCGTCTGCGCCGCCTCCGGCAGCTGCGACGACGCCTGCGGCAGCTCCTGCGTCGCCTCCTGCAGGCCAGTTCGTCTGCCTTCAGCCGGTAGCGCCCGGCTCGGCAAACCAGCGTGCCCGTCTTGATGCCCCTCTTCAGGGCCATCACTAGCCGGGCCTTATCCACCTGTCGACATATCAACACTCAGCAACTGCTTCACAGAGTATCTCAATCCCACATCTCGCTTCCCCCGGATCCGCCGACTCACTTCATCCTTCTCGGGCGACTCGCTGTTGAGGCGATCGAGGATCTGCTTGGCGGAGCACCCGCGCGAGCTGCGCATCTCTCGGACCGCCTCGACGACGCGAGTCAGCAGACGGCGCCGACGGCCGGACGCCGTCTCACCTGTCCCCTGTTCTGGCGGAGGCATCGTTGGCAAGGGGTGGCTCCTCGGGTCGTAAGCTCCGCTGGGGCGACAACCTCCCTGCTCTGGACGGTGATGGCCTGGACTGTCGCTGGGATACGTGCCGCCGTCTTTCATTTATACTTTCTCGACAATGGAATACGGAGTTTCCACAGAAACATCTGCTGACGTCGTAACAGCTGCTCTGTTGACTGGCTTTGTTGTATGCCACGTATGCTTTACTTCAGTTTTTACTGACGTACACATGGAGTTGTATTATGGCACCAAGTAGTGTGGAAGAGCATTTGAGGCACTGCGATCGCATTCGGAAGACCTCATATTGGGAGGCAGCAGGCTATTCTCTACAGCCATGTCTCATTTTACTTTTATGCACTAGATCGTCGGTTACGATAATTTTCTTTTTATTTCTTACTTCATTCGATATATCAACGCCAATGACCACAGGATGAACATACTGGCGACTTAGATTAACGAATCCTTGCTTCTCTCTCTCGTTACACGATCAAACTTACTACAGTCATTACCTACATTTTATTAGCACCTGAACTCTGCTTTGGGGAGACAAATACGCGATGAAGTTCTGCTCGCAAGCGTCTTGGAAAGTCCTTCAGTGTCCATTGCAATGCCGAACATTGAAGCTCTGCAGTGGAGTGTGCACTCATATGAAACTTCCTGGTACACTAAAACTGTGTGCCGGGTCGATACTCGAAGTCTGTAACTGTACCTTTTGTGAGCATGTGCTCCACGGGCAGAGCTACCCAAGCACGACTCAAGCCCCGTCCTAACAGCTTTACTTCCACCAGTACCTCGTCTCCTGCCTTCCAAGCTTCACAGAACTTCTCCTGCGAAATTTACGAGACTAGCACTCCTGGAAGAGAGGGCATTGCGGAGACACGGCGTAGCCGCAGCCTAGAGGATGTTTCCAGCGGAGTGTTCGCTGATATGAAACTTCCAGGAGAACTTCTGTGAAGTTTGGAAGATAGGAGGTGAAGTACTGGCGGAAATGAAGTTTTGAAGACGGGCCGTGAGTCTTGCTTGGGTAGCTGCTAGGAAGTTTCAAACACTTTGTGGCGGTCAATAGCAGCCCCGAGTGGCCGAGCGGTTCTAGGCGCTGCAGTCTGGAACCGCGCAACCGCTACGGTCGCAGGTTCGAATCCTGACTCGGGCATAGATGTGTGTGATGTCCTTAGGTTAGTTAGGCTTAAGTAGTTCTAAGTTCTAAGGTACTGATGACCTCAGAAGTTAAGTCCCATAGTGCTCAGAACCATTTGAACCATTTGAACTACCTAGTGAAAGAAGAATGTGGAAGATTGTGTTAGTGATCCCCCCTGTCTCTCGCACGTGTCAGATAATCCGACGACGAGCAATTTGCCTGCCTGTCCTAACCGAATCTTATAATCATGTTTCGTAACAACCTTTCAGTCCTTCGAATCTAGCCCACTTCGGTATGTCTCTGATTTTCTCTCTGTTTTATTTTCGCTCTTACTTTGTTTGTTTTATAAAGCTGTGATTGTCCACTTTTGTATATTCAAGTGGAATTCTATGTTACGTCAATCACCTTCAGTGAAATGACGGAATTTTCCAGCGATAGCACGCTGGGGCGACCCAAATGTTATTCTTTTTATCCTTTTTGTTCTTTATTCCTTTTGTTATTCAAGTTTAAAATGTATCCAGTATCAATGCGTTTTCAATGATCATTTCCCTTGTATCAGCGTTAGTAAATTAAATTTTTACCTAATATCATTAAATAAGTAGAAGTTTCATTTTCACAAATATTGATGACGGGTTATCTCAGCCACAAGCTCATGTGTTATGGCCACAGTGATGCAGTAGGGGTGTTATCCACTGCGCAAACAGTGAACAGTCACATAGTAATCTAAGCTTCATGGGGACACGTTTCTCTAGACCTGGTGTGGCAGAGACTAGCGCAGGTACCTTGTCCTTCGACGAGATACTTCGTAGGGAAGCTGACGTGTGAAAGGGTTCAGCCAGCATTGGGTGTAGTTTCACCACTCAGACACACACACACACACACACACACACACACACACACACACACACTCTCTCTCTCTCTCTCTCTCTCTCTCTCTCTCTCTCACACACACACACACACACACACACACACACACACACACACAAGCATCGGTCTCTCATAATATCGCTGTGCGATCATTTAAATTAATTCGTTCACTCTCTCCATAAATCCTCCTTCACCCCCCTCCCCCAAGACACCATCCCCCGACCACCCTTAGACACCCACTCACCTACCCACGTAGACAAGAATGAAAGATACTGGAATAACCAGCACCAATACCGTAAGAAGTATTTTTCAGAACGAACAATGCATCAGGTCCTGAATGGATTCCTATTAAATTTCACACTGGACACGCTTAAATTTATTGACAACTATGGGGGAGCGTGCTGGTCGGCTGTTACAGAACTGTACATTACTAGTGGCTCAGCGACTGACTGGAGTCATGGCATGCAACATATTTTCGAATTACGGAGTATTCCACTGTTGATGTCTATCTAGTTACTATTGTTCGAACAACGATCTTTCGGACAACATAGCCATTAACCTGACTCTGATAGCATTCTGCTTCCGTTACAATGTGTAACTTAAGTATATTATTGTAAAGATTTTTTCTTGTATTTGTAATATGTATTTTGTAATGATTTTTACCGCGTGGGGTTAATCATTTTATAAAAAACTGAAAAAAGAGAGAAAAAAGAAAATGGATAAAGTTACTGCTAGTCGGCGCAGTCCTAGTCTTTCACACTGTGATATCTTAGTTCGGTGAATGAAGCTCTTCCTTGCGCTAGTTTACAATATATTTTTAACTAGAATGAATACTCATGTGGTTATCGTAATGGATCTTGTCGCATAGCTTAGTGGTATGTACCAACTGTCATCCGTTATCTTTGTACCGTGGCACTGTTTTGCAACGTACAAAGAACTTATTATTTGGTTCCTGTTTTTAGGATGATTTGATAGTGAACATAGGATCGAAACTAGGCATCAAGAGATAAAGAAAATTAATTTTGCAACTTCGACGTTTTTCTGCAATTTATTGTATTATTTAATGACACTGGTACCTTGGAGACTCACGACTCTACCATGACGAAATGGTGTTAAGTTACCTCTTTCGAGACCCACAGTTGTTCTCTGTTAGGCTAAAAGGCTATTCGACTCTGTACACATCAACGTTTCATAAATAAAATTCATCCTAAGGGAACATCTAATCAGGTTTGGACTGAATCAAAAATTTCCCAGCAGACAGAACGCAGGTCATATCATGGATGGTGAGTCACCTCGAGACTTACAGCTAAACTAAACTCCGCTTGAACAGCCCATGAAGGCCCAACGGTACCGACCGGCCGCCGTGTCATCTTCAGCGCACAGGAGTCACTGGATGCGGATATCGAGGGGCATATAGTCAGCACATAGCTCTCCCGGCCGTATGTGATTTTACGAGACCGGAGCTGTTACTTTTCAATCAAGTAGCTTCTCAGTTTGTCTGACAAAGGCTGAATGCACCCCGCTTGCTAACAGCGCTCGTCAGACCGCTTGACTTCGGTGATCTGACGGGAACCGTTGTTACCACTGCGGCAAGGCCGTTCCAGGCATACAGTGTGTAACGAAAAGATATGGAAGAACTCTCCGGAAACATTCCTCACACGTAGAGGAAGACAATATTGTGTATGGACAAGGGTCCAGAGGCGCTTTATTTCCATGTTAGAGGTTTATTTATACAACTCTTTAAAACACTGATAATCTAATTTGGAACGAAATCACATCCGTTGACGGCACATTTGTATTAAAGTGAGGGTTGACACACAGCTGAATGAACCATTTGCAGAAGTGTTCCCATTAACTGCAGGAAGAAGTTCCCCCTCCAGCTTGGGCTTAAACGCCCCATGCTCCGTAAGAGGACGATCGATCAGTTGCTTCGAACGTCCCGCCGTCGGGGCACCGTCGTTATAGACAGCTCTTCCGATACAAACGTTGTGTGCCACGGCCATTGCCATCTGTTAATCCGTACAACAAATGAGCATCTCCTAACTTTGCATTTTAGTACATTCCATTGCACTGTACTGGAAACAGAGTGCGTGCTGAGCACTAAACAGTTGATGTTACCTGCTTGAAGTTATTGGAGCAATGTAGTTAGTCGTACGCCAACGCAACATTGCCTTCGTTCACTTTCAGTAACAACACTAGCGGTGAAACTAAGAATTAAAACATGCTGTGGACTATAGTAAAACGTAAAGAAGAGGGTATTTTGAACATGAGACGTAAGAAAACGTTTCATGTAATGTTGGTACATTCTGTTTCTGTGTGATGTCGTGTGACTAGGGCCTCCCGTCGGCTAGACCGGTCGCTGGTTGCAAGTCTTTCTATTTGACGCCACTTCGGCGACTTGCGCGTGGATGGGGATGAAATGATGCTGATTAGAACAACACAACACCCAGTCCATGAGTGGAGAAAAATCTCCGACTCAGCCGGGAATCGAACCCGGGCCCTTACGATTGACCTTCTGTCGCACTGGCTGCTCAGCTACCGGGGGCGGACTTTCTGTGTGACAACGAAGAGAAATGGAATACGACCTCTACCATGGAAATAAAGCGCTTCCGGACCCACGTCCACGTTACACATTTTACTTCTATTTGTGTGAGGAATGTTGTCTGACAGTTTGGCCATATCTTTTTGTTACACCCCGTAGAATTAAAATCAGCTGTGTCCCAACAGACTGTGAAAAGTTCGCTAATGCTCATGCTAAAGCCGACGGCACACGGACCATGCATCCGAACTTTGAGCGTTGACCGTGCCGAGTTTCTGACATCAGAGCGTGGAATAGCACGTTCGTGAGTCTTTCCGAACGTGCAGAACAATATCTAGCATGTAAGATATTCTGAGCGTGTGTCAGAGCGTTGATCAATCAGATGGCACAACGCCACCTACGTCACTTGCACGCCATCTCCCTTCAGCAAGGTGTTCTGAGGCGCCATATTGGCACTCATTTCAAGCCTATACGATATATGCCTTTTCTGAGCATCAGCTAACTGAGAATCTCTCGAAAATCCGTTGTTAACTGTATGAGTCGTTGCAATAAAATAATGAGAAACATTATCTTATTCGTGGCAAAAGAATTATTGTAACTTGTGTGTTATGAGAGTATACAATTTGAAAGCAACGACACGCTGAGGATCCACCAAAAACGCCTTGCTCTTGGTACAATTTATTATAATTAAACTTCAGTCAGTAACATAGCTACGATTAAAGATTTTAGCAAGTGTGACATGCTAGAATTGGCTACCAAATGACTGTCGTCGGTTTAGCGCAGTGAGTGGCGTTACTGATTCTAAAATGCCGGCACTGCAGCTCAGCGTGTTCGGTCAGAGGGTTAGTTACCCACTGTAATAAGAAAACTGAGTGAACGGATCAAGGAACAAAGTAAACGACTGTCATCGGACGTCCGCAACGAACAAATCGACGAACAATGGAGTAGGAGTAATGGTAGTAGGAGTAATCCACTAAATTACAGGCCCATATCGTTAACGTCGATATGCAGCAGGATTTTAGAACGTATATTGTATTCGAATATTATGAATTACCTCGAAGAAAACGGTCTATTGACACACAGTCAACATAGGTTTAGAAAACAACGTTCCTGTGAAACACAACTAGCTCTTGTGAAGTGTTGATTGATATTGACAAGGGATTTCAGATCGATTCCGTATTTCTGGATTTCCGGAAGACTTTTGACACTGTACCACACAAGCGGCTCGTAGTGAAATTGCTTGGTTATGGAATATCGTCTCAGTTATGTGACTGGACTTATGATTTCCTGTCAGAGAGGTCACAGTTCGTAGTAATAACGGAAAGTCATCGAGTAAAACAGAAGTGATTTCTGGCGTTCCCCAAGGTAGTGTTATAGGCCCTTTGCTGTTCCTTATCTATATAAACGATTTTGGAGACAATCTGAGCAGCCATCTTTGGTTGTTTGCAGATGACGCTGTCGTTTATCGACTAATAAAGTCATCGGAAGATCAAAACAAACTGCAAAACGCTTTAGAAAAGACATCTGAATGGTGCGTAAAGTGGCAGTTGACCATAAATAACGAATAGTGTGAGGTCATACACATGAGTGCTAAAAGTAACTCGTTAAACTTCGGTTACACGATAAATGAGTCTAATCTAAAAACCGTAAATTCAACTAAATACCTAGGTATTACAATTACGAACAACTTCAATTGGAAGGAACACAAAAAAATGTTGTGGCGAAGGCTAACCAAAGACTGCGTTTTATTGGCGGAACACTTAGAAAATGCAACAGACCTACTAAGGAGACCGCCTGGACTACGCTTGTCCGTCCTCTTTTAGAATACTGCTGCGTAGTGTGGGATCCTTACCAGATAAGACTGGCGGACTATATAGAAAAAGTTCAAAGAAAGGCAGCACGTTTTGTATTATCGTGAAATATGGGAGAGAGTGTCACAGAAATGATACAGGATTGGGCTGGACATCATTAAAAGAAAGTCGTTTTTCGTTGCGACGGAATCTTCTCACGAAATTCCAATCACCAACTTTCTCCTCCGAATGCGAAAATATTTTGTTGACACCGACCTACATAGGGAGGAACGATCACCAAAATAAAATAAGGGAAATCAGAGCTCGTACAGAAAGATATAGGTGTTGATTCTTTCCGCGCGCTCTGCGAGATTGGAATAATGGAGAATTGTGAAGGTGGTTCGATGAACCCTCTGCGAGACACTTGAATGTGATTTGCAGAGTATCCATGTAAATGTAAATGTAGATGTCGAATGTAGAACAAAAATGAGATTAAAAAAAAAAGTAGATACATGCGACGGCTGTGGTTCGCGTCTCGCCACGTCAAAGTCTTTTCTTCCTAACTTTCACCTTGTTAATAGGTTCTGATGCTTTATTATTAGTTTAATATAAGTATATACTATACTGTTCGATGTTGTGTAAATATAGTTTCACCTTTTTCTGAGGAGTGAGTTTGTGCGAGTGGCTTAATCTACAGGACTGCTTGCGCTATTTGTAAAAGAAAAAGGAGCAAAATATCTTTATACGTTTGTAATTCACATGTTGCAAAGTTTTTGCTACTGGGCAGGAACAGTAATCAAGTAAGAATAGTTCAGAGGGCTCTGAGCACTATGGGACATAACATCTGAGGTCATTAGTCCCCTAGAACTTAGAACTGCTTAAACCTAACTAACCTAAGGACAACACACACATCCATGCCCGAAGCAGGATTCGAACCTGCGACCGTAGCAAGTAAGAATGACCTTGGGATTTTAATAAACTGTGGGAATAATGAAATAATGTTTATCTTATGTGGAGAACTATTGCAAATTTGTATCGCATTGTTTGTAATGGAACTTTTTTAAGCCCGTGTTACTTTCCTTTTTTAAGCCCGTGGTACTTTCCTTTTTGTCTTAAAACATGTGCATGGATATTGAAGGTTTTGTTTGTGTATATTACATGTAGAACAAATTGACTAGCATATGGACAATGAAGGAAATGTGCGTTTTAATAGAGCTGACGTGGGAATTTTACGCGCTCCCCCTTAGTAAACGCCGGTCTGCGTGGCCGAGCAGTTCTAGCCGATACGGTCGCAGGTTCGAATCCTGCCTCGGGCATGGATGTATGTGATGCCCTTAGGTTAGTTAGATTTAAGTAGTTCTCAGTTCTAGGGGACTGATGAACTCAGAAGTTAAGTCCCATAGTGCTCAGAGCCATTTGAACCATTTTTGAACCTTAGTAAACAGTGTGATTTACGAATTAGAAACATCCCGCAACTGCCGCTGGAGTGCGTCGTGATCATGTATACCACGTTGTGGCCCAAGCACCGTATGCACAAGTCGCATCGTTCCTGAGCGTTCAGCAGCACGTTTAACTCAGCACGCTCAAAGTTGACGTTCGACAGCACGGTCTGTGTGCCGACGGCTTAACCAATAACAACTGAGCGGTAATATTACATTAATGCGACCACCTGTCAAAAGCATGAATAAGCACCTTTTGCAGCGCGGGCGTGCAGTAAGAGAGTCACTGAGGTGGAGCCATACCGACTCCAGTGCGATGCCCATCCATGCAAGTTTTTTCGGTTAAGGATGCATGGCCTGAACAGTCCGGTCGAGGTGGCCCTACAGATTCGCGAACGGGTTTAAATCAAGAAAGTTTGGTGGCCAGAGGAGTACGGGAAACTTATCCTGGTGCTCTTCGAACACACATGCACACCGCAAGCTGTGTGGTACTTTGCATTGTCCTGCCTTTAGGTGCCATCGTGCCGAGGCCAGTGGCGGTTGACATGGTCCCCAAAGATAGATGGATGCTTGTGTTGATCCATTGTGTCTTCCACAATGACGTGATCACCTAAGAAATGCCACGAAAACGTTGGCCAGACCATAACGCTTCCTCACCCCCAGCCTGGACTCTTTGTTACAGGGCCGTACACGCCAACGGCAATCTGTCCGAGGTGATTCATCTGAAAAGGCTGCCTGTCGCCGCTCATCCGACGTCCAGTTGCTTATTGGCGCTCATATTCCATCCTTCGTCGTCGATAAACTGCAGTCAGCGTGAGTGTCTGTACTAGACGCCTGCTGCGGATACCCATACGCAGCAACGTTCGCTGAACTGTCATTGAGGAGACATTGTTGGGATCGCCTTGGTTCATCTGGGCCGTCAGGTTCTCAACAGCTGCAGTCTATCCGCCCGTTTACATCTCCGCAGCCGTCGCTCGCCCCTGCTTCGGCGGCAGTTTTGGATAGAGCCATTTTGCTACGCACGGTATACTTTAAGTAAGGTGGCAAGCAAAAAGTTTACAAACTTAGCTGTTTAGGAAATGCTTCCACCCTTCGCCCGAAAGACAATATTCATACTATATAACTCTGCAGGCTTTCGTGGCCGTTGTCACTAAGCTTAAAATCTTCTGGGATGTTAGGCTGCGTCATATTTCCTTTAGAAAGAAATATGACGCTGCCTAACAACCCTGAAGATTTTAACTTCAATGATCATTCTCACTTTGCGCATTACAACAATTATAGCATTGTTGTCCCATGCTCCCCGACACGCTTTGTATACCTTCCATTGCTTGCGCTACCAGTTGCTGTCTGTAGTCTGTGAATGATTATTGTACGTTGACGTCAAACATAAACGGTGGTCACATTAATGTAAGTGGACCTGTATATGGTGGAATCATAAATACCCGCTGTACAGTACGTAAGAGTGGTTATTCTCCAGATCTATTACGTATGTACGAGGGTTGTCTGACAAGTAATGCCTCCACCTTCGTAACTCCTCAATAGTTGGCAGCATTGATATGCGCCAGGTACTGGCTTGTTCCGTAGCCACTTCTCTACAGCTCCAGTTGGCGGGAAGCCTTAGCATTGAACAGTTGGGTTGTTACAGTGTAAAGTATGGAACCCTGCGCAGACGGTCTGTCAATGCGATTTAAACAACGTGCAGTCACTGAATTCTTGACAGCAGGAGGTGTCACCCCAGAGGAGATTCATCAGAGAATGAAAGCAGTTTATGGTGATTGTGTTGATGCCAGTGCTGTGCATCGTTGGGTGAGTAAGTTTAAAGATGTTGAGGCGGGAACATCAGATCTGCGTGACAAATAAAGAGTTGGACGTCCTGTGACAGCAACCAGCGAGTTTCACAATAAAATGTTGACAGAGTGATTTAGGACGATCGTCGTATCACGGCTAACAAGGGTCTGAAAGGAAAAGGGAAATGATTCTGCGGCATGTCAATGCCAAATCACACACTTCACGTGCCACCACAGCAGAACTTCAGAGACTGAATTCCATCACCGCACGGTATCCTCCATACAGTCCAGATTTAGCACCGTCTGACTTCCATCTGTTCAAAATGTTCGAATGTGTGTGAAATCTTATGGGACTTAACTGCTAAGGTCATCAGTCCCTAAGCTTACACTAAGGATAAACACACTTTAAAGAAAAAAAATTATTATATATATATATATATATATATATATATATGTATATATATATAATATTTATCAATCTAAAAATGAATGGATGAAAATGGGGATGAAATGGCTTTAAATATTTTTGTTATTTACTCTTTCAGTACGAACTTTGTTGTAGAACCCCCTTTTTTACGTGTGGTAATAAAAATTCATTTAGACAGAACTAAGCACATTTAGAATTACGTGAACTTTAGCAACCCTCTCATGCTGATAAATTCAAACTAACTGATTAATAACATTTATGACTTTGAAAATTATTTAAATTAAATTTTTTACGTATTTCGGCCTTGGCACACATTTTTTAGATGCAGTGGGTTTTTAAATATTTACTGAATTCTTTCCCGGCGTTAGCTATGGAACATTAGACTGTCTCTGTTAGCATAAAATGGTTAAATATTGCCAAGCCGACCTGAACGTTTAATCATCATTGACAAAACACACTTCACTATACGTTTAAGTTATTTGCTTTAGAAACTGAAAGAACCAACAGATTAACAAATTCAATGTTAATTATCTGCCTATGAATGCACAAACGTAAAACCAGTAATAAATTCTGTCAGCCTCAGGATCGCTGTAAAAGAAAAATATTTCGTAATTCACTGCTAATTTTACCTGCTCCCGATTTACGGGTTTGGTTAATTTTATAGCGGAACAATTTTTTAAATGTGCCGCCGCTGCAAATCGTTCGGTCGCGGCACAGCCCAGCAACACCAACGATAATCGCTAAAAATGCTGAAAATTCTTTAAAGAAATATTATAGATGACATGGGCAAGCTAATTTACATTAGTAATACACAATTTTGATAAATTATAATGTATTTAGACCACAACAATAATTAAAATTACACACCTTTATAATTTCTCCTCTAATGGCGGCTAAAGATAGATACAGACAAAAGAAGTCTACTCATTCATATAATGCTACGTCACAGGCTCCTCTCTCTCTCAACTCTCGAGGAAGACGACAAAGAGTGCACGTTATGTATTCCTATTTATACTATTGCTGATTGTGAATGTCTCTTTGTAATCTTACAACATTATTTTCCTCTGTGCCTGTATTTTACATTTTTTTCATGGCAGATATTAACATATTTCGTAATTACATTATGAGTATAGAAATATTACAATCATAAATACATCGAGAATATTATTACAGAAAATATTACAATAATAACCAACGTCCTTTATACAAAATTAAATAATATTTTTTGTTAAACAATTACAGTATATACGAATTGCTTCATAGCGGCATACATAGTACAATTAAATGTCATTTCATTTTATCAATAGTGTGTGTGCTGCCAGGGAACGTTACAACACACACCCATACCCAAGGGAGGACTCGAACCTCCGCCGGGACCAGCCGCACAGTACATGACTGCAACGCCTTAGACCGCTCTGCTAATCCAGCGCACTGACTTCCATCTGGTCCCGATAATGAAAGACGATCTGCGGGGACATCATTATGCTTCCGATGAAGACGCTGAGAGAACTGTGAGACTGTGGTTGCAGAAAGAGAGTGTCAACTTCTTCCGTGACGACTTCAGAAAACTCGTTCATTGTTGGCAGAAATGTATCCAACTGGCTGGTGAGTATGTGGAAAAGTGAATATTGGTTATTAAAGACCACATTCTAAGGATTATTTCTGCGTTTGATTTATTACAATATTCGCATCAAACCCAATTAACGAAGGTGGAGGCATTACTTTTCATTCAACCCTCGTAGCAAAGAAAAGCGGCCCTGTCACACTTACCTGGAGCAGTCCTGACGATGCCCCTGTCAGTTGAACACTCGCCGTTCAAATGTGTGTGAATTTCTAAGGGATCAAACTGTTAGGCCATCGGTTCCTAGACTTACACACTACTGAAACTAACTTAAACTAAGTTATGCTAACAAACAACACACACACCCATGCCCGAGGGAGGACTCGAACCTCCGGCAGTAGGGGCCGCGCAGTCCGTGACATGGCGCCTCTAACCGCGCGGCCACTCCGCGAGGCGAGCGCTCGCCGTCCAGGACAACATTCTGTGGTCTATTTTTTAAGAGTCTTCGAGTACTCGTATCTACGAAACTATTCTGCATGATCGCAACTTCTTTAACAGTCTGCACTGTGGCAGACGCTTTCCGGAAGTCTAGGTTAATGAAAACGTACCGTTTGCTCTTCATTTGGGTCGCAGCATATAGTGTGAGAAAAGAAAATCTGACTTCCGCCCAAGCGGTGATTTATAAATCCATGATGGTTTGTGGAAAATTTGGAAATTTGTGGTAAGTTACTAAAGGACCAAACTGCTGAGGTCATTGGCCGCTAGGCTTACACGCTACTTTTCTAACTTAAACTAACTTACGCTAAGGACAACATACACACCCATGCCCGAGGGAGGACTCGAACCTCCGTGTGAACCGTACGAACCGTGCAAACCGTGGCAAGGCACCTCAGTCCGCACGGCTACCCCACGCGGCCGATGATTTGTGGACAGAAGATTTTCTGGCTCTGAGCACTATGGGTTCTTAACTGCTGTGGTCATCAGTTCCCTAGAACTAAGAACTACTTAAACCCAACTAACCTAAGGATATCACACACATGCTCGAGGCAGAATTCGAACCTGCAACCGCAGCGGTCGCGCGGTCCAAGACTGTAGCGCCTAGAACCGCTCGGCCACTCCGGCCCGCGAAGGTTTTCTCTCGCAAGGAACTTTATTATATTCTAACTGAGAAAACGCTCAAAAATTCTGCAGCTGAATTCGTCAAAGATGTTATTCTGTACTTTGCCGACTCATTCGTTCACCTCTCTTATATTTGTGAGATAGCTTCTTTCCAGTCTCTTAAGGCTTTGCACTTTGAAACAGCTTCGCGACACAGCAAGCTAAGAAAGAGGCCACAACCGAAGAGTACTCATGGTTGTCTTGTCGTGCTGGTAGATGCCATCGTGCAGAGGAAAAATAAAGTGTCTGTAGGGGTGGACATAGTCCCCAAGGATAGAGGCACACTTGTGCTGATCCAGTGTACTTTCCAGAATGACAAGATCACCCAAGGAATGCCACCAAAACATTCCCAGACTATAATGCTCCTCTTCTGGGGCTGCCGCTGTGCCGAGTGGTTCTAGGCGCTTCAGTCCGGAACCACGCTACTGCTACCGTCGCAGGTTGGAATCCTGCCTCGGGCATGGATGTGTGTGGTGGCCCTAGGTTAGTTAGGTTTAAGTAGTTCTAAGTTCTAGGGGACTGATGACCTCAGTTGTTAAGTCCCACAGTGCTCAGAGCCATTTGAACTATCCTCTTCCGGCCTGGATCCTTCCGACGGTTGTTGCGTGGCCGTAAACGCCAAAGGCCACGTGTGTGGTGGAGCACGAAACTCGATTCATCTGATAAGACTACCTGTCGCCCCTCAGTGGACGTCCAGTAGCGGCATTTGCGTGCAGTTTCTGGCCTTCGTCGCCGATGAACAAGCGTGCGCGGTGGCGCAGTGGGTAGCACACTGGACTCGCATTTGGGAGGACGACGGTTCAAAGCCGCGTCCGGCCTCCCGAATCAGTGTTTCCGTGATTTCCCTAAATCGCTTCAGGCAAATGCCGGGATGGTTCCTTTGAAAGGGCACGGCCGACTTCTTTCCCCGTCCTTCCCTAATCCAATGGGACCGATGACCACGCTGTTTGGTCCCCTCCCCAAAATCAACAAACCACCCAACCAACCAGCCGATGAGCAGCAGTCAGCATGGATGCAAGAAACAGGCGCCAGCTGCGGAAGCCCACAAGCAGCAAAGTTCGCTGAACGGTCTTTGAGGAGTCATTGTTGGTATCCACTTGGTTCATCTGGGCCGTCAGCTGCTCAACGACACGTCTATTCGCCTGTACGCATCTGAGCAGCCGCGTTCACCCCTGTCATCTAGGGCCCGTGGTACACCACAGCTGCCCGTCCAATGCTTTTTGATAGCACCATTTTGCCATGCACGGTATATTTTAACCACGGCGGCACGCGAACAGTTTACAAACTTAACTATTACTGAAATGCTTAAACCGTTGGCCCAAAAGCCAATGATCATGCTGTTTTGGACGTCAGATAAATCACTTCCATTCCACTCTTCGAAAACGAGTCCACTGTTTCCCGCGTTCGCTGGACACGTTTTATGTACCGTCCACCACTAGTGCTGCCATCTATGAGTGGTTATCGAACATCGACGTCGAACAGAGCCGGTGGTCACATTAATGTGACTAGACTGTGTATTTCTCTGTCTTCTGTAAAATAAGTTTGAATGTTTTTAATTCACGAAATCCAATTTATTGGTCTGTATTTAATGCCCTGTATCTAATGCAAAATACTATTTCAATTTAATATAACAGTAATAATTTACGTTTTCTTTTCAGAACGCCATATCTACAGTCGTATGCTTCGTAAACTCTAAATTTGTTTTCATATTTTGGGAGTCAGAACACGTGGCGACCATTGGATTTTTTTCCCACTAAACCAAAGTGTTTAATGATATAAACCAACGTACGTGTTTATGGAAATAACAAACAATATTCCGTACATGATTCACTGGAAGATAACTGTGACAACAAATGCTATAGATGGACATTCCACGTAAACATGGCTATAGCGCAACGATCTTTATTGATCGTTTTTAGCCATGCCTTTATGGTTTGTCTTAGGGTAACTCTGCAGTAAACCGACGTGTCATATATTATAACGATAGTATGAAAGCCGTCTGCTGATGAATGCTATACATTTGAAACTGGTAACAAAATTTTTTGAATAAAATAACCTAGAAGAAATTTGCGGCTCCTTTCAGTACACTATCAACAGTTTATTTTATTTAACAGTCACGGTCATATTTGACGCTCCAGGCTAGACAAGAGGTGGATTAGAAGCCTACGACTCGCTTAGCGATTTTACGTAGGACCTGAATTTTCTAGGACTCTCGAGAGGATCCTACATGCTTCGAACATCCGTCTTTTATATTCCTACGAATAGCTACAAACTTTTCTCTGTCGACATTGCTTGCGTTATTTTTTGCCGAGAGAGGAGTTTTCTCAGCATTTTCTGAATTTTCTTATTAAACCATGGTTGGTCTTCGCTGAAAATGTCAATTTTCATAATTTATTTTTCATTTATTAGCAGAAATTATGGACAATGAGTACCACAGGTTTCAGTGATGAAATTGCATCCCAAGTGTAAAAATTAAAAGTGTGACGCGACCTTCCTCCCACGGGAATTTCGAAAGAAACACTTCAATACTAGCTCGCTGAACAACGAATCCGTGGATTACTTTCAAGCAAACATGAACGGGATACATCTAGAAGTCTGCCTTGTACACATCCAGGGACCTAAATCGAGGAAACTTGTTAGTGATACGAAGGGCTAAAAGTTGGAAGATGGAAATAGCATTGGTGGACACAACATATTCATAAAGCACAAAGAAGATGACAGGCACTCTTCAAGTGTCATATGGCAAGGCCATCAGACAGAACATATCCAGTGTAAGTGACTTCAAAAGCGCAGTATGAACTTAATATTTCCACATGATGTCAACAGATGAACATCACATTCATTATCTGTGTCACATTAGATGGTACAAAGGTCTGCAGACTCGGAGAGACAACAGCTCCTACATGCACAAGGAGAGGCTTCTAAATTCTATCCTGAATATTGTCAAGTCCACTTATGGGTTTATGGGTAATTATGAACTTCTACTACTAAAGGTATCAGATAGATTATATAATGGTAAGACAGAGATTTAGGAACCAGGTTTTAAATTGTAAGACATTTCCAGGGGCAGATGTGGACTCTGACCACAATCTATTGATTATGACCTGTAGATTAAAACTGAAGAAACTGCAAAAAGGTGGAACTTTAAGGAGATGGGACCTGGATAAACTGAAAGAACCAGAGGTTGTACAGAGTCTCAGGGAGAGCATAAGGGAACAATTGACAGGAATGGGGGAAAGAAATACAGTAGAAGAAGAATGGGTAGCTTTGAGGGATGAAGTAGTGAAGGCAGCAGAGGATCAAGTAGATAAAAAGACGAGGGCTAGTAGAAATCCTTGGGTAACAGAAGAAATATTGAATTTAATTGATGAAAGGAGAAAATATAAAAATGCAGTAAATGAAGCAGGCAAAAAAGAATACAAACGTCTCAAAAATGAGACCGACAGGAAGTGCAAAATGGCTAAGCAGGGATGGCTAGAACACAAATGTAAGGATGTAGAGGCTTATCTCACTAGGGGTAAGATAGATACTGCCTACAGGAAAATTAAAGAGACCTTTGGAGATAAGAGAACCACTTGTATGAACATCAAGAGCTCAGATGGAAACCCAGTTCTAAGCAAAGAAGGGAAAGCAGAAAGGTGGAAGGAGTATATAGAGGGTCTATACAAGGGCGATGCACTTGAGGACAATATTATGGAAATGGAAGAGGATGTAGATGAAGATGAAATGGGAGATACGATACTGCGTGAAGAGTTTGACAGAGCACTGAAAGACCTGAGTCGAAACAAGGCCCCCGGAGTAGACAACATTCCATTGGAACTACTGACGGCCTTGGGAGAGCCAGTCTTGACAAAACTCTACCATCTGGTGAGCAAGATGTATGAAACAGGCGAAATACCCTCAGACTTCAAGAAGAATATAATAATTCCAATCAAAAAGAAAGCAGGTGTTGACAGATGTGAAAATTACCGGACAATCACCTTAATAAGCCACAGCTGCAAAGTACTAACACGAATTCTTTACAGACGAATGGAAAAACTAGTAGAAGCCGACCTCGGGGAAGATCAGTTTGGATTCCGTAGAAATACTGGAACACGTGAGGCAATACTGACCTTACGACTAATCTTAGAAGAAAGATTAAGGAAAGGCAAACCTACGTTTCTAGCATTTGTAGACTTAGAGAAAGCTTTTGACAATGTTGACTGGAATACTCTATTTCAAATTCTAAAGGTGGCAGGGGTAAAATACAGGGAGCGAAAGGCTATATACAATTTGTACAGAAACCAGATGGCAGTTATAAGAGTCGAGGGACATGAAAGGGAAGCAGTGATTGGGAAGGGAGTAAGACAGGGTTGTAGCCTCTCCCCGATGTTATTCAATCTGTATATTGAGCAAGCAGTAAAGGAAACAAAAGAAAAATTTGGAGTAGGTATTAAAATCCATGGAGAAGAAATAAAAACTTTGAGGTTCGCCGATGACATTGTAATTCTGTCAGAGACAGCAAAGGACTTGGAAGAGCAGTTGAACGGAATGGATGGTGTCTTGAAGGGAGTATATAAGATGAACATCAACAAAAGCAAAACGAGGATAATGGAATGTAGTCGAATTAAGTCGGGTGATGCTGAGGGAATTAGATTAGAAAATGAGACACTTAAAGTAGTAAAGGAGTTTTGCTATTTGGGGAGCAAAATAACTGATGATGGTCGAAGTAGAGAGGATATTAAATGTAGACTGGCAATGGCAAGGAAAAGGTTTCTGAAGAAGAGAAATTTGTTAACATCGAGTATAGATTTAAGTGTCAGGAAGTCATTTCTGAAAGTATTTGTATGGAGTGTAGCCATGTATGGAAGTGAAACATGGACGGTAAATAGTTTGGACAAGAAGAGAATAGAAGCTTTTGAAATGTGGTGCTACAGAAGAATGCTGAAGATTAGATGGGTAGATCACATAACTAATGAGGAAGAATTGAATAGGATTGGGGAGAAGAGAAGTTTGTGGCACAACTTGACCAGAAGAAGGGATCGGTTGGTAGGACATGTTCTGAGGCATCAAGGGATCACCAATTTAGTATTGGGGGGCAGCGTGGAGGGTAAAAATCGTAGGGGGAGACCAAGAGATGAATACACTAAGCAGATTCAGTAGGATGTAGGTTGCAGTAGGTACTGGGAGATGAAGAAGCTTGCACATCATAGAGTAGCATGGAAAGCTGCATCAAACCAGTCTCAGGACTGAAGACCACAACAACAACATGAACTTCCAAAAAAACTGTGTTCAAGGCAAGACCCTGAATCCAAACGAGCCTCTAAATTCATTGACATGGAAACGATACCTTAAAACTACATTTTTATCTGCTACAATTGGTAGAAATGCAACTCACGATGCAGTACTTCTATTTCATCGTGGGAACATATATGAAAGTATTAGGGAGAATGGGTTTAAGATAGAAAATTTTACGCCAGACATCTTGAAAAAAAAATTTGATCGCCTTTCTGCTGCTGAAAAGTCAGGTGATGATATGCTAAAGGAAAGAAGACAGGAAACAAGAAACCAGAAGAGAAGCCTTGAAGGGAAAGAGGACTTTGAGTATCAATGTTGGGCCTTCTGGAGATGTGACATAAGAAAAACAGTTGGGTTGAACTTTTAATGGCATTTCATTAAAATTATGTCCTTTAAAGTTTATGTACCATTTCTCAGAATTTATTAATTAAAATTATGAAATTTTGTACACTTATTTTTGTAAATCAAATAAATGTTGTCTCAAGAGTAAATCCTGAAATTCTGAGTGTAAGATGAGACGGAGGGCAAAGTGCTTGGAATTTTGTATTGTACTTATAAAATTATAATTTTAAAAATTATTAAAAGTCTTACGACAAGAAAGGAAGAATGAATTGATTGTTGGTGTTAATAACGATCATCCTCCTTTACCTCCTCTGCATTAGTGCAGATGACGTGTCACTGAGCACATTTGTTCTGTGCATGCAGTACACGTGAGGTGCCTAGTTGTTTCCACTGCACTGTGTGAAATATGAAGGTTCTGTTATAGTTCACTAACCTGCTGTCTTCAAGTTGATGTCTCCAGCGCAGAAAACAGCACGCAGGTCGTAGGTTCTGCATCTTGAGGCTGAAACTGACTTTTAGCGAGGCTCTGTTCTGAAATATTGTATCACTTCTTTGGGATGGCACTCGTGTATTTTAATATAGCCACACGAGAAGACTACATGATCTTAATACAAGACCTTCTGATACAGCAAAGTACATGATCAAACACAATGTTTACGAAAATGTATCTTTACACTGTTTGTGGCGCGTGTCTGTGCCTCATGTCTACCGGAGTGAATCCTCTAATACTGAATACTAGCAAACACATGCTGCCACAGACAACATGACTGTACATCTCGACAGCCTAATCCAGAGTGGCGACAGGAACTTAAATAAAAATTGAAAACACGTCCTACGACAGACAATATGTATGTTCTTCTCGGCTGTCTAATCCAGAGTGACGATAACTCGGAAACACTTCGCGCGTCATACCAGCAAAAAGGCGTGACCCGAACGCTTCCGAAGTGCTTCGTCTGCAATTTCGTCAGTCTTTTGTTTTTGATTTAAATTGTTTTTAATAATTCTAAAATGACTGACTGACAGTCAGCTGTTGAGAGATATTTATATTAAAAAGTGAAGTCATTCCAATGAGTAGTTTAACTAATAATAATAACTATACTTTAACGTTTTGGCGCCCTTGCTCCGAACACAGCAGCCAATCACATAGCAGTAGCATTATGCAGGCGGTCTTTCTCACGGGAATGGTACCGAATCTAACATCTGGCACAGGTACCTCACACCACATTTCGTCATCTATATACTTCTTGCAACTCCACTGCTCTGGGTGCGAGGGGCCGGGGCTAGCAGTGTATTAAACACTAAATTCTTCTCGAATCTTCATATGGAAATGATGCTCTAAGCCCCCCTTTTCTAACTCCTACTTTTGCTGTTGCACATGGATTAAGAAGAAACGCGAACTGACTGTAATCGACCCTGCAAGTGGAGTAGAAAAGAGTTTGGCAACTGCAATAATTTAATTTGATAGACATTAATTAAATAAAGGAAAGTTTCAGTAACGTAGTGAGAAATGAAAGGATTGCTCTACCGATTAACAGATGAAAGTTCTGTCCACAATAACAATTTGATTTATTATGACTAAACTCAAAATCATAAAAAAACACATGAAACATTTACAATACATCAAATTGGATCAAATTGGATATTCAAATAAATGCTGTGAAGGTGAAGTTGTCCATAAACTAGATTGTCTCCCTTTGAGGGGGACAAAGAAGGCTCGCCACACAATCACTGACGGTACAGTGATTGATTTTAGCAAGCAAAGTCACACAGTAACTCCGATACAGTCAACTTTAGCCAAAACTGCCCAAGACAGACAACATAGGCCGCTTGTACGCAGAACGCTCAATGTACTTGGAAAGTTACGTTGAAGTCGAAACTTCAGCAACTTTGTTAAACAGTTACAATCAAATAAAAGTATATTAGACAGTCAACGGAAGGCAGGCTGTCCAGAGCAGCGAGAGCTCAGTCTTGTAACCTACTCCGACTGAAAGGCGAGAGCCAACTACCCCCAGAGCACCCATACAAATGGCTCTGAGCACTATGGGACTTAACATCTATGGTCATCAGTCCCCTAGAACTTAGAACTACTTAAACCTAACTAACCTAAGGACATCACACAACACCCAGTCATCACGAGGCAGAGAAAATCTCTGACCCCGCTGGGAATCAAACCCGGGAACCCGGGCACGGGAAGCGAGAACGCTACCGCATGACCACGAGCTGCGGACAGCACCTGTACAAACTGAACACAGAACATTCCCGCACCCACGACAGTGGCCGTGGTTAAACGTTCCAATCAGCAAGTCGAAAACCGGCGGAAAATTCCACTCTATTGCCGAAGCACTACCATTCCACCAATGGAGATTCTTGGCGCCGATTTCTGCGCCGATTTTGCTACGTCACGGAGCTATGTCCTGAGCAAGCCAATCACAGTTACAATTTGGTAGAAAAACGCGGGAATTTGCCCGCCAAGACTGCCTGAGGACACAAGTCATTCCCACGCCTCGCTGGTAGCCCGCCATAAAGTGTTTTCGCTAAGTTTCTGCAAAGTAACGGAATCTCTAGCCCAGCCGCTCCTTCAGGCCCCTGCAGGCGTGTCTCCGACGCTCTACTGACAATGTCGGCGACTGGAAAGCATTCACTCGACCCCCCCCCCCACCCGTCGACTTAACCCTTTCAAGATCAGTAGTGCCCGCCTGTCACCGGACCACCCGAGTGACGAGAGATGCTGCGTGGGAAGTCCGCATGTTAAGGAATAGCGACTTTTCACCGCATGCAATTAGAGAGGAAGATCGAATTACTCAGACTAAGATAGAAATACGAGAGGGGGCTTCTGCCACCTCTCATGGGAACATCTTCTTGGAGCCTAATGTGAGGACTGACTAAGCCAGAAATATTACAGCCTCCTAGTCGAGATGTTTGGCAACGGCATTACCTCAGTGGATACACCAGTTCCCGTGAGATCACCAAAGTTAAGCGCTGTCAGGCGTGGTCGGTGCTTGGATGGGTGACCATCCAGGCTGCCATGCGCTGTTGCCATTTTTCGGGGCCAATTGAGGAGCTACTCGACTGAACAGTAGCGGCTTCGGTCAAGAATACCATCTTACGACCGGGAGAGCGGTGTGCTGACCACACGCCCCTCCTATCCGCATCCTCCACCGAGGATGACACGGCGGTCGAGTGGTCCCGGTAGGCCACTCGTGGCATGAAGACGGAGTGCTTTTTTTTAGTCGAGATGTATAAAACATCTTTCTATACGTAGACAAATTAAACAGAGAAAATTTTATAGAAATCCTGTAAATACTTGCTGAGAAAAAGGTGCATATATTATTTTTTGAAAATAAAATTTTTAAATTGCTTAAACAAAAGAAAAATTCAGAGTAGGTATTAAGTCCATGAAGAAGAAATAAAAACGTTGAGGTTCGCTGATGACATTGTAATTCTGTCAGATACACCAAAGGACTTGGAAGAGCAGTTGAATGGAATGGACAGCGTCTTGAAAGGAGGGTATAAGATTAACATCAACCAAATCAAAACAAGGATAATGGAATGTAGTCGAATTAAGTCGGGTGATGCTGAAGGAATTAGATTAGGAAATGAGACACTTAAAGTAGTAAAGGAGTTTTGCTATTTGGGGAGCAAAATAACTGATGATGGTCGAAGTAGAGAGGATATAAAGTGTAGACAGGCAATGGCAAGGAAAGCGTTTCTGAAGAAGAGAAATTTTTTAACATCGAGTACAGATTTAAGTGTAGGGAAGTCGTTTCTGAAAGTATTTGTATGGCGTGTAGCCATGTATGGAAATGTAACATGGACGATAAATAGTTTGGACAAGAAGAGAATAGAAGCTTTCGAAATGTGGTGCTACAGAAGAATGCTGAAGATTAGATGGATAGATCACATAACTAATGAGGAGGTATTGAATAGAATTGGGGAGAAGAGGAGTTTGTGGCACAACTTGACTAGAAGAAGGGATCGGTTGGTAGGACATGTTCTGAGGCATCAGGGGATCACAAATCTAGCATTGGAGGGCAGAGTGGAGGGTAAAAGTCGTAGAGGGAGACCAAGAGATGAATACACTAAGCAGATTCAGAAGGATGTAGGTTGCAGTAAGCACTGGGAGATGAAGAAGCTTGCACAGGATAGAGTAGCATGTAGAGCTGCATCAAACCAGTCTTAGGACTGAAGACCACAACAACATCTTCAAAATTGTGGATTTAGCGTATTTTTTAAAAAGTGCGTGTTTATTACGAATGTCCCCCTTTAAACCACGTACTCGGCACAAACTTCTCAGAGCGCCCATCTTCCGCCAGTTGAAAAACAGAGAGAAATTCCCAACGGTAGAATGTCTGGCCCTCTCCACTCCTTTCTCTTGCAAAACGAACGCCATATAAACTACGTGGTGGGAGAAGTTCTGCCCTGGCTCCCCTGGGAACATTCTCCGCGTCCGAAGGCCGAGTCGCAGCTCGCAGTCATACCGCGGCGAACAGAGCGGAACCGTCACGCTCCGAGGAGGCATCGCTCTTCTCCGTCCCCTTCGCCGCCGCCCCGAATGCCTCGAATTTTCTGTCATCCCTTCCGGCACCGCTGCACCTCTCCTCTAATTGGAAGTTTTGTCGCGGGCAACGCTTAACTCTGGCGTCCCGTCAGCTCACCACTTCTTGGATCACGGCAAATATGCAGCTAGAGCGGCATATTTCTGGCATACCGCGAAGGCTTCCACTCCAAATTAAATGGCCGATCGGTGTATAAACAAGGAGCCGCTACGCCGTTATCTCTGTCGGTAGCGACTCGGAGCGTGCGTTTGTTTCTTAAACGACCGTTTCTCCCGTTATCCTGGGGGTCAGTGCGTGCGGCGCCACGGATTCCTCCCACGGGCATAGCGACGATAATCGGCTGCAGCTCTGACCGTTTAACTGCCCGCCTATAGCTCTGTAATAAAGCACCCGCGTTAACGGCCGTGGGCAGCGTGCTTGGCTGCTCCGCAGGGCCTCGGCGCCTTTGTAGCGGGCCTACGTAAAAAGCTGTGGACACCGCAGCCTCCCACGGAAGTGAATACCTCCGTGACTGACTGAGAGAAACTGCTCCTCTGTCTGACATATTTTCGGAAAGGCCGCTTCAGATGCACCGTCCGATAGGCTTTAAAGTCGCTCCGCAGCCCGTTTACGAGAAACTCAGATGTCACTAGCATCACTTTTGCTTCTTCTGCAATGACACTACGTGACTTTTTTCCATTGTGTAATACGTCAAGTTTGACTGCTTCAGGCGCTTTGTGATTTTTATTCTGACTTACCGATCCTGTATTCAGAAATTCCGACTCGTCTTCCAGTAGATCCGCTTGGTCCATGGTTACAGTTCGTTTCTGTGTATTAATATGTTTATTTCAGCTGATGAAATAAGGGCTAGGGTTTTACTCATATAGTATTGGCAATATGATAATTGCAAAAAAACTGTAATAAAATGTAATAGTAAAGTAATTCGAAATTATTTTCAGCAATATTTAATCGTATCTAATGGTAACGTTAGTAATGGTACTGTTTATATGTAAAATGTAAACTTTTACTACCCGATATATTCCGGCTTATTATCTGTGGATGACTTCTCCAGGGACTTTGTAGCTACCGTCAATAGGGGCCGGCGTGTATATTGGACTTTCGAAAAAAACTGCAGCCCTTCATTTGCTATGAAGATGAGGACAAAACAATGGATTTCAATAATAAATTCTTCTGAACACGGCAATATCCTTTCTTTCAGGAGTGCTAGTTCTGCAAGATTCGCAGGAGAGCTTCTGTTAAGTTTGGACGGTAGGAGACGAGGTACTGGCAGAAGTAGAGCTGTGAGAACGGGGCGTGAGTAGGGCGTGGGTAGCTCAGTTGGTAGGGCACTTGGCCGCGAAAGGCAAAGGTCCCGAGTTCGAGTCTCGGTCCGGCACACCGTTTTAATCTGCCAGGAAGTTTCATCTGGAGAATGTGCTGGCCAGGGCAGCAGTCGAACACTTTCCGTATCCAGAAAGGCCCGTACAGGACCTGCAACTTGCGATCGTGCATTATCCTGCTGAAATGTAGGGTTTCGCAGGGATCGAATGAAGGGTAGAGCCACGGGTCGTAACACATCTGAAATGTAACGTCCACTGTTCAAAGTGCCGTCAATGTGAACAAGAGGTGACCGAGACGTGTAACCAATGGGACCCCATACCATCACGGCTGGTGATATGACAGTATGGCGATGACTAATACACGCCTCCAATGTGCGTTCACCACGATGTCGCCAAACACGGATGCGACCATTATGATGCTGTAAACAGAACCTGGTTTCATCCCAAAAAATGACGTTTTGCCATTAGTGCACCCACGTTCGTCGTTGAGTATACCATCGTAGGCCCTCCTGTCTGTGATGCAGCGTCAAGGGTAACCGCAGCCATTGTCTCCGAGCTGATATCCCATGATACTGCAAACGTCGAACTGTTCGTGCAGATGGTTGTTGTCTTGCAAACGTCCCCATCTGTTGACTCAGGGATCGAGATGTGGTTGCACGATCCGTTACAGCCATGCGGATAAGATGCCTGTCATCTTGACTACTAGTGATACGACGCCGTTGGGATCCAGCACGGCGTTCCGTATTACCCTCCTGAACCCACCGATCCCATATTCTGCTAACAGTCATTGGATCTCAACCAACGCGATACGATAAACCGCTATCGCGATAGGCTACAATCCGACCTTTATCAAACGTGATGGTACGCATTTCTCCTCCTTACGAGGCATCACAACAACGTTTCACACCAGGCAACACCGGTCAATTGCTGTTTGTGTATGAGAAATCGGTTGGAAACTTTCCTCATGTCGGCACGTTGTAGGTGTCGCCACCGGCGCCAACCTTGTGTGAATTCTCTGCATATCACAGCATCTTCTTCCTGTCGGTTAAATTTCGCGTCTGTAGCACGTCATCTTCGTGGTGTAGCAATTTCAATGGCCAGTGGTGTATATATTTATTTCAGCTGATGAGATAAGGGCTAGGGTTTTACTCATGTAGTATTGGTAATATCATAATTACTTAAAAACTGTAATAGAATATAATACTAACGTAATTCAAAATGATTTGGAGCAATATTTAATCGTATCTAATGACAACGTTAATCATGTTGCTGTTTATATGTAAAATGTAAACTTTTACTACCGGATATATTCTGGCTTATTATCTGTGGATGACATCTACAAGGAGGTTGTAGCTACCGTCAATAGCGGGCCGGGGTGTATGTTGGACTTTCGAAAAACTGCAGCCCCTCATTTGCTATAAAGATGAGGACAAAACAATGGATTTCAATAATAAATTTTTCTGAACACGGCGTAATACTGCTCAGTATTGACTATGAACTAATTGTTTATATTTTATGTTATATCTTACTTTTATTTACTTTATGTTTAATTTAACATACTGCAACGCGTTACAAGCATATTTTACTCATCATAAGGGGCATAGTCATACACAAAACTGTCACTTAGAGATGTTGTTGTTGTTGTTGTTGTGGTCTTCAGTCAGAAGACTGGTTTGATGCAGCTCTCCAAGCTACTCTATCCCGTCCAAGCCTCTTCAGCTCCAAGGAACTACTAACAATACTAAATTGGTGAGCCCTTAATGTCTCATAATGCGTCCTATCAACCAATTTCTTCTTCTAGTCAGGTTGTGCTACTAATTTCTTTTCTCTATTCTATTCAATACCTCCTCATCAGTTACCCCATCTACGCACCTAATCTTCAGCATTCTTCTGTAGTACCACGTTTCAAAAGCTTCTATTCCGTCCTTGTCTAAACAGATTATCGTCCATGTTTCACTTCTAGACATGGCTATACTCCTTATAAATACTTTCAGAAAAACTTCCTAATACTTATGTCTATATTCGATGTTAACAAATGTCTTTTCTTCAGAAACGCTTTTCTTGCCGTTACTAGCATACATTTTACATCCTGTCTACTTCGGGCCTCATCAGTTATTTTGCTGCCCAGATGGCAAAACTCATGTACTACATTTGGTGTCTCGTTTCCTAATATAATTCCTTTAGCATCACTTGATTTAAACCGGCTACATTCCAATATCTTCGTTTTCCTTTTGTTGATGTTCATCTTATATCTTGCTTTCAAGACACAGACCATTTCTTTCAACTGCTCATCCAAATACTTTGCTATCTCTGACTGAATTACGTCATCGGCAAACCTCAAGCTTTTTATTGCTTCTCCCTGAACTTTAATTCCTATACACACACCTCCTTGCTGGTGGAATGACTGGAACTGATCGGATGTCGAACCCTCTCCATCTAATAGGCGCTGCTCAAGCATGGTTGTTTACATCTTTGGGCGGGTTTAGTGACATCTCTGAAGAGTCAAAGGGACTGTGTCTGTGATACAATATCCACAGTGAACGTCTATCTTCAGGAGTGCGGCTGGCGCTAGGGTGTTCTACTTGCAACGCTGAATCGACATTCGGCTGTCTCGCTATCTATGACTGCTCCCCCCGGCGGGTTTTCCGGGTGGACGTGGGACGGAAGAGTCTCCGGTTGGCGTTCATCGAGCCAAGGTGTGTGGAAAACAAGCCGGCGTCCCTAACCGTGGTGCATGGTCCTCACCGTACTTGCCGTCCTTGTCTTTTGTCGCGTCGGATGTACGGTGCCGATCATTGGGCGCTTTGACGTGCAAAATTATTGTGGGTTTTTCGTCTCACGCTGAACAGCTAACCAGCTCGTAATTTGCAAGCTCCAAATTATTCTGTGTTTAACTAAGAAGATTGTTGGAACTTATTTGACATGGGCAGTTGACGGAGATGGTTCTGAACTTGGTTCCACAGTGGCTATTTTAAGGAGGCTGATGTTCCTCATTTCGTTTCTCTTCATTTGTGGAGTGTGTGTTTTAAGTGGTTTTCATGCAAGTTTTAACTTGTTTTAGGACATATTGACCGCTTGGGCACTGGTTGCTGTTGTGTACGGGCCTGGCAGCCGTAGAGTTAATGGTTTAATTATTTGTCACGGCAGGATTTGGTATGTTTATCTAATGTTGAAAATGCCTTAATGTAACAGCAAGTGATCCTTAAGCCTCCTTAAGAATTATTATATATTCCAGTATGACTGTGATTTGACCTTGTTTTCATTGCAATCTATTTGTGCTGCAGGCCATTTGCTAAGTCTGCTCGTTTCCTGGCGTCGGTGCGGTTATGGATTCTTGTCAGTACCGCGCATTGTGAGGCTGGTCGGACTCTATACAAATATATACCGCCTGCTTGTGAGCCTGTACACAAGCCGTGGGGAAAGAACGCTCGTATTGCCTGCCGGCCGTAGCATTATTGCTTCCAAATACTGCTGTGGGCCTTAACGTTGTTCTCTAAAGTTAAGTGAGGCCACTTTCTTAATATTAGCGTTTCCTTAAGTTATTTCACTCGTTATTACTAGCCATTCTTATTCAACACTTATGTTAATCATTTGTATATCTTCATTGAATGTACAACTTGTTATTTTTCCTGTGTGCCAGTTTTGCGACCTTTGTTGGCCCACTTTGCATTTTTAGTATAAGCATGTTTCACTGTGGACCTTTATGTGGACAGTTCAGTTTTATAAAGCTTCAAGATCTTTGTTTTTTTAATTGCGTTGTGGTATTATGTGGCTGTGTAACTTTTGGTTGGAAGTGTATAGTGTTACTAGCCTTTTGAGATATGGTTAAACAAGAACGATTGGTTATGATCGATTATTCACCGTGCCTACTATATATGTTTCTGGTTGTGGATGCAAAATATGATTCTTGTTCGTGTTTATGTTATTCAGTTAAAGTGAAAATTTGTGTATTGCGTTAGTAAGAGGGCAAATGCCCGAATTGAAGTTTATAATAAAGTCTGTTTTGAGTCATATTAAATCGTAAAACAATCACAAGCTTGTCCATCACCAGTGATCCCGGGCTTCCAATTTTCTTCAAATAACTGTGATTTTCTAAAGAACTGAATAGTACCACGGTTCAATAGCGTTGCTGTCAGGGTTCCTCCAAGCCATAATCCGTAGTTAGCGGTCATCCACTGCAGTAGTAGCCCTTGGGCTGCCTGCGCGAGGCTTGTCATCGACAGTTCCTGTCACTCTGTATCTCCTCCTTGTGCGAACAACATCGCTTTGGTTCACTCCGAGACGCCTGGTCACTTCCCTTGTTGAGAGCCCTTCCTGGCACAAAGTAACAATGCGGATGCGATCACATATCGGTATTGACCGTTTAGGCGTGGTTGAACTACAGACAACACGAGGTGCGTACCTCCTTCCTGGTGGAGTGACTGGAACTGATCGGCTGTCGGATCCTCTCCGTCTAATAGGCGCTTCTCAAGCATGGTTGCTTACATCTTTTAGCCGCTTTAGCAACTAGTATTAAAACTCAAGGTACTGTCTGTGGGCCTGCCTTAGGCGCCACAATTATTTCAGTTTTAATCGTGACATAGATTACCACTCCTTAAGAAAACACGTTGTAGAGTCAAACATAATAGATATAACACAGAAAAATCAGATGTATATTTAACCAGCTGGCCTCAGCTCTTTAAAAATAAATTATTTAATGTTGGATTACTCCACAAAACCACTGTGGCTCGAAATTCAACCTTAACTTGGACCTCGAGCACTGTCCCTTCTTTACGAAAAACTTTTTTTTTACAGTCAAACTACACAAAAGTTACACAAGAAATAGGTAAGATTTACACTTAATCATAGGTGAAGCCCCTTTTGAAAATACTATTAGCCTTGAATTATTGCACGTGCATATGCCCTTTCTTATCATTCAGTGATCAATGCCGTCTCGGGAAAGGCTCTAATACCAGCAAACAACACACATCGGGCTCTAACCCTTGCTAAGCGAACACTACTTCCACACACGAAACTTGTCTAGGTTGAAAGAGGAAACCAGATGGCGCTATGGTTGGCCCGCTAGATGGCGCTGTCATAGGTCAAACGGATATCAACTGCGTTTTTTAAAATAGGAACCCCCATTTTTTATTACATATTGGAGTAGTACGTAAAAAAATATGAATGTTTTTGTTGGACCACTTTCTTCTCTTTGCGGAGAAGCTCGATATCGTGTTGATGTATGGCTATTGTGATCAAAACGCCCAATGAACGTGTATGAAACGTCCCCTTAGAACAATTTATACACGACTGTGCTGATAAACCTCTTACACTATTTGCTTTTCAAACAGCTGAGCAAAACTGAACGTACTCAAACATTCACTAAAGTGACACACAATATTTTTTGCGCAACGCAATCTGACTATCAAAGATCCCTGCAAAAGAATGGCCCTGAGTAACATTAAACTACACCTTTCAGAAATCACTTACCTCACAAAAATCTTCATTACTCGAACTACTGCAATAGCAATACAGCGAGCACCACTACTGCCAGCTAAATAAAAGATTCAAACTACGGAAGGCACTAACTACTGATAGGGATAGTTAGCAAATGAAAGATATTAATAGAGAACAAATAATGTATTTACCTTAATAATCATCACAAGTCATAATATATGTAATTTCAAAACTCCGCATCTCTCTCCTCACATCCACCACAAGTGTCCGGACCGTTCGCCGGATAGTTACGTTATTTAAGAAAACAGGAAGTGTTCAGCCACATGTGAAACGTCAACCCCGTCCTGCAACAAATGATGATGCCCAAGTAGGTGTTTTAGCTGCTGTCGCGGCTAATCCGTACATCAGTAGCAGACAAATTGTACGAGAATCGGGAATCTCAAACACGTCGGTGCTGAGAATGCTACATCAACATCTATTACACCCGTATCATATTTCTATGCACCAGGAATTGCATGGCGACGACTTTGAACGTCGTGTACAGTTCTGCCACTGGGCACAAGAGAAATTACGGGACGAAGACAGATTTTTTTGCAAGCGTTCTATTTAGCGACGAAGCGTCATTCACCAACAGCGGTAACTTAAACCGGCATAATATGCACTATTGGGCAACGGAAAATCCACGATGGCTGCGACCTTGGCGGGTTAATGTATGGAGCAGCATTATGAGAGGAAGGATAATTGGCCCCTATTTTATCGATGGCAGTCTAAATGATGCAGTGTATTCTGATTTCCTACGTAATGTTCTACCGATGTTACTACAAGATGTTTCACTGCATGACAGAAAGGCGATGTACTTCCAACATGATGGATGTCCGGCACATAGCTCGCGTGGGATTGAAGTGGTATTGAACAGCATATTTCATGACAGGTGGATTGGTCGTCCAAGCACCATACCATGGCCAGCACGTTCACCGTATCTGACGTCCCTGGATTTCTTTCTGTGGGGAAAGTTGAAGGGTATTTGGTATCGTGATCCACCGACAACGCCTGTCAACATGTGTCAACGCATTGTCAATGCATGTGCGAAAATTACGGAACGCGAACTACTTGGTGTTGAGAGGAATGTCGTTATACGTATTGCCAAACGCATTGAGGTTGACGGACATCATTTTGAGCATTTATTGCATTAATGTGGTATTTACAGGTAATCACGCTGTAACAGCGTGCGTTCTCAGAAATGAGAAGTTCACAAAGGTACATGTATCACATTGGAACAACCGAAATAAAATGTTCAAACGTACCTACGTTCTGTATTTTAATTTAAAAAACCTGCCTGTTACCAGCTGATCGTCTAAAATTGTGAGCCATATTTTTGTGAACATTACAGCGCTATTTATCACAAAGCGAAAAAATTTCTTTACGTACTACACGAATATTAATAAAAAAATGGGGGTTCCTATTTAAAAAAACGCAATTTATATCCGTTTGACCTATGGCAGCGCCATCTAGCGGGTCAACCATAGCGCCATGTGGTTTCCCCCTTCAAGCTAGACAAGTTTCGTTCTTTGTAGTTTTTTCGTTTGACGCTTATTTCGTGAGATATTTGGCCCGGTCACGATCAATCGACCACCCTGTATATATATATATCCCTAAGGAAAGAGCCGACTAAGAGATAACCATGTTAGCGGGCATCACTCTACAAAACACTGCAAATATTAACTTAGACGTCGGGCGCTGCCACGTCAAAATACTCAAGTAATACAAGGGAATTCACTGAATTAATGGACATTACCATTTTTTTTTCTTCTAATAATTTCCGGGTATGCAGCCGGATCCCGTCGACATTCTGCCACGATATTTCGGCCCAGAGACGTCCGGCCATCATCAGGTGAGTACACAACTACTGAAGAGCCCAGGTGCAGTCGCGACTGCACCTGGGCTCTTCAGTAGTTGTGTACTCACCTGATGATGGCCGGACGTCTCTGGGCCGAAATATCGTGGCAGAATGTCGACGGGATCCGGCTGCATACCCGGAAATTATTAGAAGAAGAAATACGCTGGGAAAATTTCAGAAGTCACATTACCATTTTTGTCGTAAAACAATCTAAAATAAAAAATCTTCCAACGCTATAAACCACTGTATAAGGAGCAACTTATCGAGCGTCGCCCTTTCAATAATACACAGTCAGTACTAAGCTAGACACTGGGCACTTTCTTAAGAAAATAATCAGAGCAGCTAGATCAGGCTACATATTCTGAAGTTCCATCAGTTAAATTCTGCAGATAGTTCACAGGCGAGTAGATAGGAACAGAAATGTTACGAGCATAGCCCTTCAGAAAACTTGCTTACTACTAGTCAAGGCTTCAGCAAACAGTTTAGCACTGAGTGAGTTAAGCAATGCAAGCGTACAATGGTAAAAACTCAAGATAAGCAGAGCATGTTACAGACTTCGTTTTGACAACCAGTCCTTCTTCTCATCTGTATGATTATAAGCTATCCTGAAGCTGGGCAACGACCTAAAGCAATTTCTTTGGCACCCATTCAGCTACTGGAGAACCCACTTGTTACATAAGGCTCGTCCCTTCACGTTATTGGATCATGCCCACGCTTAATATCAATCAAATTTGAACGTATTACTACAACAGAGGAAACCTACTACTTTAACGTTGCCGGAGAGCACCACAAAACGGCCACGTTTAGCCGGGCAAACCATTGCTTATTATCATTCCAACAAATGCAAAAGGCGCTCATGTCTTTTTAAAACAACCAAAGCTAGAACAATCTGTTCATTTCAGTTCCACAAAGAATTCGTAATACGGTAGACAGAGCATCCCAGAAACGCACATTGGTACTAAACCTCCAGAAATGTCTCAGTTTAGCCTTAAGTCTGAAGATGATGCTGTAAGGCACACGCTTTCCCACCTGAGTTCTTTGATAATTAAGCCAGTCAGTCGTTGAAATGACTTAGAGAGCCACCACTTAGTAATTCTTCCTACAGTTTATGTGGATATGCTCTCGTCGTTTTGCGTCCCGTTTTAGAACCGCAGTAGCGTCGTCGGATGCTGAAAGTGCGATATTACTGTCTATGTTTTACATAATGAAGCAGGAAGAAGTTTTCTCGTGCAAATAATATTTTCAAAGGATACCAATATGGTGCATTTATTGAAAAAAATACCGTAAAAGGAACTTGTTCATAATGATTATAAGCTAACTATTAATGGTACAAGAGCACGGCCCTTCCTATGATTAGATCGAAAGGCATCCTACCGACTCCTTCTGACACGGCGCACAGTCTGTAACTTGAGAGTACAATCGGTATAGTTCTTATAAGATCGTACGTCTTCGGTTACACCAAAGTTATTCATTCATTTATTAACATCAACGTTTCCTGGCTTGTAAAACTACAGAAAGATTGTATTTATCATCTGTAGACTACTGCTAGTGTCTGAGGGGCGAAAGGCAACTTTCGTTAGCAAATCCTTAAGAATAACAACTACTTGATTTGTGCCAGAAAAAATTGACTTTCCCGACGTATCTCTTTGCTGACGTGATGAGCGACTTCTGCTTCAGCACCTCATCCCACTGGCTCTGAAAGCGCCAGATGGCCAACTGCCTCTACTAGCTAGCGTACGAAGTTACCGCTCGTTCCTTAAAATATGCTTTGCCACACAGGAGGCAGTGTGTCGCTGCGGGCAGCAATGGCGCGATCTTTTCGGCGGTCGGCTATACGCCTGGGTCTCATGAAGAGCGAGATCTGTGTGAGCGATCCAGCGTTGTCGTAGTTTTCCACAGAGCAGGTTCACAATAGTGTTGTGCACTGGTTAAAGTCTTTTCAGGTTTTTATAGGTAAATGAGTAGTTATGATAAGGAGCAGCTCTTGGTTCTTTCAGCTCTATAGTGAAGTAAAAGAAAAAGATGTTGCTGGGTGCACGCAGTTAATGAATAAGAGAACAACTTGATGAATGCCACCGTCTCTAAAGGGAACTGCAATAACATGAAGACAATTTTTTTGTGTATTTCAATATGTCAAGACAAAGTTTCAAGGAACTACCTGACCTGCTGCAAGAGAACATTGAGAAGATCTCCATTTTGTGGAGACTAGGGAAAGATTAGCCATTTGTTTGAGGTAAGTTAATCAAAAATATACGCTCAACTAATTTATGTGAACAGTAATCTATTTCAATATGTCAGGTAACATTACAAACATAATAATAAGTAATATTGAAAGGGTACAGTACCGCCCGAAATTGAAAATAGGTACAACATTCTTCGTTATTCTTGTCAGTACAAGATATTTTTTGTAAAAATAACTCAATTTCAATTAATACAGCGAAGCCGGATACCAGTGTGGGAAAGAATGACTATTTATTTAATTGATCACATGTCCACTCCCACAAAATAAATCCCTACATCCAGTTTGGTGAGATCTGTGAAATGAATGAATGTATGGTCGTCTGCTAACCGCAGATAGTGAATGTGAATATACGATCATCTTTGAGACGATCCTTTGGCCACCTTTGGTGGAGCCAAAGAGATGACACTTACCGGCGCTTTGAGCGCCTGAAATGTGGCTGACCAATACGGCAGCAAGGTGCTCCCCCACTTCGGCAGAGGTGCAAGAGGACCTGAAGAACGGCCATGTTTCAGCACTCTGCCGCTGGATCTAGTGTTGGTAAGACCTGTCTTAGGAGTGCTCCGTAAGGACAAAAGAGTGGAGACATGGTATGCATGTGAAATACTTAAGAGTAGTTTAGAATAATAATTTCTCTATTTCAGGAACTTTTGTGGGGAGAATTAAATGTCAGGCAGGTAATATTAATGGGATCGTACTAATCTTCGGAAGTGACCAACGGTCACAATGAAACCACGTGTAGCAATAAGTTGAAATACTTCCGAGTGCTTAAGTTAAGCTGAATTACTAGCGTGTGTACTATAAGTTGGAAATATTTAAGAAATGGCTTGTGCAGGACTTGAAATTAGAGACTAGTACTTCCACGTGGTGAGTACTGTGTGAGTCTCAATCTGTGTATGAGACAAAGGATAAAGAGAAGTACTTGTCCATGGTATCAGTTGAGGACTCGCGTGTGTGATGAATATGTTCTTAATATTACTTTGCGTGTTGTGTTTCCGTGTGACGCTTGATTCAAACTATAATACTCTGAGAGAGAAGCAAGGTGAGTCAGCCGTCTATCCAGCAACGCCACTTGGCTTGCGTTGCACAGGAAGACGTGCATATATCGTCCAGAGTTCGTAGTAGGAGAGAAAAGTTACGAAGTGGGGCAGTGTCGTGTGGAACTGGGATGAATACTAATTGAAGTGGGAAAGCTGAAAGTGATGTGATTATAATGTTGTGACTATTCCTTATGTTGTATTCCATGTTGCAGTGTGGTGTATGTCATGAAATTTAAGTATGTGTGGTTTGCATGGGAGAGTAGCAAGGTAGTTTCAGAGGTAGTGGGTTATGCATGTTCCTTTTGTACCGCTCGGTCTGGAGGAAAGTTTCGTGATGATGGTTGTGAGAGTCGAAGTGTGAGATATAGCAAAATATCCACCATTCTATCCAGAAAGTGCACTGTAGCGTTAAAGAATTACGAGACCATAAGATAGAGAATCACCAATGTAAAGCCATGCCCTCTGGGCGGAATTTCTCATGTGTTATTGTTGTAGGTTATAGAATTTATGTGTTTAGGTTATAGAATTTATCGGAATAAATAAGATAGTGAAAAGAAAAAGATTGGTGGCCTTTTCCTTCGAATTGTATGTTGCCATGATATCCAGAATTTATAATGTGTGCGCCATTCATATTCAGTGCGATGGCCACGTGTTGATCAAAGCCGTTAAATAAAAAAGAAAATATGGTATTGCCAGTGCGTAGTGAACAGTCAGAGTTGTGTAAATTACTAATAGTCAGATGTGCGTTTTTGTTGCGTAATATTCATACAGAAGAATAATTTGTAACTTAATTGTGAGTACTAGAGTTCATGTTACTCGATAAATAAGAATGAATCCACTCGCTTGGCAGACCACTCATCTTGCAGGCCTGACTGCTTGATGCCACAGTATGAGCAAGGCATGTGGGTGCCTCTCAATATAAATTGCGAACATCAGTTATTATTTATAAATACTATTACGTAATGTGAGTGAAAATGGGACCTTTACTTTTCATGGAAGTGACGTGCATTTTCAAATGAATCATTGGTCGCTGAGCCAATGGGATTCATACTGTGATAAACTGGGGTCGTATCTACTGAGCCAAATGCTGTATTATTATTCATCGATGAACAGGAAGAATTAACACGCTGCAATGGAGGGTGGAATTTGAATACTTCCAGGTGAGTGAGCAGATGTACCAAGCTCTCTCATTTCTGTTCGTGTGAAGAGTGCAGCCAGCTCTGTCTTCAGCATTGCTTGTGTTGTTGGCTAGAGTTTTCTGAACGTGTCTGCATAACTGAGAAATAAGTGATCTGTGCCATCAGACTCACGATTAGCAGGCTTTCCTTGCAAATAAACAATCACTTTTTCAACAGCAGAGCTTTGGAATGGGTCATCTGGGGCTGTAGACCAATCCTTCATTTTTTTCCTATGAGGTGGAGGTGGCACTTGTGGAGAGTCTGGAGCTAGTTATGTTTCAAACAGCTCACTTTCACTTTACGATTCAGGAATTTCGTTATCAGGTGAGCTGGAATCTTCAGTGTCGACATTTGGTATACTGCTGATCGTGGAGCGGGATCAAAGCGTATCACTCAAAAATTGCATGTGTTCACTCCAAGGCCACATGTGGCACTTTTCGGCCCGTCCCGTTTCATCTTATAAGCTTTTCTTGCGTTTCAAGTAACTGTCCCGTAAATCTTTCCACTTTTATTTTCCTTCATCACCTAAATCATATAAATTGAATGTAAATTATATGATTATTATTGGCTCAGGAACAAGTGACAATGCAAGATTACAATAATGAAATTAAAAAAAGAAATGGATGGAGACTAACGGACAGATTTTCAATCTATCGAGGTTTTGTTAACACTGCCTGTTGAGTTAAGTGGTGGTATTTCCAGAGGAACTTTCATTTCCTAACACATATTTCTTTATTTCTAACCGAGAAGTCAAAAAACAGTTTTCATAGACGTAACTTTAAAAGTGTTTTAATGTAACGAAGTATTTTCATGTTGACGTGAGAAATAATGTATATGATATGTTCCAACGTATGTACCTATCTTTTCCAACCATTTCTTCCTTTTCCTTTATTTGCTTAATAGACTGTAATTTTTAATATCTTTGTAGGTATTTGGCTACAGAAGACAATTTCCAGACCATCGTTTTTCAAGTGTTTCCAAGATAGGGAGTGAAGTTTGTCGAGAAATATGGAAGACTTTACACTTAGTCTGTTTGCCTTCTGCCGCAACACAGATGCGGAAAAAAAGTGGGGAAGCTTTTTCATTACTATATGGTTTTCCGAACTGTGTTGGAAGCATAGATGGGAAGCACATCAAATTAAAACGTCCCGAGAATAGTGAATCTGACTACTATTGTCACAAAAATAACTTTCCACCCGTTCTTTTAGCGTTAGCAGATCCACTCTACAAGTTTATTGTCGCCGATATACGAAGCTATGGACGAAATTACGGCAGTACTATTTTCGAGAATTCTGCTTCTACCGACAATACATTGCTGGAAAAACAGTTCTAACTCAAACTCCACTACCTGGCACACATATCCCCGTTCCTCACATTATCATTGGTGACGAAGGCTTTGAGACCGTATCCAAAGGCCGGAATGATCTCCGATCCCAGGAAAAAATGTTTCAAAGCACTACTCTCTCGAACAAGCCGTGTCGTTGAAAACGCGTTCGGTAATTTGGCTATGGAATGGCGTGTGTTTCTGAGAGCCATGGATGCAGATGAGTCAAATGCAGATTGCACATTTACAGTAGCTTTCTATCTGCGTAACTTCATTATAATGAAGAATGATAGTATACGTTCAGTTAATGATCAAATTGAAGAGGTCATACGGCGTATGCAAGGACTGTTGTCAATACATGCTTCCAATCGGAGATCAACCCATGCTGCAATTCAAGTCCGCGAAACTTTTGTTGATTATTTTGTGGTTCAAATGGCTCTGAGCACTATGGGACTTAACAACTGAGGTCATCAGTCCCCTAGACTTAGAACTACTTAAACCTAACTAATATAAGGACAGCACACACATCCATGCCCGAGGCAGGATTCGAACCTGCGACCGCAGCGGTCGCGCGGTTCCAGACTGTTGCGCCCAGAACCGCTCGGCCACTCTGGCCGGCGTTCCGGCCTCACGCGACTAGAACCGCTGAGTCACAACGGCCAGCGATTATTTTGTGAATAGGACATAACTCCAATAGACGTTGTATTGTAATACTTGCATGGGGTACCTAATTATAAATAATGCTGCATAATAAGATAATTTTGTGAAATAAAAACATATTCTTACTTCTTGAATCTTGGCCCACGTTTCTGCTTTTGTCACCACATTTTTATGAGACTGATGTGAAGTGTACAAATAGGTGTACTTTCTTACGTTTTATATCAACCGTTCCGCTTCGTCTCCCATCTTGGAAAAGCCACTCGAAGAACTAATATACATCGCCTGGACCGGGCGATACTTCTGTGATTTTGTACAAACATATCGCCTGCTGCCGCGGTCAAAACTGTTTCGTGGCGACAGACCCTCTCGTATGTGAGAGGGATAATGCAGTGTTGATTGCCGCGAGGAGTGCCCAGGCGGTTTCAGGCGCCATGTCAGGGACTGCGCGGCCACTCCCGCCGGAGATTCGAGTCCTCCCTCGTTCTTAGTATAAGTTAGTTTAAGTAGTGTGTAAGTCTAGGGACCGATGATTGGCTCAATTGGCTCTAAGCACTATGGGACTTAACATCTGAGGTCATCAGTCCCCTAGACTGAGAACTACTTAAACCTAACTAACGTAAGGACATCACGCACATCCATGGCCGAGGCAGGCTTCGAACCTGCGACCGTAGCAGCAGCGCGGTTCCGCACTGAAGCGCCTAGAACCGGCCTGATAGGGAATCATGACCTAAGCAGTTTGGTCCCTGAGGAATTCACACACATTTGAACATTTGAGCAGTGTTGGTTCATACAAACGTATCGCTGGATCGCGGCGGGCAGAGATCACTGACCGCCGCGACAGATCACATCCTTTGTGGCGAAGTCTTTACTCCTTACGTACTGCAGTGCTGAAACAGGCACTTCACGTATGTGAAATAGCAGAACTGGAAATAAAGCAAAATGCGTTCTTATCTGCAAATAAGAGTTGCCTTAAAAGCAGTCGTAACCCTTCTGAAACAGCCTACATAGGCACAGGAAACTCCTAGCAAAAATAGTGCGACAGCCTGTTACCTCAAGAACCTTAGCCTATACAAGCGGAACGAATAGGCTCACTGCAATAGAAGCACAGCGCATAAGTCCAAAGGTGCAGCTTGTCACTTTATTTCCCGGATGGGCAGCAACACGGCGACCTGCTGATCTACAAGTGACCCCATAACCCGTTCACAGATACCAAAAATCTTCTGTACGGTGTCACAAGGCGGATCCAGCGATCAAACCCTGACGTCAGGGGCTCGGTGCAGAACACAGACCGGAAAACACTCTGTGTTCTCCGACCGACCTCACGCTTGTTCACCTGTTGCGCCTGAAGAAATTACCGACAGACTGCGCGCCCTTACTTACCTGCAGGAGGCTAAGAACTTCACATCAGCTAGGCGCTGGCGGTAAGTGTCGATACGACCTTATTAGCTACTGTTACTACTGCAGCTGACAATCTCAAGAACAATAATAATAATAGTGGTCGTGATACATGCAAGTTTATAGTTAATCACTAAAATTTTTATTGCAGCTTCTCTATGAGTTTGTACTAAGATTCTGAATATGCTAAATACAATGTTTCTTTTCAGACGTCGAAGAACTCCAAATCATTCTCTTTTTTTGTAAGACTATCAGCCTTGTGACTGGATCTATGCTGCCCGCAAAGATTTTCTCTCCTGTGCTAACCCCTTCATTTCAGAGCAGCGCTTGCACCCAACTCCTGAGTTACTTGTCGCATGTATTCCAGCCCGCGCCTTCCCCAAGAGCTTTTACCCCCTACAGCACCCTGTAGTACCATGGAAGTCACTCCCTGGTGTCAAAACACTCGTATTATCATTCTATCCTTCTTCTTGTCAGTATTCTCCGTCTGTTCCTTTCCTCGTCGAGTCTGCGGAGAACTCTTTATTCCTTACCTTAGCAGTCTACCTAATTTTTGGCATTATTCTGTACCACAAGTTCTCAAACGCTTCGAGTCTCTTCTTTTTCGATTTTACGACATCCCTTATTCTTTTCATAGAGTATCTTTTTGCAGACTTACGTTCCCTAACGTTTCTTCCTCGAATCGTCTTTGATACCGTTAGACCTCTTTTGGCCAGTAATGCCCTCTTCTCACCCTGTTAGTCTCCATTTTATATCCTTCTTCCTTACACTGTAATGCGTAATTTTTCTTAGAAGGCAACATTATTCCTTCATCTACTTCGCGGTCCCCAATTTCGATGTTTAATTTATCGCTAATCTCATTTCTACTCCGCATTACTTTCGTCATTCCCCCGGTTTAATCACAATTCCATATTATGCATTGACTGGAGTGTTTATTTCATTTAACACGTTCAGCAGTTCTTTCTCATTTTCATGTTATCAGCGAATCTTAGCATCGATATCCTTTCTCTCTCAATTTTCATCCCAGTCCAGAAACTTCCATCTATTTGTATCATTGCTTCATTGATGTCCAGATTGAACAGTAATGGCGAAAGAAAGCATCACTGCCTTAATTAGTTTTAGTCTATGTTGTTGATATTTTTCTTCTTTATGCTGTCCGCCCCGATAGCTGAATGATTTGCCGCCACGGTAGCTCAGCATGTTCAGTCAGAGAGTTAGCTGCTCTCTGTAATAAAAAAACTGAGTGAATGGGTCAATAACGAACTTCAACGGGCGTCAGGGGACGTCCGCCACGAACAATTGCAACGAACTATAACGAACAAAATGAGATTTAAAAAAACAGATCACCGTTACGGACTGCCGTCCTACGGGCCCGGGTTCAATTCCCGGCTGGCTTGGGGATTTTCTCCGCTCAGGGACTGGGTGATCTGTTGTCTTCATCATCATTTCATCCCCACGCGGCGCGCAGGTCGCCTCATGTGACGTCGAATGTAATGAGACCTTCACCAAGGCGGCCGGACCTGACCCTTAAGGGGTCTCCCGGCCAATGACGCAAAACGCTCATTTCCATTCAAAAAAATGGTTCAGATGGCTCTGAGTACTATGGGACTTAACTTCTAAGGTCATCAGTCCACTAGAACTTAGAACTACTTAAACCTAACTAACCTAAGGACTTCACACACATCCATGCCCGAGGTAGGATTCGAACCTGCGATCGTAGCGGAAGCGCGGTTGCAGACTGAAGCGCCTAGAACCGCTCGGCCAGTCCGGCCGGCGCTCATTTCCATTATTTTTCTTAATGCTACCTCATGACTTTTGTAGACACTGCATATCTTCCATCTTTTTGTTAAACTTGCACCTATCTTCCTGAGAATTTCGAAAATTTCACACTGTTTTACATTATCGAACGCTTTTCGTAGGTCGACAAATTCTAAGAATGTACGTCCTTCATCTTCCTTCTGTTCCCGGGCCTTATCCCGAATTAACGGAGTCGGCATGTTAATTTGGAATAGGTAAAGTTATTGACAGAAGGTGCCCGCCCTCTCCCCCCAGGAAATGGTCAACTTCATTTGTCTGCATCTAAAGATATATCATGTAAAAGCGTGTGAACGTTTTTCCAGCTGTTTGTGAATTGTCTAACTCAGGCGGGACGTGGGTATCAGACTGGTTTTAACCTAATGGAATGTGGGATACCGCCAAAAAACCAAACCAGGCTGGCTGGCACATCCTCCCTCGTCGTTAATCTGTCGGGCCGTTTCGATATGGGAGATGCGCTCCTCCCCCAACCCTAGAAGCATTGTACAAAAGCGCGCGAATATCCAGGCGGGTCTATGGACGATTCTTGATTTTTCTTACTGGCAAGAGAATCACACGACAACTAGGTTTTTGTAATGATCTATTTATAGTGCGTAAAGTTCAGATCTCAAATGCACCTCACTCAAAGCAGTTCGATGCAACTCTCAATAAGTCGCGAGAAAAACGACTTTGAAGTTTTCCGACAACGTTTAACATGCTATAATAGGGTGCATTTATTCCGAAAAGCAATAAGCAATGTGACCCTGTAATTTAGTTCTTATTAGCAGTGTGGTTGAGGGGGGGGGGGGGGGGGAAAGGCAGAGGCATGGATTCAGTTCGAGGAGGATTCGAACTTTTAAACAAGTGAACATATCCTATGAGCATTTACGTGGAGCGAATATGCAAGGAAATAGGAAAAATTTAATTTACAGTTATTAAATTATACAATACTGCTTAATAAAAAAAGTGACCAAACAAGGCTCGATCTAGCTATTACCAGTCGCGTGCACTTTATGTGTTCTATGCTTCACGGAGATGCTCGTAGAATAAGCAGCTTTGTTTAATGGGGGTTGGGCGTCAAACGGGCTGACTTTGAGCAGGAGAGGCACTACAGGACATTTTAATTTCCACTGTCAATACTTTTACAAATAAATTTATAAAACTGTTTCAGCATGACCAGGAAGGATTCGGGATTCACACCCATAGCAGTGGAAGTTCAAAAAAGTAAAAAAAATAATTTTTTCTTATATCTGAAATTTCATCAGTTTTTCAATTATTATTGGCTGCATTTGTTCCTATAGGTACACTTTTCTTCACAACTAGGAGACATTTTTCGATGAATTTTGCACGGCATACGAACCATAGTTACAGGCGTATGAAACTCTAGAATTTTCCAAATCTATTAAAAGCTGTGGTGAAAATTTAGATAATTAACTATAAAATTTGAGTTTTTTTCTAAACATGAAGTTTAAAATGTAACAGCTTATTCTTTTTTCATAAATTAAATAAATTCTAGAGTTTCATACACCTGTATGTATGGTTTGTATGCTGTGCAAAATTCATCGAAGAGTCTCTCCTACTTATGAAGAAAAGTGTACCTATAGCATCAAATTCCGCCAACAGTAACTGAAAATAAGATGAAATTTCACATGCAAAAAAAATTATTTTGTCATGTTTGTGAACTTCCACTACTATGAGTGTGAATCCTGAAGCCTTGCTGGTCCCTTAAAAAATGTTAATCAACCTTGAATTTAACGCATGTCCTCAACGCAGCGAGGAAGCACTGTATCACAGATCACACAATGCTTGACAAAATAAATATTACTTATTTTAGCATTTTAAACACTGTCAGGAAACTTCAAAAACGAATTTCTCGAGAGTTTTTGAGAGTAGCATCGAACTGCTTTGGGAGAGGTATATTTGAGTCTTGAAGTTCATGTACCATCAATAGAAAAAAATTAAAAAAATTCTATTGCTTTGTGGCTCCTTGTTTAAACACCGGTAATGTTTGTAAGGAAATGCGGTCTGCTCTTAGCTGTCTCATTTCTGAGAGGACTTTCGTGGGTTGTCCAAGGTACTCGAAGACAGTCTGCGGTGGGCTGCCACGGGAGGGGCAGTTTGAGACATGAAATACGGCGCGGCCGGCGCGGCTGTTTAGAGCCGCGCACCCGTGCCGGCCTAAACGAGCGCCGCCGCGCTGTTATTACGTGGGCCGCCTGATGGACGTAATTTGGCAGCGGGCGCCTTTGTTTCACTGATTAGCGGTCTGCCGCACGGGCTACAAAGCCCGCCGCGGCGCGCCACCCTAATGGCGGCGGCTGGTAAGCAGGGTGGCGTCGCCGGCCGCTCTCACGCTTCATAAGGCCGAGACTGCCGCACTATCATCAAGGGGAGGCACCCCTCCATACGAGACCGCTTTTGATGCTCCGTGGCGCGAGGTGCAGAGGCCGCAAGGGGTTAATTAGTGCCGATACCTCCTTAACGTAGATGGGGAAACTGTATCCAGCACTATCGTCCAAAGTGCCTGCTCTCCCATACTTCACTGTGCACATACTCTTTGAAACAGAATTTGTCTTTAATTCAAGCAGACAGACTTTCCTTTCTTATTACTATTATTTGCGTGGAGACTCTAACACTGGCCGGCCGTAGTGGCCGAGCGGTTCTAGGCCCTACAGTCTGGAACCGCGCGACCGCTGCGGTCGCAGGTTCGAATCCTGCCTCGGGCACGGATGTGCCTGATGTCCTTACGTTAGTTAGGTTTAAGTAGTTCCAAGTTCTAGGGGACTGATGACCTCAGATGTTAAGTCCCATAGTGCTCAGAGCCATTTGAACCATTTTGAAACCTGTAACATTCAGCCTTATTTGAGCATCCTTCCTGGTCTTCCACGATTCCCCATCTTTACCCCATGGAGTCTCTTTCTGTCCTCATTCCACTTTCATTCTGGTTTCTTTGGGACTTGATTCTCTGACCTCACATTCCACTTGTATATCTTGTCTGTATATGTCTCTGTCTTCAATTTGAATTGGATCGATTTCTGCTTTCCCTAGCTCAAGTTTGACTTGTGTAATCCACGGTATCGTTGACTTGACCTCTTGTGTGTATGTCAGAGCTCTGATGGTAATTGGTGCTGGTGTTAGCCTGCTGATGTACCTATAGAATTTAAACTTTCTTTTTCTGATATCTGTTGCTAGCTTTGACATTTTCCCTGTGATTTTCATATAGTGTTATCTGTATCCCTCTTCTTTCAGTTTTGAGCAGAGAATTTTTCCCATGATTTTGCTTTCTTCCGTTAGTATGCTGTCCACAACGCTTTTCGTAGTGTGTTAGTGTCTCACTTGCATACAATATTTCAGCTTGATTTCAGTGTTGTTGTGTCTGATCTTTGTTTGTATGAAGATGCATTTCTTATTATACAGGGTGTAAATTTTAAGTTGGCAAACCAGAATTACTCGAAAAATAAGCTTCGCACGAAGAAATGTGTACAATCCAAAGTTGGTTATTTTCGAGGGGGCATCTGCTGGTGCTAAATCTAGCCCGCCACCCCACCCCCTCGGGGGTGGCCTAGGATGGGTGGTTTCTGTGGTGGTACAGTTGGTTAGAGGTGATGGGTCGTCGTCAGGATTCTGGCCATTGGTAAATCATGAAAAAATCAATCATTATTAATCAAACATTATATTCAGAGTCAAGCTACAACATTCATAGCGCTGTTACACAGTGCCCACGTAGCCTTTAGCTATTAGTGAGGAAAGCACCCAGAAGACTGCTGAAAGTGGCCAGACGCCACATGCATCTGGAGGAGTGCTGACGCCTACAGTCAATGCAGCAGCACATACACCAGTTATGCACGGAATGGCTGCCTGCAGCTATGTGTGTCAGTGGCACAGAATCCTACTGAAATTCCTGCAGCGGATTGCAATCTTCAGAAGGCACCTGAATGTCTACACCAGTGTAGGAGGTTGGAGGGGGGGGAGGGGTGGCCAGCATAGATGGTTTAGGTGGTTGTTGTACTGCTTGGTCTCGAACGGTCTGGAACGGCTGTCCTCCAAGACAGTAGTCTGCTGTGTCCAATGAGATGGACTTAGAGCCTACGGTCGAACCAATGAGGTGAAGGCCTGAACTCATGTTCATTTGAACCATACATCAATCGAATCAGAAAACTATTTTTTTTTTCAAGTTTCGGGAACACATTTGTCTAGGTAACATACACTCCTGGAAATTGAAATAAGAACACCGTGAATTCATTGTCCCAGGAAGGGGAAACTTTATTGACACATTCCTGGGGTCAGATACATCACATGATCACACTGACAGAACCACAGGCACATAGACACAGGCAACAGAGCATGCACAATGTCGGCACTAGTACAGTGTATATCCACCTTTCGCAGCAATGCAGGCTGCTATTGTCCCATGGAGACGATCGTAGAGATGCTGGATGTAGTCCTGTGGAACGGCTTGCCATGCCATTTCCACCTGGCGCCTCAGTTGGACCAGCGTTCGTGTTGGACGTGCAGACCGCGTGAGACGACGCTTCATCCAGTCCCAAACATGCTCAATGGGGGACAGGTCCGGAGATCTTGCTGGCCAGGGTAGTTGACTTACACCTTCTAGAGCACGTTGGGTGGCAAGGGATACATGCGGACGTGCATTGTCCTGTTGGAACAGCAAGTTCCCTTGCCGGTCTAGGAATGGTAGAACGATGGGTTCGATGACGGTTTGGATGTACCGTGCACTATTCAGTGTCCCCTCGACGATCACCAGTGGTGTACGGCCAGTGTAGGAGATCGCTCCCCACACCATGATGCCGGGTGTTGGCCCTGTGTGCCTCGGTCGTATGCAGTCCTGTTTGTGGCGCTCACCTGCACGGCGCCAAACACGCATACGACCATCATTGGCACCAAGGCAGAAGCGACTCTCATCGCTGAAGACGACACGTCTCCATTCGTCCCTCCATTCACGCCTGTCGCGACACCACTGGAGGCGGGCTGCACGATGTTGGGGCGTGAGCGGAAGACGGCCTAACGGTGTGCGGGACCGTAGCCCAGCTTCATGGAGACGGTTGCGAATGGTCCTCGCCGATACCCCAGGAGCAACAGTGTCCCTAATTTGCTGGGAAGTGGCGGTGCGGTCCCCTACGGCACTGCGTAGGATCCTACGGTCTTGGCGTGCATCCGTGCGTCGCTGCGGTCCGGTCCCAGGTCGACGGGCACGTGCACCTTCCGCCGACCACTGGCGACAACATCGATGTACTGTGGAGACCTCACGCCCCACGTGTTGAGCAATTCGGCGGTACGTCCACCCGGCCTTCCGCATGCCCACTATACGCCCTCGCTCAAAGTCCGTCAGCTGCACATACGGTTCACGTCCACGCTGTCGCGGCATGCTACCAGTGTTAAAGACTGCGATGGAGCTCCTAAGCCACGGCAAACTGGCTGACACTGACGGCGGCGGTGCACAAATGCTGCGCAGCTAGCGCCATTCGACGGCCAACACCGCGGTTCCTGGTGTGTCCGCTGTGCCGTGCGTGTGATAATTGCTTGTACAGCCCTCTCGCAGTGTCCGGAGCAAGTATGGTGGGTCTGACACACCGGTGTCAATGTGTTCTTTTTTCCATTTCCAGGAGTGTATTTTAATGATTAACATTGCAAGATTACAGTTGAATGCAAGCACGAGATAAACCATTGCATGCGTGAAGTCCTGGTACATTAATAACTGATGTGATCACCAGAATGCTGAATGCAAGCATGCAAACGTGACGATGACTCTAGAGTTGTCGTCCGATGTCGTCCCATATGTACCCGGTTGGAGACAGATCTGGCGATCGAACAGGCCAAGGCAGTATGTCGACACTCTGTAAACCGTATTGTGTTACAAGAGCGGCTTGTGGGCGAGCGTTATGCTGTTGGGAAACATTCCTTGCAAGGCTGTTCATGAAAGCAGCACAGCAGGTCGAATCTGAAATAAGTGACAGTTCAACACGAAAAGTAGTCTACTTCGCATATTTTCATACGCTTATGTCATATGGTATTATTTTTTGGGGTAATTCTTCTGATTCAAAAAGGGTATTTTTGGCTCAAAAACGGGCTGTTCGAGCTATATGTGGTGTAAGTTCGAGAACCTCTTGTCGACCCCTGTCTGGGAATTCTGACAGTATATATTTTCTTTAATGTCGTTTGTTGTTAGCAATAGTAGCTTACTCCCAAGAGTTAGCAGCTTTGACTCAGTTAATACTAGGCAGAAATCAAATTTGCATATGGAATGCACTTCCTTGACTCTTGCGCAGAAAGGAGTGCACTATTCTGCAGCGTTCATTTTCAATAAGCTACCACAAAAACTCAAAAATCTTAGCAGTAGCCCAAACGCTTTTAAGTCCAAACTGAAGAGTTTCCTCATGGCTCACTCCTTCTATTCTGTCGAGGAGCTCCTGGGAGAGCTGAAAAATTAAGCAAATTACAGTGTTACATTGTTGATTTTCTTTATTTAAACTTACGAATTGTCGCCTGAATATGTTTCTTGTATTTCATTTTATCTGTTTCTACTATCGTGTTATAATTTCATGTATTGACTCGTTCCATGACCATGGAGAGTTCTCCTTAATTTGGTCCCACGGAACAACAAATAAATAAATAAAATAAATCACCAGAGTGACATACAATTTTGCAGTCAGGGTAGTGGGATAGCCACGAGGGTGTTTCTGCTATCACATGAAATCGCTCCCCAGGCCATATCATCAGGTGTTGGTCTAGTGTGTTTGGCACACAGGTCCTCAACTGCCTTCCTGCTAACCACAAAAAAATGGCTCTGAGAACTATGGGAGTTAACACCTGAGGTCATCAGTCCCCTGGACTTAGAACTACTTAAACCTGACTAACCTAAGTACATCACACAAACCCATGACCGAGGCAGGATTCGAACGTGCGACCGTTGCAGAGTGCAGTTCCGGACTGAAGCGCCTATAACCACTCGGCCACACCGACCGCCTCCTAACCACATACGGCCATCATCGGCACAGAGGCAGAGCCAGCTTTCATCAGAAAACACAACAGACGTCCATCCCGCTCTCCAATGAGCTCTTGCCTAACACCTCGGATGTCGTAAATGATAGTGATTTGTGGTCAGTGGACGCACGGTACAAGGCGTCTGGCTCGGAAATGTTGTTGAAGCAGCCGATCTGTAACAGTACGTGTGTCATTGTGGTGCCCACTGCCGGACATATTACGACTGCAGATTCAGTACTATACGATACAGCTATATGCTGAACACTATGGTCTTCCCTCTCGGTAGTGCCACGTGGCCGTCAGAAGCCCAGTCTTCTTGCGACCGTACGTTCTCATGATCACCCCTGCCAGCAACCACGTACAGTGGCTACATTTCCGCCAAGTCTTTCTGTAATATCCCAGAAACAACACCAGTTTACTGTAGCTCTATTACACGACCTCATTCAAAGTCAATGAGGTGCTGATAATGTCTTCTTGGTGTCTTAAAGGCATTCTTGACTAACATCAACTCACCACGTCCGTTCGCAAAGGTGAGTAACATTTACGATCGTTACAGCGGGTATTTAAAGCAAACCTGATTTGCAACCTCACAGTGGCCCTGCTAGCACCACTACTATATGAATGGCGCAATATTTAAATAGTCATCATCTTTCACATTTCGTTATGTCTCAATTCTTCCTTTGTGTTGCGATTTCTTTCATATAAAGAAGTGCGGTAATACATTCAGTTTAGCTAGTTAGTTTCACGTTCCATGGATGATTTGCACGATAAATCGTAATGATGTGCAACGAGTAATTTCACATACACATTGTAAATTAATTTTTAAATATGGCTACATCATGAACATTCAGAAAGACTTCAGTATATACAGATGTGAGTTAGTAATTCCTAGTAATTACTACCCACCGCCTTTCACACATTACAGTAATAGGTATTCCTCTACAGAATGGAAGGAGTTGTCAAGGAGACACTCTTTTAGTTTGTTCTCAAATTTTATTTTGCTACTTGTCAAACATTTTATATCATAAAATAAGTTCTCACAGATTTTTGTTGCCGCATTTTGCCCCTCTTTTTGTGCTAGAAGCAGCCTTAACGTGGAGTAATGAATGTCGTTTTTCCTTCTGGAACTCTATATACGTACACCATTGTTCCTGTTGAGCTGCAGTGGATTATCTACAACATACTTCATGAGGGACTAAATATACTGTGAAACTGTAGTCAGACTGCCCAGCTCCTTAAACATATGTCTTCAGAATGATGTTGGGTGGGTGCTTCACATTATTTGCTCTTACAGCACGTTTTCGAGCAATAAAGACTTTCTGTCTTAAAGATGAGCTACCGCAGAACATTATTCCGTATGATATTGCTTGAAAATATGAAAAATATGTCAGATTACTGATTTGTCTCCTCCAAAGGTTTGTAATGATTCTGAGAGCAAGTGTACCTGAACAAAATAGTTTTATGAGTTCCGAAATGTGCTTTTTCCGGTTTGAATTCTCATCGATATGGGTCATAAGAATTTTGAAGCTTTCACTCTGTTTATTATCTGATCACCATGCGTTATACTTACCGTTGGTGTAGCTGCCCTAGACGTACAGAAGTGAATATGTCACGTCTTTTTAAAACTGATGGTGAGGCCAATCACAAAAAAAGAAAAAAATGGTTCAAATGGCTCTGAGCACTATGGGACTTAACTTCTTAGGTCATCAGTCCCGTAGAACTTAGAACTACTTAAACCTAACTAACCTAAGGACATCACACACATCCATGCCCGAGGCAGGATTCGAAACTGCGACCGTAGCGGTCTCGCGGTTCCAGACTGTAGCGGCTAGAACCGCTCGGCCACCCTGGCCGGCTCACAAAAGAACCAATGATACTTTTTAAGAACATTTTTTATTATTTCCTTTGTTTCTGTATGTATGCCTGGATTGATTACAATAATAGTGTCATCTGGAAAAAGATCTAATTCTGCATGATAAATATTAGACGGTAGATCGCTTACATATATCAGGAACAATATCATAGCATGGTTTCACGAGGCTATTCGGAAAGTAAGGTCCGATCGGTCACGAAATGGAAACCACTGGAAAATAGCTACACCTTCCATCTGCTTCTCTATATGGTCACCGCTCCGACTTGTATATTTGTCGTAGAGTTGTACCAACTTTTCAATACCCTCGTCATTGAAGGCAGCCGCCTGCGCTTTCCGCCAGTTCTGTACGCTGGTCTGCAGCTTTTGGTCAGTGCCAAAATGTTTCCTTCATAGCCAGCGGTTGATGTGAGCAGAGACGAAACTCAGGGTGAGCAAACTGTGGGCCGTATTATAGGTTATCAAACACTTCCAAATCGAAAACGCAGCAGGAGCATCTTCATTGCCCCTGCAGAGTGCGGCCGAGAACTGTCATCAAGAAGGGAAAGCATGACAGTTGTGTTATGTGGGCTGCGTGACATCAGGCGAAATCTCTCGACAAGCCCTCATACTTGGCGGGAGACACTATTTTCTAGGCATCTTTACGTGGTCATTGTGCTCTCAACTGAAAAGAGCGACGTGACGCGACCGATGAGAATACTGCAGACACTGCCCAACACATCTGTGCAGAACTTCATCGATTGTTCACTGTGATTTCCATATCGCGCCCGATCGGACCTTACTTTTCGAATAGGTCTCGTAAATGGGCTACACCATTAACATATTGTGACACATGCGTCGTCATTATTAAAGGTGTGAAACGATACGATATTTTACTAGCGGTTGTTATTGTAATAGAAGCCCAAAGCCTATATTTTATTATTTACTACAAAGTATTTTCTAGTCTGAATTAGCATTTCGTGACAACTGGTGGTGACCTATGCGGTGGAACCTAATACCAAATACATGTTGTTTAACCAGCGGCCGCGCGGGCTTAGCCGAGCGGTCTGGGGCGCTGCGGTCATGGTCTGTGCGGCTCGTTGCGGCGGAGGTTCGAGTCCTCCCTCGGGCATGGGTGTGTGTGTTTGTCCTTAGGATAATTTAGGTTAAGTAGTGTGTAAGCTTAGGGACTGATGACCTTAGCAGTTAAGTCCCATAAGATTTCACACACATTTGAACATTTTTTTTTTCAACCAGCAGGTTGTTTTGCTAAATATGACGTACATTTGGGGTAACTCTTCAAGTCAAACAAAAGTTTTCAGAGTCCAAAAGCGTGTAATACGTATTATTTGTGGAGTAAATTCACGAACGTCCTGTAGAAACCTTTTCAAAGAACTGGGTATACTAACTACTGCCTCTCAGTGTATTTACTCCTTAATGAAATTTGTCCTAAATAATATATCTCTTTTTCCAACAAACAGCTCAGTTCATACATACAATACCAGGAACAAAAACGATCTGCACAAGGACTTAAAAGCACGTACTTTAGTTCAAAAAGTTGTCCACTACTCAGGAACACTCACCTTCAATAATTTGCTAGGAAACATAAAAAATTTTGTTACAAATAAAGATCAGTTTAAAAGGAGACTGAAAGAGTTGCTAGTGGCCAACTCCTTCTACTCCATTGACGAATTTCTTAATAGAAACAACTGATGTATTGTGTATATATTCATACTATTCTACTCCACTGACGAATATTTTAATATAAACAAATTATGTATTGTATATATATTCATACTATTAGTATTGATATTTCAGCTTTTTATAAAAAAAAATATAAATAAATTGACATGTTCCACATCCACGAGGATCTCCTCAGCACGGATCTATGGAACGAAAAACTAATCTAATCTAGGTTTCGCAGGAGAGCTTCTGTAAAGTTTGGAAGGTAGGAGACGAGGTACTGGCAGAAGTAAAGCTGTGAGTACCGGGCGTGAGTCGTGCTTCGGTAGCTCAGATGGTAGAGCGCTTGCCCGCGAAAGGCAAAGGTCCCGAGTTCGAGTCTCGGTCGGGCACACAGTTTTAATCTGCCAGGAAGTTTCATATCTGCGCACACTCCGCTGCAGAGTGAAAATCTCATTCTGGAAACATCCCCCAGGCTGTGGCTAAGCCATGTCTCCGCAATATCCTTTCTTTCAGGAGTGCTAGTTCTGCAAGGTTTCGCAGGAGAGCTTCTGTAAAGTTTGGTAGGTAGGCGACGAGGTACTGGCAGAAGTAAAGCTGTGAGTACCGGGCGTGAGTCGTGCTTCGGTAGCTCAGATGGTAGAGCGCTTGCCCGCGAAAGGCAAAGGTCCCGAGTTCGAGTCTCGGTCGGGCACACAGTTTTAATCTGCCAGGAAGTTTCATATCTGCGCACACTCCGCTGCAGAGTGAAAATCTCATTCTGGAAACATCCCCCAGGCTGTGGCTAAGCCATGTCTCCGCAATATCCTTTCTTTCAGGAGTGCTAGTTCTGCAAGGTTTCGCAGGAGAGCTTCTGTAAAGTTTGGTAGGTAGGCGACGAGGTACTGACAGAAGTAAAGCTGTGAGTACCGGGCGTGAGTCGTGCTTCGGTAGCTCAGATGGTAGAGCGCTTGCCCGCGAAAGGCAAAGGTCCCGAGTTCGAGTCTCGGTCGGGCACACAGTTTTAATCTGCCAGGAAGTTTCATATCAGCGCACACTCCGCTGCAGAGTGAAAATCTCATTCTGGTAATCTAATCTAAACGATACTACTAGTGCGGTGATTCGCCCCCTGAGACAATGTTCTCGTTACAGGTGCGTTTCATTAAGAACGTAATATGACTCGGGATTCGACAGCAAATGTCAGCTGAGTGCCTGCTGGTCCCTTTTAAGTGATGAATCCACTGTCCTTCAGAAACTGGTGTGGGCTTTGCTTTGAGTACAGATTATCACCGTTAGAAGTGGGCGCGGAAAGCTGCTTCTCTTGAGAATCTCGGAAAGAAAGATATCCTTGGCTTGGGGTAGCCAAGGCGAACATGTGGTCCGTTATTCTTTTGTCATGCTCACGTGATGGCGGCAGTGGCGCCCGGCGTCTCGAGTCCAGTATGCAAATCACATCTGCTCACGGTCGCTTCCCCACTGCACTGTGTGCCGTATGTATTGCGAAACTACCACGGAGTCGGACGCCAGTACGGAACCTGTCGTCTTCGATCGTTACTGGTTCGTGACCTCGCCTTTTGTGTTATTCGCGTTTTGCTTTCTCAGACAACTGTTGACTGGCTTGTGGTAACTGGCGAGCTCTTCGGCTCAAGCATTTTTCGAATAATAAAGTAATGTGGACTAGCAGGGTTGAAATATCGCCACTGTCGTTTAACATTGACAAAGTAGTTAGCGACAGAAGAATGAAAATTACACAAGCTAAAATAAAAGAAAAGATAATAATAAAGAACCATGCGACAAAATAAGGAAGACCTAAAATAAAAATCTAGTGTCTAGGATTGATGAGACCAACCAAGACGTAGACCGAAATGCTTATAGAAAACACAGGAAAGATAGATTTACAGATTTTTCAAAAATCATGTAGCACACCGTCTGCTGTTATGAAAATTTTTATCTTTAAAATTTTACAAAATCATTAAGCAGGGGCAAGAAGTTTTTCATTTGCAGTGTGTGTGTGGATACATGCAAGACGCTCCATCTTAATCTATATTTACATCTATATTTACATCTACATCTACATGACGACTCTCCAATTCACAACGAAGTTAACCTATTTCTCTACCGTTCTACTCTCGAACAACGCTTGGGGAAAACGAACATTTACATCTTTCCGTACGATCTCTGATTTTTCTTACTTTATTACGACGATCATTTCTCCCCATGCAGGTAGTGCCAACAAAATATTTTCGTACTTGGATGAGAAATTTGCTGATTAAACTACCGGCTGCAACGAAAACAGCTTTTGTTGTAATGACTGCCACTCCTACTCGCGTATCGTATCGTGACACTCTCCCCTCTATTTTGCGATAACACAAAACGAGCTGCCCTTCTTTATCTCATAATAGCATATCTACAGTCACATCATACCCCCGGTGTGGTGTTTTCTCTCTGAGATATCATACTTTTTGGTTATTTGTGCGGTTTTGTAGTGAATAATTTATGCAGTTTTACAGTGATGCTTCTCGAGTCTGGTACATAATGCTATACGACTGTATGATGAAATAGATTGTGGACTCATTAACTTTTGGGAACATAAGTTTGAGATCTACAGAAATGCAGGAACACGTGAGATAATACCGACCCTAAGGCTTATCTTAAAAGACAAACTGATGAAGGGCAATCCTAAGTTTATTGTGTTTGTTGTTAGTCTGTAGGAGAGTAGGCTTCTGACAATGTTAATAGTTTGTAGATAGTTTGTAGGGGAGTAGGCTTTTCAAAGTGTTAACGAGAATACACTCCTCGGTATTCTGCAGGTATCAAGGACAAGATTCATAGAGAGGAAGGTTAATTACATTTGTACAGAAGTGGCTTCGTTATAAAAGTTAAGCACATGAGAGAAAAGCAGTAGTTGAGAAGCTAGTGGAACAGCTATGTAGCCTGCACCCTATTTCATGCAGTCTGTACGTTCAGTAAGTAGTAAAGAAAACCAATGAGAAATTCTGAAAGGAAATTGAACTTCAAACGGAGGAAATAAAATCTTTGGGGTTTGCCAGTGACACTGTTCTTCTGTATGAGACAGCAAAGAACTTGGAAGATCAGCTGCCGGCCACTGGTGGCCGAGCGGTTCTAGGCGCTTCAGTCTGGAACCGCGCGACCGCTACGGTCGCAGGTTCGAATCCTGCCTCGGGCATGAATATGTGTGATGACCTTAGGTTAGTTAGGTTTAAGTAGTTCTAAGTCGTAGGGGACTGATGACCTGAGGTGTCAAGTCCCACAGTGCTCAGAGCTATTTGAACCATTTTTGAAGATCAGCTGAATGTATTGTATTGTGTCTTGTGAAAAGGTTATCAACTTAGCAACATCATAAATAAAACACCATTAATGGAATGTACTCGAATGAAATCAGCTAATGCTAAGGAAATTAGATTAATAAATCAAACGTTGCAAGTAGTAGATGAGTTTAGCTATTCGGGTGTCAAATTAACTGTCGATGCTGATGGCAGAGATGTGAACAACAAGCTGTTCACACAAGAAGAGAATAGAAGCTTTAGAAATACGGTATTACAGAACAATGCTGAAGGTCAGATCGGTTAACTGAATAACGAATGATAAAGTACTGAAACGAAATGCGCAAAAATCGGTAAATAGGATACATCTTGAGGCATCGATGAAACTCCAATCTGTTAGTGGGAGAACACAAGGGGGGAAGCAAAAACTGTAGTGGAAGACCTAGGTCAGAATATGTAAGTAGATACAGATGAATACAGGTTGTGGTAGTTATAAGAAGGTGACGTGGCTTGCACTGGATAGACTGTTGTGGACAGCTGTATACATCCAGTCTTTGGCATGAGGCTCACAACATTACTCCCATTTGACAGGCACGTTACGTTATGATAAATGTAATTGTCACAATGTTAATGTCAGTTCAAAACGTATTATTATTGTTATCGTTATTATTATAATTTCAATATGTAACTAACATATCATGTAGAAATCTTATGAGTGACGTCTCTGGAATGAGCCTCAGCAATTTCTTTATTCGGTCACTCAGTTTTTCTTGTTAGAGTTGCAATGAAACGAATATAATTTTTCTCTAAACTTCACCTGTTACCTTCGCTGCTCATTACTCTTTTTCCGTACCTAACATACAAATGCATCCCGAGATGTAAGTAGGATCAGTATTCGACATTTTTTTTTCGAAGGTGGCTCTTTTTTAAACGCAGCCGTGTGTCTTTTTACTAGCACGTGAGCGGGACAGATAATATTGCAGAAACGAAGCGAAATGAGGTCAGGCAACGTGCTGCCATCGGCCGAGAAACGTGATCTTCCGTGAATGGTTTGTAATTTCGCACTTCGCCAAAGAGGCCGCCGGTATCAAAGTGGAGGGGACCACTGCAAGTCACGCGAACCCCAGAACCGGCGGTTTTCATAGAAGCTGCGATCGCAGGTACAGGGCCTGCCATTGTTCGTACATGTTGGATGGCTTCACGCCAGAGCTCCCCTTCCGCTTAACTCACATTGGAAAAGAATGAAGCAAAGGTGGACAAAGAGATGATATTAATGCAATGTAGGTCTACTATTGTTAGGGTACTGACTTGGAAGGAACGACACTTCTTACCTTTATCAATGAGTTTATATACTGAAGCGCCAAAGAAACTGGTACAGGCAAGCGTATTCAAATACAAACGTATATAAACCGGCAGAATTCTGTACTGCGGTCAGCAACGCCTATATAAGACAAGTGTCTGCCGCAGTTGTTAGATCGGTTACTGCTGCTACAATGACAGGTTATCAACATTTAACTGAGTCTAAACGTGGTGTTATAGTCGGCGCAAGAGAATGGGACACAACATCTCCGAGACCGCGACGAGGCGGGGATTTTTCCGTACGACCATTTCACGAGTGTACCGTGAATATCAGGAATACGGCAAATCATCAAATCCTTGACGTTGCTGCTGCCAGAAAAAGATCCTACAAGAACGGGACCAACGACGACTGAAGAGAATCGTTCAACGTGACAGAAGTGCAAAACCTCCGTAAATTTCTGCAGATTTCAATGCAGGACCATCAACAAATGTCAGCTTGCGAATCATTCAACGAAACATAATCGATATAGGTTTTCGGTATCGATGGATCACTCGTGTACCCTTGATGACTGCGCGACACTAAGCTTAACGCCTCACCTGGTCCCTCAACACCAAAATTGTGATGTCGATAACTGGAAACATGTTGCCTGGTCGCACGAGTCTCGTTTGAAATTGCATCGGGCGGGTGGACATGTACGGGTATGGAGACAACCTCATGAATCCATGGACCGTGCATGTCAGCAGGGGACTGTTCAAGTGGGTGGAGGCGATGTAATGGTGTGGGGCGTGTGAAGTTCAAGTGATATGGGACACCCCATACGTCTAGATACGAGACTGACAGGTGACACGTTCTTAAGCATCCTGTCTGTTCACCTGTATCCAACCATGTCCATTGTATATTCCGAAGGACTTGGGCAATTCCAGTAGGACAATGCGACACCCCACACGTCCGGAATTACTATAGAGTGGCTCCAGGAACACTCTTCTGAGTTTAAATACTTCCGCTGGCTACCAAATTCTCACATTATTGAGCATAACCGGGATGCCTTGCAACGTGCTGTTTAGAAGAGATCTCCACCCTCTCTTACTGTTACGGATTTATGGACAGCCCTGCCAGGATCCATGGTGTCAGTTCCCTCGAGCACTACTTTAGATATAAGTCGGCAACAACTTTCTTCTAGTAGGCATCCAAGGAAGATGGCCAGCTGATGACCTAACGATGAATAGTGAAATTTACCGCATTTTAAAGGTAAACCGGCTGTTCGACTTCAAACCAGAACCTCGGAATTTTAGGAACATCCTTCGCAGCTCACGAAAGCATAATCCGGAAAGTGGTTGATCCTGAATCCTTCGGTGAAAGACTCTCTGTTTTAAAAGCTAAATGCAATAATAAATACTACGTAATACTCGCCTCCCATACACCCACGAATGAGGACAAGAAGAACAACCGAGACAAAGCAGAAAACTTCTAGGAAGATACGAAAAACAGATTATCGAAAGCTTAAAACAACAGCATAATAATCATGATGGGGGATTTCAGTGCTTAGTTGAGGAAGGAGGAATCATTACTGTTATAGGAAACTATCCAGCTCACAAGAGAAATAATAAAAATGTCCCAAGATTAATAGATACATGAAAGTTCTTCAGTCTTAAAGTCATGCCAACACGCTTCAGAAAAATATCACCAACCGCCAGCTTGGGCCAGTCCATAATTGATCGTGTCACCATCTCCAGATACAATTTTCGAGAAATCAAGAACATTAGAGGTGTCAAGAGACTGACACAACTCCAGTGATATCATTACCCAGAAGAGGTCCACATAAGATTTATTCCTAAACACAAAGTCATGAAATAAACCATTACGACTAAGAGAATTAATAACAAAACTTTGAAGGAGAAGAAATGTGATTTTCAAAAGACGCTGAAGGAAGTGAATATTGATGCCAACAACTTTACGGAAACGATTAAACGTACTGCACTTCCAATATCTTCTGAGAACAAGCAAAGAAAGTTCGGAAGTGGAATAATAAGTGTGAAGAAGCACATACACAAAAAAGTAATCTCGTAACAACTGGTATAGCAGGAAAACAAACAGTAATAAAAAAAATCTGTTTCAGACGAAGGAAGCAGATAAAATTATTTGTACACAAAAAATGCTCTGAGAATATGTAGCTTGAAACTATAGAAGAACACGTTAAAAAATATAATACAGGAGACTATTATGACATTCAAGAATTGTGTGTCTGGGTGCATTCCGCAATCGCTACGGTTCAGAAAAGGAGATGGCAAACTTACTTAACCATGAAGGAAACTTTAAGTTACTGGCCACATGTTTTGAAAAGCTATTGAACCGAGAAAACCCAACTAAACAATAGGATTTCCACGAAAATTCAAAACCATCAATTTAAAAGGACATCCAACAATAAAACAGAACAAAGCCCCAGATGAAGATGGCTTCAGAGCAGAAATTCTAAAAGCTAGTGGAGATCTAGGTGACGCAATCATTAAAGAAAAATTAGATAAAGTTTGGGGCACTGGAACAGTTCCAGAAAACTGGAAGATTCCATTAATTCACCCACTTCATAAAAAAGGGGAAAACAGATGAATAACCTGCGCCAATTTTCATTACTACCCTTAGGATACAAAGTCTTATCGAAAGCTGTCATAGACATTTTAAATCCTCAATTAAATAAACAATTTGGAGAAAATGAAGCTGGCTTGAGGAGTAACAGATCCTCTCCAGATCAAATTCTATACCTTAAACAAATAATTTGGTATACAAAAAGATTAAATAAAATTTAAAAAATGTAGTGGTGATATTTGCTCATTTAAAAAAGGCGTATGATTCAATAGACAGACATTCTCCCCTTAAAACCCTGAAGGAATTTGCAGTACATAGGAAGACTCTCGAAATACGTAAACAAAGTCTTACAGACACAGTACCTTAAGTTAAGTTCCCTGATACAACTTCTAATCCGTTTGGAATTGTATCAGGCGTCACACAAGGAGACAATTTGACAGGAAACTGTGAACAGAAAAAGTTATAAGAAGAAGGAAATAGAAAAAGAAAAAGAAGAAGTTAGTAACTACATGAAACTGGATAGAACGAAAGAAGTAATAAATTGTTTAGTCTTTGCAGACGATCTAGTAATAATAGTCAGAACGTCAGAGAATGCAAAGAAAAGATTAGATCTTCTGAAAGAAATCGCTGAGAAGGCAGGTCTGTAAAAGTCGTTTGAAAAGACAGATTAGAAGACCAATTAAAGAAGTCACGAATTTTAAAAATCAGGTGTGGCAACATCATGAAAACAGGAAGCTTTAAATATCTGGTAGAAAATATAAACTTAACAAGTGAGAAAGAGCAGTAAAAATCATAACAGAAAAATCAAAAGAACATACATGAGAGTGAAAAATCTGTACTATAAAAAAAGCTTGTCCAAAGATATTAAATTAAGGAGTTATAACTCAACGGTAAAACCAGGAGCCCTCTACGGATTGGAAACACTGCTTTTATCTGGACGCAAAATGATATTACAAGATTTGAAAAAGATACGAAGAACAACCCTGCGAAAAATTTTAGGCCCAATCAAGAACAAACGCGGCAACAAAGTTTTGGGATCTAATAAAGAAATATACTCACCCCATCCTAAAATAACAGATGAGATCAAGAACTTCATGAACATCTAGAGAGAGTGAAGGAAGACAGATTGACAAAGAAGATCCAAACATTCTTCCAAAACAGGAGAGCAGACAATGAAAATGGGTGGAAACTGGGATGTAACTGCTCAACACACCTCGTATTTTTTTTCTTTTTGCGAAGTTTTCAAGATTTTCTGTTATCTCGCAAACAGTCGTCTCCTTAGTAAATGCCTATATTTGCAGTTATTTGTTGGTATTAAACAACTGAAGTCAAAAGAGCTGGGAGAGCTGGATTAAAGGAGGCAAGATAAAAAAGCAGTTAGAAGAAATACAGATTGAACACGAAGATAAAGCAAACAGTAAAACTAGTGCCAAATGATCAAGTGAGAGGAAGCGAACTCATTTCGAAAAAATGAAAGAATTTTGGAGGAGGACGAAGAAAAGATAAATAAATATAGTGGTCCTTACTTGACCTGTAACGAAATAAAAAAAAAAGGAAAAGAGTATTTACATAGTCTAACCCATCTAACGCACATATTTTGTTTTCATTGTTCATAATCAAAACTTAAGTTGGTCGTGTTAAAATGCAATGGGGTAGCCTAGTATGCAGTAACATACAAGTAGAGTAAAACAATGGCCGGCATTCATTAGGGTATAAACAACATTATACAATAAAATATATTACTACATGACCAGTTGGTGAAATGAACCGCAGGCTACCAAGTGTTTCCTGTACAGCTTTGGTTGCTTGGTTTGGGAGAGGGGACCAAACAGCGAGGTCATCGGTCCTATCGGATATGGGTAGGATGGGGAAGGAAGTCCGCCGTGCCCTTTAATGGAACCATCCAGGCATTTTCCTGAAGCGATTTACAGAAATCAGTCAGGTTGGCCGGACACGGGTTTAAACCGTCGTCCTGACGAATGCGAGTCCAGTGTGTTGACATAACATAATACTTGCCAAGTGTAACAGTATACTGAACTAAGTACAGCCACACCTAACAGCCAACTGGTCAGAGATAAACTCGAGTAACAAGATAGCACTACTCTACTATGCAAACTCTGTATATATATTCCACAAGCCATTGTACGGTGCGTGACGGAGATTACCCTGTACAACAACTAGTCGCTTCCTTTCCTGTTACACTCGCAGATTGAGAGAAGGAAAACCGACTGTCTATATGCCTCCACATGGTCTCTAATTTCTCGTATCTTGTCTTCGTGATCCCTACGTGAAATGTATGTTGGCGGCAGTAGGTTCAGCTTCAAATGCTGGTTCTCTAAACTTTCTCAATAGTGTTCTTCGAAATGAATGTTTTGTTCCCTACAGAGATTCCCACTTGAGCTCCCGAAGCATATTCGTAACACTTGCATGCTGATCGGACCTAGCGGTAACAAATCTAGCAGCTCGGCTCTGAATTGCTTCGATGTCTTCTTTCAATCCGACCTGATACGGATCCCAAACACTCGAACAATACTCAAAAATAGGCCGCACTAGCGTGCTATATGCGGTCTCCTTTACAGATGAACTACACTTTTCTAAAATTCTCCCAATAAATCTAAGTCGACCAGTTCGCCTTCCCTAACACAATTCTCGCATACTCGTTCCATTTCATAACACTACACGACGTTACACACAGATATTTAAAGGAATTGACAGTGTCAAGCAGGATACTATTAATGCTGTATCTGAACATTAAGAATTGTTTTCTCCTACTCATCCCCATTAACTTACATTTTTCTACATTAAGAGCCAGCTTTTATTCATCACAACAACTAGAAATTTTGTTTAGTCGTCCTGCATCAATCCACAGTTACTTATCTTCCACATCTTCCTGTACACCACAGCATCATCAGCGAATATCCGCAAATTGCTGCCCCTCCTGTTTCCCAGATCATTTATGTATATAGAAAATAGCAACTGTCCTATCACACTTTCCTGGGGCTCTCCTGATGTTACCCCTGTCTGCAGTGAACACTCGCCGTCGAGGACAACGTATTGGGTTTTGTTACTTAAGAAGTCTTCGAGCCAGTCACATATCTTGGGCCTATTCTTTATGACGTACCTTCGTTAAAAGTCTGAAGTGGGGTACCGCCTCGAATGCTTTTCGGAAATCTATAAATATGGAATCTACCTGTTGCGCTTCATCTATAGTTGACAATATATAATGTGAGAAAAGAGCAAGCTGGGTTTCGCATGAAAGATGCTTTCTAAAGCTGTGCTGATTCGCTGGTCATGAGCTTTTCTGTCTCTAGGAAATTTATTGTATTCGAACACAGATAGGCATAGAATTCTACAGTAAACCGATGTTAAGGATATTGGCCTGTAATTTTGCGTGTCTGTACTTTTACCCTTCTTATATACATGTGTCACCTGCGGTTTTTTCCAGTCGCTTGGCGCTTTGTGTGGGTCTAGAGATTCGCGATAAACGCAAACTAAGTAAGGGGTCTATGACTTAAAGTACTCTTTGTAAAACCAAATTGGGATTCCAACTGGACGTGGTGACTTATTTGTTTTCCACTCTTTCTCTTGTTTCTGTACTTCAGGGATGCTTATTACCTTGTCATCTATACGGAACTCAGCGCAATGGTCAAACGACGGTATGTTTGTACGATTCTCCTGCGCGATCGATTTCTTAAAAGTGGAATTTAATATTTTGACCTTCCTATTGCTAACGAGTGACTGGATGGAAGCCGTAGATCTACATAGAGATTTTACTTAGGACCAGGATTTTTGATCTTTTTTCTGTATCGTACAAATAACATTAGATGTAAGGAATGGAAAGAAGGATTAGTATTGCTTTATTCTGTGTGTAGGGTTCGTTGAGGGGTTGAGGGGGTGGGGGTTATCTGAATTGGTCTTAGTACAGAAGAAACTGATGGCGTTGTAATTACAAGCTGTTATGATAGAGATGAAATGTGATAACATTCTTGTGATAATTTTATTTTACGTAATATACTGTAACAAACAAGGCAACTTCACGTACAGTTTCCATCACGTAATATACTGTAACAAACAAGGCAACTCCATGTACAGTTTCCATCTTCTTCCTTAGAAGAGGCAACAATGAAGCAATATCCAGATGAAATGATAAACTAGAATAATTAAATGCGACACTTTTCCTAAATATTATTTTTGTACATGCTACAGCAGACAGAAGTGTACATTAGATCTAATATTTTCTTCATTAACAATAGCAACCTTGACAGAAGCTCTGGATGAAATTGAAAAGATGGGGCTTATGCTCTTACACACAACCAAGCACAAAAATTCATTGTTCCATATACAATCCATTCGCCTATCATCTGTTGCTCACCTCTTCTTTCTTTACGGAACTGACGTCATGTCTCAGGAAACTGTAATCTCACTGGGTATCATAAACGGGAACTATCGCCTGGATCACAACATTTTAGTAACGATGACCTGTTTCGATGCGACTAATTGAGCATCTTCAGATTTAGCTGCAGTTTATCAGCAGTGGTATGAAAGTAACGTAAGACAACATGACTAAGAAACAACGATCCGTACCGAACCGTATGTTTAATTTCTTGTTTCTCTCTCCCTCCCTCATTGTTCGATGATAAACACTCATTTTTGGAACTTTTTCGAAGTAAAAGTCCATCTGTTACGAATCAAAACGCCTAGTACACCATTATACTTAATTTTCCGTTTTAGACACACCGGAAGCTAAATTTTGATTCTTTTTTTTTTAGTTTTCAAAAGCTCCTATGCCATTTCTACTCTTCTGAATCTCATGAAATTTGTGCTGTGATTTCATTGGAAATTTCTAATATAATCTTTTATTTTATTCTTATTATTATTACACACATTATAGGCCTTTATCAGACCACGGGAAGCATTTATGACTACTTGTTCTTCCTGTTCTTGCAGCACTCTTTCATTCGTTCTGTAATGGCCCTCTTTCTTTCTTCGGTTCACTTTGGTGTTTGGGCTTTAGGTGCTCCCTTCTCTGACATTACTTCCACTTGTGTATTTTGTGTCTATAGACGCTTTAGTCTGTGATGTCCGCTGAATCTACCTGTGCTTTTTCCAGATCAATTTTGACTTGAGCCGTTCAACGTGTAGTGGTTTTTTAGCCTCTGTATGTATCTGAGTATTATGTTGGTGAATCTGGTCCAAGTCTGCTGATGTGGCCGTAAACTTGTAGTCCCCTTTTTCTGATGTCCGCTGCGAGATTTGACAGCTTCTCTGCAGTGACTCTGGAGTGAAGCCTGTATCCTTCATCTGTTAGTTTTGATCCAATAATTTTCCTGACAATTTTTCTATCCTCTTTAAGGATCTTCTCTAGGTCGCCCTTGATATGTAGCGTCAGTGTCTCGCAGGATTATAGCACCTCAGGTTTGGTTACAGTATTATAGTGACGAATTTTGATGGCGATGGAGAGACATTTTTTGTTGTAGATTCCCTGTGTTTTGTATAAGCCTCTCTTCATCTTCAGTAACCTGGTGTTCTGCGTGATTTTCTCCTTGCCTGTAGGTTCGCGCACTTCCCCTAGGTATTGAAAATGTGTTACTCCGTTGATCTTGCCATAATTTGTGTTTACGTTCAGTATGTTAAATTTCGTACAGTAGAACTCTGTTTTTTGGAAGGAAATCTGTAGCCCTACTTTTTGTGCGCACTCTTTGAATACTTCTACCTGCCTGATTGGTGTGGTTTCGTTGTCTGCAAGTAGTGCCAGATCGTCCGCGAATGCTAAACAGCCAACTTCCAGTTCATCCTTGGGTCGTCCTATTCGTAGTGGCTTCCAGTATCCTAGTAATTTCAGCTCTTTCTACCATTCCTTAATGACTTTGTCCAACACTAGGCTGAAGAGGAGTGGTGAGAGACCATCACCTTGACGCACGGCTGTCCTGATCTCAAAGGATTCAGAAATTTCCCTCCTATATTTTACTTTTGATGTCGTGTTTATCAGTGTCTGTTTGATCGGTCACAGTGTCTTGATGTCCAAACTTCGTTCGTTTAGAATGCTGAACAATGACTGGCGGTCAGTGGAGTCATAGGCTTTCTTCAAGTCAAAGGAAGTGCATATGACTGACGTATTTCTGAGGGCTTTGATTTTCAGCGTAGTCTTTAAATTGAAGTTTTTTTCTGCGCAAGAGCGACCAGCTTTTATTTTAGTTTTATTAAAAGTTATGTTAACGAATATTTCATTTCGAGAACTAATCAGCAAAACGAAATAGATATATTCCACCAAAAGGTACTGTTTCTTCATTTTTCCGATTAAGGACCTTCAAAGAAAATTTTGTGCTGCTGAGAATAGTTTTGGTGATACACCTCTCCTTGCCATCTCTTTGCCAGTTCTATATTTTTCAGTCCCTCGTACGTCCGGGAGGCTTGCTTGGTTCTACAATACATATAACCATACCGTAAGTGCTACAACAACGGAAGGGTATCTGTGGAGGGACCTGACGAACATTTGGTTCCTGGAAAAGGCAGCAGCCATTTCTGTACTTGCAGAGGTAATGCTGGGTTATTGATTTATCCTTCTAACTTCATTCAAAATGGCACTACTTATGTTGGTACTACGGACAACTGAAAGCAAGGGAGATCTACATCTTCGACATTTTTTTCTCCGAGGGCATTCACCTCTACTGAATACTTAATGATGATGGCATTCTCTTGGGTAAAATATTTCGAAGGTAAACGGATCGGAGCGTGGAATGCCAAATCCCTTAATCGGGCAGGTAGGTTGAAAAATTTTAAAATGGAAATGGATAGGTTAAAGTTAGATATAGTGGGAATTAGTGAAGTTCGGTGGCAGGAGGAACAAGACTTCTGGTCAGGTGAATACAGGGTTATAAATACAAAATCAAATAGGGGTAATGCAGGAGTAGGTTTAATAATGAATAAAAACAAAGGAGTGCGGGTAAGCTACTACAAACAGCATAGTGAACGTATTATAGTGGCCAAGGCAGACACGAAGCCCATGCCTGCTACAGTAGTACAAGTTTATATGCCAACTAGCTCTGCAGATGACGAAGATATTGAAGAAATGTAAGATGAGATAAAAGAAATTATTCAGGTAGTGAAGGGAGACGAAAATTTAATAGTCATGGGTGACTGTAATTCGACAGTAGGAAAATGGAGAGAAGGAAACATAGTAGGTGAATATGGATTGGGACTAAGACATGAAAGAGGAAGCCGTCTGTTAGAGTTTTGCACAGAGCATAACTTAATCATAGCTAACACTTGGTTCAAGAATCATAAAAGAAGGTTGTATACATGGAAGAATCCTGGAGATCTAAAAGGTATCAGATAGATTGTATAATGGTAAGACAGAGATTTAGGAACCAGGTTTTAAACTGTAGGACATTTCCAGGGGCAGAAGTGGACTCTGACCACAATCTATTAGTTATGAACTGTAGATTAAAACTGAAGAAATTGCAAAAAGGTGGGAATTTAAGGAGATGGGACCTGGATAAACTAACTAAACCAGAGGTTGTGCAGAGTTTCAGGGAGAGCATAAGGGAACAATTGACAGGAATGGGGGAAAGAAATACAGTAGAAGACGAATGGGTAGCTCTGAGGGATGAAGTAGTCAAGGCAGCAGACGATCAAGTAGGTAAAAAGACGAGGGCTAGTAGAAATCCTTGGGTAACAGAAGAAATATTGAATTTAATTGATGAAAGGAGTAAATATAAAAATGCAGTAAATGAAGCAAGCAAAAAGGAATACAAACGTCTCAAAAATGAGATCGAAGGAAGTGCAAAATGGTTAAGCAGGCATGGCTAGAGGACAAATGTAAGGATGTGGAGGCTTATCTCATGAGGGGTAAGATAGATACAGCCTACAGGAACATTAAAGAGAGCCAGATCGTCCGCGAATGCTAAATCCTCTGCTGCCTTCACTACTTCATCCCTCAGAGCTACCCATTCGTCTTCTACTGTATTTCTTCCCCCCATTCCTGTCAGTTGTTCCCTTATGCTCTCCCTGAAACTCTGCACAACCTCTGGTTTAGTTAGTTTATCCAGGTCCCATCTCCTTAAATTCCCACCTTTTTGCAATTTCTTCAGTTTTAATCTACAGTTTATAACCAATAGATTGTGGTCAGAGTCCACATCTGCCCCCGGAAATGTCCTAAAATTTAAAACCTGGTTCCTAAATCTCCGTCTTACCATTATACAATCTATCTGATACCTTTTAGTATCTCCAGGATTCTTCCATGTATACAACCTTCTTTTATGATTCTTGAACCAAGTGTTAGCTATGATTAAGTTATGCTCTGTGCAAAACTCTAACAGACGGCTTCCTCTTTCATGTCTTAGTCCCAATCCATATTCACCTACTATGTTTCCTTCTCTCCATTTTCCTACTGTCGAATTCCAGTCACCCATGACTATTAAATTTTCGTCTCCCTTCACTACCTGAATAATTTCTTTTATCTCATCATACATTTCTTGGAGAAAAGAGAGCCACTTGTGTGAATATCAAGAGCTCAGATGGAAATCCGGTTCTAAGCAAAGAGGGAAAAGCAGAAAGGTGGAAGGAGTATATAGAGGGTCTATACAAGGGCGATGTACTTGAGGACAATATTATGGAAATGGAAGAGGATGTAGATGAAGATGAAATGGGAGATACGATACTGCGTGAAGAGTTTGACAGAGCACTGAAAGACCTGAGTCGAAACAAGGCCCCGGGAGTAGACAACATTCCATTAGAACTACTGACGGCCTTGGGAGAGCCAGTCCTGACAAAACTCTACCATCTGGTGAACAAGATGTACGAGACAGGCGAAATACCCTCAGATTTCAAGAAGAATATAATAATTCCAATCCCAAAGAAAGCAGGTGTTGACAGATGTGAAAATTGCCGAACTATCAGTTTAATAAGTCACAGCTGCAAAATACTAACACGAATTATTTACAGACGAATGGAAAAACTGATAGATGCTGACCTCGGGGAAGATCAGTTTGGACTCCGTAGAAATGTTGGAACACGTGAGGCAATACTGATCTTACGGCTTATCTTAGAAGAAAGATTAAGGAAAGGCAAACCTACGTTTCTAGCATTTGTGGACTTAGAGAAAGCTTTTGACAATGTTGACTGGAATACTCTCTTTCAAATTCTAAAGGTGGCAGGTGTAAAATACAGGGAGCGAAAGGCTATTTACAATTTGTACAAAAACCAGATGGCAGTTATAAGAGTCGAGCGGCATGAAAGGGAAGCAGTGGTTGGGAAGGGAGTGAGACAGGGTTGTAGCCTCTCCCCGATGTTATTCAATCTGTATATTGAGCAAGCAGTAAAGGAAACAAAAGAAAAATTCGAAGTAGGTATTAAAATCCAGGGAGAAGAAATAAAAACGTTGAGGTTCGCCGATGACATTGTAATTCCATCAGAGACAGCAAAGGACTTGGAAGAGCAGTTGAATGGAATGGACAGTGTCTTGAAATGAGGATATAAGATGAAGATAAAAAAAAGCAAAACAAGGCTAATGGAATGTAGTCGAATTAAGTCGGGTGATGCTGAGGGAATTAGATTAGGAAATGAGATACTTAAAGTAGTAAAGGAGTTTTGCTATTTGGGGAGCAAAATAACTGATGATGGTCGAAGTAGAGAGGATATAAAATGTAGACTGGAAATGGCAAGGAAAGCGTTTCTGAAGAAGAGCAATTTGTTAACATCGAATATAGATTTAAGTGTCAGGAATTCGTTACTGAAAGTATTTGTATGGAGTGTAGCCATGTATGGAAGTGAAACATGGCGAATAAATAGTTTGGACAAGTAGAGAATAGAAGCTTTCGAAATGTGGTGCTACAGAAGAATGTTGAAGATTAGGTGGTTAGATCACGTAACTAATGAGGAGGTATTGGCTCTGAGCACTATGGAACTTAACATCAATGGTCATCAGTCCCCTAGAACTTACAACTACTTAAACCTAACTAACCTAAGGACAACACACAACACCCAGTCATCACGAGGCTGAGAAAATCCCTGACTCCGCCGGGAATCGAACCCGGGAACCCGGGCGCGGGAAGCGAAGACGCTACCGCACGACCACGAGCTGCGGACGAGGAGGTATTGAATAGGATTGGGGAGAAGAGAAGTTTGTGGCACAACTTGACTAGAAGAAGGCATCGGCTGGTAGGACATGTCCTGAGGCATCAAGGGATCACAAATTTAGCATTGGAGGGCAGCGCGGAGGGTAAAAATCGTAGAGGGAGACCAAGAGATGAATACACTAAGCAGATTCAGAAGGATGTAGGTTGCAGTGGATACTGGGAGACGAAGGAGCTTGCACAGGAGAGATTAGCATGGAGAGCTGCATTACACCAGTCTCAGGACTGAAGACCACAACAACAAAGAAGTCCCCCATTCGGATGTCGGCACGGGAACTACTCAGGAGAAAGTTATATCAAGAACCTCTGAATTTAGTTATGGAAAAAGTATGTGGGGTGCAAACTGTAGAGAGAGACCACGGTTTGAGTACAGTTGGCAGTAAGCAAGTTCAAATGGGTGTAGGTTGCAGCAGTTATGCGGAGATATCTAGGTTTCCTCAAAATCTGCCTACCACAGATTAAATGATAATTCGTTTCGTGAAGCAGTAAATAAAAATCAGCAAAACATTTTGGATAAACGAAACTTCCTTCGTAACCCCATACCAGAATTTTTACTCAACAACACACTGCATAAATACTCATTTTCCAACGGGAAATATTATGCACTTCTGTTCCCCTGCCCAGTAAATTGTGTTCCCAAAGGAATTGTCGTTTGTGTTGGAGTCCAAACCATAATGCAAACAATTATTTTTACACAAATATGTGCACTTGATGAGTAAGAGTAAAGTAACAGAATGAACACTGTGACTGAAAAGTGACTGCACCCCAGACTCTAGGTTTTGTAATCTCACACCTACACAGTCAATCGCTAATATGTGCTGTCACGTATTGTAAGTATTACTTTTTGGTTGTTCCTTACTACTGTTTAAAAAACAAAGAGTATGACGAAGAATTTTACAAATTAAAGTAGATAAACTGATATTTGAAGTTCTGTAAACAGTGATAAGGTATAGTCGATGAGCAAGAGAGTTATTGCCTGTAAAACATGGTAAGTGACGTGCTTTAATCATACTAATAGACAGTTACGCGATAAACCGAGAGATGGTAGCTCTGTCTCAGTTTTCACATTTTCGATTATGGTAACTTTGCCAGAATGTGTGCAGGTAAACATCTGGAAGTACTAAAAACATGGGTGCCAGTAGTAGTAATGTATGCGGTGTTTGTGCCAGGAAAATGCTTTCCACGACGATCTGCACGAATCTGTAGATACTCGGCCATTTCTGAGGCAACGACCATCAAAGCTTTCAATGCGACTTAAATGCCTTTTAGTGGATAATAAGCTCAGCTGAATTGTTGACACAGAGGCTAGCGTTTCGGCTTCTAACATTTTGCGTCCCGTGTTCGAAACCCGATTACTATTTTTATTTACTCTGTTTTATTTTATTTTTTTCATTTATACACCCACGTCCGTAGAAAGTTACTATACGAATGTTTCTTATCAAGTTAAAGGGTACAAGGGCGTTATGTTAACTGTAAAATTACAACTGCGTTTCACAATAAATGTCCTACATTTATTATATAATACAGGTATATGAGTGTATGGTATTTTGAGGGTTACAGTCGGTTTAAATCCTACATCTACATCTACATGATTACTCTGCAATTCACATTTAAGTGCTTGGCAGAGAGTTCATCGAACCACAATCATACCATCTCTCTACCATTCCACTCCCGAACAGCGCGCGGGAAAAACGAACACCTAAACCTTTCTGTTCGATCTCCGATTTCTCTTATTTTATTTTGATGATCATTCCTACCTATGTAGGTTGGGCTCAACAAAATATTTTTGCATTCAGAAGAGAAAGTTGGTGACTGAAATTTCGTAAATAGATCTCGCCGCGACGAAAAACTTCTTTGCTTTAATGACTTCCATCCCAACTCGCGTATCATATCTTCCACACCCTCTCCCCTATTACGTGATAATACAAAACGAGCTGCCCTTTTTTGCACCCTTTCGATGTCCTCCGTCAATCCCACCTGGTAAGGATCCCACACCGCGCAGCAATATTCTAACAGAGGACGAACGAGTGTAGTGTAAGCTGTCTGTTTAGTGGACTTGTTGCATCTTCTAAGTGTCCTGCGAATGAAACGCAACCTTTGGCTCGCCTTCCCCACAATATTATCTATGTGGTCTTTCCAACTGAAGTTGTTCCTAATTTTAACACCCAGGTACTTAGTTGAATTGACAGCCTTGAGAATTGTACTATTTATCGATTAATCGAATTCCAACGGATTTCTTTTGGAACTCATGTTGATCACCTCACACTTTTCGTTATTTAGCGTCAACTGCCACCTGCCACACCATACAGCAATCTTTTCTATATCGCTTTGCAACTGATACTGGTCTTCGGATGACCTTACAAGACAGTAAATTACAGCATCATCTGCGAACAACCTAAGAGAACTGCTCAGATTGTCACCCAGGTCATTTATATAGATCAGGAACAGCAGAGGTCCCAGGACGCTTCCCTGGGGAACACCTGATATCACTTCAGTTTTACTCGATGATTTGCCGTCTATTACTACAAACTGCGACCTTCCTGTCAGGAAATCACGAATCCAGTCGCACAACTGAGACGATACCCCATAGGCCCGCAGCTTTATTAGAAGTCGCTGTGAGGAACGGTGTCAAAAGCTTTCCGGAAATCTAGAAATACGGAATCAACTTGAGATCCCCTGTCGATAGCGGCCATTACTTCGTGCGAATAAAGAGCTAGCTGCGTTGCACAAGAACGATGTTTTCTGAAACCATGCTGATTACGTATCAATAGATCGTTCCCTTGGAGGTGATTCATAATGTTTGAATACAGTATATGCTCCAAACCCCTCCTGCAAACCGACGTCAATGATATAGGTCTGTAGTTCGATGGATTACTCCTACTACCCTTCTTAAACACTAGTGCGACCTGCGCAATTTTCCAATCTGTAGGTACAGATCTATCGGTGAGTGAGCGGTTGTATATGATTGCTAAGTAGGGAGCTATTGTATCAGCGTAATCTGAAAGGAACTTAATCGGTATACAATCTGGACCTGAAGACTTGCCCGTATCAAACGATTTGAGTTTCTTCGCAACCTCTAAGGTATCTACTTCTAATAAACTCATGCTAGCAGTTGTTCGTGTTTCAAATTCTGGAATATTCCATTCGTCTTCCCTGGTGAAGAAATTTCGGAAAACTGCGTTCAATAACTCCGCTTTAGCGGCACAGTCGTCGGTAATAGTACCATCGGCACTGTGCAGCGAAGGTATTGACTGCGTCTTGCCGCTTGTGTACTTTACGTACGATCAGAATTTCTTCGTATTTTCTACCAAATTTCGAGACAATGTTTCGTTGTGGAACCTATTAAAGGCATCTCGCATTGAAGTCCGTGCAAAATTTCGCGCGTCTGTAAATTTTAGCCAATCTTCGGGATTTCGCGTTCTTCTGAACTTTGCATGCTTTTTCCGTTGCCTCTGCAACAGCGTTCGGACCTGTTTTGTGTACCACGGGGGATCAGTTCCATGTCTTACCAGTTTATGAGGTATGAATCTCTCAGTTGCTGTTGCTACTATGTCTCTGAATTTGAGCCACATCTAGTCTACATTTGCATAGTCAGTTCGCAAGGAATGGAGATTGTCTCTTAGGAAGGCTTCTAGTGACACTTTGTCCGCTTTTTTAAATAAAATTATTTTGCGTTTGTTTCGGGTGGATTTGGAAGCAGCAGTATTGAACCTAGCTACAACGACCTTGTGATCACTAATCCCTGTATCAGTCATGATGCTCTCTGTTAGCTCTGGATTGTTTGTGGCTAATAGGTCAAGTGTGTTTTCGCAATCATTTACAATTCGCGTGGGTTCGTGTACTAACCGCTCGTACTCTTATATTTCAGTAATATATCAATTATTAGGTCTCATAATTTTATTCTTGTGTTTATTCTTCAGGAAGATTTGACCTATTCCCCTGGATGGTACCGACCGTAGAAATATTTGAAACGTAGAAATTCCGAACACAACGAACATGCGGGAAGACAAGTTGCCACAGTGGCACTTCTTCACTAGGGGAAGAAACGTTGTTAACATTGCAGAAGATTTCACGCGTTGACAATACTTTCGCCGCAAATCACACATAACGGTTCACTTTTCTGATGACTGGGGCTTACAACTGATTGTGAATCAATATACACTACAGGAACTTCATCGAAAACAGTTTCAAGTAATTTTTCTATTCATCTTTTCAAATTTGTTCGTCAGGCATAGAATTTGTTGATGAATAAGAACAACGTTATTTCAGGATATACTGGAAAAAATTCGTGTGGTAATGTTCTACGGACATGAGTAGATAAATGGTAAACAAGAACAAAAATAGTGATTAGCTTTCGAACACCGGGCGCAGAAAGCGTGACGCTGTGGATCTAGCCACTGTGCAACCGCTTCGGTTGTACCATTTAAGCACTAAGAAGCACACAAAATATCTCGAAAACTTTGACCGTCATTTTCTCAGGAACGGTAGAATATCTACTGATAAGCCGAGACACGTGTTCATCTACTTGGACCACTCTTCCTCTGATCGAGGTTTCTGGAAAATCGGGTTATGCCTCTTGTCTCATGTGATAAAGATCCTAAATATTTTCTTAAACGCAAATGCACTTTTAAAGTTGTTGCTAATCAGGTATATGTAAATATTTATTTAAGCAAATAAATAATGTTGTGTTCCTCACCATAGTTTACAGGAATTTATGTGACACGTTGATGGTAGAAATGTTGGGAATGATCCTTAATGTTGTCTAATGCTGTAGTGAGCCGCTTGCTAAAATTAATTTCATATTGTGTTGAATAACACATTAATTTCTGAGGTTGCTGTACTTTATTACTGCAAAAATTGTTAATGCAAATCTTAGTATCAAAGACTGAAGCAGTTTTGACATTTTAAATTTGTGCTTTATAGATGGTTCGCAGAAAAGCTTCGTTAATTCCCCCAGTAAGTAAACAGTGGTAAGTCAATGCTACCATATGTTAAGTGTACTCTGTTTGCAAGTACGCAATGTTAATTATCATTGACGAATATTTAAAAATAAAATTTTGGGTACAATTGGGCATTTTAAAATGTCTTTACTATAAATATATTTGCAAATAATATCGAATCTGAATTTTTAAAAATCACCCTGCATGTAACTGAAATTATCTTTTTCCTGAGATATTATTGAATCTTTGCTGTGCAGAATCTCAAAACAATCAACTTGATCTTTAATGTTATTTACAGACGAGATCTTCATTTTAAAAAGAAACTTTGGAAAATATAGCTAGAGAAATTGAAATTAAATATCAAAATGCCATCCGAAGTAAAGTCTTTTGTTTGAAAGTCGATGTTGGACTATTAGAAATATGTACAAACTGCGTCATGGTCGCGAATAGAACAGTAATCCAGAAAGTGTAGAATAAATTTCTTTTTTACCCTCTATGATTACAAAATGTTATGTCCTCAGGCAACCGGTTTCGATCAGCAGTGATCGTCTTTAGATCCGTGTTTATTTTTTAGTCAGTCACCACCGCAGAGCCATGTCCTGAAACAGTGTTCAGTTTCTCCACCAGACGCAACACACACATGCCCTATTAACACATTCAAATCCACCTGATGATGGAGGTTTAAAAGTTTGAAACGCATTGTGGATACAAATACAAAGTAACTGGTAACAGCAAACTTTATGTTTCAAGTGGAATCGAAATTTACGTTAGTTTAGCTAAAGACACAGTAGAGGCATTAAATACTGTACGTTTATTCTATGCTGACAATTAGATACTAATTTCGAAAATAAGGTTATAGAGTTGTTCGCAAACCTGACATGATGCCATTAGTTACTTTTGTTGGCATATTTATTTCCGTCACGCGTTCTACAGATTGACATCTGCAAACAACAAAGGGTATCCTATTTTTTTCTGTTTTTTGTCTACTTCAAACTGGAAATCACTGCATTATATAGCATTTTTAGCGGGTTGCTTACTTTTATTATGTCGTTGTCTAGCTTCCCTTGTTTTTGACGTGTCGAAGCGCTTATTTCTTTGCCTGTTACAAACGAATTTGATACATTTTGTCAGAAAAACACAAGGTTTTTGTCACCATTACATGTTATAGCTACATGATGTCTATTTGTTTCATCATAAAAACAGGAAGAAAGATCAGAAGCTAATATGAGGCACTGAGAGCACAAGCGGACTAACCCACACTTTTTGTGAATTTGAGGTATTGACATGTTGTGATAACAGTATACGAGTATTATGCAATGCATGTTGATCTGTTTGTTTATCTGAAGGTTTGTCTAATGTAGCAACGTAAACATTGCTGTTGCACTCAACCACCGATAGATACCGTTGAGAGCAGGGGTGGACTATGCGTCATAGTCCATTTGTGCTCTATGCTCTCCGTCCACTGCCATTGCGCGTGACGCCGGCGAACGAAAGACTTGTGTATTTAGTGTGGAACAACGTATTGGACCAGTGACCACGTGGACGTGTATTTCAGTTGATCAGCATGGCAGCCCCTGCGAAAAGCGTGGAGGAGCAATTGGAAGGTTAGTTTGTATTGTGTTCCATTCCTTTTTTGCGGATAACATTGTCGATTGTACACTAACGCGTTCATATGCAAACACGTCTAGATGTACCGTATCTCGAATGGTGACGTTGTTCAGAAAATGCAGGTTGTTTTCCATACGAAAACAGAATGACATACAAACAATACTTTATGTATTGCTATTTTGTGTAATCAAGTAACGATCACTTGTAATGTTATGTGTACAACAATGTTTTACCGCCCGCCGAGTTGTGTTGAGCAATTGCTTCGCCTGTGGATACCAATGCACACGTTGACCATTACTGTAGTGTAGTTAATATTACATTGAGGGATGGATATTGTTATTACAGAGATGTTTGCGTCCGATGGGGACGTGCCGGGAGACGCGAGAGCGAGCACGGCTGCAGCAACAACTGTTCCAGAGGACGTGCCAGAGACAAACGACGATGCCGTGGTACGGAGCCGAGGAAAGAAGCGCCTTAGAAACGAAGATAAATGGCTTCGTAACGTTAGGAAAGAACGGAGAGCTCTAGGTGAAGAGTATGTAAACCGTAAGGGTAACCTTGTACCTCGAAAGGAATTGCGGAAAATCAGCGAGTGTACGTGCCGGTATGAGTGCCACAAACACATCAACGAAGAACAGCAGGAACAAGTGTTCAATGAGTTTTATAATTTAGGCAGCCACGATCTGCAGTCGGCTTTCCTGTTTACCATGATTAAAGTCGTTGATAAAGCACGGTCTTACGTAGGTCAGCAACATTCACGTAGGGAGAAGACGAGATTGTATTACTTGCTCAATTCAAATGGGTCTGAAACGAGGGTGTGCAAAAGATTCTTTCAGAATACTTTAGCCGTATCTGCTGGAAGAATCGATAGGGTACTCAAGAATAAAGGGGAAAAAGCCACCCCTCCTCGTGATGGTAGAGGTAAAGGTGAACCTGGTAATAAAACACCTCGCCACAAAGTTGATGTAGTAAAACGTTTCATAGAAAAATTCCCGGCGTATGAAAGCCATTATGCGTATCATAAAAATAACGGTAGAAAGTATTTAGGACCAGATTTAAATTTATCAGTCATGTATTCACTGTACTGTGCAGAGGAGCAAATGCCCGTTTCTCATTTTATTTTCCGCAAAATTTTTTACGAAAACTTCAATTTGTCATTTCATCCACCAGTGTCCGACTCTTGTCGAACATGTGATGCTTTGCAGGTAAAAATAACAGCTGCCGATAATGATAAGGAGAGGACGGAGTTAATTGCAGAACGTGAATTCCATCAGCAAAAAGCTGAGTATGCACGGGCAGGTTTACATAGTGATACATTGCTTAGCAAATCAGATGGTAACGTTACAGTGATAACATTTGATTTGATGAAAACTTTGCCTACACCGATCATCTCAACTGGAGTTTGCTATTACAAACGTCAGTTGTGGACATATTGCTTTGGCATCCACAATATGCACAATGATGATGTATACATGTTTCTGTGGCATGAATCCATTGCGTCGAGAGGGCCACAAGAAATTGGTTCTTGTTTGCTGTACTTCATACGCAATTTTGTCAGGACTGAAAAACTAATTATGTACTCTGATCAGTGCGGAGGCCAGAATAGAAACATAAAGGTTGCTGTACTGTGCCAATACATTGTCAACAGCTCAGAGTTCTCTGTGAAGGAAATAGACCATAAATTTTTAGTTAGCGGACACTCGTACCTGCCCTGTGATCAGGATTTTGGCTTAGTTCAGAAACGAAAAAAGTATTTTCCTAATATTTACCGTCCTAAACACTGGAATGATGTGGTAGTGAGTGCCAGAAAAAGGAATCCATTCAAGGTAATTAATATGAATGCGGAATGTTTCTTTTCAACAAAACAACTCGAAAGAAACATCACGAATCGAAAAATGTCTTCTGGCAATTGTAAAGTACAATGGTTGAACATACAGTGGCTGCGGTATGAAGCAACCAACAGATTCAAAATATTGTATAAATACTCGAACCAAAACCAAGAGCCATTTCAGGAAATTGATGTGGCCAAACGAACATCCACATGCATCAGCAATCTCGAACTGCTTTATCCTAATGGAAATGTAATTACAGAGGCAAAAAAGAAGGATCTGCTAAGTTTGCTTCCGTATGTACCTCCACTTCATCATGATTTCTACAAAACCTTACAAACGTCATCAAATGCTGTAGAAACATTGCCTGTGGATGATTTTGAAATGTAACACAATGCGTAACATTACAGAAACCAATGTAAAATGGTACATGTAATGTGTACAATGTATACTAGTAATGAATACTATTGTCACATGCATCAGCGTACTAACGGACCTGTCATTGAGAATGTTCAACTACTTGGAGCGAAAATGGACTAAGCCACAACAAAACTGCTAATATTCTACTATATAGTACTTTTGTAATTTATCTATGTCAAAATATTGTTCAATAAAACCACAGTTACATCATATGCATGTTACAAGGCTGCAATGTATCACAAACATACATTATTTGTGGGCCCGTATTATGAGACCTGTTTCCTCCATATTGACTTCTCCGGGGTTAGTCCGCTTGTGCTCTCAGTGCCTCATATCTCGTCGAGAACTAGGTAATTAGAAAAGCTCTGATTAGGGAAGGATGGGAGGGAAAATCGGCGATGCTCTTTGTGAAAAGAACCAGCCCGGTACGTACATTAAGCTGTTTAGAGAATGTAAGTCTGTATGGCCGGACGGGGATTTGACCCGTCGCTCTCCAATATGGGAGTCCAGCGTGCTATCACTGCACCACCTACGTCACTTCGTTTCGTTGTGTGTTTGGAGAGTGGCTCGCGATTTCAAAGTGTTTTTCACATTTGAGACGTTCAGCTTGTGTGTGTGTGTGTGTGTGTGTGTGTGTGTGTGTGTGTGTGTCTGTGGGAGGGGGGACAGACAGAGTAGGAGAGACGGAGAGGGAGAAGGGGGATGAAAAGACTTTAATAAGAGAGGGTGATCATCTGTTATTTGGAATGTAATTTACACAGTGATTCATTGCTTAGTGTTGTATTCACTTAGGTCAATTTCTTCATGGGCTACCAATTTTCGTTAATTCTTTTATATTGGTAATTCTTGGTGTAAGGTTTTTTTTAGGATTTTTAAATCAATTTTAACATTTGTTGGGTGGTAACTTGTGCTAATAGATTCTAAAAAAAAGTTGAGACGGAGCTGTTAAGTTTTGGTACTGTGATATGTTCTTTTATCTTGGTTTAAAACAGAAATTCTTATATGTTTGGCCTTCATATACAGACAACAACTCCAAGCACGAAAAATAAGAATAGCTACGTCATCCAAATGTTGATTAAAAATTACCAGCCCAAGGTGGCGTGGCATCATTTACGTTGAAAGAAATTTGGGTGAAACCCAAGAAACGCCATTTTTTTTTCAAAATGCCTTTCTTAATAGCTTATGGTACTTTAATAAGAGTTTGTGCCTCACACATTGGTTAAAAGCAAATACAACAAAGCTAAAGATTTCGCGTTGCGAAATGCGACTGAATGTAGCAAATATTCAGTAAATTCCACATCTCCATTTTTCAAGATTCTACAAAACTCAGGTAATCCTTCTTTTCTACTGCGTGGTTAGAACTTAGAACATAAAATTTAAAAAATTAAATTTAAAAGCGTTTACCCTCGGACGGGTTAGTTGTCAGGCAGTCACACAATAGCCTACAATAAACCAACGATTGGCTAAGGGTTTGTTGGGCAACGATGCCTGCTGTCTACTTAATTAGATTTCACATCCACACATTGTTTCATTGCAAGATTAGTAGCTGTTGTAGTACGCCCTTGTTGCAACACCATTATTAAGATGTTAGAGTATTCAGAATATTCTAAAACGCTACAGGAGATGAAAAGTCTAAGATAAAGTAGGAGTTGTCGGCGTCAAAAGAATGAGAAATTGAAAGGGTACAGTACCGCCCGACATTGAAAATAGGTACAGCACACTTCATTATTTTTGTCAGAACAACACATTTTTTTTGTAAAATAACTCAATTTCAATTAATACAGCGAAGCCGGATACCAGTGTAGGAAAGAATGACAATTTATTTATTTAATTTATCATATGTGCACTCCCACAAAATAAATCCCTACATCCAGTTTGGTGAGATCTTTTGAAATGAATGAATGAATGTATGGTCGTCTGCTAACCGCAGATAGTGAATGTGAATATATGATCATCTTTGAGTCGATCCTTTGGCCACCTTTGGTGGAACCAAAGAGATGAAATTTACCAGAGCTTTGAGCGCCTGAAATATGGCTGACCAATAAGGTAGCAAGGTGCTTCTCCCACTTCGACAGAGGTGCGAGAGAACCTGAATACGGCCATGTTTCAGCACTCTGCCGCTGGATCCTGTGCTGTTAACACCTGTTTTAGATGTGCTCCGTAATGACGAAAGAGTGGAGGCATGGTATGCATGTGGAATATTTAAGAGTAGTTTGAAATAATAATTTCTCTATTTCAGGAACTTTTGTGGGGAGAATTAAAGGTCAGGCAGGTAATATTAATGGGATTGTAGTAATCTTCGGAAGTGACCAACGGTCACAAAGAAACCACGTGTAGCAATAAGTTGAAATACTTCCGTGTGCTTAAGTTAAGTTGAATTACTAGCGTGTGTACAATAAGTTGAAATATTTAAGAAATAGCGTGTGTACCATAAGTTGAAATATTTAAGAAATGGCGTGTGCAGGACTTGAAATAAGAGACGAGTACTTCCACGTGGTGAGTACTGTGTGAGTCTCAATCTGTGTATGAGACAAAGGATAAAGAGAAGTACTCGTCCATGGCATCAGTTGAGGACTCGCGTGTGTGATGAATACATTAATATTACTATGCGTGTGACGCTAGATTCAAACTCTGAGAGAGGAGCAAGGTGAGTCGGCCGTCTATCCAGCAACGCCACATGGCTTGCATTGCACAGGAAGACGTGCATTTACCTCCAGAGTTCACAGTAGGAAAGTAGAATTACAAAGTGGGGCAGTGTCGTGTGAAACTGGGATCAATATTAATTGAAGTGGGAAAGCTGAAAGTGATAATGTTGTAACCATTCTCTGTGTAGTATTTCATATTGTTGTATGGTGTATGTCATGTAATTTGGGTATGTGTGGTTTCCATGGGTGTGTAGCGAAGTAGTTTCAAAAGATTAGTGGGTTATGCTTGTTCCTTCTGTACCGCTCGGTCTGGAGGAAAGTTTCGTGATAATGATTGTGAGAGTCGAAGTGTGAGGTATAATAAAAGATCCACCAACCTATCCAGAAAATGCACTGTAGCGTTAAATAAATTACGAGACCATAATATAGAGATACACTAATGTAAAGCCATGCCCACTGGGCGGAATTTCTCATATGTTATTGTTGTAGGTTATAGAATTTGTGTGTTTAGGTTAGGGAATTTATCGGAATAAATCAGATAGTGGAAAGAAAGAGATTGGTAGACTATTCCTTCAAATTGTATGTTGTCATAATGTCCCGAATTTGTAATGTGTGCGCCATTCATATTCAGAGGGATGGCCACGTGTTAATAAAAGCCGTCAAATAAAAAACAAAAAGAAAATGTGGTACTGCCAGTGCGTAGTGTACAGTCAGAGTTCTGTAAATCACTGATAGTCAGATATGCGTTTCCGTTGCGTAGTAATCATATAGGAGGATAACTTGTAACTTAAGTGAGAGTACTAGAGCTGATATTACTCGATAACTAGGAATGAATTCACTCGCTTGGCAGACCACTCATCTTGCAGGCCTGACTGCTTGATGCCACAGTATGAGCAAGGCATGTGGGTGCCTCTCAAAATCAGTGGGCTAAAGAAGCAATGAGCGCAATTTTGATATAAAAATATATATAAAATTAACTATGCAAATTAATTAGTTGATCGATTAATTACCCCCACTACCACCCCAAGATGATGTCATGCATTTTCCACAGCCGGCACTTAAGTCCCCCTAAGAGACCTCCCAGTCCTCTCCCCTACCCTTCCCTTCCCCTCTCATGATGTGATTCAAGTCATGGCCTAGGAAGAAATCGCGGAAAATTCAAATTTATTGGTGGGAATATCGAATTTTGTGTGTACACCTTGAGGTTCTGAGACCAACTGACCTAGTTAACAACACCACCACCAGAGGGCGCTGTTGGCCCTGGTCCTCCCTCACTCCCACTCCCTCTCCCCTCTGTCCTTCTCTCCCCTATTTGGAATTTGGTGGGAAAAGGAAATAGTCTGTGCCTGGCTGCTCAATATGACAGACATAAGTCCTTATTATTTTGTATGCAGTGTGCTGTATTGTTTATTTAAGCAATTTGAGTTGCCATTGGTTGAGCACTAGACAGTACCTTTAACCAGTTTCGTCAGTAACTGCTAAATGTGGAGGGGATATTTTCGCTGTTAGTGTAGCACTGGAGAGTTACTCCAGACAGTTTGGCCAAGAGCCCAGTATGGGAAATAATGATAAGACAGCAAGCTATCACTCAAGCTGATCTACAAGTGAATGGCTGTTGCTCGGAGGACCATAATGTTAGAAAATCGTCTTCTGCACCTGTAACATCCTTACCCATATACAGCATTCATGTAGCCACATCATTTGAGAAAGAAGCAATTTTATACCTATTTACGAGAAATTTTAGCACCTCGTTCTGAGATGGATAGAACAACTTTTGCAAGTCTGGAATCATTAACAGCTTTCTGGCGCAGCAAGTGGTGGGTTGTCGGTCAGGAGCGGTACTGCCTTGACGTCAGTCCTGACGCGTGGGCAGAGGTTGGCGAATGGTGGTGGCCGTGGCAGCTGTTCACATGCGGTCGAATGGTGGAAGTGTCGCAGAGAGAGAGAAGTGAGTGAAACACCCCACTGCCGTCAGGTCTCAGAAGGATTGGTTCGGGAGCAGTATACCGGAATTCTGATTTACTTCCACCAGCATAACAAGACAACTGAGAGACAGATCGCAATTAGTGTTGAATGTCTTCAGTTATTTGACAACAGCTACCATCCTTTTTGTGAAGCCTCCAGAGACGTCACAGAATAACCTGTAACAGTTACCTAGAGAATGTATTCGGACTGCAGGAAAAAAAAATTACTCAGCATGCAAAGGGACTCTCATGATCAAATTAATTAATTATCCTATCAATTTGATATCAATGATGTGACGCCGGGCGGGTGAGAGTACCATGGATGTGATTCAAGAGTTGGATTGGTAATGAGGCTTTTTTTTTCTTGATGTGACGAGATCTTTTTTACAGAATTTCAGTCTCTCATCCACACAGGGAGAGGTGATCATCGTAATAAAATAAGATGCATTATAAACCTGACGTTTACAACTTCTCTGTGCTATTACCTTAAGACACTTCATATGTGGCGAAGCATTTGCTTGGTTTAAGAGAGAGTTCGAAAGTGAGGACGCATTCTGCGACAGATGTAGAGCATGTTCTTAGCACTCTGTCGTGAGCCAAAATTGAGTTTAATATTCTAGTCCTGTGGTGCAAGACCTGGCAGATAAGAGCAGATTTTTCTACCTCATGTGAGAATTCTTTGAGGAAATATAGTCTACGCCACTGTGTTGGACTGGATTTTCACAAAAAGTAACGATACTTCAGTGATGTGAAAACGCGTTTATCGTCCTGTTTCTTGTGCCTTCGAAAATAACTTGTATAAAAGGGATGAATGTACGTTTCACATGAGAAATTCGAGGTGTATTGGCAAAACAATTTCCCAAATCGGAATTTTTAATCTGAGGAGGCTACGTCAGGGGTGGAGCTGCAATTAGCCGAAGTTGAGCCACATTGTACCACAGCTGGTGGCGGCAGTCGTTGGGGCGGCCGGAAGTTGCAGATTAGCCTGGCCTCTGGTCGAGTTGCATTTTCCCGGGTGTCCGGCTCTTCAAGTACATAATACACCTGGTAGATGGCGCTGGACTAAATTAGAAGTGATTGTATGTGACCAGTCAGTTTTCTTCCTCGTCTTGAGACGCCATGTTCAGGTAAGATAATGAACATTGAATTCGTAAAAATATTATACGATGTATTTCCCACGCTTCTGTTGCTTAGGATGCAATTTGCGACTCGTAAATAGCTGTAACTGTGTTTGCTTCTCAAATGATGTTGCTAGATGAGTCCTGTGTTCAGGGCAGGGTGTTACAGGTGCAGTGGGACATTGGGTCGCTGTTATAATATTATTATTACCCATCCTTACGTTCCTCCCAGCAGCAACTGTTCACTTGTAGAGTATCAGGAGGTTACTCCCATGTGCTTGAGTGATAGCTTGCTATCCCATCACTATTTCCCATGTAGAGGTATTGGCTAGACTGGCTGGAGCAACTCTCCAGTGCTGACTAATAGTGAAAATGTCTACTCCACACTTACCAGTTATTGATGAAACTGGACAGACGTACTGTCTAGTGCTCAATCAATGGCGACTAAATCGCTTAAATAAACAATATATCACACTGCTTTCAAAATAATGAGGACGTACATCTGTCCTATTGAGCAGCCGAGCACAGACTAAGTCCTCTGGTGGTGGTATTGTGAACTAGGTCAGTTGGTCGTTGAATGTCAGGGTGAACACCCAAAATCTGATATTATCACCTCTGAAGACATTCATAAGTAATGGCGTTGTGTCTCTCTGTTGTCTTGTTATGCTGGTGGAAGTAAATTACTTAGAATTCCAGTATACTGCTCCCGAACTAACCCTGCTGAGACCAGTCCGTCTATGGTGGCAGTAGGATATTTCACTCACGTGACACCTCTATCACTGGATCGCATGTGAACACCGCCCGCGGGCCGGAGTGGCCGCGCGGTTAAAGGCGCTACAGTCTGGAACTGCGCGTCCTCTACGGTCGCAGGTTCGAATCCTGCCTCGGGCATGGATGTGTGTGATGTCCTTAGGTTAGTTAGGTTTAAGTAGTTCTAAGTTCTAGGGGACTTATGACCACAGCAGTTGAGTCCCATAGTGCTCAGAGCCATTTGAACCATTTGAACACCGCCGCCACCGGCACGCAGAACTCTGGCCATACATCAGGGCTGTACCACTCCTGGCCGCCAACCCACCGCTTGCTGTGCCAGAAAGCTGTTAATGATTCCAGACTTGCAAAAATTGTCCTATCCTTCTCAAAACAACTAGGCGCTTAAATTTCTCGTAAATAGATATAAGTATGCTTTGCTTCTTTCTCAAATGATGTTCTACATGAATCGTGTACGTGGGGCCAGGTGTTACAAGTGCAGTGGTCGCTGTTCTGATATTATGGCCCTCCCAGGAGCAGCTATTCACTTGTAGATCGGCAGGAGTCTAGTACTTGAGTGATAACTTGCTGTCCTATTATTATTTCCTGTATAGGGCTCTTGGCTAGACTGTCTGGAGCAAGTCATCAGTGCTAGACTAACAGGGAAAATATCCACCACCACATTTAGCAGTTATTGATGAAACTGGATAGAGGTACTGTCTAGTGCTCAGTCAACGGCAACTCAAATTGTTTAAATAAACAATACAACACACTGCATACAAAATAATGACACATCTGTTCTACTGAGCAGCCCGGCACAAACTACTTCCTTTTCCCACCAACTTCCAGATTGAGGACAGAGAGGAATGGGAGTGAGGGAGGACCAGGGCTAACAGCGGCCTGTGGTGGTGGTGTTGTCTACTAGGTCAATTGGTCTCTGAACCTCAAGGTGAACACAAAAATTTGATATTCCCGCCAATAAATTTGGATTTTCTGCGATTATTTCCTAGGCCGCCACTTGGATTACATCATAGAAGTGGGAGGGGAGGGGAGGGGAGGTCCCTGAGGGGCTACATCCTACAGAAAATTTCCAGAACACCAGAATGAAAGAGCTTAAAACTTGGCATAGTATGATCTACTTAAGGGTTAAAATCGTTTCAGCCGTTTATACCCAGTCGATCGTCAAAGATCGGTAATTTCTACCAGTTTTCCGGAAAAGTGAGTTATGCTATGTTCCAACCCTGTGACTTCAAAATGGCTACTCAAAATGAAAAGCGCCACGCTTGAAAGGTGTAGATCTTCAATTTCTGCGTAAAATTCACTCACTTCTTTGCATAGAAGCAAATAAAAATATGAACGTATTCGAAGTGCTGAGGAGCCGGCCTCTGTGGGCAAGTGGTTCTAGGCGCTTCAGTCCGGAACCACGCGGCTGCTACGGTCGCAGGTTCGAATCCTGCCTTGGGCATAGATGTGCGTGACGTCCTTAGGTTAGTTAGGTTTACGTAGTTCTAGTCTAGGCGGCTGATGACCTCAGATGGTAAGTCCCATAATGCTTAGAGCCATTTGAACCATTCGTAGTGCTGAAGAAGAAACACGCGTAGAAATGTGATACACTGAATTTTGTACAAAATTGTTATTTCTAACTTTTTTCTGAAAAAAGGAGATTAATAATGAATTGCAGTTAATCCTTCTTCAGTCCCTACCTACATTGATGACCAGTGTCATATTTTTGAATTTTTTTTTAATCAATGATACTGAGTACGACTAAAAATATCTAGTTTTTTTTGTATTGTATATATAGATGAGAGTACGTGGAATCCAAGCAATCGACCTGTAAAACCCTCGGGACAACTTTTTGTGGCAAAAAAGAACATTGAACCGTGATTTACAGTGTGATTCAAAAAGAATACCACAACTTTAGGAATTTAAAACTCTGCAACGACAAAAGGCAGAGCTAAGCACTATCTGTCGGCGAATTAAGGGAGCTATAAAGTTTCATTTAGTTGTACATTTGTTCGCTTGAGGCGCTGTTGACTAGGCGTCAGCGTCAGTTGATGCTAAGATGGCGACCGCTCAACAGAAAGCTTTTTGTGTTATTGAGTACGGCAGATGTGAATCGACGACAGTTGTTCAGCGTGCATTTCGAACGAAGTATGGTGTTAAACCTCCTGATAGGTCGTGTATTAAACGTTGGTATAAACAGTTTACAGAGAATGGGTGTTTGTGCAAAGGGAAAAGTTCTGGACGGCAGAGCACTTCCTCACTGGCCTCCAAGAAGCCCTGATCTTACCCCCTGCAATTTTTTCTTATGGGGGTATGTTAAGGATATGGTGTTTCGGCCACCTCTCCCAGCCACCATTGATGATTTGAAACGAGAAATAACAGCAGCTATCCAAACTGTTACGCCTGATATGCTACAGAGAGTGTGGAACGAGTTGGAGTATCGGGTTGATATTACTCGAGTGTCTGGAGGGGGCCATATTGAACATCTCTGAACTTGTTTTTGAGTGAAAAAAAACCTTTTTAAATACTCTTTGTAATGATGTATAACAGAAGGTTATATTATGTTTCTTTCATTAAATACACATTTTTACCGAGCGGGATGGCGCAGTGGTTAGACACTGGACTCGCATTCGGGAGGACGACGGTTCAATCCCGCGTCCGACCATCCTGATTTAGGTTTTCCGTGATTTCCCTAAATCACTCCAGGCAAATGCCGGGACGGTTCCTCTGAAAGGGCACGGCCGACTTCCTTCCCAATCCTTCCCTAATCCGATGAGACCGATGACCACGCTGTCTGGTCTCCTTCCCCAAACCAACCAACCAACCAACCAAATACACATTTTTAAAGTTGTGGTATTCTTTTTGAATCACCCTGTATTTTCAAAGAATATTCTTAAGAATTTATTTTATTTACTAGCGATTCATCAAGAACATTAAAACATTTAATCACACTATTTAAGCATGGATGTAGTTACCAGGGAGTAACTGATGAAGTCATAACCAAATTCCTTTTAACAAATGGGAATTTTATTCACTTTAATAGTGCCTAAAAGATTTTTTAAAAGAGACAGATTTAAAATTATAATCAGACAGCACCCTCTAAATATCAAAGTTACAGTTTATTCAGAGGCAGAAAGAAACAAGTTTTGACTGTATGAGCTTTCGGGCAGAGAACCTTGCTGCTCCCTTTTGACACGGCCGTAGTTACGACCGCTCACAACAGCCTCTGAAAGACTACACTGGTGCAAATCTGCAACGCACCAGATAACTCCAAACTAAGAGTTTTAACAATTTAGGCAAGCACACAAACTATGCACCCCCCCCCCCCCCCGGAGGAGGGATGGAAATGGTACAATACACTAACAATTAAAATATTAACCTTGCCACCGAAGGTGCAACTTGATTTTAACTTCTAAGAAAAGTCTTACGATGAAAGGGTGGCAACTTTATACACTAAAATGATCATTTAAATAAAAGCCCATGAAATGCAATCTTATATAAAATTCTACAAGTTTGGCCAAACAATAGTTAAGATGCTCTACAGTACACAGATACCGCCTCTCAAGATCATAGGCAATAATATCAAAGTTTCCAAAGGTGAAACATATTTCAGGTATTAGGCCGTTACACTCCAAGCAATAAATTCGTTAACACACCAAATCCGACAAACAAGACAGAGGCAGCTACTAAGTATGGTAGATTGATAGGGAGCTTCCCGAACAAACCGAACCGCAGTTTGCTCTAACCCACCCCTACTCCACGAGGGAAAAACGGACCACCCAATTTATAAACAACCACCTTCCCGAGGGTGGGAAAACGGAGAAGAATGGTGGGACGAACCCAAAGCAAAACGGCTGGTGACCTCACCAAGAAAACAAGTAGAATTTAACAAGAGTAAATCAAACAACATCTCACCAATCACTTAACTTCTAATAAACTGCGATTTCTCGAGAAGACCTGGCGCAGCACCTTCAAATCGCTCTGCCGAACCGTCCGCTGCCAGCCGCTTCAACGGACGCAGGAAGGCGCGCCGACCTCCCGTCTCACGGCGTCGCAGCTCGCACCGGCGAGATTGATGTCGTGGGTTGACTCCTGTTGCTTTCGTGTCGACCGCGAAGTCACTACCCCTCGCTGTACGCCGCGGCCCACTGGACTCACGTGGCGACCTCACATGCGCCGACGTCCAAGACGGAGAAGTCATCTTGTGTCTGAGAGCGCGACCGACCAATCGATCGAGTGGAAAGACTCTCATTTTGCCAGCTTTAAAGGTTGATCCGAACGACAGACAGACACTAACAGCCTAACAAATGCGGACGAGAGACGGACTAGGAGGCTGGGGACGAGAGAGTGACCCAGACTGACCGACTGGCGAGCTCATAGCGCCCCTTACATTCACGTGAACAAGCAACCTTTCCCCTTTCCCACCAGAGGGAGACACAAAAGCTGTGATTGCCACAGCGGGGCCACCACCAGAAACGGAGGGCGACTGCTTCACACTACGCGCTGCGGCGCGCTCTTCATAACAGCAATTGTTTTTACCACGGCTCAACCATGAAAACTTTGCACTTTTCTCAAATTTTTGCTGTTGCTTGGAAACCATGCATCCTACTGAAAAGGTTACCAAAATGAGAAAGCATTGAATTTTACGTCAAATGCCCTACTTCAATGTCAAAACCACCGCAACCGTTTGACCGCAATAAGTTGTCAAAGTTTGGTCATTTTTACCAACCAACAAAGTCGGCTCCAACGCCGTAATTCAAAAGCGGCTACTCCAAATGATAAATGCCAACTTATCAAAGCTGTAGAGCATATTTCATGTTGCAAAAGCACCGTCAACGTTGAATTTTCGAAGAATGTATTTGATTTTCATAAACACTGCTTTTATTGTAGCGAGGAAATTGACGCTGATTGGGAAAAACTTCCTACGTAGATGTAATAACGTTAGTAAAGTGATAAAAGTTGAATTGAGAGATACTATTATTGAGGTAGCTGAAAAGCAAGGTGATGAGTGGGCTCTCGAAGTAATGGAACATACCTGCAATGGGGACCTTTGTGCTAAAGAAGCTCAATGTCATAGGCTTTACCAGCCAGTCAGCGGTGGAGGAAAAACAAGGAAGTCCTGGATCCACACAGACAGAAGAAGCAATGGAGCAGACTTCTTCCTGCATCGAACAATCAGAGGAGTGCCAATTTACTTTGCAGGCGTTAAAGGACCAAATCACGAAAGACTGGGAGGCAGATGAAAAAACAGTAAAAACCAGACTCTAACGGAAGTATGGTGAACAAGTAAAGATCGCTGACAGACGTAAAAAGAGCACGATAGTGTGTTTCGAAAGTACACGCTATAAAATACTGTCTAATTGTTTCTACCACAGCAAGCTATCAGATACACGAGAAGAGCGTCTGAGAATTGTACGCACTGCTGCAGATACACTTCTTGAAGATATCGGTACACAGGTGATGATAGATTGCAATACCCCCCAACCCCCCCTCCCGCCATCACATGATGATTTCTTACCAGATGTTCAATCACAGATCCCTGAATCATTGCTCCATTTCTTCGAGCCGTTATTTTGGAAAACAAACGAGGAACTCTAGATAAATGGAAAGAAAGTGTGTTGCTTTGTCACATGCATGATTTCTGCAGTAAGGGCACGGTAATTTCTACCTTCACTGTTGATTGGGCTCAGTGCATTCATGTACAAAAGATTCGACGTATTGGCGACGCTCTTAGTACAATTGTATTCGAAGGTCCATACATGGAAGCTCACCTTCCTCGACTGCACGACTTGAGGATCCTAACGTAACCACTGAAGGGTTCATCCAGTTCATCTCTGATGACACTGATTTTAACATCTGATCGTTTGATGAGTCGAATTCTTTCGATTCTGTGGGAGGAATCATGCCAGTCATTCCCTACACAGCTATGGAGTTCGACAATATCATTGATCAGGAAAGAAGACGTCAGCTTCCGAATTTTTGTCTACAGTTAGGGTACCTCAGCTGATCACCTATCAAAAAGCAAATGATATTAGCTTAAACAGTGTTGTTATAAGAGATCTCAATTTCGATGACCCTAAGTGATTAAAGGTATCGCTCTCTGGATACGAGATTCTGTGGCTTTATGGAAAGTAGAAGAAATTCATTAATGTGCCAAAGTAGAATGGATTCATGGAAGAAGCCACAGATCACCTACAGTTGATTCATTCGAAAATGATGTGCCTCCCATTTTTAAATTATCCTCTAACTTTGTACGAGACAATATACCGTATACATCTCTTCTAATAGTATTGAGAGACTGTATAAAACATGGTAAAAGTTGGTGTTTTGTTGCTTTCGATCAGCCACATTATCTGATGGCGATAGATATTGTAGGAAATGAAGGCAGTGATTTAAAACATGTCATTGTATGATTAGGTGGTTTTCACGTTCTGATGTCCATCTAGGGGTGCATCGGTATAATAATGGCATTAATTGCCTTGAGAGACTTACTTTCCACAATTTTTCTGAAAACACGTTGGATAATGTTTTGAGGGGGCATGCACACACTCGACCAGTAAGAGCTTATCCACTGATTCAAATGGTATTGTCATATTACATCCTTCTAGTATTTAAATGGTGTTTCTTTAAATATTGTAATGCCCACTTTTTTGTTCATTTGTACAAATTTTTATATTCCCATTCACTTGGTTTTCATTTTAGCAACCCACTGGTACCGTTTAAGGCATGCATAGAATTGAATAAAAATACACATCAATAAAAATGTATGTGAATGAAGAAAATTAAGAAAATATCCAGAGAAATCACATGTCTTCACACTGGGAATTTCATTTCACTGAACAACTTCGACTTGAAAAAATAAATAAATAAATAAATTGAAATACTTTGGCTTTCAAGTGTATGAACGCTTAATAGTGCCTAAAACTGCAAAACTAGATTCTTTTGCTACATGAAACTTCATGCTCTACGACTTTGATAACTTGACATTTTTCATCTAGAGTAGCCTCTTTTGAGTTACAGGCATTGGAGCTGACTTTTTGACCAAGTTGGTAAACTTGGACAACTGACTGTGGCCAAACGTCTGCACCGATTTTGGAATTTAAGTAGGTCATTCGACGCAAAATTTAACGCTATTTCATTTTGTTAATAGTAACATTTTCAGCAGGATGCTCAATTTCCGAATCATAGGCAAAACCCTGAAAAAATCGCAAAAATGTCTTCGTTTTTTGGCCACAAAATGTTGTCCCGAGAGTTTTGAATGTCAAAAAGCTGAAGTCAACATACTCTCAACCATATGCACAAGATAAAAAGAACTTCTACCTAGTTTTTTGCAAGCAAAAAATACGCCATCACGGGGCTAAATGGGTTTGTTGAGCTTTGTTAAAACGGTCTTCAGCTGCAGCCAGCAGACAACCGAGGACGAAATTGTAGCTGCCTGGCAGGTTGCAAGAGAAGGGCGCAAGCAAGGACGCGCGTGTTGGCCACGCCGCTGTTTGAGTGAGGAGCATTGCTGGCCGCTGGATGTGGAAAGTGGAGGGGCGGAGGGCAGGGACTGAATACACACGTGGGAGCCGGAGCTGGAGGAAGCGCAACAAGGCGCGCGGTGCGTGCGCGTCGTGTGCTGCCAGAGTGCGTGCCCGCGGCCTCTGGGTGGGTGGAAGGGGAGGGGGAGGGGGGAGGTCTGTCTGCCTCACGCACGCCGGCGGAATAGGAGCGCCCTTGTCGTGTGCACGAGGAATCCCGTGTAGGGGCGACGCGCTGCCGTTCGCGTGTGCGTAAACGCGCCACAGGGGGCTGGAAAAGGGGGGGGGGGGAGCGCGGGCACAGGTGGCAGTGTGTGTGGGAACGCGGCGAGCGGCGACTTTCCCACGGCGGCGGCGGCGGCTCTTCCTGGCCTGTGGCTGCACGCCACACCTGGCCGGGGGGCGGGGACGCCGCCTAGCCGCTGCCGTGCAGTGCTGCCCGCCGCGGGCCGACACAGACGCCGGCGGCCGCCCGAGCAGTCAGCACGCCTGCGCTGCCCGCACAGTAGCCGCCATGAGGCCCGACGCCAGCCAAGCCTTCCTGGTCGTGCCCGCAGCCGCCGCCGCCGCCGCGGCGCAGCACCAGCATGGCATGCTGCACCACGCCGCTGCCTCGCCACCCACCTCCGACTACGAGGAGCAGCCCATCTCCAGGACTTACCAGTACAGAAAGGTCAGTGCCAACACATCTCTGTTGACATGTTCGTCTTCCGTAATGAACTGCGATTCATTAGATATCGTATCACAGCTTACGACAATTTTATCTTTATTCTAACATTACTGCGCGTTTCGGTGGTTATGACATCATCATCAGGTAGATTAAGATATATTTAGATCTGCGAATTTGCCTGTCACATACGTCTCAGTCTTCCGTAATGAACTGCGATTCATTAGGTATCATATCATAGCTTACGACAATTTTATCTTTATTCTAACATTACTACGCGTTTCGGTGGTTATGACATCATCATCAGGTAGATTAAGATTTATTTAGATCTGCGAATTTGCCTTTGACATACGTCTCAGTCAACAAAATTCTTCTGGGTATGTGACAGCTGTCCATTATAATTATCAGAGCTGTTATGCCGTGGTCGGTTGATGAATTTTGTCTCAACCGACCACGGCATAACAGCCCGGATAATTATAATGGACATGATATTTCCGGCCGTGAAAGTCTACATTTTAGTATCAGTAACTCCAGCTGCCTATCAGTGGTGTATACATTTACCACTGTCACCTTATAGCACGACCATCGAAACGCTTGGTGCCGTTAGAAACAAAATAAAGTTGAGTTAGGGTGTGTACTGACGATTTTTTTACACGCTGTTGACAGTGTTTTTAAATCAGGGGTGTCTACCATTTTAGTTTATCTGGCTCACATTGGAATAAGGCGAGTACTTTTGGCCCGCACTTACCACTAACAATAACCGCTGAGGGAAATGAAAGATCAACCAATGAGAGAAAAGCATCGTGTGGCGCTAGTTACAAATAGAAAATATTCGGTTGATCATAACTTCACATCAACGGAATATTATGGAATTTTTCAATTACATATCGTATGATGCTCACTTCTGCTTGGGCAGCATACGGCCCCCGGGCCGCGGATTTTACGCCACTGGTTTAAATACAGGGTTACTCGAACTCCACCAAGCTAATCTCGTGACGGTAGTGCCCCATAGCTCGTAATTATTTCAAAAACGTCATGTTTCAACATGCAAAATCTGCTAATAAATAATGATACGTCTTTACTTCGACTTGATAAAGAAATTAGCTGTGCAGTCGCCAGTATGTCGACTGCTTCCACACGAAAAAGTTAAAGCTGATTGTAATAAGTATCTATAGACGTTGATTAACAGCTGGCTTAACATGACTTATGTGTTATGTGTTGCCACAGTTTTCATATTGTTGTGTAAGCTGCTAAAAATAATTTTAAGTGAAATACTTGGATATGATCTGTGAGTCGCATTGTAAATCAATAATTAGGAATCATCAGCTTTTGGCGATTGAAATACGACTTTTCTTTATTTTAAAAAATGTCAGTTGTTCGGAGATATGTTTCTCGTATTTTGGTATAAGTAAGCCGTAGTCTCCAGTGGCTCGTTCAGAGTAACTGCATTTCGTTTTAAGTTATACGTAAAACATTGTCTTTGCAGCTTTAAAAAAAGGCTGAAGTTTCCACTACTAGTTACGTTCAATGAGCATCTTCATGTCAGTCGTATGTATGATCGTACCGAGTGCTTTGATATGCATCAGATCCACTTCAGAGCATGAGGTTTTGCGCCAACGCTCTTGATAGATTAATAATTATTGTCACGCTCGAGCACATGACACCGTATAAAAAGACAATATTAGAAAATAACTACCGAAACGTTGCCATAGTAGGAAATCTACATAAATTTGTTTTTGTTATAAGGTGAAATTAATAAAGACATACGCAGTGATAATTCTACTCAGTTTGAGGGTACTCTGTGTGGAAATATAGTGGAACAACTAGTAACCACTAAATTCATGACTGTTTACAATTACATATTGCTCGACGCCATTGTCGGTATCATCATCGGGAGGCTTCACTATGTTAATAAGACGAGTTGCTGATCATGTGTCTGATGTTTTTAATTACTATGGTACTGTGTAAATCCTGAAATTCCTAGGCATGGAACCAGAATGATCTTAGAGTTTAACAAGGCGTTTCAACATGACCTGACTGTTTATGAGTAGCTCCTTTAAAGCCTATTCGTATTACACTGGTGATTTCAGTACACCCACTATTGCAGTGATATTTGGGAAGGACCACGAATGTGTGAACATAAAGTTTTTTGATAATCAACGATAGCACATTCTCGTCACAATTATCGATATGTGAGTGTCTAATATAAATCGTTAGATACAAACAGCAGCTCACTCCGCACTTCAGTATTTATTCGGCGAAAAGTGCGTTGCAAACACGTTTAACAGTGGAAGTCTTGAATAAAAGAACAAATTCTGGAAAAGTCATTGTACATTGACAATTAATATAGAACGCTATTTTGAACATAGTCGATCGATAATACCATTTGATACTGTTTTATTTTGTTGTGTTAAGTTACCCAGAAAGACCATTATGACCACCAAGATATAACTATTTTCAGACGAACACTATCCTTGGAATTTATCGATTGATTTATTTCTCTCCTTCAGAAGAATTGAATCTGTGTCTGAAGACAGGTATTTCATAACGATATTAAGTCAGCAGTCAACCAATAGTATCTGCTATGTTTGTTTTAACGAAACGGCACTACACAGTTTGCTAAGAATGACGTCAGTACTAAGCAACTGCGTGGAAGTAGTTACAGGCATGTTTACAGCAAGCTACATATGTTGCAATGTAAACAACGAGGTGTTAAGACGACCTTAAATGGTCGAAGCTGGTTAAAGGTAAATATTATAAATAATAAACACTGTTAAATAAATTTCCAGTTTGAATAGGTCATCGCCAGGAAATACTAAACGTTTTTTGTGACTTCTAAATTGTGTTGCTGACATTGGGACCTGAGTATCGTATTGGCTGTGTTGTGTTTATGTGGCATGATTTTGAACTGTTATAATTACTTTTTTTATCATATCTAATGCAAACATTTTAATATTTCTTTACTAGACCTAGTAAAAAAGTTGAATCTCTTGCTTTGTGATTAATAGTGCTGCTACATTTTTATTCACCATGAAACTGGAACAACTATTTTATATTCTATGCTCTTTAACGGCATCTGACAGAAATTGCTGGGACAATTCTTATAATTTACTGTTAAACCTTCCACAGAAATAGTGGCAAATTTGGTAAATATCAAATCTAAAATTGTAACAAAACGCAGATTCGACCTGACAGCTCGACATGCTCATTGTAAAGCAATGGGATCTTGGGCGTTTTTGCATTTTTTCTTCTTTTTTTGGGGGGGGGGGAATCGTGTAAGGGGACACTTAATCACCCTTTACCACCAGTTTACATCTTTTCAGCAACTTTCAATTACCGCTTAAGAAGTACTCTTACATAAAAGAAGTTCCTTAAAGATATCGATACATAAACAAGTTACCAGCATTAACCATACACCCAGTTCGAAAAAATAGATACCAAAAACCGTTTAATTTTATTTAATAATTGTATTACGCTTCCAGTTTCGGTGCCTCATTGACACCACCTTCATGCGCCTGTACATATCTACAAAATCATCAAGCTTACAAGAGAGATCTAATCTGTTATGCAACATCAATTGTCTGTATTTAAAATAAATGTAACATACGTATGAATTAATAAAAGGTATAAAAAGCGGGATAAAAAAGACTGTAAAGTAAAACGCATGACACAAAAACATTGGTCACGCAGTTGTCATGTACCCAGTCATTGTATTAATTAAAAAACCTTAAAAATACAATACTAAGGTAATATTACGAAATGTAGTGAAAGTTTTGAAAGTTACTGTATTCTAATAACTAAAAAATTTTTCATTGAGAATTATACTAAGTCATGTCGTAAAAGCATCAAATTATTCCATCCACACAATGCACTGTCACTTGAACAAGACAAGTATACATAATGTATACAGGATCGAAAGGCATGTGGCGTCAAGATAGGCGGTTATAATCTGATTTCGCTTGAAACGGGTCTTAAAGAAGTCTGTAGGCATTTCTCGCATTGCCTTCATGTGTGCCGTGCCGGTAAAAATTCTGTGACACCAGAAGTATCCCATAAAGACTACGAAAATGTTGTTACAGAACACTAACACATATTTCAGAAGTAATTTCTTAAGTACTTGGGCGTTTTCATTTTCGGTTTGTGTTTTACACGGTAGAATGACGCGTTTCGGGAGTGTAATAAAAGTAACAGCTGTTAAATAACAATAATAAAAAGACGTTTTAGAAACCGGAAGCTATTGTTTCTCGAGGCATACGTGAGCGTATCGTTATCAGATGCCCCATGACGGTAGTGGTAAGTTTGGAACAATTTCTTTAAAAAGCATATCCCAGGTAACTAAACTTCCTGAAACTGTTATCTAGGTGGCAACGATTTTGAGCAGCGTATCTTCTACAAAAGCTGCTCTTGTCTATAGGTCGTTAAATGCCAGAGCTTTGCCTTTCTTTTGGCGTCATACTTAGTAGTTGTCCAAGACACCCGATCTAGCAGGCAGGCAGTTGTATACATTTAGTTTCAAATTTCGTAGCACGGTTCTAAATGCATACTCTTACTTGAAAAACTTTCTGACAATGTCAGCTATAATCACGTCATAGTCGTGTTCGTGAACAATGTGTTCTGAGAAGTGATTCTTGTTCTTAGTACACCCGACCTCTTAATTCACATCAACGAAATTTTTGTGTTCAAAATTTTAAAAACTCAGTGTTTAAACGATGAAAAATGTATAAATGAGTGTAAAAGAGTTTAAGCTGTCGTCAACCCGAAGGTTGCTTTGAATACAACAGTGTTTTATTAAGCGTAATGTCCGAAGGGGCTTGAGCAGCCAATTATAGGGAGATCTGTAAGTTAACGAACGCTCCGAACCACTGAGAAACGCGACATGTTTCATATAATAAACATTGCTAGAGGTGAAAGAAATAAGTGACAGACAAATATTGTTTGACTAATTGAGGATCAAACTCGAGAGCTTTACCACTTTTATTATTTCGTTGTTATTTTCTTCTTCCCACATTAAACTTCGTCGGCGTCAGCTTCATCGGCCTTCTGTTTAACAAACTACTTCAATGCAGTTGCTATCGTTGTCCTCACTGGTTGTGCATTCATCTTCTTTGATAGAAACAAAAATCGGTATTTTTCTTTAGGCTGAAATCAGAGAAATGTTACGGGGGGAAAACAGACGTATAAATAAATTGTTGCCACAAGCTCTCCTCCTCTGCATGGTTTCCCCTTGTTTGTGTAAACTTGCATCTTACTGGTCTCTGAGTAAAATATGTCGATTAAAATTAGTGAATATTGACAACATTTTATATACATCAACTAACATAAACGACTCTTCGTCTTTACCATGCATCTGCCTGAAAGGAGAGCAAAACTTGCCTCCTCGTAAGTTGCAAGCATAAGAACGTAAAATCTCAAAATTTTCACAGCCGCACTAATTTTCATCATACCTCCGAGCCACCGAACCACATAAAAGACGAAAAAAAACTTGGAAGATATATGTTTTTGTTGGTTGACGCAATAACAAAATCTTACTTTACGTAGTAATCTTTGAAAAAATGAGAAAGTCTGAAATTTATCTGATATAATTTCTTCTGGTACCGTTCTCCCCTCTCCTGTTGGTTACTCAGATACTCCCACTGAAAACAAAATAAAATAAAATAGTTCGACTAGGAGAATTCTATACACCTTTAATTCTACAGTTAGCTAGCAGAAGCAAACCAAAGAAATCAAAGAAGATAATTCCTTCACTGCTTAATTTCACATAAATCTTTTTTTCACGAAATTTGCCAAAGGATCAGTTAAGTCCACTTTCTTTCTATACCTGCCTAAGTTTCTTCATTTCTGGGCTCTCAGTAATGAGTAAAAAAATGTGCATGGTTTTAACATCATGGTAGAAATCGAAATATATACTTTTCAGATCCTCTGGGTTCTTACATTTACCATACCATTTGACTGGAGCTGTATATTGACCAGATATTATCTAAAACACTGTGTGGAAGACTGCGCTTGCCTTGACACGCCAGTGTAGATATATTTTCTAATCCAGTTTATTCATTTATTCGTCTTGTGCTCCATTACTGTCAGATGAAAAAACAAAAAGAGTCACTTGGGTAGGTGAAAGCGGTTGCAGAGTAAAATTTAGAGCTACTAGTCAGCCATTGGAGGTGAGGCATCCAAAATTAACGGTGATATATGGCGGTGAATAATCAAGCTGAAACAATACTTTTCTTCCACCAGTGACAAAGAAATGTCACAAAGCGCGAGGAAAGTTGCATAGTGTTATGAAATATGTAGGCCTACGATGGGATAGCTTCTACAACATATCGTATATGTTGTTTTCAAGTTCATGATATATTGATTTTATAAAAGTAAAAGTATTACAAAAGAATCTGCAATAAGGTAGACGTTCTTGTGGAGCTAGCTGATCAAGCTGTTGTGTGAGATGGCGCAATTATTGTTAATATTGGACATTAAAATGTTTACTTTTACTCCTGAACAAGTGCTCATTCGATTACGATCTCTATATCCACTGATTGTTGAACAACAGGCTTCCATTCACACCACTAGAGTCAAAGAGGTGGCATCTACACGCACTCCACCTTAACACTTTTTGTAAGCGTACAGCAAATGGCTCTGAGCACTATGGGACTTAACTGCTGAGGTCACAGTCCCCTAGAACTTGGAACTAATTAAACCTAACTAACCTAAGGACATCACATACATCCATGCCCGAGGCAGGATTCGAACCAGCGACCGTAGCGGTCGCGTGGTTCCAGACCGGAGCGCCTAGAACCGCTCGGCAACTCCGGCCGGAAGCGTACAGCACATAGTAACATTTTGTAACATTAGCTAATGCTACATTTAACTGCAGGTCACACTTGATCATATCTAAACATTTTTGTTCAGCAGGTTTACTGAAATGCCTATGGCCATCGAAAGCTTAATAAACTGAAGTAGCCAACCCTTTCTTATACTGAAATTCTGGAGCATAAATAATCATTCCGTTGTAACCTCAGCTATCATATTGGAGACATATGTCAGAGCTACTTCAGATGACACATACAGATATTTTGGAAACTCATTCCATCAATAATTTCTCATAACATCTTCTTATTACATCTTCGACGACTTCCCTGTTGCGAAAGAGAGAGACGGTAGTTTCATTCTTGATTGAAATTACAGTACAGGTAACCACTCCATCGGTATGTGATGGGCACATGTTAGCTCTTTTCGGCAAAGTATAGACCATAGTACTTGCTGTACTTAATATGTCATGCAAGTCTGAACTCAGCAGTGAGTGGATCAGTAAGCTACATTATCTGCTTACCCACAGAAAACGTTAGATGCAGCAGTAAGCGCTATCTAGTATAAAGCTGACAGAAGACTGGTATGAAAAGGAAGTAGAGAAAAACAACAAGGAATTCGAAATAATGCGTGGTACAATAAGTACAGGTGATGCATAAAAGATGTGGTTGTTATTATAGCACGGGCACAAATATTTTTCTTCTTATCTTTTTGTGCGGCTATAGACGAAAAGTTGATTGTGCTCAACGGGCTTCCAGAAACTTCATAAAAAATTTAACTTCCAGATTTACTGCTGGCGGCCTTAAACGTATTAAGTTTACAGAACGACCAAGTAATTGACCTGGCGATTTTTTGTAGCTACTGGCTGCTCTTAAAAATGTCAAGCTGTCTTCACAATTTTATAATCTGGATGTCCTCTTCTTTCAACAGAGGGAAATTTAGGTGTTATTTTAATAACTATACTTGAAAAAGAGTCTGCAACAAAACCTGCAGAAGAACAGCTGTTACCTCTTAAACTTTTCGCAGTAATTTTTTTCCCCTGTGAAGACAGAAATCACGTCATCCCGTAAAAAATTGACAGCTTAATGCCTGCCCCGCCGAATCCGCTTCCCGAGAAGACTTCCAAAGGAATGGTAAACATACAAAGATATTAGCACGTTCCTCATATAAATTATACATACGTCTTTATTTCGGTGTAAAACGTAGAATAGATTGGATTTAAGGTAATATTTAAGCTACTGGCCGACAATCTGGAAAACTGAAATTCTCTCACTCTAAAACAACCTATTTGTGTAAAGCGTGACATGTGATTACAACTCGACACCAAAAGTTTTGTGTTCAACGACCTGTTGACGGAGACATTATTTCGGTGTACAACCGCATTTTACGTTATTGAATAGCACGTAAAAAAGATTTAATGAGTTCTTTATGTGACGTTTCCCTATTTATGATAGGCGCTAAATGGGCAATGTTTTTAATAACATAGCACTCGGTCCGATTGTAATACTTTCTCTTTTCATTTACCATGTGTAAGTGGAGATTACTTTACAGGGCACTGATGAGGTGGGGGAAAAAAAACAAAAAAAAAACGAGATACTAACTGACGTGGCTAAGGGACATTCAAACAATGGATGAGACACACGGAATTTCCTGTGGACCTATTTCTATTATACACATTCCTCTCACAGGTTTTCGACTACTCTTCAGGGCAAGGGGTAGCACGCATTAACTTAGAATGGAACTTGTGACATAAATAATGAGAAACTGTTAGTAATCTGTACACGGCTAGACGAAAACACTAACTTGATGAAAAATATATTATTTCTTGCAACTGAGTTGGAATGACAATTTTATGCTTCTGAATAACGTCTTTTCACTGGCATAGTCGTCTTGATCAGGTACTGCAAGCGAACATTTCCACGATATCTTTTCATGTTAATTACGATTAGTGTAAACTGTTACCATTGTGAGAAACAATTCTCGAAATGTCACCATCGAGACAAGTTCGTTTCTAACGGATTATGCGCTGTTTTCCTGTTACTTGCAAGGCCCCACTCTGATTTTGCGCCGGCCGGTGTGGCCGTGCGGTTCTAAGCGCGTCAGTTTGGAACCGCGTGACCGCTACGGTCGCAGGTTCGAATCCTGCCTCGGGCATGGATGTGTGTGATGTCCTTAGGTTAGTTAGGTTTAAGTAGTTCTAAGTTCCAGGGACTGATGACCTCAGTAGTTAAGTCCCATAGTGCTCAGAGCCATTTGAACCATTTTTGAACTGATTTTGCTAGCTGTTCGTTGCAAATGTACAGTCTGTGAGGAGATTCCTCTGAATATCTCCAGTCAGGATGTCACCCTGCCCGTTAACAGAAAAGAAACGTTTCATGAAACAAAACCTGTCATATCATCAACACAACATCAACATCACCTCCTGCGGATAAATTTTGTATTGTATTCGCTTCTCAATACGAAGGTAATTGGCAGTTATGTTAGTAGCCCAGAAAACCTACAGTGATGTTTGGCGTACTGTATAAGGATATTACCACATCACAAACATCTAAATAAATTCCATATGCCCTGCTTCAGTTGTACTTTCAGCGCTGTTTCCCCCAGGCCACGGCATAAGCAGTAACAGCCAAGGCATGAAGCTGTGCATGGCACTTTCTGATGTTCTTTATCGTGTCATACAAAAGAGCGATAAACAACAGTGGCGACAGAGCTCCCCTCTGTTGAACTCCACTTTTGGTCTGAAACCAGAAACAATGACTTTTCGCCAAATCACAGGTAGCTTTTACAGTGCCTATACAGCACCTGAGTCTTCCCCATCAAATCCTCAGACACGCTTCTATTTCTCAGGCACTTCCAGGTCTTTCCTCATTTCACTCTGCCATAAGCTTTCTCGACACCAAAGAACAATTCGATCACACCGTCAACTTTCTCCCAGTATTTCTCACCAACAGGTGGGCACAAGATTTTTTTGCTGACTTGCAGTCATTTTTGGCCTGATCTCATATTGTTCCTCTTCTAATTGTGGCTCCAATTTTCACAGAATGATGAAACGGGAACACTTGTTGAATCAGTAATATTTTATTATTTACAACCGGTTTCGAAATGATAGAATTTCATCTTTCTGGCATACAATATAGATTAAAGGAAGTAAAATTGTCTTCCCAAGTTCCACTTCATAACACAGGGAACACAGGAAAGCGATAGCAACTGTCATGTTGTTCGTCTGGCCACACTAACAGGTCCTGTTCCCTACTTTATGACGTGGAACTCGTGACACCTCTCTTTGTCATTTTTTTAATTTTTTATTTTTTATTTATTGGAACCCTCGATCTCTCCTTCTAGCCCAACCTGCCTCTCTCCAAAGATGATGTTTTCTGTGTAGATCCTCAAACTCTTTTACGTACTGTGAAGGCATGAAGTGTAGAACTCCTCTGCAACGTAGCGTAACTACTATGGTTCCACTTCGAAACAAAAGGAAATAACTCATTTTCCAAACACAAACATGATACCCCTTCCGAAAAAAAAATACATTTCTCTTTCAGAGCAAATACAACTCCTCTTCAAAAAGCAAACAAGTTTCCTCCTCGGAAATGAATGTTTCCTCTTCGGAAATGAACGTGGCTCTCATTCCAGCACAGAATTGCTCCTCTTCTAAAACAAACTGGACTTTCCATCTTTGTTCAAAAATGTTCAAATGTGTGTCAAATCTTATGGGACTTTAAGGTCATCAGTTCCTAAGCTTAAGCACTACTTAACCTAAATTATCCGAAGGACAAAATGGCTCAAATGGCTCTGAGCACTATGGGACTTAACATCTGAGGTCATCAGTCCCCTAGAACTTAGAACTACTTAAACCTAACTAACCTAAGGACATCACGCACATCCATGCCCGTAGCAGGATTCGAACCTGCGACCGTAGCGGTCACGCGGTTCCCGACTGAAGTGCCTCGGACCGTACGGCCACACCGGCCGGCTATCCTAAGGACAAACACACACACCCACGCCCGAGGGAGGACTCGAACCTCCGGCGTTCATCTTTGTCTAAAATAAACAATACTGATTTTTCAGTTATAGGAAATGCAAACGCCTTATAATGTTACTCGTATTATGAAAAAAACCATGTAATTCTGCCATGATTGTTTGTCGATATGTATCTGCTACTTTTATAATAAATTCGATACATGTATCCTTCATATATTTTACTACTGCCTTTCTACTGATTTTCACTACTGTATGTCAACAGTAGACATGTGCCGCTGTTGTATACGCACGATGTGTTTGCTAACAAACATGGTCGTTTTGCCTTTGCAGGTGATGAAGCCGATGCTGGAGCGAAAGAGGCGCGCTCGCATCAACAGGTGCCTGGACGAGCTGAAGGAGCTGATGGTGGTGGCGCTGCAGGCGGAGGGCGAGAACGTGAGCAAGCTGGAGAAGGCGGACATCCTGGAGCTGACGGTGCGCCACCTGCACAAGCTGCGCCGCCACCACGCCCTCGCGCTCACACCGGAGCTCGCCTACGCCGACAGGTTCCGAGCCGGCTTTACGCGCTGCGCGGCCGAGGTGTCGCAGTACCTGGCGGGGGCGGCGACGGCGGCGGAGACGGAGGGGTCGGGGGCGGCGCCGGGAGCGGGAGAGACGGGCGCTGCGCTGCTGCGCCACCTGGCCGCGTGTGTGCGCCACCTGGAGCAGCGCGGGGGCGGCGGTTCTCCGCCCCCGCCTCTGCCGGTGCACCAGCCCGCCAACACACCGCCTCCATCGCCTCCACTCCCACCTCCGGTGACTCAACAGCACCACCAGCAGCAGCAGCCGTCTCCTGTCGATACTCCGGTATTAACCGCCAGGACCACTTCAGTTCCGCTGACGCATGATAAACCGGAGAGTATGGACATAACCGAAGAAGAGGCGGAAGACGCACAGACATCGTCTGTTTGGAGGCCGTGGTGAGCCAGCACAGAAACTGGTTTAGTGGCATTAGTTGCATATACCAATGGTCTTTCTACGTGACAGAATGTTATTCAACATAGAACAAGTTTAGAACTAAGAATTACTTAGCTTATACTAATTGACTGAGTAAGTTTTGTTATTTGGATTTATCCATTACAGTATCAAACATATATAGAGGTGAATATTCTAGACGACAGTGGCACAAAAACCCCAAATTAAAATTCGTACCAACTTGTAGTCTCCACCTTTTGCTGGGTTCTTGTCGGACGTAGGACGGTGTACCTATACCACTTTCGGGTCTTTCTGAAGCGATTTGACTTATGTGGATGCCCTGTCAGACAGTGAGGAGTATCCCTGATGACGTACCACATGTCCTGGAATTACATGCCCGTCATCAGCGTGAGGTCATGCTGTTTACATACATGGCTTTAAACGTTGCACAAGACGGACGTAACTCATAGTCAATACGAGAATAAATTCATATAGTAATGACTGCACCTGTCGTGTGTGCATACCAAAAGTGTATGTCTCATGCAGAATTTAAAAATCTTCTGTTTGGTCCAGTCATTCATCCCATAAGAACACATTGCTCTCTTTTTAGATAGTTGTAAGAACTTGGGCAGATACTTTTGAGGTAATCTCCAGCAGTGGGATTAATATCAAGAAATGGTATATAGCTGCATATACATCTGTATTTCACAAGCCCCCTTATCATACGTGGCGGAGGGTGCTTTGTGTCCTTACCCTCCACCTTTCCACTTCCAGTAACGAATGGCATGTGGGAAGAGAGATTTCGTGAGAGCTGGAATCTCCCTGTTCTTGCTCAGGAGGAAGTAATATATTGATTGACTTTTCTTTGGATGTCCACACTCAGAATTTTAACAGTAAAACAGACTTAATGCACAATGATTCCCTTGTAGCATCTTCTACTGTACTTCGATGAGCTTCTCTGTGACACGAGGTTATCAAACGAATCTTTGACAAAACTAGATTTTCTTCTTCATATCTCCTTTATTTCCTCTGTTCCTGAGATGCCCAAACAACTCAGTAGATTCAAAATCTTAAACATGACTGCAGATCAGCAGCTGTATAAATATGAAGAGGTTGAAAAAAATCAGCCAGCCAGTTGCAAAATAAAAGTTTATTAGCCCTTGATCCAGGTTTCGGTATTTCTAAACATATTGTCTTCAGAGGGAGTGGGTCTTGTTACATAGTCTAATGTACCACCATGTGATATAACGAGCCCCACTCCCTCTGAAGAAGATATTTTTAGAAATGTCTAAACCTAGGTCAAGGGATAATAAAACTTTGTTTTGCAACTGGTTGCCTCATTATTTTCAACTGACTTAGTCGATTTGTGTGAATGAGCTGTTTTATCAGCATTTAGTACTTAGAATGATACAAGAGATGAAAAGAGAAAAATAGATTTGAGGTACATGCAATACAGTTATCCCAGCAATGGCTGAGCAGTAATATATGACTGGCAGAGTAACACACTTTGTCTGTCAGAAAGTTTTGAGAGATTTATATATTTTTGTAAGACTGTTGTTTAGATTACAAACATGGATACACACTTTTGATTCTAAAATTCAAGATTATTCAGTCATAAAAGTGTAAGCTTCATGCTACAGATTTGCCGTCCATACTATTCATCTGTAAAATACCACTCTTATAATCCTACAGCTTCACATCATGTTCAAGCCACATTTGCAGGTCTTTGTTTAGCATTTCAGTGACTTATGGTGCTATGTCATCTGTTTCTGTTATGCAATTTTCAGAAAATACAAGATCTAAGGTATTCCATCTACTATTGATCAAAATTGTTCATATTACTGAATAAGTATTTTAAAATGTGTCATATCAGTGTATACTTTTAAACGTTATAATCTGACTATTTTTGTATTTTACCAAACATTAGTGAAATAATGTGCATCTCCTGTCAAAGACATGATTCACTCTGGATTCATACTGCTCCTGCCACATAGAGTAACAGTGATGCCACTGCCTTGTTGTCTTGTGTGTGGACTGTGTAGAGTTTTACTGTTATTTGAAGCAGCTGTATATTGGCTTATGAGGTATTATTGGTTGTAGCTTTAAACATATTCATTGTTAAATTTAATTATCAGTTAGAAGCCTTACAGGCTATTTCAATTTTAGTTCAGTGTTAAGAGTATATTCTGTAATAGTTTAATATTATGCCACACCAATGTTTTTTAGGAATCCTATTTATTTATTAGACCCTACCAGTAAGGTTACTGCACATTTATTAGTGTTAAGCTTGAATATTGAGGTATTACTATATTTTTAAATGTTTCCCAAAAGAAATATGCCCAATAAGAGCAATATTTTTAATGACATCACCAGCAACACTATATTTCAAAATGTTATTTTATGCATAATGAAAGGATCCTTTACTCAAAACCGAAATATTTGCTCTTCACTGACCTACATTAAAAATGTTCTAGAAATGTTGTACATGTAATATCTTAACAAGCTGATAGTTTAGGAATTATATCACCTACCTTATGCTGTTAGCAAATTCTATATGAAATTTTTTGCTATCGAGTTAAAAGTGGAAATGACCATAATTTCAGATATTTTCAGGCAGTGTTAGATTTATACATGTATAATATACTGAACTGATTTTTCAGTCCATAATTTTATTCCTGTTATACAATAACATTACTTTCAAATGACAGCACCAGTTATAAAATATCAACTTTACTGTAAAGACATATTTATCTTTTATTTTACAATGGCTATAGTGAAGTAAGTTGAAGACTGTACTTTATTGCATACTTTTAATCAATGTGGTAATGCAAATATATGCAGTGTACTTAAAACCTACTATGGTATTCGTGAAAAGACTGTGATATCTCCCAAGTACCTGAAAGTTAACTCTGTACTGCATTAGTTCACTTGTAAGTACTCAGAGAATTATGTTTGTGGCAAGAGTGTTTCACCTAAATGTATAACACAAATAAAATATGATAGTAAATTCTGTGTTTTATTGGCAGCCCCATAAAAATCTTTTAAGTAGTATTTATTAAAGCTTATGAGAAGTCCTGGACATATGAGGGAAGTGTTACATTGGAGACATATAGATGATGCAAAAGAAGACTTCATGTAATTAGATGCTACACAATTATAAATATAAAATTTTAGTTGTAATGAATTGTGAAAAAATTACTTTTTCTTACTTTACAGTATTAAAGCTACATACATTTTGATTTTCTGCAAATATTGTCATCTTTGTGCCTGTAGCCTGGAGTTTCACTAAAACTGGAGGTCTACAGTCTTGAGTGATTCTCAGTTCTGAGTTCTTTTTGAAGTTCTTTTATTTTGTCCACAGATTTCACAATAGCTCGTATTCAGATTCAATTTATTGCTGTGATAATGTTACAATATTTGTTTATCAAACAGGTGAGTACTTGTTCAATGAAAGCCTTATTAATAAATAAAAATGAGTAAGTATGGAAGAATTTTGTTTACAATGCTCTTGTCAGATACATGTCAAACCAAAAGACTGTCATACCATTTTAGTCTTCAGTCAAGGCTAACAATATTCTACAGATCTAATTTCACAACTGGTAAAATATATTGCAATTATACAGTGAGTGATGCATTTGAAGAGTAAATAATTTTAAGTCACGTTACATTATGTTTGAATTTCTGTATCCAGAAATAGGAAATCTAATTTCTTAAACAGAAGGACTGATTGAGTAAATAAAATTGGCCAACAAGGAGAAATCATAACAAGAAATGTAAAACAGAACGTAGACTTACCCCAAATTATCATTTCTGACTGTTCCTCCTGTTGTTCTCACAATTTTCACTGTGGAAACAATATTTAACAGGCTAGAGCAGTAGCAGTATTAGTCATTTTATTCATGTGTACATTGCTCTTACAAGGATTTTGGACATGTCTTGGTATTACAACTCAAAAATAACAAAATTATTATAAATAGGCACACACATACTTGCAGCTATCGTTTGACAAGGATGAAACAGTACTTGGTCATGACCTTATAGGAAGAACCATCCCAGAGTTATCCTGGTGTAATTTAGGGAATGCGTAGAAAATATAAATGAGGATGGCTGGATGAAGATTGGAGCCTCCAGCTTCCCACATATAGAGCCACACTGTTTAAAACGGTTCTACCTCATTTGTTATGTCACTAGTGTACTATACTGTTTTACAAACAAGTTATTTAATAATGTAGGCGCAATTCATTTCCAGTCACTGCAAACACCATCCAAATAATATTACACTACACTCACTGCTGAAACAAGGACCGTCCACAGGTACTAAAAGGACAAGAGCTGTAACATAACTGGCGAAAGAGTCCAGTCACATGAACCTGCTATTTGGTGATGCTTTGTACCTGAATGTGGTGAGTTTACGTTTTCAGTTACAGGCACGAACAATTACACCATCTAAAAGATCAGAAATACTACAGCCATTATAAACTGTCAGGTTATCATTTGATAAGGCTTACAAGTGAAGAAGATATAGCTCAGACTAAAACTGGAAAAAATCAATATGCCCATGAGACTTTAAGGCTGTGAGATGACACGTGGATACAGGAAAGATGTGGAAATTAAGCTTAGTATATTCAGTCGGATATGTGGAACAGTTAACTGAACCTTTAAAAACAAAACTGGGATGGATATTCAAAGTAAATTCTGCAAAACTGTTCCAGTCCCCACACTGCTCTGTGGAAGCGAAATGTGGGTAATTACCAAAAATCAAGAAAGCAGTATTCAGGCACAAGATACAAAATTCCTGAAAAGAGTTAAAGGCTACACAATAAAAGAACAGGCCAAGGAATCAAAATATTAGAGAAGGAGAAGAATTAAAAATTGTTAGTCTAAGTAATATAATTTGAGATTAAAAAGGAGAAGTAGAAGAAGGAGGAGGAGAAGAAACAAGAAACACTGACACCTGCAACTTCAGAGTTTTATTTTATTTGGAAATATAGCAGGTATATGTATAGTGAGGGAAAAAATTACAGTACCAAGATGTGTCACATAAACGAAAGTTTGTAGGCGTCTGAAAGACGACACCCATTCAGATTAAAAAAAAAGTTCAGTTGTGTGTGATATCTTATGGGACTTACTGCTAAGGTCATCAGTCCCTAAGCTTACACACTACTTAACCTAAATTATCCTTAGAACAAACACATGCACCTATGCCCCGAGGGAGGACTCGAACCTCTGCCGGAACCACCAGCACAGTCCATGACTGCGGCGCCTCAGACCGCTCGGCTAATCCCGCGTGGCATTCAGATATCACGCCAGTTGCTGGAGAGTGGCGCCAGTACGCCACTGTGAGAAAGCATATGAGCTTTGCTTTAAATCTACGCTGTAACGATCGTGAGCGTTAGCTGTCTTTGCGACTGGACGTGATGAGTTGACGTTGGAAAAGAACGCCTTTAAGGCGACATACATGCCAATGGAAGGAGGTCGCGTTGTATCGCTACAAGAAGCCGAATCATCCTTCTGCGATACTGCAGGAAGACTTGGCACAAATGTGACTATTGTACTTGATTGCTGGCAATAGTGGTCACGAGAACGTACGGCTGCAAGAGGACCGGGCTCCGGACGGCCACGTGGCACTACCGAGAAGGGAAACTATAGTGCTCGACTCATGGCTCTGGCGCATCGTGCTGCATCTGCAGCAATAATTTGAGCAGCAGTGGGCACCACAGTGACACAACGAACTGTTACAAATCGGTTACTGCAAGGCTAACTCCGAGCCAGACGCTCTGTAGCGTGCGTTCCATTGACCGCAAACCACTGCCATTCGGTACTTTAGTGGTGTCAAGCGAGAGCTCATCGGAGGGAATGATGGAAGTCTGTTGTGTTTTCTTATTAAAGCCGGTTCTACATCAGTGCCAGTGATGGCCTTGTGTTGGTTAGAAGAAAAACAGTCGAGGACCTACAACCAACCCGCCTGCGTGCCAGATTCACTGGACCCACAGCTGGAGTTACGGTCGGGGGTGCGATTTTGTATGACAGGGGGAGCACTGTCGTGGTTATCCAACGCACCCTGACTTCAGATGTCATTCCAGGTGGGTTTTCCGACGGGATGACGTTCGCCCTCGTACCCCTGTTGTAAACCTAACGTCCTCTACATGGTGTCGAAATGTTGCCTTGGCCTGCTCAATCATCGAACCTGTTTCCAATGGAATACATATGTACATCGTCAGACGACATCTCCAGCGGCATCCACTAGCATTAACTGTCCATGTATTGACCGATCAAGTGGAACAGGAATGGAAATTCATCCCACAAGCTGACACCTAGCACCTGCGCAACACAACGCATGCTTGTTTGCGAGCTTGCATTCAACATTCTGGCGGTTACCCCGTTTATTAATGTACCAGCATTTCGCATATCTCACGCTTACATTAGCTGTGATCTTGCGATGTTAATCACCGTAATATGTTACCTAGACGAATGTATTTCAGACGTTTCATCACTCTACATAAGTCGCCGAAGTGGCGTCAAATCGAAAGACTTGCACCCGGCGAACGATCTACCCGATGGGGGGCCCCAGTCACACGACATTTAGATAATTTTTTTGGTGTTGCGATTTTTTCAGTTAATGTCTCTTCAACAAGACACAATTATTGGACAACTGTGGAGTACGTATGGTTATCGACGGTGAAAGATTTTGTAGCGATTAGTTAACTAGATTGTTTAAATGTTCGCTTAAATGTGAAGGGTATTTTGACACTACACTTCTTGATATAAAAACAAACGAATGAGGAAACAAATTGGAATCTAATACACTACGGTTCTTTAATTTGGGTAATCCATATCTGCTATCTGCAGTTTCAAATGCGAACATCGATCTTTATGTCTCTAAAAATATAATTACGTACACTAAAAGATTTATAATGAAAACAGAAAAAATATATTTTACTTTCATCAAAGTATCCTCCCATAGACTTAATGACTCCCTCTCAAACTCGAGACAATACGTTTTCGTAGGTTTTGCTAGTCTGTTTGATGCCAGATATCCCAGAGATATTCCTTGCTTATTATAGGAACTTTTCTGATACTTCAATGCACTTCATCCCAGATCATGTCAATGGGATTACACTCCGGGATTTAGGGCGGGCACATTATATCTTCCACTACTTTCTGTTTTATCTTTATTGCAGAGTTATTCTTATAGAACGCCGTCCGAAGATTTATGTCATTATCCTGTTATAAGGTGAACTCTTTCCCTATTAAGCGCAATTCACATACTGTCGTATTCTACTGAAATATGAGGTGATAGTGCTCCTGGTCTACACACCCTTCCATTTTTCACTTTGTCGCCAACTCTGTCTTCTGCAAAATACCCCGAAACCATAACAGAACCCTCACAGGTAGATTCATTAATGGGCCACACTTTCTCCTTCAGATCGGCAAACAAATGTCCTCCTGGTAACCAAAATCTCGTAATATCGATTCATCTGTGAATAACACTTTTTACACCTTTCATACGTTCACTTACCATGCTTAGTAGCCCATTCGTGTCTCTTTCCTTTATTTAAGGACATCAGAAGCGGTTTCGTCACTGCCACACGTTCTTTCAAGGTTGCGTGCATAAGTCACTTTTTTACTGTTGTAGCTATACGTTTTCTGTTGTTCATTATTACAAATCCTGGGCCAATAACGATGAATGTGTCGTCACTTTTAGTTATTTTACGAGGTCGCCCTGCTCTTGATACGTCCTTATTGACCTGTTGTCTTCTGGCGGTGCCGGCCGCTGTGACTGAGCGGTTCTAGGCGCTTCAGTCCGGGACCGCACTGCATCTACGGTCGCAGGTTCGAATCCTGCCTCGGGCATGGATGTGTGTGATGTCCTTAGGTTAGTTAGGTATAAGTAGTTCTAAGTCTAGGGGACTGATGACCTCAGATGTTAAGTCCCATAGTTCTTACAGCCATTTGAAGAATTTTTTCTTCTGGCGGTGATGGAAGTATTGCACTCTCCAAATGTTCAAATGTGTGTGAATTCCTAAGGGACCAAACAGCTGAGGTCATCGGTCCCTAGACTTCCACACTACTTAAACTAACTTACGCTAAGGACAACAGACACACCCATGCCCCGAGGGAGGACTCGAACCTACCGCGGGAAGGGCCGCCCAGTTTGTGACACGGCGCCTCAAACCGCGCGACCACTCCGCGCGGCTTTGCACTCTCCCTAACATGTCTACGCTAAATTGTTTCACAATATGGGGCATAGATAAATCTGCTTCTCTGAGTGCTACAATTGCAGAGCATTTCTCTATGAATATCTCCACTCTTAGAGCGGCAAAACGATGTGCACACTGTCAACTGCCACTAAGGAACTGAAGTGCAGTAACCATATGGCATGTATCGTACCACTGCTTGGAGTACACAGCGGACATCACATCACTAGGAGGAACAACAGAGTATTATGGTACGGGCAATCATTTAACACACACTTGAACAAACGTACCAGTTCAGGTAACTATTTTGTACGCTCACAACACTCTTCTGGCTAATATTGCATGTAGATGAAAATAAACACGCAAAGCTAATAAGTTTACCATCATTTTGCTATTCTTTTGCTTACTCGGCTACAGCCTTGGCATTACACAGGGTGTTGGTGGTTTAAGTACAGATATTGAGATAACTGGTACATCGGTATGTACCCACTTCTATTTGTTAGTTGCCTTTTTCTGTGCGTAATAGTCTTCCTGCAAACACATTACATAATTTACTACTTGATGATTTCTGCACATCGTAACTGCGCCGTAAAGTGGACTACGACTGTTAGAATAGTCTATACTTTTGTGTCCACAAGTCCACAGTTCAGCACATGAAATAAGTGGTCCACATAAGTTCCTTTCCGAATTCTAAGAAATAAGAAAACATTGAGATGACCTAAAGGAAAACCAATAGACATCATTAGAACACATGGAGAAGACTTGTGGCTGCGTATGGCCGACTGCATGAAGAACTTGCGGGAACAGCTTTCATCCAACAGTGGGGCGAATGGATAATGGCATATTTTACACACACTAAATAACAGCAAAAGCCTTCCAGGCGTTAATGAGATTGAGAGATATGGCATCGAATTCTCTAGAAGCCGATTTTCAGTGAACTGGGTGAAGTTTTCGAAAGCTAACTGACTCCACCCTCGCCAGTGTTCTCAGTATTCGACGTAAAAAGTGTGACTCCTATCGACATATACTCAATCCTACAGAAAGTGGAGACCTCCTTAGGTGAGGGACGGCTGGAGAGCATACAACAGTAGCCACTGAAGGTAGCGAAAGGAGGGGGATTGACGGAAATGTGACCGAATTGCCTTCATATCAATAAAAATCGTTGTGTATACTACTCATATCGCCTTCTAAACGACTGGATAGATTTGAACCAACCTTGGTACACACGTCACTTTCTATCTGGAAGAAAGCATTGTGGGTGTAAGAAGGACCTGCCTCCCTACAGAAACACAGCTCAGGAAGTCTGGGACAATTTCAACCGAATGTTTGTAGATGACAGACTCATTACTGGTATTATCTGTGTAAAACTACTGTGTGGATAACATACCCACAGCGAAGATATTGGGTTTAGGTGGCCACGACAGGGAAAAATATTCTGTGACGGTTGAAGACAGTATCGAATACCAAGATGTCTTTCTTTTTTGTCCCTTATATATTACATCTTGAGACTTCATGATGTTTCTACTGTCCTATAACCTCCTTATACTTTTATTAAAGAATTTTACGTTCAGTGTTCCAGTTCTCAGAATATTTTTGTTTTACCATGTCTTAGAATTGTTTCTAGCCTTGGTCATGATACATGTAATCCGCCCTTTCCAAGGCACATTAGTGGTACTCTAAGCAGTGTTACACCTCCAGTCGGTCGCCGATCTTACTGTTGATAGGTCTGTTTTCAAAACAGGCCACAGCGTAGGCTCCCAACATTTCCCATCAGTCTTTGTTTCAGAGTCTTGAGATCTCCTAGTCTCTGGTGCTCCCACACCATTAATCGTGCAAGGAAAGAGGAAGTGTAGTTTTATCTTCTTTTTTTAAGGATTTTCTTCCCTTAACCTTTGCTGAAAGTAGAACATATATTAACGCAGTAAATGAATACAAACGTCTCAAAAATAAGATCGACAGGAAGTGCAAAAAGGCTGAGCAGAGATGGCTGGAGGACAAATGTAAGGATGTAGAGGCACATATCACTAGGAGTAAGACAGATACTGCCTACAGGAAAATTAAAGAGACCTTTGGAGAAAAGAGAACCACTTGTATGAATATCAAGAGCTCAGATGGAAAACCAGTTCTAAGCAGAGAAAGGAAGGAAGAAAGGAGGAAGGAGTATATAGAGGGTCTATAAAAGGCCGATGTACTTGAAGGCAATATTTCTGAAATGGAAGAGGACGTAGATGAAGATGAGATGGGGGATACGATACTGTGTGAAGAATTTGACAGAGCACTGAAAGACCTAATTCGAAACAAGGCCCCGGGAGTAGACAACATTCCATTAGAACTACAGATAGCCTTGGGAGGGCCAGCCCTGACAAAACTCTACCATCTGGTGAGCAAGATGTATGAGACAGGCGAAACACCCTCAGACTTCAAGAACAATATATTAATTCCAATTTCAAAGAAAGCAATTGTTGACAGGTGCAAAAATTACCGAACTATCATTTTAATAGGTCTCAGCTGCAAAATACTAACACGAATTCTTTAGAGACGAGCGGAAAAACTGGTAGAAGCCGACCTCGGGGAAGATCAGTTTGGATTCCGTAGAAATGTTGGAACATGTGAGGCAATACTGACCCTACGACTTTAGAAAATAGATTAAGGAAAGGCAAACCTACGTTATTTAATCTGTATATTGAGCAAGCAGTAAAGGAAACAAAACAAAAATTTTGAGTACTAATTAACAGCCAGGTAAAAGAAATTAAAACTCTGCGGTTTTCGGACGACATTCTAATTCTGTCGGAGACAGCAAAGAACCTGGAAGAGCAATTGAACGGAATGGACAGTGCCTTGAAAGGAGGATATAAGATGAACATCAACAATTGCAAAACGAGGATAATACAATGTAGTCGAATTAAATCAGGTGATACTGAGGAAATTAGATTAGGAAATGAGATACTTAAGTACTATATGAGTTTTCTTATTTGCGGAGCAAAATAATTATGATGGTCGACGTAGAGAGGATATAAAATGTAGAATGTCAATGGAAAGGAAAGCTTTTCTGAAGAAGAGAAAACTGTTAACATCGAGTATAGATTTAAGTGTCAGGAAGTCGTTTCTGAAAGTATTTGTATGGAGTGTAGCCATGTATGGAAGTGAAACATGGACGATAAATAGTTTGGACAAGAAGAGAATAGAAGCTTTCGAAATGTGGTGCTACCGAAGAATGCTGAAAATTAGATGGGTAGATCATGTAACTAATGAGGAGGTACTAAATGGAATTGGGGAGAAGAGGAGCTCGTGGCATAACTTGACTGAAGAAGGGATCGGTTCGTAGGACATATTCTGAGGCATCAAAGGGTTATTAGTTTAGTATTGGAGGGAAGCGCGGAGGGTAAAAATCGAAGAGGAAGACCAAGTCATGAATACACTAAAGAGATTCAGGAGGATTTAGGTTTCAGTAGTTACTCGGAAATGAAGAAGATTGCATAGGCTAGAGCAGCACGGAGAGCTGCATCAAACCAGTTTCTGCACTGAAGATCACAACAACAACAACAACCTTTGATTATCGAACACCCTAGTCTACGATGGCACGTTGTGTTGAAAAGTAATGTCTTTGAATTTTTTAATGTGAAAGCTTTTAAGGCTTTTTAAATAAAACTTACTTAATTAACATGCTACATATTGATTCGTCAAGTCTACATATTTATTTCTCGACAGACCGTCCCTGTAGAACGTTTGACCGTTGGCAGAGCCACTACCTCACCTCCGCTTCAAGTTTCTCCACTATCAAAGAGACGTCCTCGAACGTGTTCTTTAAGTTTTGGAAACAAACGAAAATCGAGAGGGGTCATTCGGCACTTCATAAAGGATGATGGACGACAGTGAATCCAAGGCGTCAGGTTGCTGCATATGTCGTAGCGCTCGTGTGTGGTTTGTCACTGTCATGCTGAAGGAGAGGGTGCTCCATGTGTGCACGAACTATTCGAATATGACTTACTGAGCATCTCGCAGTACCCTGCAAATCTTATGTTGGTGCGTTTAGTAACGAATTCGAAATGAACCACACCTCGAACGTCCTAGAATACTGCGAGCATGACTTTGCCTGCTGATGGTGTGGTCTTCAACTGTTTCCGGCGTCGTTGATTGTTTATGGTGGAACCCCATTGATGCTGTCTTGTTTTCAGGGTGAAAGTGGTGAACGAAGCTTTCATTACCTGTCACAATGTTATTGAGGAACCCATCACCCTCACGAACAAAACACAAAAGAAATTGTTTAGAGATGTTCAGTCTCTTCTGTCTCATGTCAGAAATGAGTATTCAAGGCACCAGCATTGTACACAGTCTTCCGTATCGTATTTCTACCTGTACACACTCTTATGATATTCCACACTTACCTAAGAGCTGTGTCCCTGTTATTTCACCATTGTCTCTGATGACTTCATCAACCCGATTCCGATGTGTGTCGTCGGTTGTCCCTGGGACCTCGAATCCTAATAATTTTTGAGCCGAAAAATCAAATACTGCTGTATAATATTTCACACAGAAGTCAGTAACCGCTCGTAATCACCCATTCCCAAGTATCTCGCTAAATGCTCGTAGCTTTTTCAGCGCTTCCGCTTCTCAAAAAAAGTACCTGCTTTATACTATAGTTGCACTTTTATTTTGTCTACTGTCCATCGTTTTCGATATGAAGTACCATTGTAACAACCCACTCTTGAATTAATTATTTATGCTTCATGCATGAACTTGTGGTGAGTGTGACTAAATTTGCATTTGCTATTTAATGTTCCAAGAGAAGACTTTACGGGAATCGCAACCTTCTGTTAATTCGCGATGGTACGGTAAACTTCGGATGACACCGAAACCCCATAATCCTGGTTTGTTGTACCGTCATCGGATTATGCGCTGGCGCGCAGTCCTCTAACTCGTTTCCCAGGTAGCCCAGTACACAGACTGCTTCTGTTGGCGTACCTTCGACCTATATCAGTTTACGCTGTTAGTTGTCATGATACACCCTGCATATTGTTCAGTTTGACTGTGGTAGTACCCACTCTGCTCGAACTGTTTATTAGCGCTGTACTGATAACAAACACAGGTAACGCTTGTTTCTCCCTCGCCTGGGGGTAAAACAGTTAGTCTACATTACTGAACCAAAAGATGTTCCCTATAACGACGCATGTTGTTTACTGAAAAGGCGTCTTCGAAGAATTACTGCTGGCCGAAGTGGCCGTGCGGTTAAAGGCGCTGCAGTCTGGAACCGCAAGACCGCTACGGTCGCAGGTTCGAATCCTGCCTCGGGCATGGATGTTTGTGATGTCCTTAGGTTAGTTAGGTTTACCTAGTTCTAAGTTCTAGGGGACTAATGACCTCAGAAGTTGAGTCCCATAGTGCTCAGAGCCATTTTTGAAGAATTACTGTAGGTGAGCAACTGGATAATATCCCTGTCTCGACTGATTATGAAGCTTGACGAGATTGGATTCAGAAAACAGTACTAGTGTGAAACTCAGTTTGCTTTATTTAGACCCATCCTGCGAACAACAGATGGACGTGATCAGGCAGTTTTCGTCTTTCTAAATTTCCGTAAGGCGTTCGACAATGTGCATAGTCGACTATTCACCTTGATACTATCACACGGAGTAGCTTCTGAAATACTCATTGGGTGGAGGAACTTTCAACTAATCGAATCCTTTAGGGAAGACTGGGACATATTTAAGGAGATTTCTTTTCGGAATTTTTAATTTTCTTTTTTTAGCTAAAACCGTTTTCTCATTCAAGTGCGCAAAAACAAAGTTTGGATTGTTTTGAAACAATGAAAAGACATACACAGGATCTATTTGGGGATTATGACTGATCATACTTTGAACTTTATTTTAGATTTTTAATAAAAAAACCAAAATAGTGCCCATAATTATGGTTTGATCTAGGGTCTGCGAGTGTGAAGTACGCAGACTGCGTGCAGTGTAGGCCCTCAAGAGTTATTTGAAATCAAACATGGATAACATCACTCGATAATAAATTAAATTTATGGAAGCTTATACCTAACCACAATGAAATAACCTTAAATTTAACGATATGGTACTAATTCGAACTTTGACTTATTTTTGGGTTTTTTCGTTCTTCACAGCATTACAAAAAATGGTTGATATTAACAAATTTCATATATTACAGGTATAAGCTCCCAAGAAAAGTGTATACTTTTCGGGGTCAAAGGTAGCAATTACTCCCTGCACCGTTTTTATTTTATGCATCAAGCAGTTTTGCAAAATCGTTTCTCGAGAAAAACATGTTTAATTGTAGGGAATACTTTTATATGGATTATTACTTCAGTTCGCATAGAAACTGCTGGTTATATGTATTTTCTTGAGCACAAATCTGAAAATAAGATTGTCAAAATTCAAAATGCCGGATCCAATATGGCGGCATAAAAGAACTAGTTTTACGCAGTTTCAACCAAAATTGAGATATAAGGATTTTCGTGATTGCTAAAACCAAACTTTAAGTTAGATTTTCAAAATTAAAAATGGCTAGTCCAATATGGCGGACCAAAAATTATATTTCGCCGAGTCCGACCAGAACTTAACAAAAAAAAAAGTGTTTTCGTTACTTACTCTTGGTCTGCAGTTCCAAGACCGTATATTATCACTACTACAGTGAAAACAGTCCACTACATTCTCTCAGAGCCTTTACACGTACATACAGCCAATGTAAATCATTTTGTGAACGTCCGTCACGCAACGCCTCAGCCGGCTGAGAGCGTCCCATGACGGATGTGAGGCTGCATTGAACAACGGGCTGTAGGAACTTTTGTAATGCACGGATTAAAAAACGTTTTCGTCCCAACATTCTAGACGCATATACAAGGTGTACAGCTTTGCTTCGTTTACCGATAGGTGTCGACAACGGTAAGTAGCGGTCGAAAGAAACAGATCGAAGACGTCAGGCAGTTAGCTTGAAACATGGTCAACATAACCTCATTCAAACATTAATCGATTTGTGTCTGCATCATAAAGTTGTTCTGTATTGAAAATGTCAGTTTACGAGCCTACTTCTCGTCATTTGTGGGAGGTGCTACTGTTTTTTTCAATATGAAGAAAACAGCGGCTGAGACTCATCGAATGCTCTCAAATACATATGGTAAGGACGCTGTTAGTGAAAGAAGGTTTTGTGAGTGGTTTCAACGCTTCGAGAACGGGGATTTTAACGTCGTAGACCGACATAGTGGTGGAAGAGACAATGTTTACGAAAATGAATTGGAGACATTGCTTAGTGAAGACTCGTGTCAAACTCAAGAAGAATTGCCACGATTAGTGGGAGTGGCACAGCAAGCCATTTCAAAACTTCGCAAGGCTATGGGCATGATTCAGAAAAAAGGAACTTGGGGTCCCGCGTAAGCTGAAACCAAGAGACGTTGAACGGCGTTTGTGTGTTTGTGAACAGTTGCTTCAGAGGCAAAAACGGAAGGGATTTCTGCATCGCATTGTGACCGGGGACGAAAAATGTATTCATTATGATAACCCCAAAAACAAAAAATCATAGTGATATCCCGGGCATGCTTCCGCGTCGACGGCCAAACCGAATATTCACGGCTCCAAGTTCATGCTCTTCATTTGGTGGGGCCACCCGGCGTCGTGTACTATAAGGAGATAAAATCAAGTGAAACAATCACAGATGCTCGTTATCGAACGCAAGTAATGCGTTTGAGCAGAGCATTAAAAGACAAACGGCCGCAATACAGCTAGAAATAAAGTGATTTTGCAGCACGACAACGCTCGACCCCACGTTGCAAAAGAGGTCAAAACGTACTTGGAAACGTTAAAATGGGAAGTCCTACCCCACCCTCCGTATTCTGCAGACATTGCTCCCTCTGACTATCACCTGTTTAGATCAATGGCGCATTGCCTGGCTGACCAGCACTTCCGATCTCATGAAGAAGTCACAAATTGGATCGATTCGTGGATCGCTTCAAAATATGAACAATTTTTTCGACGTGGGATTCGTACACTGCCCGAAACATGGGAGAAAGTAGTGGCCAGCGATGGAAAATAGTTTGAATGATACATGTGTAACCAATTTGTTTCATTAAAGCCTCAAATGTTGGGGAAAAAGCAGCGCAAACAAAGTTGTGCCTTTCGAAAAACGGAATAAAAATAGAGCATTACAACATTTTGGATGAGAACCTGACCTTAACTTTATTGTCTTTAAAATATTTGATCTTATCACATGGTTATTAATGTATGACTTGGTATATACATTTCTGACTCAACATTACATTTAAGAGTGCAAAATAATTTTATACAGCTTCAATTGCGAAAGAGTGACAATCTGTGAGGCACCTTTATGCTTATCACAGTATATAATAATGAGTACTCAAAACACATTATTAAAATTTTCAAAATATGTTTTATTGACAGCGAAAAATAAATTAGAGGATTACTTATACCAAATACAGTAAAATGCTAAAATACAAAAATTTTATCGTCAGGAAACAATTTTTGTAGGCGAACTTCCACCTTTTAGCATAGTATCACTGAACCGTCAGCGGCTAGCTGCTGGCAAATTGTTTATGAGATGGTTTTTGATGCTTCTTCTACCTCTTTGGTTGGTTCGATTGTTTCTCTCGAAACTTCACGTTTGAGGTTTTGTGGTGTAGAGAGCGGTGGCCTATTTGGATTCGTGCGCGTTACTGTTGGAGAGACTTCGATTGCAGTGCCTCTATTGTGTGGCGGCTGCCCGATAATGACGCGGAGTGTGGTGAAGGCCGGACGGAGAAGCAATCGGCTGTATAGTATACAGTGTGGCTGTCACTTGAGTAATAGCGTGAGCTGCTTTGCGATTGCTGGAGGCACGTGTGTCTCGCAGAGCTGTGTCAGCGTACTGAAGAACAAGTCAAGGTGCTGCGTGATTTCTGAAATTTTGTAGCGCAGTCTTGTGGAGCCCGCAATGAGTTGGTGACGTTGTGGAGGACTACTACGAGAGTCTTGTCAATCCTTCTTCACTCTGGTAGCCTGTGGCCACGACGTCGTTTCTAGTTGGTCTTGAGAGTTAAGCTATGCTGCGGTGGCTCTCTGCACATGGGTTCTCCAGAAACTGGTGAGAATTATTGTGCTTATTATACGGTACTTTTCCCACATCGTGGTTACATCTGAAGTCCGAGTGTACTCTCCTGTCGAGTGCTGAACAGCGTCACTACAAGCTGGCCGTTTTTTGTCAAGTTTTAAAACAACAGCTATTCTGTGTAAAACGTACCACTAATTCGGTCGTATTTCAGCGTGAAAGTGACTTCTAGGTTTCATGTATGTGGGTTGCTTATGGTAACAAATTTATGCTTGTGGTTTTCTATCCAAATTTCCTGCTGTTTTTAATACATTGTAAAGGCTACATTGATGACTTATGTCTTAAAAAACGCACAACCCAGCTATTTTACAGTGGGACTTGTACCTGTGTGTTATTATTTGGAGCTAGGCTATTAATTTATTTGATTTTTTAAAATTTTTTATCGTGTTATAATTCTTACTTGGCTATTCAAGTTCTGTGTACACTGAGAGTGTTAGTTATAGAAAGTTACTGTTTAGTTCCCAGTTCTCATTACTGTTTTTTGAACTGTCCGATTGAATTGAATGCCTTGTAATACAGTAAATAGGCTCTTAAAGGTAGATACCATTGTGAAAAGGCTGTGTGTCCTTGATTAATGTTATTTCGTATTTGCGTACTCAGGCTTTAAATTTTACGAGTTGTCCACAAATTGAAATTATGTAATTACTGTTCCGTTTTTTTTAATATCTGTTCACTGTATTTTTTTGGCATGACGCCATTTACAAGGTTTAATAATTTACGTTATATTTGCAAGTTAATATTACCTTGATCAGGTTGAAACGTTGTAATTGTTTTACGTCAAAATTTTGTAAGCACAGTTACGTTGCTCAACTCAGGTTTAACTCAACTGAGTTTTCACACCTTCTCTTTTCCTGAGTTATAGTCAGAGTTAAAATTTGTGGTTACAGCTTGGTTTCATGTGCATCACCGTCAGATTGTTAAACTGTTATTTCTTGTAGCATGATGTCATTAGAAATTATAATATGAAGTAAACAGCATGTATTGTTCGTTCCGTGAAAGTTGAAACAATGTTTCTCAGTTTTAATATTGAAGATTGAATTTCTGTGTAGTAAAATATTTTAAGCAAAATGAATAATGTAATTTTTGACCAGCACCTTACCACTGTCTCCTACCTCCTACAACTTCCATGGCCTACATAGAAATATGAATGTTAATTAAAGGCCTATTCATCGTCGCTGTCCGAGTTGCAATGTTTATGCACGCAAAAAAGTGTGTCACATGACCGAGCCGTTGTGAGCCCAACTTCTTACATCTAAGGCACTTCACCCATTCTTTATTTCATTTTCACAGGTTGTATCACAGCAAGCAGTAAACATAAAGGCAATTTTTACCTTCTTCGTCAGACTGCTGCTAGTTTTAAGAGAAAGGAAGAAATACTGGGCGGGACATTCGTTGAGACAGGTGGGCTTGCTAATAGCCGCTATAGAAGGACCATAACCCGACTGAAGGTACTTGTTGGCTGACACTTCACGATCTGTAGCTGCTTTCCTACAATCAGAGCGCTCGACATCACGTCCGAATTGTTCGCCGATGTCATACTGCCACAATAATTAGTTCATTTTCCATTGCTTTTCTAGCTTTCTTTCTTGATGTTTTTGGATCCCGCATCCTTCGTCTGTCCCTTTTATTTTGTATTTCATCACACATGATTACCACACCAAACACACACACACGCACACGCACGCACACACACACACACACACACACACACACACACACACACACACACACACACACACACGCACACACAAATGTAAAGGAAATTTCCGGAGTGCCCCAAGTAAGTTGACAGGACTGTTACTGTTTACAGAGTGTATAAATGATCTATTAGAAAGCTTCAGATGCTCTTTAAGGCTATTCGCAGATGATGCGGTTGTCTACAACAAAGTAACAACGCCAGAAGATAGTAATGATTTGCGAAATGACCTCCACAGAATCGATGAATGGTGTAGGCTATGGCAGTTGACCCTGAACGTAAAAAAAGTAACATATTGCGCATATAAACAGGAAAAGAAATCCACTACTGTACAGCTACACTATTGATGACAAACCGCTGGAAACAGTTTCTACCACAAAACATCTAGAAGTAGCTGGTTAGACCGACCTTAAGTGGAATGACCACATAAACCTCAAGAGGAATGACCACATAAAACAAATAGTGAAAAAGCATATGCCAGACTCAGATTCATAGGAATAAGCCTAAGGAAATGTAGGTCATTCACGAAGGACGAGACTGAAGACTTGTTCGACCGATTCTTGAGTATTGCTCATCTATCTGGGATCCCTACCATGTAGGACTGATAGAAGACACAGAGAAGATACAACAAATAGCGGCGCATTCCGTCACGGGATCGTTAACCGACGCGATTCTCAACAGACTCCATAGCCAGACTTTATACGGGAGGGGCTGTGCATCACGGAGAGAATTACTATTGAAATTCCGAGAGAGCACTTTCCGGGAAGAGTCGGACAGCATATTACTTCCCCCCACATACGTCTCGCATAATGGCCATGAGACATTATAGCCAAAACAGAGGCTTACAATCATTTTTCCCACCCGCTATTCACGCGTGGAGCAGACTGGAGGGCTCAGTTAGTGGTACAAAACGTACCCTCCGCCAAACACCACGCAGGTTGACGCAGATGTAGAGAATGATGCTAAAGAAATACACACGTTTCAAAAATAGCACTAATCAAACACCACAGGATCTTTCCGCACAAGACAAGATTTTGCTGCATCTATACAGATATTATTAGCTAAGAGATCGGTTTACATTAGATAAGCTTCACTCATCGTCGTTGGAAGACTTTCAATTAATCGTTGTCACTGGGACTCCAGAATCATTAATACAAGAGAATTTTGCAGCGTGATGGCACAGGGTAGTGGTTAGCGTATAAACGTGACAGAAGGCCGAAGTCATGTCCTAGACTTTTGGCCTTCTCTACAAGAGCGTCACACATTGATTTTGCAAAATCCAAACATATTACGCGAAGGTTTGAAGCCGTGGGTTGCTTGGTCCCCCACCCAGTTGGGGTGTACTGCGTAGTACAATGTAATTACTATATGTGATGAGTCTCAACAAGAAAGAACCAGAAAAGTGGAGAGGATACACCATCACGAGGAGCTACGTGCTCCGTAACTGTTTTGTACTGAAACAAGCAGTTTATGTCTATTATATTATTACATCATATAATTACATCGTTCATGTAGCAAAAGAGCGATGTTGAATGATATACTTGCTGAAGTTTTCTTTTAAAAAAATTGAATTTTGTTAAAGACAGCGATTTTGACTATCATTTTTATTGAATTAATTAGTTTAAGTATTTTTTATTAGAAATACTTTACCACGTAATTTTCATCAACGTATTGCCTTTTTTATTTGCCCTTCTTGTTCTTCCTATGGTTCTTTTTGAGTTTGTAATCTCCGTTTGTCGCCTGTAGTCTGTTCAAATGGTTCAAATGGCTCTGAGCACTATGGGACTCAACTGCTGAGGTCATTAGTCCCCTAGAACTTAGAACTAGTTAAACCTAACTAACCTAAGGACATCACAAACATCCATGCCCGAGGCAGGATTCGAACCTGCGACTGTAGCGGTCTTGCGGTTCCAGACTGCAGCGCCTTTAACCGCACGGCCACTTCGACCGGCCCTGTAGTCTGTAGCCAAGTGCCAACCACGTCTGCTCATCGGTTGGTATAGTGACATGCCGAATAGCCAGAATGAGGTTAGCTTGAGGTAACCTGTGACAGCGAGAAATTACAGTTTGCTTTCACCGTTAAAACTGAAATTTTGCTGCGGAAGATGGATATGCAAAGAAAGATTTTATGAATTTTTCTGTCTTGAATTTGCTTGTACAGGTTAGCCTTATACGCCGTGAACAAAGCGATCGTGATTTTAACTATACGGCAGATTGTTGATGACCGTTTTCTCGAATACACTACACATCACGAGGTTGTGGTTACTTTAGGACAAGAGTTTAAATTCTAGGCTACAAAACCCGTTGCCTGCCGCAGTTCAGTCGTGGGCACTTAAAATCAGCGGTGACACAGCATCTCCCATTTCCGTCATACCCTGCGACGGCCCCTTCCAACACTGCTCAGCGTTACACAAAACAGAATTTGTGAAGTGGCACGCCGTGTTTGCGTGTTGCGTATGACAGAGAGGTACCCCTCAGCGGATGTGGCAGCACTGTACCGGCGAGTGACAGACGTCAACTATCAAGAAATTTTAGTCAGACTATAGTCTGTGTGAGAAGATAAGAGGAAGAAGGAGATACAAGATGACAGACGAAATAAAGGGTAGCGGGGAAAAATAGCTGTTCCGCAAAGAAGAATGTAAATGTAAGAGGATTTCAGTTTTTTTTCAGTATGTGTAAACAGTTCAGTATGTGTAAACAGTTAATTAGATAGGAACAGGAGCATTAAAATACTGTTCGCTGACGATGCATTTTGTACAGGAAAATTGAGTCACTGGACGAACATAAGAAAGCACAGAGACTCGGGCAACATTCCCACGTGGTTTAGTGAATGGCAGCTCTCCTTAAATGTTGATCAACACAAGGTAAGGCCTGTGACAACGTGAAAGAACGATATAGTATCTGATTACAGGGTTAGTGGTGAAAGTCTTCAGCACGTCAAATTGTGTAGGTATTTAAGATTAATACCAAGAAGCGGTAAGAAATGCGACGATCGCGTGCGGTCAGCTTTAGGGAAGGCGAATGGAAGAGTTAGATTTATTGGAAGGATTCTGGGAAAGTAACAAGACGCTAGTGCGTCCAATTATAGAATACTGTTCCAGTGTTTGGCATGGCGGCAGATACCGAACGATTTCGGAGACGCACTGTTACGATCGTTTAGAGGGTGGTGTAACTGATACCAAAGTGTAACATAAATGATCTGAGAACTTAAATGGGGATCCTTGGAAGAAAGATGATGTAGCTTTCAAATGGCTCTGAGCACTATGGGACTTAACATCTCAGGTCATCAGTCCCCTAGAACTTAGAACTGCTTAAATCTAACTAAGGACATCACACAAATCAATGCCCGAGGCAGGATTCGAACCTGCGACCGTAGCGGTCGCGCAGTTCCAGTTTGTAGTGCCTAGAACCGCTCGGTCACTGCGGCCGGCGATGTAACTTTCTTAACACCATTTTGGGTAAATTTAGAGAAATCATATTCTATGATTACTCGTACTCTGTGATCAGTCTCTTACCACCAAAGTATATTTTGCGTACGAATCATGAGTTTAATTATAACCAACCGGTACCTAGTGTACACCGAATCTGTTAGTGCTCCATGAATAAATCAATTATCTCCTGTTCATTGGGCTTCCTGTGTTGTTGTGGTCTTCAGTCCTGAGACTGGTTTGATGCAGCTCTCCATGCTACTCTATCCTGTGCAAGCTTCTTCATCTCCCAGTACCTACTGCAACCTACATCCTTCTGAATCTGCTTAGTGTATTCATCTCTTGGTCTCCCCCTACGATTTTTACCCTCCACGCTGCCCTCCAGTACTAAATAGGTGATCCCTTGATGCCTCAGAGCCCGCATCTCGTGGTCGTGCGGTAGCGTTCTCGCTTCCCACGCCCGGGTTCCCGGGTTCGATTCCCGGCGGGGTCAGGGATTTTCTCTGCCTCGTGATGGCTGGGTGTTGTGTGCTGTCCTTAGATTAGTTAGGTTTAAGTAGTTCTAAGTTCTAGGGGACTTATGACCAAAGCAGTTGAGTCCCATAGTGCTCAGATCCATTTTTTTTTTTTTTTTTTTTGATGCCTCAGAACATGTCCTACCAACCGATCCCTTCTTCTGGTCAAGTTGTGCCACAAACTTCTCTTCTCCCCAATCCTGTTCAATACTTCCTCATTAGTTATGTTATCTACCCGTCTAATCTTCAGCATTCTTCTGTGGCACCACATTTCGAAAGCTTCTATTCTCTTCTTGTCCAAACTATTTACCGTCCATGTTTCACTTCCATACATGGCTACGCTCCATACAAATACTTTCAGAAACGACTTCCTGACACTTAAATCTATACTCGATGTTAACAAATTTCTCTTCTTCAGAAACGCTTTCCTTGCCATTGCCAGTCTACATTTTATATCCTCTCTACTTCGACCATCATCAGTTATTTTGATCCCCAAATAGCAAAACTCCTTTACTACTTTAAGTATCTCATTTCCTATTCTAATAGCCTCAACATCACCCGACTTAATTCGACTACATTCCATTATCCTCGTTTTGCTTTTGTTGATGTTCATCTTATATCCTCCCTTCAAGACACCATCCATTCAGTTCAGCTGCTCTTCTAAGTCTTTTGCTGTCTCTGACAGAATTACATAGTCATCGGCGAACCTCAAAGTTTTTATTTCTTCTCCATGGATTTTAATACCTACTCCGAATTTTTCTTTTTTTTCCTTTACTGCTTGCTCAATATACAGATTGAATAAATTCAGGGAGAGGCTACAACCCTGTCTCAGTCCCTTCAAAACCACTGCTTCCCTTTCATGTCCCTCGACTCTTATAACTGCCATCTGGTTTCTGTACAAATTGTAAATAGCCTTTCGCTCCCTGTATTTTACCCCTGCCACCTTTAGAATTTGAAAGAGAGTATTCCAGTCAAATTGGGCTTCCTACCATGTGTTAATGTGTTAATTTAGTTTTAGTGATCCAACGTCCCTACACATGAAATGAAGCGACGTCATGTGTTAATTTAATTTTAGTGACCCAACGTTCCCTACAAATGAAATGAAGCATATACCGATAAATCACTATAATTATGCACTGCATTATTTCCTCGTGACGTCTGTCAGAGCTGTACGTGCATACTGGTCATTAATAGCTGGTGTGCCCTCCTGCCGAAGATATCTTCATCTGCAGTGAAAGTAGTCCTTCGAAAATCGTTGAGGCCAAAGAAGACGGGGTTCCTATGAAAAGCGAAATGTTTCAAAGCTTCAGACCGACACGTGGTACACACTGACGGAGGAATGCAGCGGCCATAGATGGGCGTCGGCCGCAGCCGGCGTCTGGGGTTCAAGGGCCGGAGAGGACACTAACACGTGTTAGGCGCTATTGCGCTTTCCCTGCACCTGCCAGATAACCTAGACAGCTGTGATGAAGCCATCATTGTTCTTCCATTTTTCATGAGCTGCCTGCTCTTACATCAATCAAGTCCATTAAGCTTGCGTGTAGCATGAGCCGAGAAGCTGGTCTGACTCCTGATATTCTCAGAGCTTAAGGCTAAGCGATTAATAACCGCTTACCTGTAATGCAATCAAGAAGCATAATGCTTATTTGAATATTCCATGTGTTTCCCACCGTTGAATGCAAAACACACTAATGGAAGCACTTCTTGTGAGATCTACTCTGCATCTTAATAACTCGTACATTAGAGAGCACGGATCAATGTACCGACTTATTAAGGGTAATCGGGAAAGCAATCGGCTGATATTCCATAAGCACAAGACCAGTACGTGAGTGACAAAGACTGGAGCAATATTTGAGACACCTCAAATACAGTACTGGGCATTAAAATTGCTACACCAAGAAGAAATGCAGATGATAAACAGGTATTCATTGGACAAATATATTATACTAGAATTGACATGTGATTACATTTTCACGCAATTTGGGTGCATACATCCTGAGAAACCAGTTTCCACAACAACCACCTACGGCCGTAATAACGGCTTTGATATGCCTGGGCATTGAGTCAAACAGAGCTTGGATGGCGTGAACAGGTACAGCTGCCCATGCAGCTTCAGCACGATACCACAGTTCATCAAGAGTACTGACTGGCGTATTGTGACGAGCCAGTTGCTCGGCCACCATTGACCAGACGTTTTCAATTGGTGAGAGATCTGGAGAATGTGCCGGCCAGGGCAGGAGTCGAACATTTTCTGTATCCAGAAAGACCCGTACAGGACCTGCAATATGCAGTCGTGCATTATCATGCTGAAATGTAGGGTTTCGCAGGGATCGAATGAAGTGTAGAGGCACGGGTCGTAACACATCTGAAATGTAACGTCCACTGTTCAAAGTTCCGTCAATGGAATAAGAGGTGACCGAGACGTGTAACCAATGGCACCCCATACCATCACGCCGGGTGATACGCCAGTATGGCGATGACGAATACACGCTCCCAATATGCGTTCACCGGGATGTCGCCAAACACGGATGCGACCATCATGATGCTGTAAACAGAACCTGGATTCATCCGAAAAAATGCCATTCGTGCACCCAGGTTCGTCGTTGAGTACACCATCGCAGGCGCTCCTGTCTGTGATGCAGCGTCAAGGGTAACCGCAGCCATGGTCTCCGAGCGAATAGTCCATGCTGCTGTAAACGTCGTCGAACTGTTCGTGCAGATGGTTGTTATCTTGCAAACGTCCCAATCTGTTGACTCAGGGATCGAGACGTGGCTGCACGATCCGTTACAGCCACGCAGATAAGATGCGTGTCATCTCGACTGCTAGTGATACGAGGCCGTTTGGATCCGGCACGGCGTTCCATATTACCCTCCTGAACCCATCGATTCCATATTCTGTTAACACTGATTGGATCTCGACCAATGCGAGCAGCTATGTCGCGATACGATAAACCGAAATCGCGATAGGCTACAATCCGACCTTTATCAAAGGCGAAACGTGATGGTACGCATTTCTCCTCGTTACACGAGTCATCACAACAACGTTTCACCAGGCAACGCCGGTCAACTGCTGTTTATGTATGAGAAATCGGTTGGAAACTTTCCTCGTGTCAGCACGTTGTAGGTGTCGCCACCAGCGCCAACCTTGTGTGAATGCTCTGAAAAGCTAATCATTTGCTTCTTATTACAGCATCTTCTTCCTGTTGGTTACATTTCGCCTCTGTAGCACGTCATCTTCGTGGTGCAGCAATTTTAATGGCCAGTAGTGTACTGGAAGAAAGTTCCATGAGCTAGTAATCTTCCTAAAACTTGTGGACAGACTCAGGATAAAGCATCTCTTTACCATCCAAGTATGACTAGTATAACAGAGAGGAGGGCGTTCAATAAGTAATGCAACACCTTTTTTTTCTCGGCGAACTTCGGTTTAAAAAACGCGAAATTTGTTGGGGGACAACGTGGAATATTCCCGTTTCAGTTTCATGAAGTTTCGATAGGTAGCGGCGCTATACGCAGCCTTCAAAGTGGTGTCTGTAACGGAGGTTCGTTCCAAGCAGCGAACTGTCTTCGAGTCTCTTTTGGCCGAAAACCAGAACTTCGTAGATATTCGCAGGCGCCAGGAAAATGTCTACGGAGGCCTGCCAGTAAACAAAAATAAGGTGAGTCTTTCAGAGAGGCGTCTGTTGTCACCACAACTACGTCGCCCAAACCTATCTGATTTTCAGCGTGCCGGCCGGTTGCACACAACTGTGGCTCCTCCAGACCTGGAACGTGCGGCCACTTTCATTCGAGGTGATCGACGGACCACAATTAAACACCTCGCTGTGCAATTGGACGTCTCTCTTGGTAGTGCTGACACACTTATCCACCCGTTGCGGTACTCAAAAGGTGTGTGCCTGCTGGATTCCTCGTCGCCTGAAAGAAGACCATAAAGAGCAACAAAGGACCATCTGTATGGAATTGCTTGCGCGTTGCGAGGCTGGTCCTAACAATTTACTATTGAAGTTCGTCACAGGTGATGAAACACAGGTTCACCAACTAAGCCACTCACCTCTCCTCCGAGGAAAAAGTTCAAAGTCCAAAAAAATGATTCAAATGGCTGTAAGCACTATGGGACTTAACATCTGACGTCATCAGTCACCCAGACTTAAAACTAATTAAACCTACACTACTGGCCATTAAAACTGCTACACTACGAAGATGACGTGCTACAGACGCGAAATTTAAGCGAAGGGAAGAAGATGCTATGATATGCAAATGATTAGCTTTTCAGAGCACTCACAAAAGGTTGGCGCCGGTGGCGACACCTACAACGTGCTGACATGAGGAAAGTTTACAAGCGATTTCTCATACACAAACAGCAGTTGACCGGCGTTGCCTGGTGAAATGTCGTTGTGATGACTCGTGTAAGGAAGAGAAGTGCGTACCATCACGTTTCCGACTTTGATAAAGGTCGGATTGTAGCCTATCGCGAAAGCGGTTTATGGTATCGCGACATTGCTTCTAGCGTTGGTCGAGATCCAATGGCTGTTAGAAGAATATGGAATCCGGCTAGTATCACTAACAGTCGAGATGACAGGCATCTTATTCGTATCGCTGTAACGGATCGTGCAGCCACGTCTCGATCCCTGAGTCAACATATGGGGACGTTTGCAAGATAACAACCACCTGCACGAACAGTTCGACGACGTTTGCAGCAGCATGGACTATCAGCTCGGAGACCATGGCTGTGGTTACCCTTGACGCTGCATGACAGACAGGAGCGCCTGCGATGGTGTACTCATCGACGAAACTGGGTGCACGAATTGAAAATCGTCATGTTTTCGGATGAATCCAGGTTATGTTTACAGCATCATGATGGTCACATCCGTGTCTGGCAACATCGCGGTGAATGCACATTGGAAGCGTGTATTCGTCATCGCCATACTGGCGTATCACCCGGCGTGATGGTATGGAGTGCCACTGGTTACACGTCTCGGTCACCTCTTGTTCGCATTGACGGAACTTTCAACAGTGGACCTTACATTTCAGATATGTTACGACCCGTGGCTCTACCCCTCATTCGATCCCTGCGATACCCTACATTTCAGCACTATAATGCACGACCGCATGTTGCAGGTCCTGTACGGGCCTTTCTGGATACAGAAAATGTTCGACTGCTGCCCCGGCCAACACATTCTCCAGATCTCTCACCAACTGAAAACGTCTGGTCAATGGTGGCCGAGCAACTGGCTCGGCGCCATACGCCAGTCTCTACTCTTGATAAACTGTGGTATCGTGTCGAAGCTGCGTCGGCAGCTGTACCTGTGCACGCCATCTAAGCTCTGTTTGACTCAATGCCCAGGCGTATCAAGGCCGTTATTACGTCCAGAGGTGGTTGTTCTGGGTACTGATTTCTCGGGATCTATGCACCCAAACTGCGTGAAAATGTAATCACATGTCAATTCTAGTATAATATATTTGTCCAATGAATAACCCTTCATCATCTGCATTTCTTCTTGGAGTAGCAATTTTTATGGCCAGTAGTGTAACTGACCTAAAGACATCACATACATCCATGCCCGAGACAGGATTCGAACCTGCGACCGTAGCAGCCGCGTGGTTCAAACCCAGACCCTCAGCCGGTAAAATCATGGCAAAGGTCTTCTGCAACTCTGAAAGAGTTGATCTGTTGAATGTCCTCTCTCAGGATGCAATGATCAACTCTGAAGTGTATTGTGCTACCCTCACAAAATTGATGAAACTACTTTAGCGTGTTCGTGGCCACAAAAATGCAAACGAACTTCTCTTTCTGCATGAAACGCAAGGCCTCACGAAAATCTGTGCACTCGAGAGGAGCTCACAGAATTACTTTGGAGTGTTCTTCTTCATCCACCTTGCAGCGCAGATTTCGTCCCTTCCGATTTCCATCTGTTTGAGCCAATGAGGTATGCACTTCAAGAAAGCAGTACGTAGATGATGGGGATGATACCAACACAGCAAATCGCTGGGTACGACGTCGACCAGCAGACTGGTACTATGCGGGCATACAAGCTCTGCCAGAAAGGTGGCGTAAGGCTGTCGCATTGAATGGAGATTTTGCTGAAAAGTAGGGCTTTGTTGCCAAAATAGTGGGGAATAATATAGTGTAATGAAATTCTGAATAAAACCAACAGAATAAAAGTGTTGCATTATTCATTGAACGTCCCTTGTGAACCAATACCCATGGTGCATGTTAAACGTATTTGAGTAAAAATGTTAACATTTATAACGTCATCTCTCTTGGACGCCTATGTGCTACTTACGATAATTTTGTAAGGCCTGCGTGGTATAGGCAACTATTAATATCAGCATTGTTTGCCTTGATGTTGTAACCTGTATGTGTCCTAAGATCCGATGATGGCGGTTTTAGTTTCGCCGAAACCGGTAATCATGGAATAAAAAGAATTCCTGCGATCTTGGCTACCACTTTATTGTTTTTTCAAGCATCTAGATCGTTCCCATATGAGCAAAATGTGCTCCCAACAAAAAAGAAATTTAATGACTATTTCACATCTTTTGAGTGTTTACCCTTAGATCCCAAAACGATTTGACTGTATTCGAATTACAAGTACGTCTAAGAAACGTTTGAAATACACTGCTTAAGGGGGTGTGGCACACCAAAAGATGCCAAAGATAATTTTTTGCTTCTGTCATCATCAAATAACACCAGCTTTACACCGAAATTGGCTTAAAATCAAACTGGAAAAAACAAGTTGTAAGATTGCCAGGAAAACTGAAGTGAAACGATTGGCAATAACTCACTGGAAACCAGTTGACTGCGTAAATATAAATTTAGGGAATACAATGAAGTCCTGTTCAGTGCAATCAACAAGCTCCAAGGAAACAGGCATTGGTTTACGATCAGATATCCCTTTTGCTGTATTTCCTCAAGAAGAGTGCAAGTAGATTTTTATTCAGAAAATTCAAGGAAAAGGCTACGTTGATCTCAAAATTACAAGAAGCAGCCTCATATAAGCAAGAGGGGATAACGTTATAGTGGTGGTGAATTTTAATGGGTGTATGTCTTGTGTAAGTAGGCTGTTTATGTTTTCTTATTGGCAACGTTACGTAGCGCTCTGTATGAAAATCACTGGCTGTGCTGTGTGCAGTCTGTGTCTAGTTTGCATTGTTGTCTGCCATTGTAGTGTTGGACAGCTGGATGTGAACAGCACGTAGCGTTGCGCAGTTGGAGGTGAGCTGCCAGCAGTGGTGGATGTGGGGAGAGAAATGGCGGAGTTTTGAAATTTGTTAAAATGGATGTCATGAACTGTTGTATATATTAGGACTTTTGATGACTATTAAGGTAAATACATTGTTTGTTCCCTATTAAAATCTTTCATTAACTATGCCTACTAGTAGTTAGTGCCTTCCGTAGTTTGAATCTTTTATTTCGCTGGCAGTAGTGGCGCTCGCTGTATTGCAGTAGTTCCAGTAATGAAGATTTTTGTGAGGCAAGTGATTTGTGAAAGGTATAGTTTAATGTTAGTCAGGACCATTCTTTTGTATCGATTTTTGAAAGTCAGATTGCGTTGCGCTGAAAATATTGTATGTCAGTTTAAGCACAGTCTTGTATAATTGTTCTAAGGGGACGTTTCATATGTCGACCCTTAGCCGAGGATACCTCACTGGAATCTTCTGATTTTTTTCTTGTAGTTTGTGTAATTAGTGTAGATTTTGTTTATTGCTAGCGCGTAATTGTAGAGAGAATCTCCTTTGTAGTTGCAGTCTTTCATTGTTGTTGTGGCATGCATGTAGATTTGCACCAAGTATTTCGCAGCTGCGTTTGCGATTAACTAGATATTATTTTCAGTGCTATGTTAATGTGTTCTCTTATTGTTGCTCTTCAAATTGTGTTTTTCTGTGTTGTCGTGTGAAATATTGTGACAATAATGGGGTGTGAAATACGTAATACTAAGCTCCAAAGTAAACTGAGAAATGACAGTGAAGACGAAAGCAGTGTGTTAACGCCACCATGCAATGAATTAACTAATATTCAAAATAGTAATTTGGTAACTGTGCATAGGGAAATGGAGCGGGCGTCAAATAATGGTGTAGACAGTGAAACAGGTAGTGAACAGGGAAGCATTATCGATCGATCGGTCGGCAACAGCTCGCCTCAGGAATCGGGAATGACAGAACACAATATTGCAAATACTGTAGATTCAGGTTTTGGGTTCTCACCGTTTTCTCAAATGAGTCGAGACACATTTTCCGTTTGTCAAAATGTGAATGTTGCCGGTGCAAATTCACTGCCGAAAAGCACTGAGGAACATGTTTCAGACACCAGTGCATTGTTATTACAATTAATGCAACAACTGGGACCAAAGCTTCAAAAGTTAGACACAATGGAACAAAATCAGTGATAAACACAGCAAAAGCTTCAAAAGTTAGACACAATGGAACAAAAGCTTCAAAAGTTAGACTCAGTGGAACATATGCTTGAACAAACACGTGAAGATTTAACTACTGTGTTACATAAAATCGAATCGAAATGTCAAAAGGTCTGTAATGACGGAAAAACTCAAATTTGTGAGCATTTCCAACCTATTTTTTCGCGGCATGAAAATGCATTACAGAATCACGAAGCAGCCATAAAAGAACTGCAAACTATTGTTCATGAAAATCACGACACCTTGCAATCTAAAATTCACTCAGTTGCATCTACCGATTCGGTTATGCAACTTGCAAAAACTCAAGAAAACTTAAAGGACACAGTAGATACGATTTCAACACAAATGGACACTCTGAAACTTGGTTCAGAAAAACACACTGAGGAAATAAGTACACTATCGGAGAAAGTAGCCGAACTTTCGGATCAGTTCACTAACTTATCTGCAAAGGTAGACGATGATCTGAATGACACAAGGCCTGTAGCCATCACTGACACAGAAGAGTATGAACAAATTAAGAAATTCAAACAAAATCAGAATCAAATTAATACGCAATACAAAAGAGAAATCCGGGAAGTACAAGATCAGTTGGCACAAGTAATACAAAAATTTCATATTTCAGAGGACACTCGCGCTCCAACACGGGAAGAGAAACTTAGAAATACGGAAAAGCCACAAAATAATAACACAGGGCATGTCGGAAATTATGAAAGAAATTGGCAAGTTGCACCGAATTTTGAGATGGAACCGCCGATACGACGTAACAATGACCGATATGCTACTCGCCGACACGATGATTTTAACTATAAGCTGTTCATTACTACACGTAAATTCAAAACGTTTAAGAATTCTGCCAACGACATTCATCCACAAGCATGGCTCCATCAATTCTCTCATTGTTTTCCTCCCAACTGGTCATTGGAGCACAGGTTAGAATTTATGTGTGGCTACTTGGAGAATGAACCAGCTGTAAGAATGCGATCGGTCATTCACGATTGTCACAGTGAAGGAGATTTTTATCATGCCTTCCTCTCAGCATATTGGTCTCAAGCTACACAAGACCGAGTAAAACATAGCATCATAATGATGAAACATTTCGAACAATCTGAATTTTTCCAGTCTTGTGAAATATTTTGAAGACATGTTGCACAAGAATCAGTATCTGTCAAACCCATACAGCCCCTCAGTACTCATCCGCATTTGCTTAATCAAACTACCTGAACATTTACGACATATTATTTTGGCAGGACGTTGTAAAGATGACATTGAAGCTTTTCAGGGACTGTTACAGTCCTGGAAATTGACACTGACAATCGCGGAACGCAAAAACAGGAATACAACAATTACAGGTCACATCCGGCACAATTCTGCGATGAAAGAAATAATAACTGGACACGACAAGGCTATTCTGACAACACAAATCGTGACCAAAACAGACACCACCCATATGACAACCATTGGCAGAGTAGTAATAGTTACAGGGAAAGAGCACCTATCCGCTGTAGTGACTATTACAGAGACAATCAGAGAAACAGACAATATGGGAACCAAAATAATTATTATCAAGTGAGACAGAATAACTTTAGATGCAACAGTCCAGCGCGAAGTTACAATTCAGGGAGAAATTCTCCACCACGTGACCGACAAGAAAGAAACTATGGAATCTACCGACATGACGACAGACGATATGATCGTAACGACAGACCTGAATTGCATCAGAACTGGGAGCTTCAAACAGGGCAGGGCCCTGTGGACAAGGTGAATTTGTAGAAGTTAGATCTCCTAATCCCAATAACGATGCGCGCCAACAAAGAGACAGACAATGATTCGCACCGCAGGCAGCCACATGCGCCGGCTGGCTCAGCGAAACATAACATAGACGCTAACCTTTAGAAAATTTTAGCATTCCTTATCGACGTATGCAACATGATAATTACTTTGAAGTTCAAACTCTGCGCACTAGAAAGGATAAAGGATTCACATGTACATTTCACATGTAAAACCGTTTCTTGAGAGATAATCTGCTTTTAAACTTAGTCTTTACTATAAAATTTTTCACTTCACATCACTAGTAATCTTTGTCACACTTAGAAACTGTTAACATGCAACTATGTTTTAAAATAAACTATTCAGTCTAGAACCTAGGGAACATATTTAGACAGTAATTACGAATGCATTGTTATTGTGAACAGACGACAGAGTGTTATTGTGTGTGTACATTCTTGCTTGTTAGTTGCAAGATTACGTAATGACTATAAGGTTCACATAATTAGAACATTTACCAGTACTGCTAATGAAATTTTAATGCAACATTTTGGTTTACTTGAAAATACATTCTGGATTTAAAGTACTTTCTGTGAGATACCAGATGACACAGTGGTTAGTTTATGCGACAGCTACACGATTTTATCATGACGCTACTAATGAGTGACAATTTACAATGTTGCTTTTGCGGTGTATCTGTTTTATATCTGCACAGTTTTTCTGAATTCTTCTGTAAAGTAAAACATGTTTTAGTAGTAACTTTTGTGCTATAGCTACAAGGAGACAGCCTTTTCTGTAGGACAACAATACGTTATAGCACAGTACTTTCCTCATCATGGCAATAAGCGTAGTAACTAAGATATCTATACGCAAAGCAATTCACTTTTGTGTATCATGAGGTAAGTACATTGGCTTCTGCAAAACTTAGCTTTCGGAGGACAATAACTATGATACTTCCACAGAGATTATCTTACAGCAAGAAGCACATTTAGCGCTACAGGACACGTATTTGAGTGATTAATTTTGTACTTAAAATATTTATTTTTAAAGATATTTGAAGGACAATGGTACAAAGGTTTTCTGTAATACATTTCATTCCATTGTTGTAATCTGTAACACCTGAGGGTATAATTACATTAATCCTCAGGGGGGTACACGCTTATTTTGTGTATCATGTGTTTGGCAAGCACAAGGAGCCCTAGCTAATATGGTATTTGCTTATACAACTTTACACATCGGTACCATATTCCTCTAACACATAAATTACGTAGCTATCTGATCATTCAACTGAGAGAGACAAACATTTATTTTACTACATCAGTGCCAGATGTTTATGTAATTACACCATTGGATAACGTCACACTTATGAAATTGTATTTTGTCTGTACTGTGTGAACTCTTCATATTTTTTTCAGAACCATTGTGATACTATAAGAGCTTTGAATGATGTATTTGGTAAGGGAGCGTGATTTTAAAGTACGTTTGAGGTAGATGACACTTTTGACATGAGCAGAGAATTTTCTCTAGGTTTTGAAATTATTGCAGAAAGCTACGACGTTTTTGAGATTTGACTGAGGTGTTATGATGTTATTTTTACAACGACGATGTGTATTATGCTGTTGAGGTATGTTTATGATCAATGAGATGATGCTATATGAAGAATTTGATTATGCTACGTATTTATTATGATGGAATATTGAAGAATGTCTACGAATATGTATATGTGTAATAAGGTAAGGAATAATGAGTAGTGGTTAGGAACGCTGATTTGTGAAAAAGGATGTTGGAAACCGAGAATTGTACTTTAAGAGTTATGAAATGTGTGTATATGCGTGAATGTATCACTATGCAGGCGAAAATTTTTTGGACACTGTTATATTTACAGGATTTTGTTTCTACAGAATTGAAACGCAAATTCTCGACCTGTGAAATTTGTATATGAGACTGTCACTGTAGCGGAAACTGCTGTCGTAAATGTTTCGGGAAGAAAGGTAGGTCTCTGTAAGCACCCAGCTGCGCGACAGACGCCTGAAAAAAATGGCCATTAGTGTGTGCATTTCAGAGGCGCAGGTGGAAAAGAAAAAAAAAAAGGGAGGCCATTATCCTCGCTATTGACATTCCTTTGTAGAAAGCATCGTAAATACGACACCCTCAAACTTGAAAACATGATTACACTGTAGAGTTCTAAATTTGTGATATTTACTGAAATGAAATGATGAGAAACATTTCCTGTCTATTGTCTTGCTAGTAGAAAGATTATTTACTACCTTATGAAATGCCATATGGCTAATGAATGATGTTTCATACCTTCCTTTGTACATATTTTCATTTATTTTAATATCTAGTTTCTAGCTGCACTGCAGCATTGGTTAAAATAGACTTTTATAGATGTACTAATATAGATATTTTCTGTCTACAGATCCAGTAAATACTAATTTTGTAATACATTTCCCAAAAATGGGGGAGCACAAAGACATTTCCCTTCACAGGAATTGCATACAGAATTTTCTTTTCAACTACTTGGTAATTTTTTTTGTAGAATAACTTCTTGTGGTGCACCACTTTAATTACATAGACATTAAGATGTGAATATACATTTCCCTTGTCTGCATTGTTGTCTTTAGGGTAATGTTTTTTTTTGCTTGAGCTATGTCATGTTTAGATATAAGTTATTTCATTTGCTGCTGCTGTTTGCCAGGAATAGTGTTACTGAATTTGACTTTGTGTTACTCTGCTAAGCCAGTTTACTACTGATTTATTTTTCTTGTTTGCTGTTCATTGCCTTATATTAGTTGTAATATTGTTGCTTACTTTGCCAATTTGAATTTTTTTGTCATTGCTGTTCGTGTTAATTGTTTTGTGCTGCTGCATTGTCTCGTCCCTTAGTTTAGCATCTGAGCTCAGTAGATTTAAGTTATCTTAAGAGGGGGTAGCCTATAAGAGAATGAGTTGCGATGAATTTGAAGAAATGCACTGAGAGGTTATACGAGAAAAATACAGAAAGCATGCTTGGATAGGATTTTTTTGGCTGGAGCAAATATCGAAACAAGACGAAAGATCTATGGAATGAAGTTTTGGGTTGAACTGCAGTACCAAATGTTACACTGAAAACGAACCCTGTCCTTTCCTTTTTTGTTATCCCACTATGTGTTTGTGTACCCTTGTGTATTTGTTTTCTTCCTGTCTCTGTGTAGTTTCATAGAATTTTTTCTTCTTCTAATACTAAGCTACATTCACTATGATGAGGAATACTGTTATCCTCAAATATAATTGGCATTAACAATATGTTATTTACCTTGTAAATATGCTTAGACATTATTTATTCTCTTTTGTTTTAATGCTCATGTGTAAAGTTGATGTTTCAAAAGTTATTCTGATCTTTTATGTGTTTACTTATGTCATAATTCCTGTAACACTGATGTATATGTTAGTTCGATTCCTTTGTAAAGCCTGTACCACAAATGTTATCTGTATTGTTATGTTCTTTAATGATGTATTTTGTACCTTTGTTATTGTATTTTTATGTTATAAAATTGTAATTGACACCAGTTCATCAAATTAAGTAACTTGTAAGTTACATTTCACTGCACACATTTCTGTTGGTCATAGTATGTGGACAATATGTGAGAAATAGGGACTGATAGTGTTTGCACGTCTGTTAATAATTCAGCAAGGGACCGGTTAACAGCATTGCTGGTTCTAAGGATAAAAAAAAAAATTGTGAGTGTACAAGTGGTGGTTTATGGACTTGCTATATTCTCCGCAAGACTCTTCGATGGTGAATGTGCACCTGCACAGTCGCAACAGATGGCTGCTGGTCATCTCTACATGGACTACAGTGGGTCTGCATCTTTGATGACCCACCAATACCATTATTTCTACATGGACTACAGTGGGTCTGTATCTTTGATGGCCCACCAATACCGTTATTTCTACAAGGACTGCAGTGGGTCTGCGCCTCTGGTGGCCCACCAATACCATATTCTCTACCAGGACTACAGTGGGTCTGCTCTGTGATGACCTACGTACCAATATTCTTCAAAACGTCGAATGACTCTGCTGTGGGTTTGCTCTGTTGTGGCCCATTACCTGTCAGCATGTCAAGAGTCAGCACTGTCTTTCCGTTGGAAGGACAACACTACTTCTTCAAGACTGCATGGAAATCCACTACTTCTGTGCGCAATTTCTTTTACTAATTAGACTTTGTGAAAAAGAACTGTAATTACTATTATGATGAATGATCAGGACTATATTTATGGACTGTGAGAAAATTTTAGCTTTCGACCAACATTGTATTAATAAGTGTGTGCATTTGATATCTTTCTTACTGTAATCATGAAAAAATTTTTCAAGTCTGTATTGGCCAGTGCCCAAAACAATTCGTAAATTTTTTTGTGGGGAGCATGGGGGCTATGTAAGTAGGCTGTTTATGTTTTCTTATTGGCAACGTTACGTAGCGCTCTGTATGAAAATCACTGGCTGTGCTGTGTGCAGTCTGTGTCTAGTTTGCATTGTTGTCTGCCATTGTAGTGTTGGGCAGCTGGATGTGAACAGCACGTAGCGTTGCGCAGTTGGAGGTGAGCCGCCAGCAGTGGTGGTTGTGGGGAGAGAAATGGCTGAGTTTTGAAATTTGTTAAAATGGATGTCATGAACTGCTGTATATATTATGACTTTCTATGACTATTAAGGTAAATACATTGTTTGTTCTCTATTAAAATCTTTCATTTGCTAACTATGCCTACTAGTAGTTAGTGCCTTCCATAGTTTGAATCTTTTATTTAGCTGGCAGTAGTGGCGCTCGCTGTATTGCAGTAGTTCGAGTAATGAAGATTTTTGTGAGGTAAGTGATTTGTGAAAGGTATAGTTTAATGTTAGTCAGGGCCATTCTTTTGTAGGGATTTTTGAAAGTCAGATTGCGTTGCGCTAAAAATATTGTATGTCAGTTTAAGCACAGTCTTGTATAATTGTTCTAAGGGGACGTTTCACTTGTAGTAACATTCACTTTTTTGATAAAATGTTAAAATACGTTTTACGATAAGTTTGTTGTTCTAAGGTCATTGCCACCATTTTTTATCGTAAATATTAACCAGTATGAATGAAATCCTTGTAGGAAGTAGCTTGATGTGTTTGCGTACTTCTGACACATGGGCACTCACTGGAATTAAGGAAAACGTGAAAGGGAGGACCGACCAGTATAACTTTCTTTTCACCCAACCTGTTTATTTAACAATATATAACCATAAATTTCAAGTTTGTTTGTGTGGCCATCCTCTGCAGCCAGTATATAGATACTTGTTTTGTAAATAAAACTGCCTTTCCTGCTGCCACTTAATTTATTTATCCCATAAGCGTTTGGCCTTCTTTCTTGTTAGAAGGCATCATCACAGGGATCTATAACGATACAGTTTTGTTAGTTTTAGATTATTAAACAGCACACATCGCGATTATTTTATGTAAAGAAGTAGTTGCTTACGATTTGCTGATCTGCGTTTCCTCACATCTGGTCTGGAGGACGCACTACCATCTTATTGCTGACATATTAGCACAAATTTGCTTTCTGACCTTCTTCACACTGTTCACCATGCTTCTCCTTGCTTTTTGTGGAGTACTACTGTTCCTCTGCCACTCAATATAACTATTTCGTCGAACACTGCTTTTCACGACGTAGATATTGCAACTCCATTACATGTTTCCTCCTCTTTGACATGTTTACCTACTTGTTGCCAACCTAACGAAGTATATGTTCAATACTAACTTCATGATGTTATACCGTGTAGGTGTATGAGAGAGAGAGAGAGAACTGAAGAGTTTTTTTGGGGGGGAGGCGGATAGGGGGAGGTTGGTGGTTTGGACTGCATGGTGTTATACTAGCTGTTAGCGAGTGGCTGAAAGTTTTGGTGACAACTGCTTTGACTTTTCGTTTCAATATTCTGTGGAGGGGTTCATGAATAAGTTAGTGTAAAGATGTTGGATGGTGTTATTATTATACTTGATAGTATTATTATATTAATCGTCTTTGGGAGCGTTATTCTATTATTTTATCTATTAGCGTAAATAATGAATTGCTTGTCAAGTGTACTTGATCATTCAACAGGGTTTTTCCTTCTGCTTTGGTTTTCTGAAAGTGGTGATTTTCTTGCAGGGTTAGCAGGTGTTTTTTATTGTTGATTCTAATTATTTTCATTTCATCTTCTCTTATAGATCCCACTGATGATGCCTTAGAACAGGAAAAAGGCGAAACGCATATGGGATTCATAAATTAAGTGGCAGCAGCAAAGACAGTTTTATTTACAAAACAAGTAATCATATTTTTTTTACAAAATGAATAAATTTGCAAAATGAATAAGCTTTTGCAAGAGAAATCAAAACAGCAAACAATATTACAATAATTACAAGACGGCGGGACCTGCTGCCCACCCATTAACGGGGGAAACAGCGGTGTTTACTACCGCGCTGGACACAGTCTCTCTTATTAGATGCCCTTCTGCAACACAGGAAAACTATATAAGCACCATTGATGACAAGAGTGATTCAATTTCTCAAAACAGATGACGTAACGGTTAATTTGAATGTTGTATGTCGAGAGGTTCGGGGTTAAGATGTGTACCTGTACTTAAAGATTAAACAGATTAGGAAACAATACGACAATGATGAGGCTTACTTCAAAGCAACCAACCTCTTAATTTCAGTCGGCAATCAAGGTGCGACTGGATCCCAACCCGTCCCTTTGACTAAAGTCCTGATGGCAGAAGTTAAACTGATTGTCAGGTATTAAGACCATTCCGAAGGAACGTCTTAGAACATAGTGAACACTTATTACAAGAGAACTCACTCGGCAGAACCACAAGATCAGCTAAAGATACACTAATAACGACCAGGTCTTTCGAAGAGAGCAACGGACAGCTCAGTACAACAGGTTGTTCAGATTATAACTGATGCAATTACAATCAAAGAATTAGACCGGTTAACATCTAAATTTAACCACAAGGCCCTGTTTTGGTTTAACGTCAACCTGTGCCTTAGTACAATTGTTCCGGCTGCTGATTCATTAGAACATTAATGATCGATTATAAACCAGAAAGGAATGGCAGTATAATGGAGGGACATATTTTCAAATGACAGCTACTGCCTTAGTGCAATACTACGGCCTATACTTATGACCAAAGAGACGACCGAGTAAAACTGTGAGGGTCGGGTACAAACCAGAAAGTAATAAGGAGGGCAGGTAGATAATGGAAGCATCACGAGGATTACAGAATGTCACTCCACTTTATCAGCTAGCAGTTTCCCGCAGCTCGTGGTCGTGCGGTAGCGTTCTCGCTTCCCACGCCCGGGTTCCCGGGTTCGATTCCCGGCGGGGTCAGGGATTTTCTCTGCCTCGTGATGGCTGGGTGTTGTGTGATGTCCTTAGGTTAGTTAGGTTTAAATGGTTCAAATGGCTCTGAGCACTATGGGACTAACAGCTGTGGTCATCAGTCCCCTAGAACTTAAAACTACTTTAACCTAACTAACCTAAGGACATCACACACATCCATGCCCGAGGCAGGATTCGAACCTGCGACCGTAGCAGTGGCGCGGTTCCGGACTGCTCGCCTAGAACCGCGAGACCACCGCAGCCGGCAGTTAGGTTTAAGTAGTTCTAAGTTCTAGGGGACTGATGACCATAGATGTTAAGTCCCATAGTGCTCACAGCCATTTTTAGCAAGCAGTTCCATGGATCCACGGTGCGACGCGGCTTTTACCGAGTGGTGCCGATGAAAGCCAGGTAGAAGAGGGCAGCCAGGCCACGAGCGGTAGTCCGACACGGATGTTTCCAACCAACCGACGGTATGTTAACATGTAGTCGACGTTGACCCCGGTGAGGTGCTCCGGTATCTTCGCTCTGCGCAGGCCCTCCTTGAGCAGCTCGTGGCTTCAGCCTCTCGGACTTAGTGACCACCTCTTGTCGCGACGCTACCGCCAATCCCCAAACTTCGTGCCTCTCTCTCGGGCTAGCGAACACAGTATATAGTCCGCCTACTTAGCTGGGTGCTAACGTGCTCGCCACCCGCGGAAGCGGGCCCGGGTTCGATTTCCAGCCAGGTTGGTGATATTCTCCTCTCGAGGACTGTGTGTTGTGTTGTCCTCATCATTTCATCCTCATCACCGGCGCGCGAGTTGCCCAATGTGGCGACGGCTGAAATAAGACTTGCACTTGGCGGTCGAACTTCCCCGGATGGGGCCTCCGGGCCAACGATGCCATTCGCTCATTTCCATTTACTGCCTATATATGACGGCAAGCAAAGACTGCTAAGGGCACAATTCACACGTACCAACTCTTTCTCATACATACTGGCAATGGGGCCTCAAGAGGGATGGTCGATACTACACCCGAGCCAGTGGCACCAGACAGATCAGTCCACTAACTCAATGGCGCCACGGCTCATCTTCTATGCATCAATATTGTCGAAAATGTAATTTGTTTACTTAAGCATTTTACGTACGGATAATTACAGAAGATTGAAGGATAAAATAAACTCTGGAAACAAAGTTATTAATATTTCTCATAAAATGAATGCACAGAACCGTCGTACTATGTCTTGACAATGAACCTACAAAATCTGTCACGTGAAAATTGTGCTGTGAGTACTAAAAGATGGCTGTCAATAACACCATTGTATCGTATTGTATTGTATGTATGTTAACAGGGGACCTAGAAACGAAGGAGAGGCTCCGTCCCCGCCGCAGCCGCAGTGTTGCACAACTCAGGGTGCGATTTGTGCTTTTACCAGTGGGGGGATGTCTTAGGGGGTTAGTACAATTATATATGTTATTAGCTTGGACCGTGGCGTTACGCTTGGTTAAACAGCTATTTATAAATAGATGTTAAAGCCGAAACTCACTATTGACGCGTATGCACTTGAGAGGTGGCATGAGCCCCCTCTCATATTTCTATCTTACGATTCTCCTCTCTAATTGCAAGCGGTGGAAAGTTGCTATTCCTTCACACGCGGACTTCCCACGCAGCGTCTCTCGTCACCCGGGTGGTCCGGTGACAGGCGGGCTCTGCTGATCTGGAAAGCTTTAAGCCGACGGGTGTGAGGAAGTCGAGTGAATGCTTTGCAGACACCGACATTGTCAAGAGGCACGCCCGCAGAGCCTGAAGTAGCGTCTGGGCTAGAGGTTCCGTTACTTCGCAGAAACTTAGCGAAAACACTTTCTGGCGGGCTACCAGCGAGGCGTGGGAATGACTTGTGTACCCAGGCAGCTGTGGCGGGAAAATTCCCGCACTTTCTGCAAAATAGTAACTGTGATTGGCTTGCTCAGGGCATAGCTCCGTGACGTAGCAAGATCGGCGCAGAAATTGGCGCCAAGAATCTCCATTGGTGGAATGGTAGCGTTCCGGCAATGGAGTGGAATTTTCCGCCGGTTTTCGAGTTGCTGATTGGAACGTTTAACCACGGCCACTGTCGTGGGGGCGGGAATGTTCTGTGTTCGGTTTTTGTACGGGTGCTCTTGTAAGTAGTCGGCTCTCGCCTCTCGGTCGAGGACGTCGAAGCAACCAGCCAACAGCTCCGGTACGCCAGATCGTGTCCTGGGAGTCAAGAAGTCGGTTTGGTAATGTATGTCCGCAGCACCGGCAGATAGGGATTTTCCTAGGTGACAATCAGAGCTCAGCAGAGCGCGCTTGTTCGTCTTTTTTTCTAACTTTGTTCTGTCTTGGGTAGCAGCAATTAATGTTGGGTTGGCTATGTGTTTTCTCTAAGAATTGAGTTGCTAGGAATTGGCTGCTCATATCACTTCGTCATAATCCTCACAATCTAGTTTAGGGACAACTTCACATTCACAGCGTTTGTTTAAGTATCCAATTAGAGCCAATTTATGTATTGTTAATGTTTCATGTGTTGTTGCTTATTATTTTGTGTTTAGTCTTAATAAATCATATTGTTATTTTGGACAGAACTTTCAATCTGTTAATAGGTAGAGCAACCCCATCATTCCTCACTATGTTAATGAAACCTTCGTTTAATTAACTTATTTATCAAATTAAATTATTGCAGGTGCCAAACTCTCTTCTACTCCACTGGCAGGGTTGATTAGAGTCAGTTCGCGTATTTTTTTTATCCTTGTGCAAAAGTTGGAGTTAGAATAGGGGGGGCTTAGAGCATCATGTACATATGTAAATTCTCTAAGAATTGAGTGTTAAAAACACTGCTAGCCCCGGCACCTCGCATAATATGGCGACCCTTAGCCTCGGATCTTTCCTGAGAATCACTGATTAACAAACAGTATTCTTAGTACGAACATTCAAATTTTTTTCTCTAATTTTTTTTATTGATTAATACCCAAGTTTTTTCTGGTAGTTCCGCGTTTAGTTTTAAGTAGCGGCGCATGATTACTGTTTTTGTTTTCAGTGTATATATTTTTTTTGGTCATTGTTTTTGTGTTTCTTTGATGGTGTGTCCGTATCACATCACACTTTGTTGGGTTTGTGTGCGGTTTCTGTACCACAACAAATCGTGCGTATAATTACAGCGTTGGAGCGGCGTTGTTGAAACTTTAGGTCTATGTGTAAAAAATATATGGAGTAGATTAATTTTATTGTGCATTTTTGATAAATTTGTTTTACATGAATGATAACGAGAAGTAAGGCACGACTATTATCGAGCGACGCTAAAACAAAAGAGGATAGCATAATGGATAAGGGGCAGTTTACCGACGGGAATAGGTTCGGAGATGAGATGGGCACATTTTTAGCAGGATAGGACGCCAGGGTCATTGATGAGGAAGGTGATTTGGACGCGATCTTAGAGCAGCGTTGCGGCCGTGATTATGATAGTGAGGTAGAGGATGAAACAGAGACAGTCACACAGGTCGAGACGGTAGCAGAAGTTTATAATCAAACGAACGAGAGCAGACAGGGGCCAGCTCGGCCACGTCAGAGCTCTAGCGCCCAGGTGTCCAGAGTTACATAGCCCATGTGTGACGAGGATCAAAATGATGACATTAACCCAATACTGAGCTTCCTACGATCAATGAAAGAAGAAGCTGACGAACAACGTAAGAAGGAGAAGGAAGAAGCTGACGAACAGCGTAAGAGGGAGAAGGAAGAAGAGGAGAAACAACGTAAGAGGGAGAAGGAAGAAGCTGACGAACAGCGTAAGAAGGACACTGAGGCAATAATTTCGCATATAGGGAAAATTCGTGGGGAATTACTAACAATAAAGAAAGAATGTGGAGAAGCAAAACAAATGTCATTGGTAGCACAAAAAGTAGCAGGCCTAGCCAAAACGGCAGCAACAGGGGCAATGAAAGTCGCGGAAGCAACTTCTAAACTCGCAGGGCGCTTGCGACGTGCAACACAATCCCACTCAAAATCCCTAGCATTCTTAAAAACTCAAGGTAATATCGCGGTTGCGAACTCCACGAAACGAATGGAAGAAGTAGAGAGTCGAATAGCAAAACTAGAGCAAAACGGGCACACGAGCACTGCGCGTTCGGATACCCATGATGGAGTACACAGAATTGTGTCTCCGAGGAAAAGCCCGCCGTGCTCTAGCCCAATGACCGAGCGCGGAACTAACAATGCACACGCAGAAACAGCGAGTAATAGCTCCAATAATTGTAGCCCACTTGTGAATTCTGAGTGCCACTTCCACTGTGATACAGAGGTAGCACATCACAGTTATCACCAAGATAGAACAGGACACTCAGCAGACGTGCAAGTATCGGAAACGAGCGACAACACCAGTGCGAGGATCAGACAGGATTTTGATCAGAATCATTTCCTGTCGATACTAAAATTCCAGAAGTTCAAAGAAAATGGAGGGTCGATGCATCCGAAGAGCTGGGTGATGCAGTTTACAAATTCATTACCGGCATCATGGCCAACCCAGGCAAAATTAGAATTCATGTGTGGACACATCGAAGGCCAAGCCGCGGAAAAGATGCGGGGTGTAGCAGTGACGTGTCGGACTTATCAGGAATTTGTTGGTGCATTCCTGCGGACCTACTGGTCAAAGGAAACGCAAGACAGGATTAAAGAGGAAATAATATTTTGTCCTGAACTGGAAGTGTCCGGGCATAGGAGCGCAACCAAATTTCTTGATGAGTTACTCAAGAAGAATCAATTTTTAGATAGTCCATATAGCAACGGAGAAATCATTAAATTTTGCTTTTCCAAATTGCCAGTTAGGTACCAACAGACACTTGTCGGCAAGTGTGGATCTGACATAGAAGCATTCAAGAGTCTATTGCGCGAACTCGAAGTAGTCTTTGATAAACAAGACGCAAAGGACAGGAAGAAGGGGCCAAGTAACAAATACCACGGGCCAGGAAGGGAAGACGACAACAGATCGCATAATCGCACTGGTCAGTTAGGAAACCATGGTTACGGAAGTCAAGGTTACGCTATTCAAGGTTATGGAAACCAAAGACACGGAAACCAGAGCGTCAGGGAGCAGGGTCAATCTAGACAAGAAACCTGGGATAGGAGGAATAACGAACGGCAAAGCGACCGTAATTGGAGAGAGCGAAACCAAGGACAACAGTGGAACCAGGAGATTGAAACCAGACCCGCAAATCCTAATGCACGTCAGAGGAGGGGGAGCTTAACAAGGGATTGACGCCAGACTAGTGCGAACACAGGCCGCCGGAATTTCGCACGTAATCTCGGACCTGGCCAACTACGGATGATACATTACGAAGATTTATCAGAAATCCTGCTCGAGGAACATAAAGCAACTCCTCGACAAGATCGGCAGCCTCTTATCACAGTAGCAATAGCTGAAAAGAGTATGAATGCGATAATAGATAGTGGAAGCTACATAACAGCAATATCTGAGGGAGCATACAAGAGGTGCTCTCAGGAGATGGACTGGCCTGTCCTATCGGTTAAGAAAACCAAAATAAAAGGGGCATTAGCGGGAAAATGTACGGAGGTCACCCAACAAACAAGACTGGAATTCTCCTGCCAAGGACACAAAGTAGAGTCTAACTTCTGGATTGTGCCAAATCTGGCGATCGGCATGATAATAGGAACGGACTTCCTAAATGAACATGAAGCGATAGTTGATCTAGGACGAGGTGAAGTGGTTTTGAGGAAAGGGAATCCCGTCCACATTAAATTAGACGATCAGCTGATCCCAGCTCAACTACCGTCTAACTGTGTACGGATAAACTATGCGTGTCTGAAAGACGGAAAGGAAGAACAGGTCGACGTTGCGGGTAGGGGAGCGGACACAGATGAGAATGAAGTCAGAATAATGGGAGAAATAAAGGAGAAAATAGGAGAAAAAGTGGAAGCAATAAAGAATATAAGGTGCGACCACCGCAAAGAACTTCATAAATTACTAGTAGAACATGCGGAGATCTTCATTCCCAAGACAGGATCAATAAAGAACTTCCAATATGAATTTCGTGTACGTCCGCACAATCAGTTTCGTGTGCCACCCTATCCAATCCCCTTGGCATATCGACAGAAAGTAGCAGCTGAAATTACGCGAATGTTGAGTGAAGGAATAATAGAACCTACGGCTTCAGCCTATAATAACCCGTTAAGAGTAGTCGAGAAGGCAGATGGTAGTATTCGTTTAGTCTTGGACTCGCGACAAATTAATACCATAATAGAACCCGAAACAGACAGACCGGAACGATTAGAGGAACTCTTACAAAACTTCCATGGAATATCAATCTTCTCATCAGTTGATCTAAAATCGAGTTTCTGGCAGATCGAGCTCCATCCAAATTGCAGACAGTACACAGCCTTTTTAGCATTTGGAAGATGTTACCGGTTTCGTCGTCTACCATTTGGTTTGAACGTTTCATCTGCCGCATTCATTCGGGGGCTGGACGGCATACTAAGCGATAATTTGAAACGTCATGTCACCAGCTATGTGGACGATTTGCTGATCGCGGAGAAATCTTGGGGAGAGCACAATGCGTTCCTCGGTGAACTCCTTGCGACATTCAAGGAATACGGAGTGACTATCAATATCAAAAAATCGAATTTTGGGACGTCCTCTGTCAAATTTCTGGGACATATCATCACGGGTGAGGGCATTGCGCCAAATCCCGAAAAGATCGAAGCGATTGAAAAGTTTCCCATTCCTACGACAAAGAAGCAGTTAAGGGGGTTCTTGGGGATCATAAATTTTTACAACCGCTTTATACATGTCAAAACTCAGAGCAGTCCTAGGTTGCATCAACTTACAGGAAAGAAGATACCTTGGGAATGGGATGAGGCGGCCGAATCCGAATGGAAAGCATTAAAATTCGCATTATTACAAGCACCCATCCTATCACACCCTAATTTAGCAGAAGAGCTTTGCATAGTAACGGACAGTTCATACTCAGGTCTGGGTGTCATGGTGTTCCAAGACTATGTACATGGAGGAAACAGGGTGTGGAAGACAATTGCGTTTGGTAGCAGAGTACTAGCCAAGAGTGAGCGGAATTACTCAGTAACCGAGTTAGAGGCGCTGGCTATTGTATGGGCGTTTGAAAAATTCAGATACCTTCTGTTTGGTCGCAAGACGAGGGTCTACACAGACCACAAGGCACTCGAGTTCTTGATGACTGCAAAGCTTAATCACAGGCGGCTCATTAGGTGGGCATCATATCTGCAGCAGTACAACTTTTCGATAGAATATATTCCCGGCAGTCAGAACATTATTGCAGACGCCTTGTCACGGTCACCGATCGGATTTGAGCACAACATGGAAGAAGATCTGGAGGAAAATCACTACTGCCTTTTTTTATATGCAGAAAGTAGCCTTTGAAAATTTTATTACCTGTAGTATGCAGGACATCAAGAAGGAGCAAGACAAGGACCCTGCCCTAGTGTTATTGAAACAGAAATGGATAGACAGAAGACACGCCACCATCAGGCAGTTCTACCTCTTGCGGAAAGGCATAATTTTCCACCGAAATTATGCCAATGACACTGAATGGGGGGTATGCATCCCTGAACACCTAATAAACAAGGTTATATGGCATACTCACCTCAGCTATGGACACTTCGGAGCAAGCAAGTGCAATCTCAAGCTAAGGACCATGTGTTACTTTCGAAACATGGAGCGTCGAATACGGAGGGTACTGTCGGTGTGTAAAGACTGCCAAAAGGCTAAGCACACCACTGTGAGCATGCAGGCACTATTATACCCAATCGTACCGACCAAATTAAGACAATTAGCAGCAACAGATTTGATGGGACCTTCGCCAAGAACAAGAAGAGGATATACTTACGTATTAGTGTTTGTTGAACTAACGTCCAAATACGTTACCTTTACGCCACTGAAGAGGGCGACAGGACGAACTGTATCACGAGCCCTAATCCGGGATTTCCTACAACAGGTTGGTCATGTGAGTAAAATTATTTCTGATAACGGGCCACAGTTTAAGTCAAAAACTTGGAAGGAGACGTTGCGTCGATGTAAAATTGATCCCATTTTTATATCTTCGCACCATCCGAGCTCGAATGCTGCAGAACGGGTTATTAAAGAACTCGGAAACTTGTGCCGGTTGTACTGTAACAAACAGCACACGACATGGGACGTTTTCCTTAAAGACTTCCAGGAGGTGATCAATGAGGCACCCCATGGGATAACAAAATTGGCACCCATTACAGTACTGAAAAACCGGATTCCTAAGGACTTGATAACCGAGGTCGTAAACTTCCCACCAAGGGCGCGAACGCAGCACCAAGCCATAGTGGATTTGGCTCTCAAGAGGATACGTGCTGCAGCAGAGGTCAGGAAGAGCCGTGCCGACAGGGGAGCTCGTCTACGACACTTCCAAATTGGACAAAAGGTGCTCGTTAAGTCTTTCCGACTTTCGAACAAACAAAAAATGAAATGCCAAAAATTCTATTCTATTTACAACGGCCCGTACCGTATAAGGAGAGCAGCTCACCACAATGCTTATGAATTGGAGACGCTGAAAGGAAAGAAGTCCATAGGACTCCACCACATCTCTCACATAAAGGAGTTCGTGGAATAGTAGTAGTGTAAGTGGTGTACGTAGTAGAATGGGCAAATACGTGAACCTTGCTATAGTAGTAGTGTAAGTGGTGTACAGAGTAGAATAGGCAAAGATATGAACCTTTCTTCGGGGAACAATAATCGTTGCATTAATAGATTAAGATTGTTAAAGTATTAAGACGCTGCGTTTTCTCGCATAAGAATTTACTGCTGCTAATTTTTTTCTGTTTATGTTCGCAAGCTCCACTGTCAATGCGATAAGAGGCACTACCTTTCCATGAGCAATGTTTTTGTCCTTTCCAATCTGGTGTCCATGTTAAGGGATAGTGATGAGTGACGAGATGTCGCACAAACGGGCGCATACAAGAACGTGCTCTTAGAAGCGTTCTGAGAAGTCGTGTTACGCTCCATAGCGGCCACAACCAGTTCGTGAAACGTTCATACCAATGCTTGCAGGCACGCATCATTGCACTGCAAGATTGTGGTATATTGCGTGATTTCGAGGATGAATATGGGCAGCATAGTTTTTTCTGCAGAGCTGCGCCAGCATCGTTGTCTTACAAGTCGGGGTTAACCTGTGAGCGTTTGACTCCAATGGTGCCCTAGGGCCCAGACGGTAGAAATGCGGGCATAAAGCCTACCATGCCAATGTGCTGGTTGGGGATTTAGCGTGCTGCTTGTGACTGTCACAGATGATTAACCAAGGAATTATACTTGGATATTCGTGACATACTGTGTAGCTGATGTGTGGTGGGCGACGGAATCATCAACAGGAACCAGTCCTGGCTTGGTCATATTACATTGCCTCTGGAAAGGTGTGCTTTGATCGCGAAAACCGCATAACATAGAAAAAGAAGTTGCAACTATAAATTTATTGTCTTGTATAGCCATGGCTAACCCAGTCTCTGGAGTTTCAGTGAGGCGTAGTGAGAACTCGGAGGCCACGTCGTACGGCGCGCACATCACTGTCGTCAATAGCGGCGAGCAGCGAGATATCTCAGCGTAACAGTAATTATGTAAGAGTGTTGTATAAGGTAAAAAAAACAAAAAAAATATAATAATAATAATAAGAGAGTACCATATACTAGGATAAATTAAACTTTAGGATTTTACAATAACTAGATCCTTAATATTGTGGCGGTTTTCTACCACAAGTGTTTGGCGCGCTTGTTAAGATGCTATTTTTCAGGTCACCAAACCACAGACCCGAGATGGAGGGACGACGGGCGAGCGAAAGTAGCATAGTTGCATGTTCTTTATAGCACAGTAAAACTTAGACCTGCGTAACAACATAATTTAATTAAAAGACATTGAATGTAGATCGTTGGCAAATGGTAGTTAATTCTTGAGCATGTCTACTGTCGATCTATATAATTTATAGTAATATTAGTGCGGGCCCGTACATTTAGTTGTTCATCCATTACATAGCATCAGTTATCACACACCATGTACAATACTGAGATCGGTCTCTACACAAATATCAAGATAAATTATTTCCATGTCTAGATTAGATACACCAAGATAGCTACAGATAAATATAAAATTAAAATTAGTGTCTGAAATGACAGACCATCAATGTATCGTTATGTAAATTTATTATAACATAGAAGGTCATGGGGAAAAGTTAGGCATAGGATTTTTGTAAGAATTGTGCAGAGGACGGGGATCGTGGCAACGCAGAGGCCAGCCGGAGGTCATCGGCTACCTGCAGGAGGAGAGCGTCGGCGCGCTTCCTGACGTGAGGGGCGCGAGGGCGTCCGGTCCTACAAGCTGACAGTCACCGGGCCGTGTACCTGAGGGATTAGGTGGGATCCTCGCCGGGCCACAAGCGAAAGTGAGGCTGGCCGTTGACACTGACACGCGACCCACGCGCGACAGCCCGTTAGCTCTCCGGACGCGGCGGCCGTTTGGAGGGATTCCCTGTGGCAGGCCACGTTGTCGTGAGTACACGAAGAAGATCACATATCGTGTCAGAACCTGCACCTCATGTGCCTCAGGACAGAAAGGGACACTATATACTCACCTGTTTGGGTTTTTACATCTCACTAGCATAGGCCGATCTGCATACACAAAGCAGTATCGTGCCACACTAACAAATGTATGGTCTCATTTCTAACTTATCCTCTCTATTAGAGAGCAGTTTTAGCAATCGTCGCTCCTAGTTCGATCCTGTATGGATGACCTCACACACTTGTGGAGTCACTCCACGTGCCATCATCCCTCGTCGAACTGCAATATTGGGAAACGTAAAGTACTGTCCAGCGAGAGAAGAGACCTAGACTAGTGATGTATCCCAACAAGTAGACCTCAGAGACAATTAATCGGCGTGAGGAGGGCCTATCACTGTGTCTTCCTACCGTACTGCCATGATCATATGCGTGGGTCTGACTACAATCTCAACAGCGTACTGCAGACGCTCCAGCACTCCCTATTGCTGTTGCAACAACGTAGCAACAACACCCGACGTTTAGCCCTATGTGATGTCTGTACTGTGGCCCCATCCCAAAAGCCGCCCTCCAATGCTCAAGACATGGAACCACGTGCATCAATGCATATGACTCAACATGCCAACCCCCTCAGAGAAACTAATGAATTTGTGCAGTGCTTCGAACATTTCTAACAATGTGATTTAGTGCCTCATTCTCAGCACAGTCGTGAACAGTGTGCAATGTGCACGCACAACTTAATGTCCCATGAACCTTGTTTTTTTTTAATTTCTTTCTCTAGTGTTGTTTTTGTAATGTATGTGATACCTTGTATGTGTTTGTTTTACACTGTAATTCTTATTACAAATTACTGTATTGTTCTCCACACCATTTTTTTTATCTTGTATTTATTGTTGAGTGTATGGAAACAGTGTGCCTGAAGTCCCCATAAGCTGAAGCAGATACCACCACTGTCATTGTGAATGGACCATCAGTTCAGGGAACATTTTGTAAAGGTTATTCTTGCTGCAGGGAGACAGAATGAATCGGAGGTTGTAATTAGATTCTGAAAGCTCACAAAGAGATTGTTAACTTAAATAGTATCATGTGTGAGTGAGTTCAGGTTAGTTTAATGATTAAAATTGTTGTAACATCTTGGGCATTTAATTGCGGAGCACTCCAACTCTGATTGTAAAGAATAAATTGCTCCATATTTGGCTCACATGCCCGGGCCATATTTAGGGAGTGAATGTCTGTGTGAATCGGTGTTTGGAAGGGGCTCCCTGGGTATGGATGTGTGATGTGAGTGTTAGTGTTCAATATTAAGAAGGTGAAGTTGGCTACATCATAAATAATCCTCCCTCTAAGAGCTGCATTTTTCAGTTGCAGTTATTTTCTTTATAGAGTGCGGCATGTGCAGCCAGTTTGCGAGATTGTTCTTGGGCGATTGACTCACTACCTTGTTCCTAAGTGAGCCAACCGCTCACCAATTACAATCTAAAATGGCGTAGGGGCTATGAGAGGTGGCATGAGCCCCCTCTCATATTTCTATCTTACGATTCTCCTCTCTAATTGCATGCGGTGGAAAGTTGCTATTCCTTCACACGCGGACTTCCCACGCAGCGTCTCTCGTCACCCGGGTGGTCCGGTGACAGGCGGGCTCTGCTGATCTGGAAAGCTTTAAGCCGACGGGTGTGAGGAAGTCGAGTGAATGCTTTGCAGACACCGACATTGTCAAGAGGCACGCCCGCAGAGCCTGAAGTAGCGTCTGGGCTAGAGGTTCCGTTACTTCGCAGAAACTTAGCGAAAACACTTTCTGGCGGGCTACCAGCGAGGCGTGGGAATGACTTGTGTACCCAGGCAGCTGTGGCGGGAAAATTCCCGCACTTTCTGCAAAATAGTAACTGTGATTGGCTTGCTCAGGGCATAGCTCCGTGACGTAGCAAGATCGGCGCAGAAATTGGCGCCAAGAATCTCCATTGGTGGAATGGTAGCGTTCCGGCAATGGAGTGGAATTTTCCGCCGGTTTTCGAGTTGCTGATTGGAACGTTTAACCACGGCCACTGTCGTGGGGGCGGGAATGTTCTGTGTTCGGTTTTTGTACGGGTGCTCTTGTAAGTAGTCGGCTCTCGCCTCTCGGTCGAGGACGTCGAAGCAACCAGCCAACAGCTCCGGTACGCCAGATCGTGTCCTGGGAGTCAAGAAGTCGGTTTGGTAATGTATGTCCGCAGCACCGGCAGATAGGGATTTTCCTAGGTGACAATCAGAGCACAGCAGAGCGCGCCTGTTCGTCTTTTTTTCTAACTTTGTTCTGTCTTGGGTAGCAGCAATTAATGTTGGGTTGGCTATGTGTTTTCTCTAAGAATTGAGTTGCTAGGAATTGGCTGCACGTATCACTTCGTCATAATCCTCACAATCTAGTTTAGGGACAACTTCACATTCACAGCGTTTGTTTAAGTATCCAATTAGAGCCAATTTGATGTATTGTTAATGTTTCATGTGTTGTTGTTTATTATTTTGTGTTTAGTCTTAATAAATCATATTGTTATTTTGGTATTTTGGACAGAACTTTCATTCTGTTAATAGGTAGAGCAATAGGTAGAGCAGGGTTGATTAGAGTCAGTTTGCGTATTTTTTTTATCCTTGTGCAACAGCAAAAGTTGGAGTTAGAATAGGGGGGGGGCTTAGAGCATCATGTACATATGTAAATTCTCTAAGAATTGAGTGTTAAAAACACTGCTAGCCCCGGCACCTCGCACACTATCAGTAAAGCCATCCCTTATTATATCTTTAAAATTACATTATAGGTAAACCTTATTTACAAAATCATCTACATACGGGTACAGTTATACGAGGGGAATTCAAAAAGTAGAGACTCAAATGGTTCAAATGGCTCTGAGCACTATGGGACTCAACATCTTAGGTCATTAAGTCCCCTAGAACTTAGAACTACTTAAACCTAACTAACCTAAGGACATCACACACACCCATGACCGAGGCAGAATTCGAACCTGCGACCGTAGCAGTCCCGCGGTTCCGGACTGCAGCGCCAGAACCGCTAGCCCACCGCGGCCGGCAAAGTAGAGGCACATTTGTGAAAAGTTGTACCTGTTCTGATGGTAGAAAACTGAAACGTATTAATAGTAAGACTTATTGAAAACTTTCAGTGTTCAGTTCCACAAATTTAAGTTATATGTAAAGTTTTACTCCAGTGAGTGGGAAATAAACATCCCAGGTTGGGATGCATAAACTAAAACCAGAGGAGGGGATGGTCTGATGCAGAGGGGGGGAAATCCCCCCCATCCCCCCCTGCAAATCGCACACTGCCACAACCCCACGGCTACTACCGCAGTCCACGTCACCCCTCCGCCGCCCCACACCGAACCCAGGGTTATTGTGCGGTTCGGCCCCCGGTGGACCCCCCAGGGAACGTCTCACACCAGACGAGTGTAGCCCCTATGTTTGCGTGGTAGAGTAATGGTGGTGTACGCGTACGTGGAGAACTTGTTTGCGCAGCAATCAAAAATGGTTCAAATGGCTCTGAGCACTATGGGACTCAACAGCCTAGGTCATAAGTCCCCTAGAAGTTAGAACTACTTAAACCTAACTAACCTAAGGACATCACACACACCCATGCCCGATGCAGGATTCGAACCTGCGACCGTAGCAAAATGGTTCAAATGGCTCTGAGCACTATGGGACTCAACTGCTGAGGTCATTAGTCCCCTAGAACTTAGAACTAGTTAAACCTAACTAACCTAAGGACATCACAAACATCCATGCCCGAGGCAGGATTCGAACCTGCGACCGTAGCGGTCTTGCGGTTCCAGACTGCAGCGCCTTTAACCGCACGGCCACTTCGGCCGGCCGACCGTAGCAGCCCCGCGGTTCCGGACTGCAGCGCCAGAACCGCACGGCCACCGCGGCCCGCTGCGCAGCAATCACCGACATAGTGTAACTGAGGCGGAATAAGGGGAACCAGCCCAAATTCGCCGAGGCAGATGGAAAACCGAAAATTTAAAATTTTGGGCGAAATTTCCATTTAAGCAGTGCACCTTATATACTGTGTGTTCGTATCTAAGGCTACGCCGAACCTAATTATGGTCATTCCTCTGAAAGTGGAACACTCTCTGCACTTCTGCTGCGCTAAGTAACGACACATCGTCCCATTCTCCCGCGAGCACTCACAACAGAGGCTGCGAGCGAGCGTGAGCGTTCTTGCTTGCCTAGGTCCTCAACAGATCTGCTGTAGTCTACGACATGTGTGACTAGAAATTAGTTTTAAATGTCGAAAGGTTGCAAAATTGCCATCAGTCACTTTTGTGATATTTTATTTTGTCTTTGGTAGTTACCTGCTGGTTTGCTCGTGTTCTAACGGAGGGAGGAAGTATGGATTTCATTGCATGACATTCGCCTGCGTTTCCACTGCAAAGATTTTTTATTCGGTGTCGGTCCACACAGATTTTGATTTTAAGAACCTCTCAAGGCGAATGCTGCGAATATTCCCTAGAAAAAGTTTGGTCTTTTAGTACTCTTGTCAGTCTTCATTGGGGAATTTTTTACAAGATTCAAGAAACATTTAGCTGACGTTTTGTCGCTTCCAGGGAACACCACGAGGAGGTGGTCTCGTCACGTCCCCAATTAATCTTATTTATAATATTTACAATGCATACATTAAATTACTTTTCAATATATACAAATGTTACAACGATTCAGACGTTCTCTTCGTCACTGTGTCTTCTGTGAGTAGGCCACACAACTCTGAAATGGCTTCAAGTTCCCATCAGTCTGGATTTTCCTTTTGCCACATGTTTGTTATCGAGCCACTGGTTCACAAAGTAGTCATAAAACTCCTAAAGCTTTTGGTTTTCAGGCGTGCTGTCCTGAATACACAGTCAACCATCATCCATCATTTCAAGGGATATGTCCTACAGCAGAACACATTCTTACGTGGCAGCGTATTTCCTCTTTTTCCTTATGGGTTGGAACGAGGCCGCAACACTGAACTTGTTTTCACAAACACCGATTAAAATGATAAATGCAAGCAGTAATCTCTGATCCAGGAAACAAACTGTTAGCTGCTTGGACGATGGCAATTTCGAAGTCCATTATTAGAGATGCAGGGCTCCATCCAGGGACGTTAGCTTTAATAGCTTTAAAAAATGTTTATATGTCTCTGCTTTTTACCTGGCAACAAAGCGTAAACAACTGAAATGGTGTAAGTTTCCTTCCAAAACTATCAAGTTCGACTATAAATAACCAACCAAATGGCTTACTCGAATTGGGGTACGTTCCATCCACAAAAAATGACTGGTTCAAATGGCTCTGAGCACTATGGTACTTAACATGTAAGGTCATCAGTCCCCTATAACTTAGAACTACTCAAACCTAACTAACCTAAGGACGTCACACACATCCATGCCCGAGGCAGGATTCGAACCTGCGACCGTAGCAGTCACGCGGTTCCGGACTGAAGCGCCTAGAACCGCACGGCCGCCGCGGCCGGAAAATGATTTGTAGTTTGATAAGCATGCGTTTCTCTGTTCGGTGACAGACACCAGTATTCTGTCATTCGGCCCCCTGTTATCATCTGCAAGTAAAACATGTCTACCATCATCCATCAGTAAATTATTTTCTTGGAAGAATATTCCCCCAGAATGGGTGGGATCTTGCGAAGTGTCCATATATTTCCGCCTAATGCGATGTTAGGATTGTTTCGCACTTCTGTGTGATGGTCGTAGTCTCGATTGAAGAGCTGCCGTACTCCTTCAACGTCAACTGATGAAACGTCCGTTTCTTTTTCCCGCTTCCCTTCTTTTTTGAGCTAAAAAATTTTTTTTGCACTTAATTTGCTGCTTCATCTGGAGTACAAACATGGTAAACATGGTACATGGTAAAACTGTATTACTTTTAGTGGATAGTTTTCTTTGCATTTCTTCTTTTTAAAGTTTACACCACGCTGGTAAGTCGAGCCTTGTTATTTTGTATAGTCCACTATATGCTGATGCTCACTGTATATCAGCAAAGGCTTCCCTTTGGTGGTCTCGGTGAACTCTGTTATCTGAGCATTAAACACGGAACACTACTTGCCAGTCAGAGGTTAACCGCAGTGCTGAACACTGGGAGAAAGCCACGCACACTGCTAACTGGTGCGGGGACAGGGAACTTTGCGCAGGAAATGAGCTCTGACCTTTCCCAGAGAACGTCGCATGTAGCGGTCGACAGACCGTTGTCCCTACTTCTGGAACGCCCTGTCCACTACCTGCAGTGTCCTGGGCTCCGTGCACATGTCTATACATTTCCTCTCGGAACAAGTATCTCTCCATGCAGGGGTTACAAACTCAAATGCACAACGCATCAGCAAGAAATTCAAACCGAACCGTTAACCATAACACAAATTCAGCCTGTTCAATCTGCCCGGTAGAACGCTAGTTAGTCCGTTGTATCAAATGCAAAATGGGGTTTCGCAACCTAGCTAAAGCATTAGACAGGACCACATTTACTGGTCCCTCGGTTTCCTGCCCACTATCCTGTCTGCGCGGATTACCACCTACATGTCCGTCCCGCTTACACTAGCTAGGACCACTAATGCGAGAAGACTCAGATCTACGTATAGTTCCCTAAATTGATTAAGCTATCAACGGCCGCACTTTTGGCGGGACTCACGGATGCCTGCTTTAAAATCACCAAGACTATTTACCTAATGTGTAGCCTGCGCATGAATCCTACACACTTTTTGCACATGGGCTGATTGTCCCGTAAGAAGTTTACATTTTCCCGCACTCCTGCCAACGCCACAAAACCCTCACTGAGCACAGCACCTGCCTCATCTATGGAACTGACGCTGAGGTCCAAAACTTTTCCCAAAGCGCCGTGCAAACGAGCAGCCAGTTCATGCACTGCGCACTCGCCCGATTGCTGCCTAATTCGTAACTCGAACAAAAGGTGGTACAAAAGGTGGTCAAAGGTGGTCTTTCTTCATATAGCTTATACCAGGGATGGGCACGGTCTGGCTTCCAAGCTGACGATTGCTACCTGAAAAACAATACATAGTTAATCAAATACAGGTCACAGTTAACGTAACTAAGATAGTAAATGAGAACGCTGATGCAAGAAGGGAAAGGATGGCTACTGCCCCTCTCGGTGTCATTCCAGAAAAAGGAAAATAACCGTGCTCTGGGTTACCAGTTGAAAACTAGGAATTCGGGTGGTAAGATTTGGGATCGGGTCACTCTACTGGAAGAACAGCCTCCCCTTCTCCCCCCCCCCCCCCCACCCCCGCCCAACTGCTTTAGCGTTCGTCATCTTAAATACAGAATGTGCCTTTATTGAAGTAAAACTGTGAGTGGTGCCTGTTCATGTAACTGATAAGCCTAGCTGGGCAATGGATCTACCTTCTTCAGTGCGAACGCACAAATACGTCCGACCTCCAGTGGGAATTTCTGTGTAGCGAACGGGAGTGTAATGGACAGGGACTGCGGGTAGGGGGCGCTCGGTGGGAGTGTAGGTCGGTCTGAGGCGAACCAAGATAGTCCCTGCAGTTGCAATAAACCTGTGTCCCGCATGGCGCAGTGGTTACCGCGTCTGCCTAGTACCTAGTAAGCTGGACGGCACGGTAGCTCAGCGGCTTCGGTCAGAAATCTGGGAATCTGGCTGGTCTCTGTAAAAAAAAAAAAAAAAAAGAAGAAAGAAACTGAGTGAAGGGATCAACAACGGAATTCAACGGATGTCATGTGACGTCCGCTACGAGAAAACACAACGAACGATAACGGAAAAAAGTAAGCAGGCGATCCCGGGTTCGAATCCCAGTCTGGTACATATTCTCGCTCGCCGGCGCTGATTCCGCTCAATGTTCCATTGCAGCTGACACCAGTCATCCCCCTTAGATTCACATACACAGTAACTATACACCAAACGTACAGAATTTTAGAAAAAATTATCTACAAAAAATGGCTGGTTCAAATGGCTCTGAGCACTATGCGACTTCTGAAGTCATCAGTCGCCTAGAACTTAGAACTAATTAAACCTAACTAACCTAAGGACATCACACACATCCATGCCCGAGGCAGGATTCGAACGTGCGACGTAGCGGTCGCTCGGCTCCAGACTGTAGCACCTAGAACCGCACGGCCACTCCGGCCGGCAATTATCTACAGTTAGGAAGATTCACTGAGCAGCAATTTTTCCTAATTGACTTTCAAATAGTTGCCATTAATTGCGAACCTACTGTCAGTCAGCACACAGCAAAACTACAGAATTAAAAAAAAAAAGAAAACAATGAAGAGTCACTGAATAGTTAGGTATAGTTAACCAAAATGCCCTGATCAGAGCGAATGATTTTTAAACAGCTGTTATTGATTATGAACCCACCGTCATACAATAGAAAGCAAAATACACAATTCAAAAAAATTAACACTCGCTGAATAAGCAGCTACAGTCAGCCAAAATTAGTTGATCTGATTTTAATCAAATGACTTTTAAGTAGCTACTATTAATTATGAATTTTAAAAAAAGAAGAGTAATTAAATACGAATCTTAAGTTAACCAAAATTCACTGAGGTTGCATAAACCTACCGGTCTGATTGGGGTGGGGGGGGGGGGGGCTGGGGGAGAGCGAGAGGTAAGAACATACACGAAGTACATAACTTGAACAGGACGGCTGCTGCGCTTCTACTCGTTAAGCTTGCAGGACATCGGACTGCATTACTAGCATCGAACTGGCCAAAGAACCTCCAAGTCGCTGGTTTGTTTTCCAAAATAACATAATATCATGCCCACTCACGGAGACCGATTCGCAGGGCGGGCGATAACTGACATTCTAAAGAAGGCCCGACTCCAAAACGGGAGCCGATTCGTTCTCTCGGGTACCATCCATAAGTCCAAAAACCTCTTGCGCCCCCGGCCGACTTACTCCACACACCACACTTACTACCCGAAACCTTCCTGCTTCGCGGGTTTTGTCCCACCGATGACACCACCGGCGTACCTCCAAAGTTATCCAGCCAAGGATGGTCAACGAGGGGCGAAATCGATTTAAGGTTGTGCCTAAGTGATGCGTTCCTGCCGTTCTTGCAGCGTTGTTGGCATTGGGGGTACATACATTTTGTACTTTACATAACTCCACAGAAAGAAATCCCGTGGCGTGAGAACTGGCGACTTGGCGGGCCGTGGTAACAGAGAAACATCGCGCAGACTAGCGTGTCCTAACCAGCGATGTGGCACTTAAAACTTCCGGGCTGATAGGCCGTGGTCGATGTATAAAAGTCTCCCCTGACGTTTTTTCTACGACTGCGGAGATATCCTTCGTGGTAAAGCGGCGAAAGCCTACATCGCATGATCAGCGATGTGGCAGTTATTGTCAGTTGAGAAAGGCGCGGACAGTTGTGCGTCAGAGAGGTGGAGCCCTGTGCTGTTGAAAGATGAAAGTCGAGGGGGCAGCAGCAAATTGTGGCAAGATTTCTAGGTACACGGAACCTGTCACCGTCTGCCGTGAGGCAGGTAGTCACCTTTCACACAAAAAATCATAATCACGAAACTGGCGAAAACCGAGCAAAATGTTCTGATGGCCTGATGCAATTTTTCCGTATTTGCATATGAACGCACACTGAATGCTCGTAACTTCGCGCATTCTAACATACAAAAGCTCCTCTTCTGCATTACCGCCATCTTGCAGAATGCCATCAAAGGCCTGGCATACAGCATGCAAGTAAGCCACGAGGTGGGCGTTTTAATCTTGGCGAATGTCTCTGTCTTTTCATGTACCACCCGTATTTTTTGTCGCATTCTCAATAAACTGTGTTTTCATGAATCATTCAAGCTTATCCTGTATGATAAAGCATTTTTGTACGAACTTCTGAGAATGAATAGTCCCCTCAATGTCAAGTTAGTTTGAAACTTTCTGGCAGATTAATGCTGTGTGCCGGACCGGCCGCCGAACCTGCGGCCTTTGCCATCCGTAGGTAAATACTCTATTGACTGAGCTATCCAAGGATGCCTCACGACCCGCCATCACAGTTGTACTTGCGAGAATACTTCACCTTCTGCCTTCCAAACCTCTTCCAAAGTTCATTAGCATATCTTGCGGTACCAGCACTCCCTGAAGAAAATACACTGCCGGAGAAAAAAAAATTAGTACACCTGGAAAGACGACTTCGTTTTTGATCCGATGACGGCATATGACACATGGGGAATAGTAGATGTGCTGATGATCGTTTCACCGTTGTCCGGTGTGGTATAGCTACCAGATCGCGATCTGTGTCTACCCCTTAGCTCATAGTCAGAAGACAGTGTGGCGCCAATCTGTGAAGCAAGCAGCCAGTCATGCCACTGAGACGCACTCGTGCTTCTTATAGCCAATTGAACAAGTTTTAAAGCGGTCAAATTGTGGCTTTCCGGGTGGCGATAGGGTCCTTTCGGAGGATTGCCACACAAGTTGGATGCACGGTGCCACTTGTGCAACAATGCGAGTCACGTGAACATTCTGTCAGACGCCTGACGGGGCCGTCGTATTGCAAGGGCAGCAGTGGCGGATCGTATGGGCAATACGGCACAGATAAGAGGGCTTGTGTCGACATGAACTGGTGCAAAACCTATTATTAGCTGAAGGACTCTAGGCACGCACACCTCTAGCCTGTCTTTCATTCACGACACGGCATAGACCAGTGCCATCAGAGGATTTCTTGGAGTGGTACGTCGTGGTCTTCAGCGATGAAGGCAGATTCTGTGTGGATGCGGGTGATGGTCATTTTCTCGTAGGACGTAGACTTGGTGAGTGCTGCCTCATAGTGTGCATTCGTCTGGTCTAGGGTGCGATAAGCCATAATTCTTGTTCACGTTTAGTGTTTCTGGAAAGGACGCTAACCAGCGCTCGGTATGTGCAGAATGTTGTTAGATCCATTATTTTGCTGTTATTGCAACATGAAGGTGATGTGTTCCAGCAGGATAATGCTCGCCCACACTCTGCCCCTGAAACTCAATGTGCTCTGCAAGAAGTGCAGCAACTTCCCTGGCCAGCGTGATCTCTGGACTTGGCTGCAATCGAGAATGCGTGATATGATGCTATGACAAATGACTCGTGCGACATGTCAACCAAAAACTCTTGCAGAAGTACTGAACAGGGCGAGCAGGCATGGCATAACGTATCTCAGAACAGTGTTCACCATCTGTACGGTCGACTGGATCTTGTAGTTAAGATCACTGAATTTTGCACCTAAAATCATCAGTTTGACATTTTGATGATATAAACAAACATATACGGAGTGTGTCCCTGAGGATCCAGCCAAAATACACCACTTAGGGCTGAGGTCACAAAATTTTGACCTTCCAATTTTGCATTCAGGATGAGAATTTTTGAAAGATACATAAAGTTCATTTAAATTTTACAGCACTAGTCGTTTCTGCTTTGTTACTTTAACTCGATTTATAACAATTCTTTTGCTATCTTTGCAACCTGGGCACATTCTACTGTTTTCAGTATCTTCAAAAAAACTGCTGAATCTTTTTAATTGTTTCTTCACTTATACCTACTCCTTTCTGCTTTCCTAAAACTGGAAGAATGCCTTGCTCTTTCACCAATGTTCGCGTTAGTTTAACCAAACGATGAGAAACGTTGAATTCATGAACTTTTTTCCCTCTTGACCATGAGTCAGGGAGTGAACTTAAAATTTTAACTTTTTCCTCTTTAATTTCTCTATTAGGCTCAATTATTCAGTGTCAGATGATGCTGGTGGTAGATATTCTTCTCCTTTAGAAATAATGTTGTTGTTGTTGTTGTGGTCTTCAGTCCCGAGACTGGTTTGATGCAGCTCTCCATGCTACTCTATCCTGTGCAAGCTTCTTCATCTCCCAGTACCTACTGCAACCTACATCCTTCTGAATCTGCTTAGTATATTCATCTCTTGATCTCCCCCTACGATTTTTACCCTCCACGCTGCCCTACAATACTAAATTGGTGATCCCTTGACGCCTCAGAACATGTCCTACCAACCGATCCCTTCTTCTGGTCAAGTTGTGCCACAAACTTCTCTTCTCCCCAATCCTATTCAATACTTCCTCATTAGTTATGTGATCTACCCATCTAATCTTCAGCATTCTTCTGTAGCACCACATTTCGAAAGCTTCTATTCTCTTCTTGTCCAAACTATTTACTGTCCATGTTTCACTTCCATACATGGCTACACTCCATACAAATACTTTCAGAAATGACTTCCTGACACTTAAATCTATACTCGATGTTAACAAATTTCTCTTCTTCAGAAACGCTTTCCTTGCCATTGGCAGTCTACATTTTATATCCTCTCTACTTCGACCATCATCAGTTATTTTGATCCCCAAATAGTAAAACTCCTTTACTACTTTAAGTGTCTTATTTCCTAATCTAATACCCTCAACATCACCCGACTTAATTCGACTACATTCCATTATCCTCGTTTTGCTTTTGTTGATGTTCATCTTATATCCTCCCTTCAAGACACCATCCATTCCGTTCAACTGCTCTTCCAAGTCCTTTGCTGTCTCTGACAGAATTCCAATGTCATCGGCGAACCTCAAAGTTTTTATTTCTTCTCCATGGATTTTAATACCTACACCGAATTTATCTTTTGTTTCCTTTACTGCTTGCTCAATATACAGATTGAATAACATCGGGGAGAGGCTACAACCCTGTCTTACTCCCTTCCCAACCACTGCTTCCCTTTCATGTCCCTCGACTCTTATAACTGCCATCTGGTGTCTGTACAAATTGTAAATAGCCTTTCGCTCCCTGTATTTTACCCCTGCCACCTTTAGAATTTGAAAGAGAGTATTCCAGTCAACATTGTCAAAAGCTTTCTCTAAGTCTACAAATGCTAGAATCGTAGGTTTGCCTTTCCTTAATCTTTCTTCTAAGATAAGTCGTAAGGTCAGTATTGCCTCACGTGTTCCAGTATTTCTACGGAATCCAAACTGATCTTCCCCAAGGTCGGCTTCTACCAGTTTTTCCATTCGTCTGTAAATAATTCGTGTTAGTATTTTGCAGCTGTGGCTTATTAAACTGATTGTTCGGTAATTTTCACATCTGTCAACACCTGCTTTCTTTGGGATTGGAATTATTATATTCTTCTTGAAGACTGAGGGTATTTCGCCTGTTTCATACATCTTGCTCACCGGATGGTAGAGTTTTGTCAGGACTGGCTCTCCCAAGGCCGTCAGTAGTTCCAATGGAATGTTGTCTACTTCGGGGGCCTTGTTTCGACTCAGGTCTTTCAGTGCTCTGTCAAGCTCTTCACGCAGTATCGTATCTCCCATTTCATCTTCATCTACATCCTCTTCCATTTCCATAATATTGTCCTCAGGTACATCGCCCTTGTATAGACCCTCTATATACTCCTTCCACCTTTCTGCTTTCCCTTCTTTGCTTAGAACTGGGTTTCCATGTGAGCTCTTGATGTTCATACAAGTGGTTCTCTTACCTCCAAAGATCTCTTTAATTTTCCTGTAGGCAGTATCTATCTGACCCCTAGTGAGATAAGCTTCTACATCCTTACATTTGTCCTCTAGCCATCCCTGCTTAGCCATTTTGCACTTCCTGTCGATCTCATTTTTGAGACGTTTGTATTCCTTTTTGCGTGTTTCATTTACTGCATTTTTATATTTTCTCCTTTCATCAATTAAATTCAATATTTCATCTGTTACCCAAGGATTTCTACTAGCCCTCGTTTTTTTACCTACTTGATCATCTGCTGCCTTCACTACTTCATCCCTCAAAGCTGCCCATTCTTCTTCTACTGTATTTCTTTCCCCCATTCCTGTCAATTGTTCCCTTATGCTCTCCCTGAAACTCTGTACAACCTCTGGTTCTTTCAGTTTATCCAGGTCCCATCTCCTTAAATTCCACCCTTTTTGCAGTTTCTTCAGTTTTAATCTACAGGTCATAACCAATAGATTGTGGTCAGAGTCCACATCTGCCCCTGGAAATGTCTTACAATTTAAAACCTGGTTCCTAAATCTCTGTCTTACCATTATATAATCTATCTGATACCTTTTAGTATCTCCAGGGTTCTTCCATGTATACAACCTTCTATCATGATTCTTAAACCAAGTGTTAGCTATGATTAAATTGTGCTCTGTGCAAAATTCTACCAGGCGGCTTCCTCTCTCATTTCTTAGCCCAATCCATATTCACCTACTACGTTTCCTTCTCTCCCTTTTCCTACACTCGAATTCCAGTCACCCATGACTATTAAATTTTCGTCTCTCTTCACTATCTGAATAATTTATTTTATTTCATCATACATTTCTTCAATTTCTTCGTCATCTGCAGAGCTAGTTGGCATATAAACTTGTACTACTGTAGTAGGTGTGGGCTTCGTATCTATCTTGGCCACAATAATGCGTTCACTATGCTGTTTGTAGTAGCTTACCCGCATTCCTATTTTCCTATTCATTATTAAACCTACTCCTGCATTACCTCTATTTGACTTTGTGTTTATAACCCTGTAGTTACCTGACCAGAAGTCTTGTTCCTCTTGCCACCGAACTTCACTAATTCCCACTATATCTAACTTTAACCTATCCATTTCCCTTTTTAAATTTTCTAACCTACCTGCCCGATTAAGGGATCTGACATTCCACGCTCCGATCCGTAGAACGCCAGTTTTCTTGCTCCTGATAACGACATCCTCTTGAGTAGTCCCCTCCCGGAGATCCGAATGGGGGACTCTTTTACCTCCGGAATATTTTACCCAAGAGGATGCCATCATCATTTAATCATACAGTAAAGCTGCATGCCCTCGGGAAAAATTACGGCCGTAGTTTCCCCTTGCTTTCAGCCGTTCTCAGTACCAGCACAGCAAGGCCGTTTTGGTTATTGTTACAAGGCCAGATCAGTCAATCATCCAGACTGTTGCCCTTGCAACTACTGAAAAGGCTGCTGCCCCTAATCAGGAACCACACGTTTGTCTTGCCTCTCAACACATACCCCTCCGTTGTGGTTGTACCTACGGTATGGCTATCTGTATCGCTGAGGCACGCAAGCCTCCCCACCAACGGCAAGGTCCATGGTTCATGGGGGGGGGGGGGGGAAATAATGTTGGTATCTGTATTATTAAAGCATGATTCCAAGTCTTTTCAAATTTGATCTAAAATTTGTTGTACCTTATTTTCAATAGATGCTTTTCTTTTTCTGTTACTTAATTTTATTCTTTCGAAGCAAGAGATACGTCTAAATTAGAACAAGCAAAAGCCAATATGCTAATAGCTTCCTCACTAGGAATATAAATGTCATTAAAAAGGTTACATGATTCTGGTTCTGGATTCACAACTAATATTTTTGAGTAACTATTTGATTTGGGCACAGGGAATTTCCAGGAATCAAATTACGTTTCACTTGAGAAGATGTTTCACTCTCACATAAGAAGGACAAATGTTCAAGTTTTATTTCCCTCAAACCTCTAGTAACAGGCTTTTTATGAACTTCAAGTGGATCATAGCACTTTCTTCCAAAAATGTGGTTGTACTTCAGAATATATTTCTTCTCATGATATTCACACACTGATGTTACAGAAGACCTTACTCTAAATATAAACAAAGGTTGTGTAACTTCATCAAAGTGATTGACGTTTTTTAAGTTTTTTGAAACTGAACTGTAAACTGTTTTGTGACACACTTCACTTGCTATCTGTCCAACAGAGCACTGTTCATCAATGTTGTTGCATTCCAGTTAATCTCCCAAAATTAATTACGAATTATACACAGAACAAAGCACATGACACATTCTACACTCTCAATGAAGCATGTACATCCACTCTAACAGAGGTTTCAGAACGGACTGACTACAACTATGTTACACCCAGTAATAATGTACTTCTACAATGCCACACCAAGCAATAATGTACTTCTTTATTGACAATAAACCTAAACGTAAATGGGCATTTTTATTACCATTCAACAAAAGCGAAAGCTCCTGTTGTTTAATTTTGCATTGTTAAAAATAAATAAACTAAATGAATATTGGATGATAGTGTTAACTAAATATATGTCACAATTAAATTTTATTACAATGAAACAATGAACCATTTAAATAGGCATACCAAGATGGGGGCGTATATACAAACTGTGGTAAATTGCTCCATAAATTTTGAGTTATTATCATCAGTAAAATGTTGTTCATGTGAGATTATAGTGGAAAAAAGTATTAGTAGAGAATGCTCACTAACGCATAAATGGTACTACTCAAGTCGTTTTGTGAAATTAAACTCTGATAAAATCTCGTGCAATTGTGGTCAACTGTGTAATGGTCTCCAAGTAGCAACGGAAATGTGCAGTGCCGGAATTGAACTAAATGTGTTACATGAGCTTTATTGTGATATAAATGCAGCTAGAAAATACGTAGAATTTCTGGGAAATCTAAAGCAAGTATTGAGGAATCCTCTTGAAAACAAAAACTGTGAATCAGAAAGTGCTCGACTGGATGCCGTGGAGGCTACCCCACATAGTACTGTTGTGTTGCCAGAAGAGCCAACACCGTGTTACTAGAGGAGGCCGAAATACAGGCGTTTTAGGTCACGCAGGCTGGCGTGAGGAGGGAAGAACTACACTGACGTGAGGTCTGGAACATGACAAGGAATGAGAATTCAGAAAGCGGACGTAATTAGTTTGATACTTAACTTTAATCCATTAATGATGAACGTCGCTCTTGACGGTACATGATTCACAATATTATCTGTTTCAGAATACATTCATAGTAACTGAATATGGCGCCTTGCTAGGTCGTAGCAAATGACGTAGCTGAAGGCTATGCTAAACTGTCGTCTCTGCAAATGAGAGCGTATGTAGACAGTGAACCATCGCTAGCAAAATCGGGTGTACAACTGGGGCGAGTGCTAGGGAGTCTCTCTAGACCTGCCGTGTGACCGTGCTCGGTCTACAATCACTCCCGAGTGGTGACATGCGCGTCCAACGTATACTAACGGACCGCGGCCGATTTAAAGGCTATCACATTGCAAGTGTGTCTGGCGGTGACACCACAAGTACTATGGGTGTTTCATCATGGGTCAGAACCACTTGTGCTACTGATCAGTAAATCTAATCATTTCATGTACTCCATATACAATGTTTGCTCAATGCATGAGTGAATTGGGAACCTCTAAAAGGGTGTACTAATTTGTTTTTTCGGGCATCGTATTTTCTCCAGTCTATTTTCAGCATCGATAATGTCGCATTGGTCAAGAAAGAAAGGAAGAAGGAGGTCGAAGTGGCCGCCTCCACGTACTCTGTCCGGGCTGCCGGCAGCCGTTAATCACCAGATTAGTATGCCAGCCGCTCTCGCGGTAAACCAGTTCGCGCAGCAGAGCGGCCACCGCTTCCCGGAAAGCAGGCGGCGCGTGACGGGGGCGAGGGTGCGCCTCTGCCCGCTGCCAGCCGGGGTCACCGGGCAACGCGTCTCGTCTCCGTGGGAACGCGACCGCCGGCGCTAATGGCCGGTGTAAGCGCCACGCCCCCTTCCGCACCTGCCCGCTGCCGGCGTCACTTTCTGCAGCCTGTCGTCAGCAATCAGGTCACTGGAGAGGCAGCTGCCTGTTCCTACCTCGAGCGCACAGACGACTAATGGGCGGAGGACGAGCAAAGAGACTGCGTAGACTGCAACCGCATGAAGACGGCTTACAAATAACCTTCAACAGATGTGCAATGTACCACGAGCTTCGACGTACAAATTGATAGCATTGTCGAAGAACCGCATCAAGTAGGCAGCAGTAACTCTTGTGTTCATTCTGTGCATACTGAAAGACTACGAAGCGCATTTGTAATTCTGAAATCGAATTTCAAGGTTGGTTATTTGAGAAGTGTCTTGCGTAAGAGAAGGAAACGTGTTCCAGCACGAGTAAGAATTCGACAGCGGCTGGAGAGCCATCTATCGTGACTACGATTTATGATTCCACGATGCTGCTGCTCGCGTTCATCGGGAT